>NC_042621.1:3426908-4626908 GCF_901001135.1 Rhinatrema bivittatum | reverse complement strand
TATTCAAAAAATGGATTGTATCTTTCAAATATGAAGGTTTCTGTGTTACCAATGGTTGTAAAAACCAATCTACAAAGCTGGAGGTTCTAACACAGTTCCCCTTAATGAAACAATTGGCTGAATGGGGGGATTATGTAGACCTTTGTGAATTTTAGGAAGAGCATAGATCAAAGGAATCCTAGGGTACTTAGCTACTAGAAAGTTTTTCTCCTTCTCAGTCAAAAATATAGATGGATCAATAATCACCTTTAGTTGATTCTGTAAGGTGATGGTAGTGTCATCTTGTATCCTACTGTAAGTGTTACTCAAGTGTTACTCAAGTGTTCGTTCAACATACGCTCATATTATATCCAATCTTTTAAAACAATAGCGCCCCCCCCCCCTTCTCGGCAGGTTTAATAATCACTTCATCACAAGCCATTAGTGATTGTAACGCCTTTTTCTGTGCATGCAGTAAATTACAAAAAACCTTTTTCTTGGATTTTTCAAAATTCTCTGTATCTTTTAAACACCAAGTTCTGGAATGTGAGAGAATGTGGAGATCTATCGGACCAGGGAGATTCCACCTGGATTTTTAACAATGGATTGATCTTGTACCATAGGACTGTTCTGGAAATACAAAACGCAAATTCAATTTTCTGATGAAATGGTGTAATAAAATCCTGCTCTCAAAGGATTTATAGAAGTTAGTGGGCACAAAAGACAGCCCATTGTCTAACAAACATTCTTGTGCTGAACTTAATACCTTAGAAGACAAATTAACTATGGATGTTGACCTTTGTAGGTTTGTTGTCGTGTCCCTCATGCCACGACACGTGTACCGCAGTTCTATCGATGTTTTGTGTCTGTCCTTTTTTTCTGGTTCCCTTCTGGGTTGTTGCTGACCCATGGAGTCCTGTAAAATATTCTTTACCAAGCGGGGTCACAATGTTCATTAGTGTCTATGTCTTCATGTTCATCAGAACCACTGGAATTGTCTCCAGAGGAAAAGGCAAAATGGACTTTCCTAAAACCCTTTTCAACAGGTTTATTGTCCATCCAAGTATACACTCTATTGTTGGAATAATCCAACTGATCACGTTTGAATTTCTTAATTTTAACCTCCTTGATACCATTACGAAATTCATCCAAGGTGTTTTTAAACTCAATGAGTTTATTATCAAAATCAGATGTCTGAGTGCTTGCTCAACCTCCTCCACCTGGTGCCCAATATCCAATGAACATTTCTTCACTCTATTCACTATAAGTAACATAAGATCCAATGAACATTTATTCAAAATTGCTGTCCAAGTACCTACCTTAGAGATTTTGCGTGTAAAACTGCGGGATAACTTTTAGGAAAAGGAACTGGTGCTACCAAGTAATTTTAATAGCGTCTATGGATAATACCTTTGCACAGCCAAGCATTATTCAAGAGATTTTGTATGCAAAACTGTGGGACAATTTCCTTTCTTTTTTTCACAGCTTAAATTCAGTATGTTCAACAATGTTTTATTTGAACTTTCCATTTAAAAAAAAAGGGGGACAGTGGTATGTTTATGATTACAAACAGAATGGGGTAGATTTTAAGAAAGTGCGCCTTCGCGTACTTTTGTTGGCGCACCAGGCGCCAACAAAAGTACGCTTGATTTTAGTAGATACGCGCATAGCTGCGCGTATCAGCTAAAATCCAGGATTGGCGCGCGCAAGGCTGCCGATGTCGTGTAGCCGCCGCGCGCCGAGCCGCGCAGCCTGCCGCCGTTCCCTCCTACGAATGTAGGTAATGACAAAATTCTTTCTAAAGAACCCACATCACAAAAATGTGCCAAAAATGTTGTTATATATACATTTTCAACCATTATATGAAAAACACCAAGTTTACAAAAAAATTTTTAAGTGAGAACTGTGGTAGTTTCATAAAATGAATATAAAGGTACCATTCAGGTTACTCACATTGGGGCGGATTTTAAAAGCCCTGCTCGCGTAAATCCGCCCGGATTTACGCAAGCAGGGCCTTGCGCACCGGTGCGCCTATGTTCCATAGGCCTACCGGCGCGTACAGAGCCCTGGGACTTGCGTACGTCCCGGGGTTTTTCGAGGGGGGCGTGTCGGATGGGCGCGTGGTTTCGGCTCGGGGCGGTCCGGGGGCGTGGCCGCGCCGCTCCGAAGGCCGCTCCAAGGCCGCTCCGAAATCGGAGCGGCCTCGGAGGGAACTCGCTTTCGCCCTCCCCTCACCTTCCCCTCCTCTATCTAACCCACCCCCCCGGCCCTATCTAGACCCCCCCCTACCTTTGTCGGGGGATTTACGCCTCCCGGAGGGAGAAGTAAATCCCCGCGTGCCAGCGGCCGCTAGCGCGCCGAGACGCGACCTGGGGGCGGTTCCGGAGGGCGCGGCCACGCCCCCGGACCGCCCCGGGCCGAAACCACGTGCCCATCCGACACGCCCCCCTCGAAAAACCCCAGGACGTACGCAAGTCCCAGGGCTCTGCGCGCGCCGGTAGGCCTATGGAACATAGGCGCACCGGTGCGCAAGGCCCTGCTTGCGTAAATCCGGGCGGATTTACGCGAGCAGGGCTTTTAAAATCCGCCCCAATGTGAGTAACCTGAATGGTACCTTTATATTCATTTTATGAAACTACCACAGTTCTCACTTAAAAATTTTTTTGTAAACTTGGTGTTTTCATATAATGGTTGAAAATGTATATATAACAACATTTTTGGCACATTTTTGTGATGTGGGTTCTTTAGAAAGAATTTTGTCATTACCTACATTCGTGGTATTTTTTGGTTGTATGGTCTAAAATAAAATCAGCAAAAATATAAGAACTATAAAAAATTATGACATACATAAATCAAAGAAGGCTTGGAGAAATCAATAATGTTTAAGGGCTTTCTTGAATGCTTTTATATCTGAGATTAATCGAATGTCTGGTGGGAGTGAGTTCCAAAGAATGGATCCTGCTATGGAGAAGGCACATTCCCTAGTGGATACTAGTCTTCTTGTTTTTAGAGATGGAACTTGTAAAAAGTTTGATTTTGGAACGGACTTGTCAGCTCATTACCTGGCCTGCTCCTTTGTCTGTCTTGTCCTTCTCTGGGTGGCATTTTCCCTGGTATTATAGGACGTTGGTTCCCTACTTTCTGCAGTAAGGGATCCAGGGCTTATCATACAACGAAAGAAAATAGTAAGAGAAGAACAGCCTGCCTTCGCATTCAGCTGGGCTCCCTTACTTATCAAACTCTGTTCCTTTATTCACATGCCTGTCCATTCCTTTCTTATGGGCAGCAGTATCTAGACTGGTCTGACAGAGACTCGAGGAAAGTCAATTAGCAGTAAGACCTAACTGAACCTTCCTCTTTCTCCTGCCAGACCAGTAACCTGTGGGATGAACCCAAGCTGCCCTTGCCTTGGGTGGGATCCCTAGTGCTGCTTCCAAGACCCCAATACCAAAACTCATCTCCTCCCTTTCTTGAAGGTGTAGTCTATAGTGTTTTGTAAAAGTGTGGACCGAGGACTACGTGGCCACCCTGCAAATGTCCCTAAGTGTAACTGCTCTGTACTCTGCCCAAGACGCTGCTTGTGCTCTCGTGGAATGCGCCCTTAGCCCTTCCAGCACTGGTTTGTTCTTTATTATATAGGCTGTTGCTATTGTCTCCTCAATCCATCTCACAATTGAGACTTTGGATGCTATCAACAAGATGGTCTGACTTCCTAAAGTCACTGGTCACTTGCAAGTATTTTAAGAGGCACCTGCGAAGATCTAGGAACCACAAATCTCTGCGTTTCCCTATGCATTCTGCCTTCCTAAATCCAGGAAGAAAGTTGGGCTGCTTGAGATGAAATTCTGTTACAACCTTGGGTAGAAAGGTGGGTACCGGTCTGACTGTCACTTTTTCCTTTGAAAAGGATAAGTACAGATCCCTGCAGGACAGTGCTTGCAACTCTGAGATCCTTCTGGCCGAATGCAGGGCCTCTAACATCGCCATCTTTAGTGTTCACTCTTTCAAGGAAACCTCCTTGATGGGCTCAAAAGGCGCTCTGACTAGCATCTTCCATACCAAGTTCAGGTCCCACGGCGGTACTACGACCTTCCGAGGAGGTCTCACCTGCTTTGCTCCCAAGAAAGTGTACCACATCTGTGTTAGCAGCCACCAATATTCCTCTGCATGGCCCTCTGAAACATGCAATTGCTGCCACCTGCACCCTCAATGTGTTAAGCACTAGCCCTTTCTTTAGCTCTTCCTGTACAAACCGCAGGATTGAAGCAATCTCTAATTTCATCAGGGCCAGCCCTCTACTTTTACACCAGGCTTCGAAAACTGTCCAAATGCACCTATATGTGAAGGAGGTGGATTTCTTTCTGGCCTTTAGCAGTGTCGTGATTACTTGGGTTGAGTATCCTCTTCTGTTAAACCTTCTCCTTTCAATAGCCAGGCCGTAAGAGAGAATTTTTCTGAATTTGTCATTACTGTTGGCCCCTTTTTGAGGAGTGCTGCTATCCCTTTGAATGAGATAGGCTTTGCCTTCTTCAATCTTATAAGACCTGCGTACCAGGGATGTCTTGGCCAGTCTGGCACTATAAGAACCACTCAGCCTGGGTGTTGAAAAATCTTCCTGACCACCTTGCCTATCATCAGCCAGGGGTGGGGGGGGGGGGGGGGAATTGCATGACATATGATTTGCTGGCCAGGGTTGGGACAGTGGATCCACTCCCCTGCATCCCTGTTCTTTTCTTCAGATGAAGAACCAACTGGCCTTGGTATTCTTTTTTGTTGCCATTAAATCGCACTGTGGAGTGCCCCATGCACTCGTTCTTAGCACAAATGCCTCCTTTGACAGCTCCCATTCTCCTGGGTCTAGCTTCTGTCGACTGAGGAAATCCACCTGCAAATTGTCCACTTCTGCTATGTGCACTGCAGAGAGATCCAAGAAATGCCTCTCTGCTATCTCCATGATGAGGCACGCCTCTCTCGCTAGGGCTGCACTCTTTTTTATTTATTTATTTTATTTATTTAGCATTTTTCTATACCGACTTTCCAATAACAGAATTATTGATCAATTCGGTTTACATTCTCAACAATAACAATGACAAGTAAATGTCTTACAATGAACAGGTCGAATTAACTTGGGTTAAGATATATGGGGTTAATAACATAATTAAAAGGTACGGTGCCTAATGTAGTCTAGCTAAACAGGTGGTATTATAATGTTGTTAGATAATTAGACTGCCAAAGAATATGTGATTTCTAGAGAAGGTCTATATAGTTCTCTAGCGTGTTCCCACGGAGGGGATCATTGGCAGGGATATTCCGCAAGTTGATGTTAAGGGAAAGCTTGGTTGAATAACCAAGTCTTGAGTCGTTTTTTAAATGTAGTGGAGCATTGCACTGATCTGAGATCTGACGGGAGAGTGTTCCAGATTTTAGGACCTGCTGTGGAGAAAGCTCTTTTGCTTAATGCTGACTTCATCGGTGGGATTTGAAGGTTGTTTCTGTAGGCTTGTCTCACTGGTCTGGAAGATGTGTGGAGTTGGAGAGGGAATTTGAGCTCGAGTGGTGCCAGGTTGTGTAGTGCCTTGTGGGTTACTGAGAGCACTTTGAAAAGTATTCTGAATTTGACGGGAAGCCAGTGTAGGCTTTTTAAGATGGGTGAGATGTGGTCTCTTTTGTTGGACTTGGTTAAGATCCTCGCTGCAGCGTTTTGCAGCATCTGTAGCGGTTTTATGGCGTTTGCAGGTAGACCCAGTAGAAGTGAGTTGCAGTAGTCTATTTTCGTGAGAATGATTGCTTGTAGAACTAATCGGAAGTCTTTAAAATGTAGGAGAGGTCTCAGTCTTTTTAGGACTTGTAATTTGAAGAATCCGTCCTTTACGATGTTATTTATGAGTGATCTGTAATTCATTTGATTGTCCACAATCACAATCTTTGTGCCCCCCCCCCCCTTGCTTGTTCACATAGGCCACTGCTGTGGCATTGTCCATCTGACATGAACTGCTTTAATCCTTAACTCAGATTAAAAATGGGCTACAGCCCACCTGATTGCTTTGAATTCTAATACATTTGTGGTCCTTAGAACCAGGACCCCTAAGCCTTTTGGCCCTGTTTGCTCCCCAACCCTGACAACTCACGTCTGTGGGGCTACCAGAGGGGGGCCTCCTGAATGATTGTTCAACTTTAGCTACCACAGATTCTGCCTGCTTCAGTACATCAGCGGCAGACTTTTGTCGTACTGCTGACTTTGTGGCAACCAGTTGTTCAATAGGTGCGCCTGAAAAGGGCGCATGTGTGCTCTTGCACATGGCAATACCCCAGTTACCGCTGCTATGGAGCCAGGAACTGAAGATATCTCCACACATATGGGAGAGAGGCTTGAGACAGGGCCTGCACTTGCTCCTGCAACTTCCCTATCCTTCTGTCTGTTAGATACGCTCTCCCTAACTTGGTGTTGAAAAGTACCCCTACCTAGAGAGAAGAATAACTAGTAAGAAAGAGATGATAATCACCTTGTACAAGTCCTTGGTTAGGCCTCATCTGGAGTACTGTGTTCAGTTCTTGAGACCGTACCTCAAAAGGGCCAGAGACAGGATGGAGGCAGGCCAGAGAAGGGTGATCAAAATGGTGGGGGGCGTCTCCATCAAATGACTTATGAGGAGAGGTTAAAGGAGCTAAATATGTACACCCTGGAGGAGAGAGAGGTGCAGGGGAGATATGATACAGACCTTCAGTTACCTGAAAGTGTTTAATGATGCACAATCGACAAATCTTTTCCGTTGAAAAGAAATCAGTAGAACTAGGGGTCACGTAATGAAACTCCAGGGGGGACGACTCAGAACCAATTCGGGAAATATTTCTTCATGGAGAGAGTGGTGGATGCCTGGAATGCCCTTCCGGAGGTGGTGAAGACAAAAAACAGTGAAAGATTTCAAAGAGGCATGGGATAAACATTGTGGATCTCTAAAGGCTGGAAAAGAAAAGAGTGCATGGGGTAACTTGCTGGTGTGGTGGTTACTACCCTTAACCAATAAGCCTTCATATTGTTGATGCAACTCCATCATTGCTCTCTCCTTCAGCGGCAGGGGGAAAAGAGGAAAAGGAGAATTAGATTCAGACAGCGACCAACAAGTACACTGAATTTTTCAGTCTGGGAAAACAAATAAGCATGAGGGTAACTTGCTGATGCAGCTATTACTACCCTTAACCAATAAGCCTGATACTTTTGATGCAACTCCAACCTTGCTCTCTGCTTCAATGGCAAGAAGTAACGGGGAATTGAACTCAAACAGCAACCAACAAGGGTCCTGACTTTGACGGTCTGGGAAACTGATGTATGGGAGTGGCTTGTGTGGCGCAGCAGATGCTGCCATGGGCTTGTTGGGCAGACTGGATGGACCGTTTGGTCCTTTTCTGCTGTGATTTCTATGTTTCTATGTAACTAGCATCTGAGATGGTTGAAACTGGCTCTTTTGCCCTGTTCATCATCCAGCCCAATTTCTCCAGGACATGAACTGTTCTCTCTGTGGCCAGTCAGCCTTCCTGTAGGGAGTCTGCTCTTATTAGCCAGTAATTCAGGTACAGGTGCACTTTGACCCCTTCCTTAAGAAGGCCGCCACAACTACCATCACCTTTGTAAAGGTCCTTTATGCCGTGTGGCCAGTCCAAAGGAGAGAGCCCTGAACTGGTAATGCTGACCAGCTATCTCGAAGCGTAAGTAACACTGAAAATATTTCCTGTTGTGACCTATACTTCTGAAATATCTAAGGCTGCCAGGAATTCCCCTGTCCTTACGGCCACCTTTACTGTAGCCAGTGATTCCATGCAGAAATGGGGAACTACAAAGGCCCTGTTTACTCGCTTTAGGTCCAGTACTGGCCGAAATCTTCCTTCCTTCCTTCTTTGGTACTAGGAAATAAATGGAGTATACCCCTGTGCCTTCCTGACCGGGCGATACCGAGATAATGACTCGCAGCTGACTCTAACCTGCCTAACGTCTGCATGACCGCATCTCCCCTGCTCAACTTGTATGGGGAGAAAACAAAGAAATCTTCTAAGGGGAATCTTAATTCTGGGCGATATCCTTTGCTTAGGTCCAGGACCCACTGGTCCTTTGTTATTTTGGCCCATGCCTGATAAAAGATCTGTAACCTGTCCCCTACCTGGGGAATCATGGAGTGGTTTTGTCGCTAAGGGGGCTCGGGAGTTCCCTTCCTTTGGAAATCTTCTATTCCCCCGAAAGTGCTGAGATCTGCCCAGGATCCTGACTGGGTGAGAGAGCTGGCTTCTACCACCCCTCTGTCTGTACTCCCTGGGCCATGGTCTCCAGTTGCCTCCCTTCAACGAAGCCTCTGGCCTTTTCTTCCAGTAATCTTTGGGCCTCAATCCTCCCCAGTCTTTGACCATCTTCTCTAGGTCTTCTCCAAACAGAAGCCTCCCCTTAAAGAGTAGCTTTTCTAATCTGGTTTTGGACGCTGAATCTGCTGCCCAATTTTTAGCCATAAAAGCTGCCTAGCCCTGACCTCTGTTGCTGCTAACTTCGCTGAAACTCTAATAAGGTCTTCCATAGTATCTGCTTCAAAGGCTGCCGCCAATTCTTCTAGGGCCAGCCCCACCCTATCCTCTGAGAGTCCTGCATCTTTGGGACCCTGGATCTCTTGTTGAGACCAGATTAGAAGGGCCCTGGCTACATCACCTCCACATATAGCTGCTTGGAGGGCCAGGGATGAAAGCTCAAAACCTCTCTAGTAATGTTTCCACTTTCCTGTCCTGAGGGTCTTTCAGGGCTGCTCCACTCTCTACTGGTAGAGTAGTTTTCTTTGCTATTGCTGAGATTGCCGCCTCTACTCTAGGCAGATCTAGAAGCCCATCCTTATCCTGCTGTAATAGATTCAGCCGCTGCATAGTTCTATGGCTTCTCAGCCTAGACTCCGGGATCTCCCGTTCCACTGTCAGCACATCCTGGATTGTTGAATGGATGGAAAAGGCTTTGCAAGGATTCCTAATCCCTGTCAGAATGGAATTCCCCTTCGTTCTAGCCTTGGGCATTTCCTCTTTCAGACTTGGGACATGCGAGACTTTTGTAATTAGGGCCCCTAGCTCATCTGCCCTAAACAAACACACAGCTGAGGCCCTAGCCTCCAGTTCTTCCTCACTTAAAGTGTCTTCCTGGGAAAAGCCCTCCTCCTCGAACCCCCCCTGGGTTCCACCTCAGGTCTCCAATCTTCCCAGCCTGAAAGTGGTTTGAGCTTTTCTCCTGAAGGAGTCTTTTTCGGCTTATCTTTCATCTGGAGATAGGCTTGGTGTATAGCCAAGATGAAGTCCGAGGAAAACTCACCTCCCCAGAGGGCTTTAGTCACTGATGCTGCTTGCCTGGGGCTGGCCCACCCTCTGAAGCTGCAGAGCAATGCCTTCACCGCCCTGAAACTTGTTGCAAAGGCAGGGGAAAGGACGCACTCCCTGGCACACACTTCCTCTTCCTCCACCAGGGCCTGCTTTTTGTGGTGACAACTGTGACCAAAAGAGCCAGCAACACTAGGGACCCGCCAGGTCCAGAACCTGGCACACTTTCTCCCTTTGTCCATACCTGGAGCAGGCAGCAATGGTTCGGGATGGGTTGCTTCGTCACTTTTTTTTTTTTTCACACTCACAGTTAGGCGACTTTGTCGGGAAAACAAAAGACCAAAACAACTGGTTGCCCTGGGGAGGGAAGATTAAACCTACAGAGGCTGTCGTCCTATGGGGTCCCCAGCCCAGGTTCCTATGGATTGCGACCTTAGGGAAGGCCGTTGCCCTAGGGCTCTTCTTACACTGCTTGAACAGTGACGTCCACTACTGAATTCCCCTCTGCTGGGCCAGTCTTTATGGTAGTGACATCAGAGAGGAAGCTTTTACACTATGCCCCCATCTGCTGGTGGGAAGGAGAATCCCACCAGCTGGCAGGACAAAGAGGAAATACAAAATACTCATAATTATTTTGACACATTTCACAATGATTCAAAATGATCATACAAATAAACAAACAATTTTATTTTTGTAAAAAAAACCACTCTCTCAACTCAATATTCTTTTACATATGAGCTAGTTTTCAAATGTCAGTGTTCTATTATAATGTAGCAGTCAGGATCAAGGAACTCAAATCAAACAGGATTTGAGGAACTTTCCATCAGTGCATCCTGTTTTCAGCAATACCAGGTTGTTTGATTAACACAGCTTTTGGATTAATAATAAGAACATAAGAAATGCCATAATGAGTCAGACCAAGGGTCTATCAAGTCCAATATCCTGTTTCCAACAGTGGCCAATCCAAATCATAAATACCTGCAAGTACCCAAACATTAATAGCAGTTTATGGAGTTTTCCTCTAAAAACTTATCCAAACCTTTTTTAAACCCAGTTACACTAACTGCTTTAACCACATCCTCTGGCAATGAATTCCAGAGCTTGACTATGCACTGAGTAAAAAAGAATGTTCTTCAATTTGTTTTAAATGAGCTACTTGCTAACTTCATGGAGTGCCCCCTAGTCCTTCTATTATCTGAGAGAGAGTAAATAATCAATTTACATTAACCAGTTCCAAGTCCTTTCATGATTTTATAGACATCTATCTTATCCCCCCTCAGTTGTCTCTACTCCAAACTGAATAGCCTTAACTTCATCAGCCTTCCCTCATAGGGCAGCCATTCCATGCCCCTTATCATTTTGGTCGTCCTTCTCTGCACTGTCTCCAATGCAACTATATCTTTTTTTAGATGTGGCAACCAGAACTGCACACAATATTCGAGATGTGGTCTCACCATGGAGCGATACAGAGGCATTATGACATCCATTGTTTGATTTGAGTTCCTTGATCTTAAATGGGACATTATAACTGAAGACTGTCGAAATCTGAAAATTAGCTCATATTTATTTTATTTATTTAAGTTTTTTTTATATACCAACATTCAAGACAGTAGTCCCATCATGCTGGTTCACAAGAAACAGGGGTGCAGTTATAATAAAACTTTACAATTTGAACAATAGTGCAGAAAAGCAGTTACATATAACAAGGAAATCAATAACTTGGAGTGAGAAGGAAAATGGAGATCAGATAATTATATATATGTATAAATAACATTGTATAAATAACATTGTAAGAGGTTATTTTACATAACATATTATTTTATTTTAAATAACATTGTAAGAGGTTATATTTTATTTTAAATAACATTGTAAGAGGTTCTTTTACATATGTAAAAGAACATAAGAAATCACCATACTGGGTCAGACCAAGGGTCCAACAGGCCCAGCATCTTGTTTCCAACAGTGGCCAAACCAGGCTACAAATACCTGGCAAGTAATCAAACACTAAGTAGATCCCATACTACTGATGCCAGTAATAGCAGAGGCTATTCCTTAAGTCAACTTGATTAATAGCAGTTAATGAACTTCTCCTCCAAGAACTTATCCAATCCTTTTCTAAACCCTGCTACACTAACTGTACTAACAACATCCCCTGGCAACAAATTCCAGAACTTAATTATGCACTGAGTGAAAAATAATTTTCTCCGATTAGTTTTAAATGTGCTACATGCTAACTTCATGGCATGCCCCCTAGTCCTTCTATTATCCAAAAGAGTAAATAACCGATTCACATCTACCTGTTCTAGACTTCTCATGATTTTAAAGACCTCTATCATATCCCCCCTCAGCCATCTCTTCTCCAAGCTGAACAGCCCTAACCTCTAATACAGAGTAAGATATGATTTTATTATTTTTGTAAGAAACATTGTTTGATTGTTATTTGTATGATGCTTTTAAACTGTTAAATGTGCTTTTAGCCATAATTATATGAAAATTTTGTATTTAAAATGTATATACATTTATTTGAATAAAAAAATGTGTTTTTAAGATACATTAGTGAATCATTTTTGTAGTTTTACACTGTGCATATAGGAACACTTGAAACTACAATTTGTGCTACAATTTGTGCCTATTTTATATTTCTACCATATATGTACATATATACACAGACACATATATATATATATATATATATATATACATATATATATATATATATATACATATACACACACACACACACATACAAAACCACTTATTTGAATTACACTCTCCACTCAAAAATAGAATACTTAAAAATGTTTTATACAAAGTTATGCTTTTATTAATTCCATAAATATATATTGTACATTCTTCAATGCCACCCCCCCTAGTTAAAACCACCACACAAAACTCACTCACACCAATCACATTTCACCTGGCAATATGCAGATTGCACCACACTCATACCTAAAGACACTACAATAAAACCTTAAACAATAATACTTTGGATAAATTTATTATCACACCCAACCTAAGTTTCACCTAATGAAAGGCTTCATCAGGGGTATATTACAGGTGGAAAAAACAGCGTTGCTCTACACATTGTCAAACAGCTCTACGGTAATGAATGTCAATTCATAAAAATTACGTCTTTCCTTCTTCCACTTAATCCTGGCCCACAAACTCCATTTTCACTTTATACTTATTTTTCACGTAACAATCCGATTTGCTGCTTTTTTTTATAATCCCAATGATAACCGCTGTAACAAGCCATGTGTTGGAGACTGTTGCAAAATCATGCAGGCAAATTCCAGTCACTTGCTTCCAACTCCGGGGTGGTTATTGTTTATAACGTGGATTAGCTCTTTATTCAGACCACATTCCAGTTTAACAATCAAGTCAAAAGACATCCACACTCACAAAAGGAGCTAATGCATGGTGTAATTATTCCCACACCTCCACATTCTTGGCTGCAACTCTGCTCAGTATATTATACACATACATATATATATCCACACACACACACACAGTGGCTTGCAAAAGTGTTCAACTCCCTAAAAAGTTAGCAGATTTGTGTGGATTACAAATCACACTTACAGATTGTTCCAGACAGTATGTTTATTGCAAACTAGTATACGGTTTAAGTACACTTTCACAGTCATAATTCATTATTTCTCTGCATTTTTTGTAAAATAAAACTAAAAAGTGAAAAATGCTTACATAAGTATTCAACCCCTGTGCTGTGGAAGCTCCAATTGGCCTGTACTTGTGAATCATTTTAAGAGTTCAGCTTTCCTGGATAAAAGACCTCCTAATTCCAGTGCCAATGGTCTGAATATGAAGGAAAGCTGTGAAAATGAAGACCAAAGAGTATTCTAGGGAAATTAAAAATAAAGTTACAGACATGCACAAGACAGGAAAAGGCTACAAAATAATATCCAAGTACTTGGCTATCCCAGCGAGCACTGCTCTAGCAATTGTGAGGAAATGTAAGCTGCATTATACCACCTGGACACTGCCTAGACATGGCCATCGCTCAAAACTCAGCATCGGAGCAAGAAGGAGACTTGTGAAGGAAGTCACAGAGAGGCCAACAATCACGTTGAAGGTGCACCTCCAGTCTCAGCCACTGAACTCTGTAGATACAGAGTTCAGTGGCTGAGACTGGAGTGGAGGTGCACCAGTCAACCATATCAAGAGCTCTGCTTACAACTGGCCTGCATGGAAGAGTGGCTAGAAAGAAGCCATTACTGAAGAAAAAAACATATCAAAGCACATCTGGAGTTTGTAGGATAAGATTTTGTAATCAGATGAGACAAAAATGGAGCTTTTTGACCAAAATTCAAAACGCTATTTGTGGTGCAAACCTAATACTGTCCATTCCTCAGCAAACACCATCCCAACAGGAAAGTATGGGGGGAGGCAGCATCATGTTGTGGGGATGCTTTTCCCCAGAGGGGATTGGACATCTTATTAAACCTGAAGGGCAGATGGATGGTGCAACATACAAGGAGACACTGCAAGACAACCTGCTAAAAAAATCTAAAACTTGGGAGAAAGTTCACCTTTCAGCAGGACAATGATCCCAAGCACAAGGCCAAAGGAACCCAGGAGTGGTTGAACAACAAAAAGGTGATCGATCTTCAATGGCCAAGTCAAAGTCCAGATCTCAATCCAATCAAGAATCTGTGGCACCATCTGAAAATTGAGGTCTATAAGTGTCATCCACCCAACCTGGAGCAAATCTGCCAAGAAAAATTGGCCAAAATCACTCACTCCCCATGTGCAATGCTGGTAGAAACGTACTCCATCAGACAAAGCTGTTATTGCAGCAAAAAGTGGTTCTACCAAGTACTAATCTGAAGGGGTTGAATACTTATGCAAGCAGCACTTTCCAGTTTTTAATTGTATTTTACAAAAAATGCAGAGAAATAATGAATTGTGACTTTGAAAATTTACTTAAAGGGCTTACCGGTTTGCAACAAACATACTGTCTGGAACTATCTTGCAATCCACAAAAATCTGCTGACATTTTAGGGGGGTTGGATACTTTTGCAAGCCACCACTATAAATAAGGGGTAATAGCGCATGGAAAACGCGCAGCCAAACCCCCCCCCCCCCCCCCCGAAACTAATAGCGCTCATCACATGCAAATTCATGTTGATGAGCCTATTAGTTAGTCACCCGCAATACAGAAAGTAAAATGTGCGGCCAAGCAAAAAAAAACCCAAAAAACTGTTAATACCCCACACCCCCCACAAAGATAAAATTCCTCTTCCCCACACCTGTTTTTTTTTCCTAAAAAAAAAAGTTTTTATACTCCTTAAAAATAGCATCAGGCCGATGCGTACATTTTACTCTCAGAAATTAACGCCTGCCAAAGGCTTTAACTGCTTTTCTGTACACCCTCTGACTTAATCTCATAGCGATATTAAGTCGGAGGCCCCAAAAATTAAAAAAAAAAAAAAAATCTGCCTACGGCCCGCGGGTTGGAAAACGGACGCTCAACTTTGCCGGCGCCCGTTTTCCGAACCCGTGGCTGTCAGCGGGTTCGACAACCGACGCCGGTAAAATTAAGCGGCGGCTGTCAAACCCGCCGACAGCCGCCGCTTCCGCCGATAAGGAGGCGCTGAGGACGCGCCAGTGTCCCTGGCGCCTCCCTATTAGCGCGGGCCCTCATTTAAATAAAGAACTGCGTGCCCAGGAGAGCGGGCGCTCGCCTCGGAGCGCCCGCTCTCTCCCGCGTACCTTATTGATTGGGCCTGATGGTTCTGTATTTTGGGGGAGACCCTAACTGTGGCTTTTTCTTCCCTTGCCTCACTCCAGCTGGGTGTCCAGCTGGATGATTAAAGAGCACTCGTGTTGGCGGGTGCTGCAGAGTAACTTCATTCCTGAACAGTGAACATGGGCAGCATGTCGCAGAGGGGCAGGTACTGAAAGAAAAGTAATTAGACACTCCACTTACATATGGTTGATAATTAGCATGCTTGAAAACAATAGCTGGGCACAACAAATGAATCTGCCACAGCCAGGAAGCTGTCAACAGTCCGTCTCTGTTTCAAGGAGAATTTTGTACTTACGACAACCTCTAGGCTGAGGCAGCAATACTTAAGGTCCTATTTCCTTAAGCATCTTCTGTGTAATTTATTTTGGCCTCCATATCTTAAGGTACGATGGGCTGTGCGCACGATTCAGCACACTTTTGCGCATAGAGAACCTCCCTCCCGCAAGGCGTTTTGTGCACAAGTTCCTACTCCTTCATGTCAATCCCATGTTTGTGGTGCAGGGGGTCCTGTACACGGGATTTCTGCACATAAAAAACACGATTTGTGCAGGTTTTGGAGTGCACAGCCTCTCAGCAGACATTTTATGCTCTTAACTAGCGTTTTATGTGCGCAACCTTTAGCAGCATAACTCATGGATATATTCCTAAAACGTTTTATTCAGTTTTGAGGTTTATGTGCTTTTTTTTTTTTTTTTTTTTTTTAACTCCCTAGTGCCTCCTTTTTAATGGCAACTCACGAGAGGTGGCTGACAGCAGGTTCAGGAAACTGACGCTCAATTTTACGAGCATCGGTTTTCCAAACCCACTGACAGCCATAGGAAAACAGATACCAGTAAAATTGAGCATCCGTTTTCCTAACCTGACTGGCCGGCACATTTCTTTTATTATTATTAAACATTTTTGGCTCCTCTGACTTAATATCACTAGGATATTAAGTCAGAGGGTACACAGAAAAGCAGTTTTTTCTGATTTTCTGTACACTTTTTTGGGTTGTTTAGATATTAACGCCTGCCCTTGGGCCAGCATTAATTTCTGAGCAAAAATTGTGCGGATTGGTCGCACATTTTACTTTCAGTATCCCAGGTGAATAATAGCTTCATCAATATGCCTTTGCATGTGATGAGTGCTATTAGTTTGCGGGGGGGTTTGACTGCACATATTCGATGCTCTAAACCCCTTACAGTAAAAGGGGTAGTGGACACGCATCGAAAACGTGCGTCCAAAACGCGTGTTAAACAGTGCGCTCGGCCGAACACACGTTACAGTATCAGCCTGACGGTGACTAGCAGAAATCCCTCCATTGTCCAATCAGGAAATTCTATTATGCGGGACTAAGGACCGCTGTGAGTGAGACACGAGAGAGAGTGAGGAGGGTGCTGCCTGGCTGCCTCACTAGACTCTTGATCCTCGTCTTCCGGGGCGGGAACTGAACTGGTCTAGTAGGACTCGATGAAAGAAAATTGTCAGATAAGAATAAATTTAACCTTGCTAGACCAGTCATATGTATAGGAGTTATAAAAGCTTCCCTAAGTAGGGTGGGTGGAAGACAAGGCTGTCCTCAATTTTCCCACTCCAAAGACCGAGACTCTACCTCACATGTACATCCAATCCGCCGTGCCTCTTGAAGGTGTGCAGGGATGGCCAAGTGGCAGCCTTGCAGATTTCATCTGGGGATAGTGTGGCTGCTTCAGTTCACGATACTGTTTGTGCCCTGACTGAATGGGCTGGCAGGCCTGCTGAAACCTCTCTACCTGAGAGCACGTAGGTGAGGTAATTGCTTCCCTTATCCACCTAGCTATGGTGGCCTTGGATGCTAGTTCCCCTCACCAGGGACTGTTGAACAGGACAAACGGCTTGGCTGTCTTCCTAAAGGTGTGTGTGTCCTTTAGGTACCTCAACAGGATGTGGCATACATCTAGTTGCTGTAAGTCTTCATCCTTCTCCCTGCCTTCCTCAAATCTGAAGTGTGGCTGTGAGACAGACTGGTTCATAAGAAACGCCAATACTACCTTTCGTAAAAAGGATGATACTGGCCGAAAGGTTACTGCATCTGGGGAGAAAATCATATAAGGCCTGTAGCTCTGCGATACACCTTGTCAAGCAGACTGCCATTAGGGACATATCTTTTATGGATGCTTACTTTATTGGCTCAAAGAACGCCTTAACTAGTGCCCTTAGGACCAGGTTAAGGTCCCATTGTGGGATCACTGGCTGTACCATTTCACAGCTGCTGGAGACAGATTACTGAGCTTGCTCAGGGGCCACACCTCCCTTATAAACCCCGAGTGAGGTCATAAAAGAGGCATGACCTCTATCTCCCTCAGCTGTGGGGAAGGGGAAGCCCCATACTTATTGACTAGTCTAGCAGGAAGATAAGAATTATGATACTCCGAGGAGGACAAGGTAATGACATGGCCCCACAGTGCTGACTGCTTGCTTCTTTCCTGGGCCATTATCTGCTTTAAAAGTTTTTCAAAAAGCTTCAGGGTAACCTCAAGAATACACAAAGTATTTCTTTTTCTTGTTAAGTGTAGCTGTCTCACAGCCATTGTTTGCAGCAGTCTCTTTCCTACCTTATTCTTTTTAAATGACCAAAATAAACAAAGGATAAGGAAGTCAGACCCATGTCAGAAGCCTATAGGAAACCTAGTAGTGAAGGAAGGAAAGAAGGAAAAAGGGTTCTAGGGTTTGGCAGAGTGCATTAATTAAGGAGCTGTACTGGTACATAACTCCCCCTCTTACTTAAACCCAGGTTTCGGAAAATTACATTTACTGCATGCCCACAGTACTTCGGCTACAAACTTATAAAAGGTACATCTGAGCCTGAACGCTGGACATTACATAGAAACATAGAAATGACGGCAGAAGACGACCAATAGGCCCATCCAGTCTGCCCAGCAAGCTTTCACACTTATTTTCTCATACTTATCTGTTCCTCCGACCACCAAGTTCAGGGCCCTTATTGGTAAACTTTTTGATTCTAATTTCCTTCCACCCCCGCCAATATTGGTCAATATTTCACATTTATCATAGCTTCCATATATTAACTCCATTCAGGTTCATGGTATATAAAGTGAGCTCATGCACAGAATTATGAAATCCGCCCCAAATATCTATTCAATTTAATTTTAGGATAATTTTTCTCTACCCATGATGGAAAGACAGCACCCTCTTTTGGCACATATGCACCAGGAGACCCCCTAATTAATTTTTTAGGGGGGAGAAAGACCTCATCAGTGTAGCCTGGTATTCTGAGCTCTAACCTTGCGACAAACCAGCCAAAAGTAGAATATCTTTCTAATGAATCATGTTTTTGTTTATTGGAAACCACAATGCCTGTGTTATATAGGCATGTCAGCAGATGACTTAAAAATAACCAAGGAAAGGTGAGAAGCAGCCAATCCACTGGGAGAAGAAGAACTAGGATAATTTAGGACAACCCAGTTTTGGGTGTGTACAAACGAGTTCCCATTGTAACACATTCCAGCAAGGGGCAGGGAAGCTGTGGTTATCTAGATGACAACTTGGAAAATACACTTTCTATTTTGAGAACCTATCTCCCTCTAAATAGGAGATGGGGTAACATTTCATTAAAATTAGAAGACCGAAAAGAAATAAGAAGAGAAATAAGAATCTCTGCAGAGAGGAAGTGGAAATCAGTGAGGGCTAAGACTCCACCTTACTCTTTACAGCAGAGCTTTCCAAAGTGTGTGTCGGGACACATTAGTGTGTCGCCTGTAGTGTGCAGGTGTGTCGCCGGTCCACAGGGCCGGCGGAAGCAGGGAACTATAGCAGGAGGATCGGCGGGCAGTGGTGGAGCTTACATCACCACGGCCCGAAGAAAAGGGTCACGTTCACTCCTCCTCCTTCCTGCCTGTGCAGCCCTGGAAGAAAAACGTTGCCGGAGCCGCGTGGGCAGGAAGGAGGAGGAGCATCTGCTGCGTACAGAGGAAGAGCAGCATTAATGGGCCGTTGCGGATCCCACGTCGCGACGGCCCGAGAAGAGGAGGAAACCCGATAGCAGGGCCGATGCGGATCCCACGTCGCGGCAGCCCGAGAAGAGGAGGAAACCCGATAGCAGGGCTGCTGCAGATCCCAAGTCACGGCCAGGGAAGATCAGGGCCTCTGAAGAGCCCATCCTTCGGCAACCCGTGCAGAGGGACAGCATGTGCCAGTGAGAGCCTGTGCTTGAGCAAGAGAGCATGTAGGAGTGAGAGAGCCTGTGTGTGTGAGAGTGAGACAACATGTGCACGAGAGAGACAGTATGTATGTATGTATGTATGTATGAGAGAGAGGCATGTGAGAGTGAGAGCTGTGGATGTGTGAGATTGCATGTGAGTGAGAGCCTGTGTGTGTGAGAATGTGTGAGATAGCGTGTGAGAATGAGAACCTGATTGTGTGTTTGAGGGAAGACAGATGGAGAGAAAAGAAATAGAAAAAAAGACCCTGTAAAAGGAATTGGCAAAAAAACAAGAAAGGAAAGGTGGAAAAAAAAGCCTGTGACCAACCGATTAGAAAACTAAGATCAGACAGCAAAGGTAAAAAAAAAAAATTACTTTTTAGTGATTGGCACATGTAATCTTTGGGAATGTGCAAGAGTAGCACTTTCTCTATGCCGATCTCACAATGTACGAGATCAGCATGGAGGAAGTGGAAGCCTGCAAATATTTATTATGAGATAGGTTGTGTTGTGAAACATTTTATTTATGTATATATTTAAGGAAACATACATAAATTGTTGAAATACATTTTGTTTGTTTAACCTTTAACTTCTGGTTTGCTGGTAGACTGAATTACTGTGTCACGAAATTATGTTTGTCTAAAAAGTGTGTCACCAACATGAAAAGTTTGGAAAGCTCTGCTTTACAGATAGGGGAATGTGCCCAGACTCCTCCAGCCTGCAGATTCTGAAGCTACTCCAACTGAATAGAAGAAACACACAGGCCAGGAAATGACCAGCCAGTGGCTTTTGAGTAGGAATGATTCAGAGTTTCTGCTCACAAACACAAGACACCATTACTCCACACTATTCACGATAACCTGGGTATTTAGTTCCAGTGGAAGAGCACAAAAGAAACAGGAGGTAATAACAAAAGCAGAGCTAACTCGCTGACGATTCAGAAACAAATCAATTCAGCCGGCCATTAATTAGATTGCTTTTGAATATTCACTGGCATGGTATGTGCTTTGCCTGTACTCTAGCAGCAACTTCCCCCTGCTGCTGCAAATATTGCATCCTCTCAGTTTCCTAAATCTAGCCTGGCAAAGGGAGGATCTCCCCTCCTATCACATGAGTCTCCAGGTTAACTGTCTCTTCTGCAAAGATCCAATTACGTCCTGCAGCGACCCTAAAGCAAAACACCAGCACCATAAACAGCAATCCACAAGCCGGTTTTCAAAAGAAGCTTAAAACTTAAATGATGAGGTCAACATTAGCAGATCCTGAAGTCTACTGTAGCACAGAATTCAGCTAAATACTGCTTTCAGTACAAATTAGACATAGCACTGTATTAACACAGGGCGCTAGAGCATAATGAGAAGACATGCAGCTGTCAGGAGTAAAGTGAATGTACATAAAGCATAGAGAGGCATGCATGGCCCACACTGGGCATACTGCTGCCCATGGAAAGGGCCACAAGGTTTCTAATGGCCACAGAACATTCTGGAAAAAAAAACAAACAAAAACCCCAAAACAGACCTTCGTTTAACATCACTGGGCTTATAAAATCCAGTTGATCCCTCACAGTGACAGACGTGAACTCGAGCATGGTAAATACGATTCAGATTCAGCGGGTAAAGCACAAAATAAGTCACAGTCACTAACCACAGGGACCCAGTTCTTATCCAGCAAACATAACTAAAAACAAAATTGCTCAGATTACCAAGAAGCCCATCAAAACATCTGGCCTCCGTTTTATAGATTATAAACGACATCTTCCAAACTAAAATGTGCAGAATGGGATGGGGGGGGAAAAAAAAAAAGACCAATGCAATTGTAAAGGCTTACACCCCCCCCTAAAAAAAAGGACATCTCTTCTTACATTGCTAGGGGACGGGGTGATGGCAGCGCAAGTTTAGCATCCAGTTTCCTGCGGTGTGCTCTGCATTAGGACTCCCATTTCCAAACAAGGATCTCAGGTTTCAAAGAGACAGCTCCAGCTCAAAGGAGGATTCTGCCAATGAGCTCAGGCAGCCTCTCCAGAAGCGGTCAGGAAAGTAGTGTATGTTTTATCCACAAGGCTCAACATCTGCCCTCCCCCTCTAGGACCACACCCTGTCAGAGATCTCCAGTTAAGTTTCTTGAAGCAATTATCCAATTTCCAAATTACATTACAATTTACAACTTAAAAACACTTTTTTTTTTCTCTAATTGTTTAGAGAAAGTGGTGTGAAATGTAGTGCTTATGGGCATGTGGGATGCACCGCTAATCCCAAACATCACTGCCAGGGCACTGACTGGCAGCATCCCCTGCTGTTCCACTATCAAGACACCCCCCCCCCCCCCCCCAAACACAGCTCTGCCAATGCAATGCAATTCTGACTTGCTGAAACCCCTTACTGCAATTGTCAAAAACAGAGAAAAAAATCCGTAGTGTCCTTTTGTGGTGCTGACAAGTGTCTCCTTGAGACTAAACTTCTGATGCAATGAGACTCCGAGAATAAAACTGTAAGCTAACGTTTGCCCTCTGGCTTCAGGTTCACTTTATTCACAACTTGAAATATTGACTTGCATTTCAGTTTATGGGAAAGAGACCACCAGTAAGAACAGCAAGCCCCCTCTCATTGGCAGAAGCCAGTGGTAGCCGGCACTTCCATGGCTAAGAGAAACCATCTATTTTATAAAGATTTTTATGGGCAGAGGGTGGTAAAATTCTGATAATTACCAAGCAGTGACAAAACTAGCATCATTTCGATTGGATCTGGCTTAATGTTCCCATAAGAGTGGAATAAAAAGGGACCATAAAAGTCGGAATATGTGCTTCCCTGTAATTACCTGAGCAAGCTTAGGGTCAATCTGAGATCAGGAAAATTCTGTTACATTAAGACCCAGGAAGCGTACACCACAAACGTGCGTAAAAAGACTTCAAGCAAAACTGCTATAAAGACAAGCAGCGCTGAGGATTACAGCGCGGCGGCCATAACAGGGGAAGAGCGTGCGAGAGGGCAGGAAGGAACAGGAGGGGGAAGGATAGAGAGGACGAGGTAAGGCGGGAAGAGTGAGCAGGGATAGAGAGGCAGCCGTTGAAGGGAAGTTTTGGTTGGCTATTATCACAGTGACGTCACACGAGGCATACATCAGAATCAGAGGGCACAAACAGAGAGAGAGGAGCGCTTGAGTTTCTGTCTCTCAGGAGCCGTAGCATAAGAGAAATTAGTGCTTGATTATCGCCTGGGAGCCATGAGGAGGAGCAGGGATAGAAGCAGTAGGTCGGGGATGAGCAGGAGGGCGATCAAAAAAAGGGGACGACGGGGCGCCGTCGCAGCAAGATTCGTTCAACCAGCATGGGACCGAGGCAGCCCCCCCCCCCCCACCCAGAGCGTCATTTGACCGACCGTACGCGGCCAGCTCGGGCGAGAGCGGCCCCGAAGCAGGTTCCGGGGCAGGCCCGGACATTGATAAAGTCGCGGGAGGGCAGGGAGACCTACCTTTAGACCTCTGCTTCAACGGCAAGGGAGAAAGACTGATACTTTACGCATATCCAGCATAGCTCTCTGCTTCAACGGCAGGGGGGGAATGAAGAAAAGAGGATATATATACAGACAACAATCAAAAAGGACTGAATTATATAGTCTGGGAAAACAAATAAGCATGGGTGTAGCTTGCTTATTGCGGCGGTTACTACCCCTAACCAATTAAGCTAAATATTTCACATAGGTGCAGCTCCAACACTGCTCTCTGCATTAATGGTGGGGGTGGAAGGGAAACAGAACTAAAAGGTTACTAAGAGCCAAGAGTAACAGATAAGTATGAAAAAAAAAATGTGCAAAGCTTGCTGGGCAGACTGGATGGGCCATTTGGTCTTCTTCTGCCGTCATTTCTATGTTTCTATGCCTCGGGGTCTGAGATCGACACACCGCAAGAGTTGGGAAAAGAGCCAATCAGGCCCAGCGTGGCAGGGAGAAGCAAAGGCCTGGCCGAGACCAGTGACCCGACACCAGTGGCGCAGTCAGCGGGAGCGCAGCCGGCAAGGAGCCTGAGGGAGGTCGAGCGAGGCGGAGCAGTGAGGAAGAGGGCGTTCCTTTTACATGCTGATGGTTCAGCTTTGACAAGATATCAGTTCACGCACGTTTTACATAGGGTGATCAGTGCGGACGGCAGGGACACTCAAAGGTATAGCTTTCATTCATTTAGGATAGGGGTGGCAACTTCTGCCGCTGAGGCAGGGCTATCAGCCGCAGGGATTCAAAACATAGGGAGATGGAGATCCAAGGCCTTTAGGGAGAACATTCAGATGGGGGAGGATATCTGAAAGGGTGGATGGGAGGGAAGGGAGGGGGGTGGGGGTAGAAGGGAATAGCTGCACTAATGGATTTGTTTTTATTTTCAGAAATTGTGGGGAGGAGGCGCGGGTCCTGATGTGCCTGGATCGTGGGCCATTCGTTCATACACAGAGCCCAGAGGAGAGCCTTGAAGCGCCCATATGGGGAAGCACCTGGAATTGGGGCGATTAGGATGGCAGTTGGCGTGGTTCAGCCGAAGAGGCATGCATTGGGATGATTTGCTGCCTTTAATTCAGGAAAGGATTGACATGTGGGGGATTCCAAATATCCTGCTAATCCACTTGGGGGGAAATGATGTGGGCTCCCAAACGTATCGTGCCTTGCTTACATTCAAAAAAAGGACTTGGCACAAATCATGATTCGGTGGCCTCAGGTGAGGGTAGGGTGGTCGGACATAATTGTCCGTTTGAAGAATAAGGAGGAAGCAATTTGGCACATGGGTTAAAAAACTGAACAGGCAAATGGGGAAGTGGATGGGTTGGGAAGGGGGATTTTGGGTAAGACACTCATGGTCTTGGGAAGTAGAAGCGGGATTATTCAACGGGGATGGAGTTCATCTCTCAGAGGTGGGGATGGACTTGTTCAATAATCAATGCAAGAGGTTCTGGAGAAGGAGATTAGTAGGTGGTAAATAGGGCCACAGTGGGGGAAGAAGCCGGAAGACGGCTTGTTTGTGGTGGTAAACCCGAGCCCAGGTTATGTTGTAATGCCGGGGGGGGGGGGGGGGCTGCTACACGGGAGGACTGGAGAACCATGGGGCTAAGGTTCATGGTAGAGCTTGCTCTCGATAGTATGAGGCGGAGCAAGTGGAAAGGAGGAGGGTAACTCCACCACTGGGGTGTAAGGTGGTGGAGGCCAAGGAAAAGGGTGGGGGAGGAGGGCGTGTGGGTGAGGGGGTTTTGTTATTGTTAAAGTTGCTGTAAGGGCTCGGGTTAGTTTGTTATTAAACTGCGGCCTATTTTAAAGCCAAAAGGTTGTCGAGTTGTTATTGCGGGGCTGCATGGGACAGCAATCGAGCGCAGGTCTTTCTTCCCCATGCTATGAACACAAGCACACACAAAAATGAACCTTTCCCAGCCTCTATTTTGCTTGTGTTGTCCAGTGCTCTCAAACTGCTTTCATCCTATCAAGGTATTATGTTGGCAGCCTAAGAGGCCTTGCCCTGCCTATGACAAGCACAGATCAGTCACTGCAGGTGAACTGTAAAGGGTTAACACAAAATAGACAGGAGCTATCTAGAGTAGGAAATTCAAGACAAAGAAATGGTCCCTGTAAATTATCAAAGAGAAAAAATGAGGCCTCCAAGGGTAGTTGTACTTTTGGAACTTGAAAAATGTAATTCTGTATTGCCTTCCAAAAACATATATGACAGGGCATGACCAAAGTTGATACCCTTTGTAACACTTGATACATACATTAGATTGAGTCAATTTCAATTGGGAGTAGAAAAACTTCATAAGAAACTTGCACTGGGTTACCCTTTCAGAAATACTAGCTGTCAAAGAGTGAATCTAGAAAAACATCTAAGATTTTGAGGTGGAGTCATGTTGACACCCAATTCTTGATGCCAATCTTCCAAAATAATTGTGAAACAGAAGGACATCTCCCTCTTTTTAAGAACTCAATACAGATAGGAAACTTCTTTTAACTGGATTCTCTAAATCAAAGACTTCCAACAAAAATTCTCCATTTGTACGCTGTAATTCTCACTTATCAATAGACAAAACATCTCTCACTTATAAATAGGCATAAAAATGCTTTTTAGAAATGAGAAATTGTTTTGGGAGATCTCCAAAAGACACTATTACAGCTCCTTCTCCCAGCAAATTTGAGATGGTTTGGATACTTTTTGCCCACCACAATGAAAAAATAGGGGAGCATATTCCTGGGGAAAACACCTATTCCCTTTAATGGGTACAAAATGGAATATTTTGTAACTTCAATTTAATTTTGCACATAACCATTTCCATGCCTTCACAAGAGGGATCAATAATACACTTCGTTGCAGATAAGTTGGCAAGGACAAGAGTAGGAGCATAAAGAATATATCCCAGATCTAAAAGAAAAAACAATCGGGCCGATACAGTACCCGCCATTGGACGCGCGTTTTCCCTTACCCCTCATTCAGTAAGGGGCCGAAAACGCACGTCCAACCCGCCGAACCTAATAGTGCCCTCAACATGCAAACTGCTTTTCTGTGCACCCTCCGACTTAATATCATGGCGATATTAAGTCGGAGGTCCCAAAGGGTAAAAAAAGTAAAAAAAAAAATTTTTGAAGTCGGCCCGCAGCTGTCGGGTCGAAAACCGGACGCTCAATTTTGCCGGCGTCCGGTTTCCAAGTCCGTGGCTGTCAGCGGGCTCGAGAACAGACGCCGGCAAAATTGAGCGTCGGCTGTCAAACCCGCTGAGCAATCATTCGGGCCGATTCAGTAAAGTCTGCGGGAGAGCAGACTTGCCTGTGCGCACGATTCAGTATTTAAATGAGGCCCGGCGGTAGAAACGGCCAAAAGGAGGCGCTAGGGACGCGCTATCAGACAAAGTTATAGAATTTCAAATTTGGGAACCCCATGCCTCCCCCATCCCACGCCTCAACAGTGTTGCAAGGACTATATGAGGTTTCTTTTGCTGCCAAAGAAATTAGCAAATGTTCTGTTTTTTCAAGCTCCATCTTCAACATATGGGCAACATCTGAAACAAGTATAACCTTTAGGGAGAAGCATCATTCAAAAGTTATTCACTCTTCCAGCAAGTGATAAAAGAAAATCCATCCAATTTTGAACATTTCTGAAAATTTGACTAATGCAATTGGAATGGATCTCTTTATAAGTTAATGCCCAGATATTTAAAGGACTCCTGCGCCCATAGTATCGGGAAATCACATGCCTCGATTACTGAATCCGTCAAATGCAAAACCTCTGAATTATCCAAATTAAGTCATAAGCCTACAACCTGCCCATTATTAATAAATTCGTCCAACAAAGGAGCTAGCAAAGATTGGGGATTCATTATATGGACAAGCACATCATCGGTAAAGATCACCAACTTGAACTGCTGCTTGGCCACATTGCCTATTTGTACCCCTTGGATATTATCATTGTCACAAATTCTCCGTAACAATGGCTCAAGTGATAAAATAAAAAATGATGGGGCTAGAGAGCAACCCTGACAGGTGCCCCTTTACAATTCAAAAGATGCAGACGGTGAACCATTAACCATCACTTAGGCAATGGGTTTATTATAGAGAACCTTTACAATCTTCTAGAAAAAGCCCTCTATACCCATAGCCTGAAGAATGGTCAACATAAAAGACCAAGCCACTTGGTTGAAAGATTTTATGCATCAAAACTCAGTAATACTGTAGGAAGATGCCATCATCTGCTAGTCTCAATCCAATCTGTTTTAGCCCCACCAGTGAGGATATGACTTGTGCTAAACGATCAACCATCTCCTTAGCTAGCAATTTCATATCAAAATTTAACAATGAGATGGGCCAATACAACCCTGGAGAAGGGCTCTGCCCAGATTTTAGCAAGACTGTAATTAAAGCTGTATTAGGGGATAATGGCAAGAGAAGTTTATCAGATAATTTGTAGAATTCTGCTAAGAAACCGTCAGTCCTGGGGCCTTAAATAATTTGGCCTACTAAATGCCCCGTTGAAGTTTCTGAATTTGCAATTGTTTGTTCAACAATTGCAAAGTCTGGGGTCAACTTAGGTATACCTACCAAGGCTAAATAATGCTATACTGCATCTTGATCAACTAGCATGGCCATAGATAGGTTGCTATAAAAAGATCTAAAGATGTTGCCAATATCTTTAGTCAAATTCACCAAATCTCCATTTTGTAGACACAGCGTTGTAACGTATTTCCAACCTCTCCAACTCTTAGTCAGACTTGCCAACATTCTACCAGATTTGATAAAATGAAAACATTTGCTTTTATAGTATAATAAATTTTGTTTAGCTTTTTGATGAAAAAAAAGAATTTAAGGCTATTTGAGTAACTACAAATTTTTTATGGCCAGGGACAGCCTATTTTCAAATAGCTGTTTGGTGGCCTGTAATTGTTGCTCCAACTTAAGAAACCTCATTCGCCAACACTCTATTGCATTCACAGTGGCAAGGAAATACGTCCCTGTGTAACATTTTAGCTGTTTCCCAAAAAAAGGATAGGGGATAGCCTATGTTCTTTATTGAAGTCACAGAATCTCCTCACCTCTGTGTTAAGAATTCTTTAAATTTCTGATCTTTGTATAAGTTTTTGGAGAATTTCCAGAGACCTCTGCATTCCCATGAATATATGGGTGCATTGTATCTCCACTGGCCTTATCTGAGATCTGACTACAATGGAGAATGCTTACCAATAGGTAGTCTATACAGGAGTGAGTACCAGGAGCCCTTTATAAGTGGGTATACGCCCTCTCCAAGGAACGTAAGATTCACCATCGATCAACTAGGTCCAAAGTTCCACATAAATATGGGATGCCCTTAGTACGATTCACAGCACCAGGGATATTCTGAGAAGAGCAATCCAATTTTGGATCCAAGCCATAATTGAAATCCCCCTTCATTAGAATAGGTACATGTGTATATTCCATTAGAAACATAATCCTAACAAAAAAGCTATGTTTGTAAACATTGTGTATAAACATTACAAAGTATTAAAGCAGACTCAAATAGAGATCACTCCACAATCAGAGATCTGCCCTCTGTATCTTCTATTATTTTTGTAACCTGAAAGGGCACTTGCTTCCCCAATTAAAATTTCCACCCACCCCCTTTTCAATTAGTTGACTTGAGCTGAGAAAACTCCCCCCACCCATTCCTTATCCAACGTTTGCACCCTAGGCAGACGAATGTAACACTGCTCCCCCCAAAACCCACCCTGAGTTGAAAGAGCCCCTCTTACAGTGGGAGATAGTGTCAGGATCCCTCTGTCCCAAAATCTCCAGAATTGTGCCTCATCAGGACCAGTAGTAGTTACACAGTTAATACGGTGTGCATTGCCATGGTCAGCCTTGCAAAATACGCATGTATGGGGCCGTTTTTGTGCAAGCAATGTTTTTAAAATCTGTCAGAATTTAAAAATAAAAATATCCATTAAAAAAAAAACCAAAGACTTTTCCACTTTCTTTACTAATCTATGCAGAAACTTTCAATGTAACTTCTTCTTGTTTTTCATCTGATTTTGGTTGTTGTTTGTGTTGGAGATCAAAGTAAAGTTGCACATCACTTCTGGTCTGTCAAAGGGGATTCTTTGTAGGTTTACAGTACCTTCTATTGCACCAAATTACAACATCTAAAAAATAAAAGATCTTAGCGTCCAATAAACAGAAGTCATAACTTAATAGGGATCCAGTATCCTACAGAACCGCAACAAAGATCAGAACTCAGCAGCATACTCTTCTCCTAATGACAACATTCTGTCAGACACTCATTTCCCTGAAAACACACTGCACAGAAAACACATCACCTTGAAATTGTAGCTCTCCAAACAAGACCGCAATCCTGCTGAAGCAATTATCCTTCTCCGGGGGAAATCCCAAGAGCTTAACTTTTATTTAAAGAGGTTCTATTCTGCAGAGGGATGGAACCAAGAAAATAATCTGTGAGAGCATGAAAGGGGGAAGCAAGGACACCCCACAGTCTCTGCTCTTGAAATCAACTGGAAGTGGTGGGAAGAGCCCTAGAGACTCTGACCTTGTTTCTGCCCCACATATTTTAGCCAACCAGTGGAGGTGAAGAACATGCACAACTTGCTCCTAGTACACCATCTGCATCTCGGTCTCGATTCAGCCTGCTACACAGCCCCCCCCCCAGCAGAGATCATCAGCGAGCCTCCACAGCCACTCTAGTTGCCCTATTGCTGATCCCATGGGGCAGTGACTCCAGGCCTTCTTAACCCAGCTTGTCCATTTCCTTGGTGCCTCATTGAGTCACCTCAGCCTCTTGACATGGCCTATCTTGGCCTCCTGCATTGACTGGTGCTCTATCTAGGCCATCTGGCCTCTCTCGACCTCCTGCCTTGCTCTGTGGCATTCCAGGCCCACCTGCAATGCTCAGTGCCTTCTTGGGATTTCCTGTCCTACTTTGCAGCCTTCATTCCTTATAGGTTCACCTAGCCAGCCTCGTAACCAGTTTGGATTTGTTTTGTTTCCTGTTCTACTCCTGTCTTCATCCAGCCCTCGCTAGTCCGTGACTTGCCTTGTCCAGTCCAGTCCCTTGTATGCTATTCCAGGCCTTGCCCTTGTATATGTTCATGTTTGCCCTTGATTCCAGCCTTGTCTCCAGCCCTAGCTGTATCCAACTCCCAGCCTGTGGATTGTTCCAGCACCAGCCATGCTTCCTACAAAGTCCTGCCAGTTACCAGAACCCAGGGGCTCAAACTGCAGAGGAGCTGGCTGGTACAGGCAGAAGACCCAGTCTGGCCCTGCCCCCGAGTCTGGACCTACGCTCCTGCTGGGGGGAAAGCCCAGTCCAGCCTGCCTGACCCATGACAATCTCTAAATGTTTTGGGAATTTAGGACCCTAAAAAAACAAGTGTGTTCATCATAAATGGTGTTTCCATAGATAATTAGCCATTACATGTGGCCAACATCATCTGGCAGCATCAAATAAGACTTGTCTCTTCTAGCTAATAGAGCATTTAGCACTACTTATGTGCAAGAGTTCCCACTCAGGTGTTGCCTCATGAGCCTCTTCAATCAGTGCCCAAGCTAAGTCCAGCTATGTAGCTGTCTCTCCAGAGAAGTAGATATATATTCCATGGCTAATTCATCCTGTTATCTATGGAAAACATGGTTTCTGGTAAGCAAACTTGAATTTTCTGTTGATAAGGAGGCTGTATTAGCCTTACATGTGGGTAGCCCAAGCTGAAGGTTGCTGCAGAGCATTTTCTTATAATGCAACCTGGACCTATGAGCACCCACATCAACCATGGAGCATGGACTACAGTGAGAACAGATTATGCAAAACTGCTTGTGCAAATTTACTGTCAGTCTTTGAAAAGGTTATCAAAATAGTAATGAGACGAAAAGGTATGAACTGAAGACCAAGTTGCAGCTCTGCAGATATCAGAGGATGAGTAGAGATCGGTTTGTCACTGAAGAAGTGGTGAGACCGGCATGAGAAAGGTGGAGCAAGTATTTTAGCAGGTGTTGGGGTTCACAAAAGAAAAGGTCCAATTCATTCTGTTGGCACCATTTAGAATTCCTGTTCCATTTAAAGGCATAATTTATTCTAGTTGAAGGCTTTCCAGATGAGACTAGGGTGTCCACAATTTCTGTAGTTAGGTGGAGAGCTATTGGTGAAATCGGGACTCTGGTCTGCAAAATCACCATACCGATAGTAGAAAGGAAAGGCTGGAATATTCCTTAAAGTCATCTTAGATGGAGAAGAAACTCCTCACCAAACCTGCAATGTGGTCAAGTGGCTGATGTGTCCTTTGGCCTGTCGTAGGTGGTGGGAGACCAGGATAGGTTCCTGCATTAGAAAGAGTGGCTTTTTAGAGGTGAGCAGGACTACGAAGCATACCAGGTCTGCAGGCAAAGCCCTTCAACCACAAGTCTAGGCAGGGTAAGCGCCCGTGTTGCTGAAGGAGGCAAAGGCAATCCTGACTCTCTCTGCTTCAACGGCAAGGGAGAAGAAAAAAACTGATACTTCACGCATATCCAGCATAGCTCTCTGCTTCAATGGCAGGGGAGAAGAAAAACTGATACTTCACGCATATCCAGCATAGCTCTCTGCTTCAGCGGCAGGGAAGAAAAACAACCAATAAGGGCTGAATAACAGTCTGGGTAAACAAATAAGCATGGGTATAGCTTGCTTATTGCGGCGGTTACTACCCCTAACTAATCAAGCTTGATATTTCACTTGGATGCAGCTCCATCACTGCTCTCTACATTTAATGGTGGGGGTGAAAGGGAAATAGAACCAAAGCTTACTAAGAGCCAAGAGTAACAGATAAGTATGAGAAAAAAGAAGTGTGAAGCTTGCTGGGCAGACTGGATGGGCCGTTTGGTCTTCTTCTGCCGTCATTTCTATGTTTCTATGACTCCTTCAGCTGCTGGCCTGTGTATCGCTGAGTTGGCAAAGCAGCTTGATAACGAATGCTGAGGCTGGTGTGTCGATAGTTTTGATGGGGTAGAATGTTTAGATGTCCTGGATAACCTGGTATGCTTCAAAGGATCTTTAGTGAAAAGCATCAAGGAATCTGGTGATGCATGACTGTGTTCCATCAATGGAAGTGTCGGATGTACTGAGACTGAGGTGTACGTCTTTGCACCATGAACCACATTAGAGGCCTCAAGACGCATCGAGGCGGCACGAGCCACTCACAGTATAGGCATCGTGCGCCAGGCGCATTATGTTGGGAACGCTGATGGTTCGTGCGCCAACACACCACGCTTCACGTGCTTATGCTTCTTTGATGCAGGCTGAGACGGTTCCAACAAATGATGCAGCTTTGTCTTCGAAGCAGGGCGGCTGGCAGAACTCACTCCAGGCAGTTATAGTCTGAGCAAACAGAGGAGTTTTAGAGGAAGAGGCGCTCCCGCTCAACTTTTTTCCTGGCAAGGCATACAACAATGAACTGTGGGACAAGGACCTGCTGCGACTCCAGAGAGATTTACGCAGCTCCTCAATACGAAGCGCCCTGAAATACCGCATGCATGGGAACATACATCCACAAGCAGAGCAGTTCTGGTCATGATTTGGCTCAAGGCAGCGGAAACAGTTCGTGCCTCTCCGCGATGGACATTATTTTGTCACAGACTCCGCTTTAAACCCACTCACCACTGTAGATTTCTTTTTCTAGCCTTGCATGTTGTGAGGTAGGGCCACTGCTTTCTTTTTTTTTTTTTTTAGGTCATCCTGAAAAGTACTGTAGTCGGACTGCAGGGGCAACGAGGCAAGTTAGAAAGAATTTTAGAGGCAAAAAATGACCAAAAGGAGATAATTAGAGAAAAAATATGAGGAAAGAGAGTACATCTTCGTGCTTAAGCCTGGACAAAAAATTACTGAAGAGGATTATGTGGGAGCTCCCACACAGGCTCAATAGAGCTAAAAGCTCTACAAGCTAGGGGAGACAAGTCCATTTGGTGCCACCAAATGACATCGTTCACATGTAATGGCTAATTCGGCCTGCTTATCCACAGGAAAACACCATCAAGGATTTCTGACCAATGGTCCCTTGTAAGTTGCTCATGCGCACACACAGGAAAATACCACACGCACAAGAAAAGAAAAACAAAATGGTGTTTCAAAAAAACACTAAGGAAATATGCACACTACACTGCACACAAGAACTTTTTCTGCACACACAACTCCTGGGGGAATTCTGCACAAATAAATTGAAAATTCTGCATACTTTATATTGGTTAAAATAGCACAATATACATGACAATCTTTTAGTAAGTCATTTAAAATATAATATAGAAAAAATGTATTAAAGATGTAGAGTTTTAAATATTTTGAGCAGAATTTCCCTAGAAGTTCCTTGTAAGAATGTCCCTTCCTCTCTCCCTGCTCCCCTGGCCAGTCTCCTTTCACTTTGCCTTCTCAGGCTCCCAAACTCCTTCACCCTCCACTATCTCTCCCCTTCCCCGCTAGGCTCAACCCCTTCCACTCTATATACACTCCCAGAGTTTGACCCCTCTCTCAGTACTGCCGCTCACACAGGCTCCATCTGTCCCTCTCTCACACACTCACAGGTTCCCCTCCCATTTTCTCATGCATATACACACCCCCTCATACAGGCTTCCTCTCTCTCTCGCACACACACCCCTTCACACAGGCTCCCTTCTCTCATGTATACATTCTCACACTAGCTACCTATCCCTCTCATACACACACCCCTGCACATTGGCTCCCTCTCTCTCTCACACACAGGCTCCTTCTCTCTCATGCACATACGTACCCCCTCATACAGGCTCCCTCTCGCATACACACCCTCACCCAGGCTCCCTTTCTCTCTCATGCATACACCCTCACACAGGCTACCTATCTCTTTCTCACACACCCCTGCACATTGGCTCCCTCTTTCTCTCTCTCTCACACACACACACACACACACACACACACAAAGGCTCCTTCTCTCACAAACAAGCACCCTTAGTCCCTCACATAACACACTCCTTTTTTCACGCACACCAGCTCCCAATCTCTCACACACACATATACACATTCCTTCACAATCTCCTCACAAAGACTCCCTCTCTCTGGCACATATACACACACCCTTATTCATGCTCTCCCATACATACACACCAGCTTGCAGTCTTAAACACATACCTCTACACCTCTCAGTCTCTCACACAACCACTACACACAGACTCATTGGGGCCTGCTTCGCTCGCGGCATGCTGGGACTTGCACCTCCATCTTCTCGTGACACAGCACGCCGGGGCCTCCTTCCTCTTTGCCATGACACAGCACGCCGGGGCCTCCTTCCTCTTCGCAGCAAGCAGGATGGGGGTCTGCTCCAAATTCTACACAGAGGGGGAATTCTGCGCTCCGCAGTAGCGCAGAATTCCCCCAGGACTAACACACAGTCCACAAAAAATTAGAGGTAACATTGCTCCTATTCAGTCTGTATGCTTTATTTCCCTTGAGTTCAACAACTATTTGGAGATGGCGTTAGGGGAAGGAGGGTGGAAGATCATTTCAGTTCCCATGCTCACTCAAGCCCTTTCTGGGCTATGCCTATCGGCGAGGGTGTCAATTAGTACTGACTGTGATGCATTTTTAATACTAATTAGCCAGTACATTTTCATCATTGTCTCAGAAACGTATCTAAAATTAGCTTGGCTTTTAGATTCCATTTTCCATGCATACCTTAGGCATGTACATTTTTTTCTATCAAACCAATTTCATTCCCCATGCATCTAAAAATGGATACCAGAATCGAGAAGAAACTGATAGGCCAAAAAAAATTAATTCTCTCTCATATATATATATATATATTTATACACACACACACACATATACACACACACAAGCATTTGAGCCCGGTAAAACGGGCGAGATGTTTGAGGGCTGCGACGTGCCATGAAGAGAGCAGCTCTGACCTTCGTGCCACGCCTGCACGTTGGTCAGAGCTGCTTTCAACTGCGCATTCGTGGCACGTCGGTCAGAGCTCATTTATCTATATTGATAGAATAGATACATATAATTTTTTTGGCCTGTCAGTTTCTTCCTGTTGCTTTGGGCCTGGGCTATTGCACCATAAGCCTTTATTTGCAACTATCTGGAAAGGAAGGGGGTCCCTTATTTAATCATCCCGCTCCCAACCCAGCCATGTCAGTGACGGTCCTCTAGCCAAATTTCAGAAGGATCCATGGCAAATGCGGTCTTGGGAGGTCTGGCCATTAGGTTTCACCATTGAATCTGGGAAACAGATTCCTAGTGCAGGAAATACAGCCATTTAGGAAAATTCTCAAGGCATATTTGTTTAAATAGGTTTTTCCTTCTACCTGATTATGTATTTTAAAAATCTAATGTACTTTTCATATGTCATTTTTTTTTCTGTTACTTTTTTCCTTTATTGTAATTTTCTATTAATATTCCATTTTAATTTTTGTATTATGTTGTTATTGCTGTAATCCACCTAGCACATTTTTGTTATAGACTGAATAGAAACATTTTAAAAATAAACAAACTAGGTTTTCCACATGACATTAAGCAGCAATGCCACCAAGGCAGACCCTGCAATGAACACTTCCATAAAGTTTTAATAAAAAATTTTTTTTCCTAAAATGACACAGCACAATATACTGTATGTACCCAGACAGGCAACTTTTAAAAAACAAAGGACAAAATACTGGGCAAATTTTGGTGAACGACTGAACTCGAGATTCTTCATAAATTAAAACTGTATCTAAACTCATGAGTCAGTCTATTTACCATTTCATAAATAAAACAAATAGAGAATAAAAGCACATTTTGTCAGATATGATTTGTCAGAACTGAAGGAAAACATGGATCACTTTCAAATTTAGACTAGCTCCTTTTTTTTTTTTTTTTTATTGTTGGTTTCAGTATACTCCATATACACTGTTTATATGGTCATGACCACCAACCCTTATCACTTGTTTTAAATCAATAGGCTAATATAGTGGCATACTATTAACAAAAGGTCCTGTCCTCAGCAAAGGTTTTATATACCGGTATTTTGTCAATGTCAAAATGCTTTGTAAATAGAACTCAAACAATTCAGATAGGAAAAAGCCACAGAATGATTCTGGCATTTTACATACAATTACATTCTATTAAATTATACCATTGCACACGTTGTCCAAACATGCACATAAAATCTCTATCACTTAGAAAGAAGAAACCAAGTGAAACAACTAATGACCTTCAGCCCATCAGGCTAAGGTTAATCTGCATATATCAATATAGTCCCCTTATCCCTGTGCATCAGTTTTACCTCATGCAAAAATTGCCCAAGCAATATCTACAGTTCAGCTATGGGGAAGAAAACTAAAGAACACAACCTTAGACCATGATGTATTAAGGGGTTGTTTTGTTTTTTTGGGGAGGGGGGTGTTACACACTCAAATGAGGGGGGGGGGGGGAAGCTGGGTAAATATTTAGGACCTTAATTAGGCAATTTATTCTGATTTCAAACATCCTCCTGTTTAGTGCTACAAGATGTCAGCTTTGCTCCTACCATAAACCTTCCACCCAAGCTAGAAGAACTGCCTTGGTTTATACTGTCAGAAATACCAATCACAGGGCATATTTACTTACACAGTATCAGAATTACCGTGAGAGCAAATAGGCGAAAGGGCTACTGGGCCATAAAAACAGCATTTGTGGACCTAGCATAGCACACACGCGTCACAAGTACAGCCCAGTAAACGCTGATACAGTCACTCTTTTATGGGTATCTGCACATCTGGCAGCTTCAGCAAATGAGCAGTACTAGCAGTGTTAATTAGGTGTAAAAATGTACGTTTGGGGGAAGGAACCCACAAGCAAGCTGAAAATGAAAAATAAAATGCGATGTCATTGTTTTATGCAACAAGACATTCCCTGGCACAGCTCAACATGCCCACCCCCCCCCCTCCATGAATATGCATGATGTAAATTTGCATACAATGGGAGCCCCGTGCACCGATTGCTCTCATGCATACTCATAGGTATTCTGAAGACCCGACTGGCTGTGGGGTACCCGGGCTTGGGCTCGGGAAGCCCTGGGAGACTCGGTGTCATTGGTTTAACCTAGAATATACTCTCACTCGATTGTGTCATTCACCCCCCCCCCGCTCTAACTCTGTGTCAATGGGGGGGGGGGGGGATCGTGCACGTCGCCCTGGATATCCAGCCCTAGCCATTCAACCCTCTTGCACCCCCCCCCCAGAAATGCGACTATGCCAGCTGTACCCTACCACACTCCCCTGCTCCCGCCTCTCTCCCCTCACCTTCACCATGCGTTATAAGCGGGAAGGGAATGAACCCAGCCCTACAGCCGAAGCAAAATTACCCCTCCCCCTTCCCGTTACGGCTGGGAAGCCAAATACTTACCCCGGGACACCGGCTCCTCCCTCCCTTGCCTTGTCCCGCCCCCTCACTCCCCCATTGTTCCTCACGGGCCGGGGGGCTCCAGGCGCCGCCGCCCTCCTCCTCCTCCTCCTCCTCCCCAGCCGCCACTTCCGGGGTCGCGAGCTCGCCTCCTTCCGGCGGCGGGCGCGTGCTCGGGAAGGAGAGGGGGTGGGGCCGATGGGGGAAAGGAGGCCGCGCGGTAGCAGCGCCACCCAGCGGCGGCAGGGTGGGGGTGGGGATTGAGCAAGGAGGCGTCTGGAATTGCAAGGAGAAAGGAAAATACTTTAGGAAATGATTAAACCCCTTCAAAAAAAAAAAAAAGCACTAAATATTCTGTATTCTTTCTGTGTTTGAATGGGAGGATTCTTACCATAGCAGCCTTCTTTTAGCAGCTGTCTTGGTCCCAGAGAGCATTGGAGTATTTGGGATTTTGGGACATTTCAGGAGGGGTTTAAGGAATTCTCCCAGTAGAATGGGGGACTATGACAGAAATACTGGATGGGCTTCCATAAGGCACAGGAAACTAAGATTTGTTTATTTATAAACATTTGATGGTCCACCTTTTCCTGAATTAGCCTCAAGGCAGATTACAATCCAAATTGCAATGTGAGCAAATACTTTTCAGCGAACACAGCGGATGCCTGGAGTAGCCTACCACCCAGAACTGGTGCTAACACTTTTATTGCCTAATGAAAACAACTACTGTGCTGCCCTCTTCTCATAACAGCATAAGACCAAAGATCCATCAAGCCCAGTATCCTGCTTCCAACAGTGGCCATGGCCAATCCAGGTCACAAGTACCTGGCAGGATCCCAAAAGGCTGATTGATTCCATGCTGCTTATCCCAGGGATATGAAGTGGATTTCCCCAAGTAGACCTTAATAAAGGTTTATGGACTTTTCTTCCAGAAACCTGTCTAAACTTTTTTTTAAACCCAGGTACATTAACAGTTTTCATCATTTCCTCTGGCAACATGCCCTTTTCAAAGCTTTATTAACTATAGAAGTCGGATACCCCCTTGCCACATCTATCTCACATTTCTCCCACTCTCTTTTTTAATTCATCTGTAGTTGAACACAAACGCCTCAGGCATATAAACTGCCCGAATGGAATGCTGTCTTTTAGACGCTGTGGATGGTGACTGTCATATCTAAGCAATGTATTCCAATCTGTTGGTTTTTTAAAAATAGAGAAGAAAAAAACATCATTCTCCTTAGAAATAGTAATATCCAAAAAAGGCACCACATTACCCTCATAATGTGAGAGAAATTGTAGGGATGCGCATTCGTCCTTGTTCGGCCACCCCAAAAAACGAAGGGAATTCACCCAAACTTTTAAGGTAGTTAGCGCACACTAACTCCCCGTTAGTGCGCACTAATCCTGAAATTTGGGGCGGCCGAAAAAAAAAGGCCTGAACAGAGGGAAAACGAAATTTCCTGCGGCGGGCCGATAAAAGCCGAACCAAAAGGTTCGGCTGAATCACATCCCTAGTTACAACTGTTCAACCACTGCATACATTGTTCAAAAATAACATTACCACCAGACCACAATACTATGATGTCATCAATATATCGCTGCCAACAAAAATATTTATTTATTTATTTAAAGTTTTTTTTTATACCGATTTTCCTGCATAAAATGCATATCAAATCGGTTTACAATGAAACAGAATGAGCAGGAAGTAAAATTCCTTAGTCTAATACATTTAAACGTCAATAATGAAATAATTTTAAACAAAGCAAAAAGCTAAATAACATTAATAAAAGTTATTATTAACATAAACATAAATATAATTATATTAGAAGGAACACAAAGGTTAGCATGAAGGGGAGCACAAAGGGGGAAACCCCTTTGTCACGCCCGGCACGCGACGCCTGGTGTAATCGCGCCGTTAATCGGGTCACCGCTGGCTGGTCGTCATGACGTCGGGGGGGGGGCGAGTCTTCACATCGCTGATTTTCTCTTTTAACATCTCAGTTCATTTTTACTATTTTTTTGTGTCTTTTTCTCACAAGATGTAGTTTTCTTTAAGTGCCCGATGGTAGTGGGCTGCCCCTCTGTAACAGCGCCTGGTGGAATCGCACCGTTAATCGGGTCGCCGCTGGCTGGTCGTCATGACGTCGGGGGGGGGGCGGGTCTTCACATCGCTGATTTTCTCTTTTAACATCTCAGTTCATTTTTACTATTTTTTTGTGTCTTTTTCTCACATGATGTAGTTTTCTTTAAGTGCCCGATGGTAGTGGGCTGCCCCTCTGTAACAGCGCCTGGTGGAATCGCACCGTTAATTATTTATTTATTTATTTATTTATTTATTTATTTATTTAATTATATATATTTTGAAAGGGGCATTGAGCCAACCATTGTTTTTCAAATGACTCCACATACAGGCTATAGATTTGTGGCAAGTGGGTATCCGACTTCTATAGTTAATAAGCTTTGAAAAGGGCACGTTGGAATAATCGAGACACTTTGTTGCAGTTTCAGGGAAAGAGAATTACAAAAAAAACTAAGGTGCATGTTACCTTTTTCTACTTCGATCCATCGGGTAGCTAAGAGCATTTTTAAGCATTGGAGCGTTCTTCAATTACATCCACCATTCCAAGAGAAACCATGGATCGCTTATAGTAGAGGTTGTAATTTAAAGGACCAGGTTGTGAGATTGCAGGTTTTGAGTACTTCGCATGAGAATTCAGTAGATTTGGGACATTTTGCATGTGGATGTTGTTCGGTATGTCCACAATCATGGAATAATGTGCATTTGCCATTAAAAAAACTGGCTGACTACCGCCCTCAAATCAAGTAGTATACTTGATTTGGTGTCCATGTAATTTAATGTATGTAGGGAAGACGATGCGGATGTTGAAAACTAGGTTGATTGAACATCGTAGTTCATTAAAGTGTGGAAGGGAGAAGGCTCCGCTGGTGTGGAAGAGAGGAGGCTCCGCTGGTTGAACATTTTTTTAAGTTTAATCATACATTTGATGATTTATCGTTTACAGTCTTGGAAGCTTTAAAACTGAATGTGAGAGGAGGAGACTGTAATTTACGGCTTCTACAGACAGAACAGTGTTGGATCTTTAAATTTAAAACAGTTCAACTGATGGGGTTAAACAAAGAATTAGACTGGTCGGGGGGGGGGGGCATTATCTTCAGTGATTGGTCAAGATGGTGGGTGTGTTAGTATATATAATAGGGTTGTGGTTTGAGCGTTTGGCACCATCTTGACGAGATTAGTAAGTTGAGATAGCGGTTTCAGAGGTATATTTCCACTGAAAACTGTTAGGATAAGTTAGTGAGTGAACCCTTTGGCCAAGGTGAGAGGTGGAATCACCCAGGAGGAGGAGCCCCACGAGGCCTCACCATCGGGAGGCGGAGCCTAGGCTGTGGGATGGAAATACAGCAGACGTAGAGGTGGAGATATAGAGGGTGACCCCTGGAGTTGGGCCATGGAACGGCAGCAACCTGCTGACATCAGTCTTGCTAGAGACAAGAGTCAAAGGTGGAAGTGGCAGTACTCGAGTAGCGGGGTGCCGAGAAATAAAGTCACTGTAACACACTGAATCAGTAGTGGAGAATGCAAGGATGTTCCTTGGTGGTAGGGATCGCAGAGCAGCGGGGAACCCGGAAATGAGTCCTCACGGCAATGGTCCGCAGAGTGGGGTACACCGGCGAGGGTTCTCCAGATAGTATCACCGAGTAGGTCCGCAGAGCAGGGGTAACCCTTGAAGGGACTCCTCACGGCAATGGTCCGGTGAGGATTCCCACGTAGCAATCAAACAGTGATCCAGAAGTGGTACTCACAGCGACAGGAAGTAAGCAGAAGTCCCGTAGAAGGCCTTAGGAGAAGGCAGGCTGGAAACTGGGTGATAGGCCCCCGAGGAGCGGACAGCCAAGAGACGAGGGGGGCCCCCGAGGAGCGGGTACCCAGCAGTCTCAAATCATGGAAGCGAAACCAAAACAAACAGTGTAGAAACTGGAACAACATCAAGTGAACTTGTTGCCAAGTCGCCGGCTGTCTGGGCAGGCCGGATTAAATACTCGAGCAGAGTGATGTCATCTGGTAGGGACGCCCCCGAGGTTCCTGCCATGACGTGGTTAAAGCTGGTCAGGAAGTGAGCACGCGCACCTAAGGAACCCCATGGGTAAGATGGCAGTCGGGAGCTTCCACGCTGCTTGGACAGGCCCGGGAACGGAAGCCAGAAGGCCGGTGGTAGCTGGCCGAAGCCGCGAGTTTGCCCAATGGAGTCAAGGTTGTGAAAAGAGAGGTGAGCAATGGCAGTTGCAGCCATCTGTGGCCATGGAGCGTAACAGTACCCCCTTTCTTAGGGCCCCTCCCCGGGGGTTTGGGTTTTCCAGGTTGAGACACGTGAAACTGTCTGATCAGTTCTTTATCAAGAATGTTCGATGCAAGCTCCCAACTGTTTTCTTCTGGCCCAAAGCCCTCCCAAGATAACAAGTATTCCCATCGTCTTCCTCTTTTCCATATATCCAAGCTGTCTTGTACCTGATAAGTGTTTTGCAAATATACAATTTCAGCAGTATATTTACAGATGGCCTGGTAGGTCCTTTCTGGCACCTAAACTGCATAAGTGACAGGAACTAGGACAGTGCCATGATTATTATTATTATTATTATTATTATTATTGCTCAAGGGTGGAGGGAGGTAAAAATGACTTGCCCTACTTCCCACAGTCAGTCATAGCATAGTAACATAGCAATGATGACAGAAAAAGCCCAAATGGTCCATCTAGTCTGCCCAACAAGCTTTTTATGATAGTATCTGCCACGCCATGCAGTTTACCCCCATGTTTCTGTTATGGGTAGCAACTGCCCCTCCGTGCAGTTATTCCCCAAACTTTATGATAACCCATAAAAAATTTACTGCTAGTAACATTTTTACTGGGTGATGAGCATCCTTGAAAATTCAGACAGTGCTGCTTGACGTGCTTTGCTTATGGACTTGGCTGTGGAAGCAGTCCTGTGCTTTTTCCCTTATGTCTTTGTATCAGTACCCCAGACCGCAAAAGGCAGGCCCGTAATGATTGTCATCTGAATCAAATTCCTCTTTTTTGCCCCCACCCTGACATCAAAGTGCTCAGTGATGTTGCAGTTACGACAAAAGCATCAAGGCTTATTGGTTAAAGGTAGTAATCCCATGTCTTCTGTTAAGGGTAGTAATTGCTGCTCTGTGGAGGTTACCCCCATGTTTATCAGTTCCCCAGACTGTAAAAGTCGGATCCTCATTGGTTATTGTCTGAATCCAGTTCCCCTTTCCCCCCTGCCAAGCATCAAGGCTTATTGGTTAAGGATAGTAACTGCTGCACCAGCAAATTACCCTCATACTTTTTCTTCAATTCCATCCTCAAGCCCGTAGGGATCCACAGTGTTTATCCCATGTCCCTTTGAATTCTTTTGTGTGGTGGTTGATAGAACTGCCACTCTCTCTCTAGTCTTGTACACTTATGTATTCTGTGTCAATCCGGCACAGCAAGTCCGCTAGCTGCTGTGTCAGCACCCCATATGCTTCAGTCAGCTGAGACCATGTCTGCCAGGCTGTCTCTTCTCTCTTTCTGGCCCTGTTCTTACTGAGGGTTACCTTCTGCGCATGGGCTTGAAGCTCAGCAATGGTGACCTCCAGATCCTGTGTCTTGGCCTGCTCCTGACCATGGCTCTGTATGCTTTCCTCCAGCTGTCTCTGCAGCAGTATACTTTGCAGGGGCGCAATTTCCTTTTCATACAGCTCTGGCGGAATGTAGGTTGCTTGCAGATGCCTACACTTTGCAAGAGCTGCTCCTTTTCCAACTGGCTCTTCTCTTGCTTCTTACAGCCTCCAACTGTGCTTCCAGGGCAGAGAGTGTGACCTCATATGCCTTTCTTCGCTCAGTGTTCTGCCACAGTAGTGCACGTTGAGTCTGTATTGCAGTCACTAGCTCTCAGCTGCTCATTGGCTGCTCAGGCATCCTGCACTTCTGTCCAAGCTCTCCGGGCTTGGGAGATCAGCCTGATGACCTGATCCTTTAGCTCCATGTAGTCGTTCCTGGGCTGCTGGCAGCCATCTAATTCTAATGCCATCATTTCCAGATCTATCCTGAGGACTTCCTCTAGCTTCTCTGCTCTAGCTCTACCTTCAGATCCACCACTCGGCTTTGTAACTCCTGCAGTACTTTGAGATCCTCTTCTGAAATGCGATGCCTTAGCTTCTCGGCAGCACCTCTTGCTGGGGTTCCCAGGGCCATTTTCTCAGGGATCACCACACCCCTTTTCTTGGGGCTCCCTGTGATGCCTCTCTTTAGGCTCTCTGTAGCCCCACTCTCTGGGCTCTTCGCTGCGGATCTCTGCGGCAACTCCCTCCGGGGTCTTCACTGCTCCTCCCTCTGGGATCTCGGCAGTATCTCCCTCCGGGGGCTTGGCGGCAGCTACCTCTGGGGTCTTTGTGGCAGCCCCTCTGGGGTCTAGGCAGAAGCTCATTCTAGGGTCTCTGCTGCAGCAGTTCCCTCTGGTCTCCCCGCCGTGACTCCTTTAGGCCACTCAATGCTGCACCCGCAGGCCACGCAGCACTGCCCCCCTCTCTGGGTAGTCCAGGGCCAGCCATGAAGCTCCACCATGAGCTCCTCAGTACCAACACATCCAGTGCCACCGAATCATTCCCCTGGGCCTCCTCTGACCATTCAGGCTCTGTTTTGGCTCCAGCCTCACTGTTGCTTTCAGCTTCTAGTGGAGTATTGCAGGGTAGTGCTGAAATCCTGGGACTTAATGAGATGTTCTGTTCCCTCTGTTTCCCTTCTTATTATGCTGTGTAGTTCATGGATTATTTAGTTCCTTAGAGCACTCTCCTGCCCCTTTGGATGCTTCTCAGGGGACTATGGACCAACAGGTGATGGTTTGTCAGCTGCCTTGTGGTTTCCCTCTGTTCCCAGGCAGTGCAGGCTCCTGTTGGCATAGGAAGTGGTGAGAAAGCAGTGGGCTTCCAGCTTCTCTTTATCTTTAGCCAAGGATAGCTGGAACTGCCTGAAGTTCTCCTGGAACTTCCTGTGCCCTTCTAAGAGGCTCTGAGCCAGCGCTTGCATGTTTACTGGAAGCATACTTTCCCTTGTCTGAATTCTGGTACAGCTCTGCCTTTCTCTGTTCTTCAGAGCCTGAGCTCAGTGATGAAGGCCAGGCCCTGTGTACACTCTAGCAGTTTCAGTTTCCGCTGGGCCATGCCCTTCTCAAGCCTAGAACACAACTGTTGCTTTCTCTGTTTCTTCCCTGCCTTCTTTAAAAAAATAAAAAAAACGAACTCCTACCTTATCGGCTCTAACTAAACCATGTTACAAGCCCTCATCTGGACAGAGCTTGTCTCTTTAGTCCATTGAAGAAACATCTAACTCTACTTCTCCCCAGGCCACCACAGACCATTCTCTGTTAAAGGAAGTTCAGTGGTTTTTTTTTCTTTTCTCTGCGCTCTGCTTGCTTCGGTGTGCTTTGAGAGCCCAACCTTTCCCTTCAGCTGCTTCTGGCAGGCAGCACAGTAAACAACTTTTTCCTTTTCCAAAAAAACGTTTTTTCTAACTGTGCTCTGGTGCCCTCTCCGGCAATGCTTGCCTTCAAACTTCTGTTGGCCATGCAAATCCACAGTTTCCTTTCCAGTCTTCCCTGGAGACTTGTTTTTCTTTATTTTCTCTGTGCCCGGCTTAGAGAAACCCCACGATGGCACCCTATGTGAAGGATGGCTTTCTTGTGGGCCGGAGCAATAAGCACACTTACTCTAGCCTTTATCTCATGCGATATTACTTTATCTACACACTTAGAAGACAATATATACAACACACTGCCTACCTTTGCAGTATTCCCACTCTTTTCTCCCAAAGAGAGGTTCAGGAGCTCCTACTCCTGGAGACATATGGGAGAAGGGGGTGCTCTGGATCTCAGATGGGCTCAGCAACTTATTCCCCTTTAGCTAGCCACACCTTCTGAGATCCTCCTGCCCAGCCAGGTCCCGCCCATGGAGGATTCTCTCTTGAGGGGATTTAAAGTAGGCCAGTTATCTAGCCTGGTCCTGCCCAGATTCATAGGGGAACACTAGGAGCGCAGTCTCACACCCATTGTTGTTTCACCTCACCCATTATCTCCCAGTCTCCTACTTTTTCCTCCTAGAACATTCCCATTTTGACAAAGTCAGTATTTTTGAAATTCGAAACTCTTCGTGTGAGCTTATGTCTTCTGGAGTTTTCCTGACTCATGGATCAGTTCTCTAAACATGAAATCATGTAAACTTAATGTCACTGATGTGAGTACTTTGTGCTGTGGCATGGTGGATGCAGCCTAGTAGGCAAACCTACTAGGCCCAAGCTGACAGCTGGTGGACATGCCCTTACTGGGACTGGAGCTTTAGCTGTAGCAGCCTTGTCCCCCACAGGTTGAGCCAGGGGCTGGCAGGGCTTAAGCAAGTGTTCCTTAAAGAGTGGTCAGAGAGAACCCAAGTATGGGCAGTGGTCAGGGTAGGTAGAAGGCTCGGCACGACCGGGTGTGCATACCGTGCAATTGCTCAGAGGAGCACACCTGGAGGGGTGGGGGAAGCAGCAGCCCACAAGGCTGCCAATGCACCACTAGCCGCTGAGAAAAGGAAGAGGCCCAGGAAGCCGCCGGTAGACCACATTCCACCAGTGGCCTGGAAATAGAGGAGGCCCACAAGGCTGCTGGTGGAATCTATCCTACTGGTGGCCCAGAAGAGGAAGAGGCCTGTGAGGCTACCAATGGACCCCATTCCATCAGTGGCCTGAAAGAAAAGGAGGCCCACAAGGCTGCTAGTGGATTCTATCCCACCAGTGGCCCGGAAGAGGAAGAGGCCTCCAAGTCCACCGGTGGACCCTATCCCAGGGAATTTGGTGAATAATATAGGTGGAGAGACAGTGTCTACACCAATTTTGTGGGTAGAGCACCAAAAATGTTTGTCACACACAGAAGAACTATAAACGTAAACATCTGTACTAAACATACATCTAAAACTAAACATGCACTATATAAAAAAAGAGCCCACAAAAGGTGGATGTACCCAGTAAGCATCCTCGAGGTATGTGTTCCAGGGCTCCTCTTTGTGCTGGTTCCCTGGATGTTGGATGTCTCATCAACTTCAGTGAAAGCAGGTGTTTGCAGCAATGCAATGCACTGCAGCGAAGATTTAACCTCCAGAGTGACCCACAGTGTATTGCCTTCCCCCTCTGCTATTATCTCCTGCTTTCTGCAATGGAGCAGATGAACCAAGAGATTTTATCCACACACATTTGTCATATAAAGTATCCACTGTTGGTAAATAGTCCAGTGAGTCCATCTCCTCCTCCTCACTCTTGCCCTCAAAAAAGTTTTCAACATCAACAGTTAAAATCTTTGGCATTTGTTTTTCCAAAGCTGCGGGTACTGCAGCTCTGTGATTTATCACAGTTGGTTTAATCTGAACATTCCCTGGCGCTACGTCTGATGTACGAGTCATGTGTTACCCTAGTAACTGTATTACCTCAGTAAATGTGGGGTGAAAATCCTTGCACCCTGTCACTAAAAATATAGTAGCAAGTGGCTGGGCAGTCGGGATCATTTCTGGCCCAGCGACTAACATCCATGGATGGACTCAGCAAATCTCCTGCCTGATGCAGTGGGTGCTTTGTTGTGATAGCCCTATGGGTGGCCAAATTCTGTAGCACTTTAATTTCCTGTGCCTTGCTATTCCATCGCAAGCCACCTGGGTCATAGGTAAGGGCTGCTTCATCTGGAAAAAATGAGCTCAATGATTCAAGTAGAAGAGTGCCCAAAAGAACTCTCCCCTCTGTTCCTCCTCCCCTCTAGATAATATTTGTGGCTAACAGCAAGTGCTTGGACAAGGAACTCATAAGTCCTAATTTCCTGGCTATCACATCCAGCTTTACAGCCACTGACATGGATAAAAGGGCTGCCCAGGGGAGAATCCTTTCCTCAGGCTGCAGCCTGTACACTGCCCCAAGGGCGATTAAATCACCTGGCCTCATATTGAAACATGACCCTTGTTTACTCCCTGGAATTTGCTCAGTCTCCCCCACTGGTCCCTGATAATCTAACCTGGGTAGTTTAGGGGTTCTCTTATTTTTGAGGGCCATAAATAATGCATTCTTCCCACTGGATGCTGTGTGTCTCGCACCCTCATCCAATTTTATCAGAGTCGCTTCCTCATTTTAACAGAAGGGATCACACAGGAAGGAGAAGGAATGGCCCCATCAAAAATGTCCCCATCTAAAGGGGCATCCATGACTACCTGATGAACCTTAACAGGATTTACTGCTACTCCCGATTGTAAACAGGTAGACAAGAGCTGTAACTTAGCCTCACCCTCTTGGACAACAGCATCTGCACACTGTTTTTCAGCAGTTTTCTTTCCCCTCATGGCAAAATCAATGAGTACCTCCTGGTGCTGTACCTTGATGTTTAGTAAGGACCCACAAAGCAAAACGGTAGCCACGGATGTGAAAAAAAACAAAAACAAGACCAATGCCTTGGAAAGAAGATTACGAGATTGTTTTTTATAAAAATCCTGAAGTGCCATCGCAAGGAGCCCAATACAACACTCTTAACCGCGGACATAAAGACTGAGTTAGTTACAGAGTTTTTTCATTGAAAGGTGCCATTGCATAAAGCACAATACAACACTCAACCGTGGACATAAAGACTCTTTGAGGACTACTGATCAAGATATGTTTTTAAAGTCACTCTGATATTAATAATCAAATCAGTGGATACTTCCAGAAATTCCACATTGTGCCTGAGTACATACTCTAGATATTATTCAATTTAAAGAGCCCCTAATGCAGCCGTAAGGGTGACACTCGGCCAGAGTCAGGCGGGTTCTGTTTTATTGAATAAATCTTCTTTCCAAGGCATCAATCTTGGTTTTATTTTTTTCACATCCTTGATGTTTAGTTCCTCCTTCTCCTGCTTCAAAGTGGCCTCCTCCTCTTGGAGAGCAGCGACTCCTTTGTCAAGGCTTTTGCAGGCAGCCAAGAAAACCCAACATGCTCTGATAGACCCATAGGCAAAACCCACCTTCAGGCAAGATAGCATATCGGCCTTAGCATGGGCAATGCTGTATCCCAGGGCTCCTGGGTACATTGCATATGGGAGAGAATTTGGGCTACAGCAAAACAGGGTTCGTGCCCTGTCCAGCCCAGTACTAGGACCTGCACATCTTCTTATTTCTTCTGTAAATCACCCCACCACTAACAAAATAGGCAATGCAGCTCTTGTTTCCCTTTTTACTAATGGGTGGGGCAACCTCCCCACACTCCTAAGTCGGGCAAAATAACCAAAGTATACCACTACCACAAAGTGTGCTGTGCGCGGGTTCTTAGAAATCCCTTGGTTTTTGCCCAATTCTGTATACCTGAGAGGGGGGCGGGGGCATTCTGGATGTGAGTCCTTGCAACCACTAATGTGTCAGCTTATGAGAAATGATTACACATTCATCTACCCTCCCTTCTTTGCCTGTCTGTTATATTCCTGTATAGATAGCAATAATGCTCAGAGAGGGTAATTAATTATAAGTAAAAAGTGGTTATATTTTTCTCTTAGCTATAATAAAATAATTTATTTATTTATTTATTTATTTATTTGTTATTTTTATTATACCGAGTTTCATGATAGGAATCACATCAACCCGGTTTACAATTAACAATGTGAGTAAAGGCAGAGAGTAACAAAGTAAAGAACATTTCCCAATACAAGAACAAATATAGTATGAAACTTAACAAATATTATAACAATATTTTGGATGTGAGAAAGTTACAAAAAACATGGAAAAATAACTTGGATATGAAAGGGGAAGAATTGTAGAACGACTATAAGCATTTTAACCAGCTGTATCAATTAATAAATATGTATAATATTATAAAATGTAGATGTGTAGCAAAATGATTAGATAAGATATTGTTGTGAAGTATAATAAAATGTTGCTGTGACTGCGTGTGAAGTTAGTGGGATTTTTTTTTTTTTTTTTTTTTACAGATAGATTTCTTCTAATACTAATAATAAAATAATTACAATAGAACATAATATAAAATACAAATGGTAATAAAGAGCATATAGAATAAAGAGCTAAGCCGAGCTATGTACAATAGGTGGCAAATTACTTCCCTCAAAAATCAGCTTTAGGAGCTGATCTTTGCAGACAGAATCCCTAAGCAGTCGAAGAGTTAACTCCAGACAGGATCGCTAGGCAGGTGAATTAAATTCAGGGGAACAGGAATTGGGGAAAACCAGCACTGGGAAGTGCTTCATGTGACCAGTTGAAGTGCTTCATGTGACCATGTCTTCAGTTTTCAATAGCCAGTCTGCATTTGGCTTCCTGTCCTTTGCCTTCAACCTTTTATGCAGGTTGGGTATATCACCCTGTCCTTATCTCTGCACCTCTCATGTTACAAAGTCTTCCACCACTATCCCTGGTCTTCACCTCTTATTGGTGGTGATACACAGTGACATGCCTCCTTTTCCTGTCTGGCATTCCCATCCCCCACCTCCATCTGCCTTCTAGTTTCATTTCCTGGTATCACATCTTTAACCCCTCTGGTACAATTATTCACAGTTTCCTCTTTTTTCCAACTATGTATATATATGATCATAGACGTATGAAAACATGTTTTTTCACTCTCCTGCCCCCTTTGTTCACAGTCAGGCCGATACAGTAAAAATCACGGGAGAGCGGGTAAGCGCCCACTCTCCCGGCACGCGCACAGGCCAGTGTCCTGTGCACGCTATACAGTAAATTAATTTAGTTAAATTAGGGCCCGCGGTAAAAAGAGGCGCTAGGGACACTAACGCGTCCCTAGCGCCTCTTTTTGGACAGGAGCGGTGGCTGTCAGCGAGTTTGACAGCTGATGCTCAATTTTGCCGGTGTTGGTTCTCAAACTCACTGACAGCCACGGGTTCGGAAACCGGAAGCCGGAAAAATTGAGCATCTGGTTTTCAACCCGCGAGCCACGGGCCGATTTCACTTTTTTTTTTTGTTTTTTTATAACTTTTTTTAACTTTCAGGACCTCCAACTTAATATCGCCATGATATTAAGTTGGAGGGTGCACAGAAAAGCAGTTTTTACTGCTTTTCTGTGCACTTTCCCGGTGCCGAGAGAAATTAACGCCTACCTTTGGGTAGGCACTAATTTCTGAAAGTAAAATGTGCGGCTTGGCTGCACATTTTACTTTCTGAATCGTGCGGGCATAACTAATAGGGCCATCAACATGCATTTGCATGTTGCGGGTGCTATTGGTTTTGGGGGGGTTGGACGTGGGTTTTCGGCTCGCTATTACCCCTTACTGAATAAGGGGTAAAGCTAGGGCGTCAAAAACACGCGTCCAAATGGAGCGCACTGTACTGTATTGGCCCGAGTGTTGGAAAATATTTTAAGAAGTGATGCAATGCCTGCATTGCATAGCACGCCATTTCCTGCCATGCACTTTCACAGAGCTTACAAAAACAAACAGGAAATCAGCACTAATTACTCTAAACAAAGAAAAGCTCACAACAGCTTCAAAGACAAACATTACCTTGCATTAAGTATTACTTGATCACAAACAGAAGAATAAAAGGGTAACATACTTAATGCAAGGCATTGTCTGTCTTTGAAGGTGCTGTGAGCTTATGTTTGTTTATAGTAATTAATGCTGATTTCTTGTTTGTTTTTGCAAGTTCACCAGGTGGCAGGGAATGGCTGCTATGCAATGCAGGCATTGCATTGCATCCCCTCAATTATTCTCTTCCCCACTTGCTGATATCTCTACAACATCTCATTTAACACAATTCTCATATTTAAAAGCCACCTCCCCTCACTGCAACACATTTCTTACCTGAAATCTTGGTTCACATCCCTGCGTGTTCACTTGTTCTAAGATAATCGCTACCTAATGTAAATATATGTTACCTAATGTAAATATATGTTTGTTCACTTGTCCTAAGATAATCGCTATACAATTATTCCATTGTAATTTTGTGCCTTTTTATACTCCGTCATTGATATAGGAAAATTAGTTCTTACCTGATAATTTTTGTTCCTGTAGTACCACAGATCAGTCCAGACCATGGGTTGAGCCTCCTGCCCAGCAGATGTAGACAGACTAAAACTGTAAGGGTATCCTATAACAGAACAGAGTCTACCCTGCAGCCCTTCAGTATAACCATTGTCAAACAGAATAAAGATAACCAGTAAAAGATCAAGCAAGTAACAAAAGAATCTAAACAGGTATCGAGATAACTCTCAGAACGGAAGCAAGTGCAAAATTGATGTTATGCCCAGGAGGGTCGTGAACCCTTGGACCGATAGGAAGTTGGTATGACCTGTAGGAGGTGTCTCCTGAGGTTCCCCCGTCGGGTGGCAAGTCGGAAGAAAAGTTGGGACTGGCTGGGTCTTCGGTGCTGGAGACTTAGATGGCCATTGAGAGAGTGAAGAGGCGTGGAGTCGTAGCAAGGACCAGCTGAATCTTCGCCACTGGAAGCCCGCGGCCCCCACGGGAGGAGCCCATAGGGATCTGGGCCGCTGGGACTTAGGTGGACCTTTGAGAGGTCGAGGAGACGTGAGGTTGGTGCAAGGGCCAACTGGATCTTCGCCACTGGAAGCCCACGGCCCCCCTGGGAGGAGCCCATAGGGACCCGGGCCGCTGGGTCTTAGGTGGGCCCTTGAAGACGGATGGTCCGGAAGAGGTCCGAGGTCGAGTACCTGAGGTTCTTCGCTTGCTGGTCCGAGGTCACACACCGAGGGATCACTGCTTGCCAGTCCGAAGTCACACACCAAGGAATCACTGCTTGCCAGTCTGAAGTCACACACTGAGGAATCACAGAGAAGAAGCAAGAACCAGGAACCAGGAACCTGAGGCACCAGGAGACTCACTGTAGTGAGCAGACTCGTTGCCAAGTCAAGGAGTGGCTGGAGGAAGGCTCCTTATATACTTCCCCAAGCTTGGCCCATCAAGAGCAGGTGAGGGTAATTTAGGGGATGAGGTCCCTTTAAATCTTCTAAGGAGGCCCAGCCTCGTGCCTAAGAGCAGGGCGGCCATCTTGCCCTCGGGAACACCTGCAGAGCGGCCTGACACCGTGAAGAGATACCTGGGGACGCTTCCCTGCCAGCAGTCCTTGCTGAACCGCGCCGAGGAGCAGGGATGGGAGGAGGCGATTCCCGGCATCTCCCTGATGCTGTCGCGGCAGCTGCTCCTGATGCCGCGACTCTAGGTAGGGGGCTCAGCCACGGCCGCCCGCGGCCGGAAGGCACGACAATTGAATGGACTCTGTATAAGATCGCTCGTATATCCCTCGTCATCATGATAGACGCTTCCAGTGCCACGGACGGATCCAGAGTACCTGTAGGGACAAAAAAGAAACAAAACTTCGAGCGACCGAGGACAGACGGGAGGGCGTCTGGACTGATCCGTAGTACTACAGGAATGAAAATTATCAGGTAAGAACTAATTTTCCTTTCCCTGTACATACCTGGGTCAGTCCAGACCTTGGGATATACCAAAGCTTCCCTAGACAGGGTGGGACTGAAATAGTCCCGCTCGAAGTACCTGCCTGCCAAAGGAACCAAACACTGGAGCCTGTACATCAAGGCAGTAGTGCCGAGCAAAAGTATGCAGGGACTTCCATGTAGCGGCCCTGCAAATTTCCTGCAGAGAGACCGAACGACTCTCCGCCCAGGAGGTAGCCTGAGAATGCAAGGAATGAGCCTTTAAGCCCCCTGGAACCACGCGGCCTTGAGAAATGTAGGCAGACGAGATCGCCTCCTTCAATCAGCGAGCGATCGTAGCCTTGGAAGCTTGCTTGCCCCTATTTGGGCCACCCCTGCTTCTCAAAGACACTTCATAGTCGGATACCCGGATACAAAATTATTCAGAGTAGTTAAATCACAAGCAGATTATGATAAATTGCAGGAAGACCTTGCAAGACTGGAAGATTGGGCATCCAAATTGGCATCCAAATTGGCCCCGAGGGTTCTCCTAAGTCCCAGTGGCTCGGGCTCTCACGGGCTCCTCCCAGGGGAGCCGCAGGCTTCCGAGGGTGAAGACTCTTCCGTCTCCTGGGCCCAGCCGTTCTCTTATTCCACCTCGCCGGATGCTGCCCGGATCCTTGTTCGCATAGGGTCCCACCTAAGTCCAGGAGGCCCGGGTTCCTATGGGCTCCTCCTGGGGGGACCTCGGGCTTCCAGTGGTGAAGTCTTCTCTAGGATCTCTTCAGTGCCGCCTCCCGGCTGTGACGCTTCCTGTGGGTTCCCACAGCATTCCATCTACTGTCTCAGCCGGCCCAAGGGTCCACGAGCGTAACAACTAGCATCAGTAACATGGGAGATACGTAGTTATGTTCTTATGTTCTTATAGTCAGGCTGCAAGTTTGCTGGATTTTGGAGGGAGTCATAGTCATAGTTTGTGGTTCCAGGCACAGGACTGTTGCAGCAATGACTAGGCTGAGCTTGAAGTGGGGAGGGTGGAAACCTGGGTAGTAAAGGAAAGCTTATGTTACCATAGTCCAAAAGAGGGTGGTTCTGACTGAGCTGGAAACCCAAAGGTGCAGGAGGAAATGGGTGGGCCAAAAAGAAGAAAATATCAGTCTGAGCAGTGCATCCTCTGGTGACCTCTCCTGCCATGGGGAAGTGACTTTTCAAGAGCCTAAAGAGAGCAGAGAGATGCCATCCTGCAAGCCAGATCCATGCCGTGTGGTGAATGAGGTACTTTGCTTGTTTTTCGGATTTCCTCTCCCTCTTGTCACTGATCTGACAGCAGGGCTGAATGGTTTCAGATGCGCTGCACTTACTGTCCTGCCCCATTGTCATACATGACTGTCCTGTCTTGAGGAGCCAAAACGCTCTGGGACTAGGGTCCGTGTGGAAAGGTGCCGTAGAAACGTAATGGTGCTGCAAACTTTTGTCACTAATCTGTTGTACACAAATACACACACTTACCTTTCATCTCTGCCAAGGAGGTGAGAACACATCACTGGGGATGCGCATGGGAAACACTTTCGTTTTGTTTTGCTTCTGCTTTATAGCGGGCACTAAAACTCAAAAACAAATCAAAACGAAAATCTGTTGGGGTTTTTCCCTGTACGTACCCGGATCACTCCAGACCATGGGTTGAGCCTCCTGTCCAGCAGATGGAGACAGACCAAAACTGAAATGGTATCCTATATCAGGACAACCCTTCAGTATTTGTCTGTCTCCAGCAGATGCGACCGCTCACCCTGCGATTCCCTGTTCTTTTTGCCTATTCCCTTTTGGGGGGCTACTTTCTTCTCTAATTGTGTCGGATCAAGCAAGTATTGGTTATATTTTCAGGTTTTACTTTAAAAAAAAGAAAGAGAAACAACAAAATGTTTCTCTGGACTCTGTTGATTCCTCTAAGGCAGGGGTCAGGAACCTATGGCTCGGGAGTCAGGTATGGCTCTTTTGATGGCTGCATCTGGCTCGCAGACAAATCTTTAATGAAAAAGTAAAAATCTAACAAAATCCCCCACCCTCCTGATGCCCTCCAAGACCTCCAAAATTAATTTACTACAACCCCCACCCTCCTGACCCCCCCAAGACCTGCCAAAAGTCCCTGGTGGTCCAGTGGGGGTCCGGGAGCGATCTCCTGGACTTGGGCTGTGGCTGCCAGTAGTCAAAATGGCGCCGACGGCCCTTAGCCCTCACTATGTCACTGGGGTCGACCAATGGTGGCGGTAGCCCCTGTGACATAGTAAGGGCAAAGGGCAGTCGGCTGTCAGTAATCAAAATGGCGTCGACGGCCCTTTGCCCTTACTATGTCACAGGGGCTACCACCGCCATTGGTCGACCCCAGTGACATAGTGAGGGCAAAGGGCCGTCGGCGCCATTTTGACTACTGGCAGCCGACAGCCCAAGTCCAGGAGGTCGCTCCCGGACCCCCGCTGGACCACCAGGGACTTTTGGCAGGTCTTGGGGGGGTCAGGAGGGTGGGGGGTTGTAGTTAGTATGGCTCTCACGGAATTACATTTTAAAATATGTGGCGTTCATGGCTCTCTCAGCCAAAAAGGTTCCCGACCCCTGCTCTAAGGGGACAGTATTTCTGTCCCCTCGCTCTTGGGCGAACCTAGGGGGGCTTTGCCCCTTGTGTTACCTAGCCTAGGCTTCCTATCCCCGGTGTTCCTCGGCTGTGGGGTGAAATTGGTGGTGCCAGTCACTCCCACTATACAGCCTTCTCTCTCTCTTTCTCTCCCCGGGATGTTTCTTCCCCAGTGCTGCCTGCAGGGTCGTTTCCTTCCCCTGCCTGCCCAATTCAAAAATAAATAAATAAATGATACACCTATCGGATGAATTCAGTGTTGGCAGCCTGATTAAAAAGAAGGGCGCGTGCAGGGTTCGTTTCTCTGCCTCCGCTCCTTTAGCCCCGGCGGCTCAGCTGATTTCTTTGCTCCTCCTCCCTGCATCGGGGCCATGCCGCGATCCCCTCCCTGTTTAGCCTGCGGGGAGTCTTCGATCTGACTCTCCCGTAAGTGGCTCTGCTCTGTCTGCCAGGAGTGGAGGGTCCCTCCGTGGCAGCAATCACTTCAGGACCCCGGTTCAGGCCTCTGAAGTGCATGGCCGTGCCGTTCTCGGGTCGGCAAACTGTGGGAACGGCGGACATTTTGGGTTCTTCGGATGCTGCTATTACGGGGCAGCAGGACTCACAGGACCTGGATTTTTTAGATCCCGCCCCTCTGATTTGAGCCCCATGCAGTCCCCTGATGCAGGTCCTGACCCTCCCCCCTCCGTTCCCCCCCTCCCCCCTCCGGAGGTTCCAGGCCTAGTTTGTCTTCAGAATTTGTGCTTTTAATGCACAAATCTTATTTAGCCAGCCTGCAAGAAGAGGCGGACCCCCCCTCCTGCTCCTCCTCTCCAATTCCTCGGATTGCTGATTTGTCTGCTCCAGCGGTTCCTGATGCGCAGGGGTCTGTCCGAGTGCGGGTGGTCCCAGGGGTCCCTCCTCCCCCAGACCCCCCACCCCCTTGGATGCCCCGGACCAGGATCCAGATGAGGATCTTGTTGAAACTCCCCCCCTCAAGAGGGGATGACCCCAGGGTTCTACGTTTATTCAGAAGGGAGGAACTGGAGCCTCTTATCCCTTTTATCTCTCAGGAGCTGAGGATAGAGTGCCTCGCAGTGGGCGAGTTTTCGGCCGCAATGCCGGCTTGCGTGGACCTGGTCCTGGCGAGACTCAGGGCTATTCCGTGCACCTTCCCCTTACATCTGATGCATCGGCTAATGCTCCTTAGGGAGTGGGAGGCTCCCGAATCAGGGCACCACGTCAGTAGAGCTATGGAGAAGCTTTATCCTCTCCCGGAGGAGTGCTTAGACATGCTGAAAATGCCCAAGATGGATTCCTCTGTGACTGCAGTTACTAAGCACACCACCATCCCGGTGGTGGGTGCCATGGCCCTAAGGGATGTCCAAGACTGCAAGCTAGAATTCCATCTCAAGCGCCTCTTCGAAGTCTTGGCCTTGGGTGTCCGGGCGTTGATCTGCAGCAGCCTCATGCAGCAGGCAAGCCTCAGGTGGGTTCAATTGCTCAGCACCCAGGACCTCCCATCTGCAGAGGAAGAGCAGGCTGAAAGGTTGGAGGGAGCTATAGCGTATGGGGCGGATGCCCTTTACGACTTTTTCCGGGTCCAAGCAAAACATAGAAACATAGAAATGACAGCAGAAGAAGACCAAACGGCACATCCAGTCTGCCTAGCAAGCTTCACACTTTTTTTTTCTCATACTTATCTGTTTCTCTTGGCTCTTAGTAACCTTTTGGTTCTATTTCCCTTCCACCCCCACCATTAATGTAGAGAGCAATGTTGGAACTGCATCTAAGTGAAATATCTAGCTTAGTTAGGAGTAGTAACCGCTGCAATAAGCAAGCTACACCCATGCTTATTTGTTTACCCAGACTATGTAATTCAGTCCTTGTTGGTTGTTGTCTGTATATAGATCCACTTTTCTTCATTCCCCCTGCCGTTGAAGCAGAGAGCTATGCTGGATATGCGTGAAGCATCGGTCTTTCTCCCTTGCCATTGAAGCAGAGAGCTATGCTGGATATGCGTGAAGTATCAGTCTTTCTCCCCTGCCGTTGAAGCAGAGAGCTATGCTGGATATGCATTGAAAGTGAAGTATCAGGCTTATTTGGTTTGGGGTAGTAACCACCGTAACAAGCAAGCTACTCCCCACTTTTTTGTGAATGCAAATCCTTTTTTCCACATTTCCTCTTGCCGTTGAAGCTTAGAGCAATGTTGGAGTCACATTAACCGTGTGTATGTTTATTGAATAAGGGTATTATCTCCAGGAAGTAGCCGTCATTCCCACGAGCCACCCACTCTTCTTTCACGTCCTCTAGACTTTATGGATCCACAGTGTTTATCCCACGCCCCTTTGAGAAAAAAAAAGCCCAGGGGACCAAGTCAATCGTAGAAGCCATGGTCCCCAGAACCTGGTAGAAGCCATGGTCCCCAGAACCATGGTCCCCAGAACCTCCCACGCCGAGGGGAGAGGCATGGAAAGGAAGTTTCGGACTTGATCCATCAGCTTGATCACTCGAGAGTCCGGCAGGAATACCTTGCCGACCCAAGTATTGAACCAAGCCCCTAGGAATTCTAGGACCTGGGAAGGTCGGAGATTGCTCTTGGAAAAATTGACTATCCACCCCAGGGAGGAGAGGAGAGCAAGGACACAGTCCACTGCCAGCTTGCATGAGGTCTCTGACTTGGCTTGCACTAGCCAATCGTCTAGATAAGGGTGGACTAGGACTCCATCCCGCCGGAGGGCGGCCGCCTCCACCACCATCACCTTGGCAAATGTGCGTGGTGCCGTGGCCAGACTGAAGGGGAGAGCCCGGAACTGGAAATGTTGCCCCAAGATGTGGAACCAAAGATACCGCTGATGTTCGGCACAGATCAGAATGTGCAGGGAGGCCTCCATCAAGTCGAGAGAGGCCAGAATTCCTCCGGGATGAACAGCCACGATAACTGCCCTCAGAGTAAACTAGTGACAACTCTTTTCAGTGTTCTGTGTAGATCTGGGTAGAGTTGTAATTCAGGCTGTTTTTTCATCTTCCCAGTTGCTTATACTCTCTCTGTTGTTTATTTGTTTGTTTCAATCACAGCAATCAGGCTCTCATTATCTCAGCAGCTCTATAGCTTCAGCCTTCAACCCCTTGCAGTCCTTTGCAGCACAGCAGAGTGTTGTCTTCAGCCCCTGTCCTGTTGCTGTCACTGCCCCTGGCTCTCTCATAACAGCTGCAATCACTTCGTACTGACTTTCAGAATCAGGCAAGACTTTATTTTACCATTTTTTGTAAAGGGTACTCCCTTTACACATTGTAACTGCTTACCCTGGGATGGGACAGCCACAGGGCTTTGATTTCTGTGGAGGCCCCGAGGGATAAAGGCCAAGGTCAGAGACAGAAGGGGAATGCCTTTCCGCCCCACTGTTTTCTCCAGCTTGCTGCTTCCCGGGCCCTGCTGCCTCTGCTGCTGGTGGTCACATCAGGGGAAGGAGCAAGAGAGAGAGTGAGGAGATGTGGTGGTGGTGGTGGTGGTGGTGGTGGGGGGGACAAAAGTGAGTAAGTGAGGGGATTTGAGGAAGAGGAGGGCAAGTAAGTTAGGGGATTTGTAGGGCTATGGGTTGTGTGGAGGAGAGAGAATGAGGGAGGGGAACAAAGTTGTGGGCAGTGAGTGAGGGGATCAGAGTGACTGTGAGGTATGAGTGAGATACGAACGGGGGAGGGGGAGCAGTCCATGAGTGATGGTGATTAGAGGGGACAGGAAAGAGAGAAGGAGGGGAGGGGAAGGGATAGGAGGTGTGGGGTGGAGGGCTGGAGAGAGTGAGTGAGGAGAGAACATGATGCTGCTGCCTTACTTTTCCCCCAAGGAGGCAAAGAGCAGGATGCACTTTTAAATTCCAGATCCTTCACCCTGAGGAGAGCGGGTGGTGCATGCCAGCCTGCACCCACCCCCAGGGCAGAGGATAGCCAGCAGTGTCCAGTTCAAAGAGGAGGCCTTTGCCTTAAGGGCCAAGGAGGGAGAGGAGCAGAGTTGCTGGAATGGTTCATTTTCAGGAAAAGGGGGAATTAATGACCCTCAGGGATGAAGGCTCGAGAACCATTGGGGATGAGACTTGGGAGATCTAGGGCCATTGGGGGAAGATGATGACCACTGGAGAAATCATGGACGCGGGGCTATGGATGAAGAACCAGGATCACCAGGGCAGAGAAGAGGGCGTAGAGAGAGAAAAAGCCCCATAATCTCTGTGCTCCTCCTCCTCCTCTTCCTCCTTACCTCAGTGACTCTCCATCTGCAGCCCCCAACAGCGTTCAGCGCCCTCTTGTTCTTAATCCACCAGTGCTTACTGAGTACTGGAGGTGAAGAATAGCTGTGGACAGAGCACTGGTGTGGAGTGGGGAAGGAGGTTCACTGGGATAAGGAGGAGGGAGAGAGTGAAGAGTGTGAGAGTGTGAGAGTGTGAGAGTTTGCGTTTATGAGAGAGAAAGCACACACGGCCATGGTCCTGGCTCCCCCCCCCCCCCCCAGTTCATATCTTGCCCTGTCACCCCTCCTCCATCCTCCCCCCACCCCCCCCCGCCTCAAAGCTTCCACTCTCCTTCCACAGATCCTTTCTGTCTACAAATGAAGCCCTGAAAACAACCAAGGCTGACACAGTCTGCCCATTTTATTCTAAACACTGAAGAGTTAGATGGCATTCTTTTTCTCTTTTGCCCTTTAGAAATGAAGGCGGACGTCAGCTGGCTGAGCCCCAGCCTGTTAGCAGGCTCTTGGAGCAGCCCTGTTCCTGCCTCCTCCGAGTTTGCACTGCCGTTCTCGGAGGAGGCTTCTCGCGGCAGCCTGGCGGTGGGAGGGAAGGGAGCTCAGCTGGCACGGCTCACTGCCCCACAGAAGGAGCTTGGTGCCCAGGTACTCCAAAACTATCCCTGCTTCATCTAACATTCATTTCCACGACTTCCAAAGCTGAAACACGTGGCTCACTGTGTGCATGCGGTCAGAGGCGAATCGTTTGCTTGCGCCTGCCATGCTGTCCTGTCTGTGCAGTGGAAGTGGCTACCTGGCTGCTGAGATGTCTGAGTGATTACCTCTGTAACTGGATCTGATAGGCAATCTCTGTGTTTCACCCGTTTACTGTTCCCCGAGGGTTCTGCATCACCACCTTAGCCCTGGAACATCATCTGGAACAGAATGGCGTGCTGAGGGAGGCTGTACAGCAGCTTGCTGAAGTGACCTGGTACGAAATTATACCATGCATTATACAGTAGATCACTATTCCTGAGAAAGTAAGCAGGGCCGTTAAAAAGACACTCCATGTGTGCTACTGTTTTCCTCCTTTTCTGCTGATGACCACATTAGATGCTCAACCCTGTCCACGAGGATCACCCAGCCGGAAGATCCACAATGAATATGCATGAGAGAGACCTGGAGCTCTGTCTTGTGCATTTTCATTCTGGATATCCTGGAAACCCGACAAGCGGGCGGTCCTCAAGGACAGGGACTGAGAATCAGTACAAAAAACTCCAAGTGATAGGATGAAGACTATGTGAGCACTATAGAAACATCTTAGCTTTCTGCCCTTCCCTGGGCAAGTTTTGGTCTAGAGAAATGGTTCCCAAACCAGTCCTTGAGGTTCCCCAGCCAGTCAGGTTTTCAGGATATTGCCATTGAATATTCATGAGATAAATCTGCTTGCAGTGGAGGCAATGCATGCCATTCTCTCTCATGCATATTCATTGCAGATATCCTGAAAACCTGACTGGCTGGGGATCTCCCAGGACAAATTTGGAAACCACTGGTCTAGAGTAAAGTGCCACAGACTTGGGCCATTGTATACAGCATTTATTTTTCTTCCCATGTAATCTATGCCATGTCTGATGTCTGAAGAAGTAACCTATGTGGTCTTGGAAGTTTGTGTGCCATTACATTGCTGGATTATTTGTACATTGGTCCAGTACATAGAAACAGAGGATATGACAGCAGATGGATGGGACCGTAAGGCCCATCCAGTCTGCTCTTCATTCCACGTGATCTCTGGCTTTCCTCTCACCTTGCCACAACTAAGGATCCTCTGGGCTTATCCTGGGCTTTCTTGAATTCTGTTACTGTTTTTTGGGGGGTTTTTTTGCCTTCACTTGTTTCACTGGGAGGCTGTACCATGGATCTGCAGCACATTATATGAAAAAATATTTTCTAATGTTACTCCTGAGTCTGTAGCCTGCATTTCTTCAGGACTTTTACAGCTGCTAGGACTCTGCACTTCATACGTGAGTGGAATAAAATGGGTAAATGTGAATCAGTTATTTACTCTTTCAGAAAATTAAAAGACTAGGGTCACTGCATGGTTTGTAAGTGGCACATTTAAAACAAATTGGAATTTTATCAGGAACTCTACACTGCGTCTCTGGGTTCCAAACCACATGTTACAGATTATCTTCGCTCTGCAGGACTGCCCCACTTAACTGAAGAGCAGCTGTGGCAGCTAAACCAACCTATTCAGTTGCAGGAGATTGCGCAGGAAATTAAGGAGGCCAAGCTTCTAAAAGTGCCAGGACCTGATGGTCTCCCCACCGAATTTTACAAACTGTTAATGACAAAACTGGTTGCACCTCTGGGAAATATGCTCTTACATTTAATTGATGTGCAGAGGTTTCCTCTAACAGCAAATAGTGCCATGATAACTGTATTGCTGAAAGTGGGGCGTGATTTGACTTCTCCGGCTTCTTATCGTCACATCTCTCTTATTCATTTTGACATAAAGCTTTTAGCAAAGATCATGGTTAACAGGCTAGTGAAATTTCTTCCAGTGCTTATAGGGTCAGAGTAGGTAGGTTTTGTTACTGGCCATTACATTACTATGAATATATGCAAAATTATTGCATCTTTAATCAGCAGCAAGTATAAACATCTTCCATCCATATTTCTGAGTTTGGATGCTGAAAAGGCATTTGACAGGTTGGAATAGAGTTTTATGTTAAAGGCCCTGAAATTCTTTGGGATATCGGGATATTTCCTTCAGGTGATACGCACCTTGTATCATGACCTGGGCACTTATGTATCCGTTAATGGGTGTAATTCGGAGGAATTCAGTTTGGGTAGGGGGACAAGGCAGGGATGCCCTATGTCTCCACTATTATTTATTCCTTCTTTAGAGTCTTTTTTGTGCAAAATTCACAATAATAAGAACATAAGAAAATGCCATATTGGGTCAGACCAAGGGTCCATCAAGCCCAGCATCCTGTTTCCAACAGTGGCCAATCCACACCATAAGAACCTGGCAAGTACCCAAAAACTAAGTCTATTCCATGTTACCATTGCTAATTGCAGTGGCTATTCTCTAAGTGAACTTAATAGCAGGTAATGGACTTCTCCTCCAAGAACTTATCCAATCCTTTTTTAAACACAGCTATACTAACTGCACTAACCACATCCTCTGGCAACAAATTCCAGAGTTTAATTGTGCGTTGAGTAAAAAAGAACTTTCTCCGATTAGTTTTAAATGTGCCCCATGCTAACTTCATGGAGTGTCCCCTAGTCTTTCTACTATCCAAAGAGTAAATAACCGATTCACATCTACCCGTTCTAGACCTCTCATGATTTTAAACACCTCTATCATATCCCACCTCAGTCGTCTCTTCTCCAAGCTGAACAGCCCTAACCTCTTCAGTCTTTCCTCATAGGGGAGCTGTTCCATTCCCTTTATCATTTTTGGTTGCCCTTCTCTGTACCTTCTCCATCGCAATTATATCTTTTTTGAGATGCGGCGACCAGAATTGTACACAGTATTCAAGGTGCGGTCTCACCATGGAGCGATACAGAGGCATTATGACATTTTCCGTTTTATTCACCATTCCCTTTCTAATAATTCCCAACATTCTGTTTGCTTTTTGACTGCCGCAGCACACTGAACCGACGATTTCAATGTGTTATCCACTATGACACCTAGATCTCTTTCTTGGGTTATAGCACCTAATATGGAACCCAACATTGTGTAATTATAGCATGGGTTATTTTTCCCTATATGCATCACCTTGCACTTATCCACATTAAATTTCATCTGCCATTTGGATGCCCAATTTTCCAGTCTCACAAGGTCTTCCTGCAATTTATCATAATCTGCTTGTGATTTAACTACTCTGAACAATTTTGTATCATCTGCAAATTTGATTATCTCATTCGTCGTATTTCTTTCCAGATCACAGGCTATTCTCCTGTGCGCGCGAGTCAGGGGGGAAGAATATGCTAATGAGGGCCCACGGTAAAAAGAGGCGCTAGGGACACCAGCGCGTCCCTAGCGCCTCTTTTTTGACAGGAGCGGCGGCTGTCAGCGGGTTTGACAGCCGACGCTCAATTTTGCCAGCATCGGTTCTCAAACCTGCTGACAGCCACGGGTTTGGAAAACGGACGCCGGCATAATTGAGCATCTGTCTTCCAACCTGATTTTAAATTTTTTTTATTTTTTTTATTTTTGGGGGCCTCCGACTTGATATCGCTATGATTTTAAGTTGGAGGGTGTACAGAAAAGCAGTTTTTTCTGCTTTTCTGTGCACTTCCCCGGCGCCGGCAGAAATTAACGCCTACCTTTGGGCAGGCGTTAATTTTTGAAAGTAAAATGTGCGGCTTCGCTGCACATTTTACTTTCTGGATCGCGCGGGAATAACTAATAGGGCCATCAACATGCATTTGCATGTTGCAGGCGCTATTAGTTTCGGAGGAGTTGGATGCGCGTTTTCGACGCGCCATTACCCCTTAATGTATAAGGGGTAAAAATAGTGCGTCGAAAATGCGCGGCCAAACACGGGATAACAGTGCGCTCCTCCTCCGCCGGCCCGAAAGGAAGGAATACCCAATACTGAGACACCAAACAGCATACTTCAGAAAGAAAAAATATAATTAAGTACAGTCCTTCCAAAAGTTAAAGGATCTGAGGCAGAGGGTGAGGGAAAATCCATTCCATAACGTGGTAACAGTGCGCATAATTCAAGAACATTACTCTTGTGAAGAAAAGGGAAGAAAATACAAAGACAAAAAATACACAGGAAGTTTCACCCTCTCTAGGGTCTGAGAACTCAGATTGGACCTTCTTAGAGAGTAAGAAGGTACTCAACTGGCCTGGTTAAAAAAAAAACTCTGTGATATTTGTTTATGGACTTATCTTCTGTTTAGTTGGAAACTTCAATGAAGTTGTCTCCTATTTAAAAACATCTTCCTGTGAGCCAGAGTTGCTCTAGACACATCAGAAAAAAAATTTGACATTGTGACACAAAAATTGTTTTTCTTTCTGTTGGAAATAAGTTTTCAAAACCAAATTTCTATCCATTTGGAGAGCAAACTGAACTAGCTATAGGAAATCCCCCAGAAGTGTGGGATGCTCCAGGTCACCTGCAAGCTGTGCTCCAGTGTAAGTGCTGGGAGCCCCAGGAATAAGGCAGTGTATCTGGTTAAAGCACCAGTTCTGTCTTGCTGTGGCAGCAGTGGTGGAATGAATCAGTGCAGCAGGTACATAGTACAGTACTGTAGTGCAATGTTTCCCAACCCGTTCCTGGAGGCATACCTAGACGGTCGGTTTCTCAGGATTGCCACAATGAACACGCACTGGGTCTCCAGTGTATGCAGTTCTATCTTATGCATATATGTTATGGATTTCCTGAAAACCAGACCGGTTAGGTGAGCTTCCAGGAGGGCTGGAAATTGCTGCTAGAGCAGCATGATAAATTGTTGGGGATCCATTTCCTCCATAATCTGGGACTAAGGTACCCAGAAGCTATTTCCTGCCCGTTGCTCTGTGAATCTCTCCCTAAAAGTATCAGTGGCTCTCAAGTAAAGGGGAAGTAATCCTACACTGCATCCATAACACTGTTCCACCACTAAGTCACACAAATAAATTCAGCATGACCAGCATTTGGCCAGCCTTGGCGAGATTCTGTACAAGAAAAGGATCTCCGAAGCACAGCATGCTGGGCACTTCTGAATGACTGATGATTTGCACAGTTCACTTATTCCTTGCAACATTTGAAACACATCTGCATTTTACCGGTTTGGTTTCTTCCAAAACTGTATTCCGTGCCCCCACCCAAATATTTGATTTCAGGAGCACTGACCTTTGCAGGATGCATAAGCAGAATGGTAGCAATCGAGGAGATAGGCTGCCAGAGTCAAAAGGAAAAGGGCCTTCTGCCAGGAGGAAACGTGGTCTGATGTGCTTAGGAAAGTGGGGATAGTCTGGATCGTAAAGAGAACAAGGGTGACGGTCACGGGACTGGTTGAGGACCTTGGGTGTGTCATCAGATGCCTCTCCCCCCCTCCCCCCTTTCCCGGTGAGCATTTTGGTGCGGCTGGTTTCGAAATTGGTGGTTTGGAAGCTCTGCTTTCATATTTCCAAGCTTCTTCCCGGCTGGGGGCTGTTACTGGAGTCGTGGGCTATAAATGGTCCAAAATAAGTAAATAAGAATCTAAAATTGTTTGTCTTCTAAATTTAGGCAGTTTTCTTCAACTTCTGGACTTCTTAACGGTGTGCCAACACTGAAAACATTTCCCCTTACTAGGATTTGCGCAAAGTAGGATTTTGAATTTTCTGGACTCTTGCCTTTGGCTTTACCAATAAATGAGATTCTGTACAATAGTCCAGGGCTCTTTACTATTTTTTCCCACCATTAGAACAAACTTTAGAGTGTGGTGTCATTGTGTTTAATTAGAGTGTTTGAATTGATAGCAGCATTGGGATGGAAATTTGACCGAAACAGCAAAATACGAATCTCAGCTCACTTGGGTTTTGCAGTGGATTTCCAAGGAGGAACCATGCTCTCTTCCCCCCTGTTTAGACGTTTTCTGACTGCTCTTGTTGTAATGCCACAGGATTTCAAGAAACAACCCTGCCAGACCATCTGAAGGAGTTCTGGTTTCACCCTGCAGAGATAGTAATGATGTTGACTAGATTGTAAGCTCCACAGAGTAGGGACTGTCTCTACTGTGTACAGTGCTGTGTACATCGAGTAACACTATAGAGAGGATAAGTAGTTAGCAGTAGATTGTTTTGTATCTTAAACCAGGGCTTCCCATAGGAACAAGATGGATTTTCAGGTACTGGGTCATGCTCTAATGTATGTAATGTTGATTTCATGCATGTCTGAAAACCCGACTGGCTGTGGGTTCACCAGGTTTGGGAAGCCAAGAATTAAATTCATTTTTATCAGACATTTCAAATGTGAATTGTTGGCTGTAGCCACAGGGTGGCAGTGTGAGCACCCAGCCTTGCTAAAAGGGAACTTGGCGAGGAGACCCTTCCACTTACTGCCGTGTATTAAACATTATTTATAGGAAAGTTTTGGAACTGATCAATGTGTACATGGTTTTTGTACAAGTTCAGTGCTGGCACAGAAGCAGACGCATCCTAAATTGGAGACTTCTGACTATAGAGTTTCTCTCTCTCATGTTTCCCAGTCTGTAGTCGGTGGAAGTGTTCATCCCGATACCATCACTCTGAGTCGCAGCCTGAAGGGAGAGCTGCAGATCATCGGCAAGGAGAAGGGGTCCAAGCATCACACTGTGCAGTTGTGTGGTGAGTCCGCAGAAGGCAAGCTGATGGGCTACAAAATGCATGCATGTGCCTCTACACTGGAAGTATGCTTTTCTCCTGTTGCAAGAATGGCATTTTTAAGCAGCATTTCTTTTTTAGATAAATAGTTTTAAAAAAAAGTACATTTGGAATATAAAGAGCATGTTTTTGCTCCTGTTTCTGAAGTCTGTGTGAGACTGAAGAAAGCATTGAGTCCTAGCTGGGAGCTGGCACTATTTGGGGGCTTGGGGACCTGCACCAATTCACCAGCTTAAAAAAAAATAATTTGTTTTTGTTCACAATGAAGCTGAAAACTTGAACACAAGACCTGCAGTTTCTTGGTCATTGCTACTTCAGGTGCCTTGTCATTATGTTTATAAGAAGTTAGCATGCAGGGGATCAGTTTTCCCTGTCCTATGGCTGTTTATGCCTCTGAGGAAAAAAAAGTTGTTTTAAATCTTTCTTACTGAACCTGTTTTTGCTAGTTTATGGCTCCTGAAGCAAGCTCAGAGAAGAGCTAAATACAGGTCAGGCTGGGGTGAAGTGGCATTTAGCTATTTTTTTTGCTTAGTTAAGAAAGTGACTCTCTGGAGTGGGTGCTGTGAGTTTGGGGCCAGTGCAATAAACGTGCACAGAAAATGGGCACTCAGTGTTGAACACCCATTTTCCTAACACGCTTCTACAGGTGTTCCTCAAGGGTGCTCATTATCCCCGATTCTTTTTAATATTTATCTTTTACCTTTGTGTCACATTCTTGCTGCTCTAAATATACAGTTCTGCATTTATGCGGATGATATTCAATTCCTCGTCCCTTATAATAATTCATAGGGATGTGCAGAGCAAAAGTTTATGTTCATAAGTCCATAAGTCGAAAGGGGGTCCCATTTGCGGTCAATATGGACATATGGAGAATTCCATAAGTTGAGTCTATGTCCATATGTGCAAATAAAAATTTAAACCCCTCACCCTCCTTAATCCCCCCCCCCCCCCAAGACTTACCAAAACTCCCTGGTGGTCCAGCGGGGTCAGGACGCCATTTCTGACCTCCTTTGCAAGGAGCACGTGACGTCAGCGTCACGTCGGAGTGACGCGGCGTCACGTGATTCCCCGTGGGTTCGCTCGGGACCCTCGTTCGACCCAAAAGGAACTTTTGGCCAGCTTGGGGGGGGCCTCCTGACACCCCCAAGCTGGCCAAAAGTTCCTTTTGGGTCGAACGAGGGTCCCGGAGCGAACCCACGGGGAATCCCCCAAGCTGGCCAAAAGTTCCTTTTGGGTCGAACGAGGGTCCCGGAGTGAACCCGCGGGGAATCACGTGACGCCGCGTCACTCCGACGTGGCGCCGATGTCACGTGCTCCTCGCAAAGGAGTTCAGAAATGGCGTCCTGACTCCCCGCTGGACCACCAGAGAGTTGTGGTATTATTTATTTATTTATTTAACAATTTTATATACCGACCTTCATAGTAGATTACCATATCGGATCGGTTTACAGTTTAACAGAGGGAAAAAACTAGAGTAACAAATTCACGTAAACGAAAGATAACCAAAGCAGGAATAAGTCAAAGTTACAATCAACAGGGGGCGGGAACTTGGAAGCTTGCAACAAGCTGGAAAGAAGAAAAGGCCAGTAAAGTAATTTTACCGTAGAGTACAAGTTACAAACTTAAGAACGGTGCTTTAATCTGAAGTCTAAGAGTCCATTTATTTTTTTTTTTTTGGTAAGTCTTTGGGGTAAGTCTTTTTTTGGTCTTTGGGGTAAGTCTTTGGGGTAAGTCTTTTTTTGGTAAGTCTTTGGGGGGGGGATTAAGGAAGGTGAGGGGTTTAAATTTTTATTTTGGATCAACAATCGCGATTTCCAACGTATTCAACATAGCTATGTTGAATAAGTTGGAAATCCGATCGTTTTCGCCTCATCACTTTTTTAAGTTAAAAAAAAAAAAAAGTAGCGTTTTACATTTAAGTTCAAAACGAATGCACACCCCTAATAATTCATGGTCTGACACTTTGTCAACTATAGCACTATATTTATCTACAATTATTAGCACTTGGCTTTCTCATAATAGACTAAAATTGAATCCGGCTAAAACTGAATTACTCTATTTAACATCCATATCTTGTTCCACAATTGGCCCTCCTTCTCATCTACTTTTCAAGGGTACTTCCATTCCGATTCAAAGTGATGTCACTAGTTTAGGCGTGAACATCAACTCTGATTTATCTATGACAAAACACATTTCTATGGGCATTAAAAAATCCTTCTTTTAAACTTCATCAATTGAAACGCTTATGTCCCCTGTTATTTCTACAAGATTTTCGTACAGTATTGCAATCGTTAATATTTTCTGGTTTAGATTACTGCAATGCCCTTTACATTGGCTTGCCTGATTCTTCATTACACCCTTTACAATTAGTGCCAGTACCGAGCTTGGCTAGCTGCATTGGGGAAAATCCGACCACCTCCCCTTACCCCCTTCCTGATAGAACTGGTGCGTGCATGTGTCAGAAGTCATATGAGCCCCACACTGGAACTGGCGAGAAATGGCTATGGATACCTGACTGTAATTTGGCCGCTATGGATGTAATGAACATGCAATATCTGAATGAATCAAAGTTTATTGATTGTATGATCTGCCCTCTTATCCAACCAATCTTTGTGCTTGAAGTACGGTGCCTTTTTATTGTTAATGTTTATGTAAATTTCTATAAATAAAAAGGTAGTTAAAAATAAAATGTCATAGGAGCCCAGAGAGCGACCCTCCCCGCTCCTTTAGGTGGGTGCTGGAATAGCATGTGGCCTACAGAAATGTGAGGAGGAGAGGGGAGGCAGGGCTCTGCCACCTTCTCACATGGCTGGTCCTTTCTCCTACAGGCAGCTGTGTCGTGGCTACGTTGTGCCCGCAGCGGAGATGCAGGGAGACTGTTCCAGAGGTTTTTGCACAAACACGGTTTCCGCTGCCTGCGCGAGGTAAATGAACTTGACTTTTTCAGACCGAACTGCTCATCCTCCCACACGCAGTGTTAGGGTAGCAGGAATTGTTTGGCAGTGAGGTTTTTTTTTGCTTTTTTTGTTACAGAAATCTATAGTTCGTGAGGCACGATTTCTTACACAGTCAGACTGACTCGCATGTATCCAGGAAGTTTGTTTGTGGAACAGTTTACTTATTTTGTTTTATAGTACACCTCCTATATAAATTATGCTCAAATTAAGCAGATAATAACAGCCAGGAGTTACAAACATAATTGTATAAAACACAAAGACAATGCAATTTAAAAATATTTCCAGATTTTTGCAGGGCTGCACAGTTACATAGGAAGTGCATGTCAGGAAGTTTCTGATTTGGGTGCTTTCCTTGTAAATGTCTGGTTATTTTTCCTAATGAAAAGTTTGCATTTCTTGACCCTGCACATCTATCTGTTCCAAATAATGGAATCCTCTATACCAGGGGTGGGCAAGTCCGGTCCTTGAAGGCTGCAAACCAATCGGGTTTTCAGGATACCCCTAATGAATATGCATGAAATAGATTTGCATACAACTGAGGCAGTGTGTATGCAGGTATCTCTCATGCATATTCATTAAGGATATCCTGAAAACCCGACTGGTTTGCAGCCCTCGAGGACTGGAATTGCCCACCCCTGCTCTATACTCTCTTTTCCTTTGTTTTCTATTATTTGTCTCCCCACTTTACTGGGTCTTTTTCCTTATTATGTTGTGGGGATCAAATATGCAATTGATTTTTTTTCATATTTCCATTGATATTCCCTATAATTGGTTTTCTTTGTCAGTTGCTTATTTCTGTTGAAAGTTATGCTTATAAATTTTATTAAAATGCAATAAAAAGGTAGAAAAAAACCAATACAAAATTTAACCAAATAAAAACACAAAGACAATTATAAACATAGAATATAATAAAAATAATATACTCAGTACTCATAAGAAACCACCATTCTTTAACAGATACAAACAGATCAGTGAATTACTCAACAGCCAGACTAATGGACATGGATATCCAAAGCCATATTAAACAAAGGCCTTTGTCTTGTACCTGAACACTTGGATTTTAATAAAGTTAACACACTATTTAGAGATTTTTCATTAGATATAGTAGATTACTTTGTTCAGGTCATTCATGAGGTAACATTCACCTGCAGACAGAGACTCCAGTCTGAGTGTGGGCAAATGTGTTTGACTTCACAGTGTTGCATCCTCCACTTTTTTGTTCGGGGGACCTACGTTGCTGCATTGAGTTAGTATGTCTGAAAAGGCAAGAGGGGGCTTAAGCATGTTCCATTGAGGCCAACTATTAAAATAAATATTCAGAATAAGACAGCTACCTGTGGTATTTACAGTTCCATTGGTTTTTATTGATTAGAAACTGTCCTTTTTTTTTTTTAGCATAAACTCTTGATTACATTTTAATTTTACCCCGCTTCAAAGTTTGTTTTTAAAATACTTAACAAGTAATCAAAAGTAAGATAAAGAAAGACATAAAGAGACCATCTAACTAGATAAACGACGCTTGACCGACGTGCCGCAAATGCGCAATAGAGAGCAGCTCTACTGCGCATGTGCGGGCGAGCACGTCGGTCTTAGGCAGCGTCAGGAAAAAAAAACCATGGCGGCGGCAGCGGGCGGCGGTAGCGGCAGCGGGCGGTGGCGGTAGCGGCGGCGGCGGGCGGCAGCGGCCAGTAGCGAGGGAGGGAGGAGAGAGAGAGAGGGAGGGTCGGACTGAGTGGGAGGGAGGGAGGGACTGAGTGAGAGGGAGGGAGGGAGGGATTGAGTGAGGGGGAGGGACTGGGGGAGGGACTGAGTGAGGGGGAGGGACTGAGTGGAGAGGGAGGGACTGAGTGAGAGGGAGGGAGGGAGTGGGTGAGTGTGTGTGGAGGGAGGGAGGGAGGGGGATGGGGGAAAGAGGAGGGAGAGGGAGAAATGAGGGAGAGGTGAGAGTCAGGGATGTAAGTGGAAGGGGGAGAGGGAGGGAGAATGAGGGAGAGGTGAGAGACAGGGATGTGAGTAGTGGAAGGGGGAGAGGGAGAATGAGGGAGAGGTGGAGAGAGGGATGTGAGTAAGTGGAAGGGTAAGAAGTTGTGGAGCAGAGAAAAAGGGAGTGGAGGAGGGCTGAGGGGGAGGGGATGGGATTGAGAGAGGGTGGGGAGTGACTGAGGGAAGGGGAGCGAGGTGGGAGTGACTGAGGGAAGGGGAGGGAGGTGAGAGTGAGGGGAAGAAGGCAGTGGGAGACAAAGGGTTAGTAAGACTGAGTGGAGGAAAGGGGAGGAGTGAACGAGGGGAAGGGGGAGAGAGGGAGAAAAAGTGTAGAAGGGTGCTGTGTTAGAAAATGGACTGAAAACAAAATGTAATGTAGCCCGTTTTAACGGGCTTAACGGCTTGTAATAACATAAGACAGACACATCATTCTCCTCTGGTGGCCTGAATAGTGTTATAGTGTTATATCACGGAGGAGCGGTGCCAGTTACTTCATGGGGTTTCCGGGCCCGTGTCTCTCGATCTTTTCACAGATACATTGACTCGCAATAGGAGGGACTTACGAGGAGGTATCTTCTTTACCTTTTTGTATAAATCTTTATCTTCTGCTATTACTATAACGCTATTTCCTTTTTACTGATTCATATAGTATTGCTGTGATGCTGTGTGATATTATTTGTTTTTGCTGATTTTTTACCATATTTACCATATTTAGTAAATTGAGTTTTGCTTTTAAAAGATTGTGTGTGTGTTCTATGATGTAAGCAGGCCACCGCTTACGAGCCCATCACTGCATTATTCCCTTCCAGAGTAACACTCTAATCCCATTGTGGTAAACTGAGCTGCAGAGTAAGCACAGGCACTTCACTTTTCTAATTATGTTCATACTCTAGTTTGCTGCAATCTCCCACTCTCTCTTCATTTCTACAAATGCAGGAATTCTATAAATAACCAGAGCCATGGATGTGTTAGCATTGTCAGTGACTCATTATTTAATCATTAGTCACATACAGAACTGTGAGCACTGTTGGGTCAGTGTAAATAATTCATGGTGCTGGTGAACACAAGAGGGACTGGGCTGGAGAATCGTACTAGAACCACAGTTTCAGGATTTTCTACTGCAGATGTTTTGTTTTCCAAGAAGCAAAGGACAGACCCACTGCTCTGCTTTGGGGTTGGAAAGATCTTGTCTTTTTTTTTTAAGCTTTGCACTGTCTTTGTTACAGATCGACATGCAAGACTATTTTACCATTTAATTAATGCATGTATATTTGAAGTTGTTTTGACTGTGATGGGTGAGATGGCTGGGAATATTTATCCTTGTGAAATCCAGATATGACAGTGCTCAACAGGTACCAAAGAAGAAAGTTTCAACTTCTGTGGAAGAAGCTATTGCTGCCATAAAGACCCCAGTCCCGGGGTTAGTAAAGTGAGTCTAGCCATTTATACATTGCATGGTGCTGTTCTGTGTTTCTGTGGTCTGGGCTCATGGAAGCTAAGGGACATAACAGAAGTCTGCTGCCTCATGCTCTGTGTGATCTAGGGGGGGTATGCATGGAAAAAAATATTGTTTCATTTTGTTTTCAGGGCCTTATTTATCATTTCGTTGTATTTGCACATGTTAAAACAGCTTAGCACGGGTTACAATGATTTAACCAGCAGCAAATGGTTCAGCATGCACTGAAATTGTTTTAACACGTTGCAAAAAACAACAGGACAACATTTTTCTGTTTTATATTTTGAATTGGAAACAGCATAAAGCAAAACCACAGATCTCGTGGGTGTGTTTTTGCGCTGTTTATAAACAACAGCCATGCCTCTGGGGTAATCCTTCCAAGTAATTCTACCGAATCCCGAGCGTGGGAAGTTTATAGGCAGCTTAACACCTCACCCTTTCCTTCGCTTTTTGTCAGGTTCAGTGAGAGACGCTGTGCCTTGGGGGTAGGAGGGTCAGTGGCAATGGCCAGTAAAACTGTGGCGCAATCGAGTTAAAATATTTACGTTTTGCTGCTTTGTCTTTATTCCCAGCCCTTTTGGCTTTCCAGGGCTTGGGGGGGTGGGGAGACTGGGGTGGTGGTGCAGTGGAGGCGGAGTCAGCATCTGTGCACATAATTTTGATTTTAAAAAGTCTGTGCGTAAGTGCCCAGACATAAGTTACACACTCCGAAGAGGTCATGTAAATTTACCTGAATGAATGTTGGTGCATACTTGGCCAATTGCCTGAGCGTTCTCAAACTGAATTTACGTGAGCTTTGAGAATACTAAAGTCTGCGGGCACCAAGTCCACGAAAATTGCTCTCACGCTCAGGCCGTGCATCACCCCAATATGGGCGCCCGTTTTCCTAACGCATGAGCAACCACATCCCCTGTGCGCATAAAATCGAAGTGGCAGAAAAAAGGACACGCTAATGTAGAAATTAGCATCTTGGCACTCAAAGGTTTATTGTGTGTTGTAGCAAAAGTGCATCGTTTACATTAAGTTATAGAAATCGGCAATGCCTGATATTTTCAAAAAGGAAAGGAATCGCCACGGTTTTTTAAGGTGTCCTTTAGCTAATCATCATCATGCTGTGCACCACTGCTCCTTTTTGTATTTTTTTGTTCTAACCCCAAATAACTAAATTTTATAGTAATCTCTGTAAAAAAAAAAAACCCACCCTACAAGGGGCACATTTATTGTAACACAGAGGACCACATTTTTTCTGTTTCTCATGAGCCCTTGACTGCTAGTAAACTTTACTCCACCTCCAGAGCTGGAGTTAATTTTCTTGCATAAAAAAATGTGCGTTGGATGCCCAGCCTTTGGACTCGCTTTCCTGCATCAGACGGTAATAGCTAATGTCTTTATTTACGTGCATTGGGTACTATCTAGGAGAGATGTGCAAAGCCCGAATCTTTCGAATCAGGCTTCGTTTTTGGCCTGCTGCGGGAAATTTCGTATTTCCCACGGTTCCGGCCTTTGTAATTCGGGGGACCCGAATTTCGGGTTACTGCGCGTTAACATTTTATCATTAGCATGCACTAACTTGAGTTAGCACGCACTAACATGAGTTAGCATGCATTAACTCCCGTTAGTGTGCACTAACCTAAAAACCAAATTTTCCCGAAATTTCTGGAAAATTTGGTTTGGTTTTCATGTTCCCTGAACCAGGACAGCTTAGGCAATTTCGTTGAAATTGCCTAATTCATCCTAAACGATTGCACATCCCTACTATCTAGTATGTGATTGTTAGGATGCATGTTGTACATGCGCTAATCTCCTTACTGCATTGGGGGCTATTATTGTGCGCACAAAACATGCGCTGAGCTGCAGGTAAGCCCGTGCGCTAGGCTTGATGCACCTTATTGCATCGGCCTGAAGGTGGCCAGAGATTCAGCCTTTTCCAGCAAGCGCGTTACTCTGGATCAACACCTGCAGCCAAGAACATGCTAAGCAAAATGCATTCTGCACTGAATCCAGAAATGGAGGGAAAACTTTTCAAACAATATCTAATGCTAAAAAAATGCTATTTTAAAACCTGCCTTCCTAAAGAAATGTTATACAGCTGATGTTTAACCAGGTCATTTACAGCAATGCATCGCTTTTAACTGGGATACAGTGTGTTTTGTGCATGTTTTAACTATCTTTTTCCATAGGAATATTCAGTCTCTGTTTAGCCAGTAGGGAAGAATCACTGGGGTAACAGGAAAGCGCTGAGGTCGGGACAGGGGGCCACCACCCCCTTTGGATGGCATAAATGTCACACAGTCGTGGTCGTGTCGTCCCCACCCCGATTTAAAAGCGAGGAAATGATAAAAGAATGACCTGGGCTGACGCTAATTAGCTTTGGTGTCTGGAGAAGACAGTTTAACTAGGAAAGGAGCATTATGCAACAGTCACTTAACTCTACTGTCTTGCAAATAAAATAAAGAAGCCTGAAACAATCTTATTAAAGGAAACTAGAGCAGTGTATATACGATGACATTTCTAGCTTGAAAAGCTCTTTGTAATGTATTTGCCCTGGGGAATTAAGGAATTTGCTCGGTTTTTCAGTAGGTACTGTGTGCAGTCTCAGCAGAACCATCCTTTGGGGGGGGGGAGGGGGGAGTGTGCTATAACAGATAATTAACACCTGATATTTCTTATCATTTTATATAATTGTCCGTGTACATGATATTGCACCAGACAAATTATTGTGTCTCCAATCAGCCTGAACTCGGGAAGGTTAAGTTAGGTGCCCAGCATCACACAATAAGAGGTGAAGGTGGCAATATAGTTTGTCTCCTGGTACCTGTGTTCTCACTACAAAGAATGCATTGTAGATATCTCACATGGTATTTTTCTCCCAGTTGTAATCATTACATTTTTAACTACCTTAGGAGGACTGTAGGCTCAGTTGATTATAAACCCAAAAAGCAAAGCGGAAGCCGATCCAGTTGGCTGTGTAGCAGTGAAGAGAACGAGAATCGGATGATGGAAAAAGCCCTTTATTAAATATTGCCCAACTCAGGCTTTTTCCATCATCCGATTCTCGTTCTCTTCACGGCTCAGTTGATTATGCCAGGATTTGAACCTGTGAACTACAGGTTTTCCACTCCTTTCCCAATATTAAAAGCTGGCAAGTGTCTAGCCAGATGAGCAACACATATTAGATTCAAGTGTTTTGTGAGTCGCTTTACCTTGAAGGGAGCTCTTGACTGCTCCTAGGAACATCTGTCCAGGAGTAGCAGATCAGGGACATCCTAAAACCCTCCCCATCCTGGGACACGGAGATGCCTTGTGGTGTTGCTGAACCAAATGGATGCCATAAGCAGTTGGCGCCATGAACCTTTCAGTCTAAATGTGGCCATGGCAGCATCTGACCAGCAGAAGAACTAGTGCGGGAGAGCTGCACATGCCCTTTTTTTATGGTCTCTGTTTTTCCTGAGGAACTCACCTGCTCAGCCTCCTGCTTCACTTGGCATATGCCTTTATTTTAAGCTGCTATAGCCATGTTGTGATGCATTTGTTGGCTGTGCTTCTCCATACTTCAGGCTCTTTCTGGTAAGAAAAGCCAGAGAAGGTGTGGCCAGGCGGGAGCACTCCAGGGCGCTGACTGTGAAGGCTGGAGATGTTTTCAAGAGTGCTTACTGGGCGCTGGCTCAGCACATGCTGGATGAGGTAATTCTTCATTTGAGTTGTAGTATGTTTAGAGTTATAGAAGTCACTGGAAATACAGAGCTAAGTTTTATAAGACAGGTTGTGCATTTAATGGGACTTCAGATGCATATGATTGGAGGTGTAATATCTCATGGGATACATTGAGTCAATGCTCTGGCATGGTAGTGGGGTTTGCTTTCCTTGGCTGTCGTTCATGACATGCAAGGATCTTCACCTATGGATACATAATGTATAATGTTTTTCACCAATGGATGCATGATGCAAGGAGTTTGTGCACATAAGAAAGTCATCAGGTTTTCAGTCATTATTAAACAATTAAACTTTAATTTGGATATTAGATTGGATGCCTAAAAAGATAAATAGTTGGACAGCTAGATGTCTGGTACAGTAAAGCTGTATTATAAGCTCGGTCTATAATAATTATGCATTGGAGGGGGCAATTTGAGAGAACATACAAGGGTACTTTTTACCCACAGACTTTGCACCAAATTTCAAAGGGGAAGTCTGCACACACACATTGCCTTTAATACTTACCATAGGTGCAAAGTACTCATGGACATTTTCATCAGCTTTTTGTGCAGCTCGACTTTCTACGGAAAACATTGCATCATACACTTGAAAATACAATCTATGCATGATCCCGCCCAAAACATGCCCTCGTGATTGCTTTTCCTAAATGTGTCTAAAAGTGCATGAAATGTAGAACAATGCACAGACTTATAGCCAGATGGAGGGAGGGAAATCTTCAAACAGCCAATTTACTTGGGCAAATCTCAATTTATTAGCTTAAATTGACTTTGAAAGTTGTCCTCTAGCTGTTGCTCGTTAGGTTCTGAATATGTATGCCTGGTGTTTGTAGACATTCTGATGCAGTTATATATTGAAGAATGGAGCTGTCTGTCCAAAAATAGCTAATCTATGTACTGGTGCAAGAAGGGAAGGGTTGTTTACCCCATGGGTACATAGATGAAGACTCAACCGTGATGTCTTTGCTAGAAGCCTCCGTCTGTACCACTGGAATACTTGAACCAGTCATCCTCAAGCAGGCTCTTTTTATCCTGCATATCTGCTTTGCCGGAAAGGTTTAGATGAAAGGAGATCAATCATATGTGATGAGGTGGAAGGAAGAAGGGAGTCTGATGAATAACAGGACTCTGTGTAGGTGCACACTGCACAGAGTGCAATGGCCTGTATCTAGGGTTGGCAAGTGGCTCCAGATTTTCAGGGCAGGTTGATCCAATCCTGGTTTTACACCATTGCATGCTGGGACTTATTCTGATTTCCTTATTACATTCCCTAAAAAAAAGAAAGACTATAAATACCTGCAAGCAGGGAAGTAAACCAAGTACTCGATCAATCTGTCCTGAGAATCTGGAACCAGTTGGCAACCTTACCTGAATCCCCTAGTGCATACTGTTACCATTGCCAGGTAATAATGGCTTGCTCCAAAATGTTTTTTTCTCTTTTGCTTTACTCGTCAATGTATTCCAGGGCTATAGGTGAGAACGAAGGTTTAAAAGGTGCACATCAAGCCCATTAGTATTAATATAAGGTTTCCTACATTTCCATGAAGTTGTTAATAGAGTTGACCAGTGAGTAGGTGAACAGTTCTGCATGATCCATTTATCGACTTTTTGCTGTGGTGTTGGGCTCTCCATTGGAAGTTCACCAGCTTCTGTAGGTTGCAATGCAATTTTTAATGTCTGCAATGGAAATGGCATTAAAAACAGACTCCAGGAAAGCTTTATTCTTACTTACCTTATGTGGATGACTTTCTTAACAACCTGCAGAAACAGGAAAATGTTTCTCTTCCAACAGAAGCTCCTTCTGCTGCCCTGTTTTTTTTCCCATCTTACAACGTTTGTGCTGCCTTTATGTGTCAATGTATAAATTCTGGAGACCCTGAACAGCCACAGATTCACTTTATGTTTGACTCTTGCCAGGGCTTCCTGCCTGATGAGGACTTGCTCTTCTTCCTGACGCATTCTGAGATCGGAGAAGTCCTGCAGCAGAGACCTCCAGCCTTGATCCTCAGGTACCTCATGAGGTCACAGCTGAGCTCCACTTCCCGTCTTTCCTTTTTCTTTGCCTGGTGGTTTCTTTCTGCTCAGCGTAAATCAGAATCAGCCTCTGTTGAGCTATGAGGCCACGAGTCTTTGTTCACAACTACCTGACATTTTCCCTCTTGCTTTATATCTCCCCCCACCCCCCAGTTCAAGTAGCCCAGTCAGTGCTTCTGGGTGCAGTGGGGCTGCACCAGGTCTGTGCACCAGGGCTCATGCAAGACCCTACAAGTGTGGGCCCTAGGTCCAGCCAGTAGGTGTCGCCACTGAATGATGACAGGGATGCTCTTCTCCCTCCCTCTCTTTGTGCTTCCACAGCATCCCCAGTCCTGGCCGGCACAAAGAAAGGAAGACCCTACCCAGGAGCTGAAGCCAAGTCCTTCATGTGGCAATACACAGCACTGAGCCACTACACCAGTCCCTCAGCTTCTGTCTTTGTAGACTTTATCGGCTAACAGTTTTTGTTTTTTTAAATATAGTTGGCTTATTTATATCTGGGCTAAGTAGATTCTTTGTCTGATTTTTGTAATATTTTGTGCCTTTAAGGGGGGTATATTTTACCCCCCCTTAAAGGCACAAAAAAGTTCAGTAAGGTTTACCAGTGTGGCTGGGGGAAGGGCTATTTGTAGACTTCATTGGTGTAGAGACCAGCATTTGGGAGCAGACATTAGGCATTGTTTGCAGTGCTTCCTGGGAGAGGCAGCTACAAAGTATCTAAACAAAAATATATATTTTTTCCTGCAAGTAATCGCAACCGTTTAGTTCCTTCCCTCTATACCCCTTTACCCACCCACCCCTGAGTTTACTTTTCTTATATAGCTTCCCTGAACTCCTAGATAAATAGCTTCAATTACTTCATCTTCCATTTCCTTAAAGCTCAGATAATAGTACGTTAAATTGTCATATTGCTTGTAAAAATTGGTTTTTATATTCCACCTATTAATCTTTACTGGCTAACACTTAGTTTTTATTTCAAATATTTATTAAAATTCTTTGCTAGAGCCTAAATTTTACCTTACCTTATCTATATGATTTTAAGGAATTAGTGACCATTTAACAAAATATCTTTCATTCAATACAACAATTGTGGTGTTTATGTCCCAAGGGCTATGATTTGGAGAATCAAAGGTTGTCCCTTTTACTTTCAATAAAAATGGAGCTGATTCATCTAAGGGAGGAATTGTCCAACTTTCAATTAACCTTCCCTTCCTTGAACCATCCAGTATCTCTTGCCCATCTCCCACAAAGGTTTCAGAAACCCAGTAAAAAATGGATTATAGTGGGCTCTGGTAGAACAAGACATGTGACAAACAGGCAGCCGACTTCCCCAAGTTTACAGTATCCTGTGCATCAAGACCCACTCCCACAGAGATGTCAGACATCCAGAATTCAAAAGCCTAGGAATAATTGGATAACAGTGGGCTTTGGCAGAATAAAGCGTGTGATGAAGAGACACCCACCCTCCCCAATGTTATCCCTATAAAATGCTTTTTTTGCATTGGAGAATGAAGAAACCTCAGCAATAGATTTTGAAGTGAGTTCTAAAAGTGAAGTCACCCACTGCACCCAGAAGCCCTTCAACAGAATCAAATGTCATAAAAGAAAGCTGCTTCTGCTGAAAGACTCAGTCATCAGAGGAATCTATTTGGGAGCACATTTTGATGGTGACACAACAGTTAAATGTCTCTCAGGATCCTCAGTTAGTAGAAATGCAAACCAGATAGTCCAAGACATTGAAGAAAAAAGTAGGAACTTTGATATCAGTGTTATTATCCATCTAGGGATCAATGACCTCAATAGAAATGGTATCCATGAAGTACAAAAAGATTTCCAAAATCTAGGAAAGATGATAAGACACACTGCAAAGACTATTGTCTTTTTGGAAGTATTACCTGTTCATGAAAAGGGAATTGAGAAGCTATACCATATAAATATTTTCAATTCCTGGCTCAAAACCTGGTGTACAGAAAGAGGTTTTGGTTATATTGGAGGCTGGGGTCATGTACCCCAGCCTCCAATATAACCAAAAACCAGGCTATATGGTAAGGATGGCCTACATTTGTCTGTAGCAGGAAGGAGGATGCTAAGTGAGAAATTCAGATCATAAATTATCAGACATTTAAACTAATGAATGGGAGTGGCAGAAGATGGCCAGTGAAATTGAAATGTCAACCCCAAGCAAAACAGGAAGTGGGAGAAGAAAATAACAAAATCAATCAACTCAAAAAGCAGAAAAGGTGTCTAGGAAGTGCAAAAGATCAAGGGAGAAAAATTGGAAAGCTTTGAATACAAATGTTTGTAGTTGGGCAATAAAATCCCAGTCCTGCAGGCCCTAATGGTGGAGGCAGACTTGGACATTGTTACTATTACAGAGACATGGATCACGGATTCTCATGACTGGGATACGGCCATACCAGGTTATAACTTGTTAAGGAAGGACAGAGAGGACATAAAAAGGGGAGAAGTAGCTTTTTTTATATCAAAAACAATATCCAAGCAACTGAACTGCAAGGAATATGGGGTAGAGAAGAAGCATTATGGCCATCCTAAAAAAAGATGATGGTGCATTCATTTTTACTGGAATGTTTACAGGCTTCCGACTCAAATGGAAGAACTGGACAGAGATCTGGTCGAAGACATCCAAAAGGTGGGAAAGAAGGGAGAAGTGTTGATTGTTGGAGATTTTAATCTGCCAGACATAGACTGGTCAATCCTTTCTGCAGAATCTACCAGAAGTAGAGAGATAATGGACGCCCTGCAAGGGGCTCTGTTCAAACAAATGGTAATGGAACCCATGAGGGAGGGAGTTATACTCGATTTAGTGCTCACTAACGGGTATAATGTCTCTAATGTCCAGGTGGGTGCCCACCTCAGCACCAGTGATCATCAAATGGTATGGTTTGATATCGCAAATAGGATACAGAGAGGTCACACGAAGACCCGAGTTTTGAATTTCAAAAGTACGGACTGTGTTGAAGTGGAGATGTACCTGAAGATAGAACTAGAAGACTGGGTGAAAATGAGAGAGGTGGGCCAAACTAAAAGGAGCAATTACAAAGGCAAAAAATCTATATGTTAGAAAAGTAAACAAAAGTAAGAGAAATAAAAAACTGATTTGATTCTCAAAGGAGGTGGCTGATAAAATAAAAACAAAAAGAACAGCATTCAAGAAATATAAAGGATCCCAAACAGAGGAACACAGAGAAGAATATCTGGTGAAATTGAGGGAGACGAAGAGAGAAATCAAGAAAGCAAAAAGTCAGGTGGAAGAAAGGATTGCCAAAGAGGTAAAGTGAGATGACAAAACATTTTTCAGATATATCAGAGAAAGGAGAAAGGTCCGAAGTGGTATAGTGAAATTAAAGGTGACAAAGATCAATGTGTGGAGAGAGATGAAGAAATGGCCAAATTATTAAACAAATACTTTAGTTCGGTGTTCACTAAAGAAGACCCTGAAGAAGGACTGTTCCTAGTTAACAAGACTATGGATGAGGATGGAGGAGATGAAACTCCATTTACAGAAGAAAATGTATGGGAAGAGCTAGGAAAACTGAAAGTGGACAAGGCCATGGGGCCGGATGAAGTACATCCCAGGATACTGAGGGAGCTCAGAGATGCTGGTGGGTCCGCTGTAGGACCTGTTCAATAAATTCCTGAAAACGGGAGTGGTGCTGAGTGATTGGAAAAGATCAGTGGTGGTCCCACTTCACAAGTGGGAGCAGAGAGGAGGCTGGAAACTACAGGCTGGTTAGTCTCAACTCGGTGGTGGGAAAATTAATGGAGGATCTGCTGAAGAAAAGGATAGTGAACTATCTACAATCTGGTGGCTTGCTCAACCCGAGGCAGCATTGATTCACCAGTGAAAAGTCCTGTCAGACAAATCTGAATTTTTTGATTAGGTGACTAGAGAATTGGATCAGGGAAGAGGGCTCGATGTGATTTACTTGGATTTTAATAAAGCTTTTGATATGGTCTCACATAGAAGCTCATGAACAAAATGAGAAGCTTGGTGTTATGGTTTTGAGGTGTTTTGAGTGGATTCTTGGGTACTGTGGGGATGACCACGCCCACGGGGAGGAGCCCTGTGAGAAGCCACAGTACTAGGCTATACTCAAGTTGCACAAACACAGAGTTCTGTCTTTTATTATACAGCTGATGTATACCACCAGAGGTGGCAGTAGTGAGATGATTCAGAGGTAGCAGTCCAGGGACCCTCGGCAGAGGGAACCCATCTCACCGAGATGGTATAGGCATTCCAGGTGTAGGTTCCCAGTGCAGCAGAGCTGTTGATGAGACAGACTGAGAAGTTAGATTACTCACTACGTTGGTGGCTGTATGGGTGAAGATTCCAGCAGGCAGAAGTAGTTGAATACAGGCACTGTACCAGGGAGAGCAGGCCCTCGAGGAGCGAGTACCTGATCCCAGATAGGCACCTGAAAGAGAGCAAAGGGGCCCCCGAGGAACGGGTACCCAAAGTTAGTGAAATACCCCAAAGGGCAGAGAGAGCTTCCTGTGGCAGTAAGGAAGTGGCAGAGTAGCTCAGACCGGAGGCTTTCCATCCATTCACGATCCATCACGATCCTTGCTAACTCTATTAGCTAGCAAACAAGGGCAGGCTAAATACCCGGATGGCGTGACATCACTCGAGGGAGACGCCCCCGAGGTTCCCACCATGATGTGGATAAAGACGTGGGTGGTGCGCGTGCATCCTAGGAAGCCATTAGGAGAAACATGGCGTGAGGCTTTGCCATAGCTGTTCCAGAGACGCCGGAGAGAGCGGCATGCAGACGCAGCAGTAGCCATCTTCCCAAGGCTGGCGGGGGGAGCAGAGAAAAGGGTGAGGCACAAAGGTCGAAGCCGTCTGACACCGACGGAAGCAACACTTGGGAATGGGTGCCAAGGTCATAGCATGGATTGTAAACTGGTTGACTGACTGGAGACAGCTTGTAACAGTAAATGGAACCTACTCTGAAGAAAGAACGGTGTTAAGTGGAGTGCCACAGGGATCGTTTTTGGGACTGATTCTGTTCAATATCTTTGTGAGCGACCTGGTGGAAGAGATAGAAGGTAAAGTTTGTCTATTTGCAGATTATACTAGAGATGTGAATCGTGTCCTTGATCGTCTTAACGATTGATTTCGGCTGGGAGGGGGAGGGAATCGTATTGTTGCCGTTTGGGGGGGGTAAAATATCGTGAAAAATCGTAAAATCGTGAGCCGGCACATTAAAACCCCCTAAAACCCACCCCCGACCCTTTAAATCTCCCACCCTCCCCCCAAATGACTTAAATAACCTGGGTGTCCAGCGGCGGTCCGGAACGGCAGCGGTCCGGAACGGGCTCCTGCTATTGAATCTTGTTGTCTTCAGCCGGCGCCATTTTCCAAAATGGCGCCAAAAAATGGCGGCGGCCATAGACCAACACGATTCCACGGCAGGAGGTCCTTCCGGACCCCCGCTGGACTTTTGGCAAGTCTTGTGGGGGTCAGGAGGCCCCCCCCCAAGCTGGCCAAAAGTTCCTGGAGGTCCAGCGGGGGTCAGGGAGCGATTTCCCGCCGCGAATCGTTTTCCGTACGGAAAATGGTTCCGGCGCCTCGCTGAACGACCTCCTGCAGTCGATCTCCTGCCGGCGCCATTTTCCGTACGGAAAACGATTCGCGGCGGGAAATCGCTCCCTGACCCCCGCTGGACCTCCAGGAACTTTTGGCCAGCTTGGGGGGGGGCCTCCTGACCCCCACAAGACTTGCCAAAAGTCCAGCGGGGGTCCGGAAGGACCTCCTGCCGTGGAATCGTGTTGGTCTATGGCCGCCGCCATTTTTCGGCGCCATTTTGGAAAATGGCGCCGGCTGAAGACAACAAGATTCAATAGCAGGAGCCCGTTCCGGACCGCTGCCGTTCCGGACCGCCGCTGGACACCCAGGTTATTTAAGTCATTTGGGGGGGGTTCGGGAGGGTGGGGGATTTAATTTAAAGGGTCGGGGGTGGGTTTTAGGGGGTTTTAGTGTGCCGGCTCACGATTCTAACGATTTATAACGATAAATCGTTAGAATCTCTATTGTATTGTGTTCCATTACGGTTTAAGACGATATTAAAATTATCGGACGATAATTTTAATCGTCGAAAAACGATTCACATCCCTAGATTATACTAAGATCTGCAACAGAGTGGACATGCCTGAAGGAGTAGAGAAAATGAAAAGTGATTTAAGAAAAACTGAAGAGTGGTCGAACATTTTGGCAGCTGGGATTCAATGCCAAGAAGTGCAGAGTCATGTATCTGGGGCATCCAAAAGAGCTTTATGTGATTGGTGGTGAAAGAATAATGAGCATGAACTGGGAGAGGGACCTTGGTGTGATAGTGTTTGATGATCTGAAGATGGCAAAGCAATTTGACAAGCTGATAGCTAAAGCCAGAAGAATGCTGGACAGCATAGAGAGAGGAATAACCAGTAAGAAAAAGGAGGTGATAATGCCCTTGTACAGGTCTTTGGTGAGGCCACACCTGGAGTACTACTTTCATTACTGGTGCCCGTATCTCAAAAAGGATAAAGTCAGGATAGAGGCGGTCCAAAGAATAACAACCAAAATGGTAAGGGGTCTGCATTGGAAGACCTATGAGGAGAGGCTGAACGATCTGAATATGTACATCCTGGAAGAGAGGAGGTGTAGGGGAGATATGATACAGACATTCAGATACCAGAAAGGTTTTAATGATGCACGAACTTCAAATCTTTTCCATTGGAAAAAAATCAGTAGAACTAGGGATCATGAAATGAAACTCCAGGGAGGACGACTCAGAACCAATGTCAGAGAATATTTCTTCACGGAGAGGGTGGTGAATGCCTTTCCGGAAGAGGTGATGAAAATGAAAACAGTGAAGGAATTCAAAGGGGCATGGGATAAACACTGTGGATCCCTGAAGGCTAGAGGTTAGAAATAAAGAAAAGAGTGCATGGGGGTACTGTTAATTCATCATCGCTCTTTGCTTCAACGGCAATGGGAAAAGGGGAATGGATTCAGACAGCAACCAACAAGGACCCTGACTTTTACGGTTTGGGGAACAAATAAACATGGGGATAACTTGCTGATGCAGCGCTTACTACCCTTAGGGCTGGATTTTCAAAAGGTTATGCGTGCCAGGCCTATTTTCAAAAGGCTCGGTGACGCGCGTAAAGCCCCAGGACGCGTGTAAGTCCCGGGGCTTGCAAAAAGGGGTGGGAAGGGGGCAGTCTGGGGCAGAGGCGGGGCCAGAGGCCTCTGACACAGTGGCCATTTGCTGCTGTGTCAGAGATCGCGTGCCGGCAGTCAGCAGCTGCGCACAACTTACTTCAGCCTCAGGGCTGAAGTAAATTTTGAAATAAAAAAAAGAAATCATCAAAGGTAGTGGGGAAAGGGTGGGGGAGGTAGGGGAAGGGAAGGGAAGGTGGGGTGGTGGGGTAAGGAAGTTCCCTCCGAGGCCGCTCCGATTTCGGCCTCGGAGGGAACAGGGGAAGGCAGCGCAGCTCGGAGCAGGCTCAGCACACGCAAGGTGCACAATTGCGCATCCCCTTGCACGCGCTGACCCTGGATTTTATAAAATGCGCGCACATGTAGGCCGCGTGCATTTCTTTAAAAATCTACCCCTTAATCACTAATATTTTTGATGCAGCCCCAACATTGCTCTCTGCTTCCACGGCAATGGTTAAGGGAAATTGAATTCAAGCAGCATCTGAGGACCCTGACTTTTATGGTCTGGTAAACTGATAAGCATGGGGGTAACCTGCACAGTGCAGCAGATATTGGCATAAGCCTGCTGGGCAGATTGGTCCTTTTCTGCTGTCATTTCTGTTTCTATGTTTCTCTATGTATTTTTTGTTTTTTTGACCTGGCAGTGTCCTTCTGTTTCTTTCTGCTTCCAACTCAGTCAAAACAATGGCTGGGATCTGGCACTTTGACCCTTCCTTGGCTACATCCCAGGGCTTATTTTTTTTTCACGTATTTTTTATCCCATCCCTAAATCCAGCCCTAGGTGTTGCTATTGCACAATGACTGAGGGCTCCCTCCTCACCGACAGCTGTGGACGCCACATCTGCAGCATCCCCAGCCGACCCGGGGAGTGGCAAAGATCTGAGCCAGCACTTGAACGCAGGTTCCCTCTTTAGGGCAGCACACGTGGCGCCGCGCTTCCAGGCTGGCATGAGGTCGGAGCTTTGAGAACTTTCCGGTAGCTCACCCTGGCACTTTATTTATTTCCATTACTTGTAGAGCTTCCTTAGAATTATAAAGTCATGTGCAAGGGAAGGGAGAAGCAAGCAGATAAGCTGGCAGTTTCAACTGCCCAGGCGTACGCGTCATGCGCGACATCATCCCCGCCGTCTGTGCTTTTGCCACCTGTGTGTTGACAGGGCACATCACAGACGGAGAACATTAGACCAGCAGATGGCTCTACGGTTCCCGGAGATCAGTGAGGGCAGGCCTGTTCCTCTCAACCCCCGGGAAACAGAAGAATCAGCAGCTGGAGTGACTCTCACGGGTAAGGAAGGGTGCAATTGTTAAGGAATGGAAGAGCTGCAATGTTCAATTTTTAAAGCCACCAGTTGTACAGTACTGTGAAGAATCATATATATCCATTCTCTTCTAAGCTCATTGCAATTCTTAGTTTTGAATTATTTGAGTTGTTAGAGCCATAAATTCAATAATGTAAAAGAAAAAAAAATAGAAACATTACACCAAAGCTTCCTGGTGACCCCACAGACAGTTGTTTTTTGTTTTTATACCTACAATGAATATGCATGGGATAACTGCATGTGCTGGTTCTCCAATATATGCAGATTGATCTCATACATCTTCATTGTGGATATCCAGAAAACCCAACTGGTTTTGGAATCACCGAGATGGGTTTGGGAAGCCCCACATTAAAATTACACAGCTTACTTAATTTTTACGAATGATGCTCCTCCGTTCCCCAAGGAAAATGGGACGTGCCATTGCTATTTTCTTAACATTTATTTACTTTTTTATTGATTGCTAGTTCCAAACATTTGATAATCCACCTTTTTCCCAAACTGGCTTCCGTGGATTACATACAGTCTGTGAGGATAGTCTGACCGGTACAAGCAATAAGGATAGACAACAGCCACACAAGTAATTAACATGTGTCCATCATAGAGTCAATTTCAGGCATAGTGAACGTTTCTTCCTCGGTAATGAACAGACTTTGGGAAGGCCTGGCTGAACAGCCATGCTTTTGCCTTTTTTTCCGGAAAGTGAGATGGGTTGGTTCAAGGCAAGGGGAAAGAGGCCTCTTGTTCTAGGTTTTGAGTGCATAGCAGCTGAAAGCCCGAAATCTTGTGCAGGCCAGTTTTGCAGAGGTCGGGGTGAGGTGGGGAGAGAGGAGAGAAGGGTCTTGTGGGAGGATCCGAGTTCTCTGTAGGGGGCAAGAAGAAGGGAGAAATACTCCGGGGCCTGCTTATTTACACAGGTAAAGAGGAAGCACAGGGTTTTGAATTTAATCCTGGTTTATGTAAAATAGGCATTGTGTGGTCTGTTGCTTTACCTCCTGCCAAGGTTCTGGCTGCAGGATTTTGTAAGAGTTGGTGCTAGGAAATGCCATTCAGTAGAGAAATACAATAATCAGTCCGACTGGCGATTGGCTAGGTTCACATTGGATTAACTAACAATAATCGAGCAGATATGTTTTTATAACTGTTTTTAGGGGACGCTGGGAAGACAGAAATACCCCAGGATAATACAGAGACATAATTGCTTTTCAAGTTTTCGTACCGAAAAGTTTGCAGAAATGTGACATGTTTTCTGGTTTCCCTCTTTTATTCCTGAGGTGTAATAATTAGTGGAGGCTTGGTCAAAGGAACAGTGCCGTGTACTGAAGACAATCGCAGAGGCCGGCTGTATTCAGCAAGGAGATATATTAGTGGTGACAAGCACTGATGTTGGCTGGAGCTCTTGCTTCCCTCTCATAGGGGGGCTAATCACAGATATTGGAGGCGTAATATCTCATGGTATGTATGGAACCAATCCTCTGGCCTGGTAGTGAGGTTTACTTTCGTAATTGCTTGGAAGAGCAGAGCTGTCTGGTGCATGATGTCTAAGGTTCTTCAGCTATAGATACATAATGGTTAACCTAAGGGTGCATGATTCCTAGAGTTTTTCACCTATGGATACATGTCTAGGGCTCTTCACTTCTGGATGCATTCCATGCATACTATAGGCAGGCTCTATAGCTTAATTTTTCTAACTGTGCTTCTCTCAGAAGGGCTCATTGAACTAATTTTTGCCCATAGTTCCAAAACAGGGATTCATTTACATTTTCAGGGATGCCAACCTGCAAAGCTGAAGTTTCATAAAACATTTCTCTCGTTTTCTGACTGGACTGATTTGAAAGGAGGGAGAAAAAATTATGTTTTTCAATCCGCTGTCCCTGCCTTAGAGCATGTCTTAGGAATCATTTTATTCAAGATAGGTGTCTATGTACTAACATACATTAAAATCAGTAGATACTACATTTGTTGAAGGCACATCCAAACTGAAAAGGCCATTTTTGGTTTGTTCTGAACGGAACAAACTGAAAATAGCCTTGGTTAAAAATTGTTGAAAATTTTTGGATATTTTCTTTTTTCACAGAGAAAACTGGACCCCCCTGGGACCTTGCTGCTGTTTCCTAGGGACACCTCTGGTCCCTCAAACCCCATCAGATAGCCAGGGCTTGGGCCTACCCAGCTGGGCTAAGTCAAGTCCATTCAGGACCTCCCCAGGACCCTCTAGCCCCACCTTCCACCCCTAGGAAATGAGCCCCCACACTTCACTTCTGTGGTGGTCTTGCCATAAGAAAGGGGCAGGAGCGATTCCCACTCATTCCTGCCCCACCACATCTCTTAAAAAATGATGCCCACTGGCACCAGAGTAATGTCAAAATGGCGCCGCTCTCAGAGCCAGCCAGTGTCATTTTCTTGGACAGCTGCACAAGAGAAGACAAACTTAAAGCTTACTTTTGTGGTCTGCTAAAATAAATCAGTATAAGACATCTTTCTGGGTTACTGGAGAATACTTTGCATTTCAAGGGTATTTTACCATCATTGTCCATATAATTCCAGGTGCTGTAGTTGCGAGAGAGTATGGACTGCCCTGAATTGTGAGTTGCAAAGGTGCAACCAACTTTCTTAAGTCAGGTATGTACTAACATGCACCTTGGCCTTGTTATTCTTTATTCTCTACTTTCCTTTGAGGGCAATGTGATAAGCTGTGCATTAAGACTGCTATGAAATTCAGTGCACAATTCCCTAAGTCATAGGCTAAAAAAAAAAAAGTACTCTCAAAGCAGTAGTAAATTGCATGCTAAGGCACCGGGCACTAAAAAAGTGCCCAAACACAAAAATGTAGTCCAAACCTGAGTTAAAATGTGCGTTCAGCCTTTTGCATAGGCTAAGTGCACATTTGAATGGGGGGGAGGGGGTCTCGTGGGCAGACAGTTGGTGGGGCTGGAAGGGGGTAGGGGGTCTCGTGGGCAGGGGGGTAGGGGGTCTCGTGGGCAGACGGGTGGTGGGGCTGGAAGGGTGGAAGCAGCACGATTCCTGGGCTTCTTTCAGCAGGCTGAGCAGAAGACTCTGGCGGAGGCACCCATGCTGCAGCTGTGCTGAGTCTCGGTCGGGATGGGGGAAGGGATGGGGGTTGTTTGTCCTCTGACCATGTGGAGCAAGATATGCTAGGGCGGTGAGGTGAGGGCTGCCTCTGCCCATCCCTCTCAAGGGCTCCACACCATCAGGAGGCGAGGTATAAGTGTAACAGGAGGCTCTGGGCACAGTGGGAAGATTCCCAGAGACCAGGAGGTGTCCCCCATAGGGTGACAGGCTGTAAAGCAGTCCTTGGAGTAAGGAGCGGCAGGCGCAGGAATAGCCGTGCAGAAGGTTCTCCGGAAGATGGCCCTGAGGGGGCGGAGCTGCAGCGTAGTGGACATAGACTGGAAGGCTCAGGCCAACCCATAAGGCAGGGAAGCCCGAGCTCGGTCTCAGCAGCTTACGTAGACAGGTACCCGGAGATCAGAGGAGAACCGGCTGAGCAGTAGAGAAGCAGGCCCAAGGAGCGGGACAACTGGCAGTAGTGGTATACCCTGAAGCAGGCCCCGTGGAGCGGGGGAGCTCAAGATAGTCTCTAGAGTAGAGAGCGCGGCCTGAGGAGCAGGAGAGTGTGGACAGTCTTAGCTGAACACAGGCACAACCCCGAGGAGCGGGGAAGGCCAGCCAGGAAGCTCACGAGTTGCTGCAGTAGTTCCAAGGGATATCCGAGGTAGGAGCTGGCAGCTGAATCAGGGACGCCCTCGAGGTTCCCGCCGAAGAGGCTTCAAAGGCGGGGCCTGTGACGGGCGCCCGCGCCTAGGAAGGCCCGACATCGAAGTAGAAAGTAATGGCATCCATGCCGCCATGAGGAGACCCGAGGAGCACAGCAGTGAAGGCAGGCCCGTGCAGCGAGCAAACCCGGGGAGGGCAAGAGCGCAGTGCAAGCAGTGAGTACTCGTGGTCGCAGTCGTCTGCGACCAACAGGCATAAGAGCTATTTATTTTGTTCAGTGACTTTTGCAGAGTCTCCAGGTCTCTCTCTGATGCACGGCTGCTCACTCACTGCTGCCTTTTTGTTTTTCAATTTAAACTTTTTGCAGTGAACAAAACAGTAATTACAGCATTAAACAGGTACAAAATATTGTCACTTCCATTTCAGTATACCCCACATATCACTCCCCTCACGAACCCCCCCCCCCCACCATACCCCCCTTCTGGATTCCTAAGACAAGATGCAGAAGAAAAGGACAAAAAACATCATTGGGCATATCACCTATATTATTTATTTATTTATTGTTTTTGTTATACCGAGTTTCATGATAGGCATCACATCAACCCGGTTTACAAATAACAAGGAGTGTAAAGCATAACGTAACGTAAAAAACAATATTTTCAATAAGAACCTTGAACTTTAAATACAGTGAATCAGAAAAAGGGAGAGGGAAAGTTACAAAAAACAAGGAAAATAAACTTGGGATGGAAGGGGAGAAATTGAACAGCACAATATTTACATATTAGAACAGGATAAGCATCAGCATTTAAAGAAAATAGTACAACTGCCCCTTGCAGCAGTTACGTATCCCCAGTTATTGATCTCAGATATTAAACCATATTGCAAACCAAGCTGCTATAGCCATTCTTGATATTATAAGGCTGTTTTCCTCTGCTAAGTATCCACTAACTATTAGGTTGTTGCTTTTCCCTGCATGCTATATAAGGAGCTCAGATTTTATCAAATTTAAGTACAGAATTATGCTGTACAGCAGAAATCCTTGCTAGAGGGTAGCACTTATGTAGCCTAGTGAATACCACATTTAAAGGAGGAGTCTCTTTTTGCTCACTGCTGCCTTTTTAAAGCTGGAAAACACCTCCCTGCTCCTCCTCTGGTAATGTCACAAACCTGCCAGCTTCTCTCCAGGGTCTGTGTGTGTGAGGAGCCAGCTGGGGCCAAACTTTGACAGAGGGGTTTGTGTGTGTAAGTTTGGAAGGGGAGGAGGGGAGAGTTTTCTGCAGTCCAAAAATGTAACAAGCAAGCTAAATCCCACCTTGACACTAATCGCCCTGAAGTCTGAACTCGTGCACTTTAAAGGACTACAATTCATAATATAACCACCCTCACTTTCTGCTTCTTCCGGGCACCTTGAAGTCGCAGCTGGAAAAGCACAAATCATGTTTTGTGCCCATAAATCAAGAAACGGGGAGTGGGAAGACAAATAGCCTCATAGCAGAAACTTTGCTCCAGTGCTGGGCAGCAGTAAACTTTCCAGTGTAAAGAGAGCAAGAGTTAAGCCAGCGCATCTCTCTGCACCGGGGAGCAGTAGCTAGTGCCTTGATTAACAGGGGATGTGCATGGAGGAGGACTAGGCTGAGCGCACACTTTTTGTGCACAGAACTCCCTGTTGCAAAGGGGAGTAAGGTTTGCACCCAAAAAAATGTGCGGGCAATGGTGGATAAAACCGCGCTGAGAGCGCACCTTATTACAGCAGTCTCTTTGTTACAGTGTATGCGCTGATGCCTCCAGCCAATTAGATTGTTTGACCCCATGGCTTAAAACCAAACCAAAGTTTGTGGAATTTTTGTATGTCCTTCCTCTTCTTATCGGTCTCTTAAATCCAAACCAAACATCACACAACAATGTAGTATCTGGCGAATGCAGGCTAAGTGTCGTAGCACTGCCCTCCGTGTATGTTTATATGTGGCATCATAATGGGCATTAGAATGACAAACCAGGCAGACTGGACCTGCTTTACATAATGAGAAAAAAACACTACAAAAATATAATCAGATTTCTTCTTATGTTGAACTATAAAGATATTATATTATAGTGACCATCATATAGCACAGGGTCCCGGATATTTTACATTGCCTCTTTATTCCAGCAGCAGTGGCATTTAGCAGATAAGTACTATCTCTGCTGACAATCATTCATGCAGATAAGTATCCTATCTGCTTACAATTATTAATATGAGATTTATGCTTAAATAGACAATGGTATCTCAATAGCGACTGATGATTATACCTCTCAAGCACACAGACGTTTTTTTTGCTCTAAAGGATCACCTGGTAAAATATCCAGGACCCTGTGCTATATGACGGTCAAAATTAGCACACAGAAGTTTTTTGCTCTAAAGGGTCACCTGGTAAAATATCCGGGACCCTGTGCTATATGATGGTTGCTATAATATAATATCTTTATAGTTCAACATAAGAAGTAAGAAATCTGATTATATTTTTGTAGTATTTTCTTATACACAGAGGTTCGATTTATTTTGTATTATTAAATAATGAGAGGCATCTTGCATGGTGTCAGCTGGCGAGCGGTGTGACCTGATTGGCTGGCAGCTAAATAAATGCTTTCTCATCATTTCACTGAGATTGGCAGTGTAGCCCATTGGTTCAAAAGGAGAATCATGAAGCCACTAAACCAGGCGTCCCAGTTCCACCCAGTTCTGTGATCTTCCACCTGCCTCCCAGCCTCTCTGAATTTAGATTTGGGGGACAGAGGCATTTTATCTGCTGACAGCAGAAGAGAAAATAGAGGTTTGCAGGGAAAAGCACTGTATAATATGAAGGACCTATGTACCATACCAAGAAGCCAGTAAATAATTTTTACAAAATGACTGCATGTTGTGCAATGATTTGCATTATTTGTAGGGGACAAAGTGATATTAGATGCATTCAAAGGAACTGTTCAGAAGCTTGCAGAAACCTAAAGCCTTCCAACCCTTTACTTGGCTGAATGTACTAGACAAACAGGTATTTTTCTATTCAAAAATTCAATTTGAGACTTTATATTAATAAATACTTTCCAGCACTGATCTCCCATTTTATTTTTCACAGAAAGCACTATTAACCAGAGCTTGACTAAGAATTTTTTTATCAGTCTTATGTTGTTATCTGACTTCTTTGGGAGATAGGGAAGAATATTTAATTAATTTATGTATTTATTTATTCGTTTTTATATACCATCATTCGGTTTAGCTATCACAACGGTTTACAGGATCAAAAAATGAACTTTCTAGAACAGCAGATGTGTTTGATAAGGTGTTAAAGGAATCCCCTCTATGAAGCAGGAGCAGGAGCTGTAGATGAAAGGCCACTGTTTATCAAAAGAAATGTGTTTGTCTTGTACTAGCACAGTATCTCACCTCCAAAGGAAGGGTGACCAACACACACCTTGGACTTCCTACTTCCAGCCTGATGCAGCCTAGAAACTCTCTTCATCTTATGTGTGATAAGAACTGTAGAACAGAAAAAAATAAGAGGTATCCTAAGGTAGGGACCTGCTGAATCAGAGCCGTGAAAGGATTTGGACTTTGCCACCTGGATGTGTCAACTTCACTGTAATAAAAAGGCAATCTGTGATTTGTTTTCTGAATGAATGTAAAACATATTAAAGACTGGGTGATAAAATGCGTTTTGTTTCTTTTTTTTTCAAGGTATTTTTTTTTAATTCTTGTTTTGGTTTGTTTAATGTTTATTTTGGTTCTGATTGTTTGCTCAACCAAAACGGCATCAGAAATGGTACCCTCCCCCCATCCCCCAGTTCATACTTACCCCTTCCAGGGGAGAAGGGTCTCTGATGTATAATGGGGCAGGAGCTGTCTCCAGTTCCTCCTACTCTGCTGGCTCCCCATTCAAAAATGGTGCCAGCTGGCTCTAAGGCTGCTACCATTTTGTACAGTATAAGGCTGTGAAACAAAAAGGTATCAGGTGGCGCCATTTTTGAACTGGGAGCCAGCAGGGCAGGAGTGGAAAGGGATCGATCCTGCCCATTTCTAAATCGGGACCCCTCGGAAAGGGTATGCAAGGTGCAGGGAGTTTTGCATTTGTTAGTTTTTTGTGTCATTGCCTTACTCAAACAAAAATAAAAACAGAGAAATTTTCTGGGTGGGGTGGGTAAGTAGTTTTGTTTAATTTAACAACAAATGCACAGCCTTGTGCAGTATTCCTTGGTGGCGTGTGATGCTTAAAAGAACTTTTTCCTATGCATTCAAGAGGATGCTCTCTCCATTGGCACAGCTCTGCAGGGTTTGTTTTTTTGCTTTAGAATTTTTAAATAAACAACGTCATAAAATGAACAGTAACAAGTTTCACATGTTTTTCCCTCTGTGTGTTTATTGGCCTAAAGGGACTGTTACCATGCAGCAGATTTACGAGCGTGCTACACCTGCACACGGGGAACCCGCAAGGTTCCTAGAATCGGTTTTATGGAATGGTACCATGTGTTTATGGTGTGCAAAATTGTTCGCTGTGTTTGCATGCAGGTGAAAGTTAGCTTGTGTTGTGCCAAGTTTATTTTATGCTACTAGGGTAGCATATTACTAGGATAGCATATTACTGAAGCCAGTTAGGCTCTTCGTTTTGCAGTTTGCCAACACCATCGGCGCCGATGGTAATGTAAACCCTGTTTGACGATCTGCACTTATTGGTGTATTCAGGGAGTCAGCCTGCATTTTAGAAATAGCAGTACAAGTTTGCGGAAGAGATTGCCAAAGCCTGCAGCCGTAGCATGGGTGCTGTTGGGCTGCAGCAGCGTCACCATTCTGGACCACAGACTTTCTATGGTAATGATGCCTCGATGCGCCCTGGCTTCTCCCAGGAGGTACTGCAGCTCCTCTTTCCACTGATTTGGGTCCCCTTAGATTTACGGTCGTTGTATTACGGGACTCTGGACCATCTGCTGTCCGGCGCAAGCTCACTAGATGTAGAGGGATTTCTGGACAGCACAATCAGTTCCTGATCCCTTTAAATCCTGTCTGGAGAGAGGCCCACTGCCAAATCCTAAGGAGAAAAAGTCAGTGCAGTCCTTTGTCTCACTCAGTTTTTCTTTCTAAGGCACTCTTGTTTGCGGCTAACAAATCACCCCCATCATTTGACATGGAACACTTACTAATGCCACCTCTTATCGGCTAATTAATATTTTAATTTTAAAATACAAGGGCCTATCTATCCCCGTCACAGTTGCTCAGGAAGATAAAAAGCAATTGTTTTGTGACGCACTCCATGAGCTAAGGCTATTGCCCTGTGAAATATCTTTATTTGCATTATGATACCAGGTTGACACATTTTTAATATGTATTTTCTTTTTTATTTTTTTTTTCTGCTTTAATGTAGTATTAAAATCATAATGAGCTCAGCAGGCCACTTTCCTGTTGTGGAGCCCAGAATCACAATCAGGAGGAAGCAAGTTCAGCTCTGTCTCCCTTTACAAAACTGATAAGGTTTTTGCTGCTGTTAATCACAGATGGCCAGGGCCAGTGGGAACAAGGAGCGACCCGACTTACCATTCAACAGAAACTTGTCAACATTTCATTGCCGTTCAGGGCTTCAGTCTGGAGGGAGCGGGGGGGCTCGTGGATGACCAAGAGCAATTTGCCTACAGGAATAACTAATGATGTCATCATGAGCTTGTGTGCTCCCTCCTCTGTCGCCTGGTGCACTGATAAAACAATTAGATCATGGGAGGCAATTGCTCACGTGTCACGCGTACAAAATAAGTTTAATGAGTTTGATTCTCACCTTTGCACTCATTTTTTAGACCCTTTATGGTGGGATTTTATTTTTTGGGGGGGGGGGGGGGCAGCAGTTTTATCTCGCTTTTTTGGGCTTCCTATCAACTGCTAGAGGGAGAACCCATCTTAATTTCCGAGGAAGATGCTCCGCCACTCATGCCAAGTCAGCGCTTCCAACAAGCTATGGTCAAATAACAGACATTGTTTTGGACCTTCTTCAACTCCTTCTTTCTAGTGGAGTCACTGGTTTTTCCCACTGACCTATCCTATAGTGCCCGCCTCACTGGAGCTAGTCATGCCAGGAGCTCCATCTTTCTCTTCACTAGAGGGCTATAAGCCCACCCCTGCGGGAGCCTCCACCTGCCTCATCTCTCCCTTCAGCTCCATGGAAAGGAAATTGCAGAACTCAGGGACCACTGATATGAAACTCCAGTTGGGGGCAGACTCAGAAACAACATCAGGGAATATTTTTATTCACAGAAAACATGGTGGGTGAAGACAGAAATGGTGACGTAATTTAAAAGGGCATGAAATAAACATAGTGGCAGGAGGATGGAAATGAAGCACAGGGTAACCTGTGGGAACTTTTCTGCATGGGGTTTACTTGCATGGTAGGGCAGTTACAACTTTAAACACCTTGTTGAGCAGACTGAATGGACCATTTTAGCCTATATCTGCCATCATTTACTATGTTTCCTGTCATCATCTTTAATAAAACAGTATCTTGAAGCCTCTTTAGGTCTAGACTGTTTTTCTCAGCACATAAAAAAAAAAAACTGTCACCAGAATAAACATTCATGTTAAGATAAAACATTGGCTCAGTGGTGTTTGACTTTTCGCAGAATAAACCATTCTGAAATCGGGGCTTCACTCCCACTCTTTGGAAATGGATTTGAGTGAAGTGTTGGGATCTTCTAAAGAGATCTATTAGAGAGATTTCTCCATGATCCCAAAGCTGAGAAACCCATGGAGTTCTTGATTCCTGTATCTTAGTGTTGTGTGTGTATCAATCACACCTCCTCCATATGTCAAGGATATTAATTGGAATAGGCAAACCATTGATTCTTATTCACATTAATCTGAACGTGTCATTGTTGATCTCCTCTGATTGGAAACATGGTGCTACTAGGTGGTGGATGCCACACTAGTTTTTCCATCTGCTTGCTTACCACATCTTTTACATTTCCTGCAATTTACTCTGTCCTTGAGAAATACCCCTAAAATGGTATGAAGTGACTTGTGAAAAGACCAGGGTGCTTGCAGAACAGAGCGTTGTGATGCAGGGAAGCTAACAGTTCCACCAGTGACGGCTGTGGAAAAATTCCAAACGTACTCCATTGGCGACAGTTGTTGAAACAGGGAATTCCACCATTGGTAGATTCATAAAATGGAATCCTGCAGTCTTTCAGTTGCATTTCGGAAATCCCCAAAAATGTGTTCCAATATTATGGAAACCTCAGTCCTATCAGCTTGAAGAGTAGGGAAATCCATAAGCTTCTCTATTGCAAGACTGGGAATAAGAACATGCCATACTGGGTCAGACCAAGGGACCATCAAGCCCAGCATCCTGTTTCCAACAGTGGCCAATCCAGGCCACAAGAACCTGGCAAGTACCCAAACACTAAATCTATCCCATGCTACTGTTGCTAGTAATAGCAGTGGCTATTTTCTGTCAACTTAATTAATAGCAGGTAATGGGCCTCTCCTCCAAGAACGTATCCAATCCTTTTTTAAACCCAGCTACACTAACTGCTCTAACCACATCCTCTGGCAACAAATTCCAGAGTTTAATTGTGGGTTGAGTGAAAAAGAACTTTCTCCGATTAGTTTTAAATGTGCCCCATGCTCCTTTACAATGATATTTATTTGAAAGTAAAACTTCATGTAGAGACTCCTTTGGGATCTCCACTAGTTGGCCTTAGTCTAGAGAAATGAGGGAGTGGAGTAAACCACTCACTTCAGCCCCCCATTGTGGCGGCTGCAGTGGTAGGCTCCTACCTGCTCAAGTGTTAGGCTCGGTGAGAGATCTGTGTGGCAGTTTTGGCCAGAAACTGAAGTAGAAGGATCTTTATCTTCTGTGTGTTCCCCTATTCCTGGCTGTGCATGATAGGAATCCACAACCTGGTAGGCGAGGGTGCCTCAATTTTTTTCAGATTCTTGTTTATGGTATTTTGACCTTTTATTTGTTGGGAGTTTTTCTGGATCCTCAATTCTGGCTCAGGGAGAGAAACCCCCCCCTGTCTTGGGAAGGATAGAATGAGCGAAGATCTGCTGAATCTATTTCAGGGCAGTAGTTAGACAGTGATGAATGACTCTGAGTATTTTTTTAAATTGTGAGAGAGTGTGTGAGAGAGTGTGAGAGAGAGTGTGTGTGTGTGTGTGTGAGAGAGTGTGTGTGTGTGAGAGTGTGTGTGTGTGTGTGTGTGTGTGTGGGGGGGGGGGGGGGGGCGGAGTTTTTGTTCACTCAGGAATGAGGTAAGGAGAGGAGCACTGGAGCTTTCAATCTGAAAGTTCCCACTGGCGCATCAGGAAAGGAGAACTAGGAGTGGGAGGATTTTTCATCTGGAGGCCCCCACCGGAGTCTGCCCTGGGAAGAAATAAACGGAGAGTGGGTGACAGCAGAACATCTGGACCTCAGGTATTAGTGGGCAGGGAAGCTGCTGCCATTGATGGGCGATCCTGTTATTCCATTCCCTGGAGCAGCGGGAGGGACCGGGAGCCACGCGACAGCCCAGTGGGTCGCCGAGCACCGGCAGGGCTGTCGCGTGGCTCCCGGTCCCTCCCGCTGCTCGTTCTTCCCTGCTGCCGTTGCCGCCGGTGCTATCAGCACGTCCAAGCCCAGCGGGAACGGCAGCGGTGCAAAAAAAAAAAAAAAAAAGCTGTGGCATCCGCGGCTGGGCCTTTTCTTCCTCCCCCCCCTCACCTGACCCGGAACAGGAAGTGGTGCGCGGGAAGAAGAAAGGCCGTGCCGCGTGATAAACTAGCAGCGGCCGCTGCAGCATCGGTCGGCCCCCGAGCTATTACAGCAGACGGTAATCGGGAAAGGAGAGCGCAGCAGGAGCCTCCCGCGGCCGATGGGAGTCTTCCTTCTTGGCCTGCGGGGGCTGGAGGAGGAGGAGCAGCTACCGTTTGGCTCGGGGGGGGGGGGGGGAGAGGAAGTGAGAGAGAGAAGCAGCCAGCCTGCCTGTGTGTAAGTGAGAGAATGTGTGTGTGATTGAGAGCCTGTGTGTAAGTGAGAGAATGTGTGTGTGATTGAGAGCCTGTGTGTGATTGAGAGCCTGTGTGTAAGTGAGAGAATGTGTGTGTGATTGAGAGCCTGTATGTAAGTGAGAGAATGTGTGTGTGATTGAGAGCCTGTGTGTAAGTGAGAGAATGTGTGTGTGATTGAGAGCCTGTGTGTGATTGAGAGCCTGTGTGTAAGTGAGAGAATGTGTGTGTGATTGAGAGCCTGTGTGTAAGTGAGAGAATGTGTTTGTGATTGAGAGCCTGTGTGTGATTGAGAGCCTGTGTGTAAGTGAGAGAATGTGTGTGTGATTGAGAGCCTGTGTGTGATTGAGAGCCTGTGTGTAAGTGAGAGAATGTGTGTGATTGAGAGCCTGTGTGTGATTGAGAGCCTGTGTGTAAGTGAGAGAATGTGTGTGTGATTGAGAGCCTGTGTGTGATTGAGAGCCTGTGTGTAAGTGAGAGAATGTCTGTGTGATTGAGAGCCTGTGTGTGATTGAGAGCCTGTGTGTAAGTGAGAGAATGTGTGTGTGATTGAGAGCCTGTGTGTAAGTGAGAGAATGTATTTGATCAAGAGTATGTGGGTGATTGAGAGAAACTGGTCAGAGAGCTGATGTTTGTGTATATGTGAGAGACAATCAGGTCGATACTCTAAGGCCGCGGTAGAAACAGTGCGGCATTGCCAGGCGCACCCTCGTTCCCCGCACGCACAGTTCTCTTTACCTAGCGCTCGATACTCTCTTCTAATTGCATGCAAATGCATGCCGCGGCTGCGAAGCCTTAGGCAAGCGTTAGGCCCGCGCAACCCATTTTACTGTATAGAGCGCCTATACAGTATCCTGGGTTCGCGGACCTAACGCTTCACGGCCGCGCTGGTACCTGTCATTTCAAATGACATTTGAAATGACAGGTACCAGGAAGTGGACAGTTATGTTCCCCGATGCTTGGCAAACTATCCCCCAGCCCCCGCTCACCTGCCCTGGCCCCGTCCAGTCTCCGGTGCAGCCCCAGTCTGTCTCCTCCTCCCGAGGCAAAAAAAAACAAAAAAACGAAAAAGTAGCAAGGCTCGGGCCTGCTACGATAGTCCCTTCTTCCTTCTCCTCTCCTCCCGATTTCGGTGCTCAAGGCGGCCGGGTGGGCATACATTCATCCAGGCAGAGGGAGCCGGCGGCGAAAGCGGCCTCCGGCTCCCTCTGCTTGGATGAATGCACGGCCCCCGCCGGCAGTGAATGAATGCCCGTGCGATTTCGGCTCTCATGCCTTGAGCGCCGAAATCGCACGGGCATTCATTCATGCATCAAATTCCTTATAGGAAAACCTCTTTCTAACAAATAAGTTGATCTCCAGCCTTTTTTTTTTTTTTTTAAATCAGAAAAAGACCACTGAACCCTAGTCATAATGAAAATAACTTTGGCTCCTGAATGGGCAACCGATTAGACTGGGATAAACAGAAACAATGCCTGTACGATTTCGGCGCTCAAGGCATGAGCGCCGAAATCGCACGGGCATTCATTCACTGCCGGCGGGGGCCGTGCATTCATCCAGGCAGAGGGAGCCGGCCGCTTTCGCCGCCGGCTCCCTCTGCCTGGATGAATGCACGGCCGCCTTGAGCGCCGAAATCGCACGGGCATTCATTTACTGCCGGCGGGGGCCATGCATTCATCCAGGCAGAGGGAGCCGGAGGCCGCTTTCGCCGCCGGCTCCCTCTGCCTGGATGAATGCACGCCCACCCGGCCGCCTTGAGCACAGAAATCGGGAGGAAGGGAGAAGGGACTACCGTAGCAGGCCTGAGCCTTGCTACTTTTTCGGTTTTTTTTTGCTTCGGGAGGAGGGGACAGGACTGGGGCTGCACCGGAGACCGGACGGGGCCTTGAGCGCCGAAATCGCCCCCATTTTTTACACTTTATTCCCGTTTTAATTTTCTAACACCACACTAACACCAAGTAGAGGGTGGCGGTAAACTAACAGGTTAAGGACGCGGCAAAATAGCGGGTTACAAAGGAGATAATCTGAGCGCGCGTCACAGTATCGGAGGGGAATAGCTAATTCCTTCAGTATACAGCTAATTCGTTCATTTACATATCATATACATGCTTCGTGCGGAAAGGGTTATGTGTCTGTTTTAAGAAGCGCTAAGGACGCGTGAAACTGGAGACTGTATCGCTGGATCGCCTTACGCGTCCGAATTGTGCGCTCCCAGCTCGATACAGACGGGAAATCCTCAACCGCACGTTACAGTATCGACCTGAATGAAAGTGACTGCTCAAGGAGATGACTGATGTGTATGTGAGAGTGTGAGACAGTCAGGGATGTGTGTGTGTGTGTGTGTGTGTGTGTGTGTGAGAGAGAGAGAGAGAGAGAGAAAAAGCATGGAAGTGAGAAATCTGGGTATGTGAGAAAGCATGGGAGTAAGAAGCCTGGTGTTGTGGGGGTGTATGTGAAAGAAAGCATGGGAGTGAGAAGCCTGATTATGTGAGAGAGAGCATGGGAGTGGGAAGCCTGTGTGTGTGCATGTATATGAGAGAGACTGGTTGGTAAGGTGACGGTGTGATTGGTGTGTATGTGAATGTGAGAGAGAGAGAATGTGATTCAGGGAATGAGAAGCCTGTGCATGTGGAGAGCGAGCATGGAAATGAGAGAGACACTGGGTGTGTGTGTGTGTGTGTGTGTAACAGAGAAAGTGATTATGGGAATGAGAAGCCTGTGCATGTGAAGAGAGTGAGCATGGGAGTGAGAACCTGGGTGTGTGTGAGACACAGCATGGGAGGGAGAAGCCTGTATATGTAAGACAGAACATGGAAGTGGGAAGCCTGTGTGTGTGTGTATGCATGAGAGAGATCAGGTGACGGGTGTGTGTGAGAGAGAGAGAGAAAGTGATTATGGGAATGAGAAGCCTGTGCAGGTGAAGAGTGGGCATGGGAGTGAGAAACCTGTGTGTGTGTGAGACACAGCATGGGAGTGAGAAGCCTGTATATCTGAAAGAGAACATGAGAGTGGGAAGCCTATGTGTGTGTGTATATGCATGAGAGAGATCAGGTGACTGGTGTGTGTTTGTGTGTATGTGAGAGAGAGAGAAAGAAAGTGATTATGGGAATAAGAAGCCTGTGCATGTGAAGAGTGAGCATGGGAGTGAGAAAGCTGGGAGTGTGTGAGATACAGCATTGGAGTGAGAAGCCTGTATATCTGAAAGAGAACATGGGAGTGGGAAGCCTGTGTGTGTGTATGCATGAGAGAGATCAGGTGACTGGTGTGTGTGTATGTGTGAGAGAAAGAAAGTGATTATGGGAATGAGAAGCCTGTGCATGTGGAGACTGGTGAGTGTATGTGAGAAAGAGAAAGTGATTATGAGAGTGAGAAGCCCATATATGTAAGTGGAACACGGGAGTGGGAAGCCTGTGTGTGTGTATGGCATGAGAGAAACTGTTCAGGAAGGTGACTGGTGTGTTTGTCAAAGACTGGGAGATGATTGGTGTGTGAGAGACAGAAACTGGTCATGGGGGCATGACTGGTATGGAGTGAGTGTGTGTGTGAGAGACATGGGCCCTAAGGAAGAGGACCATGAGTATAGAGCTTAGCCACTACTGCTGCTTCTGGTGTGTGCTACAGCCTGCATGGAAGAGGAGTAGGAGAGCTGCTGGAGGGGGTAAGTAAAGGTGGCTTTTTAAGTTTATTTTTCTTGATTGACTGCCATTTTAATTATTTAATATTATGTGATGTGTCTGCTTTTTTTGAAATATTTTATTGGTGTTTGGAGAATTTTTAATAGTTTTTATGAGTTTTTAATTGTTGGATGTATTCTGTTCATAGCTGTTTTGAAACATTTATTCTGCTTATTAGTATATTTTTACAATTATTTCTGTATGGGGATCTATAGCTGCTTGCTAGTTCTGTTTTCCTAATAAGAGGTGTATTGGTTTTTTTAGGGCCTGATTTAATATTTGTAGTGTTGCCTTTTCATAGATAGGGTTACTCCTGTTTGAGTGTATTCCATAATACAGGTGTAACTGTGTGTGGATTAGTTTATGTGCATTACTACAGTTCCTGGGAGTATGTTAGGTCGGTTCTGTGTCTGTTACAGAGATATTTTACTAGCATGTAAGTGTTTTATCAGTCTTATTTGTTGCGTTTTCTCAAGAGGACATGCATTGGTGGTAAACTACTGTCTTTTCATAAGTAGGGCTATTGAGCCTGAAAGTAGAAGGAGTTTGAGTTGCTGTTACTGAGATGACACCAGAACCAGAATATCTTTTTTGTAGAGTGAGTTGAATGGGGAATGTCATAATTCTGCTTTACATCCATTATTGTGGATCAGGGGGGTTCCCGTGGATGCAAACTGTACATTTACATCTAGCCCTGTGACGATCATGGGTCAGTGTGTCACGCATGTGAGAACAATCTGTCAGGTGTGTCCCGACAGAAAAAAGGTTGAGAACCACTGCCCTGGAGAGTAGGACTTCTCGGAGCCCAGATACTAAGGGACACGTTTACAGATCAGAAGTCATGGTAAACATTGAATGGGTATATGGATGTAACAAACAAGTAGGTATGGCACCAAATGATTACTAATGAAAACGTGCAGCAGTAAAGTTTTAAGTTGAAACACCCATCCTGAGCTTTGCGCCTGGTTGCTTGGCAATTATCTCCATTCACGCTACATTTACTGAGCATCACATACCCCGAAAAGGATTATCCCCTGCCTCTTGTGTCTTGGAAGTCTATCCTCTCCCCCCCTCCACCCACCCCTTTCGGAGATGTCCCAGGGCTGTTTGGACTGTGCAAGGATCTTGCCCCGGGACTGTGTGACCCCCTACCTTTCCAGGAAAACCTAGAAAACGGGATTACATTCATTATGCATTCATTCCTAGAAAGAGGTTTCTCCCTACCCAAATCAACCTGAAATCTCTTTTTTTTCTGATGAGACATTTGAAAGTGGGAAGCTTTCCAGCAGCTCATAAAATACATTGAAATGCAATAGAAATGACAGGAAAGTGTGTCTTTCTGATTCAAATTCAGCAGCGAATTAACAATGACAACTCTCCAGAATACAAAGATACTTTTGGCAGTCAGTACCATGACTCAGTAACTTTTCGTGAGCAAACTGCTTTTCTCCTTGCTGCCAGACTGAATCTGGGTTGGCGCATTTTTACCAGATTTTAGTAACTCTGTGGCCTTTGGGCAGACTTGTTCAAACATGCATTTAATTTCAAATAGAGATTCCAAATACTCTGTAGCAGATGAGAAAATGGTTTTTTTATGCTTTTTTTTTTTTTTTTATCTTGCTCAATGTCTGAATATGCAATAGAATGGGAGCTACATTTTACAGTCTGTGAATATGTGTTTTTAGGATAAGGAGATGAGCTTACATTGCTACTTTGTTGCAGACAAGATGACAGTATAAATTGCTCTTTTATGAAGCATAAATACAGAAAGATTTTAGACAGCATTCAAGACTACTCATGAATACTTGAGATGCTATTTATTCTGTGTATGCTAGTGCCAAGAAAAGATCTTTGCCAAGACAAGTGTTGAATCTCATTTTTTTTTTGCCTATGTGTCCATGAATCTAATCCTAATTTTGGAACCTGTTTGGTGTTCTGGATAACAATCATTTCTGGATCAGTTATTTCAGATCAAATATCTTTCACCCTCTGTCTTTATTAGCTTATATATATATATTTGTGGCTGTTGATTCAAGAATTTTTGGCCTTTTTTGGACTGTCTGTCCGAGCCACCAATAATTTTTTTTAAATTATTATTATTGCAATATATTAGCTTTGGTGCAAATAGCCATAGGATCAAACTAAATCATGACTGGGTGGCATGGATCAAATGTTGCTTGGTTGCTTTTTGCTTGTCTTGTTTGAGTAACTTTTCTCATATTCACCAGGGGTAGGCAATCACGGTCTTCAAGGAGCACAAGATCTTGTTGTTAGGGGGGATCAGCAATAAATATATTTGAATAATTGTTCTAAGAAACAGGTTAATTTGTATATTGTGGATACCCTAATAATCAGATTGATTTGCTGCCCTGGGGAACCAGAATTTCACACCCTTGTCATTTTACCCGGGCTGGATTTGCATCTCATTCCTGAGATTGGGGGGGGGGGGTCCCTAAAGCAGCAGTGTCACTGTCGCCAAAGGATCAGAACAAATTTAAAAAAGAAATTCGGTGTGGGGCCTGTAGCTGCCCACTGCACGCTCAAGGCCCTGCCCCATGCACGAGTTTCCATAGTAATAGGAAGCCCATGTGGGAGGAGGAGGCAGGGCCTTGAGCATTAGGCAGAGCTGCAGGCCCCACATTGAATTTCTTTTTATAAGTTGCTGCTGCTGCTGAGGGATCAGGACACAGCTGCTTTGGGTAAGTGGCTGTGAGGCACGCTTTGCTAGACACATAACAGCAGTGACAATGATTGGGCACCGATCTTATAGAGTCATTCATCAAAATGCGATATGGCGTTAATGCACGCGAGGTGAGGTGTTGATGGCGGTTTACAGTCTAGGGGCCAGTTTACGAACAGCACAGAACACCTCGGAGAACATTTGACATCATTTGGAGTGAGGAAAGTCTCACAGATGAAATTTTGTACTCTGTTATCTCACACTAGCTTGATGGTACCCTGTTATAGAGTTGTACATCTCACTCTACATGTGAAACTGGCCCCTAAACCTTAAAACATCAACACCTCACCTCGACCTATTAGATGGCCCTCTTATAGAGATAGAAATACTTCCCTACTGGGGGGGGGGGGGGGGGTCCTTGTAGTTAGTCTCTCTCTCCTTCCTTCCTTCCTGCAGGATGTGACTGTTAGGGAGCGCTAGGAGAGCAGTCCCATTTGAGGGGAATGCGTGTCCTTGGACCACGGCACGACCCTAGAGACTCCAAGGCGGTACCGAGGCAGGCCGAGACGTGTCCAAGCATGGGTGGAAACTGATGGTTCGAACTCTCCACTGGACCTGCACGCTTCAGGAAGACCAACAACGCAATGGTGGTCTTTGAACATGGAGACTCAGACAAGGAACTTGGACCATGGAGACTCAGACTAGACTGAAGATGAAGCCCTTTTATAGGGCTGGACCAGGAGACGCCCTAGGAGACGTCATCAAGTGGGGCCCAGGGCATATCCGGCCATGGGCCCTTTAAATATGGTAAGGAGGCGTGGCCCCCACGCCTAGAGAAGCAGGCAGGAACAGAGGCAGCTCAGGAGCAGGGTCAGGCTGGTGGCGGCGTTCCTGCCTCGGAGAACGCTGACTTGCAGCTCCCTGCCGTGAGGGATAGCGAAGCTGGGAGAGGCCTCCTGGCTGCTTAGGAGGTCGAAAACGTGGCGGTCCGGGCCACGGCAGTGCAGCAGCAGTGGTGGCCTCCTGGCTGCTTGGATGGTCGGCAGTGTGGCGGTCCAGGCCGCGGAAGTGCTGGGAAGGGAAGTCGGCGGCAGGCCTCCCGACTGCGTCGGAAACGGCTGCTAGCTGGAACGGAGCAGAAGAGGTGAGAGGCTGCTTGCGGCACAGCCCTCATGCAGAATCACAACAGTGACAGGGTGCACTAAATTTACCATAAACACACCCTTTTTGTTAACTATTTTTTGATGAATCTAGGGGTAAATTTGGCTTCAGAGGTAGTTATATGTGCTGCATTTTACATCACTGTATTGCACTGGTAGTTTTATGCATTTTATTAAGTGTAAAACCCACCTGTCTAAGTGAAACTAGCTCAAAGTGAAGAGCAATGTGATAACCAGAATAAAACAAAGTTGTTCAACATTTGCAAAATACATGCTAATAAAAAAAATCTGAAAAATGCATAATTCATTGTTAAAAATCATATAAACAAAAAATGCAAAAAAAAAAAAAATAAAACATATCATTAAAACATGAAAGAAAACAGGAAATAACCTGGTTTTCTGCACAGTTTGAACAATATTCCTCTGGCCTTGTTGGAGCAATAAAAAATTTTTGAAAAAAAATATGCGTCTTCTTAAGGTCTTGAAATCAGTTTACAGCCAAATTTCAAATGGAAGCCAATTTCACAAGGGAGACTTTCAAGAGGTTTTGGGATGGGCTTAGGTCTTTACTGCAAGAATGTGTTCTCAAATTTCTCACCGCCGTGCAACTGGTTTGGGACCCGATTCAGGGAGCATTTTTTCCCCAGGGACACAAAATGGTACATCTGCTCCATTTTCAAAGATGAGGAGCTGTACACCCACTGTGCTTTTATGCACACAGATAAGGACAGAGTTTCACTCATTATCTGATATCTCAAACTCCATCTGACTATGAGATTGAATATCCGGCTAGGTGCCTAAATACGGTAAATCCCGGACTATCTAAACGTCTAAAATACTGACAATTAGGTACGTTTATCCAAGTTATTTATCTAGCGCTAGTTAGATATCGCATGCCTAACGGGTCCCGTTGCACAGGCGTCTGACAACCATGCAAGCTTTTTGAAAACCAAGGCCTGCCTTTCCAGAGGCACAGCTCCCAAGCACCAAAAGATTACCCCCACCCTGACCTGTTACACACCAAGGTGTCCCCCTTCTATTCTCTTCCTCCGCTACATTTTCTGAACGTGGCTAGGAAGTAAAAGGTCGATGAGAGCGATCTGTGGCTGTGTGGGCTGAAGCAGACCCTTTAACATTTCAGGAATAAAATCACCATTAAAATGCCCGGCGTCTGCTTCCAGAACCCTAATGTCGCATGGAGAAAGACACAAAGTGCAACGCAGGTTATGTGTGAGCATCAGAGCATTTTATTAAATTACCTTTAATTTAGCAAGAGAAAATAACTTGGGGGGTGGGGGAAGAAGGGTTTTCTTCATCTGGACTCTGATCTCTGCTCCCTTTCTTCTTTAAAATTATCCTTTCACTTTTTTGTCCCAGAGATGACTTGATTGTGGCAGGGGGCAAAGAGCGGCTGTCTGGAGCTGTGCTAGTTCTGCAATTCCCAATCCTTTTTTTTTTTTTTTTAAACTAAATTTACAGCTCCCCTGAAGGAGGACTCGGGCCTCCCAGGCTTCCATTCCAATGTAGGACTTTAAAAATGCGGGTTAGGTTAGCCCGGAGCCTGCTAACAGGTTGGAATAATTAAACTCAAAGCTAGGTGTTAATGGCTTTCACATTTACTTGCCAATTGTCTTCATGCTTGGAAGAGATGCATGTGCCAGCTGCATAAAATGCTTGCCAGATAATTATTCTCTTCATGTTCTGCCATCCAAGATGTGAATTTATTCCTTCAGTTTGTTTATCTCAGCAATCAGCAGAAAGATCTTTTTGAAAAAAAAATGTTAAGGTACTTAAAAGAAATCTGTGCAATATTTCAAAAACTCACATGGAGAATAGTAATATTTGTCTTCTACTAATACTTTCAAAGAGTTGTTTTAAACAAAAATTAAATGGTTTGTCATTCCCTAAGCAGTTGGGAGCAGCCCTGTTCACACACTGCAACAAACTAGGGAAAGGGCTGCATCTGATTGGTCCATTCTTATTATGAATATGATATCATCAGTGACATCATGCATAGCCTTACCCAATAAGACACCAGGCTGAGTCACTGGTAACAGCTTTTTCTCATATGGCTGGTCCCACTGGTGCACAGGAACCTATGCAGCCTAAAGCATTTTTTTAAAAAGCGATTTACGCAGGTAAAATGTGTGCTACCTATGTTAGTCGGCCGTTTAAACATTGCCCACCCATAATTTAGCTAAGAGTTTGTACAGTGTTCCACAATGCACGCGCTTTAAGCTACATGGAGAGTGAGTCATCCTGGATGTATGTCTAGATAGAGGGTGGAAAAGAACTCCCCTAGATGGGCATTTTCAAATCCTCACATGTACTTTTCTAGCAAACGTCATCTTCCCACAGAAAAAGCGGCTGCAAGTGACCAGGCATCAGGGATGTGTAGGGTTTGAAAGGTCAATGAATTTCAATTAAACCGCACCAGGTCTACAAAACATTTTAAAAATTAAAGCCCCCAACTGGGCCTTCCCTCATCCTCTTCCCAACCCCAGACTCATCGTACCTCATCCGTGGATCTTTAGAAATCCAAATGGAGCACGAGCCCCTCTGCTTCTGACTCTCCCATTCTTTCGCTTAGCTTGCAGCTTCTTCTTCTTCCAGAAAGTGAGATTGTATGACTGGTTGGTTACTCCCATTCACCTGTGGGTCACAGAACATGGCCAGCAGGTAAGGACCCAGCTAGCTGAGGAGTCTGAACCGAAGATGCAGTTGCAAGGAATCCATGAGCACCAACACCTCTGGTGCCAGTCGCTGTTCCTGTTGGGAAAGCTGCAACTTCTCCTCCAGAATACTGGTTATGGGGATGACCTTCCCTGGGTGGTCGTTGCTGAACTTAGATTCAATGGTATCCCTGAAGGGCTTCAGAACTTGTGCCATTTGCGTCATATGTATTCAATCCTGATGCCCTGGCGGGGAGCCACACTGATCTCGATAACCACAGTCGACCCATAAAAGGGGTGTCGGTTGCTCCACTAACTTCTGCATCATCAGTTAGTGCATTGGTGCTCTTCCTGCTTTTCATGAACCTGTTGTCTGAAGTTCACGCTCCAGTTAAAATGTCCTGCTATTTTCTTGCACTTCTCTACCAAGTCCTGCAAGACAAAGCTGCTGCCTTCCTTCGACCCCCCCCCCATATCCTTAAGCAGTTCCTCACTGCTAAGTCCAGCAAGTGTGCAGAGCCCCCAATCATTCCCTGCCATGGTCATGTCCCTGCCAACCTCTCTAACCTTAAAACCAGGAATGGCCATGTGTTTCTGGAATAGCTGCCAGCCCTCTATCAGTCCCCTTATCGCTGCTAAGATATGGGCCAAAATAAGCTCTGGCCCACCCTTCTGGTGCATTCCTGCTAGAGCGTTTGCCGGACCCTGCCTCATCAGACTGCCACCAGTGTGTCGTGAGGGAGAGGCAGGCATGTTGGTGAAATGGATGATCTTGCTCTCTTCCGCCTTGGCCAGTTGTGTCTGCATCTGGGCATGGCACTGAGTGTACAGAGTAGGGATCATCCACCTATTAAATGTCATAGAAATGATGGCAGAAAAGGACGAGATGGCCCATCCAATCTGCCCAGCAAGCTTCTTATGGTAGTGTCTGCCACTCCGTGCAGTTATCCCCAAGTGATGCAAAATATCTGCTGGCCTGCCACCTCACTGGGGGGAAAGGGCCAGGGGATCCATTTGGGAAGTGGGCATCCTCTTTCCTATGGTTTTCCTATGCCTGCTGCTCCTGAAACCAGCACTAATGGGTGTTGTTTTGCATAGGATGGAGCACACCACTGTTTGAAAGGTGGCCCAGTACCTGCACTCTACCGATGGCCCTTCAAGAGTGAACGTCTTGTAGGATCTCCTCTGTGGATCCTTGGGTGCTGCTGCTGGAGCTGGGACTGAGAGTGAGCCAGAAGGAAAAAGGCCATGGGCATCTCTCCCCTCTTGACTGCTTGATGTTTCTGGTGGGGGGGGGGGGGGGAAGAGGGGGTGATCTTAATCTCAGCAAGATCACTTACCTCTTGCAGCTGCTCACTGGATATCATGTTAGTAACTATCACCTGCAATATCTGACACTTTGAAATGTCATAAAAGACAGAATATAAATAAACAACTATCGTTTAACTCCAGTGTCATGAGGTTTTGAAAGTTGTAGGGATTGAGAAATGCAACATCCTATGATATCTAGAAAACAGCTCAATTCTAACATTTGCATCAAAGAGCTACTGCCTCCTCCTACAATAATGAACTTATTCTTTGAAAATTCATGCCTGCATTGGGCAGGTGTTTGAAAGACAAGGCTTGATGCATTTCTATCTCCCTCCCTCCCCCACCTGGTCGCCCAGCAGTTGCATCAGTTTTCAGACAGGGGGGGGGGGTAGGGTGAGGGATGATGTTTGGTTCGTGAGAGAAAAGAGTTGAAGTTTTCTCCAACCCTTATTATCTGCAGAACCAGCACACCCACCTGTGTTCTCTGGCTAGGTTTGGAAAAAGTCTGCTATTATTTATTTATTTATTTATTTATTTATTTAAAAATATTTCTATACCGTCTTTCCAAACTAGTTTGATCAAGACGGTTTACAAATTTCGATTATATAGAGCCATTAACCAAAGAAAAAAACAAAAATAAAAAATAAAATAAAATAAAACATCAAATTTAAAAAAGTATAGATAAGAAATAGAAAGAATAAAAATACATTATATTGTCATAATCCCTACTCATAAAATAGATATACTAATTTTTTTAACAAAAATAGTCAAAGATAGAAAGGAAATAATAAATCTAAAAATATAACTCATATAAACCATATTCCTTCAAAATGTGTAATTGAATAGTCGATTGCTACAAAAAATGTGGCTTAAAAAAGTGAATTAGTCAATTTTCAAGATGAGCATATGCAATCTTAAATAAATAAGTTTTAACTGCCTTCTTAAATTCACTATGACTAATAATTTGCCTTAAGGTGTTAGGGAGAGAATTCCACAACAGCGGTCCTGCCACTGAAAAGGCCCTCTCCCTGGTCATATTGAGTCTTGCTATTCTAACTGTGGGAACATCGAGCAAATATTGAGATGTTGATCGAAGGTGTCTCATTGGTTTATACAACCGTAAAGATGTACAGAGCCATGTGGAATCATGGTCATGAATTAGTGAATGAATTATAGAGAGAACCTTATATTTTACTCGATATTTAATTGGGAGCCAATGAAGTTTATATAAGATAGGGGAAATATGATATCTCATAGGTAGTCCTACTAAGAGACGAGCGGCTGAATTCTGTATTTGCTGCAATGGTTTTATCGCAGAGTCTGGAAGACCCAGAAACAAACTGTTACAATAGTCTAAACCCGAGAACAGGAGAGACTGAAGTACAGTTTGAAAATCATTTTTGAAAAGTAAAGGTTTTAGTCGTTTCAAAGTGTGCAATTTAAAGAATGAATTTTTTACCAGATTAGAAACGTGATAGGATAAAGATAGATTTGTATCCATTTGAATTCTCAAATTGCGGGTAACTTTCTTAACTTTGATTATCTCATTACCCAGGGTGATCAATGAAGGAGGACCATTTAGAGAGTCATCTAGAACACTCAGATAGAGAAGTTCTGTTTTTTTTTTGTATTAAGTTTAAGTCGGCTATGACTTAGCCACTGTTTAATTGTATTAACATACAAGTTGCATAATGAAATTGTATCAGCCCAGGAAGATTTATAGGGGACATAAATTTGGATATCATCCGCATAAATCTTAAAATGAACATCTAGTGCAGCTAGAATCTGACATAGTGGGAGAAGGTAAATGTTAAACAGTACTGGTGACAAGGATGAACCTTGCGGAACCCCTGTATTTTGCGTGTAAATTGTCGAGGATTTGCCTTTAAAATTTATTTGACATTGACGATTGGCCAGATAACTAGTGAACCAATGCAATACTGTAGTTTGTATTCCAATTGCTTGTAGTCTCGCTAATAAAATCTCATGATCAAGCGTATCAAACGCGGCTGATATATCTAATAAGATCAGGAGATAATCAGAATTAGTATCAAATCCTCGTATATAGGTATCAAAAGATGAAAGCAAGAGGGTCTCGGTTGAATAACCTTTTCTAAATCCATGTTGTTCTGGATGTAAAATGTCGTGTTCTGACAAATAATCTCTCAACTGATGAAGCACAGATGATTCAATTGTTTTGGACAAAGATGTTAAAGATGCAATTGGTCTGAAATTTGTAAAATTTGTAAAATTTGTAAAATCTGATAACGGAGATTAACCACACACTGGAAAAAACCACAGATGCCTGAGGACCAGTAAACAGTTTGTATTGGTGAGAAGGCTTGTGCAGTACTTGGGCCATGTGCATGGCACATGTTTAGTTTCCTACAAAGAATTGGCCTTAAAATAGCATTATGTCTGCGTGTCTGTCTCCACCCCCCCCTCCCTGCCCCCAGTTTCATTCACATTTCCGCCACAGAGAGTAGAGCACACAGTGACCCCCAGCTCACACTTTCCATGTTCCCTCCGTGCCCCTGACACTAAGGATGCCTTTGTCTTTTTTACTTCGTTTAGGGAAGACAATTCGGTTTGGTTTGGCCAGTGCACATTCAGAATTGGTCCATTTTTTTGAAAGCTGCCCTTCCGTTGGCTGGCACTGAGCAATCTGCAGGGTGCCGCACCATCGCTCAGTCCCTGGGATCACACAAGGAAAACCCAGTGTCTTCGAGCCGTTCCGACATCTCCTTGTTAATCATAAAGCTCACCTTTCAGTGGCCAGTGTCGGACAAGGAGTAACACATGTGAAGTGGTCATACCAAAAGGGTGACTGGTTTGGATGTGCTTGGTTCCTGTGAGAAAAGCATTAAAGGATTCCACTTTTCACCAGGTCTTCTCACCTGCAGAACCAGCAGGGCATGAGTAGCTCGATGCCTTTGTGTAAGGAATGAGTGAATCCAGTTGAAAAACAAACATTCTCTGATCTTAATAATTTTGTACATGCAGCTAAAGTGTTATTTTAAGGAGTTTCCTGGATTTAAAACGTAAATGCATGCCCTGCAAAAAACAAACAAACAACCAAAAAACAAGCAATCCAAACAATTTCCTGAGACTAGTGCTTCCTTGCATGTAGAGGATGAGTGTTATGTGACTTGTTTAAAAAAGTAAAAAAAATACGTTTTTATTCCTGATAGCCTCTGCAGTTCTTTATTTGTGCCCTTGGTATCTTCTCTCCTCTCATTATCTGTGATAATAGGGAGACTTTTAATCAGCTACTGGGGCTTCATTTCAGTCAAGTGTCAACACTGGTTGGGAGGGAGGGAATGAACAGTTGTTATTAGGTGTAACTTAGATTTTTCCAACCACCAGCTAAATCTTTCCCGTTAGATTCGCACGAAATTGATTCTGCCCTATGACAGCTTGCACTGAATCTGCTTGTGGCCGGAGTTCGCTGTGTCTCGCAAGCTCCGAAGAGTAATGTATGCAGTACATAAGTGACCTATAATATATCTTATTACTATAGGCTTTTCTTCCCTTACTGTATCTGAGAGTGTGAGAATTCTAAGGGCGCGACCTTGCAGGTCCAGGATGAGCGGGCTGCCCCTGTCCTGGCTTTGCGGACTTGTACTTCCCGTTTCCTCAGTTTCTCCCCATTGACAGAGAGCTCTGGGGCAGGCCTGCCTCCACCCATGAGGGGGAGCCTGACGACTTTATTGTACATATGTGGCTACTTTCGTTCACGGAGAGTGAACATCCAGGCTTGAGTTGGCCCCCTGGTTTCCTCACCTTTAGGAAGAGAGTCCAAAACTGGCAATTTGTAGAAGCTTTCAGCCCACAGCTAGAACCTTGATTTCCTGAACTTTAGACGTCTCTGCACTTTACACCAGCTCCACTCTCTCTCTTCCCCCATTGTACTTCATACTGGCTCCTTCCATCCACCACCTCCTCTCCTTTCTTCCTTTATTTACTCTTCTCCAATTTATTCTGATTTGATTAATTCTACTGAGATACTTATTATCTTTTCTACCCCCCCCCCCTTCCTATTTATACCTGTCTTGGTATTATAGTATTGATGTGCTCTTTTCCTGTTTATAAGTGCTTAATATTATATTACCGATGTACTTTTTGCCTATTGTAATCCTCACATGATGTTATGAATGCTCTGCCTGTTGTAAACCTCACGCCATGATGTAATTCGCTTTGAACTCTTCTGGTGGAAAAGCGTAAGATAAACAGTGATACATCACGAGACTTGATGAATTGGCAGTGTGTACTGCAGAAACAAATCCCATCTGATGCAGCGTTCTAACAACCATTACTTTTGAAATAACTCAGATAAGTTTAAAAACCTTAAGTTAAGATGAATAACATTTGATACACTGCCCAATATCATAAAGCATCCAAGTAGTTTACAATAAAGTCCTCAAATAAAATAACAGTATTAAAAAAAACACAAACGCACAACCCCAACCAAGTCAAACATTCCCATAAAATTATCAATTAAAACAATATAAAACAAAAGATGGAGGTCTAAGTAATTAGTATATTGTTGAAACTTACATGAATATCCAAATTATTCTACTATAATGTTTTTCAAAAAAAGTTTTCCTCACTTACAAACTTCGTCCTCCTGGAATTGCCTCTATGATGTCTAGTTTTTGAACAAATATGTTTACTTCTTATCTGTAAGTTGTGTAATTAGAATGTATGTTCAAAACTTTAATATTTCATTTTGCAAAGTTGATTCTTACTTTGTAATAGTTTTGAAACACTAATAAATAATTTAAAAAAAAAAAAAAAGCAATATAAAACAAAACACACATTGACCCAGGCATCCCCAAACCTTCCAACTCCTTCTTTACCCATTACCCTACAAAAGGCAAAGTCAACCCCCACACAATAAACCACATAATAATTTAAAAAATCCATTTATCAGAGGAAGACAAAAGTGAAATTATATTTCCACTTAATTTCAAACATGAACTAAAAACATGGCTCTTTAAAAAAACTTACGATTTAACATAAAATACCAATACACTGAAAACTTCGTCAGTACCAGAAATAATAGTAGTGAAGCGAGCAGTGAGTAATGAATGATGTAAAGTATATGGGCAGTAGAACTAGAATCAGCATTTGCTGTAATATCGACACTGAAAATGTATAAATATGAAGTAGTCCGTAAACCTGCAGTCGTATTGACCAAGAATGTGTACGAATATGAACAAAAACATATATCTGCTGTGATGTTGATCTAGATTATGAATGCTGGCACTGAATGTAATTATTGACTAAGAATATGAATACTGATTTTGTAAACCATTGTGATCTTATTCTGGAACAACGGTATATAAAATGCCCAAATAAATAAATAAATAAATAAATAAATATCATGACATTCTTGGTTTGACATCCAAAATTTAAAAAACTCAATTAGACAACGAAGATGGATGCCTGCACGGGCGAAAGCGGCCCCTATGTGTGCAAGTGGGCCGCTCAAGACGTGACGTCACGACGTTTGGCGTCATGACATGTGACGTCACGTCTTGAGCGGCCCACTTGCACACACAGGGGCCGCTTTTGCCTGTGCAGGCATCCATCTTCGCCGGGAGGCAGGGGAGCCGCGGTCCGTCTCCGCCAATGTCCGTCTCCGGAGGGGGGCTGCGAAAAAAGTAAGTCGTTGCTTTACACTGCCAGTCCTCTCTCCCCTCCTCCCGAAGCAAGGCTTCTTTTCGCGCCTTGCTTCGGGAGGAAGGGAGAGAGGACTGGCAATCTCGAGCGTAGGAGAACCATCCACTTCCTGGTACCTGTCATTTCAAATGTCATTTGAAATGACAGATACCAGCGTGTCCGTGAAGCGTTAGGCCAGCGCACCCAGGATACTGTATAGCGCTCTATATTAAATATTAAAATCAATAAATACAATAAATACATAATCATAATAATAACATACAAATAAAATGAATATTTCAAAAACAGCTGATGAATAGAAGATCCAATAATTAAAACCTCATATACAATTTTTTCAAAATTTTCCAAACACCAATAAAATATTTAAAAACAACAAACACATCAAACAACACCCAAAAATTAAAACTAATAAGGATTTAAAAAATTCACATTCTCGATACCTGGGAAATTTTGATTTCTAATCACCCTGAGATTGGCATGGATTAGTGGGAGTAGTGTGCACAAACTTTCTCCTTCTTCTCAAACACACATGCTCCCTCTCTCATACACATATGTTCCTTGCTCACACACTCATCCTTTCTCACACACACACACACATTGTCTCTCTCTCTCACACACATAGGGGTATTTCCAACTCTTCTTTCATTTGGGTCCACCATCAGTCCCAGGTCCTGTTCACTTCAGCTGCTGGCAGGTTGGGATACACCAGATGGCTCCGTGGTCTCTTCATCATCCTGGCCTCTAGTGGGATGGAGTCCACTGGGCAGCTGCGTGGCCTGTCATCTTGGCTGCTGGCAGGAAGTTTTCTGCTGGGCAGCTCGATTGTCTTTTTGTCATCCTGGCCGCTTGCGGGATGGGGTCCAGCAGATGGCCCAAGACCTCCTCATCATCCTGGCTATCAGCAGGATGGGGTCCACTGGATGGCCGTATGGCTTTTCTTAACTGAGGACACCAGCAGGTTTGGATCCCTAGACAGCCCTGCGACCTCCTCTTAACTTCTGCCACCAGTGAGTTGGTGTCTTCCGGGCGGCCCCGCAGCCTCCTCTTAACTTTGTTGGCAGTGGCCCTCAGGCACTGTCCCCATCAAGCCACTGCCGTGTGCAATACCTGATTTGCACAGTCAATTGCTGGCCCTGCTCAAAGCTAAAATAGGTAAAGATGTTTAATTCAGTCTTTAAACAAGCCTAAGGGTGCAGTGCTGCTGATGTGACAGTAGATGGCAATATTACATTTGTGATAAGGCACATATGACATAGACAGCATCAAGAAAAGGTTCTACAGTACTGTGCCAGCCCATGTAGTTATACATCAAATTATAAGTGGTGAAAGCTACATCTACAGTTTGTTTGTTATCCTTAGGTAAGAAACAAACAAACATAGAAACATGACAGCAGAAAAAGGCCGTATTGCCTATCCAGTCTGCCCACCCATCCAATTAATTTAGCATTATAATTCCCATCACTCCCTTAGAGACCCCCTTAGAGAAAGTATTTATCCCATGCTTTCTTGAATTCAGATACTGTTTTTGTCTCCACTACCTCCACTGGGAAGCTGTTTCAAGCATCCACCACTCTCTCAGTAAAGAAATATTTCCTAAGCTAACTCCCTCATCTCATGACACCTCGTTCTAGAACTTCCTTTCCATTGAAAAAGACTCACCTCCTGTGCATGGAAACCTTTCAGATATTTGAATATCATATCTTCCCTAACCCATCTCTTCTCTAGGTTATATATGTTTAGATCTTTGTCCATCCTCATAAGCTTTAGAAGGAAGACCACTGACCATTTTAGTAGCCTCCCTCTGGACCGACTCCATCCTATTTATATCCTTTTGAAGGTGCAGTCTCCAGAACTGTACACAGTATTCCAAGTGAGGTCTCACCAGGGACCTGGACAGGAGCAATATCACCTCTCTTTTTTTGTTAACTGTTCCTCTCCCTATTCCGCCAAGCATCTTTCTGGCTTTTACTGTCACTTTATCCACCTGTTTGGCCACCTTAAGATCATCAGATACAATCACCCCCAGATTCTGCTCTTCCTTTGTGCTTAGAAGAATTTCACCTCTAATACTGTACCTTTCCCTTGGTTTTTTGCAGCCTAAATGCATTACTCTTCATTTTTTAGCATTAAATCTTAGCTGCCAGATCTTAGACCATTCCTCAAGCTTCACTAGATCCCTTCTTATGTTTTCAATTCCTTCCTGGCTGTCCACCCTGTTACAGATGTTGGTATAATCAGCAAAAAGACAAACCTTTCCCAACAACTCTTTTATGTTGTGCATTTAGTGTAGCTGGGTTTAAAAAAGGTTTGGATAAGTTCTTGGAGGAGAAGTCCATTACCTGCTATTAATTAAGTTGACTTAGAAAATAGCCACTGCTATTACTAGGAACAGTAACATGGGATAGACTTAGTTTTTGGGTACTTGCCAGGTTCTTGTGGCCTGGTTTTGGCCTCTGTTGGAAACAGGATGCTGGGCTTGATGGACCCTTGGTCTGACCCAGTATGGCATGTTCTTATGACTGATGTAATTCAGTTTGTTAAGGCTTTGATCTCTTTCTCATAGATTAATTCAGGGATAATGTAACTGGTCCTCAGGCCCTCTCTGTATATCCCTAATGAATATGCATGAGAAATATATGCATACATAGAGGTAGCGCATGCACATAAATCTCATGCATATTCATTAGAGCTTTCCTGAAAACCCGACTGGCTGGTGGGCCCCAAGGAATTGTAGATTCTCTAACCCCCCTGGGTTAGAGAATCTACAATATTAATGTATTTATTTGGCCTCACCCTTGTGGAGCCTGAAGATATCTTGTCACGTTCCTTGGCTCTGTTTCTGCCTCCTCTGGCTGTATCTGGTTTCATTTTGTCCAGCACTTACAGAATGCATGTGCTACATCATATACGGTTCGTTGTGCTGTAATGAGGGGGTGCCTAGAACGTTATCCCGTTTTGTAAATGGCGTGATGCCTTCCTGTGCTTTACCTGTTAACAGTGACAAGTGAAGGGGCCTGCTGAGCTAACAGGAGAGTAGAGAACAAAACACCCAAACTGAACATAGCAACAACATCCAGAAATACCTAACAAACATTTCCATAGTACTGCTCCCCTTCCCCCTTAAATAAAAATAACGTATCAGTTCTAAGAGAACTCTCCGCAATGAATACAACTTAGCTTCTTCAGTATTATTAGGCATTAGCATGGTTAATGGTAATCCTACGTATTCAGAGTGCATTTGCCCCTCACTCTGCAGACCTTAAGACAAAGATCATTACCGGATCTGAGTTTATTGACCTTGAAACAATGAAAGACTGAATGCTGGGATCTGACCTTCAAAACAGCAGGCTGACTCCCTTTGACAGATCGGCTCGCTGCTTTCTAGATCAGCAGGGGGTGCACATCCAGTCCAAGGCTGCCTTGGAGTGGATGTGCACCCCCACCTCTCTTTTTCTTGGAGAGCACTGCTGTGTGCAGTGGAGGGAACCTGGACTGCTCCACTGTAGCCTGGGAGGGGAATGTCTCGTTGCAGTATATTTTTGAAGCGGAAAACCTATTTGTTCTAAAACCTGCAAGATTCCTGGGTGCTTCATCCTTGGGCAGTGCTATTCACTTCTGGTCCTTGGGCCATAAAAGGAGCAGGTTTTTAGGATAGTCCTAATGAATATGCATGAGGCGGATTTGCATACAATAGAGGTGGTGTGCATGCAAATCTTTTTCATGCATATTCATTAGGGGTTGCTTGAAAAACTGACCCATTTCTGGCCCTTGAGGACCATCAGTGAATACCCACTGTCCTAGGGCAACATTTATGCAGGGTTCCCTTACTCCCTGAATGCAGGACTGCCAGTCCTGCATCTCTTTTCTTCTGTGCCTGTGATAAAGTATCAGTGGAACAAGATATAGTTGCACTATGGCCGGGGTGGCTAACTCTGGTTCTCAAGAGCCCCAAACAGGTCTGGTTTTCAGGATATTCGCAATGAACATGCATGAGATATTTTTTAGACAATGGTACTGCAGTCAAATCTATCCTATGCATATGCATGGCAGATATCCTTGAAAACCAGACCTGTTTGGAGCTCATGAAGACTAGAGATGACCACCTCTGCACTATGAGATAAAGAAAATCGGTCACACAGGGAACACAATCCCCATAAGCAAAACATCTGGAACTGTTCATTAATCAATTAATCCAGGGCTGCTCGAAACCGGTCCTTGCAGCCCCCAGCCAGTTGGATTTTCAGGATATCTCTAATGAATATGTGTGAGGTTCATTTGCATGCACTACCTCTTATGTATGGAAATATTTCTCACGCATATTCATTAGGTATAATCTGAAAACCCGAGTGGCTGAGGGTAACTGAACACCAGATGGAGCACCCCCGGTTTATATTATTTTGCTTTAAAGCCCTGCACCTGTTGCTGTGTAAAAGGTTTTTTTTTTTTGTTAGGTGTGCCAGTTGGGCAGGGGAAGGGGGGCAGAAGCCACATTTCTCATGCACAGGATCCTGAAATACAGTGGCTAAAAGTATGGGGGGTGTAAAAATATAGCTCGTGCTAAAGCAAAGCAAGCAGTGATATACATTTGCTTGCAATCTACCTCCTATTGGTATATCATATTTGTTTGTATGTCTTCTTACTTTCTGCAATCCACCTTGGGTCTAGCTTTAGGAAAGGGCAGTCTGTATCAAATGCGAATGCACACATAAATAATAAATAAAATAAAACAATATATATACATCATAGAGCCAAAATAATGCAATAATAAGGAACTAGGGACGAGCATTCATTTTTAAATGAAAGGAAAATGCAACAAAATTCTCATGTTTTGTTTCTTTTTGTTAAAAAAAAAAAAGAACTGTAAAGATAAACCTCAAAATCTGTGTATCTTTGTTTTTGTTTTGCTTTGAGAAAGTCAATGAATAAAAAAAAAAGCAAAGCTACAAAATGTCTCCCCCAGCAAAGTCTCCCCCTCCCCCCTTTCTCTACTACACTTACCCTTTTTGTGGGGGTCTGCGATATAAAAAGCGGTAGGCACGATCCTTAGTCGCTCCTGCCTTGCTGGATGTGATTAGAAATTGATGCCACCAGCCCAGAGGATGGCACTGTTTTGTAGCATGGCCATAGAGCATATGGCTGTACAGAAAATGATGCCAACCTCAGGGCTGGCCAGTACTATTTTAAAACAAGAGTCATTGGGGCAGAAGCAACTAGGGATCAGTCCTGACCTTTTTACATCAGAGACACCCACCCCGCCTCTGTTAGGGTGGGGGAAAAATCATTGCTTTTGTTTTTTCTTTACAGGTATTTTTTTGAAGTTAATTTTCGAAGTGGGTTTATGTGCACAAGTCTGCTTTTGAAAACTGGTGTAACGTATGCCGATGCTACAAAAATTATCCCAAATAGTTTTAATTCAAGCAGAAACTTAAAACATGGTTATTCTTAAAAGCCTTCACATAAAGCAACCACCTTCACTTCCAGCTACTCCCCCCTTGCTTCTCCCTGAGACCAAACTTATGTAAATTTGTAATTATGCATTATCCTTCGAGTTACATAAAGTACTCCTCTCTAATATCTCTATAAAGTTGATGCCTAGTAATCTATTATAACTAATTTATTTAATGTATTTATCATATGTATTAACGTTAATATATTCTTCTTAATTCTTCCTTTTATTTTCCCTCTCCCTCCCCTTCCCTGTTTGCATTCCCTGATCCAATTTTTCCTTGTTATAATCTCCTAATGTCCTTTCTAAGTTGAATATTAATTGTAAAGCACTGCCGCTATTTTCTATCTGTTCCAGCGCTGCTGCTAAAGTTTTGTTGAATGTACACCGACATGATGTTACTAAACGAATGTCGGTATATAAAGAACCTCAAATAAATAAATAAAATAAATAAATGGATTTTAGCATGAGCAATAATAAAAACCCATAATGAAAAACTATTCATTTTGAAAACGACATAAAATAAAAAAAGAAATGGTGCTTCAGAATGAAAGCACATCCCTTGTGTTGGGATTTCGCACATTCAATAGATGTGCACAGAGGGGAGACACATGATTTCTCAGCTCTGTCCTTCAATGATAAAGTCCCAGGGCAGTGATTTAGCCGTAATACACTCTAGCCTAGTTTTGCACTTACTTCAGTCAAAGTTAAGGCCAAGAATGATGAGAATCGCTAACAAGCAAGGGGAAGGAAGTCATCTTTATGCTTGTGCTGTACTGTTATCTCATTTCCAGTTCTACCCACCTCATTAGTAATCTCATAATATCCATATTAACTGCTCTTTGCTGCAGTAATGAGGTATTTAAGCATGACGCCAGTCCTTCCTCTGTTAACTCCTTATCCAAGCACTTTTAGCTGTGCAATAATTACCTCTGTAAGAAGATCTAAAAATACCTTGTTTTATCCAAACTAGCAGGACTAATTCTCATTTACATCTTGTTCACGCTCACCCATCCAGTTCTCCCTTTTCACCGCCCTTGGATAATTTTGTGCTGCTGCTGTGCTGCCTAAATCCAAAGGTAACCGTATCCAGTTCCAAGTTATACCCTGCGAATTAACTCAAGCACCTTCATGCTTTATGAATCCATTACTGAAACCCCCATGTACAAGAGTCAGCTGCAGCCCTAAAAACAGATTCATCCATTTCGGTAGGAGATGCCAATTGACCTAGATCAAGTTTTGCAAGCAAAGCCAATTATGCTTGTGTTCCCATTGTATATAAAGGGGTAGATTTAAAAAAATTGCGCGATTGCGTACTTTTGTTCGCGCACCAGGCGCGAACAAAAGTATGCTGGATTTTATAAGATACGCGCGTAGCCGCGCGTATCTTATAAAATCCGGGGTCGGCGCGCGCAAGGGGGTGCATATTTGTGCAACCTGTGCGCGCCGAGCCCAGCGCGCGCTGCCTGTTCCCTCCAAGGCCGCTCCGATTTCGGAGCGGCCTTGGATGGAACTTTCCTTGGCCCTCCCCCCACCTTCCCCTCCCTTCCCCTACCTAACCCACCCCCCCCCGGCCCTATCTAAAACCCCCCCTTACCTTTGTTTCATGATTTATGCCTGCTAAAAGCAGACGTAAATCTACGTGCGCCAGCGGGCTGCTGGCGTGCGATCACCCGACCCGGGGGCTGGTCCGGAGGCCTCGACCACGCCCCCAGGCCGGCGCCACGCCCCAGGCCCCGCCCCCGAAATGCAGCGTCATTTTAGACGCGCTCCCGACATGCCCCTTTTAGAAAGCCCCGGGACTTACGTGCGTCCCGGGGCTCTGCGCGCGCCGGCGGCCTATGCAAAATAGGCGCGCCGGCACGCGAGGGCCCTGCGCGCGTAAATCCGCCCGGATTTACGCGCGCAGGGCATTTAAAATCCGCCCCAAAGTATAGATGAGTGTCATAAAACAAGCAGTTGGTAAGCCTCCATGTTCCTTCTTATTTGACCACAAGTGATCATTTGCCACTTTCTTCATATTACCTCTAAGTCCAATACCTATATTACCTGAATGTATACGATGTGATATCTCAGATTGAATGTCGGTATATAAAAATAAATAAATAAATAAATAAATACATTTAAATAATAAATTATATGAACTTTCTCTCCCTCCTTCCCATCCCCATGTCTTACATTTAAGAGTTTCCTAATATTGGCATGTAAGGAGTAGCTTTGGTCGCTCTCTTCCCACCAGAGACTGCAAGTACTGCCTGTACGACTAATCTGTCTCTGGGCAACCAAAGCTTGACAATGTATAATAGCGATCAAAGGGATTAATATTCTTCCACTAGAGCTGAAAGGCAAAATATTCATATACAGGTGAATTTTCAGAGGAGTTACTTGTGTAAACTAGCATAGCAATTTTCAAAAGTCTTTTACACATATAAAGTGCACTTACATGAGTAAATCCTATGTATAATTCATTGACACGTATTATAGCAATTTTCATAATCCCACTTATACTGGTAAATTGCATTTACACGGCTAAAACCCAGTTTTACACATGTAAATGTTTTTGAAAATCAGGCCCAATGGGAAAAGTCCTATCCACTTGCAAGTTATCCTCCTTGCTGTGTGAACATTATTCCCAATTTATGATGGGGGATTGCTCTGGAGTTGAACAGAGGAAATGCTATAGGGATGCCCTTAAGCATAATCTCATCAAGTGCAGCACTGAGCCAGGATAGTGGGAACAGCTGGTATGCAAATGTTAATCATGGAATTCTAGTATTCACTATAGTGCATCCGATGGTTTCAGACATTGACAAATGGGCACGAAGAAAAGAAGACATTTTGGACAAACAGGACTTCCATGACATTCCTATTACAAAGACAACTTATGCTGTCACTATAATAACATATGTAGTTGTAAGATTGATCTTATTACCCAAATGTGTCTCCGTCCATATCAAGCATGGCCATCTCTGCTCCTCAAGAGTCACAAACAGGCTTGGTTTTCAGGATATCCACAATGAATATGCATGAGATAGATTTGCATACAATGAATGCAGTACATGCAAATTTATCTCGTGTATATTTATTATAGATAGCTTGAAAGTCTAGCCTGTTTTTGGCTCTTGAGGACTGGAATTGGCTACCCCTGATCTAGATGCTGATGATTCCTGTGGTTGTGTTGATGCTTTCAGCCATCCCCGTGCCATGTCATGGGCTTTTCAATCAAATTCCAGGAACTGTGAATCTTTTAAGCCAGTTCCACCAACTCCCTAGCATGCTGGCCTTGTAACTATGCTGGTTGACCTCAAATCCCAGAGTGCACAGCACTGGCGGTAATGAAGAGAGCTGATCTTCTAATTCTGGAACAGATGGTGGCTTTGGTAGCTTGCAGCTCATTGAGTGATCTGCTGTGATACCCAGTATGCTTGCACCCTCTCAGCCCTGGCCAGAGCGAAACTTCAGCTCATCTGACCTTATGCCAAACACACTACCATGTGTGATAGTAATCAAAATGCTTTTAAATGATTCAAGGTTCATTGAGAGTACGGAGCATGCCACAGCATGCATTCTACATGCATTAAATCACTGGCACACTCTCTTCACAATGTTTCAACGTCATTAGATTTGGCGTATGTCATCTGAACAATTTAATAACTGAAGATCAAAACAATTGGAACTTTGAGTTGCTCTTCTGTTGTGAATTTATAGTTGCTTCAGCTCCTCCTAACTACCTTTGATACCTTTCCAGAATTCTACATGCTGCAATGTGAATTGAACACCACCTGTCACTCAATAGCAGTGGCTAGTATTAGCTACAACCTCAACCAGCGAGGCCTCAGATCAAAGCCTCGGGGACAGTGAAGACTAGAAGTGAAGCCTCTAACTCCTCCAGCATCCACTAATGATGTACAAGTACTTCACACCAAAACTGAGAAAAGCCAAAACAATAGCTTTCACACTTGTGAATTATTTCAGCATTATTCCTCTTGAGAATGAGAAGTTGCCATGAGCTCACCGTCTTTCATTTCTTGTAAAAAGGTTTCCCAGATTTTTAACTATGTGGAAAGATTTTGCATTAAATCCTTTGACCAGAAAAAATAGAGAAAATAATTTCTTGTGAAATTTGTAGTCACCGAGTGCAGATATTTGGTGTCAAACAAAAAAAAGTTTGCAATTTAGACGAAGCATAAATTGAATGTCTATGGCTGATAATATTCTACCAAAAATCTACTGTGATAAAGCTAGAGAACTACAAAGTGTTGCGCCCGTCGGTCGCAGATGGCTGTGACCTCTGTTGTTCACCTCTCCGCTGTTGCAGTTGGACACTGCTGGCGAGATAGTGGACCCTTGGGCCGGCCTACCTAGGGTGACAGGGTAGGCCGGGGGGCGGAGCCACAGGCAGGAGGTGTTCACCCGGGAACCAGGAGCCCCCCGGGAGGAGCCCGTAGGGCACTGGGACCTCGGGACTTGGCAGTACAGGCAGAAAGTCCAGGGACTGAGATATGCTAGACCGGGACCAGAGCAAACAGAGGGAAAGGAAGTCCAAAGGTACCCGGGAAGCAAGGGACCGGCTGTACAGGGCCGAGGGCCGGCTGAAGACAGGGCAGCGGGCGGCAGCGGAGTCTGTAGCAAACCGGAAGCTGAAGCAGGCTGTCGGCTGAAGTGGAGTCGGCAGCAAACCGGAGACTGAAGCAGGCTGTAGGCTGAAGCAGGGTCGGTAGCAAACCGGAGCCTGAAGCAGGCTGTAGGCTGAAGCAGAAGCAGGCCGGGGTCGGAGGCTGGCTGCGGGCTGAAGCGGAGTCAGAGGCAAACCGGAGTCAGAGGCAGGCAGCAGGCTGAAGCGGAGTCAGAGGCAAACCGGAGTCAGAGGCAGGCAGCAGGCTGAAGCGGAGTCAAAGGCAAACCAGAGTCAGAGGCAGGCAGCAGGCTGAAGCGGAGTCAGAGGCAGGCAGCAGGCTGAAGCGGAGTCAGAGGCAAACCGGAGTCAGAGGCAGGCAGCAGGCTGAAGCGGAGTCAGAGGCAAACCGGAGTCAGAGGCAGGCAGCAGGCTGAAGCGGAGTCAAAGGCAAACCAGAGTCAGAGGCAGGCAGCAGGCTGAAGCGGAGTCAGAGGCAGGCAGCAGGCTGAAGCGGAGTCAGAGGCAAACCGGAGTCAGAGGCAGGCAGCAGGCTGAAGCGGAGTCAAAGGCAAACCAGAGTCAGAGGCAGGCAGCAGGCTGAAGCGGAGTCAGAGGCAGGCAGCAGGCTGAAGCGGAGTCGGAAGCAGACTGGAGTCAAAAGCAGGAACCGTGGGAATCACCAGGAACGCAACTAAGAACAACTATGGAGTTGTGAACCTCGTTGCAAGGCGATGAGAGAGAGTTTGAGCGCCGGTTATATCGGGGCTTGGGCGTGACGTCAGCAGCATGGGCGGGGCCAGGCTTCCGGGAGTTGAGCGCTCAAGACGGGCGTCCTTGCGCGCGAGACGGATGAGAAGCAGGCACGTAATGGCGGCCACCACGTGGAGTGAGAGAAGCCCCCGGGGTCCAGAGCGTGCGGAATGCGGAGATTCCTAAAGCGGAGGTAGGCAGGTTTGAGCCCAAAGCGGAGGGAAGCGGTGGAGACCGCAACATCCGCATGACGTCACCCGCCAGTGTATTTAAGCTCTCCGGTCTATGCTTCCTACGAGGTAGCAAGAACTTCCTTCCTGCTGAATTCCACTCCACTTGGAGACGCTTCGCTATTCGCTACACTGAACTGTTCCTGAACTCTGGGACTTGGATGCTTTAGGTACCCGCTCCTTGGGGGCCTTGTCGCATTCTGGCTATCTGCTCCTCGGAGGGCCTTCCTGCCTGGAGAATCCATCTACTCTTTATTGGGACCCAGCCTCCTACCATCTTGCTGACGGAACCTCTGATGTACTCCGTGTCTCAAGCCACTACTGTGCTCGCTTCAGCAAACCATCTTCTACACTTCAGATTGAGTACTTTCATCTACCCAGCTCTGCTGCCCTCCTGCACTTCTCTTATCAATGACAGTGCTGATTCTTGGCGTACCTCGCACTGCAGGCCACTACCGGATTTACCCTGAGAAGTGTGTCATCTGGAGGAGGAGATCCCTGGCATACCCCGCTCCATGGGCCACTACCAGGGATATCATCATTGAGCCACCTTACTACTCTGGACTGTGTCTTCCTTCCTACTCGGTGGATATTTCACCTACGTTCCAGTCTAATAAAAAATCTCATTGCTACCTATGTCCATCTCAGCTGAGGCCACGCCTATCATGGTGAGTCCCCACAGGGCTCCTCCCTGTGGGTGGAGACAGCTCTCACTACAATCCAGGGTCCACCACCATACCAGAACATAACACAAAGCTAGAGACCATTCCCATTCTCCAGCCTTTAGCTGCACAGTTCCATCATTTTGCTTTCCTTCCAAGACCTTTGCCAATATGTCTCTGGTTAAATTCTGGCTCACCTTGGTTGGATTTTCTTCTGTCTTTGTCTTTCTCTATTCTAGGTGTTCATGCTCTCTCTTTGCTCTTAGGGCCATAATAGTAGTATTTCAGTCTTCTTTTTGCATTCCTTTGGCACCCCCCCCCCCCCCCAACCACACACACATACCACCACCATCACTGTTCACTTCCCTCACTCTTCAATTACAGGGATTCCCATGCTCCATCACTGATGAAGTCCTGTTCCATCATTTCCAATCACATCCCTCCTGACCTACTTCCTTACCTTACCTGAATGTTGGTCCATTAAGAGATGAGGTCTGCATACAGGTAAGGTATGCCATTGTATGTTCTAAAATAAAACAACTCGTGAGGCCTGCGGAAACGTCTTGCTACAGCAGAATATTGGTGGGATGGTACAATGGGAAGGCAACCGGTGTTTCCACATGCATATACATACTTAAGCAGGTCATTACACCATCATGCCATGTTTGTTTTAAAGGTGCCATTTTTAAACCTCTCCTACCCCTGCACATCATGATAGTCATTCAGCTGCTGCTTGTTTTCCAGACATGAAAAAAAACATGTCTGTGGTCCAAAGCAAGTTACAGTGTGCACTTGATGATGGAAAAACACGCTTTGGGGGGTTCGTTTTAAGTGGCTCCCTTGCCATTGTATGACCTGTCTCCTTGGGCAGATAAATTAGGCCTTTTGGTCCCCCGGCATTTCCTGAACATGCCTCCAGCTGGAGGTGCAGTCCCTGTTAGAATGGCAGGCATGGCTTTCTCCTTTCACACACACCACTGCAAATCAATGGCAGAGACCCGAAAAACCAGCCAGAGCTTTTCTCTTCTTATCCCTTCTGTGTTGGCTGAATGAGAAAAAGAACAATGGCTGGCCTGACCTGCAGAAATACATTTTTTCCCAGACATTGAGGAGCTGAATAGCTGTTGGGCTAGCACTGTTTTTCATATTGCTATTCTTAGCAGAGTACGAGTGTAACGTTCCCCTATCTGCCACAGTTCCCAACTAACAATGAAATGCAATTCATATCAGTACTAAAATATTGCTTTATTTTCCTTTCTAAGATTTGCACAGGATTCTTTAAGCCTTAGATACAGTGCAGCAGATTTGACATGCCTCAGGCTGCATTTATAATGTGTTTCTTTATTACTCCACATTTACGTATACTGGAGTGCAAGACTGTGTGTTGGGCCAGATGTACTACCTCATCATGCCAGAGTATTTTAGGCCATTTCTGATTTTAACCTCTTACCCCAAAGCATTCAGTCCTGTTTTATCGATAAAAAGTACTGTGTGGAAAGCCCACAGGGCCGGCTGTAGCATGAATGCTATTGGGGGGGGGGGGGGTGTCATTCTCTGCTACTCTGCTACCCAATAATAATCAGAGCCTGCAATAAGTTTATTCTGTTGGTAGGAACTCTGTGTTTGTTTATGGGTGTGTGTGTGTGTGTGTGTGTGTGTGTGTGTGGGAGGGAGGAGATACAGTATGAAAACTGGTGGTGCAGTGGTGGGGAGAACATTTTAATGTCCACTCATGGCCCCAGACCTGAAAACACACTGGGAATGGTTTAGAGAGAAAAAGAGAATAACAAACACTGCCCAGAATGTCTTAGTTATTTTCTTAGTTATTTGGTAAACCTAATATTGTGGAAATGGACACTTGGGCTGAGGTGGAGTTGGCACAACTTGCAGGGAGGGGCCCTGCAGGTTCCCACCGACAGCAGGCAGAGCTGGCTGGAACAGAGGCCCAACTGGAGCTTCACCAATACCCCTTAGGTTGAACAAGATCCATCACTGGCCTGAAGAGATTTCATGCCAGCACGGTGAAGAAAGCAGGACGAGCAGTGGTCAGGACAGGCAGCAGGCAAATGGAGACAGATTCAGGCTGTGGTCAGAAGTGGGTGGAGTTCACTCTATCATGGTTCAGGCAGTGGTCAGGGCAGGCAGAATTCAAGCAGTAACTATAAGTAGGCACTGGTCAGAGGCAGGCAGAAGTCAAGCAGCATTGAGGTCCAATCTAAGGTCAAGCCAGAAGTCCAATCTGAAAGAGACGAGGAACAAAGGAGGAAGGAGGATGAGGAACCACAGGAGCAAGACAAGACGCTGAAGACAGATGAAGGGGAGACTGACCACGAAGATAAGAACTCAGAAGACAAACCAGATTGCCAAGGAACTAGGAATAGGACACAGGAACTCAGGAAAGGCACAAGCAGAATCAAGAACCAGGAAGCAAGGATCAGGAACCAGGAACACAGAAGCAAAGCATTTCTCCAATGGAGTTGAACTGTTGCCGAAGCTTTGAGGAGGTGTTTCCTTCCGGCTTTATATATCGGAGTTCCAGTGATGTCATCGGGCAATTCCAGCCTTGGTTTCCTGCCACTGGCCCTTTAAAAAAGGCAAGATCAGCGTGCGCGCTCGTGCCTAAGAGGGCACAGGACGGAGAAGGCATCAGAGGTTGGCTGAGTGTGGCGGTCTGCCGCTCCAATGGGAAAGAGCATCATTGGAGATCCCAGGAGCGGGAAGACTGGCGGCTCACAGCAGACTACCATATGAAATTTGGGAGATCTTCTTTGGTGTCTGCTGGGACATGTTCAGATCTGGAGCTGGAGGTAAGAGCAGCAGTCCACGGGACCGCCAAACGCAACACCTAAACTAGGGAAGCAAAGACTGCACTTTGCCCAGGATACTATGAATCTGATAAGATTTAGCATACTATGATAAACCCATCAAGCTCTTTGTGGGAACCAAGTTTCTGAAACTTATTACAAAATACATCTAGCATAGACATCTGCCTTGGGTTCAAGGGGCACACATAGGTAAAATCTGAGAGGATTAGATGAGTTCCAGCTAGGAACCTCTGTTGTTGCGGGTGTGGACTCTTGGACCGAGGTGAGGTTGACGCTAACTGCAGGGAGAAGCTCTGCATGTCCTCACTGTCGGCTGGTGGAGCTGGCTGGAGCAGAGGCCCAACAAGAACTTCACCAATACCAGCCCTTGTTCCCCAAAGGTAAAGCCTTTGGGTGCCAGGGCTAGCTGGGCTTAGGCGCGGGCCTCTGTGTTGGGAGGAATCAGTTGCAGAAGAAGTAAGCCAGCAAGAAGAAGACAAGGTCAGTCCAAGTAGAGGTCGGGGCAGGAACTCCAAGAAAGCAGGGTCAGGAACCAAAGACAAGGCACAGGAAAGGAAGCAGGATCAGGAACCAGGAATAGCATAGCAAACAACTACTCCTGTGACATCATCTAGAGGTGCTGCGGTGATTTTCCTGCTGCGGGTCCTTTAAAAGATGCTGAATCACATGCGCCTAGGTATTCCCACTCATCTGAGCAGCTTCCCTAGCGTATCACGCCGGCCCTATGAGGTAGTTGGCCATGTCATCACTCACTGTGGCATCGGTGGGCCCCTCTTGGCTCGGGACCAGAAGTAAGAGTGACCAGTCGTGGGACAGACCCGCGACCAGCGAAACGCAACATCTGTCATATTGGTTTAATGATCATATTAGTGCATTTTAATAGATGTGGCCTTCTGCCTTCATTCTGTAAGCAAGACTAGAAGGTGGCAGTAGAGCACCATAAAATGGACCCATGGATTGAGGATAACACTCTAAATCATAGACTGGATTACATCTATTTCCTAATATTTGATGTTTTGCTTGAAAATGAGCAAATAATGAAGGACCTTATCCAGATACAAATCTTTGGCCATATATGATGATTCAAGCAGTCAGTCTCCCCCAAGTTTCCCAGTTAGATTAGACAGTGAAGAGGCTGCAGTCAGTGAAACAATTCTTTGTGGTTAAGAAAAAATGTTCTGTGTGGATTAGGCTGAATGCAGTCTTAAGCAGGGTATGAAACCCGATGCTGTGCTACTCAAGAGGTATTGCTCATTTTATGCTTTTGTCTAAAATCCTTGAGGACCTAATTCAGACTTGCTATTCAGTTCTGCAGAGTGAATTTTCTACTGTGTAACGTTCTCAATATTCTAGCAACCAAAAAAAAACCCAAAACAGACAGAAAGTTGGACCTGTGCCCCAAGGACCTCATGCAGACTTCTTACGCTGCTGCATAACAATTACATATAGTGATTTCATGCACTGGAAAAACCAGGATAGGCCACTCAGATTGAATTGGCCATCTGTACGGTAGATTTAGGGTTTTTTCCTGAGTGAATAACGTTCTCATCTGTGAATAACGTAGAACATGACTTCCAGCAATATTTTAACAAGGAAATACAACTGGAGTTATAGAGCCTGATCAGTGCGTTCCTGAAGTCAGGCATTAATCTGTTATGTTTGTAAGATGTTCCTGTCTTGGATGATACCAATATGTTATGATTTTGTAGGAAATTGTGAACCCCGGGCCAAGATGAGAGATGTCTCCGCCCACAGGGAGGAGCCCCATGAGCCTCATCGTCGGTGGGCGTGGTCTCAGCGATGTAGGACACAGCTGTGAGAGAGACTTTATTAGAGAGAAAAGATAAGGCACAACCCGAGGAGCGGGAAATGCAATAAACACAGTTCTTGAGCAATAAGATATACCCAGGGTGGTACTGTAGATGAGAAGGTCCGGTAGTGGCCCGCAGCTCGGGGTACACCAGGAGGTTCCTGCAGGCTGGTGGAGATACCCCAAATCCAGTAGTGGCCTGCAGCACAGGGTATGCCGAGGATGACTATACTGTAGGTGACGAGATAGCTGAGGTCTTGAGATACAGGAACCAAGAGGAGGATCTTGAGTAGCTGCAGCAATACCCTGTAGCTCAAGACATGTAGAAGCGATGATGCTGAAGAATGGTAGTAGCCCGAGGCACAGGGTACACCGTGGAGACTTCAGCAATGTTGACATCGTAGGAAACTGAAGAAGGTACTCACACAAGGAAGTTCTAGGAGAGAGACCCAAGGAGCGGGTCAGTGAAGTCCAAGGCAGGAAGGCCCTCCGAGGAGCAGATAGCCAAGACATGGAAGGGCCCCCATGGAGTGGTTATCCAGAGTGTCTGAATGCCACGAGGAGATACTGGAACAGGAGATCCAAGAGTGGAGCGGATTTAACAATGAGAGAACTCCTTGCTTATTCGTCTTAGCAGTGGGCCGGTCAGCTTAAGTACACCAGCGGGTTGACGTCATCGGGACGGGATGCCCCCGAGGTTCCCACCGTGACGTATACAAAAGGAGGCCCTGCATGTGCGCCTAGGTGATTCTGGAAGAAAGATGGCGGTCGGCAGTGCCCACGCCATCCCGGAGACGCCGGGGAGGTCAGCGTTGGGTGGCGGAGGCCGCCATTCTTCCCATGATTGATGGTGCAGGGAAAAAAGAGGTGAGCATGAGAGGTCACAGCCATCTGTGACCGATGGGCGCAACAATACCCCCTTCTTAGGGCCCCTCCCCGGGGGTTTTGTCTTCCTTGGGCGATCCAGATGGAATTGTCTGATCAATTCCTTTTCAAGGATGTTACTTGCAGGCTCCCAGCTATTTTCCTCTGGTCTGAATCCTTCCCAGGATAAAAGGTACTCCCAGCGTCTTCCATGTTTCCGCACATCAAGGATATCATCTACCTGGTAGGTAATGTCCTCTTCAGTGGAGAGAGGTTGCGACTCAGGTGTCTTCTTAGAAAACTCTGATAAGATGAGTGGTTTTAGAAGAGAGATGTGGAGGGCGTTGTGGATCTTGAGAGATGACTGGACTCAGGCAACGGAGTATAGGGAAAGGTCCTATGTACCAGGGTGCAAATCGAGCTGAAGTCAATTTGAGACGAATGAAGCGGGTACTGAGCCAAACCTTGTCCCTGGGCTGTAGCTGTGGAGCTGCTCTGTGACGGGCATCATAAAAACCTCTTTGCAGTTACCATCATCTCTAAAGATCCACAACGCCTAGCACATCTGTCTTCTAAAACCGCTCATCTTATCAGAGTTTTCTAAGAAGACACCTGATCCGCAACCTCTCTCCACTGAAGATGACATTACCTACCAGGTAGATGACATCCTTGATGTGCGGAAACATGGAAGACACTGGGAGTACCTTATATCCTGGGAAGGATTCGGACCAGAGGAAAATAGCTGAGAGCCTGCAAGTAACATCCTTAAGAACATAAGAAATTGCCATGCTGGGTCAGACCAAGAGTCCATCAAGCCCAGCATCCTGTTTCCAAGAGAGGCCAAACCAGGCCACAAGAACCTGGCAATTACCCAAACACTAAGAAGATCCCATACTACTGATGCAATTAATAGCAGTGGCTAATCCCTAATAAAACTTGATTAATAGCAGTTAATGGACTTCTCCTCCAAGAACGTATCCAAACCTTTTTTCAACCCAGCTACACTAACTGCACTAACCACATCCTCTGGCAACAAATTCCAGAGCTTAATTGTGCGTTGAGTGAAAAAGAATTTTCTCCGATTAGTCTTAAATGTGCTACTTGCTAACTTCATGGAATGCCCCCTAGTCCTTCTATTATTTGAAAGTGTAAATAACCGATTCACATCTACTCATTCAAGACCTCTTATGATCTTAAAGACCGCTATCATATCCCCCCTCAGCCTTCTCTTCTCCAAGCTGAACAGCCCTAACCTCTTCAGTCTTTCCTCGTAGGGGAGCTGTTCCATCCCCTTTATCATTTTGGTTGCCCTTCTCTGTACCTTCTCCATCGCAACTATATCTTTTTTGAGATGCGGCGACCAGAACTGTACACAGTATTCAAGGTGCGGTCTCACCATGGAGCGATACAGAGGCATTATGACATTTACCGTTTTATTAACCATTCCCTTCCTAATAATTCCTAACATTCTGATTGCTTTTTTGACTGCTGCAGCACACTGAGCCGATGATTTTAAAGTATTATCCACTGTGATGCCTAGATCTTTTTCCTGGGTGGTAGCTCCTAACATGGAACCTAACATTGTGTAACTACAGCAAGGGTTATTTTTCCCTATATGCAACACCTTGCACTTGTCCACATTAAATTTCATCTGTCATTCTTGACAAGGAACTGATCAGACAATCCCACCTGGATCTCCCCAGGAAGCCAAAAACCCCAGGGTGGGGCCCTAAAAAGGGGGGTAATGTTGCGCCTGTCGGTTGCAGATGGTTGTGACCTCTCGTGCTCACCTCTTTTTTTCCCTGCACCATCAATCATGGGAAGAATGACGGCCTATGCCAATCAACGCCGACCTCGCCGGCGTCCCCGGGACGGCGTGGGTACTACTGACCGCCATCTTTCTTCTGGAATCACCTAGGGGCGCGCACGCAGGGCCTCTTTTTGTATACGTCATGGTGGGAACCTCTGGGGTGTCCCTTCCCGATGACGTCAACCTTCTGGTGTACTTAAGCTGACCGGCCCACTGCTAAGACGAGTTAGCAAGGAGTTTTCTCATTATTAAATCCGCTCCACTCTTGGATCTCCTGTTCCAGTATCTCCTCGTGGCATTCGGACGTTCTGGGTCACCGCTCCAAGGGGGCCCTTCCACGTCTTGGCTATCCGCTCCTCGGAGGGCCTTCCTGCCTTGGACTTCACTGACCCGCTCCTCAGGTCTCTCTCCTGGAACTTCCTTGTGTGAGTACCTTCTTCAGTATCCTATGATATCAACTTTGCTGAAGTCTCCACGGTGTACCCCATGCCTTGGGCCACTACCGTTCTTCAGCATTATCGCTTCTACATGTCCTGAGCTACAGGGTATTGCTGCAGCTAGCTACTCAAGATCCTCTGCTTGGTTCCTGTATCTCAAGACCTCAGCTACCTCGTCACCTACAGTACAGTCATTTTCTGCATATCCCGTGCTGCGGGCCACTACCAGATCTGCACTTCTGAGGTATCTCCACTAGCCTGCAGGAACCTCCTGGTGTACCCCACACTGTGGGCCACTACTGGACCTTCTCATCTACAGTACCACCCTGGGTATATCTTATTGCTCAGGAACTGTGTTTATTGCATTTCTGGCTCCTCGGGTTGTGCCTTATCTTTTGTCTCTAATAATGTTTCTCTCACAGTTGTGTCCTTCGTCGCTGAGACCCACCCACTGACGGTGAGGCTCATGTGGCTCCTCCCTGTGGATGGAGACATCTCTCATCTCGGCCTGAGGTTCACAATTTCCTACAAAACCATAACACAAAGAATTAACTAAAAAAGCTAATTTGAAAAGAAAGGTTTTAATTAGTTTTCTAAAGGTCTTAAGAGAATCTCACTGCCTGAGTTCCAGAGAGAATTCCAGAGAGTTGGATCTGCCACTGAAAATGCACGTTCACGAGTGATGTGGAGATGGACTGTTTTTGGAGATGGAATTTCTAGAAAGCCACGCTGACAGAAACATTGTAGTTGAGTGGGTTGATAACATTTCAGAATAGCGTTTGCCCAGTGACAAGAGTGGTCATTAAGAAGTTTGAAAATTAGCATGCGTAGTTTATATTTGATATGCTCTTCAATGGGGAGCCAGTGAAGATCTATCAATGTGGTGGTGATATGATCCTGGCGCCTCAGGTCTGCTGGAACGCGGGCAGCTGAGTTCAGAAGTATCTGAAGATGGCGAGTGGTTGTCTTAGGTAAGCCTATGTATAAGCTGTTACAATAGTTGGGGAGAGATCGACACGAAACACTGTGCAGAACTCAGGAGGATGTAGCAATTTTTTAAGACCAGAAAGCACTCGTAATCTGTAGAAACCATTTGAGATGACTTGCTTAATCTGTGGCTGGAAGGAGAGGGTTTTATCAAGTAAGACGCCTAAACATTTGATTTGGGATTGAAGTGGAAAATGCTGACCATTGAAAGGTATGGACTTTTGAATAATGTTAGTATAAGGACTATGAATGATGATGAATTCTGTTTTGGTCATGTTGAGAGAAAATTTGTTATGCTTTAGCCAGCTAGTAATAGTAGAGAGACAAATTTGTAGATGGTCAACAGTGTCTTGCCATGAAGAGTGTAGTCAAATGCAAACTGAATGTCATCAGCGTATAATTTGTAACAGTCTGTAAGAGAGGAGAGTATTTTACAGATTGGTGCAAGATATATATTGAAAAGACAGGCAGAAAGAGCAGAGCCCTGTGGAACCCCAGTTTTTATGGGAGAGGAGAGGATGTTCCGATATTTAATAGTTTGAGAATGATCAGAGAGATATGATTTGAACCACATTAGCACTGTGTCTGGGAGACCACATTCCTGAAGACAGAAAAGTAGGATGTTGTGATCTATGGTGTAAAAAGCTGAAGATATTTATTTATTTATTTATTTGTTGTTTTCTTCTGTGCTTCACAGAACGGTTTACAAGCTTCACAGAAAACAGTAACATTATTACCTTATAAAATGGAAGTTCTAAGATGTTAATAAAAACACATAATAAATATTAATACTGAGTGCAATACATATAAGTAAATTATCAATCTAAAATTGCTATTAAAATAAAATACGCATAGTAGATATTAATCATGAGTTCAGTACATATAGCTAAAATATCAATCTAAAATTTATAGAAAATAAAAAAACAAAATTAAGTAATCATATACAGATGTGGCGGTTAATAAAATTAATTGTTTAAACTGGTCTTATTCATTATCCTTGTAAGCAATACCAAATAGCCAGGTTTTTAGGTCCTTTTTAAAAGCTTTAATATCTAATTGCAATCTGAATTCTGTAGGGAGTGTATTCCATAGTTTGGGCCCAGCTAATGAGATGGTTCTTTCCTTTACTTGGCTCAGATGGGCAGAATTTACAGATGGAATGGCCAGCAGGCCTTTGTTTGTAGATCTTTCTACAATTTTTTAAGACGTTACAGTTCCCCCTTTCGATGTAAACCGACCTGATATGGTCCCTACCATGAAGGTCGGTATAGAAAAGTGTTAAATAATAATAATAATAATAATCTTAAACTTCTTTGTGGTTTATACAACCGAATTGCTGCGTTTAACCAGTCTGTTTGGTCACCATAGATCAGTCTGTGTATTATACAAAGTACTTTGAATTGAATATGATATTTTATTGGGAGCCAATGCAGGCTTATCAAAGTCGGTATGTGATTACCTTTTTTGCTTCCTGTTAAAACCCTTGCTGCTGTGTTTTGCAGTACTTGTAACAGACGAAGTGTAGAAGACGGTAGATCGAGTAAGAATGAATTGCAGTAATCAGTGCTGGAAAAAAAAGAGACAAGAAGGAACTGGTGGCAGAGGCAATGCCTCGCCTCAAGGTATCCGTGAGAGATAAGAGAAGGAGTTCAGTACTAAGAAAGCATCTGAAACCATATTGGTGAGGATCCAATAGCTCAAATTTTTCAAGATATTCATACAATTGTTTTATGGCAGCAGATTCAAATATTTTCGAAATGGGCCTATAATTGCCAGGGTCAGATGGATCGAGAAGGTTCTTCTTGAGGAGAGGCCGAACCATGGCTTTCTTGAGTGAGGGGGGAATGACATCTTCTTCACTGAAAGACAAGTTGATCAGCCTAGAGTAAATAGGAGCAAGAACATTTCTAGAGGCTTTGAATAGGAAGGAAGGAAGGACATTGACTAGAGGGGTATAAGGTGTTGTTGGAGTTCAGAATTAGCGTTTTAACCTCAGTTGAGGAAACATGTTCAAATTTATCCCAGGGGGCTAAAGTAAGAGATGTTGGATTTGTGTACCAGCATGGGACTGAGCAGAAGGAAAGATTGAGTTTTTCAATATTAAGATTGAAGGAAATCATGAAAGATTCAGCAGATAAGTTTTCTGGAGGGGAATTGGAGGAGAGGGGAGGGTTGGTAAGCCTTTGGCAGTGGCGAATAGAACTTTAGGATTATAGCCTGTTTCTCTAATTTTATGGGAAAAGTGATCTTACACCGCTTGTTGAACAAGTGTCTGAAAGGAATTAAGCTGTGACCAAAAGGATTTAGCAGATTCAGAAGAGGGATGATTCTTCCAGCATTGTTCTGTTTTCCTGAGATTCTTTCTGGCATTGCTAATTGGTTGTGTTCTCAACCAGGGGGGAAATTTGGATTTAAAATGAAACATTTTGATAGGAGCTATTTCATTAATAACTGCATCAAAAATGGAGTCCCATTGAGAAAGAGCCTCAGAGAGATTCTGGAATGAAAGAGAGGTGAGAAGTGGAGAGAGTTTTCAGAGGAAGTCAGAGACATCAAAAGAGGCACGCCGTAAAGTGCTGGAGTGATCAAGAAAGGCTTGAGCAGTCTGTGGAGCAGAAGGATATTGAAATTTAATCAGAAAGTGGTCTGACGAAGGAACTGGGGAAATGTCTATTGATTTAATGATGGAGGACCGCGTGGTGACATTAATGAAAATCAGGTCAAGTGTGTGTCCAAGCCTAAGGATTGGAATATGTCAAGAAATAGCGAACATTGAGTGGAGGTGGTTGAGGTATCGATCTGAAGATTAAAGTCACCCATAATAATTGTCTTATTAAGTCCAATTTGCATAATAGTAATTGCTCAAAAAAAGGAGAAAGGTCAGAAGATAGCAATTTTGGCGGGGCATATATTAAGCATATGGTCAGCTGGTTAGTGGAGGCAAAAAGCATAGCCATAAAGATATTGTGTTTTGACATTCCAGGTAGTTTTATGGATAATAAGAAGGCCACCGCCATGCGTTTTTGGGCATGGCTGTGAGGACAAATTTGGTTTAAAGTGAGGTGATCTGAGTCAAGTAACCATGATTCCGTGAAGCAGTAGAAATCTAGGCTTTCATTAGAGATGAAATCGTGCAAAAAGTGAGCTTTAAAGAAAAATAGAAGTTCGGCAAACGAGGATTCCGTTGTATACCATTTAGAGATGTGCATTCATTTATCACGAATTAGGCAATTTCGACGAAATTGCCTAATTCGTAGTGGTTCGGGGGACCTGAACCACGAAACAGATTTTCCCCGAACTTCAGGGAAAATTAGTTTTTCGGGTTAGTGCAGGGGGGAGGGTCACATTTATTAAAAAAAAAAAACAACCCACCCCAACCCTTCACATTTACTGTATTACAACCTCCCCCACCATCCCAATCCCTCCCCAAGACTTACTAAAAGCCCTGGTGGTCCAGCGGGGTCCCGCGAGCAATCTCTCCCTCCGTGCTGTCGGGCTGTCGGGCCTGCTACAAATCAAAATGGCGCCGATGGCCCTTTGCCCTTACTATGTCACAGGGGCTACTGGTGCCATTGGTCAGCCCCTGTCACATGGTAGGAGCAATGGACGGCCGGCACCATCTTGTGCTCCTACCATGTGACAGGGGACGACCAATGGCACCAGTAGCCCCTGTGACATAGTAAGGGCAAAGGGCCATCGGTGCCATTTTGATTCGTAGCAGGCCCGACAGCCCGACGGCACGGAGGGCGAGATCGCTCGCAGGACCCCGCTGGACCACCAGGGCTTTTAGTAAGTGTTGGGGAGGGATCGGGATGGTGTGTGTGTGGGGGGAGGGTTTTGTAAAAAAGTACAATTGAAGGGTTGGGGTGGGTTTTTTCCGATTTGGGTTTGTTTTTTTTAATTCGTTTTTCCGGTTTCGGGTTCCAGCTTCATTTTTTCCAGAAAACGATCTGTGGGAAAACAAGTTTTCCCACGAACTGCCCGAACTGAAACCCGACCCAAAAAAACGAAGCTCATCTCTAATACCATTCTGCTATGGCCATGTTTCACATCTGTACTGGGCCCACTACCAAACCCATCTTTGTCCTATGTACATCAAAGGATATTTTTGGAACTATAACGTAAAAAGGAGGCAGAAAAAAGTTGGCTCCAGTAAACTGCAGATGTTAGGAGCTGTGCCTCCTGCCTCTTCTCTGCTCAGTATTTTCTAACCTGGCATAAAATGTGCTTTCTGGAAGGCATGCATTGATATTTTAGATGGGACGTAAAAATGTTTCTGCTAAATCTTTCTCTGAATGATTGGAACTTACAAACTCTTTATTGTGCTTCAGCCAAAATGAATTCCTACTTAGCATATGCCTAGGTTTCCCCTAACCATCTGAATTAGAGAAGGAATGCTTTAGTTTTCAACTCTGCCACTGTCTCTGTGTGTAGAGCCATCACGGGGTGGACAAGAAGGGGCCTTTCTCTCTTTCCCAGGCCCTGTGTGCCAAGACAGGGAGTGGAGGGGGTGCCACACCACCCTTTTGATTCAGAATGCAAGTCTGTGAGCACGCCAGTCCAAAAGGTAAAGGATGCACCAAAAGCCAAACCTTGCCTGGGGTGTCATTTTGCCAGCGACTGTCCTGGTGTATAGACATTGAAAAACATTTTACCTGCTGGTGTCTTGATTAACTCAGTGGTGATTTGTTTGACATTAATAGTGTGGGGACTCAGTGGGATCTCAGTAAATGGCCAAGAACTGATGTGTAAAGTGCCATCATTTGCTTTTGAAGAATTGCTACAGTAAAGTTTTGTTTGGATACCCAGCTCAAGTGTCTAGAATATCTTGTTGATACTTACATCCCTCGCAGTGAATGTGAACAGAGACCTACCTAGGATATAGGAAAATATAGAGTCACCCCTTTGGAAGAATATTTCTCCTTCCCCTGTTGGTAAGAACCCAAGACCTCAGGACTGTGGGACAGAGAGAAAGAGAGAAAGGCCCTGGGACCCCATGTGACCCCTGCTTTCCATGCAACCACCGGAACAGGGGCTACAGTCACTCATGCCATGACGTCCATCCAGTAGGGGAATGTATGGCACACAAAAGGTGCACAAATGTGAGTTTCTGAAGTTCTAATTGAAAAATCCATTGGCATCTTTACTGAATGGATGATATTGTCGGAAGACACATTAACCATAAGAATGTTTTGCATCCCTTACATGGTGACCTGATCATTCTGGGATACATGTGTGCATGAAAGCAACCAAACAAAACTGCATGCTATTCTAAATACATTAAAATAAAACAGACTCAGGCTAATCATTAACTTGATTTGTTTACAACAATCCTTCCGATCTTTGTCTAACCAAAATCTAGGGAGAAATATTGAGCAGAAGTACCATACTTATCAAGTCAATGGAAACAATTGAGAATAGCAATTATGCTGCATATTTTTTTGGAATATGTTTCTTTCAAATTTCTTGGAAAGAATTAATCAGATGCTTTAAATGTAACCCCAGAGTTCTAACAATAAGTACGTTTATTTCTCTTTCTCATATTTGAGTATCAAAGCTCTTAATCATCATGGGGTAGTTTGGATGACAGCAGCATCTTTGGAGCTTTGGAAATGCCTTTTCTTGTTTATCGTCCCTTTGCCAAATTCTGTCTTCAGATGTATCATCATAGTTCTGAACTTTGCAAACTGAGCTGCAATTGCCCCTATGTTAGCAAGACACCCAATTTAACTTCCTAAATAGGATTCTGTTTCAGTCTTATGCTAGTATTTTTCAATAATAGTGGAGATTAGAACACATATTGAACTTTAATTAATCAGAACTGTAGCTTAGCTGACTTACTTTTTGGGGGCAGGAGTAGGGAAGCAGGTGATACGTGTTGCACTCGGGGGTGGACCCTTGTCCTGGGGCAGAGATGGAACGCCTCCTGAAAGGGAACAGGAGGTAACTGCCCCCAGGGGGTGGAGCACTGGAGGAGACAGAGGCTGTGGAAAGCTTCACCACTGGAAGCTCGAGGTCCCCCCAGGAGGAGCCCATAGGGACCCTGGCCGCTTGGACTTAGGTGGGCCTCGCAGGGTCTCCTGAGAGAATGAAAGTCTGGCGTGCCCAAGGAGACAGGGGGAGCGCGATCGGGTTCGAAGATGGAGGCTGGTTGGAACAAGGAGAACCAGAACAGAGTTGGTGATGACAAGGCGAGGAACAGAGCCAGAATCTGGAGAGGTCAGGCAGGCAAAGGTCAAGATCCAGAGGTCAGTCCGAGGAGTGGTCAGCAAAGCAGGGTTCAGGTACCGGAGGTCAGAGGCAGGCGGCAGGCAGGTCAGGAGCAAGCTGAGATCAGTACCAGTAAGACAGTCCGAGGTACTACCTGGGTAGACAGACAGACGAACACAGGAACAAGCAGGATGCAGGAACTAGGATGCAGGAACAAGTCAGGAACAGAACTGGAACAGAAGGATCCTGGAACGAGACTAGGAACGAACAGGAACAGGAACAAGCGCAGAGGCAATCTTAGAACAAACCGACCCGATTGCCAAGGCAAGGAAGCAATGACAGGAACTTCCTTATATTGAGGGATCAATCAGGGCGCACCACGGAGCTAGGACCGCCCTTGGCCCTACATGAGTCCGGGAGGTCCGCTCGCGCGCGCATAGGGGTGTGGCTAACATGGCCGAGGACGCCGAGCCTCGGCGTGAGGCCTGGCACGCAGTGGAAGGCCCGGTGACCGCCGCCGCGGGACGCCGGAGCCTGGCAGGACTGGCAACTACCGCGAGGGAGGTCATCCCGGGACCCACTGTGGAACCATGAAGGTGAGCAGGCCCGCGCGCAGGACGGCTGCGAGCGGGACACATAACAATACGGTGCAGCAGTCAGAACATGAAAGTGGGTATCAGGCAAAGGCTTAGAACTTATGGAATCTAGTCAGACCTCCAACACTGGTGTCTGTGCAGGCTTGGGAAGGTAACGCAGCAAATCCACACATAATCAAACATATCTCTGATATAATAATAAAAGAATGCAATTATTCTCTTTGTCCTTTACTCTGAAAGCAGTCATTTATTTGACCAATAGAGTAAACCAAGAGTCGATGCAGCCTGAAATGTTTTCTCATTGCATCCTGATTACTGTCCGTTCAGTTGCATGAATGCAACCTCATCAAAACAGACAGAATGATTCTTTGAAGGAGGCCAGTCTTGGGCTTTGATAGCTCTTGCAGAGGACCAAGTTCAACATATACTGTGAGTCTGCCCAGGAAGAAGGGCCCTGCCCCACCAGCACGTTTTATGCTGACAAAAACTAAGTGACGGCCGGCTGCTCCTTATTCAGTTTGTAATAGTCCTGCAGGTCTGTTTGTGCATTCTCATCGGGTAGGCTTCCTGTTTGGATAATGGTGCTATTTAAATATTAGAATTACTACAGATCTTCTAATCTAGTTATTCGAAATGCTGCTTATGTATTATGGGAGCAATTTTCCAAGAGCCTGTGTAACTGCAAATAACATAGAGGGGCAATTTTAAAGCCATTTTTGCTGATAAAACAGCATTTTGCCCATGGAAATGGCCTTTTTGGAACTTGCTTACCCTTTATGAGGGTAAAATCACGGGGGTTGTTCCACCACTGGTGAGCTTGTACCCACATACGGCGGAGGCATTCCAGGGGCGGGTCAGCGGAGGCAATGACATGCATTCTTTTGGCCGGGCAAATTACCCAGGGCGAAAGCAGGCACCAGTCTCTGCTGGTACTGTTTCTAGGGCTACGGGGGGGGGGGGGGGGGCAATAATCAAAGCGAAACTCCCCACATAATTTAACTGCGAACTACTGCGGGCACAACGTGCCTGCAGAGAGTGCACCAGTGTGGACGGTTTGATTATTGCCATCTACATGCATGAACTTCAAAGACGAACAACCCCACATTGTTTCTTCTTGAAAATTAGCAAGTGCAAGGTGCACGTGTTATCACACGATTTGCATGGACTATTTGTGAAAATGGAGCGGGGGAGGCAAGCTGGTGCAGGTGCATTGGAAAATGCGCTCTTTTCCTCCCTAACCTCACTGCTCCCACAATGAACGTCTCTCTTTGAAATGCACTTAAGAGTTTGGGCGCTGTGGAAGCTCTGTACACTTTTAGCTGCATTCTGGAAGAGGAATTTTCTGCCAGAGCTTTTTAACCAGGTTAATGGCTTTGAAACTTGCCCTCTATGTGAATAATGTGTTAGCTCTGTTCTTATCTTTTCCAATTGCTGTGTTGGGTCTAGAGCTCAGAACTTCGAGCTTCCAATCCCATGCTTGGATCAACGGGATATCATCACTTCCCATATGTAAATTAGAATTCACAATATGGGCCCAAGCTTGGCTTGCACTGCTCAGGCTGACTGGGTCTGAGTATACTGCCGGGGCAATTTTCACAGCCTTGCGGGGATGGGGGTGGAGGGGAACAGTTGGGGAGGGGAGAAGGGGGGTTCCTAGCCATTGCTCGCTGGTGATCAGGGCTCATGCATACCTGGTTACTGAAGAAACCATGGTCTCTGGCCCCTGAGCAACAACTGTCATTGTGATGGCTGAGGTAGCGTAGACAGAAGGGCTAAAAATGAGCAAAACAAAACAATACCCTAACTATGAATGAAAGCTTTTGGCGTCATAGTCCCACCAGAGGTTGGCTCCGAGCTGGAAAGCCATGAGGAGCAGGAGGAAGCTGCTGGGCCAAAATAGTCCTAAAACAAGAACAAAAGATGCCATTTCGGCTAGTCTTAGCTTGAGTTTTCCATGATAAGCCCTTGATCCGACTCCAGGTAAAATGAACATCACATAGATGTCCAATTAGCCTAATTATCTATTTATTCTTTGGTAGAGTGTTTGGCTTCATGACACAAGCACTCCTTGAGACAAATTAAAATTTGATTCATTTTTGTTTTTTCTTGCTGGACCTTATAGGTACAGGAAGGATTATTAAAGATGTTATCTTCTCAGGAAAAAAGTTCATTGTCTTTGTTATTCTTCTAAACAGTTGGTTGTCAATCTAGTTAATAAATGCACACTAGCAGGTGAAAGTACTCAGATGTGCACTGACCTGTAATTTCATTTGCTCTTTAATACAATGTAAATAATTCATTTCGCACAGACTGTGTGTAGTCATTGGAAAATGCCTCCTTTTATGACTTATGAGATTTTGATCTTTTTTCAGGCGATTTCACATGATGAGAGGTTTGACATACAAAGATTGGAATGATGGTAAGAGCTAAGAAACCCACACCCCCACATGTACTTGTGCGGCACGAACTTTGTGACCATGAAGACCATCTCCTTGTCCTCATGTTCATTCCAGGATACCCAAGGAAGAGATATCTATTTCTATAGATGCTTTGCCAGTTAAATGACTGGTTTACACAAAACACAATCCAGCCAGATACCATTAAATTCTCAATTTAATTTTCTTACCCAATGGCTTTAGAAAGCTGATTTCACAAAGTGATGTACTTTTCCTCTTCGGCCATCTTGGAATGCATTTCCAAAATTCGTGTCCAGGTTGAGCCGTAAAGATGTCTCTTTCGATCACAAAAGGGCCAGAACTCCTCTGTGAAAAGCTCGTTACTTTCAGTAAAGTCTGGGGTGGGGAATTGAGTCTTAATATTTAAACTTATGTTTTAAAATATTTCTTTCAGAGTTATTACAATGAAAATAGGACAGCCCCTTGGGAAATCTTCATGTGACTTGAGCAGTGAACATCTAGTTTAGTACATCTTGTGATTTGTTGTGTGTAGCTCAAAGGGACTGCATGCCACCACTGGGAAACGTTTCACTAGCTGTGCATTGGAAGCAATGAATACAATTGCAGATGAATGATGTTGATTCTTACTTCATGTTCCAAAATGGGGTTGGTTAGCTGTTGTTTAATTTCAATTAACATATTCAGTGTTTTCTGAAAGAGGGATCACTTAGCATAACCAGCATTTGCAAGACATCAAGTACTCTCTCAGTCAAGCACGTGCAGAGGACTCTACAGAGCTGGTGCAAAGTCCTGATCAGGAGTCTTGGCCAAATATTGTGAATTTTTATTAGCGCTAAGTCTCCATAGGGCCAGAGCAACTGTTCCATTCACTTTCTCCTACAGAACAACCCTGGCTTCACCTCAGCTCTTACACCTTATAAAGCACTGTTGCAACTGGACTTGAACTGCTTACTTAAGGCCGTTCAACATCCCCATTAATGGAGAGTAAATAAGCAAGGCAAGCTGTCTTTCACTTCGCAGCTTTAGCTCCCTCTCAAAAGAAACAAAATCGCTGACTTCACTGCATTCCTTAATCTTTTGCACTAGTGGCCTCATTTATGGGGCATTATGCAGAGCCAGTGTAAATCCAACCCCTTGAACGGGGTCAAGCCTTCTCACCAGGTGTTAGGTGGAGTCGGGGTAAAACTCAGATGGCTTGTTGTTCAAGTCAGTCAAGTCTTGACTGTCAGTTCTCTCTTTCGTTTGGTCTCTGGCTCTCTCCTGCAACCAACTCAAAAGAACTTTGGTCCTGTGACCTTGTAGGATTACACGAAATGGCTACAGAATATTAGCAATAGCACAGCAGTACCAAGACTTACACCTGTTGGCTTCCTGTTCGCTCTGACTTTCACTGTGAATGTTCAGCCTCTGTGCATTGGGGCTCCATCGTAGCTTGGGTATGAGGGAAGAGGGGTAGTGTAATAATTAAAACACTGAAGTTGGACTGGAATGAGGCATGAGAAAGCTTAAGCTATGAATACAGTTTTGGGAATACTTTGTAACTGTGTAGTTTCCAAGCGGGCCTTTGAAATATTCCTTTTTCTATGCAGCCAAAAGTATGCACATTATGAAAGCATTCACGGACTTTTGAGTGGCTAAAAATCCACTTACCCAGATATGGCTGACTTAAGTGGGTTAAATCTACTTTTACCCACTTAAGTCTTTTAAAGTTTACCCCTAAAAGAATCTTTGTAGGCTGTGAAAGGTTTCAAAAGGAGCCACATGACAGACATATGATCATTTGCAAAGACCTCTCCAGGACCAGTATGTCTGCTTCATCCATGTACCATCATTCTTATGAAGAAATTTCAGTTTACTACATGAGGTGCTTGATTTTCACATGGATCCAGCACATAGATCTAGGGTGGAGATTTTCCCCTGCAGACGGGTGAAATATAACTGCTCAAATTCTGGGTAGTCCTGGGGATGCGGCTCGCATGTTGGGAAGGGGGAGGTGGAGACCCTTAGCCAGCTAGCACCAATTTTTAGTAGCAGCCGGCTAACGGGCTCATTCTTTATTCTGCAATGTGCCGGTATCGCATGCGGTGCGGTCTTACGGTACGGTCTTATTGCACGCGATACCGGCCGCATCACGGTGGTATTATTCTAATTAGGGGAAGGGGAGGAGTGTGGATGGGTTTATATCCCGACAGCGCTGCCGGTGATAATGTTTTTCACATTATCGCTGGCAGCGCCACAGGAAATAACTACACCTTTTCCCATGGCGCTATGGGGGCGATAGTGTGCGTTCCGGCTGCACCGTGGCAGATGAAACCACATCGCCGTGATGCAGCTGGCTGCCCACTATTGCCTCCCACCCCTTTTTTTTTTTCACGCCTCATCATTCTGCTATAAATGTGAATCTAGGGGTAAGTTAGGTGGCTATCCCAGCTAGGTTGTGGCTGAAAATCCGGCTATGTCTCCACTTTTTGAATATGCAGCCCATCACGCGAGTTATACAGAACTCTGTCACAGGATAGCCAGGTGCTCCAATACGTTATGGGGACTTTGCATCGCTAAAATCAAATATACCAAGCTAATAGATGGTAAAGCTCAAACCTTTTGTGCTTCCTGAATGTTTACTCCTCCTCTTTTCTTCCTTCGTGTTTCTTTCTTGCTCCTCAGTTTCGTTCATGTCATTTCATTGTTTTTGTTTAGATTTCGTATTTTCATTTCTTTCAGGTTTCTTCTCCCTCTGATTCTGTTTTCCATTCTCATAGACTTTCTTCTGTACTTTTCAGTGCTGTTGCCCCTTTGGTCCTTTGCTGGTCTCATCCCTGTATCCCATTTTTTGTCATTCATTTTGATTCCCTTTTCCCCTCGTTTCTCTTCCTATTTCATCATGGTGTTTGCTGGATTGACATTTTCCCTCTCCCCTTCCTCCTCTCTGCCTCATCTACCCCTCTCTTAATCTCTTAGCTCCTCCTATCTTCTCACCTCCCATCCTGCCAGAGCTCTCTGGAGCCACCAGCAGCACGGGGGCCGCAAGAACAGTGAGCACGCTCAGCACTGCCTCTCCCTCTACCGCCGTGCTTCCGCCATGAAGAAATGGGGAAGAGCTGACAGGCTCTGAGATATTACTGCAGGTCAAATCTTCCTCTTGCATCATGTAAGGGTCATTTCCAAGTGAGGATCCCTCGAAAAGAAATTGGCGATACATCGCTGCTCCTACCACATTTATGATTTTTTTGTGTTTGCATTTTTGCATTGGTGGTTGCCCCATTTGTAGTCTTCTCATGCTCTGCTTCACTAATTGGATAAAAAAAATTGTAATTGATATTGTTTTTGATGTAGATAGGCAGGTGCAGGAGGACTTGGATTTAATCCAGGTTGGACGGGGACGGAGACCTAGTCAACGTGGCTCATTCCAGCCTCACCGGACTCTTTCCCCCATTCTCTGGCTTGGATGTAGTTTGGATTAAATCTTACTGACAACTCACTGTTCCCGAGATCAATATGCAAAATCACCACTATTGCCCATGGTCAAACTGTGATCGTATTTGTTAGGGGTGTGCATGGAAACCGATTGTTTCACTTTGCAATTATTTAATTTTGTTTCCTTTTGTCATTTTAGTGCCATGCTAAAATAGTATTAGCATGCACTAAAATGATGAAGCAAAATGAAATGTGTTTTTATTTTATATATTGTTTTGGATTGAAATGACACAGAAAGAAACAACTAAATTAATTGTGTTTTCCATGCTTTTAAAACATGACAGCACATGCCTAGTTTTTGTCACATAAATTACTTTCAGCTTTTATTGTAAGCAATACAATAAAATGATCATGACGCTGTCAACAGAGTTTATATCTTCAGATGTAGCTGTACTGTAATTCCTGATTATATCATCACCATCCTTACTCCTTCTAGACAAAGAAGTATTTATTACTGAGGTACTTAAGTACCTCCATGGGGTGCATTACAGGTTAGGCAATGTTGGGTTCAAAAGGTTAATTGGAGCAAGAACCATGGGCATATAGTCCTGAAGCTGCATATTCCATGCCTTGGGTTGGATATTTTATAGCTGTAATCAGACTCTTGGAAAAACAAAGAGAATGCTGTTGGTAGGGTAGTGGGAGATGGTAACGCACTAGAATTCATATGGACACTAGATGCTACCAGAAAGATTTGTGTGATAACTAGGTAAAGGGTGCTTGGGGGTTCATGTTAGCCATGCATTTCTTTTACTCTTAAGATTAAGAAAGCCTGTCTTTTGTAACAGTCTCATTGACCCAGAAAGTTTTATAAATGGTTTTTGACCTTGTTTTGTAGCATTGTTGACCACATAGTAAGGTGAGGAAGAGGGGCCTAGCCTAGATGGATCCAGGGAGCATCTACTGCTTCAATTTAACTTTATGACACTGGGAATCGAAAGGAGACCTTGATGTTTCCTATTAACTATAATAACAAACACAACAAGGCTGATCATCGCAGAACCATTAAAAGTCCTCTCTTTGTTATTTATAAGAGTGCTTCCAGGGGCTTGGCGTGGGACGTCCACCCCAAGGCCTGCTCTGTCATGAAGGTACTGTAAAATGAGGATGTTTTCTTAGAAGGGCGAGAGTTGAGCTGCACCAGTAAATACATTTTCTCTCTGTATCTGCAAATTCAGGAGTACAGTTCGGCTCTCCCTGTTGAAACTGCCCGTTCTCATGAGATCTCCACAGGTTGTTTTAAAGCTGGGCTGCTTCCCAGCCCTTTTCAGCCAGTTTCCTGAGCTTGCTGACAGAGCCGTCTGGACAGCCCCTGGCTCACATTCCAAGGAATCTTTGCACCAAGTCAGCTTCTGCCGGCCCAATTTCAAACAAACACAGACGGACCACCACAATCCACAGCTCAACATGGGACTGGCACCACATGCCTTTTGAGATCTCAAACATAAATCAATTGTGGCGAGCTAAGACAGATATGGGCGGTCAAAAAAATCGCCAGTTCCACATACTATGTATGGAGTTGTAACTAGAGGTGCTGCCAAAGCTTGCTGACATTATTTCATTTAAGTCCTGCTGGAAGAGCAGTAGTAAACTAATGCATACGAGGTCTGTACTATGAGCAAGCTGGTAAGCAGGATTGCAATGGTGGGGTCCTCTTTCCCAGGAGTGATGGCCAATTCTGATTCAGAGACAGCCGGCAGTGTTTGCAGTCCAAAACTCCAGAGTGCATGCACAATTAAGAAAACGTCAATAGGGGCCTATGTCCAAAAATCTAGAATGCATGCAGTCAATAGGGACAGTCACCAAGGGGCTGATTTAGTTAGAATGGATGCTAAATAGCGAACTAGTTAGTAACAATTTAACAAGGGGAAAGGAGGAAAACCTGAGCTAAACCATGCTTGCGTGTTCCTGCTAAAAATTAGTTTTTATCAATATATTCACTAGTGACTGATGAATTTACTAAAGGTGTCAGACACTGATAAATTTAGCACCAGTTGGAAAGTGGAATTAAATATTAGCATGCCAGCAGGACAGGTATGCTAACTTTTAACACTGGGCTTTGGACCCCAACTTCAGGACTGTGAATAAACCTCTCCAACCATGACCCCCTTACCACAGTAACTCTCCTCTAGAGCAAAGAGAGAAGCCTTGATCCCCCTAACCCATAAGAGTGGTGCTGATCCCTCTCCCTCCCACCCTTCCTGCCTGTAAAAGTGAGGCTCCAGTCATGGTGCACCCCTGCCTCATAGTGGCATGCCACACCGTGAAGTGCTAGCTCCTCCCCTGATCAGAATTTTCCAATCAGGGGAGGAGCTAGCAGGAGGTTGGTTAGGACATGGGATTATAATATGTACAGATTGCACGTGTTTTAGTGTGTACAAGCCATGTATATTTTTATTTTACAGCCAGGTGTACCAAGAATTTCTCCCACAGACATAAAGAGGGTAATTTTTAGCAGCCTGCATATGGATAATTTTTAAAAGCTGATTTACACACATAAATTGGGGTTTAAATTAAAACTTACTCCCCAAATGGGGAAAATCCTTTAGAACATTGGGCCCTCGGTGATTAGACCATAGGGAAATATTAGCACACAAAGTAAACATTTTTGGCAGCGAGGTGGCCCCTCAGTGTCCTACTCTAAAAATTCAGAGCGCATGCGAAATCAGGAGCTACGTTGTTTGTAAGATATAGGAATACACTTTCATTTAAAAAGAAATAGGAAACAATTGCCAATGATATTGCCTATTTTGTTTCACTTTGTTTTGTAAGTGAGACAAAAAAAAAAAAAAAAGACAGCTGAGGGGGGATATGATAGAGGTGTTTAAAATCATGAGAGGTCTAGAACGGGTAGATGTGAATCGGTTATTTACTCTTTCGGATAATAGAAAGACTAGGGGGCACTCCATGAAGTTAGCATGGGGCACATTTATTTATTTATTTATTTAGCATTTTTCTATACCGAACTTCATGGTTAAATACCATATCAGATCGGTTTACATCGAACGGGGGATAGAGAAACTTGTAACAAAATGGAACAGTACAAAATAATCAGAAGAGAGCAGTAAGTTACATTAAACAAGGACAATAAACTTGGAGGCTTTACAGCTTAGAAGTAAGAAGAATAAAAGGCCCAAGAAGGGCAATAACTTAAACACAAAAGTTGTAATGGATTCAGATTAAACAGGAAACAATATTATCTGAGGAGTTAGGATAATCATAATAATAGGCAACAGAAATAGTAGCATGGTTCCGTAGCTCGAGAATAGGTTGTTTGTCTATTGTGTCTATTAAAACTAATCGGAGAAAGTTCTTTTTCACTCAACGCACAATTAAACTCTGGAATTTGTTGCCAGAGGATGTGGTTAGTGCAGTTAGTGTAGCTGTGTTTAAAAAAGGATTGGATAAGTTCTTGGAGGAGAAGTCCATTACCTGCTATTAATTAGTAACACACGTAAATCTGAGCACATTACCCCTGTCCTTAAAAGCCTACACTGGCTCCCCATCTCCTTCCGCATCCTGTTCAAAACATTCACCATCTTACACAAAGCTATCTACAAACACAACTCCTCTTGGCTCAATGAACCCCTCCAACCCACACAATCCTCCCGCCCTACCAGAACAATCCACAAATGCACCCTGCTTATCCCCCACCTTAAAAAAGCCCACCTCTCAGTTACAAGAAAGCCTGCTTTCTCTATGGCCGGCCCCACGCGTTGGAATGACCTACCACCCAGTCTTCGCATGGAACCCTGCGCTCTCAAATTTAGAAAACTACTAAAAACGTGGCTCTTTCATCAAGCCTTCCCGGATTAACCTCTTTTGACTACCCCTCCGCACCTGTATATTTACCCCTGTATTTTCACCCCCTGCATATTTATACCCCTACTCTTTTAACAATAACAATATACTTTTCCCTCGAACCATAGTTAACCTTGTTACTTAGATGTTACTGTTCCTCTCGTTTCTCTCCTCCTACTTGTTGGGGTCTCCTTCCGACCCCCAGTTACTCTTAACCTCCCATCTCCCCCCCCCCCCCCCCCCCCCCGTGTTATTTGTAATTTCCACCTTTTTGTTATCATGTAAACCGACATGATGTGTATTTTAATGTCGATATATAAAACCTGTTAAATAAATAAATAAGTTGACTTAGATAATAACCACCGCTATTACTAGCAATGGAAACATGGAATAGACTTAGTGTTTGGGTACTTGCCAGGTTCTTATGGCCTGGATTGGCCACTGTTGGAAACAGGATGCTGGGCTTGATGGACCCTTGGTCTAACCCAGTATGGCATTTTCTTATGTGATCATTTTTGTTTCATTTTCTTTCTTCATGTCCTGCCCTGCTCCCAGCTAACTAAAGCATAAATAATTAAAAAAAAAAAACAAAAACCCCATCCTAGGCTTCTCCTGCACCCCTCCCACCTTCCTCAAGCCCCCTCACCCCATCTCTTGGGCAGCAGTGATCCTCCTGATCCTTGGTTGTTCCTGTCCTATTGGTGCAAAACAAAACGGGAATCCCCCCCCCCCACAAAAAAAAAAACCAACCCCAGCAACCTACCAGCGAAATACAAATTACAAATAAAATAAAGCAAAACCTCCTGCACATCTCTAGTAAAATACAGGATGTGCAAACATCAGATAGTCTCTGTTTTTGTTTGAAATGTCTTAACTGCAGTGTAAACATACTCCGTACATTCCCAGAAATCAAAATCATTAAAAAAAAGAGCCAACCCCCCCCCCTACCTGTTTCAGTTCATAAATCAGGGAAAAAGGAACAACTGTGGTGTGTTGGAAGCAGGACGGGTGGAGGCCAGAGATAAGTGAAGGGAAGGGCAGAAGGAAAGGGAGAAATGAAGTCCCTTCTTCTTGAAACTAAATTATTTACCGAGGGCCAAAGTGGGACATTGAGACTTCTGTCTGCAAAATGGTTCTGGTTATATCTACACCAGGGGTGACCAACTCCGATGCTCAAGAGCCACAAACAGGTCAGGTATTCAGGATATCCCCAATGAATATGCATGAGATACTTTTGCATACAATGGGGGGGCAGTGCACGCAAATATCTCATGCATATTCACTTTGGGCAGCCTGGGAATCAGACCCGTTTGTGGCTTTTGAGGAGTGGAGTTGGACATCCATGATTTATACCATTTCATCTCAACTGGGAGATGTTTCACTTCTAAAACTCTCCACAAGAGATTGGATATTACTGACTTTAATTTTTTTAAATGTATCTTTATATATAAGACTTTATTACATTCACCTTCAAATTTGGACACACGTACATTTTTTGACTTCCAAATGCCACAACCTTTTTTGGAGGGGCCCAACAGTTTACTCCTGTCCCTTTTGGGATTCCAATTTGATCAGAACTGGCCTCTGTTAGGCTTCAGTGCCATGAGCCTTCGTTGCCAACTACCCCTATCTTTTTCCCACTGTTTTTATAACCTTCCCTAGCCCAACCAGTGCAGCGATGATCCTTGGTCAGGGGCCACAGATCATGGATCCATCCAGAACCCAACAGATGTGCACCCTAAATCTAGCCAGTAGTGTCACCATTGGATGATTACTGAGACTCCCAACCTCCTAGCGGGCTGTAAAGGCTGCCTGCCCGGCATACCCAAATACCAAAACTTATCTGCAGGAGGCCCTAAGAAAAAACTTCTTTGGATGCCCGGACTTCTGGAAAACAGGCTGTGGAACTCATCATGAGAGCTCAGGTCACGCGACCAGACCATTCTCTGCTCTTCCTTGGCTCTGTGAACACTGCCCATTGTGTCCAATTTCTCTGAAGCCATGAAAATTAGCATTTGCTCATTTAAGATTATGGTACAAATATCAGTGCATACAGAACCTGTTTGACAATCTGGCAACTCATATTCTATGATAATCCTCTTAACATGTGGGGGAGTAGATAATTTCGCTGTCTTTCTGCCAAAACCAGCAATGCCCCTGGTTCTTATTTTTCTGGGCCATGTCCAGTATGAACTTACTAAGTGTGGGAACCCCACTAGTCTCAGCCGTCTCTCCTGTTCTGCTTGTGGGTGTGCATATTTCCCAGAATGTGGTCATGGGATGAAAAGAAAAAACAAAAACAACCTTGTAGGGCTGAAAACTTCCACAGGGGGAACTGAGAAAAAGCGTTTTCCTTTCTTGGTAAAATTGCCTATTAACGTATCAAGCATTAACCTTCTTTAGTTTGCCCTCTGTGGATTAGAGGTCACAGAAGCAGCCACAAACCATGCACTCATTTTATGTGTGGACTGCATTTATTTTCAGTCTTTTGCTTGGCGATTTAAATACATGAGGACAAGATAAGCAAAAGATGAGAAAATTAGTATGAAATACTGAGGTGCATTTAATAATTAGCATTCCCAGATAAAACCCCCAGTCTGTCATCAACCGCGTGTACCACCTAGTGGAAGGTGGAACAATAGACCTACAATTAATTCCTAATTAATTTCTCTACCCCTTACAATACTTGTAGAATACAATGAGGATCAAGCCTGATTTCAGGTGGTTTAGACCTGATTTAATATGAATTGGAACTTGATCGCCGAGATCAATGACTTCCATTTAATGCTACTCCGTGCAGCTTATGTTGCAAATAATAAGCTAATTTAGTAGGGGAATGCATGGAAAAATATTTGGTTTGGTTTATTTGGTTTTAGTTACCGTTTTTTATTCGTTTTGTTGGTTTTGGTTCTCAAGTTCATTAGTTTCATGCATTTTGTCAATATAGTCATTTGCATTAATGTAAATGGGGGGAAGCAATGCATCCTATTTTGGATTCTAATATTTGAGCTTTCTATGCAAGTTTTAAGAAACTTGCAGGCAGGCATCAGCAGCAGAGGGAAGAACAATACACCAAGAATCTGGAAAAGTGGCACTAAGAGGGGCATGAACAGCCCAAGGCACCGTGAGAAAGGCAAAGCAGAACAAAGAGTGTGATGAACAGTCCAGAGCACAGTGAGATGGACAAGCAACACGGTGTCAATTAATTCCAAGGCTCGGAGGTCAAAGCCACATCATCAGTGGCATGAAGATCTCAAGGCACTGTTAGAGAGACAAAGCAGCACAAACCATGACAAGGACACCACAAAGCATAAAAGTGAGGGATTCGGCAGCAAGCACAGTGACATCAATATACCAACACACAGAATGCAAAATGGGATAGCAAGAGGAGATGCACTAACACCCCCAGACATTGAATGAGCCATAAGACAGCAAGAGAAGTGGCATCAACACTGCCAGGCGCAGAGTTCAGAATGAGGCAGCAAGAGGAATGGCATCAACATCCCTAGGCGCTGAGTGAGAGGCAAGACAGCAAGAGGAGTGGCATCAATACCCCAAGGCGCTGAGCCAGTAAGAGAAGTGGCACCAACACTGCAAGGTGCTGAACCAAACATTGAAGCAGGGCCTGAGGAGCTTGTCAGGCAGTGGGCAGCAGCAGGAAGGCTTCAGGATCCCAAGCCATCCAGAGAGGGTAGAGGAGGGGAAGGGATTTTTCCTACATATTTCTTTTTGGAGCCCAAACACCGCAGTATAACCAGGAGAGAGGCAAGGCAGAAGGAGCAGACTAGGCAGCAACGGTAGCCCAACAGCAAAGGAAGGCGCTGAAGCATAAAAGAGGCAGGGCATGAGAGCAAGCCAGGCAGCAGCAGTAAGAGTGGCAACAGGCAGCAACATAGCAAGGCACTGAAGCACAAAGTATGGGAACTGGTTCAGGGAAGGTTTGCACTCATTTCCCCTGATGCTCACATGGAAATTCAGGGAAACCCAACAGAGGGAGGTTTATCTTATAGAAAACCAACTTTTCTTCCAACTGTGGTGCTCTCCATCAATGATATGGACTCATGATGTCCCCTGCCACTGAGAATACCCATGGATCAGGCACACTAGTTGGTGGACAGAAAAATAAACACTGGGCAACCTTGACATGGCCATGTGCGCCCTGGGGCAGATTTTAAAAGCCCTGCACACCGGCACGCAAAGCCCCAGGATGCGCATAAGTCTCAGGGCTTTGCTTGGGGGGCGTGTCGGGGGCAGCGCGGCATTCGGGGGTGTTATAGGGCGGGGCCGTGGGCGTGGTATCAGCCCCGGGGGTGTTCCGGGGCGTGGCCGAGGTCTCCGAACCAGCCCCAGGCCAGGGAATGGCATGCCGGCAGCCAGGTGGCGCGCGCAAGTTACAAATCTACGCCCGCGCATACCTTTAAAAAATCTACCCCCCTGTATGCTAAGTGGTCTACGTATATGACCTCTATGGACAATCTGAACAAAGGTAAGGGGGGATTTAGTTAGGGCTGGGGGGTCGGAAAAAAAGTTCCTTCCGAGGCAGTTCCGATTTCGGAGCGGGAATGGAGACAGGCTGCTTGGCGTGGCGCGTGCACATTGCACAATTGTGCACCCCCCTGCGCGTGCCAACCCCGGATTTTATAACATGCGCGCGGCAGCGCACGCATGTTATAAAATCGGGCGTAGATTTGTTCGCACCGGGTTGTGCGAACAAATCTACGCCCGCGCATACCTTTAAAAATCTACCCTGCTGTATGCTAAGTGGTCTTCGTACATGACCTCTATGGACAATCTGAGGTACCAATCAACTTCAGTTTATGCAGAGGGCTCCTTTGCTGGGAGGGGGGAGGTATCTTTTGTTGCCAAAGACTAAGGCCGGTTGCAGGAAAGTCCATTGTGTGGTGACCACAGGGGATGGAGGGATAACAGATAAAGTGGGGAAGGAAGTGGTGGCTTTCAGGAAGCTGCTAATGTTGACAGTACTGCATAGGGAGTCCCCTCTTTCCTCCGCTGCATCCCCACTGGCCCTCTATCTCCGGCCCTGCCATTCTGGCACCCTAGCCACCAGCTTCTCTTTCCAGTAAGTTAGATTGTTGGACTGTACACTCCCTTTCACCCATGGGTCACATAGGATGGCCAGCATGTATGAATCCAGTTGAGTAAGGGGTCTGAACTGATTTTGCACTTGTAGATGCACGGAATCCATTAGCACTAACACCTCAGGTGTTAGTCCTTGTTAACATACTAAATGACAGCAGAAAAAGGCCAAAATGGCCTATCCAATCTGCCTGCTGAAAACCCTGTAATTGCTCTTCCAAGATTTTGATTATGGGGATGACCTCACTCAAGGTGGCTGTTGTTGAACTTCTATCCTCCATTACATCCTTGAAGGGCTTTTAAGACTTGTACCACCTGCATCACGTGTAACAAATCCTGATACCTCAGGGAGCAATGCATGCTGATCTTGGGGTCCATGGACATGGAGGGGTGTCTGTGGCTCCTTAACCTCTGCATCATCAGACAAGTAGAATTCCACCTGATGTCTGCATCCTGAATAAACTGGTGCACAGATGCCCTGATTGCCTGCTGCTTTTTATGGAATTGCTATTCACCCTTCATCCTCTGGTTAAAATGCCCCCATCTCCAGGGAATCCCTTACTTCCAGATGCAGCGTGTGCAAATTATTGTATCTCCTGGTAGCCCCCACTACTCCCTGCCCTAATCATGTAACTGCCAACGACAGTAATATAGAAAACAAACACTTTTTTTCAGCTTAGCCGCAGGCCCTCCATCATGCTTCATATTGCTGTTAAGATATGGGCCAAAGTATGACTCTGGTCCAACACTTGGGTGTGTGGTTCAGTCCATTTTTACTCTGAGGTGCACCACCACCACTTCTCCAAGGGAAAATGCTAGGGAAAAGGTGGGAACCAGGTCTTGAAGGTTCCTGGGATTTTGGCAGTGTTGCCAGCTTCCTAGACACAGTATGACTGACACTCTACCTGCCACGCCTCTGCGAACTCTGACCCCTCCTTTCCCCCTTCTGCAGCATTTCAGATCAGCAACAGGGCCTGTCTCCAAGGGGCTTCCTTTGCCCCTGTTGATGATTTTATCCGTACTGTGCCTTAAAGGAGGGTAGGAGAGTTGTGTGTGCGGGGAAGCGCCCTCTCATCCCTCGCCTCAGCCAGCAGATTGCCTTGAGCCACCCCTGGGGAGTGCTGTGTTGGTTTTGACTGATGGCCTTCTACTCCTAGCTCATCCCTGCTGCAGCCCTGCACCGAGTCTGCTTTTTTCTGCCCCTGCGCCTCATTAACAATGGAGATGGGAGTAGGTGGCTGCAATTCCACCTTTTCAGTCAAATCTGCCCCTCTAACTAGTATCCGCCCTCTTAAAAAAAAACCAAAAACAAAAAAAACCCCTTTCTGAGCTTGATGGTGCAGCTCCTGGTTCTCATCCTATGTCTCTCATCCTCACCACAGCTACTTGCACTGGCCCCGGGTGTCTGTGGCGAAGACATCTTCCCCTTTCCTCTCCTGTTGGATTGCCAAGTCACAAATTCCCCCATACATTCGTGCTCAACATAGGTGCAAAGCTGAATGGTATTTAAGAAACAAAAAAGATGGCAAGTTTAGCTGCTACAGATCTTGTTACAGATAAACCACGGTAATTACGAAGGACAGGGCCAGTGTTACTTCGAATGTGCTGTTCAATTAAACTCTTGTGTAGCAGCAGAAATCCTCACGGCTGTTCTAGGGGTAATCCCTAGGTGGGGGCGGATCCTTTAAACTGCACCCAGGGGCACACAGGAAGAGAGAGATGGACCTTTCTGTACACAGTTCTGTCAGTCTGTCCATGGATAGCATTTCACTTTCTGAGTTCCAGGGCTCCGTGTGTGTGTGTGTGTGTGTGTGTGTGTTGGGGAGGTGGGGTGGAACAATAGTTCCTTTCACATTAGTCCCAGTACAAACCCCTTTCCTCCACTGTAAACCACACTAATACTAATGTTCAATGTAATTTCCTTTCTCAGTTAATTGTGAACCGACATGATGTGTCCTACGAATGCCGGTATATAAAAATGTTAAATAAATAAATAAATAAATAAAAAGCATTCTGGGAAGCAATGAGGTTTCCAATTTCTTTTACTAGTATTTTCTCTCTGCCTTGTATTTCTACCTCGAGGCCGGCCTGAGAAGGACTCCATCAGCCACTACCTCCCAGACCATCTGCCATCCCGCCCGGTAGGACTGTTGACCCGCCCACTGTTGATGTCATTCTCTGGGTGCCAGGATAAGGGGCGTGTGTTGATGTCATAGGTGTTCTAGCATTCTCGCTCTCTGCCTTGTATTCCCACCTTGAGGCCTGCCTGGGAAGAACTCCATCAGCTGCTGCCTATCTGACCTCTCTCAGTAGGACTGTAAACCCACCCACCAGTGATGTCATGCACTGGGCTCTGGGATAAGGGGCGTGCATTGATGCCATAGGCACTGTACAACGAAGGAGCACGCACAAGGAGCAGGCCCCTTTGTATGCCCCTTACTGTCGCCTTTTTCGTATGTCTATTGGTGCCAACGGTTGAGTTTTATTTTCTTGGATTTTATATTTTCATCTTTTATCCTTTCTTTCGAAAAAGGTAATGGCTGTAGTGATTTTAATAAAGTATGCCCTGGGTCATGGGATTTATGGGGACTTAGTGGGTTTACATAAACAAGATTGTAAAAGAAACAGACATTAGGTTATTACTGTGTCTCATTCTGTTTCATCTTGTTTGCTGATTTCATTATTACTTCTGAATAAGAACATAAGATATTCCATACTGGGTCAGATCAAGGGTCCATCAAGCCCAGCATCCTGTTTCCAACAGGGGCCAATCCACTTTATGGATTTTTAATCTAGGAACTTATCCAAACCTTTGTTAAACCCAGTTACAGTAACTGCAGTAATCACATCCTCTGGAAATGAATTCCAGAGCTTAACTATGCGTCGAGTGAAAAAGAATTGTCTTCAATAAATCTAACCTTCCAAATAAGGCCACACACCTCGAACAGACCCACTAGAAGAGCATACAAAGACGTGTTATATACCCCACCTGCTAAAACCTCTTTAAGGAAGCGCGCCCTCTCCACGGCTGGGCCTCCACTCTGGAAGTCGCTCCCACCAGACCTCCGCCAAGAACCCTGCCCTTTGGTCTTCAAAAAGAAACTGAAAACCTGGCTCTTCAGTCAGGCCTCTTCGGACAAATAATCCCTTCGCCCTTGATCTCTCTCCCCCTTGAATCCTGCCAATGCTAAACGTCCCATTGCTCATTGTGGTTTTCTCCCATAACTCTCTCCCTTTTCCCCCCTACCGGCTCATTTCCCCGAGGCTTAGGCCTCTTTTCCCATTCTTATTATTATTAAACTTACTCATTTTAATATTATGTTATATCTACCACATTATCTGATAGTGTATTCTCTTATATTGCTAAAGTTTTCACATATCTGTTTTATTTCCCCGCACGTTCCTTGTTCCTATGTTTCATTTCCCCCGCACTGTTTTATTTCCCCGAACGTTCTTTGTTCCTATGTTCATTGTATACGCCTTCCGGCGACAGCTTTCAGTTCCATGTAAACCGGTGCGATATGTATCCTGTACAGGAGCATCGGTATAGAAAAGTTAAAAATAAATAAATAAATAAAATAAATGAGCTACTTGCTAACTTCATGGAGTGCCGCCTAGTCCTTCCACTATTTGAGAGAGTAAATAACCGATTTACATTAACCTGTTCAAGACTTTTCTTGATTTTGTAGACCTCTATCATATCCCCCCCTTAGTCGTCTCTTCTCCAAACTGAACAGCCCTAACCTCTTTATCTTTTCCTCATAGGGGAGTTATTCCATACCCCTTATTTTGGTCACCCTTTTCTGCACTTTCTCCAGTTCAACTATATATTTTTTGAGATGTGGCGACCAGAATTGCACATAGTATTCAAGGTGCAGTCTCACCATGGAGCGATACAGAGGCATTATGACACCCACCTTTTTATTCACCATTCCCTTCCTAACATTCTATTTGCTTTTTTGACCGCCACAGCACACTGAGCCGACGATTTACCACCCAAGATCATTTTCTTGGGTGGTAATTCCTAAGATAGAACCTAACATTGTGTAACTACAGCAAGGGTTATTTTTCCCTATATGCATCACCTTGCATTTGTCTACATAAAATTTTCATCTGCTTTTTCAAAGCTCAATCTTCTAGTCTCACAAGGACCTCCTACAATTTATCACAATCTGCTTGAGATTTAGCTACTCTGCATAATTTGTGACATCCGCAAATTTGATCACCTCACTTGTTGTACCCTTTTCTAGATCATTTATAAATATATTAAAAAGCACTGGTCCAAGTACAGATCCTGAGGCACTTCACTATTTACTTTTTTTCCACTGTGAAAACAGACCATTTAATCCTACTCTCTTCCTGTCTTTTAACCAGTTTGCAATTCACAAAAGGGCATCACATCCTATCGCATGACTTTTTAGTTTTCTTAGAAGTCTCTCATGAAGAACTTTGTCAAACACCTAAAAATCCAAATGCACTACATGTAGTGATTTACTTTTGTCCACTTGTTTATTCACTCCTTCAAAAAATCTAGGAGATTTGTGAGGCAAGACTTTCCTTGGGTAAATCCATGTTGGCTGTGTCCCATCAAACCATGTCTATCTAAATGTTTTTGTGATTTTATTCTTTAATACAGATTTCACTATTTTTCCCAGCACTGAAGTCAGGTTCACTGATCTATAGTCATCTTTGGAGCCCTTTTTAAATATTGGGGTTACATTGGCTACCTTCCAGTCTTCAGGTACAATGGATGATTTTAATGATAGGTAATTAATTGAAATAGGTCTGAAATTTCATCTTTTAGTTTTCAGAACCCTGGGGTGTATACCATCCAATCCACATGATTTACTACTCTTCAGTTTATCAATCTGGTTCAGTTAATCTGAATCATCACCCCTGAAAATCATCTTCAGAACGGGTATCTCCCCAACATCCTCTTCAGTAAACACTGCAGCAAAGAATTTGTTTAGCCTTTCCACGATGGCCTTATCTTCCCAAATTGCCCCTTTAACCACTTGATCATATGGTGTAACAGACTCCCTCGCAAGCTTTCTGCTTCAAATATATTTTTAAAAGTTTTTATTATAAGTTTTTGCCTCTATTGCTAACATATGTTCATATTCTAGGTTAGCCTGTATTATCAATGTCTTACATTTAACTTGCCAATGAACATAGAAATGACATAGAAATGACGGCAGAAGAAGACCGAATGGCCCATCCAGTCTGCCCAGCAAGCCTCACACATTTTTTCTCTCATTCTTATCTGTTTCTCTTAGCTCTTGGTTCTATTCCCCTTCCACCCCCACCATTAATGTAGAGAGCAGTAATGGAGCTGCATCCAAGTGAAATATCTAGCTTGATTAGTTAGGGGTAGTAGGGGCAGTAACCGCCGCAATAAGCAAGCTACACCCATGCTTATTTGTTTTACCTAGACTATGTTGTACAGCCCTTGTTGGTTTTTTTTTCTTCTCCCCTGCCGTTGAAGCAGAGAGCCATGCTGGATATGCATTGAAAGTGAAGTATCAGGCACATTTGGTTTGGGGTAGTAACCGCCGTAACAAGCCAGCTACTCCCCGCTTTTTGAGTGCGAACCCTTTTTCTTCTCCCTTGCCGTTGTAGCAGAGAGCTCTGCTGGATGTGTGAAGTATCAGTTATTCTTCTCCCCTGTATATGCATTGAAAGTGAAGTATCAGGCATATTTGGTTTGGGGTAGTAACCGCCGTAACAAGCCAGCTACTCCCCTCTTTGTGAGTGCAAATCCTTTTTTCCATTACCTCTTGCTGTTGAAGCTTAGAGCGATGTAGGAGTCACAGTAAGCATGTGTATTTTTATTTAATAAGGGTATTGTGTCAATAGCCATCATTCTGGCGAGTCACCCACTCTTCATTGGCGGCCTCTTGACTTTATGGATCCGCAGTGTTTATCCCACGCCCCTTTGAAGTCTTTCACAGTTCTGGTCTTCACCACTTCCTCTGGAAGGGCATTCCAGGCATCCACCACCCTCTCCGTGAAGAAATACTTCCTGACATTGGTTCTGAATCTTCCTCCCTGGAGCCTCAAATCGTGATCCCTGGTTCTGCTGATTATTTTCCTACGGAAGAGGTTTGTCGTTGTTTTTGGATCATTAAAACCTTTCAAGTATCTGAAAGTCTGTATCATATCACCTCTGCTCCTCCTTTCCTCCAGGGTGTACATATTTAGATTCTTCAATCTCTCCTCGTACGTCATCCGATGAAGATCCTCCACCTTCCTGGTCGCCCTTCTCTGTACCGCTTCCATCTTGTCTTTGTCTTTTTGTAGATACGGTCTCCAGAACTGAACACAGTACTCCAGGTGAGGCCTCACCAAGGACCTGTACAAGGGAATAATCACTTCCCTTTTCTTACTCGATATTCCTCTCTCTATGCAGCCCAGCATTCTTCTGGCTTTTGCTATCGCCTTGTCGCATTGTTTCGCTGTCTTCACATCATTAGACACTATCATCCCAAGGTCCCTCTCCTGCTCCGTGCACATCAGCCTTTCCCCCCCCCATTGAGTACAGTTCATTCGGATTTCCACTCCCCATATGCATGACTTTGCACTTCTTGGCATTGAATCTCAGCTGCCATATCTTCGACCACTCTTCCAGTTTCCTTAGATCCCGTCTCATTCTCTCCAATCCTTCCGGCGTGTCCACTCTGTTGCAGATCTTAGTGTCATCTGCAAAAAGACAAACCTTACCTTCTATCCCGTCCGCAATGTCGTTCACAAAGATATTGAACATAACCGGTCCCAACACCGATCCTTGCGGTACACCACTTAAAACCGCTCTCTCTTCAGAGAAGGCTCCATTTACCATCACACATTGTCTTCTGTCCGTCAACCAATTTGCAATCCAGGTCACCACCTCGGCACTCACTTCCAAGCTTCTCGTTTTATTCACCAGTCTCCTGTGTGGAACCGTATCAAAAGCTTTGCTGAAATCCAAGTAGATGACATCTAGTGCTCTTCCTTGATCCAATTCCTTGGTTACCCAGTCAAAAAAGTCAATCAAATTTGTCTGACAGGATCTTCCCCTGGTGAATCCATGCTGCCTCTGGTCCATCAATTCTCCAGACTGTAGATAGTTCACTATTCTCTCTTTCAGCAGTGACTCCATTACTTTTCCCACCACCGAAGTGAGGCTAACCGGTCTGTAGTTGCCTGCCTCTTCCCTGTTCCCACTCTTGTGAAGCGGGACCACCACCGCTCTTCTCCAATCACTCGGCACCACTCCCGTTTCTAGGGATCTATTGAACAGGTCACACAGCGGACCTGCCAGAACATCGCTGAGCTCCCTCAATATCCTTGGATGAATCCCATCAGGCCCCATGGCTTTGTCCACTTTCAGGTTCTTTAGTTCTTCCCACACATTTTCTACTGTAAAAGGATTTTCATCTATTCCCCTTCCCTCCAGTTTCTTGTTGTTTAGAGATGGTCCTTCTCCAGGGTCTTCTTTAGTGAACACAGAGCTGAAGTATTCGTTTAATATTTCTGCCATTTCTTCGTCTCTCTCCACACATTGATCATTACCACCTTTCAATTTCACTATACCACTTTGGACCTTTCTCTTTTCGCTGATGTATCTGAAAAATGTTTTGTCACCATTTTTTATCTCCTTGGCAATCCTCTCTTCTGCTTGACTCTTTGCCAACTTGATTAATTTCTTTGTCTCCCTCAGTTGATACAAATATTCTTCTTTGTGCTCCTCCCTTTGGGATCCTTTATATTTCTTGAATGCTGTTCTTTTAGCTTTAATTTTGTCAGCCACCTCCTTTGAGAACCAGATAGGTTTCAGTTTTCTTTTGCTTTTCTTTACATTTCTAACATATAGAGCAGTTGCCTTGGTGATTGCTCCTTTTAGATTGGTCCACTGCTGATCCACATCTCTCTCGTTCTCCCATCCTTTAAGTTCTTCCTCCAGGTAGTTCCCCATTTCCTCAAAGTCTGTGTTTTTGAACTGTAAAACTCGGGTCTTTGTGGTTCTTTTCCCTATTCTTTTAGTGATATTAAACCATACCGTTTGATGATCACTGCTGCTGAGGTGGGCGCCCACCTGGACATCTGAGACATTATCTGCATTAGTGAGCACTAAGTCGAGTATAGCTCCTTCTCTCGTGGGTTCCAACACCATTTGTTTGAACAAAGATACTTGCATGGCATCCACTATCGCTCTACTATTTTTAGTTTCTGCAGATGGGATTTTCCAGTCTACATCTGGCATATTAAAGTCACGCACGATCACCACTTCTCCCTTCTTACCTATCTTATGGATGTCTTCAACCAGATCTCTGTCCAGCTCTTCCTTTTGGTTTGGAGGCCTGTAAACCACTCCAATATAAATGGACGCTCCGTCATCTTTTTTTAGGTCGACCCATAGAGCTTCTTCAATACCCCACCTTCCTTGTAGCTCAGTTGCTTGGATGTTGTTTCTGACATAAAGAGCCACACCTCTCCCTTTTCTATCCTCTCTGTCCTTCCTTAACAAGTTGTAGCCTGGTATTGTTGTATCCCATTCATGAGATTCTGTGAACCATGTTTCTGTGATAGCAACAATGTCCAATTCTGCGTCAGCCATTAGGGCCTGCAGATCTGGGATTTTATTTCCCAAACTATGAGCATTTGTGGTCATAGCCTTCCAGGTACTCTCTTTACGGTTATTGCATTTCCTGGACTCCTTGTGAGATATTTGTTGAGATTTGTTATTCACTTCACTATTTCTTTTTGCGGTAGTGCCACTGTTGACAGAGTTATCCATCTCAATTAGATTTTTCTTTTGCTTATGGATCTTGAAATACTGCATGCATTGTGTTTTCTCTCTCTGTTCTGGTAATACTGCAATGCTTTTCTCAAGAACTTCTTCAGTTTTTATTTTAGAGAAGGCTTGTTGTTCTTTTTGCATTTGGTACATTGTGTGTCTCCTCATCACAGGTCTAATTCTACCAGAGCCAACTGTATTCCTGGTTTTTAAAGAATTTCCTAATGACCTGTTTGAGTGGGGGGGGGGTGTACCTGTTGGCTGCTCTTCTGTCAAGAATGGGTGACTGTGGGTCCTACCTGAGCCTAATGGATCTCCTTTTCTTGACTCCTGGTTTGTTTGTGGTATTGGGGAATTATTTTCTGAGTAATGCAATGTGGGTGTAATTCTTTTAATTGAAGCTAATTGATCTTTAATCACAGACAGCTCCATTTTCAAGGAAGAGAGTTGTGCACAAATTGGGCAAGCTCTAAGTTTCCAGATGCTTTCCCTCAGAATAAAGGCTCCACAGCAGTTACATTGGATAGTCCTCATCTTGGTAATTTGTGACTTTATTTCCTTGACTGTAACCAATGTACTAATTTATCTTGCTGCCAGTGGTAATCTAGGCAGTCTTTATTAGAAACAAGCCCCAGGGGTGGGTGGGTAGAGGGGTAGGGTGCGAGGGATTCAAACAGTTTAGCCTGGGACAAGCTGGGTAAAGCAGGGCACTACTGGACTGTTGTCTTTGCGTTTTGGTCAATTCTTTTTTTAAAAAAAACAGTCTTTATGCCCCAGTTTTTTAGTTTGTGCCAGCTAACCCCAAACTAGAGAGATTTTACCAGTTTAAAAGCTGATAGCTTTGCAGACAGGAAATAATCACAGAAGCTTTCTACACAAGCTTTCTACACAAAATGAAACAGACTATAAAGAAGTTAAAACACAGGCAGGAAATAATCACAGAAGCTTTCTACACAAGCTTTCTACACAACTTCAGATCAATAAGCAAAAATAAGTAAAAATAAGCAGAAAATACTTAGCCAGAATGAAGATTTTGCAATGCAGTAAACAGTTCCACCAGAGAAATCCCTTTAGCATGTGCTCAGGACAACAATGGCTAACAATGGCTCCCTTCCTTGCTCTGATTACCTTGCACAGGTCTGAGTCACACCCAATTTAGTTAGATTACGTCACTTCTGGACTGTTGTCTTTGCCTTTTGGTCAATTCTTTTTTTAAAAAAAAACAGTCTTTATGCCCCCGTTTTCTTGCACAGGTCTGAGTCACACCCAATTTAGTTAGATTACGTCACTTCTGGACTGTTGTCTTTGCCTTTTGGTCAATTCTTTTTTTAAAAAAAAACAGTCTTTATGCCCCAGTTTTTTAGTTTGTGCCAGCTAACCCCAAACTAGAGAGATTTTACCAGTTTAAAAGCTGATAGCTTTGCAGACAGGAAATAATCACAGAAGCTTTCTACACAAGCTTTCTACACAAAATGAAACAGACTAGAAAGAAGTTAAAACACAGGCAGGAAATAATCACAGAAGCTTTCTACACAACTTCAGATCAATAAGCAAAAATAAGTAAAAATAAGCAGAAAATACTTAGCCAGAATGAAGATTTTGCAATGCAGTAAACAGTTCCACCAGAGAAATCCCTTTAGCATGTGCTCAGGACAACAATGGCTAACAATATGCTTTATCCTATTTTCTTCTGATGGATCCTACTTCCAGTTTTTGAATGAAGATCTTTTGGCTAAAATAGCCTCTTTTACCTCACGTTTTAGCTATGCGTCAATCGTTTGACCTTCCTTCCACCTTTCTTAATAAATGGAATACATCTGGACTATGCTTCTAAGATGGTATTTTTTTTAACAATGACCACACCTGTTGCATACGTCTTGTAGCTGCACCTTTCAGTTTTTTTAAAACTATTATCCTACTTTTATTAAAGTTTCCCTTTTGAAAGTTTAGTGCTAGAGCCATGGATTTACTTACTGTCCCTTTCTAGTCATTTGCTCAAATTTGATTACATTATGATCACTATTGTCAAGCGGCCCCACCAGCGTTACCTCTCTCACGAAATCCTGCGATTCACTGAGAATTAGATCTAAAATTTCTCCCTCTCTCATCGGTTCCTGAACCGATTTCTCATTAAATTGTCATTTATTCCATCCAGGAACTTTATGTCTCCAGGATGTCCTGATGTTTCACTTTCCCAGTCAATCTTGTGGTAATTGAAATCTTCCATTATTACTGCACTACCAATTTGGTTAGCTTCCCTAATCTCTCTTAGCATTTCACTGTGTGTCTCATCATTTTGGCCAGGTAGATGGTAGTATACTCCTATTACTATACTCTTCCAACACACAAGGGATTTCTACCCATAAAGATTTGATTGTACATAAAGGGGTAGACTTTTAAAGGAGCGTGCGGGCATACATGTGCGCGCGCGCTACCCGGCGCGCACACATGTACGCCCAATTTTATAACTTGAGTGCTCAGACACATGCAAGTTATAAGATCAGGGATTGGCGCTCGCAGGGGGTGCACAATTGTGTACCTTGCGCGATGAGCCGCGCTGCCTTCCCCCGTTCCCTCCCAGGCCGCTCCGAAATCGGAGCGGCCTGGAAGGGAACGTCCCTTCCTCCTAACCTAACCTTCCCCCCCACTAGCCTTACTCTAACTCCCCCTGACCTTTGTCAAACCTTTTGTGCCTGCCAGCAGCCTGCTGGCATGCAATCCTCCAACACAGCAGCAATGGCCGCTGTGTCAGAGGCCTCTCGCCCTGCCCCCTCCCCACCCCTTTTTGCCATCCCCGGGACTTACACGTGTCCCAGGGCTTTACGCGCATCGCTGGGCCTTTTTAAAATAGGCCTGATGCCCGTAGGGCTTTTAAAATCCGGCCTTAGTCTCTTGCAGGATCTTTATCCTGTTGACTCTATGCTATCCCGAACATAAAGCGCCACCCCACCACCAAGTTGCTCTTCTCTATCATTGCGATATAATTTGTACCCTGGAATAGCACTATCCCATTGGTTATCCTCTTTCCACCATGTCTCTGAGATGCCAATTAAGTCTATGTCATCATTCACTATTATACACTCTAACTCTCCCATCTTACTTCTTAGACTTCTGGCATTAACTTACAAACATTTCAAAGTGTGTTTTCTGTTGTATTAACATTCTGCTTTTCAGTTGACAGGGGTAAATTAGAATCCTTTAGCTCAGGTGAGTCTAATTATAAGCACTTGGACTATTTTTCTTATTATTGGAACCTCTCTGTTGGGATGCCCTTCATTAGTACCCTTTGATTTAGTTTAAAAGACAAACACACAAACTCCTAGCTAGTTAATTCTAACATACAAACCTTCTGGTTATTTTGCCAGCTTCTAACTAGCTACTTAATATAGACACAAACACACTAAAGAATATACCCCAATAGTTTACTTCTCCCCAAAACTTTTAAGTTCTAAAATTTCTCCAAGCAGTACTTACCGATTCTTTTCAGCCACCAGCAAGGTGGTCCTCTCCTCTCAGTGCTCCCTTTGGAGGACTGAGAGGAGAGGATTACAATCCTTTGTTTTGTTGTTTAACTGAAACTTGGTTGAAGGAAAATGATAATGTTCTAGTCAACCATATTTCTGTTGTGAGCACAGACAGGTGCTCAAGAACGTGAGCCCCTGGGCTGCGATGCAACCAGTATAACCCTGGGCTGGCCATGGTCCATGCCGCTGGTAGTTGAGCGCACCCAGGCATGGGCTGGCTTAAACAGGAAGCTCTCTAGACTTGGAAACAGGAATACTTTTGACTTGAAACAAGAACACTTGACTTGGAACAGGATGAAGGCTCAGGACTTGGAACAAGACAAAGGCTCTGAGAGAGTCCAGCACCGTTGCATGCCCTACACAGCCCTGCGGCTGGACACTGATCACGCCAATAGTGGCGCAAGCAGTGGACTCAAAGTTTTGGAATAAGATGGAAGCTGGAACAAGAACTTGGAAGACTAGACACAGGACTCAGGAACTCAGACTAGGAACTCAAACCCAGGAACTAGGAATTCAGACTTCAGACTCAGGAACTCGGAACTCAGACTCAGGAACTAGGAAGGACTTCCAAAGATTTGAACCAGCAACGAAAACTCTGAAGACTGTAGACAAGACAGAGGCTTGAAACCAGGAACAAGGCAAGAACTTGGAGTCAGGAACAAGACGAGTGTTAGAATTTGTGGACCCAATGGGGACTCAGGAAGGAAGGTAGACCTGTAGTTCCCGGCGACAGTCTGATGCCCGCACAGGAGGAGACACAGGCAACAGAACCCTACAGCAGTCCAAGCCAGAAGGCAGGCAGCAGACAAGTGTGATCCAAATACAATCCAGGTAGTAGGCAGGCAGCAAACAAGGGTAGCTAACTGAGGCAAAGGACTTGTGCTGGGCTGTCAGATTAAATACCGTAGTTTTCCCATGCTAGGCACAGGGGCTGCTGGGAGGGACGCTGATGAAAGGGGAGGAGCAACACTGCATTGGCTTGAACACTGCATCGTGGCGCAGGACCGCGCTGGGGACGGCCCCGATTGCGGCAGATGGCCGGCAGCAGCACGGGGGCACAGGTTCGTTTCCTAACAATGAGGACTTGAATTCAGAAACAATACGAAGAGACCACAGGAACCAGGAGACCAGGAACATGAAACAGAAAACATGAAAGACCTGGAAAGTGCTGCAAACCTTTGTGAAGGCCTTGAAGAACTGATTGAAGAGCTCTTTTATAAGGCTGCAGGAAGGATGTCATCAGGAGGGGCCATGGGGCTTTTCCCATTGCAGTCCCTTTAAATCTTGAGCTGGGACGTGTGCACACCCAGGAGAACTCTGGCAGGAGCAGAGATGGAAGGCGGCAGCCCTTAGGCCACAGAGACCAGGATAGCGGTGGCGGCTCCTTGACAGAAAGTTTACAGGCGGTGTCCGGGAGGATGGCGGCGCTCCAGGCTGCGTGGAAACTGAAGGGTTTCCCCTGCCGCAGGAGTGGCAGTACATGCAGTTGGCGGCACTTCAGGCTGGAAGATGTGGCAGCGACCAGCCAGGCAGCATTGGGAGGAGCAGTGAGGTCAGAAGGTGAGTGAGGCCGCTCACGGAGCCCTCCTGCGAGCAGTATCGCAACAATTTCACTTCCAAATTATGCTGTGATTCATTATCCTAGACTAAGATGTGGAGGTGGAGGACTAATGATTATATTTAAGAAAGAGCTTAAATTTGTACTTGTGAAGTTCGCTATTGTTCCCCCTTGTCAGGTGCAATTCTTAAATCTCAATACCTAAGTTTAGGACTTGTACACTGTCCTCCTGAGTTGTTAGAACATAATAGTTCACCCTTGATTGAACTCTTTGCTAATCAGTCATTATCTTCTGAATCCATGATTATTTTTGGCAATTTTAATCTACAAGTGAATAGAAAGCCTAGATCAAATGTTTGTGTTTCTTTTTGAGAATCCATTATCACTCTTGGATGGGAACAACACATTTTTTAACCAACTCATAAAGCAGGTCATACTTTAGACTTATTATTTGCTAGTGTTATGTCTCCAGAAATATCTGTAACTGACTGCTATACTTTGGTCTGATCACAAATTGATTAGTGATAGTAGCTATTTTAACATATAAATCTATGAACCCTGACGATTTAAAAGAAAAACTAATAGTAGAACTTGATGATTTAACCTTGGATATAATCAATTCAGCTTATTCTTCTTGGGATCAGATTGTCACTTCTGTAGCAAACAAACTCAGCCCTGCTATAACTGACTGTAATTAATGATCATAATAAAAGAAAAAATGCTCCCTAGTTTAATAATATTATTAAACAAATTAAGAGGAATCTTAGAAAATGTGAAAAGCATTGGAGGAAATGTCCATCTCCCCAAACTTTAGGTAAATATAGATTGCTTTTATGCAAATATAGATCTTTAATTAACAATGCCAAAACAGAATATTATGCACAAAAAGATACATGATGTAAAGTTCAATGGTTAAGTATTTAATTGGAGATCAATCTTTGTCCTCCTTCCTCCTATCACTGACTTTCTGTCTTCGCCTAAAAAATGTAATGTCTGACATATTTTCCTTAACAAAATTACTAATTTGATGAAATTTTCTACAGACTACTTTATTAAATACTCCTGAACATCCTTTTTTTGCGATTAGAGTGGAGACTGCTACATTCTCAATTTGAGCAACTAAAAACCAGCAGACAAGTTCGGTGTGAGATCAAACTCATACACAATATAAGCTATACTGCATACAGCCCCTGAGGTGTTATGAACCCTCTTGTAGCGGGGCTATGGTAGGCCCCTTACCTCTTCCTGGAGGCCACTCCAAGCCAGGGTCTCGCCTGTGAACTGTCCAGGATTTGCTCCAGGGCCTGGGAGGCCTCGATGTCCGTGGGGCCTGCCTGAGACTGCTTGTGCTTGCATGGACTTCCTGGTTTGAGCCACGCCCTTCCCTAGGGGCCGGCCCGCAGCACTTCTCCGAAGTTATAGGGCCAGCTAGGTGTGGGCCTGCCAAACTCCTCCCAGGGAGTTGCCGGTCTACAGCCCTATAAAAGGACTTCAACTTCAGTCTGTCTTTGCCTTGCATTGAGGTGACTTCCCTCTGGAGGCTCCTGCCTGCCAGAGCCTTGTAAGGTCTTCTGTTCTTCGTGGAGCTCCTCATCTCGTCTGCTTTTATACCACATCTTCAAGTCTTGATGTCTTGCCTGAGGTCCCTGACCATGTCCTGATGTTCCACCATGATCTCCCATGTCCTGATGTGTCTTCCTGCCCAGGATGTTCTTCCCTGCATCTTCATCGGGTTCTCCTGAGCCTTCCGTTCCTGCAGAGCTGCAGTTCTCAGATGGTGTGTGCCTGGGATTGGTGCAGTCTGCCGGTAGGATCGGTCCCTGTGCTCCGGAGTCACTGTTGCCGCCAGCCAGAGAGGGAGCTTCGGATGACACCGGCTTCGTCATTGGAGTTCCTCTTTGCCTGGACCTGCCCTGCACGTGTCTCGCTCTCCTGGGACAGGGTGGTCCGCGACTCTGTCCCGTGGGTGGGCTGAGTAGGGCACCCTAAGAGACAGTGCCGATGTCCTCCTGCCTTATGTCTTGTCTTGTTTGGATCAAGTTCTTTGTCATGCGTGTGATGCCGTCGCATCAACCCAGTCTCGTCTAAGATGCCGTCGCATCAATCATAGTCTTGTCTACGTGTCAAGGCCTCCGTCTGCCCTCAACCTCAGGCCAGGCCTGCTGCTCCTATGCCGATCAAGTGGCAGGTCTGAAAGGGCTCGGAACAGTCTGAGGACCGTTCCCCTACCAACATCTTGTTGTTGGTGCTGGGAGCTTGCAGGCCTGGCAGAGAGTAAGACCGTGTTCAGCCATGCGGGAGCATGCCGTCAACCCTCGGCCCGGCCCTGAAGGTCTGGGCCCGGGCTGAGGCCCAAGGGCACACTAAACACCCACGTACGCAACATGAGGCAGCCCCGTGTGTGGGCGAAACTTGGCCTGAGTCGGGCACAATATATAAAGAATACGTCTCCATTCAATTAAAGTTTTCAAAGAGACTCCTTGGCGTCTAACCTATTTTGTTGCCCTCACGGCTTTCTTAGATAGCCTACCCTCCTGTTTTATCGGTTCTATAGAAATAGGACAAATCATGACTAAGATAAAACCAGATGCCCATATAATTCCTGTGAAATCCTTGAAGGTGGTTCAGGATATAATTAATTCCTAGTATCTCTAAAATGGTCAATCTCTCTCTTTCCTGATAGCTTACAACAAGCAGTGATTAAACCAATCTTAAAAGCTAATACTGAAAAGAACAATGATTGGAGTAAGTACAGTCCCATTTCCAAGTTGTTTTTTTTAATCAAAAGTTATTGAAAAAGCAGTTCACATTCAGCTTTCTAGACATTTAGAAGATCAGAATATTCTATTTCCAAATCAATTCGGATTTAGAAAACATCACTATACTGAAACACTGCTTGTGTCTATGATAGATTCTGCCTTGAGTGGGTTTGACGCTGGTGAATCATATTTACTTCTCTTAATTGATCCAGCTACAGCATTTTGATACAGCATATCATGCAATTCCCCTTCCTAGAGTAGTAGAAATAGAAATAAGGATTGCAGATAATGTTCTTAAATGGTTCACATCTTTTTTTATCTGAATGATCATTCAAGTGAAAATTGGTAATCACTTTTCTGATTTTTTCAATATTGATATCGGTATGCCACAGGGCTCTGCCCTGTCAGCCACCTTATTCAATATAAAGTCGCTTCCTTTATGCAAGCTGTTAGCAGGTCTCAGGCTCACTGTCTGTTTATATGCCAACAGTGTTCAATTTTATATTCCTATAAGTAACTCAACTGAATATACTATTAAAGCATTAAATATTTATATGGCTGCAATTCAACAAGTGTTATCTCATATTAAATTTCTTTAAATTTTAAGACTTAAAGAGAAATATTTCTATTCAACCAAATTATTTAACAAAACTTCACATAGGTGCATGTAAAATTGCTCTATCAGATCATGTACATGATCTTGGAGTATTGATAGATGATATGCTCTCTAGGAGTAAACGTCAAAAATCTGATTAAATCAGGTTATGGTAAACTGCAATTATTACAATGATTGGAACCATTACTAATATATAATAGTTTCCACACTGTGTTAGAGACCTTCATTTTTTCAAATATAGATTATTGGTTACCAATAGACTTCAGAATTCAGTATAAAATTCTTATAGTAATCTTTAAAATTATTCATTCTAAAGATTCTGCTTGGATTGGGGCAGCCTTACATTTTTACATTCCTCAGTATTCCATCTGGTTTAGTAATTGTTTGATGATATCCAGATACATGTTGGCTATATTCAGTGTCTTTTCAATTGTGTCATCAATGGGTAAGATTAATTGAATATCATCAGCATATATGTAGTGTGAGATGCCTAGACCAGATAGTAGGTGGTGTAGTCATGCGCACATGGAATTTGTTAGGCCAAAGTGCCAAATAAATCGACACTCAGTTTGCCTTTACGCAAAATAGCATGCCAGTTGTACCTGAAGGCTTGCACTGTTTCGTAGGCTGAAATTTTGGGTGTCACCCCTGCTCGTTGGAATTGGTTAGTAGTTCAGGCGACCAGACGTGGTTTGCCGCAACGCTCCTTTTCCCCAAGAACTGGGATTACAACCTGGGAATGTTTAATCACTGTTTCTGATCCATATGTTGGCCAACTCAAAGTTATAAAGTAGGAGAGGGGTGCTTTCTGTGGCTGAAGATAAAAAATAAAGAAAGGCAAAACAGACCAGGAATTGTTTCTCTTTGACTTTCTGCTGCATTAATTTTTCTGTAACTGCACAAATGGTTCTAATCAGCTCCCAGAACAGGCTGTTGTTGGCAGTGCAAAATGTTTACCCTTCGCATTCCACCGTGAATTACTTGTAACCTTAAAAGGTCCACCTCTTTTTTTTTTCTAGGGCAGCTCAAAGTGAGCGAGGGATGCCGAAGGGCAAAAACAAAATTAAATATTTTTCTCCCCCCCTCACTCCATCCCATTCCCAGCAGGCCAAGGCTTTCATGGAAGACCCTTCAACTGGCAGGTGCTGTGCGGTGGGAAGGCAGCGGATATGGAAGCCTCACGATCCGGCCTGAATAGCCAAAGTGCCGCCTTCTGGGGCTCTGTGTGACGTGCTCGTGGCTAGGGCCGCTGCTTCTTTAGTGACCCTTCTAGGGATAATGGGGCGGACGCCGTCAGTTCAGACAGGCATGCATTTTAGTCACAGGTGGATGCAAGTGCTGGGTGCTGTTTGGGGTTCTCAGCTGGATGCCAGCCATGCCCCTGCCTGTCGGGTGGGTTCAAAGAGGACAAAGCAGCTAAAACTTTAGTACAGAAAGAAAAAAACAAATCACCTCCCTCCCAGTTTAACAACCTATAAGAGAAGAAAGATATCAAATGTTGGTTTAAAAAAAAAAAAAGGGTATCAAGGTGACCTACAATTCTGGACAGAAGAAAAATTACCCAAGAATCCCTTGCATTCAGGTTATTACAAAAGAAATAAACTAATCCCATATACCTGCCCTTTTTCTGCAACATCTTTTAATAGGGTCATTTTGAGAGACTTCTGAAGGTAAAACAGTGATTTAAGTGCACAAATTACAGTCTACAAAACTGCTCACTTGATATGCAGGCAAACTTACTCACATGTCATGTTTGCACATACGTTCACCTGGAATGAGCAGAGACGGTCCTGGGGGTGCAGCTGGGGAGGTGTTTGGACTTACATACATACTTTGGGATTTTTGGATAACTTTCAAACAACAGTGCGTAGTGGCGTATATGTGCACTCATGGCAGTGTGCAGATTTATTTATTGACTTAACATTTCTAAATTGTTTTCCAGATTTTGCAATGAAATCGCTCAAAATGATATATATAGAAATAGTAAAATACAATATGTATATATATATATATAAAGGTGAATTTGAAAAGCCCGGTGTGCGCCAACATTGGGAGCTGCAAGCACAAGTCGGGCTCACGCACGCCCACTGAATTTTAAAAGCCACCCAGATGTGCATATATCTCCCGCAGCGCACATATCTCACTTCAATTCAAAAACAGGGCGTGGGACGTGGGCATTTTGTGGCGTGGCCAAGAGATGTGCATGTAAATACTTACGCACCTGGGCATGCGCCCACATCCACTGTGTGCCCAGGTTATTTTATAACATGCAAGCATTTGTGCTAAAATGCGCGCATCTTTAGCCTGCAACATACGCACAAGTATGTGCTTATGCACGAATATATTCAATGCATTGAAAACCACGTATTTCAATGTATTGCACACACATACTTTTCCTACCTATTTTTAAAAATATATGTGGGGGGTCATGTGTTGCTCTTCAGAGGGTAGGATGTAAGATCTTTCTCTATCTGGCCCCCATAACCACCTTGATTTTGATTTTTCCACCTACCTCTGGGTAGAAAAAGTATTGGTGAGTGTAACTAGCCTCTTTTTTTCGAGGGTAGTGATGTCTGCGCGGCTGGAGAGGAAAGAAGGAGAAGGACAAGAGCAAGATGGCCGCTGGCAACACAGAAGGTGAGTGTGATGCTTAAGCTGTACTGTCTATATCAGAACTAAAATCGGGCATAATAGATACTTTGGTGCCTGAATTAAAAAGAATAGCGGACAAACGAGGAGGTCTCTGCTAGGATGTCCAATTTTGAGCGAAGGATGGGAGAGGCGGAACAACGGATCTCCGATAACCAGGACGGCCTACATACTGTGCAAGCGACAGTCACCATACGGCAACAGGCCCTCGACATGCAGGAGGAATGGCTGGAAGCCCTAGAAAATAGATCCAGACGCAACAATTTAAGTTTTGTAGGGCTCCCGGAGTCACTGGAAGATAGAGATCTTGCATCATTTCTAGAAACATGGCTTCCCCAGGAGCTGAACCTCACTGGCGGTCGTGGGGAGCTGAGAGGGGAGCGGCACATCGACTAGGCGCAAAGAGGGAAGCAACAGGCTGCAGGTGTCAATTGCCTGGTTGCTGGACTTCAGAGATAAATCAGAGGTAATGCAAGCCAAATGGGCTGGGAAACAACTAAGAAACAAAGCACGAGCTAAGGCTGCACTTTATATATGAGTTTATGTACAACAAGAGCAGACAAACACTCTTGTAGGTCCATAGGTTTGTTGGCTACAGTCCAATTTATCGGTATGGTCCTTTTGAATGGTGATTATTTACATTTGTTTTTACAGAACTAATTCCTATCTGTGCTGTCCCTCCCGCCGCAGACAGTTTGACGAAACATGGGGTCCATGTCAGGGGACCCGTGGAATGGCATAGAAATGTTTTTGCATTTAAACAGTGGAGTTGCCATATTCAAAAATTAAAAATATTTAATATAAACAAACCTACGGCCCTACAAGAGTGTTTGTCTGCGCTTGTTGGACATAAACTGGGAAACAACTAACCCATGAGGGGAAAAAAAAATCCTTGTGTTTCAGGACTATTCCGCCAAATTAGCTGCGCAACGCCGAGACTTCTCCCCCGTGTGCGCTAAATTGTTCCAGCTGGGAATTCACTTCATTCTATTATACCCCACCAGATTGTGGATCAAACAAGGAGAGGAAGCTAAATGGTTCACATCAGCCTCCGAGGCAAAAAAATTTGTCGCAGCTTTAGAGGCGCAAGCACAACAACAACACCAGTCACAGAAAACTTGAAAAGTATAGAACTCAAGCTACTGTTCTCGGAGGCTTGTTCGTGCAATCTTGAGGTAACTACCGCACATTTGGGAGAATTAACACACTAGGATGTCAGCTTATTTTCGATCCACGATGGTAGGAACATCATCTTGATCAGTGAAACAAGGTGTGCCAGCTTAGGCATTGAGACCTTCGTATTTAATCATTCATCAGCTTCGCAATGCAATAACTGTGGACGCCTTGTGAATTTTGAGACCATAGTTCTATTTATCGGAGAAACCAGCTATTACGGCTGGCTATGGTTGTGGTTTCTAATTCTATCCTATCCTTTCTTTTATTATTTTTATTCTGATTTGTTCTTCATGGATTAACGCACTATCTTGCTAATCTGTCAGATTTGCATTGTTCGTTGGTATAGTGGCATGGGGATTTCTTTATTGTGAAGGGTCTCTTCTAATTACTGATATCATTTGGGGGAGGGTAAGAGGGGAGTTGTGCCTCAGCAATGAGAGTGACCTTCTTTCCTGTACTATGGGAAAGTGATGTAAGGGGGGGGGGGGGAAGGGAGGGGACGGGGGGCAAGGAATGGGTTTAGGAAGCAAGCAACACTCATTGAGCAAATGGCAGAAGATTTGAAGTAGAAGGATATTTCTGGGAGCTGTATAAGCCCTTCTGGGGATTTTGGAGAGAGTTCATGCTGGGAGGACTCTCCTTGTTACATATCCCTTGGAGACTTATTTTTTGCCTTCTGGAGTGGGTGTGTTAGATGATTGTAAATAATATCCAAATAATATCGTGGAATGTTTGTGGAATAAACTCAGCAATCAAGAGATCTAACATTCTAGCGGCCTTGAACAAAAAGAGAGCAGATGTGGCTCTTTTACAAGAGACACATTTAACAGATTTTAGGGATGTGCAGAGCAAAAGTTTATGTTCATAAGTCTATAAGTCGAAAGGGGGTCCCATTTGCAGTCAATATGGACATATGGAGAATTCCATAAGTTGAGTCTATGTCCATACGTGCAAATAAAAATTTAAACCCCTCTCCCTCCTTAATCCCCCCCCCAAGACTTACCAAAACTCCCTGGTGGTACAGCAGGGAGTCAGGAAGCCATTTCTGAACTCCTTTGCGAGGAGCACGTGACGTCGGCGTCACATGATTCCCCGCGCGATCGCTCCGGGACCCTCGTTGCACCCAAAAGGAACTTTTGGCCAGCTTGGGGGGGTCAGGAGGCCCCCCCAAGCTGGGGGGGCCTCCTGACCCCCCCAAGGATCCCCCCCCCAAGCTGGCCAAAAGTTCCTTTTGAGTGCAACGAGGGTCCCGGAGCGATCGCGCGGGGAATCACGTGACGCCGCGTCACTCCGACGTGACGCCGACGTCACATGCTCCTCGCAAAGGAGTTCAGAAATGGCGTCCTGACTCCCTGCTGTACCACCAGGGAGTTTTGGTAAGTCTTGGGGGGGGGGGATTAAGGAGGGTGAGGGGTTTAAATTTTTATTTAGGATCAACAATCGCGATTTCCAACTTATTCAACATAGCTATGTTGAATAAGTTGGAAATCCGATTGTTTTCGCCTCATCACTTTTTTAAGTTAAAAAAAAAAAAAGTTGCGTTTTACATTTAAGTTCAAAACGAATGCACACCCCTAACAGATTTAGAAACACAAGAAATTGAAAAGAGGATGGGTGGAGAACATGATATATGCCTCGGCTTCTACTAAAATTGGCCGGAGTGGCAGTATTGATCCTGAAGAATGCTCCTTGATTAATTAAGCAGCACATCCGGGACCCTAAGGACCACTATGTGATCTTGATTGCATATAACTATGGCTTTTTGTATAGTTCAGCAATGTCTATACCCCCAACAATTATGAGCATTGTTATTTTGAGCTCATACTCAACATTTGTCTCCCTATATGGCAGAACGTTTATAGGTGGGGACATCAACTGGGTCTGGGATCCTTAACTAGAGAAATCTAATTCTGTTTTAGGGGAAAGATCCAGGCCGGGAAAAGGCATTTCATTTTTGGAACATAGCTTGCAGGTAGTTGATGCCTGGAGACTTCTCCATCCGATGGAGAAAGACTTCACCCACTTATCTAGAGCCCACTCATCCTTTTCTAGGATAGACTACCTGCTGGTCTCCAAGAGTAAGTTTTCTGACACAACTGATATGGGGATCGGGGACATTACTCTTTCAGATCACACCCTAATATGGCTTGATTTGTCCTGTGTAATGGCAGATTCTCAAAGTCGGGTGTGGAGATTTCCATACTTTTGTTATGAAGCGCGGCGGCGGCAAGCCGCGATGAGAAGCTGTTCCCTACCTGTGTGGCAGACCGCCGTGTTTCTGTTGAGGAGGAGGTGCTGGGTCGAGGGATCGGGGCCGCGATTCGCCCCGCACAACATGGCCGCGGCGTCATCCTCCTTCCGGGTCGCTGGCTCCGCCCCCTCCAGGGACTATGTGGCAGCAGGGGATTCGCTGCAGAAGTCTTTCCTGCCTCAGGGATTGGCTCTCCCTTGGTGTGCCGGCTGGAGGGAACTATTTAAAGGCAAGGTCTGCTCCTCAGACCTTGCCTTGACTTCTTCTGGGCTCCTGGTTTGTTCCTGCGTTGGTTCCTGCGTCTGATCCTCCGTTTCGACTCCTGTCTGGCTGCGGTGTCTTCTGGTTCTCGATTCCTGATTGGCTTCGTTTGTTCTCTGGCTCTCGACCCTTGGACCGGCTCTGGTATACTCTCTGGCTCTCGACCCCTGGACCGGCTCTGGTATACTCTCTGGCTCTCGACCCCTGGACTGGCTGCAGTGTTCCCTTTGGTTTTCTGACCCCTGGACCGGCTGTGAGGTATTCTTGGTTTTCAACTTCTGGACCGGCTTTGGATCTCCTCTGCCTCCGCTCCGTCTGAACTACTCTTCTTTGACTTCACGACCTGCTGGAGGCGCCAGCTCACCTTTACTTTTCACGACTCATCCAAGACATCTCAGATCCCACGACCTGCTGGAGGCGCCAGCTCAGCTTTATCTTCCACGATTCCTCGGAGACGTTTCGGATCCTACGACCGGCAGGAGGCTTTAGCTATCTGGACCCCACGACCTGCAGGAGGTGCCTGCATCCAGATCTCCAGCCCCGCCGTCTGAGGAGAGTTCCAGACGAGGCCTCGCCTTCCAGCGACCGGACTTACATGCCTCGCTGGACCAAGGGTTCACACCCCGAAGCAGAACAACTTTCTGGTGGATGTTCCTATATTTCTGTTATGAGCACGACCTCCGTCGGCCGTCACGCTCCGAGGCACGGAGGCGTGGTAATCTCTAAACAGGGTTGTGATCCCTTGGGCCACGGCATGACCCAGGAAGGAGCCCCAAGCCAAACCATGGGAGGTGAGCTGGTGCGAGCATGGGTACATGGCAAGACATGGCAGACGCAAGGACTAGGATACAAGGTCTGACCTTCAACCGGACCTGCACACCCCGGACAACCAACAACGCAATGTTCATTGATGAACAGTCCTCCAACCGTTCCAAGCCTTTTCAGACCTGCTGCTGGGTACGGCAATGGGCGGCAGGCCGGACAGAGGATGAGGGCAGATGGAGTCCTTGGAACACAGAAGACTTGGGACTATGACTGATGCATAGACATCACAAACGAGGGACTGCTGCGAAGACATTACAGACGAGGGACTGCTGTGAAGACATCACAGACGAGGGACTGATGCGAAGACATCACTGACAAGGGTTGATGCGACGGCATCACGGACGAAGACATCATAGGTGAGGGCTTGATACAACGGCATCCCAAACAAGGCGAGAAGCTGGGAGGAAGACATTGGCACTGTCTCTCAGGGCGCCCTACACAGCCCACCTTCACGGGCGGACCCAATGGGCTGGTCGCGGACCACCCTGTCCCACTACACGCCCTACACAGCCCAAGGAGGCTGGTCACAGACCACGAGGAGAGCGGGATGAGCGCAGGAAGGAATCCAGCCAAGGCGAGACTCCGATGATGGAGCCGATGTCATCCGGAGAACCACAAGGGCTGGCAGGACATGAAGCTCAGGAACACAGGGAGTGAATCCCATTGCCGGCAACTCCCATGACAAGACGTGTCAACCGGAGATCCAAGGAGCCGGCAGACCAAGAAGGCTCAAGAGCACAGGAGAACTTGGAAGGCACTGGAGAAGAACATCAGGAAGCAAGATATCGGGAGGCCTGGACGAGGGACCTCTGGAACACGGAGACATGGAACATCAGGTACCGGGAACTTGAAGACATCTGAAGACAAGGACAGGAGACGTCAGGAACCTGAAGACGCAGAAGACCAGGACGATGAACATCTGGAACATGGAAACAGCTGAAGACACGGACATCCGGATTTGGCCAACACCAGTACTGGGAACAAGGAACAAGAAGACACTGAACACGAAGCCATCAAAGCAAGGAGACCATGAAGGACCTGGATCGACGAAGGAGCACAGACGACTGTGAGACTCAATCCGATGGCCATGAGAGACTGACGAAGAATCCCTTTTATAGGGCAGAAGCAGGAAATCATGAGGTGGAGCCAGCAAGACTTCCTGTGGCAGGCCCTTTAAATACAGTGACGAGGTGCACGCCGGCGCCTAAGGAAGACTGAAGCTGAAAGCAGGACCCTGGACAGCGGCACTCTCCTGCTCTCTGCGGCGACAGAGCAGGGAAGGCAGAATGGCTGCAGGCAGACTCCGGGGCAGCCTCCAGGCTGCCGAACGAGGACCCCATCGATGGAATCGCGGCTCCCGGCCATGGGGGCAGGCCGGCGGTGGCTCCCTGCCACGGAGACAGGCTTCGGGCGGCCTCCAGGCCGCAAAGAGGAACGTCGGGGGAGCCAGAGCGTCAATAGCAGGCCGCAGGGGCAAGGCCAGCGGCGGCGACCAGCTGCGAAGGACGGCCCCGGCAGGCTCGGCCCTGCCATGCAGAGACGAAGATAGCCACGGCCTCCGGGCCTCGTCGGGGAGACCAGGTGAGAGCCTGCTCGTGGGGAGACCCGCGGGCAGGATTCATAACAATTTTAGGAATTTCTAATCGCGAAATGGAAAGATTATGCAACTAATAATCAGACATACCTAGAAGATCCAGGCTTATTTTGGCAGACTGCTAAAACGGTCTTGAGGGGGGACATAATTTTGTTTGTGGTGCGAAGACACCGAGATATAGACAGGAAATTATTGAGGCCAGAGAACCAGTTAAATATGGTCAAAAAGAAATTAGTGGCTTCTAACACTAAGGGATGCAGGGAGGAATACTTGGCAATGTGACAGGGGCTGACCAATGGCGCCAGTAGCCCCTGTGACATGGTAGTTCAGAGGCTATTCGGCACCATTTTGAGCAAGGCTGGCAATGGCGCACATGGGCACGGAGGAACAAATGGCACCCGGGACCCTGCTGGACCACCAGGGATGTTCGTAAGTCTTGGGGAGGGATCAGGATGGTGGGGGGAGTTTGTATGTATGTACGAAAATGATTTTAAATGCTTGGGGTGGGTTTTTTTTTTAGCTTCGTTTCCCGCTTCATTTTTTGGCCTGGTTTCGGGTTTCCTCGTTTCGTTTTTCAAAAAAACTAAACGAGAAAACCCGAATTTTACCACGAAGTATCCGAGTCAAAAAACGACCAGGTAGAAAAAAACGAAGCACATCTCTGTGTTCCACATTTCCCTGCTTAAATTAATGGTACTTTCATGGCTCTCCAGGGCCCCCTCTGAACCTCAAGAAGTTACCTTTGACGGAGACGATTCATGCAAAGTTGGACTCCTGTCGTAAGAAAAACTACAGACTGGAATAAAACTTGTAGGAGCCATCATTCAATATACTGGACCCTGACCTGTTGAAAGACTTCCACCAGCAGTACCCCTCAAAACCTAAACCCAAAGTCTCAGGGAGGGGACTTAGAGGGGGGTTATGTTTTATAGCTTGTGGGAGTCTCCCAGGAGCCGCGCTACTCACCCAAATTCCGGGCCTCTCCTCTCTTTGTCGTGCGGCAGGGTGTGCCCGCAGCTTCCTTAGAGGCGCACATCTGATGGTGCAACCTTTAAAGGGCCTGAGGTGGGAAAGGGCCGTGGCACCCAAAGATGATGTCACTAGCCTGGGTCCTCTTTAAAGACCTCACTGATAGCCCTTCTTTGCCTCAGCAATGAGTCCACTACCTCCAGATAGTGTGAGTTGCTGTTTTGGACCTTCGTTCTGGCTTTGTCTTCACTTGTCTTCTGTCTTTAATCCACCATTGTCTTCAGTTTCCATTCCACTCTTGTCCCAGTCTTCATCCAGCCATCTCCAATCTTTGTTCTGCTGTTGTAGCCTTGTCTCCAGTCTTCATCCTGCCATCTCCAGTCCTTGTTCTGCTGTCATCGGTTTGTCTTCTGCCTTTGTCCCTGTCTGCTTCACCTATGTTGCTCACTGTTCTTCTCCTCACCTACCTGCCCTGCCTACCAATCCCTTGTCTCCTTCCTTGGATGGATACCTGGTTTCAACCCCGGCTTGGACCTTGGATATGACTGACCACTGCCTGCCTCTTACCATTGCTTGGACCTCAGATATGACTGACTGCTGCCTTCCTCTAACCATTGCTTGGACCCCGAATACGTCTGCTGCTTGCCTATGACCCAGCTTACTATGGACCTCTCCAGCCATCAGCAGAGACCCCACCTAAGTCCTATTGACTCTGGCACCCAAAGGCTCAACCTGAAGGGAACTTGGGCTGTATAATTAAAGATCCTGATTGCTTTGCCCAGGTCCACCTACCGACTATGGGAACCTGCAGAGCTCCTCCTTGCATGTAGAGCTAATCTTGCCTCGGCCCAAGGGTCCACAGATACAATGTCACATAGTAATGATGGCAGATGGCAGAAAAGGACCAAATGGTCCATTCAGTCTGCCCAGGAAGTTTCTTGTGGTAATATGTGCCATGCCATGTAGGTCACCCCTAAGTTACTTTTAAGGGTAGTCCATGCAGTTAGCCCCCGATCCATATGGTAAGGGTAGTAATATTTACAATCAAAAACCAAGGAATTGTCAAGCCTATAAAAAATTACTGCTAGCAACATTTTTATTGGGTGAGAAGCCTTCTTGAAAATTCACAAAGCTCTCTTGCTTTGCTTTTGGACTTGGCCGTAGAAGCAGTCCTGTGCCTTTTCCCTATGTCTGCATATCAGTGCCCCAGATCATAAACATTGGGGCCCGTGTTAGTTGCCATCTGAATCCAATTCCCTTTTTTCCCCTCCTGGAGTCAAAGTGATGTCACATTTGTGTCAAAAGAATCAAGGCTTATTAGTTGAGGGTAGCAATCACCGTGCTTCTGCTACGTGTAATAACTGTCGCACCAAGTGGGTTAACCCCATGCATTCTTTTCTTCATTTCTGTCCTCTAGCCTTTAGGGATCCACAGTGATATCCCATGCCCATTTGAATTCTTTGACTGTTTTTGTCTTCACCATCTCCTCTGGAAGGGCATTCCAGGCATCCTTTATCCTCTCCATGAAGAAATATTTCCAGACATTGGTTCTGAGCCATCCAGGGGTGGCTCAAGTCAGTCTGCCACCTGAGGCGAGGGATGAGATACCGCCCCCTCGCCCCACTTCACTCTGCCCCCTGCTCGCCCTGCCCCTTCGGTGGCAGCAGCCCTCTTCCACGCCACCAGCCTGGCCTCTGGCAGCGTTCCTCCTGATTTTAGACAGTGCTGGGGAGGAGCCGGCTGTCGTGGTACACGTGGGCACCAACGACATAGGAAAATGTGGGAGGGAGGTTCTGGAAGCCAAATTTAGGCTCTTAGGTAGAAAGATTAAATCCAGAACCTCCAGGGTAGCATTCTCTGAAATGCTCCCTGTTCCACGCGCAGGTCACCAGAGGCAGGCAGAGCTCCGGAGTCTCAATGCGTGGATGAGACGATGGTGCAAGGAAGAGGGATTCAGTTTTGTTAGGAACTGGGGAACCTTTTGGGGAAGGGGGAGTCTCTTCCGAAGGGATGGGCTCCACCTTAACCAGGGTGGAACCAGACTGCTGGCGCTAACCTTTAAAAAGGAGATAGAGCAGCTTTTAAACTAGAACAAAGGGGAAAGCCGACAGTCGCTCAGCAGCGCATGGTTCGGAAAGATGTATCTTTAAAGGATACTAATGATGCATTAGAATTAGGGCATCCCGACAGTGAGGTTCCAATAATTAGAAAAGTAGTCCAAGTGCCTGTAACTAAAAACTCACCTGAGCTAAAAAATTCTAACTTATCCCTATCAATTAAAAAGCAGAATAAAAATACAAACAAAAAACAAACTTTGAAATGTTTGTATGCTAATGCCAGAAGTCTAAGAAGTAAGATGGGAGAATTAGAATGTATAGCAGTAAATGATGACATAGACTTAATTGGCATCTCAGAGACATGGTGGAAAGAGGATAACCAATGGGACAGTGCTATACCGGGGTACAAATTATATCGCAATGACAGAGAGGAGCAGTCGGGAGGAGGTGTGGCGCTTTATGTCCGGGATGGCATAGAGTCCAACAGGATAAGCATCCTGCATGAGACTAAATACAAAATTGAATCTTTATGGGTAGAAATCCCTTGTGTATCAGGGAAGACTACAGTGATAGGGATATACTACCGTCCACCTGGTCAAGATGGTGAGATGGACAGTGAAATGCTAAGAGAAATTAGGGAAGCTAACCAAATTGGTAGTGCAGTAATAATGGGAGACTTCAATTACCCCAATATAGACTGGGTAAATGTATCATCAGGTCACGCTAGAGAGATAACGTTCCTGGATGGAATAAATGATAGCTTTATGGAGCAATTGGTTCAGGAACCGACGAGAGAGGGAGCAATTTTAGATCTAATTCTCAGTGGAGCACAGGACTTGGTGAGAGAGGTAACGGTGGTGGGGCCGCTTGGCAATAGTGATCATAATATGATCAAATTTGATTTAATGACTGGAAAAGGAACAGTGTGCAAATCCAAGGCTCTCGTGCTAAACTTTCAAAAGGGAAACTTTGATAAAATGAGAAAAATTGTTAGAAAAAAACTGAAAGGAGCAGCTACAAAAGTAAAAAATGTCCAAGAGGCATGGTCATTGTTAAAAAATACCATTCTAGAAGCACAGTCCAGATGTATTCCACACATTAAGAAAGGTGGAAAGAAGGCAAAACGATTACCGGCATGGTTAAAAGGGGAGGTGAAAGAAGCTATTTTAGCCAAAAGATCTTCATTCAAAAATTGGAAGAAGGATCCAACAGAAGAAAATAGGATAAAGCATAAACATTGGCAAGTTAAATGTAAGACATTAATAAGACAGGCTAAGAGAGAATTTGAAAAGAAGTTGGCTGTAGAGGCAAAAACTCACAGTAAAAACTTTTTTAAATATATCCGAAGCAGAAAGCCTGTGAGGGAGTCAGTTGGACCGTTAGATGATCGAGGGGTTAAAGGGGCACTTAGAGAAGATAAGGCCATCGCGGAAAGATTAAATTATTTCTTTGCTTCGGTGTTTACTGAAGAGGATGTTGGGGAGGTACCCGTAATGGAGAAGGTTTTCATGGGTAATGATTCAGATGGACTGAATCAAATCACGGTGAACCTAGAAGATGTGGTAGGCCTGATTGACAAACAGAAGAGTAGTAAATCACCTGGACCGGATGGTATACACCCCAGAGTTCTGAAGGAAGTAAAAAATGAAATTTCAGACCTATTAGTAAAAATTTGTAACTTATCATTAAAATCATCCATTGTACCTGAAGACTGGAGGATAGCAAATGTAACCCCAATATTTAAAAAGGGCTCCAGGGGCGATCCGGGAAACTACAGACCGGTTAGCCTGACTTCAGTGCCAGGAAAAATAGTGGAAAGTGTTCTAAACATCAAAATCACAGAACATATAGAAAGACATGGTTTAATGGAACAAAGTCAGCATGGCTTTACCCAGGGCAAGTCTTGCCTCACAAATCTGCTTCACTTTTTTGAAGGAGTTAATAAACATATGGATAAAGGTGAACCGGTAGATATAGTATACTTGGATTTTCAGAAGGCGTTTGACAAAGTTCCTCATGAGAGGCTTCTAGGAAAAGTAAAAAGTCATGGGATAGGTGGCGATGTCCTTTCGTGGATTGCAAACTGGCTAAAAGACAAGAAACAGAGAGTAGGATTAAATGGGCAATTTTCTCAGTGGAAGGGAGTGGACAGTGGAGTGCCTCAGGGATCTGTATTGGGACCCTTACTGTTCAATATATTTATAAATGATCTGGAAAGAAATACGACGAGTGAGATAATCAAATTTGCAGATGACACAAAATTGTTCAGAGTAGTTAAATCACAAGCAGATTGTGATAAATTGCAGGAAGACCTTGTGAGACTGGAAAATTGGGCATCCAAATGGCAGATGAAATTTAATGTGGATAAGTGCAAGGTGATGCATATAGGGAAAAATAACCAATGCTATAATTACACAATGTTGGGTTCCATATTAGGTGCTACAACCCAAGAAAGAGATCTAGGTGTCATAGTGGATAACACATTGAAATCGTCGGTTCAGTGTGCTGCGGCAGTCAAAAAAGCAAACAGAATGTTGGGAATTATTAGAAAAGGTATGATGAATAAAACGGAAAATGTCATAATGCCTCTGTATCGCTCCATGGTGAGACCGCACCTTGAATACTGTGTACAATTCTGGTCGCCGCATCTCAAAAAAGATATAATTGCGATGGAGAAGGTACAGAGAAGGGCTACCAAAATGATAAGGGGAATGGAACAACTCCCCTATGAGGAAAGACTAAAGAGGTTAGGACTTTTCAGCTTGGAGAAGAGACGACTGAGGGGGGATATGATAGAGGTGTTTAAAATCATGAGAGGTCTAGAACGGGTAGATGTGAATCGGTTATTTACTCTTTCGGATAGTAGAAAGACTAGGGGACACTCCATGAAGTTAGCATGGGGCACATTTAAAACTAATCGGAGAAAGTTCTTTTTTACTCAACGCACAATTAAACTCTGGAATTTGTTGCCAGAGAATGTGGTTCGTGCAGTTAGTATAGCTGTGTTTAAAAAAGGATTGGATAAGTTCTTGGAGGAGAAGTGCATTACCTGCTATTAAGTTCACTTAGAGAATAGCCACTGCCATTAGCAATGGTTACATGGAATAGACTTAGTTTTTGGGTACTTGCCAGGTTCTTATGGCCTGGATTGGCCACTGTTGGAAACAGGATGCTGGGCTTGATGGACCCTTGGTCTGACCCAGTATGGCATTTTCTTATGTTCTTATGTTCCTTCAGCTGCTGCTGGCCTGGCCTGTGGTGGCAGCGTTGGCGTTACTCCGCTTTTCAGCCACTGCTGACATGGCCTCCGACGGCGGTGGCATCCCTCTTCCACGCTGCTGGCCTGGCCTCCGACGGCGTTGGTGTCAGTGTTTCTCCTCCCTTCAGCCACCACTGACCTGGCCTCTGGCAGCAGCGGGCAGTGGCAGCAACCCTCCTCTTGAATGCTGCCACTAGCCTGGGTCGGCAGTCGCGGCAGGGGCAGGCAGGGTGAAGCGGACGCCACAGTGGCATTCTGAGAGGGACATTTTTTGCCACCTTAAAATTCTGCCACCTGAAGTGGCCACCTCACCCTGCCTCATTATAGAACCACCTCTGGAGCCATCACCCCTGATTTTGTGACCCCTACTTCTACTGTTTCCGATCCAACAGAAAAGGTTTGAAGTTCATGCATCATTAAAACCTTTCAGGTATCTAAAGGTCTGTATCATATCTCCCCTGCACCTTCTCTCTTCCAGGTATACATATTTAGGTATACATATTTAGGTCCTTCAGCCTCTCCTCATAAGTCATTTGATGGAGATCCCACACCATTATGGTCACCTTTCTCTGGACCGCCTCCATTCTCTCTACTCCTTCAGGCATGTCCACTCTGTTGCAGATCTTAGTATCATGATCTATCATTCACAAATAGACAAACTTTACCTTCTATTCCTTCTGCAATGTTGCTCACAAAGATATTGAACAGAACCGGTCCCAACACCGATCCTTGTGCCACTCCACTTAACACCGCTCTCTCTTCAGAGTAAGTTCCATTTACCAGTACACACTGTCTTCTGTTCCTCAACAATTTTGTAATCCATGCCATCACCTTGGCGCTCACTCCCAAACTTCTCATTTTATTCACAAGCCTCCTATGCGGGACTGTATCAAAAGCTTTGTTGAAATCCAAGTAGATCACATCAAGCGCTCTTCTTTAAGTAGATGTTACATTTGGGCAGTGATCCGGTGTAGTGAACACCACCTTCAAGAGTGACTTCAGGTGGAGAGAGACAGGGATGGCTGGAAGGTCTCTGATGATGGCTGGGAAGGAATGTGAAGCGGCAGGAGTGTATGGAGCTGGGCGATGGCTGATATATGGAGCAGAGTACTGGCTGGGAACAAACAAGGCAGGGTCAAGGCAGGCGGCAGGCAAACAGAGTCAAAGTCCAGGCAGGGTCAAGGCAGGCAACAGAGACAAGGTCCAGGCAGGGTCACAAGAACCTTATAGCAAGACAGAGAGCCCGAAAGCCACACACACACACACACACGATAAGGCAGAGGGCCCAAAGGCCATACACACGGCAAGGCAAAGGGCCTGAAGGCCACGCGCACACAGCAAGGTAGGAGACCCGAAGGCCACACACACACAGCAAGGCAAGGCAGAAGGCCACACACACACAGCAAGGCAAGGTAGGGCAGTGTGCCCGAAGGCCACACACACACACACAGCAAGGCAGGAGACCCGAAGGCCACACACACACAGTAAGGCAAGGCAAGGCAGAAGGCCCGAAGGCCACACACATGCAGACAAGGCAGAAGACCCGAAGGCCACACACAGCAAGGCAAGGCAGAAGGCTCGAAGGCCACACACAGCAGCAAGGCAAGGCAAGGCAGAAGGCCCGAAGGCCACACACAGCAGCAAGACAAAGCAAGGCAGAAGGCCCGAAGGCCACACACACAGCAAGGCAAGGCAGAAGGCCCGAAGGCCACACACAGCAAGGCAAGGCTAGAGCAGGGAGCCCAACGAGCTCGATGCCGAAGCACTGGAGTCTAGGGTAGGCAGGGCTATAAAGGCACATCCAAGACATAGAGCAGATGGATTGGGCCAGCCAGGAGAGCCTGCTCTTGAAGGACCCCTGGTGGTGAGGCGGTTGCACAGCAGCCATAGCCATAACAGTAAATGCTACTTATGTGCATATATACTAAAGTTTGAGTGTGTAACTCTTTGACTATTCACCCAAAAGAATGTAAATTTTCATGAAACATTTGTGTGGATGATTTACAGGTGTAGCCTGAGTGGGTAGATTTTGTGGGATAATTTTCAAAGCAGACAGGAATTTACGTACACTTTGAAAATTGGTGTAGTTTAGGCAAATGTTTGCTATTTTTTTTTCCATTTGTACTTTTATTGTGAATAGAAAGTTCAATACAACCAAATGGTTCTAAATTCATGAAATATAACACTGTTCATACAATAACACCACCACACCTTAATAATGTACCCAATACACTTTTACCAATTTTCTCCTTCCCCCACTTCCCATCCCTGACCGGGAATATAACTTTAAACAATTTATAAGAAAAAGGAGAACTATACAAGTAAAAACTGAAAAAGGCAAAGATAAAAGACAAAAGAGAAGTCAAGAATCTTACACAGACCCAGAAAAAAACCCCCTAATTACTGGAACCAAAGATTTTTGAACTGCTCCCTCCTTTCCTCTAGTTTTAGCAGAAAGCAATTCTAGCTCCATCCACCCACAAACTCCCGCTACCCAGTCAGCAAACAACAGAGAATTAGGTTTCCCCCATCTTCTCAATACCCTTTCCTTCCCAAAGTAAACAATTTAATAGCTAAAGAAGTATTTTCCCCATCCCGCTTTTCCAATGGCCAGAACAGTAAAAAAAAAATTGCTCAGGGATCTCCAGGGATAACATTTATCAGATCGCCTGCATGTCCTGAGCCCAAAAACTCTCAATCACCGGGCAGAAATACAAAATATGTGAGAGCGTGCCAACTAACCCGCACACCCTCCAACACAGCTCAGTTCTTGTTGAATGAATTTTGTGCAATCAAACAGGGACTAGATAAGAGCGCATGACTATCCGATACTGTTGATCAATAACATCTAAGGACTGTGAACATTTCCAGATATCTTCCCAAACACCATCCCACTCTTCTTCCAGAGTTACACACCCCAATTCCCTCTCTCAGGCTGCAACAACTTTAAGAGGCTCCCGCTCAGGCTCCTTCCTCCATTGCATCGCCTTATAAATTCTACTTAGATGACCCTTTACCTTCTTATTCACAAAAAATAGCAGCCTCCACCATACTAGGACTCCTAACCACAGACTCTCTTATTCCACCCCTACACACCATATCCCACAATTACAAAAAAGCAAATACTGGAAAGGATGTCATCTGAAACCTATCCTTAAAGTCATCCCATGAAGAGAAATGACCCTGTATGAACAGCTGAGAAAACAGTTTTAGTGTAGAAAGACTTAACCAGCCTCCGTATTCGGTTTGGCCACAACTGAACCAATTTCCCAAACTCTAAAATAGGGGTCACCCCAAATAACTGTGGCCACTCACCTCCTCCCACATTATCTCACCATTTTTGAGAGGCAATTTCCGGACCGAAGATCCTTTTCTTGGGATTCAATACCCAAGGGTTCCACCCACCCCTTGGTCCCTGTTCTCTCAAACCCACCTCTATCCAATGTTGATCCGGATTGGGATTATGCCATTGTAACAAAACACTAAAACAAGGCCGATGTATAATAATCAAAGAAATCTGGAAAATGAATCCCACCTTCTCCCTTCCTCTTGCAGCAAGGTGACTACCTTAATACGTGTCGGCTTCCCCGCCCATAAGAACTGTCTTGGTAACTTATTCAGCTTTTGAAAAAACACTTTGGGAGAGCAATGGGTAACATCACAAACATATACAGCAGCTTAGGTAGCCAGGTCATCTGAACTGCATCAGCTCTCCCTAACCAACTTAAGGGCAACCTCCACCATATGCACCATTCTTAAGTCTACTAAGCAGGGGCAATTCATTTTTTTAAATTTATATTTTATTATAATTTATTAATTTACAATAAGTGAATAAATCAAAAATATGATATTTCTAAAAAAGAAAAAAGGAAAGCAGAAATACTTAACCACTTTATACATAAAAAAAAAAAATTAGCCCACATCATGGGGGGAAAACACAGCAATATACAGATCTTACATAGGCCACTAAGGAGGTAATATTATTTTACCCATGAGTTCTTAACCCTCAGCCTTATTTTTAAGGTTTCAAGATGCAAAGGATAAAAAAAAATAAAACTATTTTTTTTCATATGTTACCAAGCATTTGCAAGGATATTTAAGGAAAAAAGATGCACCCATTGCAACATCCTTCTGCTTTAATTGCAAAAACTGCTTTCTACGAATCTGTGTGATGTGAGATACATCCGGGAATATATATAACTGTTGTCCACAAAACAATCTGGTTTTACATTGACAGGATTTCTGAAAAAATCAGGTCCCTGTCCTGTTCTGACCCAAATGTGACCAGAAGGGTTGCTCTAGAGGAAGTGTCATCGAAAGACAACTCAAGAAACGTGGAAAGGAAGGGACTTTGCCCTCAAAGCACGTCTAACTCCCCCTCACCAGAAGCTAGAGCCCTTTGGAAGATAATAAATCTTAGCGCAGGACATTTATCTGATGTAAGAAACAAAATATCAATAATATATTTTTTAAATAATGCCAAAGCCAAATTAATCTAGTTACTGGAAAATTCAAGAAATGGAAAATTTTATGAGAGAAAAATCTACGTATTCTCAATCTGACCACGCAACAACAAATTAACATGTGCAGCTTCCACTACTAGTAACGCAGATATCTGAGAATTCACTTTCACAAAAGCCTTATCCATAATATTAAGCTGCTGACTTTGTTCCTGAATTTTCAATGTAGTATCTGCAGTTATATGGTTCAATTGTTGAACTGTTGCAGTTAAAGTCCTATCCACTTTGGATACCACCCTCCATATATCCAGCATGATGATATTTGTTGGCTCCTTAACTTCTCCTATGTCCAGAAGTAAAGCTAATACAGCTGGCAAAGGCACCCATTTTTCCAAACTGGATTCAGGGGAGTTGTCTAATGTGTCTCCCCCAGTTGTTGCATTGGGTGAAATAGACAAAGGACTAATAACCATTTCGAGAGACGTAGGAGACACATTAACCGCCAAGTTGGATAGTGTTCCACTTAAACTACTTGAAGAACTTCCACTTCCTGGGGTTAAAGGGGGCAAAGATGGCTCCATCTCCAAAACAGGCTGTGGTATGTTCATACCTGGACTCAGTAAGGCTCCAGATGATAAAGGAGTATCCTGCACACTGTCCAATCTGTTACTAGAACCCTGTCGACCCACATGCTGATTCACTGAGCCTCTAGAGGGAATTGAATCAATCATTGGAAAAATCTTCCCTTTTCTCTTCTTGCCCACTGAAGACCAAACTTCAAGGAGCAAATTGGACAGAAGGGGTGCGTCTCTTTGGTGTACGGCTTCGGCAGCGTGCCAGCAGCTGCGTGCTACTGCCGCGTTGTTTATGAGGAGTCCCCAGGCAGTGATGTCAGTGGTGTTCTCTCTGACTAGCAAGTAAGGGGAAGGGTAGTCACCACACTCTCAGCTAGCTCACCTCTTCCAGCCTTGGTGACAAATAGAGTCCCAGATATTTAATTTTGGACACCGCCCACTTAAATGGACTCTGAAACATCCCTTGCAGAGTGGCCTCCTGGAAGCCCCCACACAGGCAACAATTCAGACTTACCTACAGCAAGCCAAGAATAGAGACCGAAAGGTCAGACAAATACACCATAACATCATCCGCATAAATTGCTATCTTCCGCCCCTAAACTTGTAGCATAATTCCCTTAATCTCATTCGATTGTCTGATGAGTTGTGCCAATGGCTCAATCAGCAAAGTGAAAAGCAGTGGGGACAAGGGGCAACCCTGTCAAGTTCACTGACTCAAATGGAAACTCCCAGACAGGACCCCATTCACTTCACCACCACCGCAGGGGCTATATGTAAAGTCTGAATCCATTTTCTTAGATTAGCTCCATACCCAAAACCAGCCTCCCAACACTTCTTCCAAAAACTTCCACTCCACCCGACTGAATGCTTTTTCTGCATCCAAAGATAAAATAGCTGATTTTCCATCACGCCTAGCATCTGCCTCAAATACTGCTAAAGAGCATAGCACATTATCACAGTTCCCAAAAAACCTGTCAGATCCCTTTTAACCAACAATGTCATAAACTTATCCAATATATTTGCCAATAGTTTTGCAAAAATTTTCATACAACATTCAGTAATGAATATGCTGTAATAGCTCAACTAGCTGCCTCTCTCTCTGCTTCTTTTTATATGCTGCCACAGAAATACATCTGCCCTTTAATATGGCTTTGCCAGGATCCCACATCATTTTAATATTCACCTCTGAGATATCATTAAACACGAGATATTCAGTCCAACACTCAACTATATCCTGACAGACCACCTCCTCAGAAAGAAGAAACTCATTTAGCTGCCAAAGATTACCTGTACTAAAATCCCACACCATTTCCATGATAACTGGGGAATGATTCAATACAAACATACATCCTCCTTTCCTATCCACCACATATCCAACCAAGAGTATGACCCATGAGAAGCAGAGAAGAATGTGTAACCCTGCGATTCTGGATGCTGCTTGTGCCAGATATCTACCAATCCACTAGCCCTGAAACGCCCTCAAAAATTTAGTAGCCCCTCTCCCACCCATCCAACAGGAGATTTCCCCAACGTATCCAAATTAACATCCAAAACTACACTGAAATCTCCCGCCACTATTAAAGCCCTTTTCCCTTCTTCAATTATGGTGGAGAAAAATTGCTTAGACCATTCATTTGGCCTATAAACATTCAATAACATCGCTAATTGTCCCGCTAATCTCCATCTTACCAACAAATATTTTCCATCTGGGTCCCAGATCACTTTTTCTGATTGAAAATGTATAGATCTTTTAACAAGGATAGCCACACCTCTCCTTTTCCTTCCCTGAAAAGACACTCTGAAATCCATGGGGGCTTGAAGTTTATAAAAACCCAGGCAGTCCAGCCAGTGTGTCTCCTGTAAAAACATTATATCAGCTTGCAACCTTGCTAAATGCTTTATGACCTTCGCTTGCTTCACAGGGTGATTCAGCTCCTTAACATTCCTCAAACAAAATCTAACAGCTCCCATTTAAGTTACATTAAACATCATGGGGATAGCGAGGATCAAGGCCAGAGGATCAGTCCAGAATGGTCAGCCGAAGCAGGGGTCAGTATCAGTAGTCAATCCGGGCGTTGTCAGGTCAAGCAGAGGTCAATTTCCAGGCAGCGATCAAGAGTAGTCAGGTCAGGCAGAGGTCAAGTTCCAGGCAGCGATCAAGAGTAGTCAGATCAGGCAGAGGTCAAGTTCCGGGCAGCGATCAAGAGTAGTCGGAGAACAGGCAGAGGTCAGGTCAGGCAGCAATCAGGAGAACAGGCAAAGGTCAGTACCGTGAGATCAGTCCGAAGGGTACTACAGGGATGGAGAGACGCTGGAACAGGAGACACTGGAACAGGAGACACAGGAGATGCTGGAATAGGAGTCACAGGAGACACTGGAACAGGAGACCGGGGAGACGCTGGAACAGGAAACGCTGGAACAAAGACACACTGGAAGGCAAACTAAGGAACACCGGAGTGTACGACCCGATGAGCTAGGGGTTGAGCTGCGGTTTAAATACCCTGCTCAAGGGATGCTGCCCGAGGTTTTCTCGTGCTTGGCCCTTTAACTTGGAGTGAGCTGGGGGGGGGGGGGGGGGGGGGGCTGATGCCGAGGAGGACACCGAGTCCCGGCGCGAGGACAGCTGCAACGATGAAGGCCGCGAAGAAGCCGGGGACGCCCGTAGAAGCCGTGGTCAAGCAGTGCAGGGACTCAGGGCGGAGCTGGTGGATGGTCGGGCCAGGTGAGTAGGCCCAGTCGTGGAGCTAACGCGGCCGGGCCATCTTAAAAAATGGCACGGGCCATCCATTGCGCCTACCATTTGACAGAGCCCGGCCAATGGCACCGATAGCCCCTGTCACATAGTAAGGGCAAAGGGCCATCGGCGCCATTTTCCTTACTGGCAGCCGATTGTCTGATAGCGGGAGATTGCTCCCGGGACCCCGCTGGACCACCAGGGAGTTTCGGCAAGATTGGGGGGGGGGGGGGGGTTGCAATTAATTAAATTTGAAGGGTTCGGGTGGGGTTGGTTTTGGTTTGTTTTTTTTTACAACCCCCCATTGTAATTATTTCAATTGGAAGGGTTGGGGCAAGTTTCGGGCTTCGTTTCGGGGGCAGCCGAAATGAAATCGGCCCAAACCTCGGGAAAACGAAATTTCCCGTGGTGGGCTGATAACGAAGGCCGAACCAAAAGGTTCGGCCGAATCACATCTCTACTAAATAATATACCCCAATAGTTTACTTTTAAGTTTTAAAAAGTTTTAAAAATTTCTCCCAGCAGTACTTACTGATTCTTTCCAGTCACCAGCAAGGTGATCCTCTCCTCTCAGTGCATTCACGGGACTGTGGGTTACTGAGCTTTTCCCTTCCTCATATAAAACCTAACAAGTCCCCCTTCATAATCTATCTGTTATGGTTTTGAGGTGTTGGAGTGGATTCTTGGGTACTGCGGTGATGGCCACTCCCACAGGGAGGAGCCCCGTGAGGAACCACAGTACTAGGCTAGACTCGAGACATGCAAACACAGATTTGTCTTTTATTATACAGCTGGATGATACCACCAGAGATGGCAGTAGTAAGGTGATCTGGTAGTAGCAATCTAGGGAACCTCGGCAGAGGAGACCCGTTTCACAATGGTAGATGTTAGCAGCACATGGTAGTATAGGGAGTTCCGGTTGCAGGTTCCCAGTGCTGAGCTGTAGATGAGACAGACTGATAAAGGTTAGATTACTCATTAAGTTGGTAGCTGTATAGATGTAGATCCCAGCAGGCAGAAGTAGTTGGATTACAAGCACCAAGGCAGGGAGAGCAGGCCCTCGAGGAGTGAGTACCTGGTATCCCAGATAGGCACCTGAAAGAAAGCAAAGGGCCCCCAACGAGCGGGTACCCAGGTTAGATGAAATACCCCAAAGGGCAGAGAGAGCTTCTAGCATCAGCACGGAAGCGGCACAGTAGCTCAGACTGGAGGCATATCCAATCCTTGCTAACTCAATTTGTTAGCAAACAAAGGGCAGGCTAAATACCCGGATGGCATGATGTCACTCGAGGGGGATGCCCCCGATGTTCCCGCTATGACTGGATAAAGACGTGGGTGGCATGCACGCTCACACCCTAGGAGGCCCTCAGGAGAAACATGACAGATAGCCTTGCCATTGCCGTTCCGGGGGCGCCGGAGAGAGCAGCATGCAGACGCGGCGGTACCATCTTCCCAAGGCTAGCGGGGAGAGCAGAAAGAAAAGTGAGGCACAGAGGTCGAAGCTGTCTGAGACCGATGGACGCAACACTATCAGCAAAAGGGATGAACAGAAAGACACAGAAGAAAAAAACGTAAACTGCGACATCCCATTGTCGCTGTCACTGCGCCCGACCGCTCTTAACTGCTCTCCGGGCCATTTCTCAGTCTCGCTGCGGACCGCTGGAACCGACTGCAGCGCACCTACCCTGCGGGCGAGAGGTCTTTACTCACGGCAGGGCTGGTCGTCATTGGGAATCCGTCCCTGGATTGGTGGCGATGTCCTTTCGTGGATTAATTTAAAGGGCCCAGGTGGGAACCCTGAGCCGGCTGGCCCCGTCGATAACATCACTTCAGGAGGGATATTTAAACTTCTTCCTGTCTCTTCTCTTGGAGTTAGGAAGGAGTTCCGTCCTGCTGTACTCTCCTCTTCAAGGATTTCCTGGCTAAAAGACAGGAAACAGAGAGTAGGATTAAATAGACAATTTTCTCAGTGGAAGGGAGTGGGCAGTGGAGTGCCTCAGGGATCTGTATTGGGACCCTTACTTTTCAATATATTTATAAATGATCTGGAAAGAAATACGACGAGTGAGATAATCAAATTTGCAGATGATACAAAATTGTTCAGAGTAGTTAAATCACAAGCAGATTGTGATAAATTGCAGGAAGACCTTGTGAAACTGGAAAATTGGGCATCGAAATGGCAGATGAAATTTAATGTGGATAAGTGCAAGGTGATGCATATAGGGAAAAATAACCCATGCTATAGTTACACAATGTTAGGTTCCATATTGGGTGCTACCACCCAAGAAAGAGATCTAGGCGTCATAGTGGATAACACATTGAAATTGTCGCTTCAGTGTGCTGCCGCAGTCAAAAAGCAAACAGAATGTTGGGAATTATTAGAAAAGGAATGATGAATAAAACGGAAAATGTCATAATGCCTCTGTATCGCTCCATGGTGAGACCGCACCTTGAATACTGTGAACAATTCTGGTCGCCACATCTGAAAAAAGATATAGTTGCGATGGAGAAGGTACAGAGAAGGGCGACCAAAATCTTAAGGGGAATAGAACAGCTCCCTTATGAGGAAAGACTAAAGAGGTTAGGACTTTTTAGCTTGGAGAAGAGATGGCTGAGGAGGGATATGATAGAGGTGTTTAAAATCATGAGAGGTCTAGAACAGGTAGACGTGAATCGGTTATTTACTCTTTCAGATAATATAAAGACTAGGGGGCACTCCATGAAGTTAGCATGTGGCATATTTAAAAATAATTGGAGAAAGTTCTTTTTCACTCAATGCACAATTAAACTCTGGAATTTGTTGTCAGAGGATGTGGTTAGTGCAGTTAGTATAGCTGTGTTTAAAAAAGGATTGGATAAGTTCTTGGAGGAGAAGTCCATTACCTGCTATTAAGTTCACTTAGAGAATAGCCACTGCCATTAGCAATGGTTACATGGAATAGACTTAGTTTTTGGGTACTTGCCAGGTTCTTATGGCCTGGATTGGCCACTGTTGGAAACAGGATGCTGGGCTTGATGGACTCTTGGTCTGACTCAGTATGGCATGTTCTTATGCTCTTAGGACACCAACAGAGCTTTAGCAAAGAGCAACCACCACCATAACTGCTGTCGTGCTACTTTTTTATGTGCAATTTAACAAAATTACCCAGAGGGAGGATAATTTTATAACTGTGCATGTCGGGGTCAAAGTCTGAGCAGACCTTTGATGCACAGACTTTAGCACAAATTTTCAAAGTGAACTTGCATGGATAAGTTTGCTTCGAAAATTTCAGGGTAAGTGGCCTGGAACATGCACAAACTAACCCCAGAAAGACCTGTGTGGATTTAACTTATGTGCAATACTTTCAAGAAGCCAGAGCACCCGTATAAATGCTTCTTGCTGGTTCTCATAAAAGTATGCTTGAAATCAGGTGATGCATATACTTTTTATGTGAACTGAGCCCTGGAACTATTTTACAACAGCTATTTACACGCATAAAACTGGATTCTTTGTGTGCATGAATGGCTTTGAAAATTGGCCTCTAAACATTTAGCGGCAAGGTATACAGCTTTGGCCACGGCCCCCAAATGAATAGGACACACAAAAAAAGCAAAAGTGAAGGTTGTAGGTATTTTTTTGTTTCCCTAAACTTTCAATAGAAATTTGTAAAAGAAACGAGATCAGTCTGCCTCCTGTTCAGCTTCTGGGTGGTTTCTCCACTTCAAACACAGGAAACAACACACAGCACAATGAAAGGTATAAATCAGGCACAAGAAGTCAACCTTTGTCAAAGGAAAATGTATGCTCTAGAACAAGAGGTCACAGTATAAAGCTCCAAGGGGTAGACTCAGGATGAGGATCAGGAAATATTTCTTCAGAGGGGTGGTCGATGAGCAGAATTGGCTTCTGAAGGAGGCGGTGAAAAACATGGTAATACAGTGCAAAGAAAGCATGAGATAAGCTAGAGGTTTCCTAGTGGCAAAGAAAATGGTAAGGAAGCACAGGGTAACCCGCAAGGAGCACAGTCGCCACCCAAAACAGCATTGGCAAGACTGAATTAGCCTTTCCATAAGGCATTGGGGGGTCATCTGCACAGAGCCGCAGTTACAATCCTAAACAGTAATGGTGTAATTGTATCGGGCTTCCGAAAGGTCCAAGGTAAATGCAAGGAGAGTCCTTGGTAAAAACTAATACTTCAGTGAGCATGAGAAGGCTGGACAACAGCTTTCCCATGCTAATTGGTGACTGTGGGAATTATTACAAAAACTTGGTAAGCCATGGAAGTGGGACAGTGTATTGGTAATAATGGTCTCATAAAAAGCAAAGTTGAGAAGGTCTGACATGGCCAACCCATGGAGGTGCTGGAGTTCAGCACTTTTAATGGATTTGGGGCATACATGGGACAGACATGGAGGGCAGTGATAGGAAAGGGGTTGAGCGCTCAAGTAAAAGACAAGACAGGAGGAGCTGATGTTGGGTTGCATATGGGAAATTTATATGCTTATCTACTCAATGTGGCAGATAGGATGGGCCAATGTTGTATTTTATTTGCCCTTGTCTATGATGTTACTATGTTATTATTCAGGAATTAGAAGGTGAAAAGCTATAATATTCTAGAAACATCACACTGCAGCTAAAGAACTCACTTCAAAATTTGAATATCTGACAATGAATCTTTATATATCAGTGATATACAAAATTTCAGTGTCTTGGTGCTGATTAGTAATATTTTTGAAGAGAGTCATATGACTTGCATTCAAATTCTGAAGATGCTGGTGATTTGTACAGCTTCAGTTCCTTGGTGCCGACCAGTAGTGTTTTCCTGAGAGAAGTCAGTGTTTATCTGGATACTGGCGGTGAACTCCGATGAAAGCTAGTCAGAAGGTTTTTTTGTCAATCACTACACTTTTTGTCAATCTCGGCACCATTTTTCAACCCATTTTGAATCGCTTCCCTGAAGTGATTGGAAGGCGAAACTTGGGCCCTTGTCGGGATTTTTGTGGATTGAGAGGATTGGAGACACATCTGTCGTCTGAAGCACAGTAGTTATATTTGTGAGTTTCTTCAGGGATTTTTATGGATTGGAAGAATCGGCGATACATCTACTGTTTGCAGTATAGGGCTATTCTCGGAGAGATATTTGTGTGAATACTCTGAATACTTTTTGGATTTTAATTTTTTTTTTTTTGGGTAGGTGCTTTTATGGATGATTGTGAGTGGTTGTGTATGACATTTTCTGAAAAAATGTTTCTTTATTAGAAAAATGAAAATATCTTTTGAATAGATCTTATGTGAAGCTGTTATTTGATCATTTGATTTTGATATACTTGATCTTGGATTTTTTATGTATGTATGTATTTTTGAAATTAATAATTAAGTTGTTGAAATAATAAAACAAATTTTATTTTTCAATGTGTTAACATTAATTAGAAATTGATTTTATACTCAGCCCTATTATCTAACTGATTTCAATTACCCCTAATATTGACTGGGTAAATGTAACATTCCAGAGAGGTAAAGTTCCTGGATGGAATGAACGACTGCTTCATGGATCTCCCGGATCCGTATCTCCCAGATTTCCCGTGCAGGGCTTTTAAAATTAGCCCTTAATAGTACACAACAGGCATGAACATTGTTTAATAATACCATCATAGATGCTCAGTCATGATGTATTCCACACATGAAGGAAGGTGGAAGGAAGGCCAAATGATTACTGGCATGTTTAAAAGGAGAGGTGAAAGAGGCTATTTTAGCCAAATAAACTTCCCTCAAAAATTGGAAAAAGAATCTATCTGAAGAAAATTTGAAAAAGGATAAGCATTGTCAAGTTAAATGTAAAGCATTGATAAGACAGACTAAGAGAGAATTTGAAATGAAGTTGGCTATAGAGGCAAATATTGGTTGAACCATTAGATGATCGAGGGGTTAAAGGGGCACTTGGGGAAGATAAGGCCATTGCAGAAAGACTAAATTAATTCTTTGCTTCTGTGTTACTAACGAGGATGTTAGAGAGATACCAGTTCCGGAGATGGTTTTCAAGGTGATGAGTCAGACAAACTGAACCAAATCACTGTGAACCTGGAAGAAGTAGTACGTCAGATTGACAAACTGAAGAGTAGCATATTGTATACACCTCAGGCTTCTGAAATAACAAAAGTGAAATTTCAGACTTATTAGTAAAAATTTGTATCCAATCCTTAAAATCGGCCATTGTACCTAAAGACTGGAGGGTGGCCATTGTAACCCGATATTTAAAAAGGGCTCTAGGGGTGATCCTAGAAACTATAAACTGGGAAAAATAATGAAAAATATTTCAAAGAGCAAAATCACTGAACATATAGACAGGACGCAGCCAGCATGGATTTATCCAAGGGAAATCTTGCTCACAATTTTGTAACATTTTTTTTGAAGGAGTTAATAAACATGTGGATAAAGGTGAAACAGTTGATGTAGTGTATTTGTATTTTCAGAAGGCATTTGAAAACGTGCCTCATGAGAGGTTTCTAAGAAAACTAAAAAGTCATGGGATAGGAGGGGATGTCCTTTTATGATCTGCAAACTGATTAAAAGACAGGAAAGAGAATACAATACAATAAGTTTTCTCAGTGGAAAAAGGTAAATAGTGGAGAGCCTCAGGGATCTGTGCTTTGAATGGTGCTTTTTTTTTTATAAATGATCTGGGAAGGGATACAAGAGAGGTGATCAAATTTGCAGATGACATAAAATTATTCAGAGTAGTTAAATCACTTGTAGATTGTGATAAATTGCAGGAGGATCTTGCAAGACTGGACATTTGGGTGAACAAATGGCAGATGAAATTTAATGTGGATAAGTGCAAGGTGTTGCATATAGGGAAAAATAACCCTTGCTGTAGTTACACAATGTTAGGTTCCATATTAGGAGCTACAACCCAGGAAAAAGATTTGTGTCATAGTTGATAATACATTGAAATCATCGGTTCGGTGTGCTGCGGCAGTCAAAAAAGCAAACAGAAAGTTAGGAATCATTAGGAAGAGAATGGTGAATAAAACGGAAAAAGTCATAATGCCTCTGTATCGCTCCATGGTGAGACCGCACCTTGAATACTGTTGTCAGTTCTGGTCACCGCATCTAAAAAAAAAATATAGCTGCACATGAGAAGGTACAGAGAAGAGTGACCAAAATAATAAGGGGAATGGAACAGCTCCCCTATGAGGAAAGACAGAGGTTAGGACTTTTCAGCTTGGAGAAGAGGTGGCTGAGGGGGGATATGATAGAGGTGTTTAAGATCATGAGAGGTCTTGAACGGGTAGATGTGAATCGGTTATTTACTCTTTCAGATAATAGAAGGACTAGGGGGCAGTCCATGAAATTAGCAAGTAGCACATTTAAAACTAATCGGAGAAAGTTCTTTTTCACTCAATGCACAATAAAGCTCTAGAATTCATTGTCGGAGGATCTGGTTAAGGCAGTTAGTGTAGCTGTGGTTTAAAAAAGGTTTGGCATTATTAGCATGGGATCTATTTAATGTTTGCGTGCTTGTCAGAAACTTGTAACCTGGATTGGCCACTGTTGGAAAAAGGATGCCAGGCTTGATGGACCCTCAGTCTGACCCAGTACGGATACCTGAAATGTTTTATTGATGCATGATCCTCAAACCTTTTCCGTTGGAAAGCAAACAGTAGACAAAGGTCATAATATGAAACCCCAGGGGGGACGACTCAGCACCAACATCAGGAAATATTTCTTCCCAGAGAGGGTGGTGGATGCCTGGAATCCCCTGCTGGAAGAGGTGGTGAAAGTGAAAATAATAAACCAATTCAAAAAGGCATGGGATAAACACTGTAGATCCCTAAAGGCTAGCGGACAGAACTGAAGAAAAGGGAGCATGGGTAACCTGTAAAACGCAGCAACTACTACCCCCTAACAGAAGATATGGGGATCATCACTATCCTTAACCAATTAGCTTACATGATTTTGATGCAACTGCAGGATCACTCTCTGCTTTGACTGCAGGAGGGAAAAATGGGGAATTGGATTCAGATGACAGCCAACGCTGGACCCTGACTTTTATGGTCCAGGGTACTGATACACAGACATTAGGGAAAAAGTGCAGGACTGCTTCTACAGCCAAGTCCAAAAGCAAAGCACGTCAAGCAGCATTGCCTGAATTATCAATAAGGCTGCTCATCCTGTAAAAATGTTGCTAGCAGTAATTTTGTTATGGGTTTCATAGTTACTTGGTTTTAATCTGCACGGAGCGGCAGTTACTGTCCTTAACAGAACACATGGGGGTAACCTGCACGGAGTGGGAGTTACTGCCCTTAACAGAACACATGGGGGTAACCTGCACGGAGCAGCAGTTACTGCCCTTAACAGAAACATGGGAGTAATCTGCACGGAGCAGCAGTTACTGCCCTTAACAGAAACATGGGAGTAATCTGCACGGAGCAGCAGTTACTGCCCTTAACAGAAACATGGGAGTAATCTGCACGGAGCAGCAGTTACTGCCCTTAACAGAAACATGGGAGTAATCTGCACGGAGCAGCAGTTACTGCCCTTAACAGAAACATGGGAGTAATCTGCACGGAGCAGCAGTTACTGCCCTTAACAGAAACATGGGAGTAATCTGCACGGAGCAGCAGTTACTGCCCTTAACAGAAACATGGGAGTAATCTGCACGGAGCAGCAGTTACTGCCCTTAACAGAAACATGGGAGTAATCTGCACGGAGCAGCAGTTACTGCCCTTAACAGAAACATGGGAGTAATCTGCACGAAGCAGCAGTTACTGCCCTTAACAGAAACATGGGAGTAATCTGCACGGAGCAGCAGTTACTACCCTTAACAGAACACATGGGGGTAACCTGCACGGAGTGGGAGTTACTGTCCTTAACAGAAACATGGGAGTAATCTGCACGGAGCGGCAGTTACTGTCCTTAACAGAACACATGGGGGTAACCTGCATGGAGCAGCAGTTACTGTCCTTAACAGAAACATGGGAGTAATCTGCACGGAGCAGCAGTTACTGCCCTTAACAGAACACATGGGGGTAACCTGCACGGTGCGGCAGTTACTGTCCTTAACAGAAACATGGGAGTAATCTGCACGGAGCAGCAGTTACTGCCCTTAACAGAACACATGGGGGTAACCTGCACGGAGTGGGAGTTACTGTCCTTAACAGAAACATGGGAGTAATCTGCACGGAGCAGCAGTTACTACCCTTAACAGAACACATGGGGGTAACCTGCACGGAGCAGCAGTTACTGTCCTTAACAGAAACATGGGGGTAACCTGCACGGAGCGGCAGATACTGTCCTTAATAGATCACATGGGGGTAACCTGCACGGAGCGGCAGTTACTGTCCTTAACAGAACACATGGGGGTAACCTGCACGGAGCAGCAGTTACTGCCCTTAACAGAACACATGGGGGTAACCTGCATGGAGCGGCAGTTACTGTCCTTAACAGAACACATGGGGGTAACCTGCACGGAGCAGCAGTTACTGCCCTTAACAGAACACATGGGGGTAACCTGCATGGAGCGGCAGTTACTGCCCTTAACAGAACACATGGGGTAACCTGCATGGAGCGGCAGTTACTGTCCTTAATAGATCACATGGGGGTAACCTGCACGGAGCGGCAGTTACTGTCCTTAACAGAACACATGGGGGTAACCTGCATGGAGCGGGAGTTACTGTCCTTAACAGAACACATGGGGGTAACCTGCACGGAGCAGCAGTTACTGTCCTTAACAGAAACATGGGAGTAATCTGCACGGAGCAGCAGTTACTGCCCTTAACAGAACACATGGGGGTAACCTGCACGGAGCAGCAGTTACTGCCCTTAACAGAAACATGGGAGTAATCTGCACGGAGCAGCAGTTACTACCCTTAACAGAACACATGGGGGTAACCTGCACGGAGCAGCAGTTACTGTCCTTAACAGAAACATGGGAGTAATCTGCACGGAGCAGCAGTTACTGCCCTTAAAAGAACACATGGGGGTAACCTGCACGGAGCAGCAGTTACTGCCCTTAACAGAAACATGGGAGTAATCTGCACGGAGCAGCAGTTACTGCCCTTAACAGAACACATGGGGGTAACCTGCACGGAGCGGCAGTTACTGTCCTTAATAGATCACATGGGGGTAACCTGCACGGAGCGGCAGTTACTGTCCTTAACAGAACACATGGGGGTAACCTGCATGGAGCAGCAGTTACTGCCCTTAACAGAACACATGGGGGTAACCTGCATGGAGCAGCAGTTACTGTCCTTAATAGATCACATGGGGGTAACCTGCACGGAGCGGCAGTTACTGTCCTTAATAGATCACATGGGGTAACCTGCATGGAGCGGGAGTTACTGTCCTTAACAGAACACATGGGGGTAACCTGCACGGAGCAGCAGTTACTGCCCTTAACAGAACACATGGGGGTAACCTGCACGGAGCGGCAGTTACTGTCCTTAATAGATCACATGGGGGTAACCTGCACGGAGCGGCAGTTACTGTCCTTAATAGATCACATGGGGGTAACCTGCACGGAGCGGGAGTTACTGCCCTTAACAGAACACATGGGGTAACCTGCATGGAGCGGCAGTTACTGTCCTTAATAGATCACATGGGGGTAACCTGCACGGAGCGGCAGTTACTGTCCTTAACAGAACACATGGGGGTAACCTGCACGGAGCAGCAGTTACTGCCCTTAACAGAAACATGGGGGTAACCTGCACAGAGCGGCAGTTACTGCCCTTAACAGAAACATGGGGGTAACCTGCACGGAGTGGGAGTTACTGCCCTTAACAGAACACATGGGGGTAACCTGCACGGAGCAGCAGTTACTGTCCTTAACAGAAACATGGGAGTAATCTGCACGGAGCAGCAGTTACTGCCCTTAAAAGAACACATGGGGGTAACCTGCACGGAGCAGCAGTTACTGCCCTTAACAGAAACATGGGAGTAATCTGCACGGAGCAGCAGTTACTGCCCTTAACAGAACACATGGGGGTAACCTGCACGGAGCGGCAGTTACTGTCCTTAATAGATCACATGGGGGTAACCTGCACGGAGCGGCAGTTACTGTCCTTAACAGAACACATGGGGGTAACCTGCATGGAGCAGCAGTTACTGCCCTTAACAGAACACATGGGGGTAACCTGCATGGAGCAGCAGTTACTGTCCTTAATAGATCACATGGGGGTAACCTGCACGGAGCGGCAGTTACTGTCCTTAATAGATCACATGGGGTAACCTGCATGGAGCGGGAGTTACTGTCCTTAACAGAACACATGGGGGTAACCTGCACGGAGCAGCAGTTACTGCCCTTAACAGAACACATGGGGGTAACCTGCACGGAGCGGCAGTTACTGTCCTTAATAGATCACATGGGGGTAACCTGCACGGAGCGGCAGTTACTGTCCTTAATAGATCACATGGGGGTAACCTGCACGGAGCGGGAGTTACTGCCCTTAACAGAACACATGGGGTAACCTGCATGGAGCGGCAGTTACTGTCCTTAATAGATCACATGGGGGTAACCTGCACGGAGCGGCAGTTACTGTCCTTAACAGAACACATGGGGGTAACCTGCACAGAGCGGCAGTTACTGTCCTTAACAGAACACATGGGGGTAACCTGCACGGAGCAGCAGTTACTGCCCTTAACAGAAACATGGGGGTAACCTGCACAGAGCGGCAGTTACTGCCCTTAACAGAAACATGGGGGTAACCTGCACGGAGCAGCAGTTACTGCCCTTAACAGAACACATACAGGTAATTTTCATGGAGCGGCAGGGCCGGAGGAACCACTAGGCGAGCTAGGCATGTGCCTAGGGCGCCGCGATTTAGGGGGCACCGCGGCAGAATTTTGAAAGGGTAAAAAGTGCCCCTTTCAAAATTCTGCCAGGCCCTGCCTCACCGTGCCACCCTCCCGACGCCCCCCTTATGGTCCAGCGGAGAGCCCGGGAGTGATCTGCCGCTCCCGGGGCCTCAGCTGCCACTAAGCAAAATGGCGCTGGTGGCCTTTAGCCCTGACCATGTGACAGGGGCCGGTTGGCAGCCCCAGGAGCAGCAGATCGCTCCCGGGCCCCCACCTAGACCACCAGGTATTTTGTAAGTTTTCTTTTGGGGGGGTTGGGGGGGCTACGACCTGGGGGGGGGGGGATTTGGGGGCAGCACAAGGCTGAAGGTGCCTTGGACGCCCAATCCCCTTGCACCAGTCCTGCGGAGCGGCAATTACTGCCCTTAACAGAAAACATGGGGATAACTTGCACGGTGCGGTAGTTACTGTCCTTAAAAGAAACATGGGGGTAACCTGCATGGAGAAGCAATTACTGCCCTTAACAGAAACATGGGAGTAACCTGCACGGTGCGGTAGTTACTGTCCTTAAAAGAAACATTGGGGTAACCTGCATGGAGAAGCAATTACTGCCCTTAACAGAAACATGGGAGTAACCTGCACGGAGCAGCAGCTACAACCATAGGAAACTTGCTGGGCTGTCATCATTACTATATGTAACTATATTTCACTATGTTCAAGCTATAGCCAGGACCACCGGACTCCCACTATATCTCGGGCATGGTAAAGGCCACAGAATCTGACCTTTGCCACAGAATTGGCTGGTTCCTATAGAACTGCACAGCCCTAGTATCCAGAAACCTTAGACCACTCTACATCTCTAAAGTCCTTTTTGATCCCAAGTATATTGAAATGTTTTATTGCTCAGTTACTGATCGCTGGGCCTGCAATGGCCTTCTTAGTTTTTTCCAGGCACTAATCTTAACAGCTCTCCTAATGGTTCTTTTGGCATGGGCTAATCCAACGCCTCCTGGTGAACTCAAATAGCCCCTCAGCTTTTAAGCGGGCCGGATGCCTCATCTGAGCTCACATCTTTCCGCGGAGGTGGCTTGCGGGAAACGGGACAAAACTCGAACGGATCGCAAGTCCCAGAATGTGGTTTGAGGATGAAAGCTCAAAAGCGGATTGGCTGAAAACGTGCTGCTAAACATAAGCCAATGAGATCACCTTAAACCGCTCCGAAATGTCAAAGTCATGGCCAGAACAGCGGTGGCAGAGGCCCACTTGGCAATGACACACCGCAAATTAAGACAACAATGAAAAGATGAAACTTTTCCTAAATGAAACCACTAACCAGATGGCATTTCTGGAAATAACAGGACACCTTGTTCCCTTTTTTTCCTCCTAACACTTGGAATGCATACCACCACCCACTGGGAGCCCACAGTCTTCATAATGACCATCTCAAAAAGGGAATACTTCATTTTTTTGCTCTTTGAAGTGAGACCTGCTTTATTATTTTTAAATGACATCATTGCCAGAGGCATGTGGCACGCTTAAAATTAGTTTTGCCATGGTTGGGAAGCCCGCAGGAGTTGCAGGCCATTTTGGGCTGCAGGATCAGGTGGAGCCTGCCAGCTCTTGACTCAGAAATTCAGCAAGCGTTGCAAGTGAATGAGAGAGACCAAATTAGAGGGTGGAAATAGCATGATTTCTATCGAAAACCGATTGAAGAGTCGCCCTCATCGGAAGTGGGTCGGGAGCATCCTTCAAAACTGTCGCAGGCATTTCCAAGTGAGTAACCTGTTAATAATATGAATCCAGGCAAAAGAAGCGTGAGCTTTCCTTGGATAAAAGGTATTGTCTGTGCGCTCTGGCAGCTAAATAGGTGATGAAGCAGCGGAGACATTACCCTTGCATTATAGCTGACCTTGTTTTGGCTTTTGCGATATGTCTAATCAGTGCATTTCAGATTTCTTAGACCTGTGTGGTTGCAAAAGCTCAGAATACTGCAGTATCTCTGGCTATTTCCTAAACTTTCTGCATCACAAGCTGCAAAGAATCTCCTTTTCGCTGTGACCAATCCAGCTACCAGAACTCTGCCCTTCTGATTCTTTATTTGTATTTTTAAAAGATATGAAAACACAGCTGTTCTTAGCAGCAAGTATTAGCAACTTCAGCCATAAGCCCAGTCTTTCAAGGGAAGATCTGCTTCATGCCCTTACTAGTTGCACTTCACAAGTTACACTGTATTGCTATGACCTAACTTTGAAGCCCTGATTTTAATTGAACGTTATTGAAAATAATGTAAAACACATGGCCTCGTCTTCTTCTTGCTGTAACTCCCCCAGCTTTTCTCTCTGACTCGCAGCAGAGTCCAAACGCAGATCTGAGCTTGGCTCTGATTGGTCCCCGCTGTGGGTCACAGAGCGGCTGGAATGGACAGGAGGAGCATGGGGAGCAGGAGAAGAACAAAAGAGCTCTTCTGTGTTATTCCAGGAAAAAAAATCATTATCATATTAAAGCAGTCTTTGAAATTGTGCGGATTGTGGAACGATGCACAGGAACTCGGCGGCAAAGCTATTGCAAATCCAAAAAAATAATATATCCTGCTGTCCCTCTGACTCGAAAGACAGCTGCCAAGTGTGCGAGCTGGTTTTTGGAGCAGGTCGGGCTTTCTTTTTTGATGCCTTCTGGTATTCGAGCTGCTGGTTTTCAATGGAAGAAAACAGGCGTTAGAAATCCCCCATAATGCACTGGGATGGAAGTTCAAAATCCAGGAATGGCCACAGGAATCCCTACAGAGCCTGGGTCATAGCGCCGTGCCCCGAGGGGGCCCCCCTCACTTCAAGAAGGCATCGGGCGTGGTGGTGCGTGGAAACGGCAAGAGAGTTCCCAATTGTTTTAGAAAGAGATTGGTCTGATCCTGGCGCGTGCAAGTGCCAGATGAGATGGGCAAAAAAAAACCCAACTGGGAAAGTCAGCCAGTTACATGGGCCCTGGGAGGTTGATGCTCCAGACAGATCTCCGCATAGTCAGAGCCCCCAAATCACAGGAACCATTATCAAAATGTTCAAAGCTATTTTTAAAAACAAAATTACTGACCACATAATAGACATGGTTTAATGGGGGGGAGAGTCAACGAGGGTTTTGCAAAAGGAAGTCTTGCCTTACCTATTTACTAGATTTTGTTGAAGGTGTAAATAAATAAACATGGACAAAGGTGAACCAGTTGATAACAGTGTATCTGGATTTTCAGAAAGCATTTGACAAAAGACCCTCATGAGAGACTCCTCAGGAAATTGGGAGGTCATGGGATTGGAGTCAGTGTCTTATTGCGGATTGGTAACTGGATAAACGCAGGAAATGGAGGGTAGGACTTGTTTTCCAAATGGAGAAAGGTCGTTAGTGGAGTGCCCCAGGGGTCTCTATTGGGACCTGTGCTATTTAGCATATTCACAAATGATCTGGAGAAATTTACAGATGACACAAATTTACAGATGACACAAATTTGTTTTGAGTTGTTAAAACAGCAGTGAAGATAATAATAATAAGGTCATCTATAGACTTAGTCCAATAAATGGTTTCACCTACAACTTGTTTGACTTTTATTACTATACAAGAGGAAAATTCCTTGTGTTTGTGTTATTCGTTTTCAATGCTAAATTTCCAGGGACAAGTATCATATTCGGAGTTCAAACAGGTCAGAAATCTCTTATTTTGGCTTCCGCTTTGCATCTTGTTGGTGCATTAAATTAAATCTGCCACCTGGGTGATAAAAGTAGGTATAGGCTAGAATGCTGCTAACCCAAAACTTGCTTTTGTAAAGCTTGCACGGGTCCCTCTCTGGAGGCTGAGCTGCGTCCGCTGTTGAACAATAGCTGAGAGGTGCCTGGGAGCTTATCCCCCATCCTGCACCGTTACTAAGACTTAGTAAATCAAACCCGGAGCCTGCCTGGTGAAGGGGGATGCGCTAGGCTCGGTTCCGGGCCTTCGGCACACTGTCCGACTTTGTTTTTTTTTTTTTAAGTTAGGAACAGTATCATAATGGTTTTGAGGTAAAGATGTCTGCGTTTTAAAAAGGCTGGGCAATTGCAGCCTTTAAAAGCAGGCTGGGGCTCACAACCAGCTTCCTTCTTCCCCGAGATGGGAAGAAAGGGGAACGAGGTGAGGAGAGATCTCGCTGCTAATACCTGCAGCTGGAATAAGACACTTGAGATGCTCTTCCTAAAGATTTTGACTTTATGAACCCATCCAGCATTTAATAAGTAAAGTTGAGTTTCCTGGCCTTTGGCTTTAAGCCCTTCCTGCACAGCTATGGCCCCCATGAAACGTAGCACTAACTCTTAATGGCATTTTAGTATAACACGTGATTGCAGAGCCCACAGGCTCTTGAGAGCCTGTTAGGGAGCGGTGTGTGTGCTATGCTACCCCCAGCTGAACCGCAGTGCTAATCTGGTGCTTAGAGCACTGATCAGAAGAACTGCTGGAACAAGGCTTAAAACCCCTCTTTCACTATTTGTGTGACCTTAGGCCAGGCCACTTTATCTCCCTATGCCCCAGCTTTAATCCCAAGCCTACCACTGATTTGCTGCCTGCCCTGGGGCAAGTTACTTCATCTCTTCCCCCTCCTCCTACCCCTCCCCGTTAACCCAACTGTGATTAATTAGTAATCTGTAGATTTGCAGGTAGTTGATAAAATGATTTCCTCCTAGCTTCACGGCTGTGGAAAGTTTTCATGTATTATGGAAGGGAATAAGCTGCCAGTTCTTTGATGCCAGAGGTGGCTGCATGCCTGAAAGTTTCTGAAGTATTAAAACTTCTAAAGTGCATTAGGATCTTGTCTGGATGATAAGACAACTGCACAAACTCCAGTTCTATAGTATTACATCAATGTCCTGTCCAGAGAGCTGGGAAAGACTGAATAGATTCAGGGTTTATGGAACCTGCAGAAGATTTGAAAACCTCTTCTTGAGTTACAAAAAAAGTTTGCATTTTGAAATATACCTCTGCCCTTTCAGAACCGAAGCAAAAATATTATTGTGTTTTCAAGGGATAAGATCTGTTTAAAGCAATGGAAACTGACGCACACCAGAGAGGGACTTCTTGTAGATCCTAAAACCCATCATCCTGTTCCTCCTGTCACTCCTCAGCTCTCGGGCTGTACACTCGGCGAGCACTGCCTTGTATCTCACAGCAGCTGAACCTGGCCTGGGGTGGGCTGAGATCTCCTTCAACCAAATTACCGGCTGTTGGGGGGAGGGGGGTGTAGGGGGGTAACGCTATTATTCTGTGTACCGGTCCCTTCTCCCTCAACACCACGCTCGCGGGACGAGAAAAGCTTGAACAGTAGTATACGTAATAATATGACCGTAATGTTGTAAACCGCCCTGGCCAATACTAATTGAAAGTGCGGTCTACAAGAATTGTAAATAAATAAATAAATAAATAAATAGTTAAACACATTTTGCTTGCTTTGTCAGCCCAGAAAGTTCTAATGCGTAACTTGGCGAGACATTCCATTCCTCCCATTCCTTATTCACTATTCTTGGTACAGTTCATACTATTTTGAAAACCCAAGTGTCTTCACAGAGTTACCAGTGCTCTTTAATGCTACAGAAGCACAATTAAGTGCAATCTCAGGATCTACAGTAACATAAAATAGCAAATCAGGACACACCACATTGAAAGCTGCCACTGCAGGGTACGCTATAGTTCAAGGGAGAAATTTGAATTCTGGGTATTGCATTTTACTCTTATCTCTACATAAGTACATATCTCTTACATAAGTTAAATCAGAACATATTCTGTTAAAAAAAAGTTATTTCAATATATCTACTATTAAGTTAAGTAGTTAAGCAATTTATAAGTACCTAGTTAGTTAATTAATCTGTTACAATGTACCATGTCATTATAAGGCTTGCCTTTTGACATCATGTTATATGTAAACCGATGTGATATGCCAAATCGAATGTCGGTATAGAAAAGCAAATAAATAAAATAAATAATAAAATCTCTAGGAAAGTGGAAGGGGCAAGACTAGACATCAGGAAATGAAATTGTATGGTTGGTCACTCAAGAACCAGAATTGCATGTGCTGCCTCTGACGGCAGAGTATCTGATAAGCATAGCACTAAACAGACATTGAGGTAGTTTAACCACAATGTCTAATGATCTAACTTTTATATGTTTATCTTACATTTAGGCTTAATGGTGTTCTTGGTGAATGTTTCACAGCAAGTAACTTCACTTCCCTTAAAGCTCTCTTGGGCCACGTTTAGGTCCGACTGTGATAAACTCTTAAGGTTCTCAACATTTCTTCTAAAATGTTAAAAGGAAACTCCTTGTTGTACTTCCCTAAAGGAAATCAGCTTCTTCCTGCTCATGGTCTCTATGATGACCCGTCTGGCTAGTAGACTTTCTGGACAGAAGAGAGAGAGTGCCAGGACATCCTTGCTTCTTTTAGGGATAAAGGCCATGCAGGGTCTCAGAGGCTTGGCCCTTGCCATGCATCCAATTGGTTGCACTCTTTATCAGGAAATAGCAATCAGACCTTTTAGCCTGGCTCATGCATCCTGTTCCTGGTGAACTTATCATATTGTTGTTACTGTCTGGCCTGTGGCTTCCTCTAGTCGTTCAGGCTCCCTTAGTTGATAGATTCTGTTAAGTCAAGTCCCTCATCCTGTACAATGATTTCCTCATCCTGAAAATTGTCAAGACTGCAGCGTATAGAAACGGTGACCTGGCTTCCCACACCTCACTCAAAGCACCATCTGGCTTGACATTTCACAGCAATTCAAAGGGTGTGGACCCTTTTTATGCCTACGGCACCTCCCTACAGGCAAAAAAAAAATTAGCAGGACAATCACTTTGAGCTCATACTTGATGAGCTTCCTCAGTAAATTGTCCAAGAGTTTGATTTATTGTAATCAGCTTAGACCATCCCTTGTAAAAGTGTGTCAAACACATTATAACATTTGCACCAATAAAGCCTAATTTTAAATTTTTATTTCACTGCTACCAATCCTATTTAAAGAGTGTTCCTTCCTACTATTCTGTGCACGAGACTTCCCCCACGGAGTTCAAGGTATCCGAACCCCATCACGGAAAGGAGTAAGCATATTTCATTTCCATTGCAGTTTTAGTGGACACGGATCATCATCAAGTACTTTCCTCCCTCTTCTCAAGTGCTCTGGGTAAAATATGCAGATATAGCAGAATATAGGAGAACAATTTGGGAGCTACTGTTAAGTTTTGTGATAAGAATCTTTACACAAACTTTTAAACATACAAAATCCAGCCTCGCAGAGTGGGAAGTTTTAAGAGCTATACAATTGTTCTATCAGAGACATGTTATATCTTGTCTTTTTATTATTATTATTATTATTATTATTATTGATATTTGCATGCAGTGTGCAACAGCATGGCTACTCCCAATCAGTATACCACTGCAATATGACAGAGGTGGGTCTATCCCAGTCTACCAGCATGTTTGTGTGTGTAAGGGAGGAGGGATCAAGGATGGGATGGGATAGGAGGGTGTTACAGTCGTTCTCCAGTTGAAAACGCAGTCTCTATTCTTTTTGGTTTTTAGCATTAGATTTTTTCATAAAGCTTGATTAGGTAGTTTGGAGGAGGAGGATTAGGACTGCAACACACATATGAGTTTTCTTGAAGCTCACAGGACCAAGAATACATGATATTGGAATATAAGGATCTGAAAGAAAATGCTTGGATACTGTAGTGTGAATGATCAAAATTTGTTCTAGAGAACTGACAGCCAAGAAATATATTGAAACTTACCAATTACTATTGGCCACATATTTATTTATTTATTGGTTTTATATACCGACATTCATCAAAGATATCACATCAGTTAACAGTAAAACAGTAAACTACGCATAAGATGCGTTTGACATAAAACAGGTGAGGAAATATATGCATTATAAACTACACTTAAGTTGCGTTGTGAACAATATACATTGCACTACAAAAACTATATGCATTGCAGATACTATATACATTGCACTACAAGTACTAATAAGAATGCTTCAATTATATCGAGAATGCTTAAAGAATACAGAGGGAGGTTATCATTACTTGCAAGGTTGCTTCCATTATACTGCAGGATTTGGGAGGATTGAACTTGAGACGTGGAAATCAACTCAAAGAGATGAATGGGAATAGTGAACATGTATCATGGAAATAGAATTAAGGAAGTGCTTTAAGGAAAAGGACAGAGGGGGTGTTAAGATGTAGGGAGGGGAGTTAAGATGTAGGGTGAAGGGTGAATAGACTGGGAGATGACTGGCTGATGTTAGGTGTAAGCTTTTGTGGGTGATGTTAGGTATAAGCTGGTAGCTGGGGGTAAGCTGGGTGGTGTTAGGTGTAAGCTTTTGTGAACAGCCACGTCTTAAGTTTCTGCTTGAACATTTTTTGGCAGTCCTCCTGGCGTAGCTCAACTGGCATTGTATTCCAGAGGGCAGGGCTGGCTACGGAGAGCGCACGTGCTCTTGTTGAGGCCAGGTTGGTGTTTTTGGGGGAGGGAGTATGAATGGTAGCAAAGTATTGGTGTCTGGTAGGTTTAGTTGACTCGTGAAGTATCAGTGAATCGTTGAACTAATTCATCTCAGGATTGTGGAGTGCCTTATGTATGATAGAGAGGGTTTTATATTGGATTCGGGATGCAATTGGGAGCCAATGTAGTTCCTTTAGTACGGGTGTTATGTGTTCGTTTCCGCGCATAGAGATGTGCTTCGTTTTTTTCTACCGGGTCATTTTTTGACTCAGATACTTCGTGGTAAAATTCGGGTTTTCTCGTTTAGTTTTTTTGAAAAACGAAACGAGGAAATACGAAACCAGGCCAAAAAACGAAGCGGGAAACGAAGCTAAAAAAAAAACCCACCCCAAGCATTTAAAATCATTTTCGTACATACATACAAACTCCCCCCACCATCCCGATCCCTCCCCAAGACTTACGAACATCCCTGGTGGTCCAGCGGGATCCCGGGTGCCATTTGTTCCTCCGTGCCCATATGCACCTTTGCCAGCCTTGCTCAAAATGGTGCCGAATAGCCTCTGAACTACCATGTCACAGGGGCTACCGGCGCCATTGGTCAGCCCCTGTCACATGGCCATCGGCGCCATCTTGTGCTCCTACCATGTGACAGGAGCTGACCAATGGCGCCGGTAGCCCCTGTGACATAGTATGGGCAAAGGCTATAGGCGCCATTTTGATTACTGGCAGCCGACAACAAAATCGCTCCCGGACCCCCGCTGGACCCCCAGGGATTATTGGCAAGCCTTGGGGGGGTCAGGAGCGACGGTCGCCCGTATGACATAGTGAGGGCAAAGGTAGCGCTGGCGCCATTTTGAAGATTGGCAATACGGCCCGCGTACAGGAGGTCGCTCCCGGACCCCCGCTGGATTTTTGGCAAGTCTTGTGGGGGTCAGGAGGCCCCCCAAGCTGGCCAAAAGTCCCTGGGGGTCCAGCGGGGGTCCAGGGGCGATCTCCTGCACGCGTGACGTCGGGAGCCAGGAACCAAAATGGCGCCGGCGCTACCTTTGCCCTGTCACATGATAAGGGCAAAGGGCCACCGGCGCCATTTCTCTTAATTCAGCCGTGGCCAGAGAGAGGGAGATCGCGCCGGGACCCCCCCACTGGACCCCAGGTAATTTAAAACATTTTTGGGGGGTTCGGGAGGGTGGGGGATTTGTTTTAAAGGTTTGGGGTGGGTTTTAGGGTTTTTTTGGTGTGCCGGTTTTCCCGCCCCCTATTTAACGATACAATACAAATGCCCCTGATGATAAATCGGGGGTATTTGTATTGTATCGTGCACTCTAACGATTTTGGACAATTTTAAAATTATCTGACGATAATTTTAATCGTTCAAAAATGATTCACATCCCTACTGCAGGGTATTTAAACCCTGCAGCTCCATCAGGACAGGACAGGACTCAGTTCCCCTGAGTCTCTAGTTGCTGCGTTGGTGTTCTGGACATTCGCTTCCACCGTCACCGGTAGGAGTACCTCCTCTCCTGGGAGGGGTATGGCCCGGAGGAGAATTCCTGGGAGCCTTCTTCTCATATCCTGGACAAGTCCCTCCTCCGTCAGTTTCACTTGGAGTTTTAAAGGGGCCAGTGCGGGAAAACCTGAGAAGACGCCCCGGATGACGTCAGATGCTGCAGGGTATTTAAACCCTGCAGCTCCATCAGGACAGGGCCTTACAACGAGGTTCACTCAGTTCCCCTGAGTCTCTAGTTGCTGCGTTGGTCTCTGGATCGTCTCTGCTGTCTTCTGGCTTCTGACCTGGCTCCGTTCCCTGACTACGTCTTCAGCTTCCGCCCCAGGCTTTGGTTTGTCTTCTACTTCTGGCTTCCGACCCGGCTCCTTCTCACGACTCTGTTTTCAGCTTTCGCCCCTGGCTTCAGTTTGGACCTCTGTCTCTTGGCTTCTGACTCGGCTTCGTTCCTGGACTCCGACTTTGGCTCTTCCTCCACCTCAGGTAACTGGTACTCGCTAAGTCCCAGCGGCTCGGGCTCTCACGGGTTTCTTCCGGGGGAGCTGCGGGCTTCCGAGGGTGAAGTCTCTCCAGCTTCCTGGGCCCATCCGTCCTCATCTTCCACCTCTTCGGCCGTTGCCTGGATCCTTGGTCGCATAGGGTTCCGCCTAAGTCCAAGAGGCCCGGGTTCCTACAGGCTCCTCCTGGGGGGACCTCAGGCTTCCAGTGGTGAAGCCTCCTCCAGAGTCTCTTCAGAGTCACCCAGCTGTGACGCTTCCTGTGGGTTCCCACAACATAACATCCATCGTCTCAGCCAACCCAAGGGTCCACAACCCTAACAATTTGCCTGTCCCTTCCTAATAATTCCTAACATTCTGTTTGCTTTTTTGATCACCACAGCCCACTGTGCTGACAATTTTAATGTATTATCCACTATGATGCATAGATAGAACCAATCATCCATTGTACCTGAAGACTGGAGGGTGGCTAGCTAATGTAACCCCAATATTTAAAAAGGGCTCAAGGGGCGATCTGGGAAATTACAGACCCATTAGCCTGACTTCAGTGCTAGGAAAAATAATGGAAAGTGTTCTAAATATCAAAATCACAGAACATATAGAAAGACATGGTTTAATGGAACAAAGTCAGCATGGCTTTACCCAGGGCAAGTCTTGCCTCACACATCAGCTTCACTTTTTTGAAAGAGTTAATAAACATGTAGATAAAGATGAACCGGTAGATGTAGTGTATTTGGATTTTGAGAAGGCGTTTGACAAAGTTTCTCATGAGAGGCTTCTAGGAAAAGTAAAAAGTCATGGGATAGGTGGCGATGTCTTTTCATGGATTACAAACTGGCTAAAAGCCAGGAAACAGAGAGTAGGATTAAATGGACAATTTTCTTAGTGGAAGGGAGTGGGCAGTGTTGTGCCTCAGGGATCTGTATTGGGACCCGTACTTTTCAATATATTTATAAATGATCTGGAAAGAAATACAACGAGTGAGGTAATCAAATTTGCAGATGATACAAAATTATTCAGAGTAGTTAAATCACAAGCAGATTATGATAAATTGCAGGAAGACCTTGTGAGACTGGAAAATTGGGCATCCAAATGGCAGATGAAATTTAATGTGAATAAGTGCAAGGTGATACATATAGGAAAAAATAACCCATGCTATAGTTACACAATGTTAGGTTCCATATTAGGAGCTACCACACAAGGAAGAGATCTAGGCATCATAGTGGATAACACATTGAAATCGTCGGGTCAGTGTGCTGCGGCAGTCAAAAAAGCAAACAGAATGCTGGGAATTATTAGAAAGGGAATGGTGAATAAAACGGAAAATGTCAAAATGTCCCTGTATCGCTCCATGATGAGACCGCACCTTAAATACTGTGTATAATTCTGGTCGCCACATCTCAAAAAAGATATAGTTGCGATGGAGAAGGTACAGAGAAGGGTGATCAAAATGATAAAGGGGATGGAACAGCTCCTCTATGAGGAAAGAATAAAGAGGTTAGGACTTTTCTGCTTGGAGAAGAGACAGCTGAGGGGGGATATGATAGAGGTGTTTAAAATCATGAGCGGTCTAGAACGGGTAAATGTGAATCGGTTATTTACTCTTTCTGATAATAGAAGGACTAGGGGGCACTCCATGAAGTTAGCATGTGGCACATTTAAATCTAATCGGAGAAAGTTCTTTTTCACTCAATGCACAATTAAACTCTGGAATTTGTTGCCAGAGAATGTGGTTCGTGCAGTTAGTGTAGCTGGGTTTAAAAAAGGATTGGATAAGTTCTTGGAGGAGAAGTCCATTTCCTGCTATTAATTAAGTTCACTTAGAGAATAGCCACTGCCATTACTAGCAATGGTAACATGGAATAGACTTAGTTTTTGGGTAATTGCCAGGTTCTTGTAGCCTGGATTGTCCACTGTTGGAAACAGGATGCTGGGCTTGATGGACCCTTGGTCTGACCCAGTATGGCATGTTCTTAACCTAACATTGTCTAACTACAGCATGAGTTATTTTTCCCTATATGCATCACTTTGCATTTGACCATGTTAAATTTCATCTGCCATTTGGAAGCCCAATCTTCCAGTCTCGCAAGGTTCTCCTGTAATTCATCACAAACCGCTTGAGATTTAAACTACTCTGAATAATTTTGTATCATCTGCAAATGTAATCTCCTCACTCATCATTCCCCTTTCCAGATCATTTATAAAAACACTAGTCCAAGTACAGATCCCTGAGGCACTCCATTGTTTACCCTTTTCCACTGAGAAAATTGTCCATTTAATCCTACTCTCTGTTTCCTGCTTAACCAGCTTGCAATCCGCAAAGGGACATTACCTCCCACCCCATGACTTTTTAGTTTTCTTAGTTTTCTTTTTTCTCACCCTTAGCTTTTTTACCCATCTTCTGGGAAATAATTTTCTCTCTGTTAAAACCTACATGTGATGGGGGTCCCCAAACAGTGCCCTATGTCACATGAGTATAGTCTTGGAAGGAGTCTGGGTGGGGGAGACCCGTGACCATTTCCCAGGTTTGTGCATCTGAATCATTCCCGGAAATGTATGGGAAAAGTCAACTATTATGGACTAGTGCTGATAAAATAATGACTTCACCAGCCACTAGATGACAGAGCACATGATTAATAAAGAATACAGAGTATGATAACTAATGGGAAAATCATGGAAGGAGTATTTAATGAATGTATACTTACTGCCTGGGAAATTATCCTGTAGAGGGAGTTTTTTGTGTTCAAAGTTTGGGGGGAGGGGTTGGGTGGAACCCACCAAGAGTATGGGGCATCTGAGCTGCCTCTCCTCAAGGAAAGGGCTCTGTAGGGGCTTTTCCCCCTTAAGAGGGTAAGGCCTGAAGCTAGAGAGGTGTTTCTCCCTATGGGGAAAGAACCGGAGGACCCAACCTGGATCCTGGTCCCACAATCTACGAAGAACAAGAAGGAAAGAGGGGTTTGTTTTTTTTGTTTTATTCTTTATTTATACTTTCATATTACATCATTAAGAAAAATCTTGAAATAGACATTCAGAGCTGATTGAAAATACACATGCTCATAAAATGGGGGGGGGGGGGGGGGGGGAAGGTAACTTACCAATACAGCTCTCAAATACAAAGCCTTTTATTCCAGGGGATCCGATACTCTGTCCATCAAGAAATAATACATAAAACAATTGAAAGGAAGGCAGCAGTGCCCCCAAAACTATTACACTAGAAAAGAATGCGGGCTATAATAAAGATCTAAGATATATCAACTGGATAAGAAACAGAGGTTTATGAAGCAATCTTATCATTGAGCAAAAGAGTCAACTGTGAGGGCTCATAGGAAACATATGAATTACTTTATACTTAATACAGCATTTACCAGGGGGGTGGAGAAAACCAAGCTTCTCAATTCTTAGACCCTAGGCTTCATCAAAAACTGGTTTATGCTTCTTTTTCTGCTTGTTTAGATACATCAGGGAAGACCATGACTGTGTGTAGCAGGAAAAGCTCCCCATGATGCCTAAAATCTAATCTCAAAAGCCACTTTCTGTCTGGATCTAATACCAAAGACACTATCAGAATAGATGACTAGGGTAAGTTTCCAGTAATGCCGTAACATCCAAGTTATTAGCAGATATAGGAGAAAGGTCTTGGGAGCCTTCCCTAGGTTCTTCTTTCTTAAAGGGAGGAAGATAATGAATCCTTGAGACCAGAGGCAATGCTTGCTCAGGAACCTTAAGTGTTTCTAATAGGTAACCCTAGTAGAAATCTGTTGTATCTTAGGAAAACTGATAAATCTCAAATGCTTTCTCCTAGGAGAGCTCTCAATATTCTCCAGTTTGTTGGACAAGAGAACCTTGTCTTTAACAAATCCTGCACAACTTGGATTTGCGCCACAGAATTTTGCACCTCAGTTATATGAGAAGAAACTTCTAAATTAGCGCTTTCCATGACTTGAACATGATTTTCCAGAGCTAAATTATTTTCCAACAGTGGAGTTATTTATTTGAGACATAAGAGCTTTGCCCGGCCCTTCCATAGTGTCCCATATGGATTCTAAGGTAAAAACTGATGGTTTTACCAGAGTGAAAGCCTCCAAGCCAATTTGAGAGCAAGCAACAGATGAATGGATAGCAGAAACACTCTTTGATTCTCCTCTTTGCTGCGAGCCTGCACCCCATCTGGAGCTTCAAAATCTTGCTGAGGTAATGCCATGGAGACAGTACTTTCCTCCACCTGCTCACAAAGCCATCACCATAGCGTAGTCACTCAGTCTCTTCTCAATCAGATCAATTCTCCAGCTGTGGCAGGATCCATTGCAGGTGTTCTTGTCACCAGGCTCAGTGACACCGAAGAGCCTAGGGGGGGACGGAGGCCAACCTTCTCCTCCAAAACACTCCATGCGGCTATACTCCCAGCAATGGAGTGCTTCGGAGAATGTGAGCATCCATAGGTCCCTGGATCAGGAACACCGAAGGAACAGTTGGAAAATTCCCTTGTCTGGCCTTTCTCTTTCGACCCAAGAAACAGGTATAATTAAAAGAAGAACAGTCCAAGCAACGCCAGAGTTAGGGATAGGGATGCGCAGGATATGTGCTGCCTGTTGCCATTTTGGATCCTCGGGAACAGGTTTCAAAGGGGTGAAAACTTGGGATACTGTGGAAATGCCTTTGCTATGGCTTAGCGGAGATGTCTGGCTGTGGTATTGTTGCGGTCCCGGGCCATACCCTGGTCCCTTCTCCTACCTCGGGGACGGTCCGAGCCGCTGCGGCGTCTCTGTGGCCTGTTCAGGCCTACCTGGCTCCTGCCTGCGGTGCTTCCTCCTCGAGGGAGACACCGCCGGTGCACTGTAGCTGGCCCCGCCCCCTAAGTGCAAGTACAGGGGATCAGCATTTAAAGGGGCCAGCATGGGAAAATTAGCACCGCCCCGGGGATGACGTCAGACGCTCTCAGGGTTTTAACCCTGCAACTAGCTCCACTCCTTGCCTTGCAACGAGGTTGACTCCTTGGAGTGTGCTAGTTGCTGTTCCTGTCTTGCTCCCCTTCCTGACTTCAGCTCATCCACTGGTTTCTGACTTCGGCTTGTCCTCTGGCTTCTGACTTCAGCTCGTCTCCTGGTATTCTGCTCGCTGCCTGCCTCGACCTTGGTTTGTCTTCAGTCCCTGCTGTTAGCCGCCTGCCCTGAATCCTGGTTTGTTCCTTCTTTCTGCTCTTCGTCATCCGGACTGCTCTGTCCAGCAGGCCTCGCCTAAGTCCAAGCGGCTCGCGTCCTCACGGGTTCCTCCTGGGGGGACCTCAGGCTTCCAGTGGTGAAGTTCTGGTTGGCCTCCTGGTTCCAGCTTCTCCTCTTTTCTGTACTCCTGGACTTCTCTTCGGATACTTGCCCTCAGGAGACCGTACGTAAGTCCAAGCGACTCGGATCCTCAAGAGCTTCTCCCGGAGGGGATCTCAGGCTTCCATGGTGAAGATTCGGCTGGTCTCCTGGCTTGGACTGCCTCCCGGCTACAACCTCCACGGTGGGTCTTCCCACGGTGCGCCATCATCAGTTCTAGCTGACTCAAGAGTCCACGAATCCAACAGGTATGGACTTTCCTGGGATGATGAGGAGAGTTACATTATATGTAAAGAGCGAGTACTTATATAACTGAATTTTATGAGGCTGTTGAGAGGACTGTGAGTAATATAGTTCACTGGAGGAAAGAGTTAATGTAGATGAAGTAATGTGAACCATGAGAGGACTGTAACAATCTACTGAAGCAGAGAGCTGAGGAGTATTTCTCCTAGCAGAGAGGAAGAAGTAGATGGTGGATAGAAAAAAAACACTTGTTAATGTGTTATGAATTGTTGCTAATATTGCAGCCTGGCAGTGCACGCCTGTAAACCCCGATTTAACAGTGCCTAATAATCTGTATTGAGCATTATTTTATGGAACATTGCAGAACAGAACAATTTATAAATAAAATAAATAAACAAAATCGTTTTGTTAACTCTGATTACTGGGAACCCCAGAAATAAACATTCATTTATTTGAAGATTCTTCCTGGTGTGAAACTCTATTTCAAGGCAAGGAGGTTGGTAAAAGGACTGGCATCAAGGTGGAAGGAGAGGGGAAGCAGTCAGAAGTGGGCCACAGCGGGGGAAATATGCATGCTGGGAAAATTTCCCTTTCCAGTTTGGCCAAGAAAAACCCTAACTTCTGGGCCCCTATAATCTTGGCCATTTATCCTTTGTTGAATCCTACCAAGAGGCTGATGCTCTGCTCCAAAAACAGCATGAGATACTCTCACATTTTATGTGCCACGACCAGGTGGGGTTGCATGCATCAGTTGAAGGAGGGAGAAAGAATCAGACGAGTACACAGGGCCTCAATTCAATTGCTAAATGGCTTAGTTCATGTACTTGGCAAGTGAATAGCTAAGTAAGGGCAGAAAGACTGGAGTGTGCACGGCTACAACATCTTAAAACTCAGATCGGACTTTACCAAACCCAAATTAACTGCAATTTGCAGTTAACTTGGGTTTCCATTATTCAAGAGAAGGGAAATCTTGGCGTGTCTGAAACTCAATGAAGTCTGACAGTTTGAAGGTAAATGTATTCATCTCTTTGTATATTTTCAACTTTTTATTTTTTGGAAGATATTGAACTGGGAATATGTAATGCCTGAAATTGCATTAAGGCTTAGCGTTTGCCTGGTCTTTCATGTGTTTCTTGTTTAATAAGGGTGTTGCCCAGATGCACCAAGTAATGGAAAGACCTTTGAAAACTCCGTCAAGGAGGTTCTGTTCAGTGTTTCAGAATTGCAGATGGAGGGTAGAGTGGTGCTCCGTAGAAAAATACAAATCATACATTTTTAAGCCATTAATTCTCTTAGCAGCTTTTCTTGCTCCTCTGTGCCTCCCCTCCTCAACTCCACCCCTCCCAAATACTTCAGAGAAATGTTGCAAATGTTGCCACACCTATTGTAGTCACATGCTATATATTATTTTATTCAAATGTATATCACATTCACTGAGGGCAAGTTTTCAAAGCATTTAAGTGTGTAAAAGGAGCATATACACAAATAGCTTGTGTGTACGTATTTGCTATTTTATGAACATTAAAACTGTGCATATTTTGGGTCTCGCTCGCATAAAATGGGCAGTCTAGAGGAATTCTAGGGTGGGGCTAAAAGAAATACACGTAACTTGCTATTTTTTAAGAGACCTACATGTGTACATTTGGCAACATATTTGCATAATTTTACACCTGCTAATTATCTTGCACAATTGATATCAAATTCATCTATTGTTTACTATTGGTTGGGAAGGAGGTCTATAAAAATGGGGGGGGGACACGGGGGACGACGACTTCAGAGTAAAGAACTAGGAGGGTCTTGATGACCTTGAGAAGAACTATGTGAATTGGTAGAGGTTTCAGCAAACTGGTGATTTCAATTATTCGCACGTTTGAAAATATTCCATCTTCCATGCATAAAATAAGTTTATGCAAGCAAGTCAGAATTGTTTTCATGCATAAAATATATGCATGCATATATTTAAAATAGGAAAAGTATGATGTTAAATTTTGTCAGCTGCAGAGCCTCATCGTACCCTGATTCGGACTACTATGATGCCTCTCCACCTGCAGAGGCCTCCACTGAGTTCTGTTCAGAGCTATCCAAGCCATCTCCACAATGGCTTCCCGATTCAGCCTGTCTTGCAGCCTTCATTCCACCAGGAGTCCTATTTGATCTAGTATCCTGTCCAGTCTTGTCTGTTCCAGTATCCAGTCCAGCTCCCTGTCTGATCCAGTAACCTGTTCATAGCTCCTGCCCAGCACCCTGCCTTGCTTGTATCATTCCCTGGCTGCGCACAATACCTTGCCTTGTCTGTCTTTTTAGCTCCAGTTCTTGTTCTGTGTATAAGCCTCCAGCCAGTGCCTGTCTCCAAACCTTGCCTGCACTCCATGTCCAAGCTTTGCTCCAGCCTTACCAGCTCACCCAAGTCTTGTTCCTATCTTGCTCCATGATGTACTGCCACCTCAGAGACCTAGTGTCCTCCAGAACCCAAAGGATCAACCTACAGGGGAGGAGGCTGGTTAGGCAGAAGACTGGATCTAGTTCTGCCCTGCATCCTTCCTTGCTGTCTGTACCACTCCTCAGGTGATGTACCTCGAGCAGAGAGAGCCTGGCAAAATGAGAATACCAACAATTGCCCACAGGGGTGGCTACAGCACTCGTCTCTACCCTGGCGGTGAGTCTGAATTTTTCTTTTCAAGCACTGACCTGGTACAACCCAAGGTCCGTGTGTGCTAAGAAGTTGCCAGAAGGTCCAACAGACACTGCCTTTCTTGCACTATGTCATCATAAGATCCAACTGAATCTTGATTAAAAATTGGAATCCCTAATGAAGTTACATAGTAAGAAGTCAATAGTTCATAAATATTACTACCCTTATCAGAAGGTTTGGGGGTAACTGCACGGAGCAACAGTTACTACCCTTGAGAGAAACATGGGGGAATCCTGCACAGAGCGGCAGATACTACCATAAGAAGCTTGCTGGGCAGACTGGATGGGCCATCTGCTCGTCTTCTGCCATCATTACTATGTTACTATGTATTTCTTGATCCTTTGAAGGGGAGTAGTAAAAAAAAAAAGCTTAAAAACAAATAAACAAAAAAAACCAAAACAGATCAGTCTCAATAAAGTGGGTAACCAGGATTCATGGCACCTTTCCCTCGGCTCCTTACAAATAAACCATTCCAAGAAACTATACACAAAAACAGCTGATTGGAATGTCAAAAGGGCCATAGGTTTATTAACATACAATTCACCAGAGTCACCAAAAGCCAAAACACAATAACCCCCCAAGGATACATCCACCTCACCTCAGCAAGGTGTTCCCTCCACAGGCTACCAAGCCTGTAACTACCAGCAGCATCCCGGCACTCACCGGGACCCCACCATAGCCCAGCAAGGCTGAACCCAATCACATGCATCTCAAAGAATAAAGCGTCAAGATAACCCGCCACCTAGCGGATTCCTTGATATCACCCTCCAAATTAATCATGGCTCTGGTAACTCTGCCACAGAGAAGGGGCAAGGCAGGTGCAACCTACCATCCCCCTCACTCCCCAAAATAAAGATGCGGCCTAAACAACCAGCTGAAGGACACACTCTAAGGCCTCCTGAATGGTAATAATAAACAAAGTAGCACCAACCCCAGAAACATGCACCTCATCCTTGCCATCCCAGGACCAAGCATGCGTAACATGCAAGCCACTGCGTGCATTCAACCAAGCACCCATCTGCCTATTCAATTTAGCCCTACCGTGACCCCAAATCTTAGAAATAATATCCGACCAACACAAAATCATGCCAGGCAACCAAGACATCAAAACCGAAAAGTCCTTTAGAATTGCATCTAAAAGGTGGCGACAAGACCATTAGCCTAAATCGTTACCCATCAAGATGGATCAGCAGAACCGCTGGAGGTGGCCACTTGGATAGGAAAGAACGCACAAACGAGAGCAACTGGTCCAAACGCATCCCATAATGCCCAAGCCATCTCACTCTCATACCATGTCGAGCCAGACCAAGATGAGGGCCATAAGGTCATTTCGCAGCCCAGCGATGAGCCCAAATCATATATGAATGGCCTACTATCCATACACTGCATTCACCTCCAGCTAGTGCCTGTCTCCAAGCCTTGCCTACATTCAATGCCCAAGCCTTGCTCCAGCCTTACCCGCCCATCCAAGTCTTGCTTCTGTCTTGCTCCATACTACAGACTCTTACCATAATGTACTGCCGCCACACACATCTACTGGCCCCCAGAACCCAAGGGCTCAACCTGACCCTAGACCTACCCTGAATCCTGCCTTGCTGTCCTGTACCGCTCCTTGGGTAATGTACCTCCAGCAGAGAGATCCTGATATTTGTGCTTTCAATGCATTACACATATTTGTGCGAAAAGGAAGCATACACATATATGGATGGGGGTAGAAATACGTGCATTTTATAATCTGCATGTACTTGATACGCATTGGTTATAAAATACTGTGGTAGATCTCTGCATAACCATACATGCCAGTATATGGGACCGTGCTGAGTTTTTAAAAAGTTTTCCTCTGAGGTGAGGGGGATGTTAACAACAATGGATGTGGCAGAAAATAAGAGCATTAAGTACAATAATAAAATAATAACTGGGCTGCATGGGTCTTTAATAATTTCTATTCACAGATGTAGAGTGTTATATACTAAATTTCCTAGCGTCATGAAACCTTTCCACATGGTTGACTTCCCAGTTGGCTGTGTTTAAAATACTTCTTTAAGAACCACCTTGTTGACTAATATTCACTCTGCTTGCACTGGGGACAATATCCTTTGAATGTTTTACTGATTTTCAAAGGATAAATACCCATATACTTCACTTTTCAACTTGCCATGGGTACAAAGATCCCACAGATTTTGCACCCAGATTTTTCTGCGGGTGCTAATTTTTTTTTATTCTACACTGACCTTCAGACGTCTGATCATCCCAACTCTCAACTGAACTCGCATCTATAAACCTCTTAATACCTGCTCTCCTCCCTGAACCTCCTTACCCTCTCCATCCAACCTGTTAATGCTTTCTGGACTTGATACGTTTTATTTCTGAAAATGTTCACATTGCTTTACCGTTGCTTAACTGCTAAGAAAAAAAAAATACATACTTTGTAAACCGTTATGACGGCTCTACCGAATGACGGTATATAAAACTCAATAAATAAATAAATAAATAAATAAATACTTTGGAAAATAAAATGCATCTATTCACGTTGCTTTCCTGCCTTGATACAAACACACTCTCAGGAGGGCCACCTCTGACTGCTGCTAAAAGAGCACGTGCCACATCGAGGGAGGGCAGCTTCCAGAGTGCCAATGAAGGCACTAAATCGCTTTGAAAACTGTCCCATAAATATTTGTCATCTCTCATGGCACTTTTACTCGGAATGCAATACTATTATAAATAGTATTACATCATTCTATTGAGCACTGCCTTACATTGCAGCTGACAGTATAGGAAATATTAGGCGAGCCCTTCCCTTTCTGCTAGAGGCAGCTGATATTTTTTTTGCATATTTCAGTTCAGAACAGTATATTTTATAAAGGGTCTTTCCAACTTGTTGTAAGGCATTCATGTAAGTTTCTAGACAATGCGTGGTGAAAGTGGGCAATATTCACCCAGGTGACTCAGGCTTTACAAGGGAAATGGCTTTTGAAAATTACCCTGTTTAATAATCATTGGAAACGTGGACAAGCCCTGACTAATATTTTGCTAGAAAAGAATGTTCAGAACTAAAACATGTAAATTGGAGGATTTTTTATTTTTTGGGGGGGGGGGTGGTGCTGTTTAATTATGGGATTTCTAAATTCCCAGCTGTATCTTTTCTGTTTGTAAGCCACTAACTTCAGAAATGAAATTTTGGATCTGGCCCAGCACTACCGGGTTTGCAATTGCATGGAGCGGCATACCCAGGAGGGCAGCAGATGTGGCTGTGGAGGAGTAGTCTAGTGGTTAGAGCAACAGGCTACATCCCAGGGGTCAAATCCCACTGTTGCTTCTTGTGAGCGCGGGCAAGTCACTTTACCCTCCATTCACTTAGGTACAAAATTAGATTGTAAGCCCTGTGGGAATAGGGAAATGACTATAGTGCCAGTATGTAATCCATTGTGATGTACACTCTGAAGTAGAATATAGAAATCTAAATAAATAAATAAATAAAAATAAATAGATGTGGTCCACCAAATGGAGCAGTGAGAGGCTCATGCAGCTGCAGAAGAAGAGAGAGGCCCACACTCCAGCTGAAGAAGAAGAGGGAACTCATTTTGCGCATCTCCTTGTGTGACAGCTGGCCCCATGGTACTCAAAACTGGCAGTGCTAGCACTTCCTGTACACTCATCTCGTGCATCGCGAGATGAGCGTAGAAGAAGTGTTAACCCTGCAAGTCTTTAGTACTATGCGGCCAGACTGTACACGAGGAGAAGCCACAGGAAGGACCTCTACGGTACTGCAAGGAATCCTGTCCTTCCCTAAGGAAGCAAGGCACCAGGTGGCAGCAGCAGAAGAGGAATAAGAGAGCCGTGGACCCTGCTTGCATAGAAGTTGCTTTTGTGTATTGTGTTTGACATGGATGATTGGATATGAATAGGAGCCTGCTTGGATTGCTAGATGGGTGGGTAGGTTGGTTGCTTGTGAATGGAAGCCTGCCTTGAATGGATGAGTGAATGGGGGGCCTGCCTGAGGCAGAAGGATGGTTGGATGACTGTGAATGCAAACTTGTTTGAGAGTAATGTATGTGCAAATGGGAGTTTGCCTGGTGGAGATGTGTGTGTGTGTGTGTGTGAATGGGAGCTTGCCTGGGGGGATGGGTATGTGTATGTGAATGGGAGCCTGCCTGGGGGAATTGGTATGTGTGTGAGAGTGAATGGGAGCCTTCCTGGTGGGGATGGGTGTATGTGTAAATGGGAGCCTGACTAGGGGATTGGGGGTTGTGTGTGTGTGTGAGTGAATGGGAGCCTGCCTGGAGGGGCTGGGTGTATGTGTGTGAATGGGTTCCTGCCTGGGGGGGGGGGGAGTGGCTGTGTGTGTGTGAATGGGAGCCTATCTGGGAAGGGATGAGGGGTGTGTGTGTGTGTGCGAGAATGGGAGCCTGCCTGCTAGGGATGGGTGTGTGTTTGCCAATGGGAACCAGCCTGGGGGGGGGGGGGGGGGATGTATGTATGTGTGTGAATGGGAGCCACATGGGGGTATGCATGTTTGTGTGAATGGGCACCTGCCTTTGGGGGAGAATGTGAAAAATGTTTATGCCACACCCACCAATCCATGACAAGCTCAGGCTGACTGAAAATCAACAGTTTTTAGGTATGAGAAGCGGGGGTTGTGTCTGCTATTTTGAAATATTTTATTGCTGTTTGGAAATTTGTAAAACCTTTTATGTGAGTTCTTAGTTACTGGATGTTATTCTGTTTGGCAATATTCTTTTTATTAGTGAGGTTTATTATGATTGATTATATTTCTTGATTTTATTGTTTGATTTATGAGGGCAAGTGATGTTTCTGTTTTTCCATTGCTTCATTGCATACAGAGTCTGGCTTGTTGCAGTTTCCAGTTCAGTTTGTATCTACACATTTCTATTTATACTTTATGGTCTCTTTATTCTGTATTTGGCGAGGGTCTTTCTGTGTTCTGTATGTGTAAGCGAGGTGAAGTATTCTGCTAGCATGTAGTTTCTATGTAGGAATTTAGAGCAGACTGGTTTGCTCTGCTTTCCTAATAGGAGGTATTTTAGGGCCTGGTATAATATTTGCATATTCATAAATAGGATTGTTCCTGTTTGAGTGCTTGCATTTAGTGCTGTTTTGGTATAGGAAGTTTACTATTTTGCTGTCATTCAGTTTACTCAGGGCTGTCCAAGGGCCAAACCCACTCAGGCCTAATGCTGTAGGGGTTCCAAGTGTCTATTTTTGCAGGATTTTCTGGGTGGCACCACAGCAGTGCATCTTTGTTTGTACAACAAGCTAGTGCCAGCTACATGGTCCAGCCAGCACCAATTTTATGTACCGGTAGGTGGGGCAGGAGCACCACAATTTAGAAATTTTGGACCTATGGGTGGGGTAAAATAGGTTCATGTGTCAGCTGTCAGCTTTGATAGTTTGGCTTGCTGGAGGGAGCAGAGCTTTTTTTGTTAGCAAAAGGGGGCCTGGAACAAGCATGATACTGAAAGCTTCTATAGTGTGTAGGTTATTGGGAAGAAAAACAAAAACTTTGTGTTAAAAAAAAACCCAGAGCCAGGGGTGGGGAAGGGAGCAGCATAGTAATTCTTCACACAGGGCAGCAAAACATTTTATCAGCAGCCATGACTTGGACAGAGTTCAGCTGGTGGGCTACGGGCTTGAGGTGTTCCTCAGTGCTCTCTGGCTCCCTCTGTTCTCAGTGGCGATCACTGGGACATGATGCCTGTGCTCTTTGGGGCGGATTTTCAGAGCCCTGCTCGCCTAAATCCGCCTAAATCCGGGCGGATTTAGGCGAGCAGGGCCCTGAGCGCCGGTGCGCCTATGTTCAATAGGCCTACCGGCGCGCGCAGACCCCAGGACTGCGGCGTTTTGGGGGCGTGTCGGCAGCATTTTGGGGGCGGGCCCGGGGGCGTGGTTACGGCCCGGGGCGGTCCGGGGGCGTGGCCGCGCCCTCCAGACCCGCTCTCAGGTTGCGTCCCGGCGCGCAGGGATTTACGCCTCCCAGAGGGAGGCGTAAATCCCCCGACAAAGGTAAGGAGGGGGTTTAGACAGGGCCGGGCGGGTGGGTTAGGTAGGGGAAGGGAGGGGAAGGTGAGGGGAGGGCGTTAGAGGATTCCCTCCAAGGCTGCTCCGATTTCGGAGCGGCCTCGGAGGGAATGGGGGTAGGCTGCGCGGCTCGGCGCGCGCCGGCTATACAGAATCGATAGCCTTGCGCGTGCCGATCCAGGATTTTAGCGGATACGCACGGCTACGCGTACTTTTGCTTGCGCCTGATGCGCCAGCAAAAGTACGCCTATTCGCGCGGTCTGAAAATCTACCCCTTTCTGATTGCTTTTTTCCCTGGCATCCTCGCCCTTGGGTAGATTTCCATGGCTGCTCGTGTCAGTGATTTTGGGACTGCCCTTTTTGACCTGACTAGCCAACAGTGCCCCATGGATTGGAAGGAACGTTTCTTTGTGGCACCATTGGAATGGCCTCCCAGTGGATGCAGTGAACACAAAAATACGGTGAAGGAATTGCAGAAAGGCTAGGAAAAGCATAGAGGATCCCTGACTGAGAAGAAGTAAAGGGAACGTCAAAGATCAACTGTGGTTTTCAGCACCGCACCAGGAAAGAAACCAGCAGATCAGATGGACCTCATGGGCTCTCTCTGCCATCGTATTCTGTGGTTTCATGTTCAAACACCCCAACATTTTTTACACTGGGAAATTGCTCATTAGTTTCTACAACTGCTCCAACTGGATACATTTTGTTCACATGTCATTTGTCGGTTCCCTTAAATCCAGGAATCCTAAAGGAACTTGTGGCATTCGATAAAAAAAAAAAAATGGCATTCATGGTATAGCATGATTGCTGTCCTACAACTTCCCTTGGCTTAGTTGGCAATTTTAAAGCACAGGCACCCATACACGTGTGCATGGGCGCTGGAGTGGACATATACTGGAGTTTTAAATCATGCGTACAGTTGAGCATGATTTATTTAATACACCTGCCCCGCCTAACTTGTGCTTAATCATAAGAGGTTAGGCAAGCAAACATACTTTACATATCTTTCTTAGGACTTTATAGGCTTTAACGTGCACAGGTAAGCAGATTTTAAAGCATGCTTGCGTGAAGGACATTCCCAGTTTTACCAAGTGGTCCACCAGTTTGCCCAGTCTGCCTCAGTCACCCAGACCCCCCACTGGTTCTTCAGTTTGCACCCCCCTCTCCAGCTGACCCGGAACCCTCACTCTGTGATGTTCGGCCTAAAACACGGATTTCTGCAGACTTACAACTCATCAGAAGAAGCAGTAAATGTACACGGCTAACAAGCCACTGCCCGCTCTGGCCTCCACTTTTAAAATATGGATTTACGCTTGGAACTGTTGGCCCCGCCGTGGGACGCCCATGTCCCGCCCCTTCTCTGCCCCCTTATTTTAGCTCGTGCACGTGCATACTCGCACGTAATCAGCGGCTTTTAAAATCCGCATCACTCACGCTCAGCCTGCATTCTTAGTGTGAGCAACGCTTTTAAAATGCGGCCCTTAGATAGGGGGTGCCCTTGTAAAGTGGAAAACAGTACACATGTCCAAAAGAATGAAACATGCTCCAAATTTGTCTTCAAGAATTTAGGTAAGCTGACGATTTTTTTTCTTTGAGTTCAGAATATGCACCATGAAGTCAGGCACTTTCTTATCTCTGATCATCGTTTCTGCCCGGCATCGTGCTACGTTCACCTGTCGTAGGTTAAAGTTTCAGCTGTTATATCTGTTGCTCTTCCTTTCGCACAGGGAAGTAGGTTTCAGAGGAGAAGTCTGTGAACAATGTTTCATGATAAGAGACTGGAAGGGGACAGACTCGGGAGAAACGTAAGGAAGTATTTTTTTTCCTTCAAAGAAAGTGCGGGGAGTGCAAAGAACTGTTCCCCAGTGGAGGTGATGGGAGCACAGCTCATATCTGAAGTCAAGAAAGCATGGGAGAAGCACAGCAGTTCCTTAGCAGTGAGAATGTCGGGTAAAACCGCAGATCAATATGTAGGCAGAGGGTAGAATATTTGGGTCCTATGGGCTTTATGTGCCATCCATTTTTTGGATTTCTACATTTGCATAATCAATCTACTGGGCTCAGTAATGTGTTACCCAGTTTCTTATCAGTGGGCTTTACCAGTTTCAGCCTCACCTCTGCTCCATTTGGTAAAAGACTCTGAAGTTTCAAGAAATCATTGAATAAGGTGCTACCAGAAGCTTCCCCCGGCATATCACTGCCCTTGTTACCAGCAAAGTGTTTTTGCAGTATTCAGATAATACAAAATAGGTCATAAACTAGGAAGTTTAAAGACAGAACTCTGTCCAGTATTTGTTTGGAGTGAAAGTATTCTAACTTCAGAAGGTCAACTCTGGCACCTTTGAAAGCAAATAAGTGTGCACATTTAATGTGTCCAGGAAGTCTGGTCAGTCCCGAGTTTGATACTTTCCTATCCTTTCAGATATAAAAGGCTTCTTAAGCCATCTTAATAGCAGACTTGCCTTCCGGATATAATTCTCTTGAGAACCTTAAGTTGCTGAATGCAACAGCTTTCTCTAATGTGCTGTGCATACTCAATGGCCAGGGACTGAGTATTTTAGAGTTTTATTAACTCGGGGGGTGGGGGTGGGGGGGGTATATCTGATTTTTACTTTTTTGCAGTAATCTGAATTACTCATTTATTTTACATTCAACTTTATTTAAATGTTATTTCTTTTAATTGTATGTACTGTACTTTTATTATTATTTATTTTTTTTTTTGTATTGACCCAGCAGTTTCCTCCTGCTCCTTTGTACTTCCTCCTCAATCAGAATCCGGGCTGCAGATTTGGCGCCATGAGCCTTCATTTGCAACTAAGCTAGAATTTTTGTCCCCAGGGTTCCTTCTGGAATCCTGCAATCACCAAGCCACTTCAGTGTCACTCCTGCATAAGTGTCTATGGCTCTCAGCCCCTGCCGACCTAGAGGCAGCAGATCTGATTCAGGAACTGAACCCAGGTCCACCCACATGGCAGCCCTGCTACTGAGCCCTATACTGTAAAAGTTTTAGTTCTTAATGGCAGCAGGGCCAGGCATTGAAGAAATGTTCAACTCTAGGACTGAGAGGCTGGTAGAGGGGGTGGCTTTGCATATGTCTGGTATCACTTTATTATTAATGATAAATAGAAGTAGTTGGAGTGATATATTTTGGTGGTGCTGATGGCGTTTTCTAGAAAATGAAACAAATGAATACAAACAAAATTTTGTTCATTTGTCGATCGCTTCATTTTAAAAATGAAACAAAATGGGAATTTTTGTTAAAATTTCCCATTTCGTTTCAAAACAATGCACGTCTCTATTGCCGGATTCCCTGAAGGAATGGGACTGAGATGAAAGAAAAGGCTACCCTTTCAAAATCATTTGTTAGTGGCAGCAAAATGGGTTATTGCAAGGCAGTGAAATGATCCCCGCAAACTCTCTCATGGAGTTTGACTTCGGTTGTTACGGGATATGAACTGTATAGCTTCCAGTTATCACAAGCAATAATAGAAAACTACCCTAATGTAGTTAAAAATTAGGTGGGGGGAGGGTGACAGTTAAGCATAATGTGGTCTAATAAAGTGTGTTTAAATTTTAAAAAGATGTGTTTGTGTGATCCATGCCTCTTCAAGTCAGAGCAGATCGTAGTAACCCATAGTCCATGTCCTATGAAAGAATATTCTTACTCTCACTGTTTATCCTTTTGTGCTCTGGAGCGTTGTGATATTCTTCATTCATTTACTGGGACACACTTCCTGGGACTCCAGAAAACCGCTTAACCTTTCTTGCAATTAAGGGCCTAACTTATGAAGGTCTTTTCCCACAGACACAGGATGGGGGACGAGCCTTAACGAAGCAAAATTGTTCTTGATCTCATTTCTCCTGCTTACCCTATGTTCCAAAGGGTAGAAAGCTTACAGGATCACCATGTCGGTGTGTGTCTGTGTATCCCCTCCCCAAATAACTTTAGTGTTTACTACATTTTTAGGACATATCATGGAGTGTAAGGGGATCCGCACATACACTCGCATGTTCTGAAAAGTAGGCTCCAGGAGGCCCATATTCAGAAGCATTTATCAGGCTAAAATTTGACCGGATAAGTCAGGGGCATTCTGGGGGTATAACTGGGAGGAGCAGAGGCATGGCGAGGGTCTCTGGTGCTCGGGAGCTTGTGTTGCCTCCCTTGCGCCCCCACCATCCTCCTTGCAAAAACACATAAGAGTAAGAAAGTCAGACTAATAATACAAACCCCAGAAAAGAGCTGACGAATTGTTGGGAACAGTCTATGGGGCAAAAGCTTCCCTGCCTGCAGACAGGCTACCAACATTGCCCCTTCCATCCGTGGTCGTGCAAGCAAAAGAAAACATTCCCCGAGAAAGAATAAGACCCAGAGTCAAGGACTTTGATGTCAAATTTATAAATTCTTCCACTTCCGACCATCAGGAGAAAAAGAAAAGAAAAACCATTCTAAATTTGTGCTTTTTTCCCAGACCCGCACACATCACTGCAGCCTTATTACAACACACTGCCTGTCCCTTCTCCAAATGCAGAAAAACTGACCACAAATTAGAAAGAGAAACATGGACACAAAAGCTGAACTGGAAACCCCAAAATGCCTGCAATATAACACCGGAAAAATAAAAACAAATGCATTTTCCCTGTTCTGTAAAAATATAGACAAGATCAGATGCAGATTTCCCAACAATGACACAGACAAGACAAAATCAAATTGTTCTCACTTCCCATGTCAGAGAAACAGAAGCAATAGCAGTCTCACTCTCCTACCCTCTGAAGCCCCAGCAGTCTTGCTCTCCAGCCTCTCGCCCATCCCAGACTCCTAATCAAACTCTCATACGCAGTAAAATAATGCAAAAGCAGAAACACTACCATTCCTCATAAAACAAAATCATCATATTGGTAAACCATAATAATAAAAAACACAATTCAAAACAGATGGCGAATAGACCATCTAATACAGGGGTGGGCAAGTCCAGTCCTCGAGGGCCACAAACCTGTCGAGGTTTTAGGATATCCTAATGAATATGCATGACATAGATTTGCATACAACGGAGGCAGGGTGCATGCAAATCTCTCTCATGCATATTCATTAGGGATATCCTGAAAACCAGACTGGTTTGTGGCCCTCGAGGACCGGAACTGCCCACCCCTGATCTAATATCTACTAAGGATAAAAACAAAGTTAAACATTTCTCAAAAATCAATTCAATATTTCAAAATAGCAAAGATATTAAAAAGCACCTAATAATTAAAACTAATAAGGAAAAAAAAAATGTTGGCCCTCTGCATACCTGGGAACTTTTAATTTCCAGTCACCCTGAGATTGTCCTGGATTAGTGGAGAGGAGGTGGGGGTGGGCACAGGAGAGGAGGGAGCACACACACTCTTTCTCCTCTCTCATATACACACACTTTCATTCACGCGCACACACGCACACACACACACACACACACTTCTGCCCTGTTCTTCTGTCACAGCGGCTCACAGGAAGGCCCCGCGAGCTGCCTCTCTTACCCCTGATGCTGCCAGCCTCGGAAACTTTCCTTCACGGTGCTGACCACTGCCGACAAGCCGCGCGGCAGGACACCATCATCGCAGGCCGCTCCTGACGGCCCCTCTAGGCGTGCACCCGACGTGCCTGAAGTTAAAGGGCCTTTGGTGGGGCTTGGCTGCGGTATCACCAGATGACCTCATTAAAAGGGCCCTTTGGATTCCCAGACTTTGCCTCGGGAACAGGTCCCCTGGTGCGCGTCTGTTCCAGTACGTGTTGCTAGTCTTTGTGCCTTGTTCCTTGTCTTCTTCGTGCCTTGCTCTTTGTCTTATTCTTGCTTTCTTCCTTGCCTGTTTGCCCAGTCCGGCCCTTGCCCTCCTTAATGTTGTTCTTGTTTGTGTCATCTGTCGTTTCTTGCCCCCTCGGTTTGACTGTTTGATTTCCTGGCCTTTGACCTTGGCCTTGGATTTGACTCTGCCCTGCCTGCCGCCTTCCCTGACCTCTGGCCTGCCTTCCGTTACTGCCACCTGCTGCCCACCTTGGCCCCTGGCTTGCCTTCCATCTCCGCCACCTACCTAGACCTACTTTGCACTGGACCTGCCTCTGGACTGGCCTAAGGACCCACCTGCTAGAGCTGCCAGAACCCAAGATCTCAACCTGCAGCTGGTATAGGCAAAGCTCCAACCAGTCCACCCTCCGGGCTTGGCTTGCCTATCCATTTTATGCTCACAGCAACCCAATCCTTGGCGGGAACATTGATAATGCACATTCCCAAAGATAGCACATGCCAATCACTAAAAATTCAAAATACATGTTTTTTTACCTTTGTTGTCTGATCTTATTTCTGTCATCAGTTGGTCCCAGCCTTTTCTTTTCCATGTTCCCTTTCTCGGTCTTTTCCCAATTCTTCTTTTTTCTTTCTGACTTCTTCCTTTCCTCTTTCAAATACACACTCAAGCGCTCATTCTCACACGCTGTCTCTCCCTCACACACACACTCTCTCTCAAACACATACAGGTTCCAACTCTTACATGCTGTCTCTCACACATATGGCTCTCACTTTCACATACTGTCTCTCTCTCTCTCTCATGCACATCAACTCTCTCTCTCTTACATGCTGTCTCACTCAGACATACAGCCTCTCATTATCACACAAACACACACCCACTCTCACACATATGCAGTCATATAAACACAGGCTTCCACTCTAACATGCACTGTCTCTCACACACTCAACACACACACACACAGAAGCTGGCACCCTCACATGCTGTCTGTCACACTCAGGCTCTTACACTTACACACACACACATACACACACACACACTCTATATATATATCCTCAGCCTCCCTCTCACCTCTGGGCCTCCTCTTCATGAGTCACTGCAGGATGGGATCCATAGTGGCCCTGCCACAGATACGCAGCAGCTACTCTTCTTCTGCATGTGGGCCAATGCTCCTTCTCCTTCATGCCCGTTTGGCTCTGACAACTTTTTTCTTTTGGGGGCCACATAGGCAGGAAGGAGGAGGGGCACCTTGAGTTTTGGGGGTTGGTCCAGAGAGTTTCCAGATATGCTACTGCCGCTGGTCTCTACTTTGCTTCAGGCCGTGGTGGATGAGCTCCACCACAGCCCTGCTGGTCTTTCTGGGGGGTAAAAGCTATGTGCAGCTTGGAGGGAACAATGCCCCCAGGCGCCTACTACAGCCTGGTGTCCAAAGGCCTTGGCCCCCCTGCCCCTTCCTCGCTGTGCCACTGGGGAGGAGCAGAGTTAGCCAATGAGTTTATCCGCACAGCGGCTGAATATGGATTTCCATTAGCTCTTGTAATGTTTGCCACTCTAGTGATATCTCAGTTTACCAAGTCTTCAATTCATGTTTTAATGGCTGGATGTCTATGATTATAACCCATATTTGGGCTTAAATATACATTTTTCATCAGTACCAATAATCTACTTTTTAATTATTTCTCTGTTCTGTCAGGATCTTCCCTGCTAACGAAACTTCCTCCCAGCTAACCATTTTTTTTTTCTGTAAATAAATATGAATCCCATAGCGCTTTTGAAGGTCCATCAGCATTTGGGATGCTGCTGTGTCATTTCCAGAAAGTACCGCTTTCAGGGCCAGAGTTTCCAGGATGGCTGCCCAACAGATGGAGAATTCCAGGGGAAGGGGGCGAGTTAGCAAAATAAACTTTAGTGTTAAGGCACTTTCTCCCCTCTCTGAAATTCAACATTGGCATAGTGTTTTATTCTACTATCAATCTAAAGGTGTCTTTTCCTAACAGAAATAACATTGGATTGCTTTGTGCTCTACCAGTTATTTTTTGGAATGAAAGAAAGGGGGGAGAGGGAGGGGGGCGGAATAATTCTGTCTGAACCAACTAGAAGAATGTTTGTAAGAAACAATCTGAGTCAAACATTGGCCGGTTATTCAATCTCCACAATAGCAAGCCAGTTATAACAGCAGGCAGAGGGCTTCTGTGTGTGGGTTAATGGTTCCCTGTAGATAGTTTCCAGTCTTCTTCCAATGGCTCCTCAAACGCCAAAAATGAAAAAAGAAAATTCCCCAAATGTCGCAGAATGTGAAAAATATATTAACGTATCATAAAAGACTAGAAAACTCCAATGTTTCCCTTCCTCTTTTTTGGACGCTGCTGCCTTGCATTACCCCTAGCTCAGGAAAGAGAACATCTCACAGGACCCTTCCTTCCTTCTTCCTAGTGAGGTTTAGTGCTTATGAAAGCTATCGGCCTGACAACACTGCAACACGGAGTCCTTTTATTTAAGCCTAGGACAGGTCCAGTATGTAAAATATCCACACACTGTGCAACGAATCAGCCTTCATACTGTTCTGGAGGGACTTGCCTTTAGGAATTAGAAAATAATTCCGTTTTTTGTGGTCATCCTTTGTTCTTTGGATTCTCTGCCAAGACTTGTCAATAGCCATTGGGTCTTTGTGCTGAGAATAGTGGAACACCATTGACTTGTTGACATCATGGCATGAATACCTGTCCACTGGAAACCTCATTTCTCATAAGTAGAGGCCCTGGTGTAGAGTTTTTATTTCATTTTTTTTCCTGAGAATTTATCATTGCTTGCCATAACAAACAACAATGGGAAAAATCAGTGAAAAAAAAGACTAATTTTTATTAGAACATAAGAACATAAGAAATTGCCATGCTGGGACAGACCAAGGGTCCATCAAGCCCAGCATCCTGTTTCCAACAGAGGCCAAAAACCAGGCCACAAGAACCTGGCAATTACCCAAACACTAAGGAGATCCCATGCTACTGATGCAATTAATAGCAGTGGCTATTCCCTAAGTAAACTTGATTAATAGCCATTAATGGACTTCTCCTCCAAGAACTTATCCAAACCTTTTTTGAACCCAGCTACACTAACTGCACTAACCACCTCCTCTGGCAACAAATTCCAGAGCTTTATTGTGCATTGAGTGAAAAATAATTTTCTCCGATTAGTCTTAAATGTGCTACTTGCTAACTTCATGGAGTGCCCCCTAGTCCTTCTATTATTTGAAAGTGTAAATAACCGATTCACATCTACTCATTCAAGACCTCTTATGATCTTAAAGACCGCTATCATATCCCCCCTCAGCCGCCTCTTCTCCAAGCTGAACAGCCCTAACCTCTTCAGCCTTTCCTCATAGGGGAGCTGTTCCATCCCCTTTATCATTTTGGTTGCCCTTCTCTGTACCTTCTCCATCCCACTCCTTTTACTCCCATTGTTGTTCCTTATAATAAACACCGATAAATTCCAGAGAAAATAAAATAAAATAAAAACTGATAATGAAGGCTCCTATTCATAAGCCTATCAATTGAAAATGGTTTTCAGGGACGATCCTTTCATGGACTGAAAGAAAAGATTACTGTATTCTTGCTCCAGTCCACTCAAACATTGTTACCCGCTGAGGAATTGGTCTCTTGGGACTAAAACCATGAAAAATGTAGATTATGTGGGCTATAAATATATTCATTTTCTACCCAGTTAAGAAATAGTTTTAACCAAAAGCTTTGATTTTGGAAGCTGACTTTCCTATTGAGTCTTCATTACCCTCAAGAATTCTAAATGAGATTTGAAACCTTAAAATTCTAAAAGTGTTCCAGTTTTGTAAAATGAATATTAACAATGCAGCAGTTTTACCAGAGGGTTGGAAGTACTTTAGCTGGTTTCGTTCTCAGTGTGCATCAGATGGAAAAAATATTTCACAATGGAATGAGCTGGAATAAGTTAGAAAAAAAAGGGAAGTCGACAAATCCATGGAACTGTTGACCTTGGGTGTAATATTTCAAAGTTCCCCGCTCTGAAATTATTAGACCACCAAAAAAGCAAAACTCTGCCAAAAATGACTGTAAAAGGTAATAATTGTTAATAACTTGGCAGCTGCTGCTTTATGGAGCAGTATGGTTTTGGCATATATCAAAGACAACATTGTAAGCAATAAAAGAGCCACTGCCTGGAACGTGAAATTGTTAACCACATCATGACCAAGTATTAGATGAGCATTTTTGATTCAATTTATGGTTCACAGAAGAAACTTAGCATAAAGTTAAACCATATATTTACATTTTTATAAGTTTGTTTCTTTCAACAGGAGAATCTTCCATTAACAATGTAGAATCTTAAAAGCCAGTGAAGCTTTTTTCAAAAGTCAATAGAAGACATTCATAAATATTCCAGATATTATTTACTCTGAATGTGCATTAAAGTTAGAAAACATTAGAAGACCTACATTATTACTTTGGTTTAATAGAAATGGTTCATAGGACTTCGAATACCAATTTTCTCATTCTTCAATTTGCACTTTGCAACCTACTATTTTATAAGTGCAAGTATACTGGTTTGAGAGTGGTAAAGTAGACTCAAGATCTGGAATCAATTCTGAAGGCTGGTTGCCAGTTCTTAAGTTAGCCAGACTAGAGCACTGTGGAGATATTTCTCAAAGCATCCTAGAAGAAGGAAGGAGCCTTTAACATATAACTCTGACAATTATTGACCAAACAGTACATAATTGTACTGGTCATCAAAGTGAGCTACAGTCAGTGTGCCTCAATCAAAGTTTTGCCTTTGTGTCACTGGAGTTTACAGAAAGGGTTGGGAAAAGTCTAAAGGGAAATCACCTGGCCTGATGGTCCAGGATACCTACTCTTGGCATTTTTATTATCATAAAGGCAAAAAAAAGTAGGAAAGAGTTCTTCAGTCAGAATGGTTGACCAGCCCAAAACTGTTACTGGTTAAAGGAAATATTGTCAGCTAGCCAAGTAGCAAAATATTTCTGCTTTTTAAATAAAATCAAATGCTAAATCTTGAGACTTAGCAAACAAAAAGATGCTTAGAATACATTTGTTCTCTCTTCACTTTTTCTTCACTCTTTAGTGGTTAGACTGATCGTAGACAACAGAAGAGCAACTTTCATGTTTAGATGTGTTCTTTGTTTGGTCCTACAGGAAGCTCTTTATAATCTGAAAAGTAATTAAAACTGATAAAAGACACTATTTTAGTATTCTGAAAATAAAACGCATAGTCCAGCTAACAGATGTAGTGCGAATCATAGAAAGGACTAGCAACTAAATAGAAAGGCAAGGTCAGAACAAACCTTAGTCTTGGTGGAGTTTCTGTTAAAGCAACTGATGTTGAGATTGGGCCTTGGCAAAGGCTTAAAAACTGGAATCTGTATAACTAGTTTGGCTACGCTATTTCATTCTGCTGGGAAATTAGACCAATTGATCTGTGCCTCTGAAGTTTATTTCTCTCTGCTTGGGAAATTTGTGTGATTGATTTGGATCCTTTGAAATGTATTTATTTCTGCCAGGGATGTTTGCCTGATTGTGCTTTTGCAGTTTCTTTTTGCTAGGAAAGTTAGTTTGCTTGATTGTGCCATTGAAGTTTATTTCTTTCTGCTAGGGATATTTGCCTGATTAATTGTGCTTTTGTAGTTTATTTCTTTCGGTTAGGGAAGTTAGTTTACTTGATTCTGCCTTTAAAGTTTATTTCTTTCTGTTTGAATGTGTGATGTTTGTTTTACTCACCCCTATCTCAAATCTGCACTTATAAGCTTGTCCAATAAGGAGGCAGGGAGAAAATTTATATAATAGGAGCCAAGTAGTACTTTGCAAATTAACCCCTTACTCAAACTTAGTATACAACCAATTTGGGAAACTAATTGTGCCTAATAGTATCAATTAGTGGCCTTACACAAATAAATGCAAAAGTAACCCAAACTATATAGTAATTTAAAAGAAACAGTAGGTCTATTAGAGACCATAGGTAAACAGACTAGGAAAAATTATTAGTCATCAACTGCAGAAATTATTGCTTTGTATCAGGAAGGGGATAGTAAGTACATAATAAGGTCAAATTCTGAACATCTAGAAATAAAAAAAAATATTAAGTATTAGGTGCTGTATCTCTGCTTGCTTTGCTCACTAACCCCACCAGGGGGCTCTCCACCTTAAACTGTACGTTTGTGACTAGGGGAACAATTTTAAGGAACGCCTGGGAAGACAAGTGACTTTAACAAATGGAAGGACAGGGAATAAGCTATAGAATTCTCAACCTCGCCCCTCCCCTTGCCCTCCCCCCAACTGAGTGGAAGTTGCAGGAACTCCCCCCACCAAAAAGAAAAAGTGATAGTTGCATGCCAACTTCTAAAAGCAGGCACACTCCATGAGCTGGATGTCTGCAATATGGAAGGTGTCTTACATCTATCAAAAGTTGCTAGTCAGATTTTATGATGAATCAAAAGAGCCGACCTAATTTTTCTCTCATGCAGACTATGTTGCACAAGAGGGAAAAATTCATATTTCAACCTTTTAATGTTTCTAGTAAAAAATTAAACTCTTTTCCTCTTCTCTTTTTTTTCCCCCTCTTTATCAGTCCTTCAGTATTGTTTGTTCCAGTCTGTGCCCGAATCTCCTAGAGTCACTGTCCCCTCTTTGCTTTCCCCCCAATGTTAGTCAATGTAGCATATAAGACCACCATTCTGCGGTAAAAAAATAAAAGAAAATGTATTGTGCATGTCCCTGTCACAGCAGCATGTCTGCACTTTCCTCCACCCTGGAAATCGCCTTGCCAATTTGATTTCCTGGGTGAGACTCCTCCAAAACCGCCAGCTTCTTCCCGGATTTGATGGGCCAGCCTTTACGACTGCTTCATCAGTATATATTTATTTCTTTTATTCTAAAACAGAACTCTACAAAATATTTTCAACGACCATGAACACAAGAAATCTTTTTTTTTTTTTCAAATTTATTTATTTGATGTAATACTTTGCAAGTCACCAAGCAAAAGTAACCACACTGCACTGTGCTTTGTACTTGATTTCTTCTCATGCTCCCTGCGGGCAGGTAAACCAGAGGTAGCTGAGTGCAAGGTGGAGAGTGATACTGAAAGAAGAAAGGAAGAGAGACGAGGGGAATCCAATGTAAATCTGAGGTGATTACATTTTAACTCTGGGGGGAAAAAAAAAGAAAAGAATAACAGACAGGTGGGCTGATATAGTACAGTGCGCTCCGACGGAGCGCATTGTTAACCCGCCATTGGACGCGCGTTTTCCCTTACCCCTTATTCAGTAAGGGGCCGAAAACGCGCGTCCAATCCCCCAAACCTAATAGCGCCCGCAACATGCAAATGCATGTTGCGGGCGCTATTAGGTATTCCCGCGCGATTCAGAAAACAAAATGTGCAGCCAAGCTGCACATTTTGCTTTTAGAAATTAGCGCCTACCCAAAGGTAAGCGCTAATTTCTTCAGGCACCGGGAAAGTGCACAGAAAAGCAGTTAAAAACTGCTTTTCTGTGCACCCTCCGATTTAATATCATGGCGATATTAAGTCGGAGGTCCCGAAAGTTTCCAAAAGTAAAAAAAAAAAAAATTTGAAGTCGGCCCGTGGCTGTCGGGTCATAAACCGGACGCTCAATTTTGCCAGTGTCCGGTTTCTGAGCCTGTGGCTGTCAGCGGGCTCGAGAACCATCGCCAGCAAAATTGAGCATCGGCTGTCAAACCCGCTGACAGCCGCCGCTCCGGTCCAAAAGGAGGCGCTAGGGACGCGCTAGTGTCCCTAGCGCCTCCTTTTACCTGGTTTTACCACCGGGCCTAATTAGCATACGTTCGCCCGCTCTCCCGCGGACTTTACTGAATCGGCCAGAGGGTTAGGACAGACTCTTGCCCCTGAACCTAAAAGGAAAACTTTCCTGCAAAGCACAAGGCAGACATATGACTTTTGCCCCAGATTTCTCTGGTGCACAGCTCCGGTCTCTTGTGCTATCAACTCACGCATCAGATGGAATGGAATCCAAGCGAGAGAGCAGGCCCTAAATCAGACAGCCACATGGTGACGGCATTTCTCTAACAATTCCTGGGAGATTTCGGTTTTGTTTTTTTTTGTTTTGTACAATTTGCACAGGTATCAACCTAACACAAAGCCCCAGGCCTCCCCCCCCCCCCCCCCCACCACTTGCCTCACCCCCATCACAAAGTTGTACAATGACCAAAAAGGAACAAAGCAACTTCTCTTCATTTCCATTTATCCCCCAGAGATCAGCACTTTTTTTTTTTCTGATAGTGACCTACGCCTACATGGAAAGTTCCCATTTCCTCCTGAAAACACAAAAGCCCCTGGGTCTGCTCTGCTCCGTGGCTGGGCCAGGCTTCTGCCTGCATCCACCAATGGCCCCAACTCTGGCAGCGGGCCCAAAACTCCCGTCTGCTTTTCAGACAGGAAATATGAATCAAAATAACATGACATAAAAAACAGTAATTAGTGTGTGTGTGTGTGTGTGTGTGCGTGCGAGAGGGAGAGAGCCTGCAAAGTATTTAATAAGGAACAGGTCTCCTGCAAAACTGCTGTCCACCCTTGTAAAACTTTATCTCCTTTTAGAAACTTTAATTGTTCTTTTTTACTCCTTACCCACAAAAGGCATAATAAAAGAGGTCTTTTAATTCATAAATGTATTCATTGTCATGAACTAATTATTATTGAGCAAGCTAGCCTGACATCCCACTCTATTCAGATTCCGCAGAAGATTTGATCTCATAAAGGTTGAAATTGTGCTGGATTGGCGATGATGTCTGGATTTTTCTGCGGTCCAGTTGGTAAGTGCTGGACATGTACAGTAGCTGTTAAATTTCCGATTGATGCCATGCATGTTCATTGCGACCACTAGTGTGAAACATTTGGTAGCCATTAGTGAGAGTGCCATTAATATTTGGGAGCCATAGGTTAGGTCAATTCTAGTTTGCACCAGCCATACAAAAATTGAAAGTCATGCTAGGGTTGCAAACCTGCCTGTCTTGCAGCTTCTCCACCTCCTAACCTCGTGGCCTGGAGCCACCGTAGCAATTCCCACGCGGCAGGAGCCACGCCACTGCAGCCCTCTGCAGCCAAGAGGCTTTCCCTGCTTTCTGTTTGCGGCTGGAGCCATGCTGTGTCTTCCGGCACGGCCTGGAGGCCGCTGGCACTTCTCCTTGTGGCTGGGAGCTGCGCTTCTGCTCCTCGAGTAGCCCGCTGGCTGCCGACATCGCCGCTGCCTTCCCCGATGGCAGGGAGCCGTCGGGGTGCGGCAGGATGCTGCTGACTAGCGTCTCCAAGTGGCCCGGAGGCCAACAACCTTACTTTGAAGGAAAGGCCTTCAGCCCAGGCCTTTCCTGCGGCAGGAAGCTGCCTTTAGTGCATCCTTCGTGGCAGGGAAGCTGCCATCCATCCCAGAACCTGCCCTGAGGCCTATCTTCAGCTTCTGCTTCACCTCAGCATCTTCCTGTGCAGCATGAGTGCTGTCCATGGTTCTGCACTCTCTTGCTTCCTCCTAAGGGGCGAAGCCATGCCTCTCTGCCCTTCTTAAAGGGCCAGTGCAGGTGTGGTTCCTTCCTGAATCCTCCCAGGGTGTTTCCTGCTTCAGCCTACAAAAGGCTCCTCAGTTCATTCCTTCCTCACCTTCGCAAGGAGCAACTTCCTTCCTGGAGCTGGTCTCCTGAGGATCTCTGCTTCCATCTCCTGCCTGGCATCCTTGTCCTGGGATCCCATTTCTTGTTCCTGAGTTCCTGAAGTTCTTCATTCCTTGATCTCTCGTCTTCGTCCTTGTTCCAGATGTTTCCTGATGTTGTCTGTATCCTGATGTTCCTGTCTTCAAGTTGTTCCAGATGTTATCCTGATGTTCTGTTCCTGTCCTGAGGTTCCGTCTTCCCGTTCCTTGTGGTCCGCGACCAGTCCGGCTGGGGTAGTAGGGCACATAGTGGCCCAGTGGTCCGTGACCACCCCGGCTGGGGTGTGTAGGGTGCTGGTGGGGTTCCTCCATCTTCAGAGCCAAGGGTACCCATGTCCCTATCTCGGATTAGCGTCCTCAAGGGGTGAGCTTCGTCATCCTCAACGGGTGAGCCTTCGGCGCTCTCAATGTGTGAGCCTTCGACTATTTTCCAAGCCGAGTCTGCCTTTGCCCTCGAATGAACTCTGTCTTGTCAGTCCAAGGTGTGGTCCGCGCTTGGCCTTGGTTGGCTGTGGAGGGCACCCTTTGGTACTGGCCTTAGAGTTTTCATACTTCCAAGTCTTCATTGTCCTGCAACATCCTGATGTCTTCAACTGCCTTGAATCATCGTCTGAATCCTCGTCCTGTGTCTTGTCCTCGTCTACCTTGCCCTCTGTCTGACCTGCTGCTTCCCGCTGCTCCTAGCAGCAGTCCAAAAGGGCTTGGAACGGTCGGAGGACCATTCAGAGATCACCATTGCATTGGTGATCTCAAGGAAACTCGCAGGTTCGGTTGACGCTCAGGGTAAGGACGATTCACCGCAAGGGCACACATTTTGCCCCGCGCTGGAGAGCACCCCCTGGTGCTCTCGTCCATCGCAGTGCAACAACTAGCATTCAATTGTGATAAATGAGAAGAATCTCAGTTTATGGAAAGATTGTCATGTAAGATTAAAGGATGCATTCATGTTCTGCTTTCTAAGAGTGGGAGATGGGGAATATTAATCTCAGCAGCTACATATTACTACAACAAAATATTTATATAGCACTACAAGGTGTACGTGTAGCTATGCAGATTCATATAAGACACAGTCCCTGCTCTGTGGCTGTTAAAATCCAAGACAGACTGATAGGAAAGATAAATAAAGTATTGGGGAGAATCAGGGAAGTAAATTAGAGGGGTACTCTTTCTGATGGGTATACAAGAAAGTCACACAATTTGGGGAGCCACGGGAAGGAAGGAAGTTTGACCAACAAGTTGTAGGTGGCATTTTTTCATTGGACCGGCTTACTTCATTCGTGATGAGAAAATTCATGAATTAATACCACACCAAACCCTTCAGGTATCACTGATATGTTGATGATGTCTCAAAAGATCTTCACAAAGATATGGAGACAACCCAAATAGGTGGTAGTGACATATTTGTAGCTTTTTTCACACATTCCTGTTGCGGGAGTGATAGGGAGTGATCCCGATTCCAGGGAGAGTTGTGTGCCCTTGGACCACGGCACGACTGCAGAGAGCTCCGTAGAAGCACTGAGGCAGGTGAAACGTATCCCAGCACAGGTGGACAGGCTGAAGACCAGGGACTCAGGCCTCTGCCGAACCTGACGCATCAGTAGAGACCCAATAACGCAATTCTGGTCTCTGGGGTAGCCCTCTGGCCACTCGATAGCCCTTTCGGACCTGTCATACGGGAACGGCAAATGTGCCAGGTTGGACAGACGTTGAGGACAGATGATGGTACTGGAACAAGACAGGAACTCGAAGACTGAAGACATGATCAGATGATACTTGAAGAAATGATGAGATGATACTGAAGACAGGGTCAGATGATACTTGATAAGGTTGAGGCAAGGCTGAAGAGAAGAACATCAGGGACACTGATGAAGACACTTTGAGTGGATAGACGACAGAAGAGTTAAAACTCAGTATGAATAGGGATCCGTCCAAGACTCGTAGAAGCAACCATCCTGGACTGTGGCTTTGGGGACCCGACGTAATTGACGCAGGCCAAATTGAAGAAGCGAAGGCTTCAGACCCAGCGCGGAGAACGATCCAAAGATCATACCGAAGTTGAAGAGAGGACGGCCCACTGAAAGTTAGATCTGGAACCAGGACATCCGAGAAGAAGGCTACCCTGATGAGGGAGCCAAAGAGTCTGAAGGCTTCCTTGAAGTAGGAGCCAAAAGGGTCTGAACACTTGACAGCGAAAGATCTGAAGATAAGGACGTCAAAGGAATTTGAAGATGAGGACACCTGTACATGAAGATGTCTGGTACATCAGGACATCTGGACTTCAACCCCCAGGGCACTCAATCAAGAGCATCGCGGAGGTGTCGAGAACTGGAAAACGAGACATTTGAGACATCAGGACCCCCAGGTCACTCAACCAAGAGCATCGAGGAGGCTCTGAGAGGCTGGACGACGTACTTCAGGAGAGACGAGACATCAGAAGGCGAGGACCTCAGGAAGATCTGAAGGTAAAGACATTGGGAAAGTTGGACGACGAAGACATCTGAAGACAAGGACATGGGATCCGACGAGAGACCAAACATGGAACGAAGATGCAGATGAAGGATCAGGAACCACAAATGAAGACAAAGGAATTCCCTTGAAGAACAGAGTGCCTTGAAGAAGTAGAGGAGGACATCAGAGACTCCTGGACCGAAGAGCTGTAATAGAGGATCCAGGACCAGTCCAGCTCCATGACTGACTCTTTGCAAAGGCGATGAAGGACTGAAGGCTGAGCCCTTTTGTAGTGCTGAAGAGGAACACCCAGGATGACATCACGAGGAGGAGCCAGAAGGACTGGCCCTTTAAATCCAGGGAAGAGGTGTGGCTCCACGCCTAAGGAGGCAGGACCAGGGACAGCAGCCATGCTGTGGAGTAGGCCCAAGGCATCGGAGAAGAGGAACTGGGGGCGGCTCCAGCCTAGCTGCAAAGAGGAAGGGGACATCAGCGGCTCCTACCACGAAGACAGGATGATGGAAGTGGCTCCCTGCCGCCACAGCGGGAGGAGAACATCGTCAGCGGCCTCCTGGCCGCACAGATGGAAAAAGTACGTCAGCGACTCCTGCCGCAAAGACGGAACAATGGCAGCGACTCCAGACTGCAGGATGAACGAGGGTGGTCTCCGGACCGCAGGATTTAACGGCGGAGAATTGAGAGGTTGCTTGTGGGCCTAACCCACAAGCAGAATTGTAACAATTCCTGCTTAGAGTTGCCAACTCGTTCCATCTGTGCTGGTCAAGCTGATCCAATCCTGATTTTAGACCATCGCATGTATGGATTTGTAGTGCAGCTTTTCTGAGCTGAATCAGAATGTGTATGCAATATGGGTAAATTTAGGCCTGGATCAGCCTGATCAGCAGAAATGGAATCAGTTTGCAATACTAAACACATTAATATTTTTATTTAATTATGTGCCCTATGTTGAAAAGCATATTATCTAACCAATTCATTTTTTATAGGGGGTTGAGATTGTAGAATGACTGCCTCCGATGATTCACGTACTCTGGGGGCTTTTCAGACATTTTCTGCTAATCTGAATTTGACCTATCGGGGCTTCGAGCATGCTCCGGTGGGCTGATCCAGCCAATCATGTGGGTTGATGTTGGTCTCAGCGGACCCATGCTCGTGGAGCCACTGCAACCAATGCCAGCCATGTAGTAGCACTTTTTTGACAGCTGCAAACTCCTACTATGTTTGCCATGGTCTGCTTTTTCATTTTCGCAGTATCAACAGCAGCAGCAGTAGCATGGGACTGCCTGCTTCCCACTCTCCTTCCTAACCAGCATCGCGGCGCAGGGGCCTGGGTCCTGCTCCCTACTCTACTCAGGTGCCCCTCCCTCTGCTTCTGGCAACAGAAAGCACTATCGTGACTTCCCCATGTGATGTCATCCTGGGTGTTCCTCTTCAGCCCTACAAAAGGCACCCAGCAGATCTCCCAGTCTGCTGCCTCATTACCAGCTGCCTGATTCCAGGCCCCCATTATGCACAGCAAAAAGATAATCCTTTCCCCATTCCCCCCCCCCCCCCTATTCTTCTCCCTCCCAGGATTGGGGTCTTTCAGCCCACATGATGGGTCACTTCCAGGACCATCAACAAGCAATCTAGTTTGGATTCCCCCTGATCAGTATAAGTAAAAGTGTTTTTAATTCAGAGGACCAGGGGGTGAAAAGTGAGTGAAAGTGTGTGTGAGCGAGCATGCATATGTGTGTGTGTGAGCGAGCATGCATATGTGTGCATGTGAGAGTAGGGATGAGCATGACAGAGTGTATGTGAGCCAGCATGCATATGTGTGAGTATTCACAGTGTGAGCCAGTGTGCAGGTGTGTGAGCATTACAGAGTGCATGGGAGAAAGTTTGCATATGTGAGAGCATGTGTCGGCATCTCAGAGCTTATGTGTCAGAGCATGCATGTGTAGGAACGTGAAAGCGTGTGTGTGTGTGTGTGTGTGTGAGAGAGAGAGAGAGAGAGAGAGCACGTGAGCAAGTGTGTATGAATGTAAGCATGAAAGAGCCAGCGTTCATGTGTCTGTATGTGTGTGTTTGTGTGTATCAGTGAGTGTTTGTGAGTGAGCACATGAGAGGAGAAAGTTTGTATGTCTCCTCCCCTCTCCACCACTAACTAATCCACAACACTCATGGTGACAGGAATCAAAAGCTCCCAGGTATTGAGACCTGAGGATTTTTAAAAATCCTTATTTTAATTATTGGGTGTTATTTGATGTTGCTGATGTAAAATATTTTATTGGTATTTGGGAAATATTTAATAAATTATACGTTTTTAATTAATAGATGTTCTGTTCATCAGCTGTTTTGAAATATTTATTTTTTTATTTGTATGGATTTAGTCTTATTGATAATTTATATTGTTTGATTTTATTTTTTTAATGTTTCATGAGGAGTGGTGATATTTCTGTTTTACCATTGTTGCACTGCATACAGAATCTGGCTTGTTGTAATTTCCAGTTCAGTTTTTGACTGCATGATTCTGTTTAAACAGTTCATGGTTTCTTTATTCTGTATTTGGTGAAGGTCTTTCTGTTATCTGCCTGTGTGACTGAAGTGAGATATTCTGCTAGTGTGTAGTCTGTACAAGGATCTATAACACCCTGGCTTGTTCTGTTTTCCTAATAGGAGTTGTACTGGTGTTTTAAGGCCTGGTGTAATATTTGCACTGTTGCCTTTTTACAAGTAGGGTTGTCACTGTTTAAATGCTGGTGGTTAATGCTGTTGTTGCTCCATCGATCGCAGATGGCTGCGACCGCTCTGCCTTACCTCTTTTTCTCCCCTTTCTCTCTTAAGATGGCTGTCTCCGGTGCTGAGTGCCGAGGGCCTTGGCGTTTCCAGACCAGCATGGGCGTCCCCATCCACCATGCTCACTCCTGTGGCCTCCTAGGGCGCGAGCGCACACATCTCTGATGCTCTAATACATGTCATGGCGGGAACCTCGGGGCCCGCCCCACCGCAATACATCAGTACCTCCGGGTATATCTAGCCTCCGCTTCTGCTACCAATTTGAATTAGCAAAGACTTCGCTTCGCTACTCTGCCTGCTCTAAGCTGTATGCTTAGACGCCACTTTCACGCTAAGGTCCTCGCTCCAGCAGAAGCTCTAGACACCCGCTCCTTGGGGATCTCTCGCTTCCAACTTCCCTTCAGGGTCCTCACTAATCAAGATAACCGCTCCTCGGGGGTCTTTTCTCTCTATTCATTTCCAGGATATTGGACCATTGGGTACTCACTCCTTGAGGGCCTATCTACTTCATATCCTGCACCACGGACCTTCAGTCCCACCATTCTACCATCAGGAAGATGCCTTCACTCTGTGAGTACCTCTACGATCCGGCGCTCCAACTCCACCCACCAGCCGCGGCGTTACCCGCACTGCGGGCTCCTGCCTATCGTGAACATCTGAGTGAGACTATATTTCTGAGCCTGTTGAGTGTATTGGCACTTTGTGGATCAGTACCTTACCTTCCTGCTTCACCATCTATTTACAGCAGTACAATAAAGACTCTATCCATTCTGTGTCTGCAATCTGTGTCAGCCTATCGCAGTGGTTCCCCACGGGGCTCCTCCCCGTGGGCGGAGTCATCTCCACTGCGACCAAGGGTCCACAATGCCTCACACAACAGCTGTTTTGGTATGGGAGGTTTACTATATTGAAATTAATTCAGTTTACTCATAGCTTTAGCCCATACCTAACATGCATTATAAGAAGCCTAATGCTTTATGGGTCCCAAGTGTCTTTTTTTCAGGGATTTCTGGCTGGCATCACTGCAGTGCATATAAATATAATATACATGTTGAGATATTTTTATCTCAAAACAGCTGTATTTAATGTCCTTTTCCATGTAAAATGTTATAATTTTTAATTGTGTGCATGTGGGAGGAAGGTGGGGAGGGGCGCAAGGCTGCAAGATTAACGTAGGGCAATACCCTTGCACCGGCCCTGCTACACTGGCTCCATGTGGGAAAGCAGGATTCTTTCTGGAGCTGTGCTGCTTTGCTTCAGTGGCTCTTCCTTGTCTTGGTCAGGGTTTCATTTTTCTTTCTTTCTTTCTTTCTTTTTAATTTTTCATTTATTGCAAGTTTATATAAGAACATAAGAACATAAGAAATTGCCATGCTGGGTCAGACCAAGGGTCCATCAAGCCCAGCATCCTGTTTCCAACAGAGGCCAAACCAGGCCACAAGAACCTGGCAAGTACCCAAACACTAAGAAGATCCCATGCTACTGATGCAATTAATAGCAGTGGCTATTCCATAAGTAAACTTGATTAATAGCCGTTAATGGACTTCTCCTCCAAGAACTTATCCAATCCTTTTTTGAACCCAGCTACACTAACTGCACTAACCACATCCAAATCACAACAAGCAAATACTTATTAGCTAGGAGCTTTACAATGGCCATTTACATACTACCGCATACCTGCTCCATATGTCTCTGACTGAGACAAGTAGCATTCTAGGGAAATTTATTAATCTTAAATTCTTTCCTCGCATTTGGTTTTCTAGACTTTCCACCTTTCTTCCCAGGAATTGATTTTCTTTAATTACAGATAGGTATTGATCATTCGTATTCCCCACAATCTTTTGTATTGCTTGTGTTACATGATCTTTCTTTATATTATCCTCATGTATTCTCTTTATGTTTATCTCATTTTCCACAACTTTATTAACCAATGGGGTTAATTGTCGGGCAATATTTTCATTAAGTAAAACTAAAGTTTCCCCAAATAGTTTCATGGGAAAAAATTGTTGGTCTCACCATCGGAGTTATCTTGATAGGTAAGGAATCTTTAATATTTCCCATAGCTGCCTTTCTCCTCCTGCTGCAATCTCCCTGGGATCACCTGGCGTCTCTAACTCCAGTGCAGTCTCATCTGTTGTTTCCTCTCCTAAACATCTTAAGATGCTGGGATCTTCGGGCCGCGCTGAGGAACTCCCCCGATGACCCCCTCTCACCATCGCCGGGTTTCCTGGAGGTATTCTCAATACTGGGGATAATGATGTCATTGAATCCTGAAGGAGATCTGCTGTTCCCATGCCTTCCTGGATCTCCTCCTGTGATTAGAGTAAGCCCAGTGACCACATGGCGTCCATCGGACTGACCACCGGTAACACAGGTGGGGTTTCAATTAGACCCCTCTCCCGTGCCCTTCTTTTTTGGCCCGAATGCGGCATTAAAATTTAGGTAAACAAAAGCAAGCAATTTTAAAGGACGCTCACCGGGCCAAAGCTATTCTATTTTGGATCCATAACTCTGGAGGAGCCGAATAAGAAAGTCCCACAAAAATAATCAAATATAATAATATCCGAAGCAGATTTTTCCTACCTGAAGGAGAGGGAGGGTCTCGCATGCAAGTTTTCACAGTCTCTCCTCCTCCTCAGGTAGATTTTACTAAAGGCTGCTTTTATAGGCCACCTCTGTCGCCGTGATGATGTCACAAGGTGGGCCAAGAATTCCATCGGGGCCAGGCTCGCAGCTTCACCCCCGGTATTTGTTTCCAAGCACATTTTCAGGTTCCAAGCAAGTTTTCACAGTCTCTCCTCTTCCTCCTCCTCGTTTTTCATTTTTTAAAGCCCTGGAGGAACAGCATGGAACAGCATGATTCCCCAGGCTCTGTTCTGCCTACCCACTGGAGTAGGTAGGCAGAACAGAGCCTGGGGAATCATAAAAGCAGCAGGCCGTGCGACACGTAATCCATGGGAGTGCCCTGGAATGATGATGGTGGTGGTGGGGCACGGAGAGGTGGAAAGCTAGAGAGGGGGGTGAGCCAGAAGAAAGAGCCGGTACAGTGCTGGAGAGACTTCTGTTTGAGGTGGTTGGGCTGAGCTCTGAGAAGGAGGCAGCTGGCTGAGGAACAGTGACCCTCCTGGAGAGTGGGGGTGCCAAGAAAGGTTGGAATGGGAAAGGGAGTGGGTGCTACAGGCTAAGGGGAGGGCCGGCAGTAAGCACAAACTTTACAAGCTGACACAACAGTGCTGGAGTGGGGGCACTCGCTGTTTGAGCACATGAGCAGCAGCACAACAGTGGAATATGCATGTCTGAGTGTCAGAGAGACTCCCACATATACACACACACTTTTTGTCAATGAGAGTGTGTGGATGGGTGCATGTTTTTCTTTCTGACACAAAGTGTATTTGGGGATGTGTCTCTGACATAGTTATACTCTCTCTTCTCTGTGACTCAAAATCACACCCACATACTAAGAGGAAGAATGTGTGTGTGTGTCTTTGGATCAGAGAGAGAGAGAGACTCATACACACAATCTCAGAAGAGACAAAGTGGGTGTTTGTATATGTGTGTGTGTGTGTGTGTGTGTGTGTGTCTTTGGATCAGAGAGAGAGAGACTCATACACACAATCTCAGAAGAGACAAAGTGGGTGTCTGTATATGTGTGTGTGTGTGTGTGTCTTTGGATCAGAGAGAGACTCATACACACAATCTCAGAAGAGACAAAGTGGGTGTCTGTATATGTGTGTGTGTGTGTGTGTGTGTGTGTGTCTTTGGATCAGAGAGAGAGAGACTCATACACACAATCTCAGAAGAGACAAAGTGGGTGTCTGTATATGTGTGTGTGTGTCTTTGGATCAGAGAGAGAGAGACTCATACACACAATCTCAGAAGAGACAAAGTGGGTGTCTGTATATGTGTGTGTGTGTGTGTGTGTGTGTGTGTCTTTGGATCAGAGAGAGAGAGACTCATACACACAATCTCAGAAGAGACAAAGTGGGTGTCTGTATATGTGTGTGTGTGTGTGTGTGTGTGTCTTTGGATCAGAGAGAGAGAGACTCATACACACAATCTCAGAAGAGACAAAGTGGGTGTCTGTATATGTGTGTGTGTGTGTGTGTGTGTGTGTCTTTGGATCAGAGAGAGAGAGACTCATACACACAATCTCAGAAGAGACAAAGTGGGTGTCTGTATATGTGTGTGTGTGTGTGTGTGTGTGTGTCTTTGGATCAGAGAGAGAGAGACTCATACACACAATCTCAGAAGAGACAAAGTGGGTGTCTGTATATGTGTGTGTGTGTGTGTGTGTGTGTGTCTTTGGATCAGAGAGAGAGAGACTCATACACACAATCTCAGAAGAGACAAAGTGGGTGTCTGTATATGTGTGTGTGTGTCTTTGGATCAGAGAGAGAGAGACTCATACACACAATCTCAGAAGAGACAAAGTGGGTGTCTGTATATGTGTGTGTGTGTGTGTGTGTGTGTGTGTGTCTTTGGATCAGAGAGAGAGAGACTCATACACACAATCTCAGAAGAGACAAAGTGGGTGTCTGTATATGTGTGTGTGTGTGTGTGTGTGTGTGTGTCTTTGGATCAGAGAGAGAGAGACTCATACACACAATCTCAGAAGAGACAAAGTGGGTGTCTGTATATGTGTGTGTGTGTGTGTGTGTGTGTCTTTGGATCAGAGAGAGAGAGACTCATACACACAATCTCAGAAGAGACAAAGTGGGTGTCTGTATATGTGTGTGTGTGTGTGTGTGTGTGTCTTTGGATCAGAGAGAGAGAGACTCATACACACAATCTCAGAAGAGACAAAGTGGGTGTCTGTATATGTGTGTGTGTGTGTGTGTGTGTGTGTGTGTGTCTTTGGATCAGAGAGAGAGAGACTCATACACACAATCTCAGAAGAGACAAAGTGGGTGTCTGTATATGTGTGTGTGTGTGTGTGTGTGTGTGTCTTTGGATCAGAGAGAGAGAGACTCATACACACAATCTCAGAAGAGACAAAGTGGGTGTCTGTATATGTGTGTGTGTGTCTTTGGATCAGAGAGAGAGAGACTCATACACACAATCTCAGAAGAGACAAAGTGGGTGTCTGTATATGTGTGTGTGTGTGTGTGTGTGTGTGTGTCTTTGGATCAGAGAGAGAGAGACTCATACACACAATCTCAGAAGAGACAAAGTGGGTGTCTGTATATGTGTGTGTGTGTGTGTGTGTGTGTGTGTGTGTCTTTGGATCAGAGAGAGAGAGACTCATACACACAATCTCAGAAGAGACAAAGTGGGTGTCTGTATATGTGTGTGTGTGTGTGTGTGTGTGTGTGTGTCTTTGGATCAGAGAGAGAGAGACTCATACACACAATCTCAGAAGAGACAAAGTGGGTGTCTGTATATGTGTGTGTGTGTCTTTGGATCAGAGAGAGAGAGACTCATACACACAATCTCAGAAGAGACAAAGTGGGTGTCTGTATATGTGTGTGTGTGTGTGTGTGTGTGTGTGTCTTTGGATCAGAGAGAGAGAGAGAGAGACTCATACACACAATCTCAGAAGTGACAAAGTGGGTGTATATGTGTGTGTGTGTGTGTGTGTGTGTGTGTGTCTTTGGATCAGAGAGAGAGAGACTCATACACACAATCTCAGAAGTGACAAAGTGGGTGTCTGTATATGTGTGTGTGTGTTTCTGACACTGACTGGCAGTGGGGTTTGTCTCATTATTTGCCAACTGATTCCAAGAGCTGAGTGATTGGCAAGAAACTTTAACACCAGACTAAGAATTCAGGATATATATACAGTATATAAGAGTTGTAACCAAACGTGGGAGGCCAACTGATAGCATGGGTAGAAGGGTGACTGCAGCTCTGTTTGTTCACCCCTGTTCAAAGGTATGCACTGTTACTTAGTTATTCAGGAAATAGGTGAAATTCATTTTGGAGACCTTTTGACTCCATTCTTCTAGGCTCCATGTCACATGATGAAGCTCTCAAAGGTCAGCTTGGCTTGCTTATTTGGAGCTATAAAAGCATGCACTGCATGGGAAAATGTACGAGAGACTCAGTCAGATACCCCATGGGCTGGTTTTAAAAAATCCCCCGGGCTGAAATTTTCCAGCAATCCACCCCTGTTTTTGCCCTGCTTCTTTTTCCCACTGATGTAGCAGACCAGGCCTTGTCAGAGTTGCATGAGGAAACTGGCCTGTAGGTACCATAGTATTATCTACTTGTCCCATTCATGTACATCACAAATCCTTGTAAAGTAAGTTTTTTTCCTGGGAATTGCGTGCCATAGCATTCTTTAACAAGAGAGTAGTATTGACCTTGTGAATATAACTTGGCATGTGTCAAAAGAAGTTCTGGGAATCATTTAGTGAAGGCCCGTGAATTGGCCAATGTGCTCTATAATCACAACGTGTGCGGTATGCCAAGCCATCTGCAGGATCTTCTAATAGCTGTTACTTAAGAAGTATTAGAGTAGGCTCCCCAGCACAGCTTGGTTTATGCCAAAGAGTTAAGTTCTTTGGAGTAGTCAGCAGAATGGCTTATGGAGCTATCTGATCAACTTTCTATTTCACAAACACAGCTAAACTAAGACAGTCCAGAGGGGATCAGCTAACAGCAGAGGTCCAATGACTGCTCTTCCACACGCCTTCCTGCCGCATGAGTTGGCATATCACAGATGAGCTTTAAAACACAGCAAACTGAAGGAGACCAGAGCTGGGCTACCAGAGACCAGAGTTGTGCTGCCAAGCAACAACATGACCACGCAGAAGCACCTCATGGCTTCCTTAGCTTTTGTCAATTAATGAATGTTAGGCCACTCAAATATGTAGCTTGCCGCTGGTTTGTTACAGCTTATCTCTAATTCAGTTTCTACAGATATTGCTTCAGTCAGAAAATACAGTACTGAGCAATACTTTTCCATCAGTACTGCTCCAGGAACAAAGCCCCATGACTCTCAGGCAGGAAAATGATAGCACTTCATACTTCAGAAATTGACGAATATACACACAAACAGGTCTATTGAACACCAATGACGTCGACTGATAGAAACATAGAACATAGAAATGACGGCAGAAGAAGAGCAAACGGCCCATCCAGTCTGCCCAGCAAGTTTCATACTTTTTTTTTTCTCATACTTATCTGTTACTCTTGGCGCTTAGTAACCTTTTGGTTCTATTTCCCTTCCACCCCCACCATTAATGTAGAGAGCAGTGTTGGAACTGCATCTAAGTGAAATATCTAGCTTAATTAGTCAGGGGTAGTAACCGCCGCAATAAGCAAGCTATACCCATGCTTATTTGTTTACCCAGACTAAATAATTCAGTCCTTGTTGGTTGTTGTCTGTATATAGTTCCACTTTTCTTCATTCCCCCTGCTGTTGAAGCAGAGTTATGCTGGATATCCATTGAAAGTGAAGTATCAGACTTTCTCCCCTGCCGTTGAAGCAGAGAGTTATGCTGAATATGCATTGAAAGTGAAGTATCAGACTTTCTCCCCTGCCGTAGAAGCAGAGAGCTATGCTGGATATGCGTGATGTATCAGTGATGTACAACAGTATAATTGTTCTTCAAAGCATTGAATCCTATGTGGGAACATATTTGTTGTGTGTTTCAGAGATGTTCATGCTGCAGACTCTGGAGATGCACCTTCCTAACAATACTGAGTATTAAAATAAAAGGAAGTTGATGAAAACAAAAACAGAAAGCAGATGAGTCCTGTCTCTCTCTTTTAGGGCCATGAACATTTTTATGAACGTTTTTATGCTTTTCTCAGGAATACACTGCAAGAGAAGCTCAATGAAGGTGAGAAGAGTGAAGGCTGGGCGTAAAGGCTTGGGATCCAATGCATTTCACTTACGTGGATGTTAATGGCATTAACCGGAACAGTAAGAAGGTGCTAAGATGCAGGGTTATTCTGCTTTTCAGCAGGTGGACTTTCAGAGATATAAAGGAATAGGCTCAAGGTAAAGAATGTGGCAGACAGCCCAAGACTGCCATACTGGGTGAGAAATTTTGTAGTGGGCCATTTCTGTGGATAAAGCTTCTTTTTGCCTGCAGAAAATCAGCCTTAGAATGTAAATAGTAAGTTAATAAATAATTTATGATACGTTAATTAAGCAGTGTCATGTATTTCAATAACTCCATTGAAAATAAAATACTTTTCCTTACCTTTAAGGTTTCTATGATCTTTCTGATTGTCTGTCTTCTTTTGACTCTCACCTTGTTCTCTTTCCATGTAACTGTTCATTAATGGGTTCTTTCCTTCTTTCTCATTCTTGCTCTCCCTTTCCATCTTTCCAATATTCTGCTCTTCTCTACCTCTCTGCCCTCCATCACTGCTTCTTCATCTCTCTCCATTTCATCTTACATCTCTTTACCCTCTTAATCTCTAACTTCCCCTCCATCTTCCTCCTCCTCCCTCACTCTTTCTCTCACTCGCCATCCCTTGCTTGGCTTTCCCAACCTTCTCTATATCTCATCCCAATTAGTCCCTGCAAGTCCTCCATCTCCCTGCCTTCTCCCCCACATCCAAGCTCTCCATCTTCCTGTCTCTGACCCTCAGCCTGCCACCACCTTCTCCCTGACCCCATCCTCATCTCTCTCTCTCTCTCTCTCAGCATCCCATATCCTCATCCTTCTTCACTCATTGACCTTGTCGTCTTCACCTCTGCCCCTCCTCAGTATCCCCCATCTCTGTCTTTCCATTTTTTAGCTGCCCTTTCCATTTCCTTTCTCAGGCCCCATCTTCCATCTCTCATCACCTTATCCCATCCTTCATTTCTCCTTTCATAGTTGCCTCTTCATTCTCAATCTCCCCCTCTTCTGCCCCTTAGAACAGTAGCTGAGGCAACTGGCACGGTGCTGCAAAATGCGAGGACCAACAGTATACACCATAGGGACACTGAAGGAATCTGTGCTCGTCTTGCTCACAGTGACCCCTGATTATGCCTCTTTTTGCAGTGTTTTGCTTCCAGTTCAGAAATAAAGCCAGAGCACGCAGGGGCCATGATAGTTCACTCTTTCAACTTCCCCACGACAAGTGCTGCCAGTGGTTGTCTTCTAGAGCAATGCACCATCTGCATCTGGGAGACTGGAGAAAGATCCAGCAGGCAGGAGGCAGGAAGGACAGCCTGGGAGTCTCCCAGAAGATCCAAGAGACTTGGGTTATCTGATTAAGATAACCTTGACCAGACTGTATTCTGAATAGTTGACTGAGCTGGAAGATATCTTTATGTAGGGTAACCGGACATAGATCTTCTCCCTCATTCATTAAGCACAGGCATTTTTTAGTCTAATAAAAATAGGATCTCTTCTCAACTACTTTATTCTTTCTCTTTTGACTATCATGGCTTTTGTGGCTTTTATCGTGATCCACCCTTTCTATTTTCTATAATACATTTTCAGAAGCTATTTATTTACAGTGTGTGAATTAATTTATCGTGCCCTATGAATATCAGGGAAAGACAATCCTGTAGTCTACAGAGGATCAGGAATCTCAAACTCCAAAACTCTTTGCTTGTGTTCCTCCTAAAACTTGAACCCAGAGGTTTCTAGTGAGTGAAGTTAGCATGGGGCACATTTAAAACTAATCGGAGAAAGTTCTTTTTTACTCAACGCACAATTAAACTCTGGAATTTGTTGCCAGAGGATGTGGTTCGTGCAGTTAGTATAGCTGTGTTTAAAAAAGGATTGGATAAGTTCTTGGAGGAGAAGTCCATTACCTGCTATTAAGTTCACTTAGAGAATAGCCACTGCCATTAGCAATGGTTACATGGAATAGACTTAGTTTTTGGGTACTTGCCAGGTTCTTATGGCCTGGATTGGCCACTGTTGGAAACAGGATGCTGGGCTTGATGGACCCTTGGTCTGACCCAGCATGGCATTTTCTTATGTTCTTATGTTACAAATACATGGACATTTGGGGAGAAATTTCAAGGAACTAAAGATTTCCAGGAGCAGCCTAGCACAATACAAGTGGAGGATCCCTTGACTGAGAATGTAAATGATGTGAATGCCACAAACGTTCTCTTTTTAAGAGTGAACTAATTGAAATGAACCTGGGTAAGGTTGTCCAGAGACACAGAGGACTGAATGGGCATAGAAATGCTACCTTCTCGCTCCCAGAGGTCCCGCCTTCAGAACAAGGTAAGCAAGCAGGGGGCAAGGGGAAGGAGGGAAGAGCAGGGAAGGGGTAGGCAGATTCCTGCACTGCTGCTGCCGCCTGCATTTTAGCTATTCTGTGGCTGAATAGAGGAATTCAAAATTCATAGCACCTTTCAAATGCTATAGATTTCCCCCGCACCCCATTACAAAAAAAAAAGACAGCGAGGAGAGACTGAAAAAAACATACCTCGGTCTTATTTGGAACAGATGTAGCAAGTGTTTTTTCCATAGACACAAGGACCAGATTCTCTGTTATTTCCCATTCTGTGTCTATGGGGGAGGGGAAAGCTTAGTGAATCAGGTCCAAAATGGGGAAAAGTCCTTTAGCACATCTGGACCAAAACAGGAAAAATCCTTTAGCACATCTGGCCTGTATGCCACTCATGAGTTGGAATCAGTTGGCAGTTTTGCCGGAGCCTCTCTGCCTTCTTAAATGCAGAAATCTTCCCAGCCAGGAGGACTCTTGTCTCTATCCCACTTCTCAGCATGTATCACCAGCCCATGTGGTAAGTGGAACTGTCTGGATTTCTCTCAGTAAATGTCGCATTTCTTATCCAAAGGCAGCAAGGGGGGTGGGGGGAGGGGGGAGGCTCACCAGCCTTGTTGCAAATTAGGAAATCCCGTGTACAACAATCAAAACATGGCTTTGTGGCGTGCTCAGTATAACACTGTCATCAACCATCTCTTTCGTATGGCCACAATGTGCATATCAAGAAATGAAAGGCTCTCTCTCATAGGGGTAACTTGCTAAAATGTCCTAAAATCTCAGAAGCATAAGTAGGATTAAATGGTGCCACCTGACTAGCAAGCTCTCATAAGATTGCAAGGAATATATATTGGCTAAAGGACTGCTTTGTTTCAATGCTGAAAGTCTATTGCAGTCCTGCAGGACTACAGTGACCCTGTCTAATAAAAAAGCTGAAACAGTTCAAATAGACAATATATTAGTCAAATTTTCCGTGTGTTAGCAGAGGTTGGGTTGATAAATGGTCTTTCTGGATCTATCTAACTTCTTACTCTGGCACAGTGGTCCCTCTCTATAACTATGCAAACCTTGATTATAAGAAGCTAATGTCCTCCCAAAGTAATTTTTTACCTAAATTATGCTGTCACAATTGGCCTTTGTAGCCTGCTCTGTAGGGCGCCATGTTACGCATTTTTACTTGGCCAACTGGAAGCCAGATCACCCATCGTCCGTGGATCCTTTCTTGGGTGATGGGTTCTTTATAATTTTTCCTCTATATGTATCAATTGGTTTTCAAAATTCAACGATTCTGATCTGGCAGGCTGGCAGGGAATCGAGGAACCCAGATGCTCTGGTCACAGCCGCACTAGTTTGAGCAACCATTCAGTTTATGACAAAGCTTTGTGGCTAGATATGGGAAGGGAGAGGACCTGAGTGTGAACTCAATGGCAGGTCCCATATGCTCATCTACCAAAGATTATGGAATACAAATGAGAAAGACAACAAAAGCTGCCCCGGATAAGGAGAGATCAGCGATCACGTTCTATGGCTGGCAGCTGGGCTATATCCTTATAATGTAGAAAGGGATGAGTAGACAGAGCGGGATGGGCTGGTTGATCATGCTCTGCTGCCATCCACTATGTTACTGTATTATTCATTGATGTCCAACCTATAGTGTATTTCCTGACCCGTTTTTATCTTTTATACCTCTTGTTTTAAACATTTTTTCACCCTAGATTTGGAGTGATTGCCACTGTGCCTGAAAACCTATGACGACTGTATCCAGAGGTACAAGGCATTTTCTCACTGCTTCCAGCCCATTTATTTTGTAAAGGGAATATCACACCTTGAAAAGCGGATACCCATTGACGTAGCCATAGGCAAATGTTTGCTTTTCATGCTTAAGCTCTTCAGTAACACCACCAAAGAAAAATAATAGACATGAGCTTAATTTGCATAGTCTTATGATTTAAAGCTCATAAGATTTTTCTCGGTTACGCTTATATGCAAACTCTAAATATTTTCCTTTGAAGAGCAATATCAATCCCCCCCCCCCCCCCCCCCCCCACCACCACCCCCAACCAGTGTTCACAACTGAGCTTATAATTAACACCATACTTTATGGGCAGTCTCGTTTACTGAATAAGAGGCCTTGGAGCTGGCGTAAGATTCTGTTGATTCATAGAATTCTGTCAAGCTGAGTTGTATTACTTTGCTTGATTGGCACTGAAAGTAAATTTACAGCTCGTGTTTCATCCCAAGTCTGCTGTTCTGAATTTCCCCTTTCTGCATTTAGATACTAATAAAACCCTGGCAAGCGGAATTTGTTAATAAGTCCCATGCGCTGCCTTGTGATTCGCTGTCCAGGTCTCTCAAAGAAGCGGGAGACTTTGAGTGACCTTGGCAGGTGCCATCCTTGCTGAGCACATGAAAACAACTTTTCCTTATTGAGCCCTGGGAAGTCCTTCATCCCATAAATCATATGACCCCCCCCAAAGAAGTTTTCGTGAGATATGAAACAGTATGGTCATCAAGCTGTTATGGTCCAGTTCTTCAATGGTTTTCACTTATTCTGCGCCATTGGGAAAATGCTGATTGATCTTAGGACCCCAATGTGTAACTGGGAAGGTCAGCACAAGGGCTGGAATATCAGTGGTTCATAGTCCTGAATGTAATTAAAATGTAAATAGACCCAGATTTGAAAGCAACCTCACTTTCTTGGATAAAGTACTGTGGTTTCCATACTAGTCCACTTGATTATATAGAAATAAAGGCTTATAAAAATGTTGTAGGCAAGATGAGCTTATTGGGTTAGAAATAGAGAAACATACAAAAAAGGTGTGAAGGGTAGCAGCAGTGTGAGCCCTTTGTGCTGTGGCGTAGCTGACACAGCCTCGTAGGTGAACCTATGAGGCCTATGTCAGCAGCTGGCAAACGCACCCTTTAGCAGGATAGTCTGGAGCTTCACCTATACCAGCCACCTTCCCCGCAGGTTGAGCCCTTGGGTTCTGGCGGCCAGCAGGACTTAGGTGGGTCCTTAGGGCAGTGAAGACACCTAGAGTGTAAAGGCACACTACGGCCAGGGCAGGCAGCAGGCGAAGGGAGTCAGAGACAGGCCAAGACTGGGGCAGGCTGCTAACAAGAATAGTCAGGTCCAAGCAAGGGGTCAGGTCCAGGCAGCAGGCGAAGGGAGTCAGAGACAGGCCAAGACTGGGGCAGGCTGCTAACAAGAATAGTCAGGTCCAAGCAAGGGGTCAGGTCCAGGCAGCAGGCGAAGGGAGTCAGAGACAGGCCAAGATTGGGGCAGGCTGCTAACAAGAATAGTCAGGTCCAAGCAAGGGGTCAGGTCCAGGCAGCAGGCGAAGGGAGTCAGAGACAGGCCAAGACTGGGGCAGGCTGCTAACAAGAATAGTCAGGTCCAAGCAAGGGGTCAGGTCCAGGCAGCAGGCAATCGTGGTTAGGACTAAGCAAGAGGTCAAGATCTGGAAAGTCAGGACATGTGTAGACAAAGACACACAGGAAAAGATGGACAGGACAAGGCAAGGCTAGCAAGAAGGGCAGGACGAAGAAGGCTGGAGAAAACAAGCCTAGATGAGGCAAGGCTGGAAGGCAAAGCTGGATGAGGCAAGGCTGGAAGACATGGCTGAGCGAGAATCAAGAACACAGCAACCAAAAAGCTAGGCAACACAAACTACAAGGCAGGATACCCGTTGCTGAGGTGCCAATCAGGGATGTGAATCGTGTCCTCGATCGTCTTAACGATCGATTTCGGCTGGGAGGGGGAGGGAATCGTATTGTTGCCGTTTGGGGGGGTAAAATATCGTGAAAAATCGTTAAAAATCGTTAAAAATCGAAAAATTGAAAAACCGGCACATTAAAACCCCCTAAAACCCACCCCCGACCCTTTAAATTAAATCCCCCACCCAATAACTTAAATAACCTGCGGGTCCAGCGGCGGTCCGGAACGGCAGCGGTCCGGAACGGGCTCCTGCTCCTGAATCTTGTCGTCTTCAGCCGGCGCCATTTTCCAAAATGGCGCCGAAAAATGGCGGCGGCCATAGACGAAAAAGATTGGACGGCAGGAGGTCCTTCCGGACCCCCGCTGGACTTTTGGCAAGTCTCGTGGGGGTCAGGAGGCCCCCCACAAGCTGGCCAAAAGTTCCTGGAGGTCCAGCGGGGGTCAGGGAGCGATTTCCCGCCGTGAATCGTTTTCGTACGGAAAATGGCGCCGGCAGGAGATCGACTGCAGGAGGTCGTTCAGCGAGGCGCCGGAACCCTCGCTGAACGACCGCCTGCAGTCGATCTCCTGCCGGCGCCATTTTCCGTACGAAAACGATTCGCGGCGGGAAATCGCTCCCTGACCCCCGCTGGACCTCCAGGAACTTTTGGCCAGCTTGTGGGGGGCCTCCTGACCCCCACGAGACTTGCCAAAAGTCCAGCGGGGGTCCGGAAGGACCTCCTGCCGTCCAATCTTTTTCGTCTATGGCCGCCACCATTTTTCGGCGCCATTTTGGAAAATGGCGCCGGCTGAAGACGACAAGATTCAGGAGCAGGAGCCCGTTCCGGACCGCTGCCGTTCCGGACCGCCGCTGGACCCACAGGTTATTTAAGTTATTGGGGGGGGGTTCGGGAGGGTGGGGGATTTAATTTAAAGGGTCGGGGGTGGGTTTTAGGGGGTTTTAGTGTGCCGGCTCACGATTCTAACGATTTATAACGATAAATCGTTAGAATCTGTATTGTATTGTGTTCCATAACGGTTTAAGACGATATTAAAATTATCGGACGATAATTTTAATCGTCCTAAAACGATTCACATCCCTAGTGCCAATGCCAGGTCTGGAGGCTCTTTAAGTAGTGCAGGTGGCAAATGTTATCAAAGGGTGCCACTGGCCCTTTAAGTCCACCGTGGGCCCTGCAAGTCCTGAATCATGCCATGCGCGTGTACCTAGAGAGGGCTGGAGAGAAGCAAGAAGGAGATGGCATCTGAGTGCCATATGTGTACTGGCAGTATCCTTGCCACAGAGGGAGGTCCTGCTGAAACTGGAGTGAGTGCAATGGCTCACAGGGCCAACCCATGAGCTGCCAAACTTAACAAAAAGACGATGCGGCCTATCTAGTCCTCCCATCCACACCAATGCATGAATACGTTTCTGATTAGTTTCTGAGAGCTCCTAAAAGCTGATCAAAGAAGTATTGTGTTAGTCCAATGAAAAAGATCTCACCTATAACACATTTGTTGACCATTGTTGCTATTTATTTTCTTGGAGGAGGAACTTCCAAATTCTAGTTTCATTCTATTTAATTATTTTATAAAATGCGTGAAACACTCTTCAGAAATATTTTTTTCAGTCTTGATAGCTGATGTTCCTGTGTACTATTATTTTCTTTATGAAGTAAAATAAACTTTTGTTTCATGCACATATCAGTTTTTAGACTGAAAGACATAGTTTTGTCCAATTTGTTCAGCAAGGTTTTTGGGTGGAGCTGGGGACTTTTGGTTCTAGTTCTGCTCAGTGATGTAATATATTACCTTGGCACTATTCACTGGCAGGCCGATACAGTAAAGTTTGCAGGAGATCGGGGGAGCGCCCGCTCTCCTGTGCGTGCGATTCACTAAAACAAATTATTCAAATTAGGGCCTGCGGTAAAAAGAGGCGCTAGGGACACTAGTGCGTCCCTAGAGCCTCTTTTTGGACAGGAGCGGCGGCTGTCAGCGAGTTTGACAGCCGATGCTCAATTTTGCCGGTGTCTGTTCTCAAACCCGCTGACAGCCATGGGTTTGGAAACCGGACGCCGGCAAAATTGAGCGTCCGGTTTTCAATCCGCGAGCCTCGGGCCGATTTTACTTTTTTTTTTTTTTAAATTTTTAATTAATTTTTAACTTTTGAAACCTCTGGCTTAATATCGCCATGATATTAAGTCGGAGGGTGGCACTTTCCAGGTGCCAGCAGAAATTAACGCCTACCTTTGGGTAGGCGCTAATTTCTGAAAGTAAAATGTGCGGCTTGGCTGCACATTTTACTTACTGAATCGTGCGGGAATAACTAATAGGGCCATAAACATGCATTTGCATGTTGTGGGCGCTATTAGTTTCGGGAGTGGTTTTCGACGCGCTAGCTTTACCCCTTATTCAGTAAGGGGTAATAGCGCATCGAAAACGCGTGTCCAAACGCGGGTTAACAGTGCGCTCCACTGGAGTGCACTGTACTGTATCGGCCTGTGGGACAGTAACTTCTAACGTGGCACACGAGCGCATGTGCATCAGTGCACACCCAGGGACGCGGCAATTTTCTTACTTACGCTCACATATTTATTTATTTATTTAAAACTTTTATATGCCGGCATTGGTGGGTACATCATACCGGTTTACATCCGAACAATAGTTGGAAAGTATATAAAACAGGGGGAGGGGGGCATAAACGAGCAACAAGGAAAGGCAGAAAGATAGCAAACGAAACATGATTAAAGCAAAATAACAATATAACTATCAAGAATAACCTGAATGCAGGCATATGTGTGCCTAATTTTAAGTGGGCGTGAACCTAGGTGTATCAATCCCATTTCTACCGTGTAAGTCAGGGTATTTTAAAACCGATGCCTGTCCATGCCATGACCAGTTTCACCAGTTTGTCCAGTGTTGAACTAGGTCCTCCAAGCCCCCCTGGTTTAATAGCTTGCACTCCCTTCAGTTACCCCAGACCCTTTAAACCCCTCCAAAACAGCTGTTTTTTTGTTTTTTTTTTAATTTTACAACTTACCCTTCCTCCACAGCAGAAGTAAACGTGCACGGCAGGTGGATCTGGGCGCACACCGGGGCGTGTATGTATTTATTTGCACATCTCTTGGCCACGCCCTGAAATGCCACTCCCAGCCTAGATCACACCCATACCACACCCTTTTTTGAAATCGAAGGAGATGGGCGCACAGCGGCAGATACATGTGCATCCAGGTGGCTTTTAAAATTCAGTGGGTGCACACCCTGACTTGTGCACGCATGTCCTGATTTTGGCATGCCCTGGGCTTTTAAAATCTCTGTCTAATCATTTTTCCTGTAGACACAAAATGAAAGAAACCCTTTAGTAAATAGGGAAATAACCTGCATGATCCTGAAACTGTCCATTTCATGTAAATTATTTATTTCAATCATTTATTGGGTGATTCATCAAGCCGCGGTAATGCTCTAATGCGTGTTAAACAGCATATATTGCGCGATATATGTGATATTATGCATGGCCCCCGCCCTGCTACCCTCCCCTATTACAAGGACCTTCTTTGCATGTAACTGCCTGTCTGTGCAGGTTAACCCCATGCTTTCAGTTAAGGTTAATAACTGCCACCATGCAGGCAGTTAAGGATAGCAACTGCTGCTCCATACAGGTTACCCCCAAAGCCTTCTGTTAAGGGGAGTGACTACTGCTCTGTGTAGGATATTCCCATGGCTTCTGTTAAGAGTAGTGACTGCTGTTCCATGTAGGTTACCTATACCTATGTTTATATTGCATATACTGCTCTGTAAGGAGATTGGTTGCAAAATAAAGCAATGAAAACCCATATGGCAACCTTCAAGTAGACTAAAATGAAATTTTGTTTGTGTTAAATTACATGTAGAGTCATTTTTTGTACACAGAATTGTCAGCAGCATTAATTTTCTTTTCAGGAGCTCTGCTTAGAATCCCATTTACAAACGTTCACTCCACTTCTTGCTGATGACAAAAACTTTCATGACAAATAAATCCCCAATGTCAGTAGTTGAAAAGATCTGCTAAATGGATGAAATACGAATCGTGGATGTCAACCGCACCGAAACGAACAGCATGAGTGAGACTACATTGTGCATAGCGATTTTGTGTACCAGATCACAAATGTTTATCAGACCGGCTGTCATTAAAACCATCTGGTTTTAATGACATTTGTGCAATACCAGCATGGAGCAGCCCTGGGTGGTTTTGTCAGTGGGAAAGGTTGAAGGGAGTAATGTAGGAATGCATCGGGTCTGAAGATGCCAGGTTTTCCCAAGAGACCTAACACCCTAATGCACCATTCTGCAAAATGTATTGCAAGCATGACTTAATTTCTAAATACTTTTACTATAAATTGGCAAGAATGCTGTAAGGGGGGCTTCCGTTACCCCTGAACAGGGGCATAGAATTTACGATACACAAGCAGTAGAACCTCGCCACAAAATCAATTGTTTAAAAGCTGTGAAAGCATCCGACACCCACTGGGCTGTTATATTCAGATTGGCTGCCAAACCTTTTTTAGTTCCAAAAAGGCATTAGGTGTTTCTGGATTCACAATTTGTGGATAAAAGCCTATTCTGGCCATTTAAATGGAGGAACACACAGACTGTGAAAAAAAATAAAAGAAAGAGAAAGAGGGTAATTTTCAAAGGCCATCTATGTGGGTAAAGGGCTTTTGGGAAAATTTACCCATGGGTAAAAGCATGCATATTGTGGAATGCCGCAGGTACTTTTCACCAACCTTGAGTGGAGTGGATAGGATGGGGAATGCAATAGCACAGGCAGTTTGGAAGGAAAAATGTAGCAAAGTCTGTGAGACTGGGGGGTAGGGAAGTACCTGCAGATGTGACAAAAACTGTAAAACATGAAATGCAGTAATCTGCCTATGCTTTTTGGCAGTAGTTTTCAAAGCCATCTATACCCATGAAACTCGAGTTTATGTGTGCAAATAACTCGTTGTTAAATTGCCCAGGAGTTCATGTAACTTATGCCCTTCCTATAACACAGTGGGCTGCCCTCTCAGAGTGCCGTATTTAACATGGGGCACTGGTGTGCAACCAAATAACTGGAGGTCATGACGGAAAAGTATGGATTACAACTGCTGTAGACAGACACAAATGCTGTTCAGCTAGGCCATTAGCTGGGTGCACACTGGCTGCCTGAGCTTAGTCCTGATTCAGTCCTGAAAACCCTGGCATGGATGTTCCGACAGGGGGAAGGATTACTTTCAAAGCTCAAGTGCTGTAATAGTATAACAGCAAGAAGACAAGTCTTTACTGAACTGTTCCAATCAAAATGTTGCAAGCGGAAGAGTCTTTTAAGAATTAAAAGTCCAGTCTTTGGTGGTGGCTTAGTTCAGACCATTTGCGGCGCGGGGTAGACCTTGAGGTTCCTCAATGGATGGTAGAGACTACCGACACCAGTTTCACCGTTTGGGGGGCTGTGTGTCAGTCCCAGTCGGTGCATGGCCTATGGTCACCGGAGGAAGTGACCTGGTCCATCAATTGCCTACAGACAAGAGTGGTGCGGTTGGTGCTGGAGAGGTTTCTTCCCCTTCTGCGCAACTGCGTAGTCAGGATCTTATCAGACAATGAGATGATGGTGGCTTACGTCAACCGTCAGGGAGGAACCAAGAGTCAACCAGTAGCTTTGGAAGCAGAGATGCTGATGTCCTGGGTGGAACAGCATCTAGCCTTGATTGCGGCATTGTACATAGCGGGGTCCAACAATGTGCAAGCGGATTTTCTCAGCTGGCAACAACTGGATTCCAGGCTGTTGGAGAAAGCGATGTTCCTCATTTATCACCACTGGGGCATGCCTCACATGGATCTGATGACAACTCAAAGGAATGCCAAAGCGCCATGTTTCTTCAGTTGCAGAGGAGAGCACGGAGTGGAAGGGGTCGATGCCTTGGCCACACGACGTTCTGCTCTATCTGTTCCCTCCATGGCCTCTGGTGGGCATGGTTGTCAGGAGGATAGAGGTCCACCGAAGAAGGGTGATTCTCATGGCTCCAGAGTGGCCGAGAAGGCCTTGGTTTGAGGATTTGATCAATATAGGGCAGGACCCTAAATTTTTGGATCAGGTGGATCACTTTTGTCTAGTGGCTTGGCTTTTGAGAGGAAACAATTAAGGCAAAAGGCTATCTGAAGGATGTGATTTTGACTCTACTAAGAGCACACAAGACCTCTACTTCCTTGGTGTATATTCAAGTTTGGAAGGTCTTCGAATCTTGGTATATGGAACAGAGGATTGCCCCTCAACAAGCATCCTTGGCGCAGATTCTGGCCTTTTTACAGAAAGGACTAATGAAAGGGTTGTCCTTTAGCTCCCTGAGAGTGCAGGTGTCAGCCTTGGGCTGTTTGAGGGGCAAGGTTTATGGAGCAACTCTGGCTGCACATCCGGATTTGGTATGTTTCCTTTGCAGGGCAAAACAGGTGCATCCTCCTGTTCATAAGCTGTGTCCTTTTTGGAATCTTAACTTGGTACTCCGCAGTTTGTGTGAAGGGCCGTTTGAGCCTCTTAAAAGGGCCACCATAAAGGATTTGACTTTGAAGGTGGTTTTCTTGGTTGCATTCTGTTCAGTCAGAAGGATGTCTGAAGTGCACACGCTTCATGCAGAGAACACTTTCTACGGATTTCGGATTCCAGAGTTTCTCTGAGGATGATCCCATTGTTCCTGCTGAAGGTAGTTTTGGCATACCATTTGAGTCAGTCAGTGGAGATTCTGTCCTTTCCAAATCTGGAGGCTGTTATGCCTCATGTGAAAGAATTGAGACATCTGGATTTCAGAAGGGCCTTGTTGCGATATCTGGAGGTCACAAACAGTTTCTGCTTGTCAGATCACCTTTTTGTGCTTTGAAGTGGTGCAAAAAAGGGCCAAAGGGCATCAAAGGCCACTATAGTCAAAGGCTATTGGTTCTGTGTATATCTGTCTTGGTCGTCCAGTCTCGGAAGGATTGAGGGCTCATTTACAGGTTCACAGGTGGCTTCTTGGGTAGAGTGCCAACTAGTTTCGCCGCAGGAGATTTGCAAGGTGGCTACTTAGAAATATTTGTATACCTTTGCCAGACACTACCAGTTGGACGTTCAGGGCCCTGGACATCAAGGCTCCTTTGGACAAATGCTGGGCTTCCGGCTTCCCAAGGACCCTTGTTGATACCTTATTCTCCAATGCTTGAGTCTTTCTCCTGTATACCTCTAGTCTCTGGGCTCCTTGGGAACTTCATTACTTTTATGTATTTTACTGAAATGTTAACTGCTGTGAAGGCTATGCTAAATATACGGTATATAAATGATAAATAAACCTTAAACCTTAAACTTTTGAGTTGTGGTAACCCTGATATTGTTGGTAATTAGCGGGGGGGGGGGGGCAAAGAATTGAATAATGTGTATCAGCTTTCTCTCTTCCATCCCCCCACCTCTCACTGATCCACACTTCCTCTCTCTCTTCTTCCCACCCCCAACCATCACTTTTCCCCCTTGCAGGACTGACCCCGACATACTTCCCCTTTCTCTCTCCCTGACTCCAGTGCTTTCTTTGCTTCCACCCCCTATAAATAACAGCTCCATGACTTGTGGGCATCCTTAGTCTACCCTCCTCTGAATGAGTCCCAAGTCCTGTAATGACAGCTGTAGACTGAGTTGTGTGTGTTGCAGGTCCCTCTCCAGTTTCTCCCCACATGCTGCCTCCAGACTCATCTCTCTTCTCCTGTTCCTTGCAGGCTTATTGAGGAAGGGGAATGGCTGGACCTGTACATAGAGAGACCCTGAGCCTTCTAGTGTTTACCCTGAGACCCTGCAGTTGATGCAAGGGTGAAAGCCAGAGAGTTCCCAGGTATGCTGTTGACTCCTTGATCAGAGCACTGGGTGGAGCACTCTCTCCTTTCTCTTCTTACCATACTGCTGGTTACCTATGGACAGGCACCTGACATTGCTTCTTGCTGGTCCTGCATAGATGCCTGTTTAGACACAGAATTCAGGTAAGGGCCTACTTTACCTCAAAGAAAGACAAACCCAGAGTGAGAGATTTATTCCCTCAGAGGGGGGATATTCACCCTGTCAATGGATTCCTTAAGAACAATTATTTTTAGTAAAGTATTAGAAGCACCACTGGCAGGGAACTCTGTGTAGCCCCCTATACTCTGAAGAACCAGAGAGAGAAGTCAGGCTTTCCCCCTCTTCCCCCAAACTTCAGACTCCTGCAGACAGATGACAAAATGGACTTCTCTCACTGTCAACCTCAGCCTTTCTCAGAGACAAGAAGCTTGCACTCTTACCATCTCCTTACTTCTAATCTTCTGACTAGAATGTTCTCAGGTTTTGTTCTTCAATCTGTAGTTGCTCCGAGGGGCATGCCATAACCAATCTCAATATGTTCTCCACTGGGAGGAGCACATACCTAGTTAAGGGTCTATAGGTCCTTATATATATGATATGGAAAATATTTTCACGAACTGATGCGGGTGGGGTGGGGAATGATCATTCAGTATCCATTTACCTTTCCATCAAAAGAGTTTGAAATGCTTACTATTCAGTTTCACAAGCATTTGAAGGAAGGACAACCAAGGATGTACTATGTTTTTGTGAGCATGGAACCATGTCCAGGTCTATTGATATGAAATCACAGGCCCATAAACATTAAGCAAAACTAAATGCAAACGATCGTACCCTTTTTATAGACACCTCACATCATTTTTTGGGTAGAAGGGGCCACATTTGCAGTGGCGCCATGACTAACACCACAAGATTCTGCAGCAGCAAGGTAAGGGAATACTTGCTGGGGGTAATTTTCAAAGGCGCATGAAACCCGCTGTTATGCACTAAGTGACTCTTTGAGAATAGCTCTGGTGGGTGGCAGCATAAAAGTATGCACGGAACACAATTTTGCACATACTCCCTGGGGGGGGGGGGGGGGGGGGGAGAAGGACGGAGTCGTGGTTTACGCGCATACCTTCAAAATTTTGAAAGCAGCCTGCAAACCCACATGTACAAAGATATGCCTGCTCTCGGCAGCATCAGAATCCATTGGTGAAAGATTTTGTCCGGTATGGAAGGAAATAAAAAACAATAAGGCAGCAGCCTCCCGTCTCCTGCCTTTCCTAAACGTGGCATTCAACGGCAGACTCAACGTATCTCCCAAAACCACTGGATCAGATCTCCAGCTGTGGCCTTTCCCTCCCGTGTGACTGCCATGGGTACAAAGCAGCCTCTGCTTTCCTGTTGCATTCCTATGTGTGGTAACAATGAGCTTCTCTTGGGCAGAAGGAGGACCTGTAGCCTTCTGTGCCTGTTTGCCTTTTCATGCTTTTTGTTGTCCTAATGCATGTTGACATGAATACACGTCTTACCATACTCCCTCCATGTGTACAGTCCTGTTATATTATCAGTGCTTTTTAAATAAAGTGGATGCAATAGTTACAATGCACAAGGTCCTATTTTTGGTGTAGGAGAATGTCTGACACTGAATTAAAGGCCGGCATAAATCATATTTTCTAATATACGCTGAACAGACAGATAATGGAAGAACTGATGCCTGTTCGGGGGGAGAGGGGGTGTCTCTGGATAGCACTGGAAGCTGCTTCAAGCATTCCAGAGACAAAGTTTTAAAGAAAGTACCCCATGCAACAGCTGAAACTGAATATTTCCCCATCTGTCCCTCAGTGCGAGATGGCACCTATACGTTTTGTCCAGCGCACCGTGATTGACTTCTTTCTTTAGGTACATAAACAGTCTTTTATCATTAAAAAAAAAAAAATCCCCAAAACCGTAACAAACTCCGTTGAAATGTTTGTTCCCATTTGCCAGAAAACAGAAAGGAATTTGGCTTATGGGCAAGGTAGCTGCAGGGACTGTAGGATTGGAGCATTCCATGTAATAAGCAGCAGAGCTGCTCAGTTCTGTTTGTTCTGGCATCTTGCCCTTCTCTTTCTGTGAACTAGCAGCCGTGTTTCACTCGGTGAGGCCATCTCCAGAGAGCAGGATTCAGAAGGAAACCTGGCCACACTTCTATGAGCTCTGTCACATAACCCTCATTTTGTAATTTGCCAGGCTATAGGCCATAGGAAAAAATGTAGCCACCCACATATGGCTAAAAATATTTTTAAAGGGGTTGTTTTTTTTTTTCCCTTCTGGAGTTAGTTTTAATGAGAACTAATTTGATTGCTCACTTTCATGCTGGTGGATCTTTTGAGAATCATAACTCCAGCTAAGGAAGGTAAAAAAAAAAAACAACCCAGTCATTCAAGGGCAAATAATTACAAGCATAAGAGGAGAATTATTACCCCCTTCTCTGCCTGCCTAAAGTTGAGACTGGCTCATCGTGGCGTTGCCACTTAATACACTGAGTCAAGCAGGCCACCAGTCCTCCCCAAGTGATTTATCTCCAATTATATAATAGCCGGTGCAAAAGGATTGCGAGTCACTTGAAAGTGTCACGTGACCTCACATCAGCTTAGTCTGATGTACGGCGAACAGCAATCGCGAACAATGCTCAGTGGCTTCACAGCCGCACCAAGATTTTAACTGAGATGGAGGAAAAGGACTGAAGGTTCATATTTTCACCATTTAACAGGAAAAAAAAATAAAAATTATAAGCAGATCCAGTGGAGGGACCTGGGTTTTATTTCCAACTCAGCTCTTCCGCACCTCTCCAGGTCAGCTAGGGGCCACATTTAGGGCCCATGATTGCAGTGTTCCAGAAGGAGCCCTGGTGCATGGCCCCTGGCCCAGGAATGTAACTGCAAACAATTTGACTAAATTAAGTTGGATATAAAATAGGGGGGGGGGGGGGAATCCCCGTGTAGTTGTGAATAAAGTTAGATCCCAGCCCTGACCCTTACTAAACGTGCAGGAGGAAATTACCAGGGTGAAAAAAGGATCCACGGTGCCAAGATATTGAATAAGTGCAATAAGCCATTCCAGGGCATATATGAAAGGATATTAATGCACCCCTGGATGTAAAAGAGATGAAATCAGGTCTCTTCTCAATGCACCCAGAACTAGAGTTAAAATCCTTTCATGCCCACGCTGTTGGATGTTATGACTTAGAGAACTTGCAGAGGACTGAACTCATTTTTTATGCAAATTGTTAAGGATGGGCTTTTACATATTAGACTCCTCATCAAGAAAGGAGGAAAATTGTAGAGTTTTGTGGGTCAAATCTAGAGGCCAACATACTAAGGTGTGCTGAAATTCGCCAAGGTGCTCCTACTTTGGGTTAAGGTGCACAAGTTTCCCTTTTTACTCGCAAAGTGGACTTTTTGAATTAGTTTGACTTCACATGCAGTAAACTTGCGTGCATACATTTATTCTTGCAAGATTTCATGCAAATTCAGAGTTAAAGAGCTGCTGAGATGTAAAATCACGCACAGTAGTTCATTAACTATGTTTGCAGCACTCTAAGAAATGCAAGCAAAGATAATTATACCTGAATGAGGTACAGACAGCTATTTTTGTCAGCTTGTTCATAGGAAACCTGCGCAGAACTGTGCTCAGGTTTCCACATTCTACAAATGCATTTTCTCTGTATTGCAGCTCCTCGTTTCTTATCTTCTCTTTCCTGTCTCTACAGCCTTCCTCTTGAACTCTGCTCATCGCTGGTCGTCTGTGCTCTTCTCCTCCACTGCCATTTGTGCTTTCCACCTTGCTGTGCCTAATGCCTGAAATAGAGTTCCCGAGACAGTGCATCATGCTCCCACTTTGGCTATATTCAAATCGTCTAAAAACCTCAACTTTTTGAGGCGGCTTTTAAATCTTAACCCCTTCTCTATAATAAATGCATTTCTTGTAGAATCTTGTTTGTCAGGAATGTTTGTCTTGACTACATTGTAAGCTCCAGGGAGCAGGGACTGTCTCTTATATATGCCAGTACAGTGCTGTATACGTCTTGTAGTGCTTTAGAAATGATAAACACAGTAGTGGAGTAGAAAGTTTTCTACAGGGCTTATATGGGAATGAAGTCCCAGTAGTAATCTTACACTGATAAAATCATGACTTCTGTGTGAATTTCAGTGCACCTTAGTACCTCAGCCCCTAAGCGAGGTAAAATGAGGCATCCAGATGTAAACAAAACATATCTGAGGCCACTTGGACAGTGATGAGGTGCCCCAGTTTAAAGGTAAACTCTTTTAGACTGAAGGTTGTATTAGGATTTTGGCTTTCTTGACACTAACAGCTACAGAGTTAAATTATCCAAGAAATCTCTTCCCCACCTTGAAGCTTATCGTGATTTGGATATACCACCTTTCCCATCAATTTGTCAAAGCCAGGATGGGAATTCAGGTTCACTGCAGCCTCCTGCTGGTGCAAGGAAAAGAACAAATTGATTGATGTTAACTAATAAAAAAAAAAAATGCAGAGGCTTTGGCAAAGTCACTATTTACATTGCAGTTGTCACCTAAGACATTTTACTGCCAATCAGTGCCTTCAGAAGGCTGGCTGGAACAATGGAGGCCTTTTTCCTTAATTCCCCCTGTTGACTGGGGCTTACGCTGACAAAGTTCACTTGCTATGTAATCCTCCAGGCATGCACAAGCTGCTACAGCCAAGTTTTTAGATATATATCCCCCTGTGTCAATGAATTGGGGAAAAAAAAAAGACAGCCTGTCAGAGCCAAAACTTTGAAGGTGGTCCTTGCAAACACAGAGCCCTGTGACAGTGGGCAGTTGGCGGTATCCACTGCTGAGGTGTCAGAGTGATAGAAATTGGGTCACAGGAATCCTCCCTGCAGCTGCTGGAAATATAAAAGGCCTTTGATGGTTCATTGGTGACCACTGTTCTCAGGTCAGAGTTGGCCAGGAAGATCCTGTTCAGTAATGACTATGTTCTCCTTTGTCATTCCTGTTAGCTGAAGAGATAGACATTTTAAGTGATGACTCAGGAAGCCACAAACGATGTTTTTTTTTTTTTTTCTTCATCCTACAGAGGCTTGCAGCATGCCTCACCCTCTTTTCTTCTGTTGGCTGGCCCCTGTTTATATCTGATTTCATTACATTCCTTGAGACTTTCTTTGCTTACAGATGTTTCTGCTAAAATAATGCCCGTCCATCTGGGGACTCCACACACCAAGACTAAGCCCTGCACAGCACTCCTCCCTCCCAGACCTGGTATGGTAGTCACATCCTTCTACATTTTCATGGCAGGCCAACAGGAAGGGTTTCTAGAATTCTTAAATAAAGAATTGTGGTTGTCATCATGAATTCTTAAGCTACTGGGATGGATATGTGTGGGAAAAACTGGGGCCTGTTGTGCTTCCATTGATTTGAAAAATGACCATGATCTACTGTTACCAGGTATATGCTCATTCCTGGAAGCAAGAGAGACAAAACAATCTTTTTAAAATAAAAAAAAAACAATGCGATGACCTTCTTAGGTTAAGCTGTAGTGAGAAATCATGTTGACACCTGACACAGGCCAACTTTGATAGACTGATAACAGTCCCGTAACCTCACTGTTTTGCATTCTGGGATGTGTAGAATTATTTTTTAAAGAAAATTCTCCAGAGTAGAGTTAATGGAGTAGTATAATAAAGCCAAGATTGGATTGGCTTTGACAAACCTGAGGTAAAATAGTGTTGCAACATTAAACCGAAACATAGCTTGCTTGATGTTTTTATTTATTTATTTTACATATTTATGTGCCACCTATAAGGCTCTAGGCGGTGCGCGATAAAAACATGCAACTTTAAATCTCAACACTGTTATACAAACTCGATAAATGTTTGATTCCTGGGCTCGGACTCCTGATCCTTGGATCATCTGGGATTGGGAATGCTGCAGGGTCAGCACTTACAGCCCCTGTAGGAGACAGTCCTGAGCATCCTGCAAGCTGACCATAAATGGTGCTTGGCTTGAGCGCTGGAGGGAGTTAGGTTCTCTGCCTCTCAGCCTCAGGCCTTCACTACAGTGGCCAGGCTGGAGGGGAAAATATAATTGGGGAAAGCGAATCCTGGTGGCTGCGAATTAAATCTCATAGAGCTGAAAAAGCAGGTTTGCCAAGCTAGGAATGTAATAATTAAAAAAAATATATACATATATCTATTTGATGGGATCTGAGTTGACTCCTTTGACTGACTGTAGCCTCTGGTGACACCAGAAAGTATGCAGTAACGTCTAGATTAAACACCAAAGGCGAGTGATCAGCCATTCAGTATCCTGAATCTTTATGGCACATTTTGAAGAGAACCCTTGGAACTGTGTGAGGGAAACGTCAAGATTTAAACAAATAGCTATAATTAGAGGACATCAGTGATCAGATTGTAATCTGCTGGTTCCTTGGCAGGGAATATGTTTTCTCATTAATGGGGGACGGTGCATTTTCCAGTGCCAAGGACTAACCTGCACTGTGCATCTTACTCTGTTTCTTCAGGTCAGCTAGCTCCTCATCTGCCCTTTCCTTTGTCATTTAAATTAAAACAGAGACCTTCTTATAGTTAAAGTGATCAGGACCACCAGCATAAAAACAAATAAATAAATCCCTCAAGGTCCCCACCTTGTTTTTTCACAGTTATTGTGACTGGCTTAGAGTGTAGCAAACACCCAACCTTAAATCAGTACTTCTCAACCCCTGTCCTGGAGGCACAGCTAACTGGTAGGGTTATCAGGATATCCATACATGAACAGGCATGGGTTATACATATCTTCATGCTGAAGATAGAAGACCTGGTGTATGGAAATCTATCTCATAAATATTCAGTATAGCTATCGTGAAAACCAGACTCGTTAAGTGCATCTCCAGGACCTGGTTGGGAAACCCTGCCTTAGATGGTGCTTTATAATAGCAGTGGATATACAAGCAGATTTATTACTCAAACCTTTCCTCACATATCTCAGAAATATTTTGTGACATAAGTCATTTATTGGATATGAATGCACATAACAAATGATTGTGTTCTAAAAGGGGAGGTGAAAGATTGTGTTCTAAAAGGGGAGGTGAAAGAAGCTATTTTAGCCAAAAGATCTTCATTCAAAAATTGGAAGAAGGATCCAACAGAAGAAAATAGGATAAAGCATAAACATTGGCAAGTTAAATGTAAGACATTGATAAGAAAGGCTAAGAGAGAATTTGAAAAGAAGTTGGCTGTAGAGGCAAAAAGTCACAGTAAAAACTTTTTTAAATATATCCGAAGCAGAAAGCCTGTGAGGGAGTCAGTTGGACCGTTAGATGATCGAGGGGTTAAAGGGGCACTTAGAGAAGATAAGGCCATCGCGGAAAGATTAAATGATTTCTTTGCTTCGGTGTTTACTGAAGAGGATGTTGGGGAGGTATCCGTAATGGAGAAGGTTTTCATGGGTAATGATTCAGATGGACTGAATCAAATCACGGTGAACCTAGAAGATGTGGTAGGCCTGATTGACAAACTGAAGAGTAGTAAATCACCTGGACCGGATGGGATACACCCCAGAGTTCTGAAGGAACTAAAAAATGAAATTTCAGACCTATTAGTAATAATTTGTAACTTATCATTAAAATCATCCATTGTACCTGAAGACTGGAGGATAGCAAATGTAACCCCAATATTTAAAACGGGCTCCAGGGGCGATCCGGGAAACTACAGACCGGTTAGCCTGACTTCAGTGCCAGGAAAAATAGTGGAAAGTGTTCTAAACATCAAAATCACAGAACATATAGAAAGACATGGTTTAATGGAACAAAGTCAGCATGGCTTTACCCAGGGCAAGTCTTGCCTCACAAATCTGCTTCACTTTTTTGAAGGAGTTAATAAACATGTGGATAAAGGTGAATCGGTAGATATAGTATACGTGGATTTTCAGAAGGCGTTTGACAAAGTTCCTCATGAGAGGCTTCTAGGAAAAGTAAAAAGTCATGGGATAGGTGGCGATGTCCTTTCGTGGATTGCAAACTGGCTAAAAGACAGGAAACAGAGAGTAGGATTAAATGGGCAATTTTCTCAGTGGAAGGGAGTGGACAGTGGAGTGCCTCAGGGATCTGTATTGGGACCCTTACTGTTCAATATATTTATAAATGATCTGGAAAGAAATACGACGAGTGAGATAATCAAATTTGCAGATGACACAAAATTGTGCAGAGTAGTTAAATCACAAGCAGATTGTGATAAATTGCAGGAAGACCTTGTGAAACTGGAAAATTGGGCATCCAAATGGCAGATGAAATTTAATGTGGATAAGTGCAAGGTGATGCATATAGGGAAAAATAACCCATGCTATAATTACACGATGTTGGGTTCCATATTAGGTGCTACAACCCAAGAAAGAGATCTAGGTGTCATAGTGGATAACACATTGAAATCGTCGGTTCAGTGTGCTGCGGCAGTCAAAAAAGCAAACAGAATGTTGGGAATTATTAGAAAAGGAATGATGAATAAAACGGAAAATGTCATAATGCCTCTGTATCGCTCCATGGTGAGACCGCATCTTGAATACTGTGTACAATTCTGGTCGCCGCATCTCAAAAAAGATATAATTGCGATGGAGAAGGTACAGAGAAGGGCTACCAAAATGATAAGAGGAACGGAACAACTCCCCTATGAGGAAAGACTAAAGAGGTTAGGACTTTTCAGCTTGGAGAAGAGACGACTGAGGGGGGATATGATAGAGGTGTTTAAAATCATGAGAGGTCTAGAACGGGTAGATGTGAATCGGTTATTTACTCTTTCGGATAGTAGAAGGACTAGGGGACACTCCATGAAGTTAGCATGGGGCACATTTAAAACTAATCGGAGAAAGTTCTTTTTTACTCAACGCACAATTAAACTCTGGAATTTGTTGCCAGAGAATGTGGTTCGTGCAGTTAGTATAGCTGTGTTTAAAAAAGGATTGGATAAGTTCTTGGAGGAGAAGTCCATTACCTGCTATTAAGTTCACTTAGAGAATAGCCACTGCCATTAGCAATGGTTACATGGAATAGACTTAGTTTTTGGGTACTTGCCAGGTTCTTATGGCCTGGATTGGCCACTGTTGGAAACAGGATGCTGGGCTTGATGGACCCTTGGTCTGACCCAGTATGGCATTTTCTTATGTTCTTATGTTGCCCTTTCTCACTAATCCAGCCAATCTGCTCTCCAAAAATCCCAACTCCAATTTTGGGTCCCTCGATTTAACCTCGGCCAAGGAAATCAAATCTATTTTAAAAATAACCAAACCCGCTACTCACACCTCTGACACTATCCCTACTAAAGCACTCCTTTCCATTCCCTCTATCATCGCAAAACCCCCTTGCCGATATAATCAACTGCTCCCATGGCAAAGTCCCAGACCCCCTCAAACTTGCAGTTGTCAAACTCCTCCTCAAAAAACCTACCCTCGATCCCAACAACCCCTCAAACTACCGTCCTATATCTAACCTCCCCTTCACATCTAAAATTATAGAAAAGGTAGTCAACTCCCAGCTTTCCGACTACTTGGAAGACCATAATATTCTACACCCTTCCCAATTCGGCTTCCGTAAGTCTCGCAACATGGAAAGCCTCTTACTCTCACTCACCGACATTCTCCTCAAAGGCATGGACCATGGACAATCCTTTATCCGTGCCCTCCTTAACATATCATCTGCCTTTGACACTGTCAGCCACAAAATCCTCCTTATCCGCCTAACTGAGATTGGTATCTCAGGCACAGCCCTTCACAGGTTCTCCTCCTACCTCAATAATAGAGACTACACTGTAAGAATTGCAAATTCTGAATCTTCACACATCCCTCTTACCCAATGAGTCCCTCAGGGCTCTTCCCTATCTTCCATGCTCTTTAATATTTACCTGTTGCTGCTCTGCCATCTCCTCTTTGACCTTGGTCTTAAGTTCTTCTTATATGCTGACGATGTCCAAATCCTCATCCCTATTCAAGAATTACACCAAATCCCTCAAGTTTTGGGAAACATGCCTACCTCCAATAACACCCTCCTCGCCAACCTCCACCTTGCTTTAAACTCCTCTAAAATTGAACTCCTCATCATTTCTAATCACTCTGATCGTACGCCCCCCTCTGCCTGAGACCTCACCCTCCCTTCAAATGCTCTTCCTTACTCCATGCGAGATCTGGGTGTCTCCCTAGACCACCAATTAAATTTCAAAAATCACATTAACACAATTATAAAGGGAGGTTTCTTCAAACTCCTCATCCGCAAAAAAACTTAAACCTTTGCTCCATATTCAAGACTTCTGTACAGTCCTACAAGCAACAATACTATCAAAATTGGATTACTGCAACTCCCTATTTCTAGGTCTCCCTTACTCTACTATTAAACCCCTTCAAATGTTGCAGAATGCTATGGCCAGAATTCTAACAAATACCCGCAAAGCCGACCACATCACCCCCATTCTCAAGGACCTCCATTAGCTACCCATCTCCTCCCGCATCAGACACAAAACCCTCACCATTATTCACAACACCCTGCACAACCACAATCACTCCTGGCTTGAGGATGCGCTACACTTCCGTTCCTCCAGTCGTCCCACCAGAACCACACTCACAGGAACCCTCTACACACCCACCCTTAAAATCGCACACCACACTTCCACCAGAGAAAGAGCCCTTTCCATCGCAGGCTCCACTCTCTAGAATACCATGCCAATTGAGCTCCGATTAAAACCATGTTCTCAGAAATTCAAAAAAGGGATCACCGCATCTCAAAAAAAGATATAATTGCGATGGAGAAGGTACAGAGAAGGGCTACCAAAACGATAAGGGGAATGAAACAGCTCCCCTATGAGGAAAGACTTGGAGAAGAGACAGCTGAGAGGGGATATGATAGAGGTGTTTAAAATCATGAGAGATCTAGAACGGGTAGATGTGAATCGGTTATTTACTCTTTCAGATAATAGAAATATTAGGGGGCACTCCATGAGGTTAGCATGTGGCACATTTAAAACTAATCGGAGAAAGTTCTTTTTTACTCAACGCACAATTAACCTCTGGAATTTGTTGCCAGAGAATGTGGTTAGTGCAGTTAGTATAGCTGTGTTTAAAAAAGGATTGGAGAAGTTCTTGGAGGAGAAGTCCATTACCTGCTATTAAGTTCACTTAGAGAATAGCCACTGCCATTAGCAATGGTTACATGGAATAGACTTAGTTTTTGGGTACTTGCCAGGTTCTTATGGCCTGGTTTTGGCCTCTGTTGGAAACAGGATGCTGGGCTTGATGGACCCTTGGTCTGACCCAGTATGGCATGTTCTTATGGGTTAAGACATGGCTCTTTAAATTGGCTTACCCAGCCTCGGACCCAACTTAGTCCCTCTGCTCCCTCTCTTCCATCAGAGAAAGAGCCCTGTCATTATTGTACTGATTGCCTTCTCGTCTGCCTCATCTTTTCCTCGCCATGTTGACGTCTGTATAAGACGGCTACCTGTATATAGTGCCTCCTCCATTATCCTTCCCCCTGTTACCCTCCTTTCCATCCCTCTCTTCCCTCCCTTTGCCTATGCTCTGTTATCTTCCCATAACTGTGCAGCATTGTATATTCCTTCCCTTAGATCCCTTACCTTTATAGATATCAATTCTTGCAAGGTTGTATTTAGTGCTTTTCGAATGTATAATTTCATTGTTATATATAGTCCCTTCTGAGTGTATAATTTGCAATGTTATATATAGTGCTTATCTCCTTCAGGTACTGTTCCTATATTATTTCCATCTGTCTTTCTTTCCCTCCCTTCACTCGTTCCTACTCTCTTCACAGCTGCTGCCCTCCCCCCACCCTGGTTTTTTGTATTTTCCTCCTTCAGTTATATTGTAAACCGGCATGATGTACCCACGAATGTCGGTATGAAAAAAAAACATAAATAAATAAATAATCGTGTTGCCCTTTCTCACTCAATGCAAAATAATGCTTTGGTCATTTGTAAAGTATACAAAATCAGTTTCTCTTTTACATGGTAGAAAAGAGCCATTTGGTAACAGCATTCACATAATCTCCTGCTGGGCCAGCACAGACCCGCCACTGTGCCAGGATATTTGATACAACTTTTAGCAATAGTTTAGATTGAGCATCTCCTATGGACTTAATGTTCCAATCAAGATGCTAGATGTTTAACATATTTCATCCTTATATGTTTCAGATAATTGTTAGATATTGAGACAAAAAGGGTCTCTCCAAGTGTCCTAGTCCAAAATTCTATGTGTACAATGCTCATGTTCTTTTTCTTTGTTTGCTATACACAAAAGACGCAAATGAACTGAGATGTTTGCTGAAATGGCAACTTTTCCTGCCTTGGGTAGAGTGCCTAGTTCTACTTAAAATGCCTTGTTTTACGCAAAATAAATGTTTGGGTTTCAGCCAAAATAAGTGGCTGATTTCCAAGACTTGTCTGTCAGTAAGTGTGATCTGGGATTTCTTCTACAAGTACTGGAGGGTCTTAGTTTTCCATGAAGCCAGCGTGCTGCTAGATTTTAACTAATACTGCATGAGGCTCTCCAACAAATGTTTATGCTTGGAGTTGGCTCAAGACATACTCAACACACAGTTGTTAGTGGGCTGACAAATGATATAATTGGTTAAAATACCTCCATGCTAACACAAAGCACCACGCCAATTGGAGAAAAACCTACAGTGAGTTCTGGATCCTATTAGAGGGGGCTGGTAAGGCAGGGATCAGAACAGTGAGCTAGGAAAGGCAAGACACAGGATTCCAGCCCCCACTAGTGTCACCAACACATTGTGTGGCATTGAAGTCAGTATAACTAGCTTGGGCTCCCTCCAATTCAGTTTAGCAACTCTTCTACAGGAAGCTTGTTTATCTGTTACATTACTAGACATACAATGATATCGGCTACTTCTTTTATTACTTGCTGGTGACTGAGATGATATGCTTGTGCTTAGTATAAAACTGAGGTGGGATTCACAAAATTGCATTTACATTTGTTTTGTGAAGGGAGAGGTTCTTTTCATAGCCAACATCTTACTTATATTGTCCATCTCCTGAGGAGAGCTTTCTCTTGTATAGCTGATAAGCTAAAGGAGGGATACTTCCCTGGCAAGGGATCCTTGATGCCTGATGCCAGACAAGAGGAAAATATATAAAACATTAATCAGTGATGCAGTTGGGTTTTTGCTTATGTAGCCCCCATCACAGTTAACTTGTGGGCATGGAGGCATATAGGGAAGGTCATGGACCACACAAGGCCTCATGACCTCCCGGGGTTCCTGCACAGGAGGAAAAGACTTGCTTTTCAAGGTCCTTAGGATTTTCTTCACTTGGGGGCTCTTCATCTGAACACCGTGTCAGTCACTCCAAAAATCATCAGTTCTGTTCTCCTAAACAAAATTCTTTACTGGGCACCGATGGCAGGGAAACACAAAGTGCAATAATCTGATACATCAGTTGAAAATACATCACACAAGCCTAAAGTCCCAGCCACAGAAAAAAATAACTTCAGTCTCTTTCCACAGAAACTCCACAACGCCCACCAATATAGTAAGCTCTTTTGGATAGTACCCGTCCTCCCAGCACTTCTGTGGTACAGTTGTTCTCAGTCATCATACAGGAGACTTCCTTTCTGATCTCTTTGTAAGTGTTATATATCTTACGGTAATATGAGCCCCTCTCCCACCATGCTACCTTGCTAGCATGCTGCGGATTCAGTGGGGTTAGAGAGTTTAGCAAAGAAGAGAGAAGTGGATAAAGAATGTGGTGAGAGCCTTTTCTCCCTCCTTATGCTGGGATGAGCCAGGGAATTCACTAGGTTTGTGCATGGGGCAAAAAATGTAATTTCACTTTGTTATTTCATTTCCTTTCGTATTGCTTTGGGGGGGAGAGAGGGTTTCTCATTTTGTTTCTGTGTTAAATCACTTTAGCATGCACTATAAGGCAGAAATGAAACAGATCAGAATGCCATCGGTTTTGGTGTTCATTTTGGATGGGAAATTGCCACAAAGAGAAACAGCAAATGTCGTCATGATTTCCCTGCCTTTTAAAACGACAGTGCATCCTCTGAATGAGTGCGTCTGAGATATCTTCAGCATAGAACATGATTGGATTGCACAGGTTCAGTCAACTGCTTCTTCCTGACATTAACGGTCCACAACAAAAACTAACAATTGACTTCCAACTCGTTGACTTCTTTCTTAAAACAGGCGATGTGATCCTCATTGTTGGGTTTTGAATGCAGTTAGGGTAGGTATTGGGGAAGAGGTAGTATAAGAATGTTTTATTTTCAGGTCAAACAAGACACAGATGGTAACAGTCAGTAGATAAGGACTTCTTGGCCCACCCACTGACCCTGCTTGCTGAGACCTCACGTCATCTCCATCCTCTCCCTCCCTTGTCCTTACCACTGACCTCTGTATCTATCCCAAGCATGTTTGAGTTCTGTCATTGCTTTTGTTACTTCTGCTGGCAGGCCATTCCAGGCAGCAAATACTCTCTCAGGAACGTGGCATTTCCTCTTGTCAACTTCATATGAGGGTCGTGCATTCCTTTTCAGGCGACACGAAAAAAACTTAACGAATCACTCTATTTCACTGCGTGTCTTTTCAAACCAAAGAGAAAAACCCAACCAAATGTGGTAGGCTTTTCTTTTTCATTTCAGAGTGCAGCCGCCAGCCTGCCACCACTGCTGCCACGCCAAAATCCACCCCCTCCTTCCTGGGCCTTCTGCCCCCCACCTGCCTACTAAAATAAGGGGACACCCCATGAAACTAACAACCAGCAGATTCAAAACAAATTGTAGAACGTACTTTCTCGCTCAGCGCACTCTGAAGCTGGAGAATCTGAGGCCAGAGGGATGTGATCAAGGCAATGAGAATAGCGGGGTTTTAAAAGAGGTTTGGACAGGAGATCACATGATGAGGTGAGCAGAGTGAGACGCTCTCACTCGAGCCCTGGATGCCACCTCCGTTTTATTAATACTAAACCAGCTGAATAAGCTTTGCATGTGGTATAATTTGAAGGTTTGCAGTACTTACATAATTTTGTGGACAATTTCGTTATAAAAAAAGGAGAAGGAATGTCAACAAAGCTTCAAAAGCGAAGTAAAGACACAGTGAAACCTGCAGACAAGATGGTGGAAGCCTGCAAATCCCTCAGCACAGTGGTGCTTGATGAAGCGACTATATTCTTATTTACATAGGCAGTGATGAAGGCATTAGAAAATAAATTTGAAGACTGTCAATTCAAATATCGTGGAATTAAAATCTTCCATTGACTAGGTGGGCAAAGATTAGACACCGCTGAAGGTAAGATATCCATATTAGAAGATGACACGAATGTGATGATGGGTAAAATAATGGCACAAGAAAGTACTGGTGGTCAGTGATGCAAATGTGAAAGATCTTGAAAAGAGATCTTGCAGAAACAGCCTTAGATTTTTGGGATTGCCTGACACTATACCAGAGGACGAACTGCTAAATACTTTAGTTGTGGCTCCCGCAAGAATTAAATCTGGCTGAATTACAAGGTAAAATGATAGTCGATGATACGAATCCGGCAAGACAAAATTAAAACATTTAGAGAACACATATAGACAATGTTTGCAAATCAGTAGTCATTTAATGTCTGTTGGCATCAATATCAGCATTTGCTTATTTAAAAAATAAAGACTTCAGATGCCAATTTGCTGGCAGCTGCATTAAGAATTGGTTAAATGGGGCAAAATCATTAGTCAAAAAATCTCCCAAATGTAAAGCATCACAACCTTTATCTTCAATCGATCCTTCTTATATATTTGCTTCCATTATAAAAATGTTTATTAAATTTTTATTTTCATGTATTTTCTACTGTAAGTTGCCCATTCGGCTGGTGTGTATGGACATAAATTGAATCTTATAATAATCCTTTGAAAAAACTCCAGAAAAATGTCAGAATAATTCATAAAATAAAAATTAAATGAAGCGCTTAGCTAAATGTGGTCAGCACAAGCTGTTGTTCCTGATTGTTGTTCCAAAAAAAAAAGAGGGGGCCATTAAGGGGCTTAAAGTTGTTATCTTTCAAGACTTCTCAGCACAGGCCTCCTCACAATGTTGTGCTTTTGCCCTAGCATGCTCAGACTTATTTAATTTTAAAAAATTCAATTTTTCAATGCAGTATCCAGTGCAGGGCCTGTGACACGAAGGGGATGCACATGTTTTCGATTCCAAGTCAGCAGTGAAGACCTTTAAATAATCGATGCCACAAGACTCAGCCTGATCGGGATAACTACTTCCACATAATACAAGGCTGAAAATTCCGAGCGCAAAATAAGGAGCTTTTAAAAGAATGATCAACAGAATTCCATATGGTCATCGTAAAAGTGGTAATATCAACAAGCTTTATTCTGTTCTTTCAGACTTCTCTCTTCAGGAGCAGTAACTAAGGCAATAGTTTATTTTAAACTTTACATATCTATGGCTGTTGGATAAGAACATAAGAAATTGCCATGCTGGGTCAGACCAAGGGTCCATCAAGCCCAGCATCCTGTTTCCAACAGAGGCCAAACCAGGCCACAAGAACCTGGCAATTACCCAAACACCAAGAAGATCCCATGCTACTGATACAATTAATAGCAGTGGCTATTCCCTAAGTAAACTTGATTAATAGCCGTTAATGGACTTCTCCTCCAAGAACTTATCCAAACCTTTTTAAAACCCAGCTACACTAACTGCACTAGCCACATCCTCTGGCAACAAATTCCAGAGCTTTATTGTGCATTGAGTGAAAAAGAATTTTCTCCGATTAGTCTTAAATGTGTTACTTGCTAACTTCATGGAATGCCCCCTAGTCCTTCTATTATTCGAAAGTGTAAATAACCGATTCACATCTACTCGTTCAAGACCTCTATCATATCTCCCCTCAGCCATCTCTTCTCCAAGCTGAACAGCCCTAATCTCTTCAGCCTTTCCTCATAGGGGAGCTGTTCCATCCCCTTTATCATTTTGGTTGCCCTTCTCTGTACCTTCTCCATCGCAACTATATCTTTTTTGAGATGCGGCGACCAGAATTGTGCACAGTATTCAAGATGCGGTCTCACCATGGAGCGATATAGAGGCATTATGACATTTCCCGTTTTATTAACTATTCCCTTCCTAATAATTCCTATCATTCTGTTTGCTTTTTTGAATGCTGCAGCACACTGAGCCAACGATTTTAAAGTATTATCCACTATGATGCCTAGATCTTTTTCCTGGGTGGTAGTTTCTAATATGTTAGCTTTCCCCCTTGTTCTAGTTTAAAAGCTGCTCTATCTCCTTTTTGAAAGTTAGTGCCAGCAGCTTGGTTCCACTCAGGTTAAGGTGGAGCCCATCCTTTCGGAAAAGTCTCCCCTTTCCCCAAATGTTTCCCCAGTTCCTTACAAAGCTGAATCCCTCTTCCTTGCACCATTGTCTCATCCATGCATTGAAACTGGAGTTCTGCCTGCCTCTGGGGACCTGCACATGGAACAGGAAGCATTTCAGAAAATGCCACCCTGGATGTTCTGGATTTCAGCTTCCTACCTAAAATCCTAAATTTGGCTTCCAGAACCTCTCTCCCACATTTTCCTATGTCATTGGTGTCGTCAGCTCCTCCCCAGCACTGTCTATAATCCTATCTAGGTGACGCGTGAGGTCTGCCACCTTCGCACCAGGCAGGCAAGTTACCTGGTGATCCTCACTTCCACCAACCACCCTGCTATCTACATTTCTAATAATCAAATCACCAACTATGATGGCCGGCCTAACCCTTCCCTCCTGGGCAGTAGCCCTGGGAGACTTGTCCTCAGTGCAAGAGGACAATACATCACCTAGAGAGCAGGTCATTGCTACAGGATCACTTCCTGCTACATCAGGGTGATGTTCTCCTACTGGGAGACCTTTCTGATCCAAGGCTGCACTGGGGCTGCCAGACTGGATTTGGGACTTGGCTACTATGTCCTTGAAGATCTCATCAATGTACCTCTCTGTCTGCCTCAGCTCCTCCAAGTCTGCTACTCTAGTCTCCAGAGATCGAACTTGTTCCCTGAGAGCCAGGATTTCTTTGTATCGAATGCACACATACAATCTCTCACTGGCAGGTAAAAAATCATACATGTGACACTCAGTGCAAAAGACTGGAAAGCCCCCATCTTTCTGCTGGACTGCTGCCTTCATCTTAGCTTTATTGAGTTCCTAGTTAAGTTTAGGAGACTAAGGGAGTTAGAATGAGAGTACTTTAAATTTACAAGTGAATTTACTTAATCAGCTAGTGTCCTACAAGGGGATGATTAAACATTCAATAAGGGCTGGTACAATAGTATGATTTAGATAAGACCCTGATTGATTTTTAATGAGAAATCAATCAGGATTGAATGGGTTGAATGGGTGAGAAAGACAGACACTAGAATTAACTATCTCTGGCTTGCTTGTTACCTCAGACACACACAAACTCTAAGGAATATATTACTTAATTTCACCTTTCACCAAACTTTTATAAGCCCAAAAATTTCTGAAAGCTATACTTACCAATCCTCTTTAACCACTGCTAAATTAATCTTCACTCAGTTAATGGAAGGGTTTGAGATTCACGCGCTGTTAGGTGCACGCTTCCGGTCCTCCTCTACTGCAAAGGGTGCGGGGCCTCTGGAAGCTGGGGCTGTGGAATTCAATCCCTGGATCACTTGCGGTGACCTCTCCCAGGGAATGCTGGGAGCAGTATGCAGTGAACCTTCCGGTCTTCCTCTACTGCAAAGGGTGCGGGGCCTCTGGAAGCTGGGGCTATAGAATTCAATCCCTGGATCGCTTGCGGTGACCTCTCCCGGGGGATGCTGGGAGCAGTATGCAGATGAGCCTTCTGGTCCTCCTCTACTGTGTATGTAGCAGTCTTTTCAGTTATAAATTATTTTCTCATACAATGGTGGCTAATTTGGTTTTCATATGGATGCCGCAAATTCATTTTTCTACATTGTTCAGCCTATTATGGTGTTATCGCCCTCATAGAGGTGGTCAGTTTGATTTGGTTGGCCAATTAATTTTTGGCATAGAAGATATTATCTCTTTACCTTTTGCTAATAAATAGCAAAAAATTTTCAGAAACTTCTGAACTGCAAATTTGATGTGGTGAGTTCCTAGATATACCAGTGGTGTCATGTTGTTGGAGAGTGCAATGAGCATTTGGTCGGCGGTAGAGAAAGAGAGGGCCATGGACCGCAACAAGTGACTTGTAGAGGGTCGCAGTTATGAGCAAGAAGACTTTTTTTTTTTTGTAAAGCTATTTGTTTATGTTTAGTATTATCATCTGTTTAGGTTAAGATTTTAAAATAATAAACTTTGCTATGAGGTATAAAAGACTTGGTGGGTGGCACCCGAGTGCTATATACATGTGATTTTAGCCTTCATAGAGAGAGCATTTGTCTGTTGGTATGAAAGAGTTTAAGAAAGGGGTTACAATTAGATAGCAAGGGGGAAACCTAGGTTTCTGGAAGGGGGAGGAGGGAGGGAATTGTAAAAGGGGTGATAACAGGGGAAAGAGGGGATGGGGGCATTTATTTATTTATTTTAAATCTCTTCTATACTGTCATTAAGTTAATTCACCATCACAACAGTTTACAAAAAGGCACTAAAGAAAAAACTTTAATTGGTATAGATTACAAATTATACATGTGCCATCATAGAACGGTAACATATTTTCAATAATAGAGCTATGTGTTAATTAAATCTTATATGTCAGTTGAGTAATTTTTTTTTAAGCGGTTCACAACTAACGTTATTATGCAGTTGGAGATATTAAAGGAAAAAAAACTGATTACTTGGTGCGTCCTTATTTTTTAAATGTTTTCTAATTGTTTTCCTCCTTCTCTTTGTCTTTATAAAAAGCTTGTTTAAAAAGCCAGGTTTTCAGACTAGTAGGGTAGGGAATGTTTCTCCAGTTTGAAGTGATTAATCAAATGGTCTTCTGGCGTAAAGTGAAGGAAAGAATTGATACCTTCTCAAATGGATTTTGGAAAGGTGGGGGACTAGGATTGGAGCCCTCCACCAATGACTGATACATTATACTAATACAAAGGTATTGAAATAGTGAGGATGGGAAGACTTAGAATAATAGTTTGGAATGTAGATGGGTTAGGTTCTCCTATCAAACAGAAAACAGGTTCACAAGATTTGCAAAGGCAGAAAGTGGCTGTAGCTTAAATTCAGGAAACTCATTTGACTGAAGGGGAAATTAAGAAATTGAAAAGAGAGTGGGTTAATACATGTCACTTTTCTTTGGCAAAAGGTAAAAAGGCAGGGGTTGCTATATTAATAAACAAAGGAGTGAATTTCAAGTTTGAAAGAGCAATACAGATACGGAGGGATGGTATGCAATAATAATTGGGAAACTAGAAGGGAAAGAAATAACATTGTGTAATTTGTATGATCCCAAGGACTATAGCCATTCCTTCTTTGCCCACATCACAAGCATTCTGTTGGTTAACATAAAAGGAGATTTAATAATGACTGGAGACTATAATTGTGAACAGGACCCAGCATTAGATAAATCTGCTAACCCTAAAGGATTAACTTTTGGTAAAAACAAAGGAATTGCTTACTTATGCAACACATTAAGTATGATTGAAATCTAGCGAGTGCTTAACCCTAATGTAAAAGATTACACCTATGTATTTTGAGTCCATGTGACAATATCTCAAGGATCATCCCTTTCACCTACACTATTCAATATTTATCTCCTTCCACTCTGCCATCTACTATCTAACCTCAAGCTAACACACTTCCTATACGCGGATGACATTCAGATCCTCATCCCGATAATGGAATCCCTCCACAAAACGTGGTCTTACTGGAACAGCTGCCTTTCGGAAATCAAAAACATGCTAACAAGCCTCAACCTCGTGCTAAATACTAGCAAAACTGAAATCCTCATAATAGCTCCAGACAAGTGCTCTCTATTCAACCCAACTAGTTCCACCCAACTCTCCTTCACATCAATCGACCACACGCCACAAGTAAGAGATCTTGGTGTACTTCTGGACAACCAACTCAACTTCACCAAGTTCATAAACAATACTACCAAAGACTGCTTCTTCAAATTGCAAGTCTTAAAAAAATTAAAACCTCTTCTACACTTCCAAGACTTCCGCTTGGTACTACAATCTATCATCCTTCCTAAACTGGACTATTGCAACTCACTCCTCCTGGGCCTGCCAGCCAACACCATCAAACCACTTCAGATGGTCCAGAACGCGACAGCCAGAATTCTCACTAATACCAAAAAATGGGATCACATCACCCCTATCCTCCAAAATCTTCACTGGCTGCCCATAAAATTTAGGATACAATTTAAATCCCTCATGATGATTCACAAGGCTCTTCACAACATCTCCCCCCTCAACCTATCCTTCCAACTACAGCAACACGTCTCCAATAGACCGATCAGAAGTGCATACCAGAACATGCTTCACACCCAGCCAACAAAAACCTCATTGAGGAAACGAGATCTGTCCACTGCAGGTCCCCATCTTTGGAACCTGCTCCCACCGGACCTCCGCCAAGAACCATGCCTTCCGACATTCAAAAAGAAGCTAAAGACTTGGCTATTCACTCAAGCTTTCCCTGAGAGCTAAAATCTGGTGAAGCGACAGACGATATACCTACCTCTGAACATATGTTCCTGATTTATGGTTCAGTTACATTTAATTGAGTTTATGAAAGTTCTCTTTAATAGTTTTCCTGTATACTTGTGTTAATGTATTCTGCTTTGAGGTGACTGTTTTAATGTATTTCCGCCCTGGAGGCGACTGTTCAGTTCCTTGTAAACCGGTGCGATATGTATTCTTTACAGGAACATCGGTATATAAAAATTAAAAATAAATAAATAAATAAATATCTACAATCGATTATATTTTAACATCTCACAATCTTTTCTCTAGAATTATATCAACAGAAGTAGGACCCAAAGCTATGATTATTCCGTGATTTGGATAGAAGTAAATATAACAGTGCAGAGGCAATTGAACACATCTGGAGATTTCCTGATTTATTTATTTATTTATTTATTTATTTATTTAACAGCTTTTCTATACCGGTATTCGTATGAACATCATATCGGTTTACATCAAACAAAAGAAAGAAATTACATCGAACAGGAAAGGGGACAACTGGGGCAGGGAGGGGAAACTGGAGGAGGACAGGCAGATAGAGTTTAACGGTAAACAAGGAATGTAACAACAATGAAAACGATAGAATTCAATATGGCATAGTTAGTTAAAATTAGATATCTGAGAGTGCGTTAACATGAGGTAGATGAGATAAAGGTAAGGTGGATCAACTTGGATTCGAGGCAGTTTGAGGGAGAGATAATGGCAGGAGGGGTCCTATTCTGGGAAAGCCTGGATGAAGCCTGGATGAATTTCCTGATCACCTAGACTTTCAGTTTTACCTTAAGGATAAATTGGAGGATTTTGAATGCAATAATGATCAACACATAAGGCTCCCCAGGATTGTTTTGGGAAAATGGCAAAGTGGCAATGCGCGGGGAAATTATTTCCTATTTAATCAAGAGGAATAAAAGTTTGCATAAAATCATACTGCAACTGGAAGAAAAATTAAAGAAAGCAAAAAAAAAAAATGGCCTTACAACCAAATGAGGAATAGGGAGGAGTATTGACAACCTTGGAGAGTCTTAATATTCATTTACATCAAAGGACAAAGAAAATATTGCTAGGCTCAGAACATAAAGTTTTTAAGTTTGGAAATAAAGCTGGAAAATTAATGGCTAATATAGTTAAAGTATGCAAAGAGAAGATGTTCATAGAAAACTTAAAGAACAAAAAAGGAGTGTTGGTCTCCAAGAGTAAGGACATTTTCAAAGTTCTGAAAGACTTCTACACAGACCTTTACTCCAAGGATAGAAAGGGTGGGGCAGAGGAAGTCTCATTTCTTTGAAAACATGTTACTACCCCAGCTCACAATTAGAATATCTTAATAGGCCATTCAAGCATTTGAAATACTTTCAGTGATTAAAGCAGGTAAATCTCACAAAGCTCCTGGACCAGATGGGTTTAGCACCAATTATTACAAAATGATGTGTCATCAGGTAGTAGGCCCACTGAGTAAATTTTTTAAGGAAGCTATTCAAAAGGAAGCTTTCCCAAATTACTTTAATAGAGCATTCATCACAGTTTTAGAAAAGCTGGGAAAGACCAGGTAAAACCTACATCTTACTGGCCAATCCCTATTAAATTGTGACCTTAAAATTTATGCTAAAATCATTGCCCATAGGTTAAGTAAGGTATTCCCATCCATCACATCTAATACTCAAGTGGATTTCATAAAAAGATGCTCCACTGGGACCCATATAATCAAATCGGTTAATGCAATGACAGCTTGCAGAGATAATAACCTTTCTGCTTTAGTTGTTGGGTTCCGCTCAGAAAAGGCTTTTGACAGAGTTGCATAGCCATACATGTTTTTAATGCTACAATGATATGGTTTTAAAGGCCCAATATTGAATTATATAACTATTTTACACAAATCACCAGTATCCAATATATTGGCTAATGAGCAAAAGTAACAGGATATTCTTGTACAAAGCGGGTAAGACAAGGTTGCCTCAACAATACTATATATTCTCATTGTGGACCCATTATTATGGAAAATAGAGGGAAACAAAAGTATTCAAGGTTATATAATCAAAGAACACAATTTCAAGGTTGCAGCATTCGCTGATGATATCTTAGAATATTTATCAAATCCCAACAAAGCATTGCCATTGGTAATGCAAATACAGAAATATTTTGGCATATTTGCTAGACTTAAGATCAACCATGTTGAATCTGAAGCTTTAAATGTAAATGGAAAATTACTTACCAGTTGGGGTGAGCAATTTCCATTATAGTGGGTGATAAAAAAAATGAGATATTTAGGTATAAAGATACCTTGCAATACTGAAGCACTAAATGAAGTTAATGTGAGACCATTATTGAAAAATATGATGCTTTCTCTCACTTCTTGGCATAATATACCATTATCTTTGATCGGGAGGGCTCATCTGTTTAAGATGATAGAAATGCTACAAATTTGTAGATATGCTAAAAATGTTACCAATAAGGCTACAGAAAAGGGATCTTAAAGAGATAGGTCAAATTACAAGAGTTTTTTTATGGCATGGGAAAAAAACAAGGATTTCAATTTCAGTCAATGAAAACAATACAACAAGGGGGACCAAAAAAGACTAAATTTAAGTACCTATAACTTGGTATGTCTAATACATCCATTAATATGCCCTTAAACCTTTTAAAAGCATGGGCATTTCCAAAAACATTAGGTAACCTCTTACAAATCAGATAGATAGATATCCCAAAACAATGCTTACAAAACATGTTAGTAGATTCATGTAGAAAGGCATGGAGGGCGATATGTGGAAATCTTAAATTGCCAAATATCTTACCTAGTTGACTATTCAGGGCAACCACAATTTACTCCTGTCATTGAAAAATCCCATATTTTATACTTGGAAGAACCAAAGACTTTTATATATCCACCAGCTTTTTATTACAGAGTCAAAAACATTGCTAAGCTTTTGAGAATTACAACAGCAACTTGAACTATCTCACAATGATTTTTATGGGAATCTACAGAAAAGACACTATGGCCTGGATTTTCTAAGGTCGCAGACCTTAGAGAATCCGGCAGTAACAGGGGGCGGGGGGGGGGGCAAAGTGGGGGGGCGGGCCTGTGAAAGCCAGCAGCGATCGCACCTCCGTGGTGTGATCGCTGCTGGCTTTTGCACCCAATAGCACCATCGTAAAAGCTGGTGCTATTGGGTGTTGCGTTTGTGCCTGTTCCTCACCCTCGCTCCACCCACTCTACTTCTGTGATGACTCCCTCCAGGTCTGACAGACAGTTGCTACCGCGGAATTTTCCTGCCGCATCTCATCGGAACCCCCGGGCTGGCTTGACGCTACGGACCCGCCATGTTCTTAATGACGTAAGAGCGCGCTTGCGCGCACGCTCCAGACTTGTATTGGCGAAGGCGCGAACCTCTGGGGCGTCCTCCCATAGTGACGTCACCTGCTTCTAACATAAAAAGGTCCTGATTGCTGCTACTAATTGAGTTAGCAAGGACTCGAATCTATCTCTGCCAGATTTCAACCAAGCTACTCTGCTTTTGTATTTATTAGTATCCACTCCTCGGGGGCTCCGCTCACTCTATTCTTGATTTCAGATTGTTGGACAGGATCCAGTACTTGCTCCTCGAGGGCCTACGTTCCCGAAGACTCAGAAGACTCCTACTGCCTGTAGGCGATTGCAGACATGAATACAGTGAGTCCTATTTCAGACAGGAACCGGTACTCGCTCCACGAGGGCTCCCTTCAGTCTAAGACGTTATCGCAGGTACGGAGACCGTGAGTTACCATTGCAGATAGGAATCGGTACTCACTCCATGAGGGCCTATGTTCCTAATTCCTTTCTCATACTCTCTTCTTCCTCAGAAGATATCGCATACCTATATTTTATGGATTACTATTACAGATTACCAGATAGGAACCGGTACTCGTTCCACGAGGGCTTACGTTCCTAAATCTCTTCTAGCCTCTTTTCTATTCCAGAAGCCATACTCACATTTTGAGTTCTGGGCCGTTTTGGTCTTCTTCTGCCGTCATTTCTATGTTTCTATGTTTCTATTTCAGACTGCTTATAGGAACCAGTACTCACCTGTGGCTCCTGTTCCTGAATACTGAAGACTCTCTGTTGCATAAAGAAGACATCACAGAGATCTATAATTGTGAGTGTATCATCTACCACTGGTTATGCCCAGCATACCCTGTCTACGCACTACCTATAGCCTCTCCTTACAGCTCAGCAACTCAGAGATCGTAGTTCCAGTATCAGAGGGACTTCAGCCATGCCGGGCATATCAACTCACTACTGCCACCTATGGTGGTTCTACTTCCAGTCTAATAAAGAACTATCTGTGTTTGTCTCAATACTCCAGCCTAGCTGGTGGTCCCTCTCAAGATCTACACCTGAGGGCGCTGTCATCTGCCATCGGCACAGGGATTCACCATTTTTTTCTAAGTGTTCATAGAACGGTATTATCAACTGCCATTCTGTGGGAGCCACCCACAGCAGACCACTAACTCTGCCTATGGAGTATCATTAAGTGCTAGCCCCTCCCCTTGGGGGAGCAGCACTGAACAGATTGCTAACTCCAATGAATCCGGCTAAAAGTATTGGAGAAGACTTGGTGAGAATAACTTCAGTGAATTCAGCTTTCAAGAAAAGCATTTAGAGAAGTAGTACTCCTGGAGATGCAGCTAAAGGTACTGAGGTCTGTAGCCATGGACCCGGCTCACCTTTCCGCTTTGCAGGCTATTCCGGGCCTGGCTCAACGCATCTTAGAACAGCAAGAAACCATGGAGAAAATTACTGTAGCAGTTCATCAACTTCAGGCATTGAAGATACAAGGCATAGCCTCTACACAAGAAAGTCATTTACAGGAGGTAACTTTAAAGTCAGCTGTTCCACTGGCGGCGCCTGTTCGATTCTCCAGAGAACTCCAGAAGACTCGAGGCTTGATCCAGTGTAGCTTACATTTTGCTTTACAACGTTCATTGTTTCCCACAGGTCTCTCTAAGACTAGCTACATTCTGTCTTTCTTGGATGGGAGAGCCTTGTCATGGGCTTCTACCTTGTGGGAAAGCAAGGACCCTATCTTGCAGGACATAGAAGGATTTATGGACTTGTTTAAATCCATTTTTGATAACCCTGCTCACATGTCTGTTGCTGGATTTACTTTGGTGGATCTGAAGCATGGCAACAGATCTCTGGCTGAATATGCCTTTGAATTTAAAACTCTAGCAGCAGAGCTTCGCTGGGTCCCCAGATGTCTGAAGACATTCTTTTGCAGAGGTGTGGACACCCGCATAAAGGACGAGCTGGCTGCTCGCCCAACACCTGACTCGCTGGAAGAATTGATAGCCTTGGCTACTCAGATTGATTGGAGGCTTTGAGACAAAGTGAAGGAACTTCCACCTAGAGTATTACCCGAGTTCAAGTGGACTCGTGGCCCCGCTCTTCAGATGGACCCAGCAAACATTGCTGTTGATAGAGAAACCGATGCAACTTGGTCATGGTCACTTGACTGTTAAGGAGAAAAGGACCCAAGGAAGATGTGATCCGTGTATGTACTGTGGCCAGTTCAGCCATGATGTCTCAACTTGTCCCATTTCTCTGAGGGAACGGAGGAATTCTAATCCGGCGTAAAGATTGTTTGTGGGACTTACTGCACCTTCTCTCCCGCTCTCTCTTCCAGTCTCTCTGACCTGTGGACCGGTCACATCTTGAACTCCTGCCCAGGTGGACTCAGGGGCAGGAGGCAATTTTATTTCTAGATATCTAGTAGAATATCTGAAGATTCCTCTCATTTTCTTAAAAAGTCCACTATTGTTATCTTCCATACATGGGGAGCCTCTACCAGGCGATGTAACCTGCGAGACTGTACCAATTACGCTTCACATCGGAGCACTCCACACAGAAATAATCTCTCTCTTTGTGTTGGAGAAGGCCATGCATCCGATCGTTTTGGGGTTACCTTGGCTGAAAGAGCATCAACCTCAATTTGATTGGGCTTCCTCGGATCTCTCACGCTGGGGCCCGGATTGTCATAAGAAATGTTTCAGGGAGGTTTTACCTGCTAATGGCAGGCCCAATGTTTCAGCAGAACCAGAACTTTTACCTCAGCAGGATCCTTTTCAAAAAGAATCTTTTAAAGAGGTAACGGAGATTATTCCGCTATTGAAGTCCTGTGAAAACATTTCAGGTTCAGGAGTTTATTTATTTATTTAATGTGTTTATATACCATTTTACCAATACAGGATTGACCAAAGCGGTTTACAATAATAATAAAATTAGAAATCAAAACAAAAATTCAAGTTAAAGAAAATATAAAATAAAAATAATAAAACAAATAAAACAAAGTTAGAATAAAAATACAATCTGCATCTTGATCAATAAAACAAAATTTTTGGGGTAAATCAAGAAGTTATTACATAGTTGACTATTATTTTACAAAAAAAAGCAGAAAGAAAGAGATATAGCAACTAAACTATCAAATAATTAAAATTAAAACCTCCTAGTGTTTGGGTATTGATTTTGAATAGCCTCTTGTATGGTTAAGTTCAGTGCTACCCGAAAAAGAAGTGGATTCTTCATTTAAGATGGACGAAGAGACGATGTGGGAGGATTTACCTGATGAGCCTTTAGACATGGTTGTCCCTAGGAAGATTGTTTTGGCCACTACCCGGTTGGTACCTGTTAGTAAAACTATTGCTCCCAAGAACCTCCGGAGAAAAGTGCTCTTCTGGGTGCACGATTCTAAGTTAGCTGGTCATCCGGGTCAACGTGGAATGTTGCTCAGAATCCAGGAACTGTATTGGTGGCCTACCATTAAAAAAGATACCTATTCTTATGTGGCTTCATGCACCAATTGCGCCAAGAATAAGCCAGTCCCTGGACCATCGTGGGGTCAAATGCAGCCATTGCCAGTTCCGGATCGACCCTGGTCGCACATCGCAACCGACTTTGTAGTAGATTTACCTACTTCTGGAGGAATGAACACCATCTGGGTGACTGTGGATCGCTTTAGCAAGATGGCACACTTCGTGGCGCTCCCTGGCATACCTTCAGCCTTGGAGCTTGCAAAGCTTTTCATAACGCACATATTCTGCCTCCACGGCCTACCTTCACACATTGTATCTGACCGTGGTTCCCAATTCACAGCACGATTCTGGAAGGCTCTGTGCAAGTTGTTTGACATCACTCTAGACCAGTGGTTCTCAACCTTTTTTCTGTCGGGACACACCTGACAGATGGTTCTCACATGCGTGACACACTGACCCATGATCGTCACAGGGCTAGATGTAAAAGTACAGTTTGCATCCACGGGAACCCCCCTGACCCACAATAATGGATGTAAAGCAGAATTATGACATTCCCCATACAACTCACCCTACAAAAAAGATATTCTGGTTCTGGTGTCATCTCAGTAACAGCAACTCAAACTCCTTCTACTTCCAGGCTCAATAGCCCTACTTATGAAAAGACAGCAGTTTACCACCAATGCATGTTCTCTTGAGAAAACACAACAAATAAGACTGATACAAACGCTTACATGCTAGTAAAATATCTCAGTAACAGACACAGAACCGACCTAACATACTCCCAGGATCTGTAGTAATGTACATAAACTAATCCGCACACAGTTACACCTGTATTATGGAATACACTCAAACAGGAGTAACCCTATCTATGAAAAGGCAACACTACAAATATTAAATCAGGCCCTAAAAAAACCAATACACCTCTTATTAGGAAAACAGAACTAGCAAGCAGCTATAGATCCCCATACAGAAATAATTGTAAAAATATACTAATAAGCAGAATAAATGTTTCAAAACAGCTATGAACAGAATACATCCAACAATTAAAAACTCATAAAAACTATTAAAAATTCTCCAAACACTAATAAAATATTTCAAAAAAAGCAGACACATCACATAATATTAAATAATTAAAATGGCAGTCAATCAAGATAAATAAACTTAAAAAGACACCTTTACTTACCCCCTCCAGCAGCTCTCCTACTCCTCCTCCATGCAGGCTGTAGCACACACCAGAAGCAGCAGTAGAGGCTAAGCTCTATACTCATGGTCCTCTTCCTTAGGGCCCATGTCTCTCACACACACACACCATATCAGTCATGCCCCCATGACCAGTTTCTGTCTCTCACACACCAATCATCTCCCAAACAGTCTTTGACACACACACCAGTCACCTTCCTGAACAGTTTCTCTCATGCCATACACACACACAGGCTTCCCACTCCCGTGTTCCACTTACATATATGGGCTTCTCACTCTCATAATCACTTTCTCTTTCTCACACACACTCACCAGTCTCTCACTCCCATGCTTGTTCTCTCCACATGCACAGGCTTCTCATTCCCATAATCACTTTCTTTCTCTCACACACACCCGTCACCTGATCTCTCTCATGCATACACACACACACGCTCCAGAATTGTACCGGCGAAGGCGCGAACCTGTTGGCCTGTAAATTCCCTAATGTGCAATAATCCATTCCCCATTTATTGATTTTATTGATTTATTTTCTTTATTTTCCATGTATATACTGTCTCCCTAGCCTATAGAAGGTTGTCTAAAGGCATTCATCTCTGTATGCTATTTTTTTTAAATAAATCTTTATTAAGAGCCAGAAAAAAATAGAAGAAGTCTGCCTGTAGTCTGTTTTCTTTTCATCAAGATCCATGCTGGAATTATAGGTAACCTTTTTAAAAATAATAAAGATATAATAAGGAAGTTATTAAAAGAAACCCCATTCAGTGTCTGAAATGAATAGCTCATGCAGTCCCTTGACTTGTGTCTGATGTGCTGCTCTGCAGTTTCATTCTCAGCTATGCAAGACTGGGATAGGACTTTAACCGCAGCTTCCTATACCTGTGGCTTATTTCCAGATCCCAATACATCCAGCAAGGGGCCTGCCTGCCTGCCTGGAGCCACTGGTTTCAGAGCGAGGAGAAATATCGTAAAAAAAGAATGGAAACAATTTTTCAGCTCAGAATCAGCATAAGTTACTGGAACAATGATCCCCATTGATGGTTGTTATTAGGAAATCTGCACCTGCACCTTAGTCCCTTGGAGTCCAATAGATGTGGCCGTAAGCACAGGACCGGAGGGAGGGCAATTAAAATTTAAAAAAAATGTTTACAACAGAGGAATTATCAGACAGCCAAAAATAAAATCATTTTTATTTTCCATTCTAAGGCCTAGAATCATCAAAATGCTATAAATAAAGCTGAAATATGGCGCTTTAGGGTCTGCGATAAAAAATGGGCATGGTTAGGCAAATTTCTGATATACCGCATCGCGTAGGTAAGATGTGCAATGCAATACTTTATCGTGTCACGTGATGCAGTATCGCGCTGTGCGAAGCATTAGCACATCACATGTCATTTTATGTGTCACTCGTCAGTTTACATCTGGCGTGTTATTTTCTTTGTTTATATATATACTGGCTTCCTGCAGCTGCCTCTTTGAGGATGTGTCAGGCATCAGAGAGAGAGGAGAGGAGATGAGTTCTTGGAGTTTAGTGGAGTTGGAGTTGGAGTTTAGTGAGTTGTCCTGTTGTTTAGTGTTATCATCTGTTTACCTTTACCTTTGTCTCTTGTCTTTATCTGTGTGTGGAAGTTTTTGTGTGCTTGTCAAGTGTGTATGATTGCCTTTCATTAGTGGAGGAGAGGTGGTGGAGGAGTGGTGGTAGTGAGGAGGTGGTGAGGAGTGGTGTGGAAGAGTGCAGAGTGGTGGAGGGGATGGATCGTGGAAGGCATGGGTAAGAATAGGGGAGAGACATGAGGAGAGGAAGGAAAGGAGGAGGGAGGAGGAGGGCAAGAGTGGTAGGAGGAGGAAAAGTAGTGACAATAGGAGTAGAGATAGGGAAGAGGGAAGGGATAGGAGGAGGCAGGAGGGGGAAGGGAATAGGCAGGCGATTGTAATGGGAGGAGGATGGCAGGGTAGGGCTAGTCAGAGAGGGCAGCCAGGCAGCAGAGCGAACTCGCCATCTCACATAAAAGTTCGGCATCGAGAATGAGATGCTCATCACTGGGGTTATCGAGATGCTATTTGAGAGCCATGTAGCGAAGACATCCAAGGAGGCAGCCAAGGGCCAGATATGGCGCACCATCACCCAACCCATATGCTAGCACAGTGGAATAAAGAGATCCGGAGAGTAGATGGCCCACCGCTACCATGACATCAAGGCTAACTGAAGACCAAGATGGTGAGCCATAATAAGTATCTGCACTAGAAGAGAGAAGAAGCCCCTTGCCCCATAATCTTGACCCCCCCCATGGAGCAGCGCCTGATTAAACGGCTGGGACCAGACATCTTCAAGGGGATGGATGATAACCTGGACACCACACGAGCTGGAGCCAGTAAGTTCACCTCACCTGTAAATGTCAAGCCTGCTGTATATGTCCATATTTTGGCATAAAATGTGCACATTGATTGATTGATTGATGCAAAGTGCGCATTTTATGCCAAACAGTACACGTGCACTTCCTAGCATTCATACTTATGTCTTCTTCTTGGTTTCAACAGTTCTCACTGAGGAACCCAATAGTCCCAGCCATGAAGCCCCAGAGACAGCAACATAGCCCCAGGGACCAGCAGCACAGCAGCAGTTCTCACTGAAACTTTGCAATTGAATGCAAATACAGTGGAGTGAGGAGGAGGAGTAACAGCTACTGCAGCTACCAGAAAAGCACCAGCTAGTTCCACTCCTTGACTCATCCCTCCAACTTGACATGAACCTAACCCTCTCCAGCCTGATGACATGGGATCAAGCTGGCCAGTCTTCACCTGCCTCCAGCATGCCACATCACCACAAAATGCAAAACATTTCAATAAAATTCTATAATGTCAGATGAGAATCGATGTAAATCTTCTGCATTTTATGTCAATTTTATTCACTGTTTTTTGTATCGAATATGCCATCTGGGTGAATAATTTGAACTAACCAAAGAAGTAATCATCATACCTTGTATGGGTTATATAGGCAGATGTCTGCATTTTGCGGGCTGGCCCAACCTGAACTCGCGGGCCGGGTCGGGTTCAAAATATTTCAGCGCGGGTCAGTTCTGGTCGGATAGAAGAACTTCCGCGGGGCAATGCGGATCCCGCGGGCTGAAAATGTTTTTACTGATTTTGGTCTATTTTATTTTGCTTCTGGGTTCACTCGTCACAAGTTTAAATAAGTTTTGAATAACTGGCAGGGATTACATATTAAACTGAAAATTATAAATCAACTTTTGAGGGGGAGGGGGCACAGAATTGTGCTTTGGCCTAGGGCATAGAAATGTGTAAATCCAGCCCTGACCGGAAACCATTACAAAATTAATCAGATTCATCCTGACACACAACTACTTCAGCTTTAATAATACTATCTACCTACAAATCATGGGCACTGCCATGGGCACCAGGATGGTACCACAATATGCCATATTCTCAAGTCTTCTAGATTGAATTAAATCAGACTGAACTAAGATATTTTGTGTCTTTTCAACTGCAGACAAGCATGACTCCAAAGCAGGAAACCAGTTTGTCCATGACTGACAAATTGTCCATGACTGGCTGGTTGGTATCCAAAGAAATCTTAGTCAAAGAAGAAATAGAGGCTTCTAAAAAACCAGAGCATTATAAAGAGCATCCGATGTAATGACTGGGAACTTAATTCAAGAAACCTTTGGAGCCAAACAATTATCTGTATCCAAGCCACCTTCACTCAAAGGAGAGTTATTAATAACCCTGTTTCAACAGGATGGAGCAGTAAGAAGTGCTCCCACTGTGCTCCGCACTCCCTCCCTCCAGAATTGTTTTAATTTTAAATGTTTTCATGTTTTTCTTTCTGGAACTACTGCTCTGAGAGATTCTACTGCAGTTACCTCTCTTCAGTTTGCTCCATGCTTCACTTTGCAGCTCTATGGCAGCAAAGGCATTGCGCCGCTGCACTGAGAAATCCAAACAGATGGAGCTCAAACTGGCAGCGACAACAAGCACAAATCCATCTCCTACTGCCCATGACTTGAAGGTAAACGAGGTAGTGGAAGCAGTGGTAGCTGCACTGAATATCAAATTTGATAAACTCCACGAAAAATTCGAAGATATAACCATCCTTTAGCTGAGTCAGTAAAACGCTTTCAGAACATAGAGACGCACATTGGAAGAGTAGAGGACCATGCTGAGACTGCTGAAACACAGCTTCTTACTTTATAAACAGAGCTGGAGAAACATGCACAAAAACTCGATGATCTGGAAAAGAGATCACGCCGGGGGAACCTCAGATTTGTAGGATTCCTTGAGTCTATTCGTGATATGGTCTTGGCCGATTTATTAGAAAACTGGCTGCCACATGTCCTTGACTTACCCGCAAAACATGGAGACTCCAAATTGCACGGGCCCTTCGCCTAGGCCCGAAAACATCTGACCACAATAAGCTGCATCCTGTTATCGTCAAATTTCTGAATTCAGCCCATAAGATGGCTGTGCTCCAAGCATACCGGAAGAGTCATATCATTATGAAGATGCACCGATTCTTATTTTCTAAGATCACTTGCCTTTAGTGACAGCACAGCGCAGGTCCTTTGCACCGATCTGTGCTAAACTGGCACAAAAAAAGGTGCCTTTTGTATTACAATTCCCTGCCAAACTTTAGATTATATGGAAGAATGACTCTATGTCCTATGAGACACAGTTCTTACACTCGCTGGATCTGTGTCCCTTAGAGGGATCGCGATGGACTGTTCTTTTTTTTTTTCACATGGACTCTTGGTAAACCTAGTGATGGTCCCTCCACAGGATCCAACCCCCAATGGGGCCTTTTTCTGCCGCCTCCTTTTGGCAGATCCCAGTTGCTGTGGACAGAGTGCCTTATTCATTTTTCATTTGGATACTTTTGGATCCTCATATTGAAGTTAATGTGGAACATTATTTGCTGACATCTCTTTATTTTTTTTTCTATATCTGGGGGAATGGGGTGTTTTATGCTGTATATGGGTTTCACTCTCCTTGATTAGGAGATATTCAGTTGAGATTACAAGGGGAAGTTAAGAGGGGAGGGATTGTAGGTGGGTTTTGGGCTATTAGTTACATTTATTTATTTATTTTATTTTATTTAACACTTTTTTATACCGACCTTCATAGTAATAACCATATCGGATCGGTTTACATAGAACAAGGGTATAACTGAAGCAATAAATAAAATAGTAATTAACAAGAGAGGTGAATAAGGCAAAGTTACATTTAACAAGGAGTAAAAAACTTGGGAAGCTTAAAGCTGGAAGAAAGAAAGGCAGGAGGAATAATAACATAATACAAAAGGAATTTAGGTTAGAGCATAAAGTGCTTTAACCTGTGACATTCTTGAGGTAACAAATGTGATTGTATATGGTCTTGATCCTGAACCACCAGATATTTACTGGATTGTTAAACGGCTGTATACGTTTTGTTTTTGGCTACAACCTGGATCATGGCTGGGAGATCCAGGTTCACAAGTGTTGTATAGTTCTTATCAATCTTTTCAGTGCAACCTGATATTACATGACGCCCTCAGCTTTAAGATTCTGGTCATGGAATGTTTCTGGAATTGGCTCCATAGTCAAGAGATATAAGCTATTATAATCTTTACAAAGACATAAAGTACACATTGCTCTTTTACAAGAAACAAAACTGGCCCAAGGGGAACATCAGAACTTATGTCGTATGTGGGTGAGCCAAGTGTTCTCTGCTCAGGCCTTTGCCAGAACTGCTGCAGTAGCTATACTACTTATTGGTAAAAGGATCTCTTTCCAATTGGAACAAGAATTAATCAATAGAGAAGGATGATACCTTATTTTAATAGGGAAAGTAAATGGGCAATTATGCACCTTTTGCAGCGTTTATGCTCCGAATGTTTACCAACACACTTTTTTTCTCAACCTCGAGAAGTTGCTAGTTGAACACACCCGGGGATTTTTGTTAATTGGAGGAGATTAACTGTGTCCTGGATCCAACTTTAGATTGAACATCAGGTAATCCAGTCAAGGAGACTTAGTAACATGAGGAGCCTCATACATATGTAACACCCTGGGCTGGATAGATGCCTGGAGAAGACTCCATCCTCTTGATGTGGAATATACTCATTTTTCCCAGGCCCATGGCACGGGTTCAAGATTAGACTACATGCTAATTAAGGATTCCAACCTCACATGAGTCCTCCAGATGACTATAGGGCCTTTAGAAATCACAGATCAAGCACCAGTGACCCTTGACTTACAAGAATCTCTCCATATCTTTGCTCGTAGACCATGGAGATTTCCCAAACATTTGTATGGAGACCAGGGCTATTGGACTTGTTTGCAACGTAAATGGAAATAATATGTAGTCATGAATTCGGAACATAAATGTCAACCATTATTATTTTGGGAAACTGCAAAGGTAATACTGTGAGAGAAAATCATTGCATTCCTGGCAGTATGTAATAAGGCAATGCTCACCCAAATTTGTAATCTTGAGGCACAACTTAGGGAGACTAAACAGGTCTATGAAGGAAACCCAACCAGGCAGAATAAAGACAAACTGGTCACTGTGCAATATGAGTTAAATTCCCTGCTGCATCAATGAGTACAAAAATCCCTTTGGTACCAAAAAGCTAAATATTATTAGTATGGGAATAGATCAGGGTAAATTCTCGCAAATATGACTAAATCTTGGGGTGGGAAATGACATTTATTTATTTATTTATTTTTAGTTTTTATAAACCGACGCTCCTGTATAATATACACATCACACCGGTGTACAATGAAACAAAACTGTCACCTCGGGGGCTTACATTTAACAAATAACATTATAAAAATAACATGGATATTAACATTTAAACCTTTAAAATAATTAAACAGATAAACAGAGAGGAGAATGACAGAAATTAAAGGAACATAATGAACTTAGGGGAGAGTCTTCAGGAACTTATGGACGACATGGGGTCAGAAATGGTCAGAGGCTAATCTAATATGGTATATCTTCCTGATCTTATTGCTCCGGGAATGCTTGTGTGAAGAACCAAGTCTTTAGTTTCTTTTTGAATGTATTGTGGCAGGGTTCAAGGCGAAGGTCTGGAGGGAGTGAATTCCAGAGTGTGGGGCCGGCTGTGGATATTGCGTGTTTCCTCAGGGTGGTTTTTGCCGGTTGGGTGATTAGCAGGTTCTTGTATGCGCTTCTGGTTGGTTTCTTGGAGGTGTGTAGCTGGAGTTGATGAGTTAGGCTGAGAGGCGCGATGTTGTATAGGGCTTTATGTATCATCATAATGGTTTTAAAGTGAATCCTGTATTTAATCGGTAGCCAATGAAGCTGCTGAAGGATGGGAGTGATGTGTTCCCTTTTTTTGGACATATATTGGCTATGAGAAATGTGAACAATATGTTGGTTATGTCCCATAAAGATACTATGATGTTTTTCACACTTACTATGCTGTGCTTTATTCTGCTGAAACTAGCATGGTTGACTAAATTGCTGAATACTTACAGAAATCCAATCTCCCTCATCTGACTACATCCCAATTGGCAACTCTCAATTCTCCCCTTCAAGCCTAGGAAATTTTAACTGGTATTAAACATGCTGCATTAAAGCCCCTGGCCCAGATGGTTATTCGGCAGAACTCTACAAGATATTAGCTTTCCCAGTGACATTGCCTTTGTGTGCTTCCTATCAAGAGCTTGTAGACATTGGGTATTGGCCACATTCAGATAATCTTGCATACATCACAGTCATTTCCAAGGTGGATAAAGATCCACCTAGTAGATGAAACAGTTTCTTTGATCTCATTTCTCCCTCTTCGCTCTTAAATTTTGATAACAAGTTACTTGCTATAATCATGGCTAATCTCCTGGCAAAGCTTTTACCATATTTGATAGGGGAGGTTCAAATGGGTTTCATTAAAGGGAGAAGCTCATCCATGAATGTTCAAAAAATTATGGCCTCCCTGGAGGCGTGTCAATGGCAAAAACTACCTTCGATGTTGATCAGTTTCGATGCTGAAAAAGCCTTCGATTGAGTGAATTGGTCCTTTGTGTTTGCCACATTGGAACAGATGGGAATCGAGGGCTTTTTCTGTCAGATATTGAAGATGCTGTATTACTCTCCTCAGGCCTCCGTCTTAATAAATGAGATCCCCTCAGAGCCTTTTCAACTATATATATAGAAGAACAGACCAGGGGTGTCCCTTGTCCTTGCTTTTATTTCTTATCAGTTTAGAACCCCTTTTAAGTAGAATCAGGGATAATGAACAGATCAAAGGGATACCTATGTGATCAGGACATAATGCATTGTTTAAGTTAGTAGCCTTCATAGATGATTTGTTAATATATCTCAGTGATCCTCCAGATTCCTGGAAAGTGTTGCGAAGGGAGTTCCTAGAATATGATAGGCTTGCGGGATTTAAATTGAACTTGGACAAATCAAGGATTCTTTTAACTGAACCAGCACTTCACACATGGTGGATCACAGACTTTTATATTCCCAGAGTGGATGAATCATTAATGTATTTAGGAGTGTTGATCCATCAGGTTCCCACTAAAACACAGACCTTGAATTATGCCACATTGTGGAAGCGTACTAGTCATCAGTTGCGAAAGTGGATGGATCTTCCCCTGTCTTTGGCAGGGAGAATTGCTTTACATCAGGTGATGATTCTTCCACAATGGTTAATTAATGCAGCTGCTCCCAGTCTATTGGACAAAAAAGGAATTAGTGTGTATCGTCAGATTCGCTTATTTCTTTGGAAAGGTCGTAGGCCCCAAATAGCACTGACCCATTTAAAATGGCTTAGGAAACAGGAGTTTAAGCCTGGCTGATCTAAAATGTGATAATGTCACCTGCGATTTACGCCACATTGGGGATTTGATAATGGGCTCCAGTTTTAATACGCCCCTTTCTTTGGAACAAAGTAGAGTTGCGATACGTGTTACACAAAACTACTCATGTCCTGCCAATTCACCTCCACCATAATGTTCTTCTTGGGCCAACCTTATGTGCATGGCACTGGTTTTGTAAGCAGATGGGGATGCGATATCAGGTCACACACTATCTGCCTATATTGTGAAATAGGGATTTTAGCCCTGGCATGCACAGTTCTGTATTTAAATCTTGGCACGACAAAGGCATTCAAACAGTTTCTCACCTAGTAGATGAAGACAATTATATGTGATCCTTCAAGGAGTTAGAGGATGAATATGATTTAGACACCAAACATTTTTTGCATACCTACAATTGTGACATTTTAAGAACTTTTGAAAATTAAGTAAACAAAAGGTACGCAGGAGTTATAATTAAAGTAATTTAGACCCCTATGACAAACGAGATGGTAGTATATATGCCTGCTCGTGAATAGAGGGTCTTACATAAGTATATTGGTGACAGTGTGCTGTATAAAAAAGAGACCAGTACATTGGTTTGTTGGTATTGTTTCATTTTGTGTCATTTCAATCTGTTATTTCTTTATTTCATTACATTTTTACCATTTTAGCACCCGCTAAATGGTCTGAGAATGTGCCAAAATGAGAAAAATGAAACAAAAAAAGGAACAGGGTGACAAATTACCTCACAGGAAATGGCATTTGATTGGTTGAAGCTTGCTGCCCTTTGGCACATCACAGAAAAACTGTGTCCAATGAGAGTAAGATGATTCTGTAACTCTCCTGCTAATGGGGACTCGAGGGAATGGCAGGAAAACAGTATCAAGAATAAAAAAATGAGTGTTTAAATGATGCAAGATGAGTTTTAATGCTTGCTAGTGCAGTGTTGCTTAACGCCAGCCTGAATGTGGACACTGGCAAGTTCTACTCTCTTTTTCATTCTCACTGAGACCCTTGTGATGCTGAAAAAATTATTTTCCCGTTCTTGACTCCAGGCCTGGATTTAGGGTGCCAAGTTCTGAAGGCAGCAAAGATCAAGGTCAAAGAGGAGCCTGTTTCCGCCTGCTTTAGGGCAGTGTGGCCAGCACAGCTTTAAAAGAGCCCCACAATCTTAAATCTAGCCCTGCACCACTCTATATCCTGCTATCTGCCAAAGAAAAAACTGATTCAATACAGTAGGGCTCACAGTGAGAGCCTAGAGAGAGTGTCTGACTTAGGGTAACACCATAGAAATCCCCAACCAAATTGCTTAAGTAAGTAGGGAATCCACCGAGTTGGCATTCACGCCTCTCAGTGTTAACTAATAAAAGTCAGAATGGCTAGAATGGCAGAGGTTCCTGCTCAGAGCTGTGAAGCAGAGCCCTACAGTTTGCCGGGACCTATGACTGGAGTAGATGCCCCCTTCCCCTCTAAGCTAACCAGACATTTCTCATGGGAGGAAGTCAGCAGGAACACTTTGATTTACCATACGTGTGCCCAGAGGAACCAGAGGTGGGGCCTCCTGACTTTCTGTCCGTATTGTTATTTTTAAAATTAAGAACAGAGCAGGTTGTGGTCTGATAGCACGGTATAAACATTTACGGCATCTAAAACATCCTCTGAGCACAAATAAGTCACATTCAGCTTCTGTGCTACTTCTGTGTATTAAGCATGTTTGCATGTGAGCAGGGGCTTTATACAAATAAGCATTTATTAATTTAGGAGTCCATTTTATTGGTTGTTCGGGAGTATAAACCACAATATGGCGAGGGTACATACAGTACAGGCGTGGGGGTAGATGTGGCACAATTTACAGAAGAGAGCGTTCGAGAAGCTGGCAAATCTGAAAGCTGACAAAGCCACGAGAGCAGATGAGATGCAGTACATCCTAGGATACTGAGGGAGACTGGAGAGGTTCTTGTGAGTCTGCTAAAGGGACCTGTTCCATAGATCCTTGCAGATCGGAGTGGTTCTGTGGAATTGGAAATGGACAGTTGTTGTCCCAAGTCATAAAAGTAGTAGCAGAGAGGAGACTTGTTAGCCTTACCTCAATGGCGAGAACATTAATGGAGATCAGGGATGTTCTTTCATTGTGAATGAATGTGAAAAGCAGGACAAATGAGGCCATTTTCACTAATTCCGAATGGAATGAACAGAAAATGGCAGCTCAAGAAAATAACCAAAATTGTTCAGGTATTTTTATTTTCATTCCCCCCCCCCCCCCAAAAAAAAATGGCCTCCTGAGGCCTTCCACCCCTCACACACTGCCCAACAAAACTCAGGGCCTAGCCCAGCCAGGGCCTGCATGGATCTCTTCGCCCCCCCCCCCCTTTCTGCCCCACAAATCTAGGCTTGAGATCTGAGCCTCTAGGCTGGGCCTTGCCGTGCCCAGCCGGGTCCTCCCCGGGTCCCTCCAATAGCCCCTGAAATATGCACCAGGGTTGGGATCTCCTGGCCCTCTCTTGCCACTTCCATTGGGGTGGGTATCCAAGAAAGGGGAAGGAGTGATGCCCATTCACCACTGCCCCACCTTGAAAAACATGGCACCAGCCACCTGGAGGACATCACCGACGTGTTACTTCAGCACCTACTCAGGTGCAGCTGGCACCATTATATTGTATGGCTCCAGGCAGTCAGCACCATTCTTTTTAAAGGACTGGAGGCAGGAGCAATGTGCAAAGCTCCTTCTCCTTTCCTGGAGGCACCACCTCCTCCCTCCCCCACCATGGAACTTAAATGAAAAGCTCAATTACACAGCAAAGTGTAAGATGTTGGCAGAAAAAGAACCACGTGGTCCACCCAGCCTACTCATTTTTGCCTACCCACAGTGCTGTCACAAATCTTCACTGGCCCCTGGTCTTCTCCCTCCTTCCATACGTGCCTGTGCCGTACATGCTTGAATTCTGCCACTGTTTTGGCTCCTGTCACCTCCGCTGGAAGTCTGTTTCGTTGCTGTTTCAGTGAAATAGTATTTTCGCTCATTCTCTTGGAACGTCCATACCCTTTAGCTTCATATGATGATCCCTTGTAAAATGCTTCCTTCTGCTACTTTATTGAAGGCCCTCTGGATATTTGAATGTCTGCATCCTATCTCTGATTCGTCTTCTTTCTTCTAGACACTCAGTTCATCTTTAGCAACCCCAGTCTATCCCTGTACGGCCTATGACGTGGTCCATGCATTTTGCTGGTTCTCCTTTGAATTGCCTCTATCTTGTCAATGTCCTTTTGAAGATATGGTCTGTATTGGTGACTCCCACAACCAGTCAAGTTTTCAGAATATCCAGGATGAATCTGCAGGAGGCAAATTTGCATATAATTGCTCTCTAATATGTGCAAAGTTATCTTAAACATATTCACTGTGGATATTCACCCTGCATATTCATTGTAACCCCTCTTCTCAAGCCATTACATTGGCTTCCTGTCCACTTCCACATCATGTTCAAGCTCCTCTTACTTGGATAGTCACTTATTAATGCATTCGTTCTGCATCCCTTCACTACCTACCTTCTCTGTGCCATTCTCCACCTCCAACTTCCAACTCTATGCTTTCCACCTCGCTGCACTATATGCATGGAATAGACTTCCTGAGCTGGTGCATCTATGGCCATATTCAAATCCAGTTTAAACACTCTCCTTTTGGCAGCTGCTTTCACATCCTAAGCACTTCTCAACAATAAATGCATTTCCCATAGACTTTATTTGTCATTTATGCTTATCTTGACTAGATTGCAAGCTCTATGGAGCAGGGGCTGTCTCTTATATGTATTTGTATAGCATTGTGCATGTCAAAGGATGCTTTAGAAATGATAAACAGTAGTATATATATATATATATATATATATATAATTTTTATTTATTAATTGCTTATGCAAAATCCTAAGCGATGTACAAAATGCCATATAATAAAACATATAAAACAATCACCAGGAAAACAAAGCAAAGATACAGTTCTATCTCACAAAGCAGGCCAAACCCACTGCATAATATTGCTGTTCTAAGAGCTCAGCCAAAAGCCTAAACAAAAATGTTTGTAACATTAACTTAAACGACTTCGAACAGTCCATAAGTCGTAATGCTTCAGGAAGAGGATTCCAAATAGCAATGGAAAGGCGTATTCTCTGGTCTCTACCAGTCGGAACGTCAAGAAGGCCTCCCTGTGATGACTTGAGTGGTCTCCTCTCCAGAACTGAAGGTGGGGTCTCTCCAGAAACCTGTAGGCAGCTAGCATCATTTCCCTCTTTTTACCAATGATGCCTCTCTTTATGCATTAGCTTTGCTAACTGCTTTGTTACACTGAAATTAAACTTTGCCTACCGGTGACTATGACAATGTTACACATACTGAAAGATTCAGTGAGGTGCTGATGCCTGCTTTCTGGGGAACAAACTAGGCTTAACTCAAGCTCCACATATCATGCACAAGGCTGTGAATTGAATTTGAATTGGCAGCGTGAGGACAGTAGCAGCTGGATGTAAATGTGAAATTTCATAATTATTTTCCTTTAAAGCCTAGAGACAGTGCCTTTCTTTCTCTAGAGGCCAATTCATTGGCAAGAAAATGGCTTGAATCAGAGGGGACGTGCAGACTCTCCGTGCAGTGAGTGCAGCGTGTGGGTGCTCCCAAGAGAACACGGGAGCTAACTCCAGATATTACTTAAAAGGGAAAAAAGAGCGTATGATCATTTTTTTACAGGGCTGGAGGGTAGGGTTCAATTAAAGTTCACATTTTGAAAATAAAATGAAAAAAAAAAAAAAATAACTAGACACATTCAGTTTGGATGTTTCCTCCTTTTTGGAAATAAAAAAAATAGTAAACATTCCCATTTATAAAAAAAAAAAAAAAAGTTAGAGCCATTTTTGGAAACCCATTTCTTCTATGCTCTTATCTCTGAAGAGCTTTTAATTCTTTGGTGAGGAGTAGAAACCTTCAGGATGAGGTTAGCTTAAGACCTGGATGCAATGGGACTGCTGGCAGCTCTGTGCAGAGAGGAACCAGGGCCTGGCAATCAGGCAGCCGAATTTTTCTCAAATTTTAATGAACAACTGGTAGAGACATTTCAAGAAAATGCATGTTGCATTCTCCCCATGTTTCTACCAGTATGCTGCTGGGAAACGTTAACATATGCCAAGAAGTTCTTTTCGATAAGTCCGAAATAGCATACGATGGCATTTGGAAGATCCTTCAAAAGTTGGGAGACTCCCTCCTTTAATTGTGAAATGGGATTTGCCGAGTCTGGCTATCTGCAAGGACAATATAAGAGCCACATGGGAAAAAAATGTTGGTTAGGGAAAAAGAAACCTTGCCTGTCCAAATGGAAGGAGACAAGGATTCCCTATTAAAATAATGCAAACTTTCACAGTGAACGGTTTAGCCCTCCTCCGGACTGTAATAGATAGCTAAATAAACTTTTCAAGTCAAATTCCTTGGGGTGTTAGGTGATTCGGGGCTTTATTTTTAGTACAGTGACCTTTCACCTCCTCCCTCAGTGCATTCAGATCAAAGGTTAGGAATCAATAAAATGAGTTTGGTCACTTTGGTGGTCTCTCGGTCCAGGTCCAAACAGACACTTCTCCACATCAGAAGCCCACCAAGCAGTTCGCCATGACTGATAGTCCCTAGAGCCTTAGGGGGTTTCTGCTGACTGGGTCTGAAAGGCACTGTGTGAGGGATCCTGTATGCTAGGGCCGTGCATTGGGAAACTTTAACAAATGTCCTGTTTGATTTCATTTTGTTTTTAAAATGAAATTAAAGGGAAAAAATGAATTAAATTGTGTTTGTTTTAAAAACAGTACATCCCCACCCCCCATTAAAATCCCACAAACCCCATCCCAGGACCTCCCATGATAGCCCCCCAGTATCCCAGGATCCTCTTACCCCCAAGGCTTCTTTCATCACATGGCAAGAGTGATCCTCGGTCGTTCCTGCCCTCCCAGTGTTATAATTGCAAATGGATCTGGATGTTACCATTCAGAGCTGCCAAGTTATCCAGTTCCAGGAGGGAGATTTTAGGCCAGTCATGGATTTCTGACAACCTCTATCCTGATGCATTATGGGAGCTGCAGCACTGATGTAAATGGGTAGAATCAGGGACTACAAATCCCAGATTGCATTGGGATGTCAGTTCACACTCATGACCGGGCAAAAAGTCTCCCTCCTAGAACTGGGTGACTTGGTAGCTCTGTGCCAATTTCTTGCACCCAAGACATTGATAATGGCACCAGAGCCACTTACAGTGGTAACAGCGGTGGGGCAGGGGTCAGAAGATGCAGGGAGACTGGGAGGGAGAGAGGAAGGGCTCAAGGTTGGGGAGAAAGGAGAGTTGTAGTTGGGGGTGGGGTGGGGGGGGGGGTAAATTGACATTTTTTTCTTTTTTTTCTTTTGTTTTTCATTTCTTTTTAGAAAATTCTATGTATTTACTTTTTCTCCTTTCAAATAAATGAAACGAAAGAGAACAGGAAAAAACCCCAAATGAAACAAATGTGTGCGCACTTAAAACTTTTATAGCGCTATTGAACATATGCGGTCCTTTATAATGATGATAAATATTCAAGTACAATAAGTCTCTTCCCCCAGAGTCATTTTCATCGAAGAATGTAAATGTAACATACTGTCGAAGCAATTTTCAAAAGCCCATTTACCCACCTTAAGTGCGCTTCACAGGGGTAAAATCTATTGCCAGTTCAATAGCATACAGCCTTTGCTGTGCCCATGGGGTAGGGTCTTTTCTATTAGACTGAGCGCAGCAATAGAAGAACTTTGGCTACCAGCAATGTGAGTTTACTGCACCTCAGACCAAAGAAGGCGTAAGCTCTCTGAAGCTTCACCTACAGCTGAAAAAAAAACCGTAAGGCACCTTCCGCTGAATGGTGCGCCCTTGGTGTTGTGCCTCCTGACTTTGAAGTACTGTTCAGCTGTAGGGGCCCACGCCAGAGAGCTCACGTTGGAAATGTAAATCCTCCTCCTTATTGCATCAGCTCCAAAGTTGATTTACCTAAGGTACAAGGATCTGAACACTGGTTTCACTGGTTCCCAGTCCATTGCTTTAACCACTAGGCCAGTATTTATAATGTACTTCAAGAAAGTCCTATGAAGTTACTGTAGAGTGAGCAATCACCTAAGATTCATTATAAAACTAGCTAGGGCTGGCATTTGTCTTGGCCAGAGATATAACCTGGTTGCAGAATTTAGTGACTCTATCCTAAAAAGTAAACAAATTCAATCAGATATCTTCTAAAAATTGTCATTTCTTTTTTTCCTTTTTTGTGATAAAATACTTAATCATAAGCCTGAACGTGACACATGGCTCTAGGACTTAGGGAATGGGTGAGTCGATCTTGGGGGGCTTCATCTCCTGTTTCTCCTCTAGAGAAAATTCCATAATGATTGAACACAAGATATGAGAAAAACAAAACCAGCTCGCCTGCTCAAGGCCTGCAATCACGGGCCCTGGAGGCAAAATTGGCAGGTGTACCACCAAGTGAGTATGTGATGTGGCAGAAACCAAGGAGAGCCTGGTTCTCCACCGGCATCTTCTTCCAGCCTTCTAAATTCAAGGAGGCTCAAGTCTATTTGGTGAGCACATGCTATGTGTTGCGGCCCCAGTCGCGAGTGCCGCGACCAGGACCTTACCTTCTGTGTCGGGCTCCGGTTCGGGGGGCGCCGCGGTGGGCACCGGGTTCCGGTCTCGATTCCGGGCGGCTGCCGCGTGGCGCTGGCGGGCCGGCGGGATACATCTTCGGCGGCGTCTCCACGAGGAAGACGCCGTCACCTCGCTGAATTAGCCCCTCCTCCCTGGGTGCGCGCGCACACGAAAGGCCGGGAGATGAAGCCCCTCCTCCCTGGGTGTGCGTGCGCGCGAAAGACCGGGAGTTAAAGGGCCTTTCCTGCCTTGGGCGCCCCGCCTCCCTTTCTGACATCAGACGCCCTGCCTCCCTTTCTGAAGTCAGACGCCGGCAAATACTTAAGGCTGGTGTCTGCCTCAGCTTACTGCCTTGCAACAAGTTTGCTTATCGTTACAGCGTGCCTCTGGAGTTCCTGCTTGTAATTGTTCCAGTTGCCTGCTTCAGTTCCAGTCCTGGTTCGTGTCCGCCTTCGGTGCCAGCCTTGGTCCTGTTCCAGACATGCCTGCCTTGACCTCGGATCTTCTCATTGGATTCTCCTCTCGCCTAAGTCCCAGCGGCCCGGCTCCTACGGGCTCCTCCCGGGGGAGCGCGGGCTTCCAGGGTGAAGATCCTTCTCTTCAATCCGTCCAGTATCTGCCTCCCGGCCTGTTCCCCTAGTCTGGAGACTATTTCCATCTTCTCCGTCAGGCCGGCCTAAGAGTCCACTAAACCGCTTTAACACTATGTGTGCCATGCTGATTTTAATAAATCTATCATAAAGAACCTAATTCTAAGATCACTACTCCTACCACTACTACTTATCATTTCTATAGCACTACACAACATATGCAGTGCTGTACAAACACACAAAAACAGGCACTCCCTGCTCAATAGAGCTTACAATATAATAAGACAAATATATTGAACAAGAGATTGAGGTATTTCATAAAGCAAAGAAATGGTTAAAAAAGAAAAGAAAGTTAATTAATGAGGCTAAAAGCAGACAATCAGGCCTACGATTTAAGAGCAGTCTCAAAAAGGTTAGATAGGATTTAAACAAGGCAAGAGAGGGAGCATAACGATTAGTTCAGGAAGACTATTCCCGGTACACAGCACAGCCAGGTGGAAAGCACGGAGTCAGGAATTGGTGATAGAGGAGAAGGGCACAGATAGGAGTGACTTATCTAATGAGTGGAGTGCATGAGGAGGGGTGTAGAGAGAGATAAGAGAGGAGAGGTCGTGAGGCACTGCAGAGTGAAGGCATTTGTAAGTGAGAAAGAGGAGAGCAGATAGGGAGCCAATGCAGTGACTTCAGAAGAGCGGTTATGTGTGACTGGTGAAACATAAGTTGTGCAGCTGAATTTAGGACAGATTGTAATGGAGAGAGAGATGGCTCGCCTGGAGACCTGTGAGGAGCAGGAGGTGCAATAGTCTAAGCGGGAGGAGATGAGAGAATGGATAAGGGTTCTAGTAGTTTGTTCAGAAAGGAAGGATTGGATTTTGGCAATGTCATAGAGAAAGAAATGGCAAATTTTAGCAGAGTTTTGGATATGCATAGAGAAGGAGAAAGAGAAGTCAAAGATGATTCCTAGGTTACGGGCTTATGGGGTTGAGAGGATGAACATGTTATCCAGAGAAAGGAGGAAGAGGAAAGGTGGGCTGGGGGGGGGGGGGGGGGGAAGATAAGGAGCTCCGTCTTGGCCATGTTGAGTTTAAGGTGGTGGTTGGTCATCCATATAGCAATGTCAGACAAGCAGGTTGAGATCTGGGACTGGATTTCTGGTGAAATTTCTGATGTAGAAAGGTAAATCTGAGAGACATCAGAATAAAAATGGCATTGAAATATATAGTGAGAAGAGAAGAGGGCCCAGTAAGGAGCCCCGAGGTACACCAATTGATAGTGGAACAGCAGTAGAGGAGGAACCACCAGATGAAATGATAAAAGTGCGATGGGAGAAGTAAGAAGAGAACCAAGGCAGGACAGAGTGCTGAAATCCAAGTGAAGACAGAGAATAAGGAGTAGGTGGTGATCAGTAGTGCCAAAAGCAGCAGACAGGTCAAATAAGGATAGAGTAAAGACCTTTGGTTTTAGCCATAAACAGGTCATTGGAAACTTTGGCAAGGGCTGTTTCAGTTGAATGTAGAGGGCGAAAACCAGACTGGAGTGAATCCAGAATGGCTTGAGATGCAAGAAAGTCAAGGCACCAGCAGTGAATACTAGCACGTTCAAGTAGTTTGGAGTCAAAAGGGAGACAGAAGAAGGGATGATAGCTGGCAGAACACTTTGAAATCAATCATCCTCCTCAGGTGTCCACTTCGACTGTAAGCTGTCCTGTGTAGGGACTCATTGCACTTATTTTATTTATTTATTTATCAAGTTTTCTATACCGTCACTAAGACGTGCCATCACAACGGTTTACAAATTAATGTGCAATTTATTGTATAAAATTAGTTAAGTAAGCTAATTGGTATGAATAAGATGCACCAATAAATCAGTAGGTCATCGTTAAAAAGACAAATTCCGAGGATTTGTAAACTAGACACAGGAATTCATACAAAGGGCAAATGCATCTGCAGCAGATGCAGAGTAGCAGATTATGGAGCGTACATGTCACTCCTCGGTCTGCTCCAGCCAGCGAAGAATAGGGTGAGCTGCACTCAATAAAGCTAACTGTGATTTCTGAAAAAAAGACAGATATCAGGGAAGAAAAATGTGCTACTGACACCTAAGAGATGTGAACACAGGACACAATCAGCCTGAGCAGGCTTTCTTATCCAGGCAGTGGTAACTGCAGCATCTGTGCTCCCTTCTACAAGACTTTCTGTGTAACTTTATAGCTATTGCATAGGTGCAATGGCCTTCACTGCTTTATTAGTACGGGTTACTGAAACTCTGTTATTAATTCACTAAATTGCTGGGAAATTATTTACTTGCTCTCAGAAGGACCTTTAATTTTCAGAGAAAGTTGCTCTAGAGTCTAATTTGGGGCATCTTGAATCAATAACTCTTCATTTAGCGCTGGCTCGTAGATACTAATTGCATCTTATTATACTATGTTCTGCATCCCCTAATAACCCGACCCTGCGAGGACTGCTCTGTATCCATGCTGGATACAGCCATTTGCTCTTGGAGGGGGGTTTAATGTTTGGGATTATGTGTGAAAACGCTAACAGAGGCAAACCCAAGTAATGCAGCACCGAGTAGCATTTAACAACATTCTAGAGAGGTGTGAAAATATTCACAGCAAAAGCTTTAGCTTTTCACCTTTGTGACAATAATTGTAAAATAATTGTGCCTATGCATGTGAAAGTTTTCCCTTTTGGAATTTAATGGAAGTATTTTCACTTAAATGACTACAAATATGGTGAAATCTGACCTTTTTTTCCTTCTGCAACATTCACAAACTCCTCCATCCCCCCCCCCTTTCATTTTTTTTTCACCTTGAAACCGCAACATGCCTTGATGCTGAAGACATTTGCCAGAAAATCCCCTATTAGGGTCTGTGGCAAAATGTGCAAAGTTAGTGCAAGAGCAAAATACATCTGCAATGTATGCTTCAGTTTTCACTCAGCTGTCTTTAACTTTTGGGACCTCCGACTTAATATCGCCATGATATTAAGTCGGAGGGTGTACAGAAAAGCAGTTTTTTCTGCTTTTCTGTGCACTTTCCCGGTGCCCGGAGAAATTAACACCTACCTTTGGGGAGGCGCTAATTTCTGAAAGTAAAATGTGCGGCTTGGCTGCACATTTTACTTACTGAATCGCGCAGGAATAACTAATAGCGCCCGCAACATGCATTTGCATGTTGCGGGCGCTATTAGTTTTGGGAGGGTAAAGCTAGCGCATCGAAAACGCGCATCCAAACGCGGGTTACAGTATGCTCCGCTGGAGCGCACTGTACTGTATCGGCCTGTTAGTTTTGTCAGGGGGGAGGGCTGTTCTGTATAGGTTAAGAGTCTCATTCTCATTGCTTTCTGCACATGGTTAATTCACCGACAGGGTCCCTTACAAGGAAATGTCTAATTGTTTTCCTACAACTGGCTGGAATTCGTTCTTCCCCTGTCTCCTATAACTTGTCAATAAAAAATGTCTTCATGACACTTGAGTTGCCCATCTGTATATCTATTGCCTTGTGAGTTTCTAGGTCACATTTTGTCACCTGGTTTCTGGAGAGAGAAGTTGGATTAGAAAGCTCAACTTTCTTTCTTTTTTTTAAACCAGCACCAGAGAGCTGAATGACCGTGATGAATTATTAATAGTTGCCTGACAGTGCAATAAAGAAAATTTCCAGAGGTGTACATTCCTGCGCCATTGTAAGTCTGCAGCTCCTGTGCAAATTCAAAATGATTGAATGATGAACTGAGTAGAATGTCAATGAAATACTATGACCTATTGCTGGAGGCCACACACAAAGCTTTATGAGCCAGGCAAGCTTAATTTCGCTTAAACTCTGGCTCCTCTTTGAGGGAACATATTGCGCCCAGTCTGATTAATCTGCACTAGCATGAGGAAGGTAAGATTTAGGACCCTCACTTTCATGTTTGAAGCCCATCATGACCTGGCTCCTCCTTGTTTAAAATCTGCAGTCCAACATTCCCTGAAATGGTCTCTCTGCTCTTCTTCAAAACATCAGTTAGAGTTCCCATCCCTCAAGTATGCATACTTAGCCAAGTCAGTAAAGTAGGTCCCACTCTCTGGAACGCCTTACCAGAGGAAATCAGATCAGAAAATGACTTCCCTCATTTCAGAAAGTTCCTTAAGGCCCATCTTTTTACATTAGCCTTCCTGGCCTGATTCTTATGGATTTTACCTGTGACATATTTGCACTTGCATCATGTAGATTACTGTTCTCTGTGTACTGTATATGTATGTATGCATGAATGTATGTTACCTGCTGTGAGTGGTGGACCAACGGTCTATACATTGTTTAAATAAAATACAGACTTAAAGATTTATTTTTCTCAAGCAGATATGCTCCAAGCTTTCACAGCTAGTCAACAGCGCAAGAATAACAGGCCCTTTGTGCGTTGTTTAAACCCGTCCCGCTGGAAACAGACCAGGCTGTGCATTTTTCACACGGTTCGACACAGAATTAGCCATAAAAGTAGCTGGCGCAGTTTATGACCAAGATTCATGGGGAGTTCAATTAAACCCTACTGTTTCCAGTGGGGTTTAACGTGAGGATAAAGTGAAAGCTCCCTGAGATCTGAGAGGGGGATAATTTGTCAGTAGTAATAAGTGTGGACAAACAGGATGCTTCACAGTGCACAGGACTTGATTAGAACCAAATGTGAGGTTAGGGATCCTCTCTAAAGTATAAGAGTTTAAATAACAAAGAAAGAGAAAAATATTTTGTTAAAATGCCTTTGGTTTTTCATTATTATTATTATTATTATTATTATTATTAATAATAATAAAACTTGATATACTGTTTAGCACCAAATAGTCCTCAAGTGCATTGGTTCTCAGCCCAGAACTCGGGACACACCCGGCCAGTAAGGTTTTCAGCATGTTCACAGTGAATATACACAAAATAGATTTGCAAACAATGGAGGCAGTGCATGCAGATGTATCTCAGGCATATTCATCTTGGATATCCTGAAAACTGGATTAAATGGATGTGTCCCAAGGACTGGGTTGGGAACTCTTGCCCCAAGTGGCTTACAAAATTACCATAATGGACAATATACAATTAAACCACATAGAACCACCTGCATTCCAACCCCTCCCCAACAATCCTATACCTAGCCCCCACAGCATCATGCCTCAATAAAGCGGTACAACTCAGTATCAAATCCTAGATAGCCCTCTCCCACTTACCCACCTCTAGCATTCCCTATCCTTAACTGTCTCATGATCCAGTTTCTAAAAAGAAGAGAGCTTGGGCCCACCCTGTCTTGTTTTGTTTTTTACTGCCATGCTCCCACGGCATTTTGTACTAGCATAATGAAGGAAGCACAGCATTGGAAAGCTCTCACAAACGTATAAAATTATTCTGAGAAAAAAAGTGTTGCCTTAAACTTGTTTGCTAACCTTTAGTTCCACGTGCCCAGTTTATATTACACTGTCTACAGTAATAACAGACAGTAGATCGAGAATAGTTCCTTCAGCACAAGGTTTGGAACATCATGTTTAGAAATGATGTCTGCGAATTAAGATATGAAGCGAAGAGCCGGTCACGCCTTCCCTGCGGGTTTTCCTTAGTAGGACAATTGCATGGGATATACTCAACTCCAGTCCTACAAGGCCACACAGGGGCCTGGTTTTCTGGATGCCCACCAGGATTATTCATCAATTTAGCATATGTTGGTTGAGGCAAGGAGAAAGAGTGAGAACTCCTCTAACTCATTAAATGGTCTTTACAGAAGAAATCAGAGTAAGTTAGGCCTAATTTGTAATTATCTCCCTCCCTGGGGGGTGAGTGCACTAAGAAGCCATTCCTCACACTTCAGGGAGATTTAGAAACTCACTGCTAATTATTCAAGCCATAATCCTTGAGAAATCAGTTACTTGCCATTAAAAGTCGGTTTTGTTAGTTTTGTCATCCCTAAGCCATGCCAGAAGAATTACCTTATCAGAACCTGGAAATCAACCAATGTATGTCATTGCAAGTTTCATGAAATCATTGTGTTTATAGCACTCCTGTGTGACCAGATAACCAGCCCAAAGAAGCTGATGGTATCTGACTCCTCTGGGTAAGGATGTAACCTTGAGAAAGAGTAACCTCATGGCAGCGTGTAAAGATCAGCCAAATTCCACTCGTCCCAAATTCCACATTTACAATTCCTTTTAAATTACCTATTGGTCTTTTTTTAACATCTGATGTCAAGCAGTATACACTGAGGAAGGACACAGGATAGGTTTGCTCCTTGGGATGACCGTTCTAATCACTCTTATTTTGTAAGCAGAAAGAGGGGTGCTGCGTTAGTCCACCCCACAATTTAAAGTTGCTCTGTGACTGTCACTGGCCTGAGCTCAGTTCCTTTTTAGCATATCAACTATTTTACTACCTGCTCTGTCAGACTTCTTTGAGATGGTCCCTTGGTGTTTTATTTTCAGTTCACAGCAGCTAAGTCCCAAGGGAAACTTTGAATGCCCTGTGAGCTACCTCCTCCCCTCCCCTTCCTAGCTCAGCAGGTCACACAGAATGTGGGGAAGAGAGCTGAGAAGTCACACCTTGGCTGCTGCCCCATATGGACTGGCTTGGGGAGCTGACACTGCAGGATGTCTGGCCCTCAGGGGGGCTTAAGGGTACAATTAAGACCATGTGCTTGAGAATTAAACAAATGTTGTCAGGCCTGGGAAGTTTAGGTAAGTCCCACAGGCAGAGCAGGGAAGGCTAGGAGATGTCAGTATGCTGCGGGGGAGGGGGGGGTTATTTAATTTGAAAGAAGTAATGGATATACAGAAAGAAAAGTCAACAAACAAGTTGTAGGTGAGACCTCTGTTTTGGGCTAACTCAATACATCTTTGACCAACTTGCAAGATCTGATGACTGAAGCATTGCTTTCGATAGCTCGTCACAAATGGATTTAGTCCAACAAAAAGTCTCACCTAGGACTTGTTGGTTAACCTTTATCTTTTTGCCCGTATTTCTTATTTCATTTGTATAGAATGCAATATATCCATATTTTCATTTCTCCAAAATTTCTGAGTGCACTTTATTTTGCATGCACAATAGGTCTGGGCTGTTTGATCCATTTAAAGTTGCTAACAGAGAAGTATGTTGTAAGCCTCAAGTTTAAAAGGGGCTACAAAATGGGAGAAAAGTCTTTATAAATCAGATTCCATGAATCTCTGAGCACCTTTTGTTCTCTGAGAGGTGACTGTGTGTATGTGTGTGTGTGTGTGTGGGGGGGGGGGGGGGGGTGTCATGTTACTCTGTAGAAGTAAAGCAGCACAGAGGAGGGTGACACCTGCTTCCAGGAATATACTGGAGTAACCCACAAGGATGGCAGTTACAACCCTAAACAAGAAGTATTTGGGTAACCTGCATGGAGCATGTTGTAAGCGCAGAGGCGCGGTCGCTTGCTCAGACAGAAGCGAGCCCTTGGGCCACGGCGCAGCTCAGGGAGGAGCCCCAAGACACACACCTTGGGAGATGAAAGTGTTCAGGCACGGGCTGGAGCTGGAACAAGACTGGACCAGGATCAAGACTTGGAACATCAGGAACTGGAACAAGGCAGGCTCAGCCCTCCACTGGACCTGCACTCACCAGTGATGAACCATGGATATCCTGCAGCAGTGATCGCCACCTTGTTAAGAGCTAGAAAGTTCTTCACTTCTTTGGCCTATGTGCGGGTTTGGAGAGTGTTGGAGGCCTGGTGTGATGATCGATGTACTCTTCCTTCCTTGGTCAAGATTCTGCTCATTTTGGGATTTTTGCAGGATGACTTGAATAAAGGCATGGCTCTTAATTCCTTAAAGGTATATGTAGTGATTCTCGCCTGTTTCAGGGGTCTGGTAAATGGTGTACTCTTGTCGGTTAACATAGAAACATAGAAACATAGAAATGACGGCAGAAGAAGACCAAATGTCCCATCTAGTCTGCCCAGCAAGCTTCACACATATTTTCTCTCATACTTATCTGTTTCTCTTAGCTCTTGGTTCTATTTCCCTTCCATCCCCACCTTTAATGTAGAGAGCAGTGATGGAGCTGCATCCAAGTGAAATATCTAGCTTGATTAGTTTGGGGTAGTAGCCGCCGCAATAAGCAAGCTGCACCCATGCTTATTTGTTTTACCCAGACTATGTTATTAGCCCTTATTGGTTGTTTTTCTTCTCCCCTGCCGTTGAAGCAGGGAGCTATGAAGAAATACTTCCTGACATTGGTTCTGAATCTTCCTCCCTGGAGCTTCAAATCGTGACCCCTGGTTCTGCTGATTTTTTTCCTTAGGAAAAGGTTTGTCGTTGTCTTTTGATCATTAACACCTTTCAAGTATCTGAAAGTCTGTATCATATCACCTCTGCTCCTCCTTTCCTCCAGGGTGTACATATTTAGATTCTTCAATCTCTCCTCGTACGTCATCCGATGAAGATCCTCCACCTTCCTGGTCGCCCTTCTCTGTACCGCCTCCATCTTGTCTTTGTCTTTTTGAAGGTACGGTCTCCAGAACTGAACACAGTACTCCAGGTGAGGCCTCACCAAGGACCTGTACAAGGGAATAATCACTTCCCTTTTCTTACTCGATATTTCTCTCTCTATGCAGCCCAGCATTCTTCTGGCTTTAGCTATCGCCTTGTCGCATTGTTTCGCCGACTTCAGATCATTAGACACCATCACCCCAAGGTCCCTCTCCTGCTCCGTGCACATCAGCCTTTCCCCCCCCATTGAATACAGTTCATTTGGATTTCCACTCCCCATATGCATGACTTTGCACTTCTTGGCATTGAATCTCAGCTGCCATATCTTCGACCACTCTTCCAGTTTCCTTAGATCCCGTCTCATTCTCTCCACTCCTTCCGGCGTGTCCACTCTGTTGCAGATCTTAGTGTCATCCGCAAAAAGACAAACCTTACCTTCTATCCCGTCCGCAATGTCGCTCACAAAGATATTGAACAGGACCGGTCCCAACACCGATCCTTGCGGTACACCACTTAAAACCGCTCTCTCTTCAGAGAAGGTTCCATTTACCATCACACATTGTCTTCTGTCCGTCAACCAATTTGCAATCCAGGTCACCACCCTCGGCACTCACTCCCAAGCTTCTCGTTTTATTCACCAGTCTCCTGTGCGGAACCGTATCAAAAGCTTTGCTGAAATCCAAGTATATGATATCGAGCGCTCTTCCTCTATCCAATTCCTTGGTTACCCAGTCAAAAAAGTCAATCAGATTTGTCTGACAGGATCTTCCTCTGGTGAATCCATGCTGCCTCTGGTCCATCAATTCTCCGGACTGTAGATAGTTCACTATTCTCTCTTTCAACAGTGACTCCATTACTTTTCCCACCACTGAAGTGAGGCTAACCGGTCTGTAGTTACCAGCCTCCTCTCTGTTCCCACTCTTGTGAAGCGGGACCACCACCGCTCTTCTCCAATCACTCGGCACCACTCCCGTTTCTAGGGATCTATTGAACAGGTCGCACAGCGGTCCCGCCAGCACATCTCTGAGCTCCCTCAATATCCTTGGATGAATCCCATCAGGCCCCATGGCTTTGTCCACTTTCAGATTCTTTAGCTCTTCCCATACATTATCTACTGTAAATGGATTTTCCTCTGTTCCGCTTCCCTCCAGTTTCTTGTTGTGTAGAGATGGTCCTTCTCCAGGGTCTTCTTTAGTGAACACAGAGCTGAAGTATTCGTTTAATATTTCTGCCATTTCTTCGTCTCCCTCCACACATTGATCATTTCCACCTTTCAATTTCACTATACCACTTTGGACCTTTCTCTTTTCGCTGATGTATCTGAAAAATGTTTTGTCACCATATTTTATCTCCTTGGCAATCCTCTCTTCTGCTTGACTTTTTGCCAACTTGATTAATTTCTTTGTCTCCCTCAGTTGATACAAATATTCTTCTTTGTGCTCCTTCCTTTGGGATCTTTTGTATTTCTTGTATGCAGTTCTTTTAGCTTTAATTTTGTCAGCCACCTCCTTTGAGAACCAGATAGGTTTCATTTTTCTTTTGCTTTTCTTTACATTTCTAACATATAGAGCAGTTGCCTTGGCGATTGCTCCTTTTAGATTGGTCCACTGTTGATCCACATCTCTCTCATTTTCCCATCCATTTAGTTCTTCCTCTAGGTACTTCCCCATTTCCTCAAAGTCTGTGTTTTTGAACTGTAAAACTCTGGTCTTTGTGCTCCTTTTCCATATTCTTTTAGTGATATTAAACCATACCGTTTGATGATCACTGGTGCTGAGGTGGGCGCCCACCTTGACATCAGAGACGATTTCTCCATTATTGAGCACTAAGTCGAGAATAGTTCCTTCTCTCGTGGGTTCCAATACCATTTGTTTGAACAAAGATACTTGCATGGCATCCAGTATTGCTCTACTGTTTTTAGATTCTGCAGATGGGATTTTCCAGTCTACATCTGATGTGGCCCGTTTTTCCAGTCTACATCATCCTGATGTGGCCCGTTTTCTGAAATAAGTGAAACTTTCTTGGCATCCCTTGTGGTTCCCCTATGCTGGTCTCAAGAGTAGCCCTCCGGCCACTCGGTAGCCCTTCTGGACCTGCCACTTGGAAACGACGAGTGCCTGAGGCCAGACCGAAGCTGATGGCAGGAACAAGACGAGACATGGAACTCAGGAACTTAGAAGACTCAGACAAGGATAAGTGGAACTTGGAAAACTCAGACACTTGGAAGACTCGGACAAGGATCCAGGATACTTGGAAAACTCAGGCGAGGATTCAGGGTTCAGACACTAGTACTGGGTGAGTACTGCACCGCAGTGCGCCCTACACAGGGCCCATGGCTGGTTGCGGACCACGCCGAAAACAAAGCAAACTCCAGGAAAGAAAGTGAAGACTTGGAACCGGAAACATGTCGAAGATTCAGGAGAGGCCTGCACTGAGCGCGCCCTATACAGCCACCCGTGGCTGGTCGCAGACAAAGCCTGCAGTTTGAAACCCTACGTGCTGAACCAATTGCCACAAGGAAAACGTTTTCAAGGTCAGCAACCACAAGGACAGAGTACATAACGGGTAAAACGTAGGCCTGCCAAAAACTCCAAAACCAAATTAAGACTCCATAGGGGAACCACAAGGGATGCCAAGAAAGTTTCACTTATTTCAGAAAACGGGCCACATCAGGATGAACCGACAAGAGTACACCATTTACCAGACCCCTGAAACAGGCGAGAATCACTACATATACCTTTAAGGAATTAAGAGCCATGCCTTTATTCAAGTCATCCTGCAAAAATCCCAAAATGAGCAGAATCTTGACCAAGGAAGGAAGAGTACATCGATCATCACACCAGGCCTCCAACACTCTCCAAACCCGCACATAGGCCAAAGAAGTGAAGAACTTTCTAGCTCTTAACAAGGTGGCGATCACTGCTGCAGGATATCCATGGTTCATCACTGGTGAGTGCAGGTCCAGTGGAGGGCTGAGCCTGCCTTGTTCCAGTTCCTGATGTTCCAAGTCTTGATCCTGGTCCAGTCTTGTTCCAGCTCCAGCCCGTGCCTGAACACTTTCATCTCCCAAGGTGTGTGTCTTGGGGCTCCTCCCTGAGCTGCGCCGTGGCTGCTGCAGGATATCCATGGTTCAGCAAGTGAGCCCTTTCAAGGAGTCGGATCTTTGTGAAGAACAGATCCCGGCTACAACAGGTTCCTGTGTGCTGAAAGTCGAAGAGGTGAATCCACCAGGAGCCTCCTCATATCCACATACCACGGACTCCTGGGCCAATCTGGAGCAACCAAGAGCACAATCCCTCTGTCTTCCAGCCACTCCTACACTAGAACCCCAATGCCTTCAGACCCCTTCTGCGGCTGAAGAAACATGGGACGTTCACATTGCGCAAAGCCGCCAACAGATCTAGGGACGGAAAACTCCCAGCGATCCAAATCAGTAGAAACGCCGTCTGACAATGCCCACTCTCCTGGGTCCAGACTTTCCCTGCCAAGAAAGTCTGCTCTTACATTGCCTTGCCTGCCATGTGAGGCTGAGAACATCTTGCGATGCACCTCTACCCTTTCCATAAGTTGATCTATTACCTGTGACACATGATGACTTTTGGTACCTCCCTGCAGATTGATGTAAGCCATAGCCATTGCGTTATCCAACATGATTCGGACTGACCAACCCTGCAGCCTGTCACTGAACTGTAAACATTCCAACTGGACTGCTCTGGCTTCCAGCCAACTGATGTTCCAGAGAGACTCTGCTGCACTCCAGCGCCCTTGCACTGTCAACTCCTGACAGTGAGCTCCTCAACCAAGGAGACTCGCATCCATTGTCAGTGCTAGCCAGTCCGGTGGGGATAGGGAAACTCCTTTCCATAGATGATCCGCCTGCAGCCACCACTGCAGTTGGGAGGAGACCTCCATTGGCAGACGGAGCCGAATTGAACAGTCTTGAAACTGCAGATTCCATTGAGAAAGCAGGGCGCGCTGAAGAGGATGCATATGCACCCTAGCCCACGATACCACTTCCAGAGTTGCCGCCATAAGCCAAGGGCCTGCAAGTAAGACCAAACAGTTGGGCACAGAATGTTCAACAACAGATGGAGTTGAGCTAGTGACTTCTGAATTCAAACTTCCGGCAGGAACACCTTGTCCTGCTTCGTATCGGGCAAAACCCCCCAGGTATTCCAATGACTCAGGAGGCTGAAGACTGCTATTGGCTAGGTTCACCATCCAGTCGAGTTCCTGCAACAGGGAAATCACCTTGCAAGGCAACAGGCGGCTCTCCTCCAGTGATTTGGCACAAATCAGCCAGACATCCAAATACCTGTGTACTAGGATTCCATCCTCTCCCAACTCTGCCACAAACACCACTATTACCTTGCAATAGGTTCTGGGAGCAGTGGCCAGACCAAAGGGCAGCACCAAAAACTGAAAGTGGCGTTTCAGAAGTGCGAACTACAAAAAGCAATGATGTCAGGTGGGAATGAGAAGATATGCCTCGGACAGATCCAGAGAGGTCAGAAATTCCCTTGACTACATGGCCATTGCCACCAAATGCAAAGTTTCCATGTGAAAAGGCTCCACTCGCAGATGGCAGTTGATGCCTTTGAGGTCCAGAATGGGAGAATATCACCCCATATTTTTTTGAGATGTGGGCACTGAAACCACAGCCCTCAGACTGAGGAGCCTTGCCAATGTACTCTCCACTGCCTGGTTCTTCTGCGGGGAGTGGCAGGGAGACCCCATGAACATATCCCAAGGAACAATGTGAAACTCTATTGCATATCATTCTTGTATCACCTCTAGGACCCACTGATCTGATGTGATTTCGACCCACCTCTAATAAAATAGAGAGATCCCCCTATCTTCTGTTCCTAGCGGTGGGTCAGCAAAATTTCATTGGCAGGATTGGGAGGTTCTACTACCCAAGCCTGTGTCTCGTGAAGGTTGTTGAAGACGAAGGAGTGAGACCTACCGAAGGGTCGAGCCATCTGAAAGTTGGTCCTCTATATGTTAAAAAAATGCTTGGATCCTCCAGCACGACTTCCTCTGATAAGGAGCTCTGTGCCTGCTTCTTATCTTCCAATAAATGAGGAACCAGAGATTTGCCCCACATAATGGCCAGTGTCTCCAACTCGCTGCCAAAAAAAGGCAAGTCATGAAGGACAATTTGGCAAGAATAGCTGTGGAGCTCACATTGGCCGACCAATTACTCAACTATAACTGACTCCTGGCCACTATTATTGAAGCCAACCCTCTGGCTGAATTGTGGACCAAACAACAGCCTGCATCTGCTAAGGAGGTAGCCGCTGGTTCAATAACTGCCCTGGAATTTACTCCAGTCATCGACCTCCTGAGAGTGAGCCACAAAGGAACATCAAGAAGTGATCTGCAAGGTCTTTGCTACAGCTTCAAATGCTTGCATAAGGATAGTCTCAATCACTTAATCATGTGCATCCTTCAAGGCTGCTCTGTCTTCCACAGGAATAGTGGTCCGCTTGGAGACTGCACACACAAGATTATCTACTTTCGGAAAACGTAAGTGCTCTCTTACCTCTGGATTCAGAGGGTAGAGGCCTTCCAAAATCTGATCCCCTTTGAAATGAGACTCTGGGGCGCCCCACTCAAGATCTATCAACTCTTGAATGGCCTCCATCACAGGGAAAAACAAGAGGCTTAGCGCAAAGAAACCAAAATGGAATTGCTCTTTGGCTCAGGCACTGAAAAAGCCCCAGGAACTCCAAGCATTTTCAAGGACTGGGAAATCAGAGCTGACAGTTCATTGCTATGAAATAACCTTAACATAGTTCTAGATGGCTCTAATCCAGGGGGAACTTCACTCTCCACAAGAGAAGCAGGATCGGTGTCATCATCCATGCCATCTGGATCCATATCCAGAGGCTCCACTGCTGCTCTAGGAGTACTCCAGCACTGAACAGAAATTTCAGGCACGGTTCATACCTGCGCTTCTGCCCGAGGCACATTGAATAGAGCCGAGGACTGCATCTGAAGGATTTGCAACACCTGGAAATATCTACACATGAAAGAGTAAAGGAATCCAGACCAGGAGGAGCTTGAGGAGTACTTACTGAGCCACCTTTTCCTGCTGAGGAACCAGATAGGGGAGGTCCAAAATCAGGCACCACATCTGAGTCGTCTTTACCCAAACCCACATCCGGCTGGGAAGAACCAGGCACGATGAAATCAGAGCCTCCAAACAGCGCCGGCACAAATCAGCAAAGAGAAAGACGCTTAGTCTTCTTAGTTACAGGTGCCAATATGATCATCAGTGCACTGATCAGCAGCTGGAGGCATGAGTCTAGCTGTTTTTTTTTTTATTTTACGTGCCCAACTATGTGCTTAAAAAATGTATGGGCCCAAAAAACTTAGATATGCACACCTAGGCACTTACCTAGGTGGCCAAAAAATTAAGTGCACAAAAAAGTTAAGTGCACAGTATCACTTGTGCGCTTAGGGGAATGGCACTTAATGTGGGCGCACAGACTACAAGGCCTGACCGTGCACTCAAAACAGAGCGCACAACTTGGATGCACAGCTAGACACATATGCTGGACCGACAGTCCTGTAGAGAGCAGCCTTAGTAAGTGCGCAAAAAGCCGTTGTGGTCTACCATGAGGTCTGCAGCGAAAAGCATTGGAGCGGGGCCTAGTTTAAGAAGACTGCTCACCCCGCCATGCTGCCCATGTCCCTCGACCTCCCTTGGAGTGGTACGATAGTCAGACCAGCACACCATGCATGGAGACGGAGGTAGGAGGAAGCCCTACATAATCAGAAACCTCCTTCCAAGTCTCTGTAAGTTTAATTTTTTTTTTAAACTTACTGGAACTCAGCTGTACCTGGCTGAATACAGAGACGGTCTCTGGCTACAGGGGAAGAAGGCAAGTGCCATCATCACTACACTCGGCTTCCTGCACCCAACTGCCTTTCAGCTGCTAAAGCAGCTAAGTTCACGCCAGCTGAAAGCCAGCTACCTGACCAAGGCACACCTCTGAGGGACCACGGAAATCACCTCAGGAATTCTCAACTGTGGGAGGGACCAGGTGGTATCACCTCAGGAGAGCAGGATGAATTTAATTCCTGAATTCTCCTTTCTTTAAAATGATGCAATCCCAGAGGGGAGATGCACATCCACCATCTACTGGAGACAGAGAATACTGGCAGGCTGGAGTCACTCAGGAGTGTATGTACTTGCTCTGTCTCCATCTGCTGGTAAAGGTGCATAACCCTCTTGTTCTGGATTCATCTGACTGGATGCTAAGAAAACATAAATTTGCACATGAGCGGTGGAGGGAAGGGGGTTGGGGGAGAGAGGGCAGGGACAGGGCATTTCTCTCCATCTTTCTCTTCTGAGCTTCCATCTCTTCATTACCGTCTCTTTTCACTCCTCCCAAGCTTTTCTCACATCTTTCAGCTCTTGCCTATCCATTTTCCTCCCTCTTATCCTTCCATTCCTTTTTGTCTCCCATCCTTCCACCTCCTTCCCCATTCATCTACACATAATCCATTATCCATATAATGCCGCCTTTTCTATTCATAACCCTTGCCACTATTTTCTCTATCCCCACTGTATCCACCCTTATGCCTCCTCTATAGCATAAGGCTTAAGAACATAAGAACATGCCATACTGGGTCAGACCAAGGGTCCATCAAGCCCAGCATCCTGTTTCCAACAGTGGCCAATCCAGGCCATAAGAACCTGGCAAGTACCCAAAAACTAAGTCTATTCCATGTTACCGTTGCTAATGGCAGTGGCTATTTTCTAAGTCAACTCAATTAATAACAGGTAATGGACTTCTCCTCCAAGAACTTATCCAATCCTTTTTTAAACACAGCTATACTAACTGCACGAACCACATTCTCTGGCAACAAATTCCAGAGTTTAATTGTGCGTTGAGTAAAAAAGAACTTTCTCCGATTAGTTTTAAATGTGCCCCATGCTAACTTCATGGAGTGCCCCCTAGTCTTTCTATTATCCGAAAGAGTAAATAACCGATTCACATCTACTAATGAGAAAGAAAGAGCATGGATTTAACAAAGGGAAGTCTTCCTTATCAATCTATTAGAATTATTTGAAGGTATAAATAAGACGCTTGATAAGAATGAGCCAGCCAACATGGTGCAGCAGGCATTTGACAAAGTCCCTCAAGAAAGACTCCTTAGTAAATTAAACAGTCGTGAGACAGGAGGCAATGTCCTATTATGAACTAATAATTGTCTTAAAGGTAGGAAATACAGTAGCATTGTATGATGTTTTCTCAAAGGATAGGGGAGAAAATGGAATGCTCCCGGGATCTGTACTAGGACCAATGTTTAACAAATTCATGAATGAACTGGAAAAGGGAGCAATAAGTGAGATGATCAGATTTGCAGATAGCTCCAAATTATTCAAAGAAGTTAAAACAATTGTGAGGAATTGCAGAAGACTGCAAGACTGGGAAAAGAGAAATCTAAATGGCAGATGAAATTTGATGGGGACAAGTGCAAAGTAATACGCATACAGAGGGAAAAGCAATCCTACCTGGTATGTAGGCAATGCTGGGGTCCACTGAAAACAGGACAAGCTGAAATCCTCAGGTCAGAGTGCAGCAGTGGTCAAAAATGCCAATAGAGCGTTACGAATTATTCAGAAAGGAACTGAGAATAAAGCAGAGAATATCATAATGTTTCTGTAGAAATCTTGAAAAGTTGTGATGCACAAGATCAGCATTTAGGACTTGTCCATCGTGAGTTTTCAACGTGATTGTGGTATCGGCCAGCCTACAGAGAACAGAATGGCTGCAGCTGTGGGAAAGGCTCCTGCCAGGGCCCTATGAGGCCCACCGCCTCGGGAAGACAAGCATGTAAATGTTAATGATTGCGGTGCCGGGTGCCACTGCTCTCTCTCGTGCGCAGGGGAAGGGAGGCTATGTGCGGCCGCGCAAGTGCTCAGCTTACAGGGAACAGTAGTGGTGGGAAAAGGTTGAGAGGAGAGGTAAGAGTTGGTGTTGCCTTGCATAAGGGATTTTGTGCGTGGGTGCATATAACTATATTGGGCAATCCTCTGTTTGGCAGACCTAATGGACTATTTTGGTCTTAATCTGCAGTTTTACCATGTTACTATTTATTTATTTATTTATTTATTTGTTTGATACACTTGCATTCTGCTGCCCTTCAATTCTCAGCACATACATAATAGGAAGCACCAAAATGACAGAGCAGCATAAATATGGGCAAACGCAAGGGAAACATGGGCATAGCACATCATTCCAAAACATCAGCAGCATTAAAGACAGAGAGAAAAAAAAATCAAGGGATCAGCAAAAATTGAGGAAGAACCTATTAAGGTTTAAGGTTTATTGTCATTTATATACCGTTGTCTCAGCATAGCCTTCACAGTGGTTAACATTACATTAAATACACAATAAAAGAAATTACAATCAATTATAATAATAAACAGGTAAAATTTTAAAGGAAGTTACAAAAGATATACGTTATTAAAAGAAAAGCATCTGAAGCCATAAATATTAAACCAATAAAATACTAAAAGCATAAAATATATATGTCCAGCATTATTTAAAGGTTAAAAAATAAAGCCACCTGTGAATGTACAATTAAATACATCTCTGTTTCTCATCTTCGCTCTAGGCCACATGGAACAGCCATGTTTTAAGTTCTGCTTTAAATTTATTTTTTTCCTGCTGCATCCTCAGTTGAGCTGGTAATGTATTCCACAGTTTTGATCCATCAATTGATAGTGCCCTTTCTCTAATTTGACTAAGGAGTGCCGATTTAATGGTGGGAACTGATAAAAGTCCTTTATTAGCCGATCTAAGGCTAATATCTAAAAACATCAGAAAACAAGCGGCTTCTCAGCAGCTGCCTAAAAGGAGGAAGGCCCGACTCTACTCCGATCCCCTCAGGTGAGCTATTCCACCAACTATTGAACGTTCAGCCACCTTAAAGAGAAGGTATCTCCAGGTATCTGTACAGCTGTTATAATGTACAGGCACAACCCATGTATTCAGCGATAAACTTGGGTGGTCAGGATTCTCCTTTGTTAGATGCGCCAGACTCTGCGCCCTTTTCTCTAATTCATGCTGGGAGTCAGAATATTGAAATTTGATAAGGCTTAGTTATCAGCTATTCATAATGCCTCACAATTTATTTTTTCTTGCTAGGAATTCTTTCTTTAGAAAAATTCAATGGAAAAAAAAAACCCAAATCCACAGCTTGGGTTTCAAAGGCCATTCTCGTTCTGTGGCCTCCTCGCACCCCAAAAAAAAAAAAGAAAAGAAGGATTTTAGCGTAAGCCACTGATCTGCACCCATGTAACACACATGGTTCCTATTTGAATGGTGACTTTTTTTTTTTTATCATCAGTACACCACCTGACAGTGCTCGGTGGGCTTTTTAGAAACATCCATCCGTGCTTCCTGTGTAGCAGGGCAGGATAAGCCCTTTCAGATAAACACACAATGAAAAAAAAAAACCAACAGGATTTGGGGGCTCATCAATCAGATCTGGCATGTGTGCAAATTGCGAGGCAATTAAAGGGAAAGTGGTTACTCACTGGAAAAATAGAATTGCACCTGTGGCTGATCCTAAAATAGGGCTTTCTATTTTTAACATTTTATGAAAGATAAAACTGGGAAAGGGGACAATATCACTCAGTTGGTGGGATCAATTATAGGCACATTAATTGAAGAAAAAAAAAACCCACATTATTTTTAAGTTGTTATGATGTTTATGGGTTTTCAGAGTTGCCCTTGCACATTACTGTTATCATCTACAGGATAACCTCTCTGCTTTTATCACTGCTGGGAACCTGATTCACCAAGGCTGTTCTCCCTTCTGTGTCTGTGGGGGAGAAAACCTTAGTGAATCAGGCCAGACATGTCTTTTCTGAGCCCTGGAACGGCATTCTAAAAATGATATATTTTAATTTTAAAGTAAGGATGAAATTGCACAGCAACAAAAAAAAGTCTGCAATTGCATTGCAACTTCAGTGAGCGCGTTTTATAATTTCAAGCCATGCATTGTGTGTTTCTTTTAGTTGTTTCTGGTGGTCACGTACAGCAGCCACTCTCCTCCAGGGAATCTTTCTTTCTCCTGCTTGCAGTCCTCCTGGTCTTTGGTTGGTGGGGCCTGGGGATTCCTGCTGACTTCACCTCCTCTTCTTTCACCAGCTAATGGAGAGCTGCAAGTCTTGTACCGGCATGGGAGAAAGACCGATAATTCACGCATATTCCCAGCATAGCTCTCTGCTTCAACTGCAGGGGAAATGAAAAGTGGATCTATATACAGACAACAACCAACAAGGACTGAATTACACAGGCTGGGTAAACAAATAAGCATGGGTGTAGCTTGCTTATTGCGGCGGTTACTACCTCTAACTAATTAAGCTAGATATTCACTTAGATGCAGTTCCAACACTGCTCTCCATTAATGGTGGGGGTGGAAGGGAAATAGAACCAAAAGGTTACTAAGGGCCACGACTAACAGAAGTATGAGAAAAAAATAAATAAAAAGTGCAAAGCTTACTGGGCAGACTGGATGGGCCGTTTGGTCTTCTTCTGCCGTCATTTCTATGTTTCTATGTTTCAGCGCTTATGATTTTGCTTTGTCCATCTGCCCACCACCACTCCCTGCCTCTGAAGTCAGTATCATGATGGACAGACAGGCTTTATTATTTCATATAGTGTGTGTTGCACTGGAGGTGGACCCTTGGCATGGTGCAGGATTGGTACGGCCCTCTGGTCGGACCCAGAGAGCACTTGCGACCAGGAGGCGGAGCACACAAGGAGACAGAGGCTAGCTGGAGCTTCACCAATAACAGTCCAGGGTTTCCGCAGGTTGAGCCCTTGGGTACCCGGACTGCCTGGACTTAGGTGGGCCTCTGGAGATAGCGGAGGGGTGTGCCCACCACGAGTAAGGGTGCATGGCTAATGCAGTATGGATGGACTAGACCTGAACTGGAAGCTCCAGAGACCTCAGGGAGGTAGCAGTTCAGGGAGGTCCTCTGGGCGAGACAGGCAGCGCCTGCGGGTCTAGTCGAGTGGAAGCCGCGATTAGTTTCCAAGCAGGTTGGTCTGGTAGTCACAGTAGGCCAAAAGAGAGTGTCCGAGTGAAGCGCAAGGGTCAGAACCAGAATATTAGTCCAAAAATAGTCAGCCAAAGCAAGGGTCAATACCAGGATCAGTTCCAGATGGCAGGCACAAGAATGGTCAGGCAGGCAGTGGTCAGTTCCAGGGGGCAGACAAAAAGAATGGTCAGGCAAGCAGAGGTCAGTACCAGAAGTCAGTCCCACGGTTACTACCTGAGAAAGGTACAGGAACACACAGAGACACAGGGAACGCTGGGATGAGGAGACGCTGGCTCTGGAACAAGAGACACTGGAACAGGAGAACACTGGAACAGGAGAACACTGGAACACACAAGGCAAACTAACACACCAACGGTGACCCGATTGCCAAGGCAAAGTCCTGGCGACAGGGCCTCGCCTTAAATAGCAAGTCTACGTGACATCATCAGGAGGTGGCCCTGCGGGTTTTCCCGCCTTGGGCCCTTTAAAGGGCTGCACGTCGGCTGCGCTCGTGCTTAGGGGCGTGGCCGAGGACGCCGCCGACGCAGAGCCCCAACAGGAGCTCCGCCATGAGGCCTGCGAGGAGGATGGTGAGCAGAGAGCCCGAGGATGTTGTGAACTGGCTGCGGCAGCAAGGGAAGGGTGCCCGAAGCTGGTCGAAGGAAGCGTGAGGTGAGCAGGCCCGGCCACGGTGCCAACGCGGCTGGGACGCACAACAGTGTGCTTAAAAGGGACTCTACCTGTCCCCCGCTAATGACATCATCACAGATGGAACAAGGGCAGAAACCCGAGCTGTGATGTCATTGGCGATGCGACTGTTTGACCTAGAACATGATGGCCAAAATAGACCCTACAGCTCATCTATATCTCTTGTTCACTTTTTTGATTTCCATATGATGGCATGCAATCTGGAGAAGGGACCTCATGTACAAAAGAAGTTGCCATACTGGATCAGACTGAGGGTCTATCAAGCCCAGCAGTGGCTATTCCCTAAGTCAACTTGTTTAATAATAGTTTATGGACTTCTCCAGGAAATTATTCAAACCTTTTTTAAACCCAGCTACATTAATCGCCCTAACCACATCCTCCAGCAATGAATTCCAGAGCTTAAATATCTGTTGAGTGAAAAATAATTTTCTCTGATTTGTTTTAAATGTGCTACTTGCTAACTTCATGGAGTGCCCCCTAGTCCTTCTATTATCTGAAAGAGTAAATAACCAATTCACATCTACGCATTCTAGACCTCTCATGATTTTATAGACCTCTATCATATCCCCCCTCAACTGTCTCTTCTCCATGCTGAACAGCCCTAACCTCTTTAGCCTTTCCTCTGTACCTTCTCCATCGCAACTATATCTTTTTTGAAATGCGGCGACCAGAATTGAACATAGTATTCAAGGTGTGGTCTCACCATGGAGTGAAACAGAGGCATGATGACATTCTCCGTTTTATTCACCATTCCCTTTCTAATAGGGATGTGAATCATTTACTGACGATTAAAAATATCGTCCGATATTTTCAATATAGTCAGATATCAGGGGGTCCCTGATAGCAATAGGAAACCCCATGATTAATTTAATGGGTTTTCTTATCGTTATGGGGGGGGCGGGAAGAAAGGACACAACCTAAAAATACAACCTGACCCTTTAAAATGAGTTTGTTAGTATCCCCCCACCCTCCGGACCCCCCAAAAATTTTTAAATACCTGCTGGTCCAGCGGGGGTCCCGGAAGCATTCTCCCGTGCTCGGGCTGTCGGCTGCCACTAATCAAAATGGCACCGTTGGCCCTTTGCTCTTACCATGTGATAGGGGCTATCGATGCCATTGGTCGGCCCCTGTCACATGGTAGGTGCACTGGATGGCCCGCACCATTTTTAAACATGGCGCCGGCCGTCCATTGCTCCTACCATGTGACAGGGACCAGCCAATGGCACGGATACCCTGTCACATGCTAAGGGCAAAGGGCCATCGGCGCCATTTTGTTTACTGGCAGCCAACGGCCCGAGCACAGGAGAATGCTCCCGGGACCCCCGCTGGACCACCAGGTATTTAAAAATTTTGGGGGGGGTCCAGAGGGTGGGGGGATACTAACAAACTCATTTTAAAGACTCAGCTGTATTTTTTGGTTATCGGCTCGTGCGCAGCTGATAAAAAAAACCTGATTGGACTGCAAGAAAAAAATTTTACGATGTGAATCGGAACCGGAATCCGAACCGATACCGATTCTGATTCACATCTCTACTTTCTAATAATTCCTAACATTCTGTTTGCTTTTTTGACCACCGCAGCACACTGAGCTGATTATTTCAAAGTATGATGCCTAGATCTTTGCCCTGGGTGTTAACTCCTAATATGGAACCTAACATCGTGTAACTACAGCATGGGTTATTTTTCCCTATATGCATCACCTTGCACTTGTCCACATAATCAAACCCAATCACTTTTTCTTCCATTTTAGACAGTGTCCCCACACTTTCTCAAATCCATCCACCCTATTGTTTTCTATGACTGTAAGCTTCCCTAAATAATATGCTCCCTCAATCCTAAGGCATACCTCCACCAGGTAGGGCACATTTAGCCTACGCCACCAAAAAGGTATCTCACTTCTTACAGCTGTTACAATTTGTATTATCAGACTTTAATGGTATTCATCCCCACTTCTGCTGTTATGTTCCTCAGGCATATTTTAGGATCTTTAAAAGCAGGAATACCCATTATCTAAATAATAAAGCAAAAAACTGTATCCCATAACCTGCTGATCTCCGGGCATTCCCACCACAATTGAAAGAATGTACCCATTGCTCCACAGCCCTTCCAACATCTGTCACTTGTCAACATAAACATTTTGCAGAGTCTTACCAGGGTTAAATACCACCTTTATAACATTTTCCTTAGTCAAGGTGGATATTGAACTTCTGCCTATAGACACAAAACTTCAATCCCATTCGTTCTCTATCAGCCACCTCCTAAATTTTCCTCCCAGGCAACTGGTGAACCATTTTCAATTTCAACTCATTATTCAATTACGCATATGTCTTAGAGATGCCTTTTGAGCCTGTCCACTTGCTCACACAAATTTACAAATAACATTTTGCCCTTCTTTAGTTCAAGATCAATCTTTTTCCTACTAAAATAGTGGACTAACTGATTAGAGGAAAAACGGTCTTTTTCCAACAAAGGATAAATCTGTTGCAGTATGTTAAAAGAAACCGATCCCTTACCATCCCAAACTTGGTTTAGTCTGGTTATCCCTCTCGCTCTTCATCTCATGATTTCTATTGATTCCATCCCTGGAGAGAAATCTTTGTTGTGCAAAAAACGATGTGCGATGGTAAACAAATCTGTCTCCAGCTAGTCTTGATCTCCTTCACCATTTACCCCAAGTTAATAAAGTTAACCTAGGAAAAGGAGATAAGCCATCCACTAATGTTTCCCCTCATGACTATACCTTCTCCTCCATTAAGGGGTCTCCAGCACCCAGTTGGGCAATATTCGCCCAAGTTTTATCTCCCCCATCTTATGCCATTATATCAAAGCTCTTAATTGTGATACCACATAATACCACAACAGATTTGGAACACTAAGAACTCCTCTTAATTTTCCTTGATAAAGTACCCTATTAGATACCCTTGGAGGTCTTCTTTTCCATATGTACCCAAACATCTTATGTTGCCACAATTTCAGGGGATAGCCACTGAATGTGTCAGAAATAATAGCAGAATCTCAGCAGAATCTTCATCTTAACAATTGCCACTCTTAGCCAAGAAAAAAAAACCATTTTGCCCCGATCTATCTAAAATCTCTTTGCACTTCTTATATTAAAGGTTCATAATTAAGCCAAAATAACTGATTCTCCTTGGAGCCTTTTCTAACCCATGAATACTTCACCCATTGTTTGGCTATTTTAAGTAGAAGCTACACTCCCAAGCTTTCAAATTGACTGGTAAGCATAGAGATATTTAGGATCTCCAAATTGTCTTCATTAACTTTAAAGCCCAAACCTTTCCCAAAGTTTCTCATTTCTACTAATTAAGTCCCCAGGGATACCTCTGGCTTTGACACAAGTTCTCAATCACACACAAATGCTCTCTCACCCATTCACACTAGCTCTCACCCAGGCACCGATTCACACCCACAAGTTCTCACCCAGGCTTAATTCGCATCCACACACACAAGCTCTCACCCAAGCACCCATTCACACCAGCTCTCATCCTGGCACCCATTCACACCCACACACACACAAGCTCTCACCCAGGCACCCATACAAACATGCTCTCACCCATTCACACCCACACACACAAGCTCTCACTTAGGCACCCATTCACACCCACAAGCACAAGCTCTCACCCAGGCACCCATTCACACACAGACTCACAAGCTCTCACCCATGCACTCATTTACACACAGACTCACAAGCTCTCACCCAGGCATCCATTCACACCCACACATACAAAGTGTCACCAAAAACTTCCTTCACTGCAGGGATGGGCTCCAGTTCTGCCGCGGCTTTACTCCGGTGGGCCTTCTTTTTTCTCTGCCATGGGGGTGGGCTCCCGTGGCGGCCTTGCTTGGTCGGGGTTGGGTTTTCCTCTTCGCCGCCACGGGGGTGGGCTCCTGTGGCGGCCTTGCTTGGTCGGGGTTTGACACTGCCATCCTTCCCACCCCACCCCCGGGCTATGCAATGCCTGCCTCACTGGCCAATCAAAGGCTTCCTCCCTTCTTCCTACTCCCACTGGCAGGTAGAAGGGAGGAGGCTTCCGATTGGCCTACATGGGGGCAGGCAGAATGAAGGAGGCTTCCCATTGAGCAGTGGGGGTAGGAAGAAAGGAGGCTTCCAATTGGCCTACAGGGGCTGGAAAAAGGGAGAAGTAAAGTACAACGGGGCAGTGGGACACTGGGAGACGCGACACACTGGTATGTCGCGACTCACCTGTTGAGAAGCTCTTGGCTAGTGGACTGACAATAACCAACTTGAAGATTTTATAAAACTTGGTGGTATAGCCATCCAACCCCGGTGATTTCCCCATTTTTAGGTCTTTGATGACCTGGTAGATTTCCCCTGCTGTGATCTCTTTATTAAGAGATTCTCTGTGTCTGTCTGAAAGGATTAAGAGGTCCAAACCCTCTTAAATAATGTTCAATATTCTACTCCATAACAGAATTAACCAAATGAAACAGCTCCTCCTAAAACTATACAAAATGCTTACTGGTATCCCAGGAGTCGTACAAAACGTTCCCTGAACCATCCTTTATCGGTAATATGATTTTGGGTAGCCCTCTCTTTTAAGTGCCTGTCAAGATATCTACCTGCCTTGCTGCCAAACTCAAAATGAGTCTAGGCCTAAAGATTGCAGCTCCCTTTTTATAGCTTCCAACTTCTTTAAGATCTAAGGATCTGGCGATCTCTTATGGCTCAATTCCAATGTTGCTATTTCCTGCATGATTTGTACCCTCTTATCCTCCCTTTCCCTTTTGAGATATGTGGCATGTGAAATTAACTTGCCTCTTACTATCATCTTCAGACATTCCCATACTGTGACTGGGGAAATATCCCCCTGATTATTAATACTCAAATATTCTCGCATGTCTTCCATTAGCATCTCATTAACAGCTTTAGCATTCAGAAGACTGTCATTCATCACCAAAAGTGTGTGCCTCTACTCCTGTTCCTTGGACTTATAGATAACTACACTAGAGCATGGTCTGACCATGTGATATTGCCCATATCTGCTTCTCCCACTTGGCCTACTAATGTTTTATCAATCAAAAAATAATCCTAGTGTGACTAAGACTTATTTGATTGTGAGAGAAAAGTGTTATTCTGGGAAATGGGATTCCTCAACCTCCAAATATCAACCAAGCCTCGATCAGAAATCAAATTCCAAAAAGCATTCCTCTGTCTTCGTGCCCCCACAGCCCCAGTTACCGTGTTATCAGGATAACTGATGTGATATTAATCTCCTCCTATTATAAGGTGCCCCTCTGCTCGTTCTTCCAAAAGTGCTGAGATGCCATCTTAAAAAGTGCCCTGCTCTGTATTTGGAGCATAAATATTAATCATAGTGAACATATCGATATCCATCATCACCTTCACGATCACATATTTTCCTTCTGTATCCCACAGGACTCCCCGCACATCCACCACCAAATGTTGGGAGAAGAGAATGCCCACCCCACAATATTTGCTTTTAATGGACATAGAAGAGATATACTGTTGAGAAAACAACTTTGCTCAAAGCAAACGCTCTGTACGTTTAGTCAGATGAGTTTCTTGACAGAAAATTACAGCTCTTGAAACATCAGTCTTCTCTTGAGCAGTGAGTTTAACCCTTTCATATTAATTGAAACAATTTGCAACTTACCCATCATTCCTTAGTAAGCCCCCCATCCTCCTCAGCCATCCCCTACCTCCCATTCTTAATAATTGCTAGACCCCCACCCAAAATCCAGCCCTCTCTTGTTGTGTCTTGATTCCTTAACCTCCCCCCCCCCACCTAACCCCCTCTCTCTCAATACATCCTCCCCTCCCCTCACCCCCTCCCTCCCATCCCTGCCTATATTGCATCCACCTTCCTTTCCTATGGACTCCCTCCAGTATAAGGAACAATGCCATCCCACCAGATCACCGCCCCCACAACTCCCAACCCAAACCCAGTTAAAGTTTGAATACACAATTTCTCACCGGATCCCCAAGACTGCTTTATGCACTAATAAACATGCAACATCTCTATCATAACCACAAAAGACTGATAATTCTGAATCTAAAACCGAGTCACAGATTAATCAATGTCCATCAAACCAAAACCTCCTTGGAGGAAGCTGACCCGCTGGAATGGCGATGCAGTCTTCTACCACCTTTGTTCACTCACTGCCACCTGGGAATTTCACCTTCTATCCTGTCTCCTTCCTGTGCTCTCATTGTTTTTTTATCCTGCGACACCTCCATGCCCGCAGATTTCATTATCTCTGACACTTCAGCTACAGTTTTCACCCAGGATGTTACCCCACTGATGCTGAAACTCAAGCTGAAAGGAAAAAGCCACTTGTATTTCACACTGTGATTTTGCAGCTGCGCCATGACTTCCCAGAAAGCCCTTCTCTTGCAAACTGTAGAGATAGCTAGATATTGATAGATATCAATCTTGTAGCCTGTCCACATTATCAATCCCATTTTCCTTGCAGTGTTTTCTATTTTTTCTTTTAAAGGAAAACTGTGAAAGCATGCAATAATGTCCCTCGGTAAGTTATTCTGCGAGATCCCCAGCACTCTATGTGCCCTCTCCAGTAGAGATGTGCTTCGGGTAAAAGTTTCATGTCGGGCTACGTTTCGGGGCCTCCCCCTGTGGGAATTTTGTTTTTCCCGTGGTTTGGGGTTTTTTTTGGGGGGGCCCTGATTTTCGGGTCAGTGCGCATTATCAGGAGTTAGTGCGCACTAACCTGGCAGAGTTAGTGCGCACTATTGGGAGTTAGCGCGCTCTAACTCAAAAGTGAATTTTTTCCGAAATTTCAGAAAAAATTCAATTGTTTTTCGGTTCTCCCAAACCATTCTGAATTAGGCAATTTCGTTGACATTGCCTAATTCGTGAAAAACAATTGCACATCCCTACTCTCCAGCTTGATCGCTGGCATTTCTGTTACATCCTCATCAAGCCCCAGCACTGCTGTACATGATCTTGAAACAGCCCTGTACTCAACCCTCTCTGGGACACTTCTAAATCACAAGTTAGCTCTGTGGGACCTGTTTTCCATGTCATCTATTTGTGCGTTCAGCTCTTCATTATTCAGCCCCAACTTATCATGCACTTTTCTCCATTTCGTTATGTCTGAGGCCTGCTCATCCAAGCGCAACTCAGTCTTTTTTACCCAACGGCCCAGCTCTACAACGTTGCTCTGCAAATAAGCCACCAATTCCACGATCTCCTGTTTAAGGTGTGTCATATCTGTGCACAAATCTTTAAACCACTTTTGGAATTTGGCCCATATCGGCGCTCCATCTGCCCTAGTTTTGGCCTATCTTCGGCATTTCACCCTTCTTTTCTGCACTGCCATCAAGTCCTAGCACATTTGCAGCTGCCACACTTGCAAACAAGAAGTGCTTTAAATCTATTCGTTTCATTTGCAACACCATCCTACCATGCAATGCAGGCTTGATCAACTCAATTATAACTAAACAGCTACTTGATGCCATGAAGACGCAGTGATTTTATTAGATTTGAATTGGGAGCAACAAGTTTAGGCAGCCATCTTCTCTAATGACATCACTTCCCTTTCCTATTTCCTTCAGATGGATCCTTCTTCCAATTTGTGAAGGAAATCTTTTTGGCTAAAATAGCCTCTTTCGCCTCATCTTTTATCCATGCCAATAATTGTTTGGCCTTTCTTCCACCATATATCTGAATTGTGCTTCTAAGATGGTATTTTTAAACAGTGTCCATGCATGTTGTACACTCTTAACCTTTGCAGCTGCACCTATCAGTTTTTTTTCTGTTTTCCTAATTTTATTAAAGTTTCCTTTTTGAAACACTTAGCTGTAGATTTACATATTGTCCCCCTTCCAGTAATTAGTTCATATTTGATCGTGTTATGATCACTGTTGCCAAATGGCCCCACCACCGTTACCTCTCTCACCAAATCCTGTGTTCCACTAAGAATTAGATCTAAAATAGCTCCCTCTCTCATCAGTTCCTGAACCAATTGCTCAATGAAGCAGTCATTTATTCCACTCAGGAACTTTACTTCTCTAGCATGTCCTGATGTTACATTTACCCAGTCAATATTGGGGTAATTGAAATCTTCCATTATTACTGCACTGCCAAATTGGTTAGCTTTACTGATTTCTCTTAGCATTTCATAGTCCATCTCATCATTTTGGTCAGATGGACAGTAATAAACTTCTATGACTATACTCTTACCCAACACACACAGGATTTCTATCCATAAAGATTCTGTGTATTTAGTCTCTTGTATGATCTTTATCCTGTTGGACTCTATACCCTCCCGGCCATAAAGTGCTCCCTCCCCCACACACATACCATGTCACCAAGTTGATTCTCCTTATCATTGCAATATAATTTGTACCCTGATATATCCTCCTTCCAGGTCTCTGAGATGCCAGTTATGTCTGTCTCATCATTCACTGCTATACATTCTCTCCCATCTTACTTCTTAGACTTCTGTCATTGTCATGCAGACATTTCAAAGTCTGTTTTTGTTTGTATTAACAACCTGCTTTTCAGTTGATAGGGATAATTTGGAATCCTTTAGCTCAGGGAACGTGTGTTAGGATTTCACCCGCTGCGCAGCCTTATCCTATCTTCATAACACCTCCCCACCAGCAGAGGCCCTCAGAATGCCATATCACTAGTTTTGTCAAGCTCCTCCTCACTGCCATTGCCACGCCCAAGTCCCAGCCCTATATAAACCCATCTTGCTATAGCAGCCTTGTCTTCTCAAAGTGTCACTTCGGGCTCTGTGACATGACCCTTGTTCTGCCTTGCCTTGCCTTGTGGCCTATGGGTCTTCTGTCTGGTCTTGCCTTGAGGCCTTCGGGCCTATCTTGCCTTTTTCCTTGTTTTGAGGCCTCTGGTCTATTCCCTTTTGTATCCTGCCTTGGGGCCTTTGGGCCTATTCTATCTGTTCCAAGCCTTGCTGCCTTAGGGCTTCTGTGTTCTTGGTTCGGTGTTTCCCTTGTCTGCCTTGTCTAAGTCCTACCCTAGTCTGCTTTGTTGGTCTTGTCCGGAGTTTTCCAGTATCAGTCCTGCCTGTACCAAAATCCTATCCTTACTTGTCTCACCCTTGTCTTGTCTAGTTCCAGGTCCTGCTTAGTGTCCAGTCTTGACTTGTCCTGCCAGCCAAGTCTGCAGTCCAGCCTGCCAAGCCTTGTTTCCAGCCCTCCTTGTCCAAACCTTGCCTGTGTAGACTCACTACTATGATGTACTGCCGCCATAGAGACCTACTGATTCCCAGAATCCAAGGTTTCAACTTGCAGGGGAGAGGGCTGGCTAGGCGGAAGATTGGCCCTTGTCTTGCTCTGAGTTCTGCCTTGCAGTTCTGTGCTGCTACCCAAGTGAGTTTGCCAGACTCTGGGGCCCATAACAACATGGTTCTTCTAACATGTACATTCTTCAGATAATGCCGGACATAATGCAAGAAAACCTTTCAACCTCTTGAACTTCCATTGGCTGGTCAGTCTTTCATACTAATCTTTCTGACAATGCATGTGTTTGCACCCCCCCCCCCTTTGTGAGATGTAACTAATTTAAGGAGTCACAAAGTTCTCCAGGCAGCTCTTCTATGTTCCAGATCTCTCCTTTTCTCACACATGCTTCACAAGAGCCCCCTGAGACACTGGGGTTCTTCCAGTGGTAGTGGCGGGGGTGGTTGGGGGTTGGGGGGAGGATCTGGGCCTCTGGTGCAGTTGTGGATACAGTCATCAACATCACACAGTTCTCACTCTTCCAGATCACTGCTCAGTGGTGTTTTCAGGTGGGAAAGTATTTCCACTGGGAATTCAGGCAGCAAATAACCATGGAGTCCAATAATGGTCTTCAAAGAAAAATGTACTTAAAGTTTGAAAATCAAGATCAAGGCCAGCATGGGAAAAATAAAAAATAGCCTCAGGAAAACCATAATCAGAAAGGGAATAGTTTCTTTGTCCATGGTAAATCCTCTAGAACTTCTTCCAACAGAACTAGTGTCCATCTCTAGAATTTGTTCTCCTTGGAGGGTAGGATAATCTCTCTCAAGTTCCAGCATGAAATAGGGACTGGAAAGATGAAAAATTAGTTCTTCTAACTCATGTTGATTAATGTAATAGTTTATTCTTTGGTCTTCCAAATAGCTCTTTACATCCTCTGCAATTACTTCTTAATTCTACTGTGAGATTAATCACTAGTTCTAATCATTTTGATCACATTATACCTGTGCTTGCCAAAATAAAATGGTTGCCAATTCGAGAGCACATTCAATATAAGATTGTTATGACTACTTTTAAGCTGTTAAGTACAGATTCTTGTTCATAGTCTAACACCTTGCTAAAGATTTACAAGCCAACCCGAGAATTAAGATCCTCTCAAACGTGGCTTATTAGATGTCCCCTCAATATGCCATGCTCGCCTTGCTACAACAAAAGATACAGCATTTTCAGTAGCTACACCTGCTTTGTGGAACTCTTTTCTTATGGATCTTTACCTTCAAGACAATTTTTAAAAATTCATACTCCTCCTAAAAGGCTTTTTACTGCAGTAGGCTTTTCTCTGATTTTTTTAATTTATTTCATGACTTTTTTTTAATGTTTATTGAAATGTTTGTCTATTTTACATATTTATTGTTTTATTGTTTTGTTAAATTTTAGATTTTTATTTTATTTGTTTACTTTAATTTTGTATGTATTTACTGTAAATTGCTTAGGCCTTTTTGTGTTAGGCGATTAATAAATTTTAAATAAATAGAAATACTCAGATAACTCCAACAGAGTCTGCAAAAAACCTCAAACACCCCCCCCCCCCCAAAAAAAAAGAAAACCTCTCAGCAAACTGGTTCTAAAATCTCAACTTAAAAAATCTTCCAAAACTCCAATTCTCTTCCACCCTGAAAATCTCCACTTTCCTTGGGTACTGTCTAACAGGGAAGCAGAGAGGCAATGACCAAGATCACATGCTCAGGAAGAAATATTTATCCCTGAGTCACTGCCCACAAAAAGGTGGGAATATGGCAGGGGAGGACCCCAAAATGCAAAACACACCAATGCTGAAACAGGGCAAAAATATTAGCGGATGCTACATTTTTACTGTAATAAGAAATGCTATGGTGCTAACTTAAAAAACAAACAAACCATAAAACAAGTTTTAAAAAATTGGAAACTAGTAATGGAAATGTTATTTTTCATTGGAATGATGAAATCTTTGCAAAGTGTGCAATAGGATACTTTGCTATTGGGAGAACTTCATGTGGTTGAAAACATCTACAGTTGAAATTGACCCCTGAGCATCTGGTTTTGGCACAAAACCCGCTAAAAGATGAAAATGAATGGTATCAAGTCAAAAGTAAATTGCCCTAGTTAAAAGAAACATAGAAACATAGAAATGACGGCAGAAAAGGACCAAATGGTCCATCCAGTCTCCCCAGCAAGCTTATGGTAATATCTGCTGTGCCATGCAGGTTACCCCCATGCATATCAGTTTCCCAGACTGTAAACGTCAGGGCTCTCGTTGGTTGCTGTTTGACTCAAATTCTCCCCTTACCCCTTATCGTTGAAGCAGAGAGCAATGTTGCAGTTGCATCAACAGTATGAAGGCTTATTGGTTAAGGGTAGTAACCACTGCAACAGCAAGTTATCCCATGCTTATTTGTTTCCCCAGTCAGGGCCCTCATTGGTTGCTATTCAAATCCAATTCCCCATTTCCTCCTGCCATTGAAGCAGAGAGCCATGATTGAGTTGCATCAACAGTATGAAGGCTTTATTGGTTAAGTGTAGTAACTGTCACACTAGAAAGTTACCCCCATGCATTCTTTTCTTCATTTCCATTCTCTAGCATCTAGGGATACATAGTAACATAGTAACATAGTAATGACGGCAGAAAAAGATCAAAATGGTCCATCTAGTCTGCCCAGCAAGCTTCCCAAGGTAGTAACTGCCACTCCGTGTGGGTTTCCCCCATGTTTCTCTTAAGGGTAGTAACTGCCGCTCCGTGCAGGTTACCCACATGTTTTCTTAAGGGTGTTTATCCCATGCCCCTATGAATTCTTTCACTGTTTTCGTCTTTGCCACCTCTTCTGGAAGGACATTCCAGGCATCCACCAACCTCTCCATGAAGAAATATTTCCTGACGTTGGTTTTGAGTCATCCTCCCTGGAGTTTCATTTTGTGGCCCCTAGTTCTACTGATTTCTTTCCAACGGGAAAGGTTTGTCAAATGTGTATCACTTAAACCTTTTAGGTATCTGAAGGTCTGTATCATATCTCCCCTGCACTTCCTTTCTTCCAGGGTATTCATATTCAGATCCTTCAGCTTCTCCTCATAGGTCTTCTCATATATAGACACCACACCATTTTGGTCGCTCTTCTCTGGATTATCTCCATCCTGCCTTTGTCCTTTTTGAGATATGGACTCCAGAACCGAACACAGTACTCCAATTGAGGCCTCACAAAGAACCTGTACAAGGGCATTATTACCTCCTTTTTCTTACTAGTTATTCCTCTCTATGCTGCCCAGAATTCTTCTGGCTTTAGCTATCGCCTTGTTACATTGTTTTGCCATCTTCATATCTCCAGACACTATTACCCCAAGATCCCTCTCTTGTTTTTGCACATCAATCTTTCAGCCCCCATCACATACAGCTCTTTTGGATTTTTGCACCCCAGATGCATGACTGAACTTCTTGGCATTCAATCCCAGCTGCCAAATCTTCAACCACTCTTCCAGCATTCTTAAATCTCTTTTCATTCTCTCTATTCCTTCAGGCATGTCCACTCTATTCCATATGTTAGTATCATTCTTAAATAGAATGATACTAAGATCTGCAATAAATAAATTTTACTTTCTATCCCTTCCACAATGTTGCTTACAAAGAACAGAACAGGTCCCAAAATCAAACCCTGTGGCAACACAGTTTTCGCTTCAGAGCAGGTTCCATTTATGATTACACTCTGTCTCCTAGGTTGTAATCCATGCCTCCACCTTGGCGCTCACTCCCAAGCTTCTCATTTTATTCATAAGCCTCCTATGTGGGACCGTATCAGAAGCTATGCTGAAATCTAAATAGATCACATCGAGCACTCTTCCTCGATCCAATTCTCTAGTCATCCAATCAAAAATATCAATCTGATGTGTCTGACAGGACCTACCCCTGATGAATCCATGCTGCCTTGGGTCCAGGAACTCACTGGATTGAAGGTAGTTCATTATTATTTCCTTCAGCAGAGTCTCCATTAATTTTCCCACCACCGAGGTGAGGCCTGAAGTTTCCGGCCTTCTCTCTGCTCCCACTCTTGTGAAGCGGGACCACCACCGCTCTTCTCCAGTCCTGCAGCACCACTTCCATTTCCAGGGATCTATGGAATAGGTCCTTCAGTGGATCCATTAGCACATCTCTCTCAGTGTCCTGGGGTGAATCTCATCCGGCCCCATGGCCTTGTTCACTTTCACTTTGCCTAGATCCTCTCATACATTCTCTTCTGTAAACAGTGTTTCATCTATTCCATCCCCATCTATGTTCTTATTAACCAGCATTGGTTCTCCTCCAGGGTCTTCTTTAGTGAATACCGAACTGAAGTATTTGTTTAATATTTCTGCCATTTCTTTTTTACTCTCTACATATTGCTCCTTGTCACCTTTCAATTTCACTATACCACTTCACATGCGATATGGCCTTATTGCGTGCATTAGGGCCCTAACGCACGTGATAAAGCTGTAGAAAATAACCCCCTTGGAATTTTATGTGGAACTGCCCTTTAGTTGTGCTTGACTTAATTACCCCTCACTGTGCAACTGATTGTACCACACCCAGAAAGTCTGGTGGGTAGAGAGTCCTGTGTTCCTTCTTTAAAAACACATGGGGATTTTTAAAAATGACTATTAAAATATTACAACACACCAGAGAGGGTAAGAATCTGCAGAAATAAGATTACTATCAATGAGAGATTTTTTTTTTTTTTTTGGTAATATTATTCAGCCACACACAAGGCAGAAGCAAAACAGGAGAATTACGCAATGTTTGTTGGCAAACAATAATCCTGCCCATCACAAGAACAAATTCTAAACAGCAGAGATAAAGCAAACTATACTGGGGAAAATACAGAATAAACAGAGTCATTTACCAAAAGGCGGCGTGGCCTTCTCGCGTGCGATAACGCCCTAGCGCACGTGAACGCGGCCGCATCGTGGCGGTATTATTGAAATGAGGGGAAGGGGGAGGAGTGTGGGCGGGGTTATGGCCTGGCGGCGCTGCGGGCGATAGAGAACGTTTTCCACTTTTATCATCAGCAGCACTGCGAGGAAATAACACCGCCTTTTCCCATGGTGCTACGGGTGCGAAAATGTGCGGGCCTCCCCGCCTGCCCTTTTTTTTTTTTTTACCTCTGCTCATCGTTCTGCTACAAATATAGCAGAAAGATGAATCTAGCTAATGTTAGTTCTGTCCTGCCCTGTCTTGTGCTGTGAAGAAAGGGGCCAGACCTAACTTCCTGACAGACACGTCCGGCTAAAATGTTTCTTGTTCATGCAAACAGTTTGGAAAACCAAGAATAATTTATCAGAAAAGGCCCAATTTGCTTGCAGTAAATTTTCATATCAGGTGTTTTAAAATTCAGATGTTGGATGATGAATTTTGACTGTTTCAGTTGGGTGTCTGTGACCTCAAAGCATCACCACAAAGAGCTACATTCACTGCCCTGATGCTTGGAACTGAGAGCTGAAAAGTGCCAGCTACTGCAGGTCAATAAAAATGGTTAAAAGGAAATGAAGAGAGGCTAATGAATGTTTCAAGTCCACAGACTCTTTTGTCTTTGGGTCCTTATTCTCCCTGCGGTTACCAGGTGGCCGAGCGTCTCAGATGCAGCCTCCTCCCAAACCAAAACACTGTTTTGCAGCCCCCACAGATGGAATCAGTTAGAGTTAATTGAGTATTTCGGGATGGATTTGTCAATGCAGACACCATGGCTAAATTAGTTGGGCGGATGGGCAGACTAGATAAGCTGTAGTGTCTTTTTCTGCCATCACGTTTCTATATTTCTAAGAGCTGGTGGCTTCAGTATAAGGCCACCCAAAAATCTGTTGTGAAAACTGTGTGAGGTTAGAACTAATCCAGCCTGACAGTCTGGTGGGTGGGAGAAGGAAGGGAGGAGGAGGTCTCATTATTAACCAAGGCCTGGGCAGTTACATTCAGATTCAGATAACTTTATTGACATGGCAGTTTTTACATGCGTGGTCAAAGTAATACAACAAATGATTCAAATAAAAAAAAGAGAAAAAAAGTGCAAAACAAATAATCTCAGCAGCAAAGTTGCAGGTTATGGAAAGTCCAGTAAGATGTCTCGGGTTCTGGTGCTGGTCCATGTCGTCCTTGGTCAGATTACGCTTCAGGCCTGCTGGCAGGAATCCGCAGATTTGGTTGCTGCTGTTTCTCCTGCCTCCCCCAGGATTATACAGAGTTTTTCCTGCTCATTCTTGTCAGGGAAGTCTCTGATCTCTTTTTTTTTTGTAATTTGCACGGCGCAGGAGGAAATGAATTTTTGTTGCCGTTTCTCCAGCGTTGCACTGTATACAGAGCCCGCTTTCTTGGGATTTCCAGTTGTTGTCTGCAGATTTCTTTTTCCAGAAATATGCAGTTACTATCTAAGAGCTGATAACAGAAGGGCCGTTTCCGCATTGTTCCGGTAATACTGGGTTTCATGTCCGGTCCTTGTAAATCATGATAGATGATAGGTATGATCCAACAATCCAAGAACCGGTCTCTCTCTCTGAAAAGAACATCTCCGGAGAATACAGAAAAAGGTGGCACTGTTTCTCCTCACACCCTCCCTCTCCCCTCTCCCCTGCTTGTTCAGTGCTACTGGAGCAGGGATTAACCACCATCTCGATAAGCCCTTATCTAAAGCCTAGAGCACTTAGCCCCCTGCTCACAGGGAAGAAATGCTAGAGGACTGCTCTGTTTTATGGTGTTTGCTGTTGGTTTCTCCCTGCAATCCTGATACACTCAAACTACAGGACAAGCAAACCTGTCATCCACTTTGTTGGGGGAGGGGTTGGGGGCATCAGTCTCAGAAGCGGGGAGAGGTCTCAGTTAACTAAGACCCTGTGATGGGTTGTTGGTGGGTGGGAGTCCGCTGAGTCAGCTATCTTTCCATCCCCGCTGTAAGGGTGTGCAGAAGAGACAAACCATGGCCTGCTCCTGCTTACCCGAGCCTTCACTTATTAGCACTGATTATGTGGCTAATTGCAGTAACACTCCCCCCCTCGGCTGCACCATTGTTATTTGTGTGGAAGTGACGGGTAAAGGGAGACCACAATTTTCCTGGATACCAGGGTTTGGTTTTCTGGAAGAGCGGTCCCCCTCCACAAAAGTCACTCTTGGTGAATCTGATAAACCCTGATAGTCCCAATACAAGTCACATGCACACAACACACACACACACACACACACATAACCACGCAGCCGCGCACATGTTATAAACTCTGGGGTTGGCACGCGCAAGGGGGTGCACACTTGTGCACCTTGCGTGCGCCGAGCCCTAGGGGAGCCCCAATGGCTTTCCCCGTTCCCTCCGCCACCCCCACCCTCCCCTCCCTTCCCCTCTCGTCCCCTACCTAACCCGCCCCCCAGCCCTACTTAAACCCCCCCCCCATACCTTTGTTTTACAAATTGAGCCTGCCTAGCGCCGGCGCAATATCCCCCAGCCTAGCGGCCCCATGAAGGCCTCTGGCCACACCCCTGCCCCACCCCCCTTTTTTCAAGCCCCGGGACATATGCGCGTCCCGGGGCTTGCTCAAGTTGCCGGGCCTATGCAAAATAGGCCCGGCGCGTGTAACCTGGGCTTTTAAAATCTGCCCCTATATTTTTACCCCTTCACTTCAGTCACATATGCAGAACACAAACAGACCCTCATCAAATACAGAATAAAGAGATCAGAAAGTATAAACAGAAACGTGCTGAGAAGAACTGAACTGGAACCCACAACAAGCCAGGCCTCTACATGCAGAGCACCAATGGAAAAACAGAAACATTTCCATTTTCATAAAACATTAAATAATAAAATCAAGAAATATAAAACATCAATCACAATAGTAAAATCATATTCATAAAAAGAATAAATATTTCAAACAGTTAATGATAGAAAATACAAAATTTCCCAAACACCAATAAAATATTTCAAAGCATCTGATGAATAAAAAATCCAATAATAAAAAAAGTTCTATTTCCCCCCAAAATTAAATATTTCAAAAGTGCAGAAATATTAAATTACACCCAATAATTAGAACTAATAAGGATTAAAAAAAATCTCCTGCTCTACATACGTGGGATCTTTTGATTTCCAGTCACCCTGAGATCATCGTGGATTGGGGGAGGTAGGAACGACCAAATTTTATCTTCTCTTTCACACACACATGCACAATAACACATTCATTCTCTCACACGCTCCCTATCTCTAACATACACAGGCTCCCTCACAGATACATCACACGTGTGTGTGTACATGTGTGAGCCTATATGTGACACATGGGCTCTCACAGGCACAGAAACATTCACATACACACACACAAGCACACAGACTCTCACAGATACTACATTCATCGGTACATAGGCTTTCACACAGAAACACACACATAGGCTCTCATACAGACACACACATAGGCTCTCACATACATACATATTTATTTATTTATTTGTTGATTTTTATATGCCGATATTCGTCGGAACATCATGCCGGTTTACATTGTAACAAATTAACAAGAGAGTGAAATACAATAAACAGGGATGGGGAAAGGGGGAGCAGCAATGAAGGAGGAGAGAGGACAGCAGTAGGAAGGATAGGGAAAGAGAGAAATTTGATAGGAACATACGAAGAATATAAATATAAACATAAATATAAATATTAACATAAATATAAACATAAATATAAATATTAACATAAATATAAACATTCGAAGAATATAAATTAACAATAGACAATATATGTACAGGTGGGCTGGTAGATACCAGACCATTGATGGCAGTGAAAGGGAGAGGGGGGGGGGGGGGGGGGGGAGGGAGGGAAAGGGTAGGATAAGTTTAGAGTGGAGGAGGGGAGCTTATAACACAGTATTTAGGAGTCTTTGCTTGGGGGGAAGAAACACTGTATTTTGGAGTCTTTGCTAAGGGGAAGAATAGGGGAGAAAGAGGAGAGGCAGATAGGAGGAGGGGAGAGAGAGTGGGCTGCGGGGTTAGAGTGCAAGCTAAGTTTGGTCAACGTGTGGATATGCTAATGTAAAGAGCCAGGTTTTGAGCCCTTTTTTAAATTTAGACAGGTTAGGTTCTAGACGGAGGGCCGTGGGCAGGGTGCTCCATAGGGAAGGGCCGGCAATAGAGAAAGCCCTTTCTCTGGTTGAGGTGTGGTGAGCAGTTTTTAGGGAGGGGGTGTATAGGGTACCAGCAAGGTTGGATCTGGAGGGGCGGGTAGATGATCGGAAAAGAGGTGCATTCTCGAGCCAAGTGTGATTTTGATTGTACAATAGATTGTGGAGAATGGTGAGTGTTTTGTATTTTATGCGTGAGGTTATGGGTAACCAGTGGAGGTCTTTTAGGATAGGGGTAATGTGATCAGATTTACATGCGTTTGTTAGGATTCTGGCCATGGCATTCTGTAATAGTTGGAGGGGTTTGATAGTGGAGAGAGGGAAGCCCAGCAATAAAGAATTGCAATAGTCCAGTTTAGTTAAGATAGTTGCCTGTAGGACTGTGTGGAGGTCTTGGGTATATAGCAGGGGTTTAAGTTTCTTTAGGATGTGCAATTTGAAAAATCCTGTTTTTATGGTATTGTGGATGTGAGATTTGAAATTTAAATGTTGGTCAAGATAGACACCGAGATCTCTCACATATGTGCTCACACAGACACATAGGCTATCACACAGACACACACAAATACAAACAGACACAAACACATAGGCTCTCATACAGACACACAGAAATACACACATAGGCACACACATAGGCTGTCATACTGACACATACAGACACACACACATAGGCTCTCACACACACACACACATATATGTGTGTACTCACACAGATACATAGGCTCTCACAGATGCACACAAACACACACATAGGCTATCACATAGGCTCCCTTACAGACACATACAGAAGCTCTCACACAGACACAAACCCACACATGTCCTCACAGACACACACAAACTCTCACTCACACACATACAAGTTCACACATATATATACAGGGTGCCCTGTTGTTATCCGGCTGTGGTGGGATGAGCTCCACCACTCCCCGACGGCCTTCCTGCTTGGGGTGGTGGGGGAAGCAGAAGTTGTGGGCGGGCATGCACACACACAAATAAAAACACAGACCTCTCCTTCATCTGCCGGCGGGTTGAGCTCAGCCGACAATCTGTGGCCTCTTTCCTTCTTCAGCCGCCAATGGGTTAAGCTTTGCTAGTAGCCCCATGGCCTGTCCTGCTGCTGTCGGCCCGCGTGTACTGCCCCATGCAAATGCACGGTGTGCACATCTGGTCACATCGGGTCTGTAGGTGATCTGCTAGAAGCTTCTAAATGTAACTTCTTTAAATACCTTGATTTCTGATGTGCCTTCCTAGAGATTTAAAAATCTTTCAAAAACAGAAGGAAAATGAATGGATTACCTGTAAAAAAAAATATATAAACAAATTTAAAAAATGTATGCATTTTCAGATTACAGTAGCACTGAAAGTTCACATAGATGTTGAACTTGCTAATGAGTTTAGGTTGGCTTTTTCAGATTTTGAGTTGAATTTTCAGAAAATGAAAAGCAGATTTCATCATGTTTTTTTTCGGGTCTGCTGTTGATTTATCTCAGATCTGCCAGAAAAGATCTGATGGATTTTCCCTGTGTATCTGGATGCAATTTGATTTTCATGACAAACTGAAATCCATTTGGTTTTACTTCAGTCCACACATCATCACTGCTTGCTGTACCATGAGTAAGAATTAAAACGTTGCAACATAATAGTAGATAATGGAATATAAGAACCAACTGACCCATCCAGTCTGTCCAGTTGTCTTCCTCTTTGGTTCTTTACCACTTTGGGTAGATGAACAGATAACTCCCCCCACCCAGATCTTTCTCCTAACCTCTTAACCCTATTTCTATCGCTTTGCCAGTACCTTCTATATCTGCCCCAAGCATATTTACATTCTGTTGCAGTGATGACCTCTACCACCTATGGTGGTAGGCAATTCCAGGTCTTATTGTCTTCCCTGGTTCATACAAGTCCCTTAAATAACCAACACCCAGGTCCCTTCCCGTGTTTTACTACCATGCTTTTGTGATCATCCAGACCAGTACCAAAACTAGCAAGTCCGCTGCCCAAACATACAGCTGACCCATGCTCATAGATGTCAGGGTTGTAACCATGGCAACTCCATACAGGTTACTCCAGCTGCCACGGAAGCTTGATGCAGCCATCGTGCCACGTTCTGCCCATTGGCTTGTGTTTTTCCTTCATTCTCCCTTTAAAGTTTCATAAGACTGAGCCAACGCTCAAGCCCCCCTCCCTTGTTTCTTCTGTGCGCTATCCCCCATCCGCCTTTATCACCGTGTCTGTCGCAAGCTGATTAAACTGTCATGGTTTGGGTTGCTGCACCAGGCCTGTTGATAAAGAATATATTTATTAAATAGTGATTTCTATGTTGAGTGTTTACACGTTCATTCACTGCGGTATTTAACAAGGATTTTGACCTTCTCCGATTCAAGAGTTGGCCAGCTAGAAATTCATCCTGTTATACGTACAGAAAAAGGAAAAAACTTCTAACTAAAAAGCTGTCATCTCTTCTGGTTTTCTTCTGTAGGTGTGGAGCTTGATTGTCCTCTAAGGAAGCAGTAATGGTCCGAGCATGTCTTTCTGCCCTACACATTGTACTGGCAACTGGATTTTTCTCGATAAATTTCTGCATTTTGTTAGGTACGATTATCCCATGTGTCACATTCATCATCAGCAAGCTAATGAAGGGACATGATATCTCCAAAGCGTCCAGCCCAACAATTTGAAATCACACTACGCTTTGTTATGTCTCAGGCGCAAAAAGAGGTTGAATTAGAACAAGTTTGAAAGGCGAGCAGTGGCGCCAGTCATCAAGGCTTCAACCCTGGCTGCTGTCCATTAGCACATCTTTTGCATAAATTCATAATTCAATCTTTTGGTTTTTTTTTTAATCTAAAGAGGAGAGAATAACAAAGCACGTCTCCTGACCTCAGAAACTCTTCAGGAGTTGCCTTGGGAAGTGTAAGTGTCAGCAGCTGAACAGTTTGATGGTGGGTGTGATTGTGCAGGAAACGGCCAGAAAGGCAGGGACTGGGAGAAAAAGCAGGAGCTTGTAAAAGGAGCTGGGGTGCAACCCTGGAGAATGGTGCTAAGATCACCAAAAATACAGCAAGAATCGCGCATTGCCATTCATCCTGCCACAACTCTCACCCTGTCACGATATAAATTTCAAAACCTGTTTCATTCTTTTTAGGCTTTTAGGCTATCGAATTTAATTAAAATTACTTTGTAATGTCTGGGAGCAATTCCTAGCTCTTTAGAAGGCAGGTTTGAACAGACAGCTTCTCTCTCCCTCGCCTTCTCTCTCCCTCTCATCTTTTTCTCTGCTTCTCTTCATCCTTCTCTTCTTTATCCGTATCAGTTCTCTCTCTCTCTCTCTCTCTGCTTTGCCCCATCCCCTTTATCTCTCCTTTCCTCTCACCTTTCTCCTTTTCTGACCTCTTCTCTCTCTTTCTCTCCCTCTCTTTATCTCTCACTCTTCCCTCCCTCTCATCATACTTTCTCACTTTCTCTGTCTCTCTCTCTCTTACACTATGGGTATCTATGGCAGAAAATGCAGTCTGTCAAGGTTCCACTCATGTCCCAGCACCAGCGCATTTCCCCTGATCTACCTCTTTATTTGTGATTTGTTTGGCACTGAGTGCTTAATGTTTTTATTTATTTAAAATCTTTTCTATACCGTCATTCAGTATATTACCGTCACAACGGTTTACATAGAGGCACATATAGTAAATTGTACATGTTTCTGTTCCTAATAGTAGGGTGGTGCCCTATAAGCTCGGTAACATAGTTTCGTAATAAAGGCTATATGTTCAGTGTTGTTTAATCTGACCTGTGACTACAATAAAGACTTATTTTATACATTTCAATTAAGGGTGTAGTAAACAAACCATGACGTACATACATATACTGTGCTAGTGCTGTATAAAGATTTTGTGTGTACAGCTTTCAGCGTTTCTCTCTTTCTCGCTCTCCTTGTGAAAAGGCTTCTCTAAAGAGCCGCGTCTTTAAGCTCTTTTTGAAAGACCTTGAAGTCTCTCTGTAGTCTTACCTCTGTGGGCATGGTGTTCCATGATAGTGCTCTTTCTCTGACTTGTGTTAGTTTGTGTTGGTTTTTAATGCTTAAAAACCAACAATATATATATATATATATATTGTGACAAGAAAATAAAGACCAAGGCAGTTACTCGGGGATTTTTTTGCATCACGGGTAGCTAACAGCCTCATCTACATGGAACTCACATGTAATGAGTGCTATTAGCTACGCGGGAGTTTGAATGTGCATTTTGGATGCGCTGACCTCCTTATTGCATCGGGGGTTATGGACACGTGCGCTAGGCTCAGCGCACGTGATTGCGCTGGCCTGAAGATGGGGTAGAAGCGATTCTTTCTAAAGGATTTAGTAGAAGCGTGAAAGTCTTTTTTTTTTTTTTTTTTTTAGAAACTATCTGGCTTAGAAACATTAAGTATCCGTAAACGTGAGGTGGATATTTGTAACAATCCCATTTGATATTTGCTGACAATGACTTCTTTAATTCCTGTGCAGCCAGGAACGTTAATGGTTTTTGGTTTTTTTTCCTGTGCGCTGGGGGGAGGCTCTGGACTGCAGCCGTAAGCGGTGGTGTAGGTGGCTCATAATCTGAGCACAGCAGAAGGGGGGACTTTCACATCCCTGCTCATGCATAAGAAAAGCTGGGCTAAAAAGTGCACATCATCAGTAATAAACATGTTCCAAAGGAAAATCTCTCTCCATGAGGTTAGAAAAACAGTGCTAATTGCCTATACAATGTGTATGCAGCCAGCTCATCCATGGTCCTGGTGGAACGAAGCCAGCTTGCAAGTAAAATATTCTTTATTAATATTTTCTTTTTTTTTTTTTTTAGAACATGTGTTGCTTTAGCAGTGACCCATGAAAACTGGAATGTAACTCAGTTACACAAATTCAAAATTGACGCATTGCTGTGCTTTATTTGTGAACATTCATGAGTTTTCTCCTTTAGAATCCGGGGCAAAAGGTTTTAGCCAGCAGACCCGGTAGTTAGCGATTTAAAGAGCACGAAATGATCAGTTGCATCTAGGCTCAGGGACACAGCTCATCTAGTTTTTGAATGCTACTCATTTGTCATTCTTTGTGAACACTGAACAATTCATTGTGTTTAAAGTACTGAAAACGTATTCATCTTTTTTTTTTTTTTTAACCTGGTCAATCATTCTTCAGGTCTAGATGCAATTGTCAAAATATAGCAGCTTTGTAAGGTACCGTTTGGCAGGATGTTTGCATTTTAGCTTTTACCTTACCACTTCCCAGTTTTGAAATGGTGCATCTTTTGCCCAAGGACTTAATTTCCTGCAATCCCAGAGTAAATACTCCATCTAAGTTATGTTTTCTATAAAATGCACTATGGCACTTTTGTCCAGTTCTTCAACTGAGTATTTCAGGGAAAAGATCCCCCAGGGTTCATTATGCACGTTTTTACTTGCATGACATTTTGCATGACATTTCTTGCCCAGAAGCTGTAGAAAATTGAATCCTAGGGCAAATGTCTAATTCAAAATCATGCCAGCAATCTGACTCTGGAGCTTTCTGCACCTCTCTCTGCCTTACTTTTGTGCAGTCTGACCGTCAGTATACAAACACTCGATTATATTTACTTTTTGCTAAGTGCAAATAAAATCTGTTTCACTACAAAAAAAACCCCAACAACAAACAAACAAACAACCAAACAAACCAAAGCCAGAAGTTCCATGTAGACCTGATTATCCCGTTTTAGGAGATGCATGCACGTGTAGCCCTGTTTCAGGATAATTTCCTACCCCTGACGTGTCCTGAAAATTTGGTGTGGACAGGACCCCAAAAGCAAACGTTTTATTAGAGAATAGACACACATAAACGTACACAGACGTGGTGATCGCTCATTAGCCTTTTTTTATTTTTTGCCTTTGGAAGGGAGACTAAAACAGCATCGTGTCTAATCACATCTGCACTATAAAAATTAATTTGTTGCCAAATTATCACATATATAAAATGTTTAACTTATTAGTGTTCATTAATAGTTCATATTAGAATTTCCCAATAGAATAATTTGTTATTGATAAAAACGGATTGTTTGGTAGGAACCTGTAAGAATTAATTTCGGAGAAAGCAAGAGTTAATGTGATTCATTCGTTTCTTCTGGTGTGTTGCCCGGTTGCCTTACAGTTTTCTAACATTTTAATGTTTTATAAAAATTCTTTATTTGTTAAAGAAACAGACAGAAGTTAAATATACATTCAATGTCAGCCACATAATAAAACAGAAAAACAGGAAAAAAAAAATCTCTAAGTGGTTTATAAAAACAAAATGTTAATATACCATAATAGAATAATAAGCCCCAAAATACTTCCAAATAGAACAATATCTAATGCTTTCTTCTTTGTCAGCTTTTCAATATAAGTAAGCTCAAAGAAAGGTTTATGTAAATGATTGGTATTTAATCTTTTTTTTTATGTTCCACTAATGAAAGGACTTAATAAAAACTGTAAACTTGGTTTTCAGATATTTATTTGGGGCTTGACTTCTTGTAGAAGAGCCCGGGAAGAGGTGGCAAATGTACTGGTGACTGCGGTAAATCAGGAAAACAAGGACAAAATCCAAGCAACATCCAGAAACGTCTTGCGCTCCACAGTGAGTGAAAATGGCCTCTTTAAATCGAGTTTCCTGTTCCAGGGCCTTCCGAAACAGATCCCACAGGAGTGACTTAATTTTGCTCTATTGTCTTTAATATTTTTCAGAGAAATTGCAATATTGGCCGGTAGTGCCTTTAGCCTACCTTACCAGCTTCAGTATCGAGTTAAAAGAAACAGATAATAAGCGCACACATTACTCGCACACCCTAGCATACCCCATACCAAATGCACGAGTGCACATTACACATATTTAGTACGTTTGAGCAAAGTTCGGTTTCATCTTACAGATCACTACAGCGCCTTTGATCACAGACTAAAATCCTTGGACACTTGAAATGTGCAAATTAGCTGTTTCATGATTTGATTTGTCGAAAATGAATAATCTCAGAAACCCAAGTTAAGAACTTTCATTGCGCTGATTTGAACTGGTAGCGTTCATCTGCCTTCTGTCAACGTTATCCCTGTTTCTCATTAATTTCTTGAAAGAAGCCATTTAACATAAAATGCTTTAAAAACCTTAAAAGTGAGAGCAAACTATTTTTTGCTTTTGCTGAAGTAGGGTAGAGCCTAGCTTTATTAATGAGGTGTAATGTTTACCAAAAGCGAGTTTGTTTGCTCTGTAAACAGTAAAGCAGTAGAGCAAAACAGACTTTGTTTAATAAGAAAATATACTCATCTTTCTTTATATATACATATATACTTTTTTTTTCAAACGTTACTTTTAAAGAATCAGAATTAAAAACAAATGGAGGGAATTGCTACCGTATTACCCTCAGCTTTCTTATCAAATTGTTCATCATAATTACGCTCTCCACCAACACAAACACACACAGGAAAAAAAAAAACGCATTAATAATGTTTCTTAAATTTGTATTTCCCTGATTGTTTGTTTAGTGAGTGGGTTTTTGCCAACTTCCTGAGGTTTCATGTCTGATTCTGCGGAGTAGACACGTTTTCTTCTAAATAAAGAGAGAACGAGGAGCCGAGGAGCTGAGCTGCAGAAGGGGCATCCAGAGCTATTAACGGGTAAGTAAGGGCAGGAGAAGTCGATCGCTAGCCGCCGCCTCCTCCTTCTCTTTCTCATTACCATTGTGGTTAAAACCCCAAATTGTCCACATTCTCTGAGGTCAGATATTTGCAAACTGAGCTTTGCTTTTTACGTCGGTTTACTAATTTTTGAGGGGAGAGTGGAATGTAGCAAGCCAACTTGTTTTTTCTTTTTTTTAATTGATTTTTTTTAAGAAAAGGAATCACTGGGTAGGTTTTCAGTCATTTTTGCTTCTCTGTATCAGCTATTTTAGTATTTGAATCAGTTTTCTTATACCATAAATTTATCGTTTTCTTGGGTTCTAATACAAGTGGTATTATTATTGTAGTAACAAAAGGCTGCCTGTGTATTTTGATTGTATGCATCATCTCCAAGGGAATTTGTCAAGTTTAAATATAGGATTGCAAAATAAATAGAAGTAATTTGGAAACATCTAGCCTTGAAAGAAGAATGTTATTAAATGGGCCTTTACCATATATTAAATGATTGCTTGAATGAATTTAAAATGAATTAAAAAATATATCATTATGTCTCTGTCTTCCATTTCTGTGACAATACCTAATCAATTTTCCTTTTTGACAATGATATTTCTTGAGATAGACAAAACAAGGCATTTAATTATCATAAATCATAACAGTTCTGTATGACAACAAACACTTTTTATTTTGTTTGGATTCCTGAGCGTAACGATTACCGATCGCTAGTACCCACTGATAAACATTTTATTTTACTGTGAAGTGTCAGGAGCCTATGCTCTGCTGAGAAGTATGAACAGAAAATGAACAGTTCCAATGAAATAAATGAATCTGGTCAGCACATCTTCACAATCAGTCCTAAGACATTTAAGTTATGTATCAAGGGTAATGGTGAACTTTAAGTTGTTGACCTCAAATATAGGAAGCAAAATATAGTGCAAGTAATTTTTGGGCCACGCAAATTACAGGGGCGATGTCTAAATGTTGTGTTTGTGCAGAAGTAAAGATCAATAAACAAAAGAACATATCAGGTGAGACCGTTTTAGTGAATTAATTTAATACATTTATAGAGCAGCTTTCAGCTGTACTCCCTTCATCAGGTCTGTTAGTGTAGAACTATAATAAAGAGCTATCAGCTATATATATATGATTTGTTTATTGATCTTTATTTCCGTACATTCAAGAGAACTCGTACGGCAATCATACGACTGAGATCCGGTCACTGGCTCTTGCTTTCCTGCTTGAGAAGGGATTCCTGATGTTGTCCACTAGATGGCACCAGAGCTTCTGTAGACCCGCGTAAGCTGGTTCACTTATATGGCTCAAGGCAAGATTAGTGGGATCAGAAGCCTAGGTCCGCACGCAGCGTGTGCAGCATTGACCGAAGCTTTTTGGTCTTTCTCTTTGGCAAATTATTCGTTCCATTTATATAGTAAAGGAAAATTGACTTTATAGGAGCACGTTCATTTCATAGGCTGATGGAGTTATTCAAGAGTTTTTATGGAAAATAAATATATAGAAATCAATGCATCCAATTTTTTGAGTGACAAAATAATAACTTCTAAATTTCAAAGGGAGAAAATGAGAACAATTTTATCCAATTATTTTCCACTTGGAGGGTGTAGCGGGGACAAATTTTCAAAGTTTCTTGTGAACTGAAATCCTAGGCCTGCTATTAAGCTCAGAAGATACTAATTAAAATGATTCCAGTGTTTTAAACATTTTTAGAAAGTTCCAGTGAATAAAAAATAAAATAAAATCATAGTTTCATATTACCAAGTCTGATGAATATATTTGATAAGAACTTAAAAATAAAATACTGAAAGTTTACATTTCAACATGCTAAATTCAGCTCCTGTTTAGACTGTGAACTGGAATAATCCATACAAGAGAACAGTGTGATCCAGTTTCTTCAATATGTTCCTGCTGAAAAAAAGTGCATTTAAAATAATTTTATAAAAGTTAAGGGCCTGATTTTCAAAAGCATTTTTGTGCTTAAAACTGGGCTTTACATGTGTAAGTGCACTTTATCTGTGCAAATGTGCTTTTGAAAATTGCTACAATATATGTCATTGAATTATCCTTAGGTTTTATCCACATTAAGTGCACTTTTCAGGGGCAAATGGCTTTTGAAAACTGCTACAACAGTGTGTTACATTTACACATGTAATTCCTTTGAAAAATTGCCTGAATGCTTTCACAGATAAAATTTAAACATTTCTAGAACTCACAGAAATATTTGGAGTTTAAAATTATAAATTTGGAGGGAGGGAGAGAGAGAGAGAGAGAGGCAAATAGACTGATTTTAAAGGTGGAAATAACTCAGAATAAGCATCACAAATATAGAACAGCAGAACATCTCATGTTTCTAGCATGAAGAGAATTGGAAAACGACAAAACAAAGGTCAGAAAATTATGTTCTTTTAGAAATAGGATATTCAGTGAATCAAAACCCCTTACTCTGCACAGTAGATGTTTTGGGTGTAATTATAAATAACATAGAAACATATCTAAACATAGATACACAATACAAAACCACCAGAAGCAAAGCTGGTTTGTTAATTAATTAATTAATTAATTAATGATTAATGAATGTATGGATTGCATTAAATTTTCCAAATACATTATCACCGGAACATAAAAATAGAATTGAAAAATATTAATTAAAATCACAAATTATGACAGAAAATATTCAGAAAGTATGTCTTAAGGAAAATAGGAAACATTGCGTACCACAGTTTACAAAAATCCCAGGAGGAGGGGAGATACGAAGGAACCCCCCTCTGATGGCTCCCTTGTCTTGCTGATAAGGTAATGGATAAGTTATGTTAGGGGGTTTTCTCATGTGCCCCTTAACTGATGGGTTGGGAGGACCAACCTACTTTATTTTTTCCCCCAGCACTTTCCTGCTGCTTCTTTGGACCTCCAGCTCTATGGGACTGGCCTCTGTTGGGTTCAGTACCAGGAGCCTTCATTCACAACTGCCTGAGGGTTCTTACCTATTTCTATGTCTCCCTACCCACTCAGCCCAGCCATTGCAGTGACAGTCCTCAGCCAGGGGCCCTAAACTGCACTTTCCTTCAGAATTCAATGAATGTGGACCCTAGGTCTGGCTGCTAGGTGTCGCCAACCAATGATGGATGAAATGCCCCTCCCCCCTCTTTTCCTCCACAGCATCCCCAGCTAATTTAGGAAGTTGAAGATCTGACCCAGGAATGGATCCCAGGCCTTTATGTATGGTTGTAAAGTATTTGAAAACTTACTTTATTTAATACAGGGCTGGTGAACTCCAGTCCTCCAGTGCCACAACCAGGCCAGGTTTTCAGGATATCCACAATGAATAAGCATGAGAAAGATTCCCATGCACTGCCTCTATTGTATGCAAATCTATCTCATGCATATTCGTTGTGGATATCCTGAAAACCTGGCCTGGTTGTGGCACTCCAGGACTGGAGTTCACTATCCCTGATTTAATATATCATTCATTTCTGGCACTCCTTTCTTGGAGACTAATATACTAAAGTGTGCTAATGCTAACACATAAAGCACTGCTAGCATGCGACATCTAGTTTTTACAATTAACACACACCTTTAATGTGTATAAATTAGCACATGAGGGTTTTAATGCAAAAACTATGCAAATGAGGTAATGAGATGCAAAACAGCTCATTACCTAATACCTATAACCACATAGTAAAATAACACACATTAAAACTTGCAAAAGTGAGCACAGATCTCTTAATACAAAAATATTTAACTACAGCTTGAGAAGGTGCAGCAGTAATGTCTGCTATTGCGTTCACTTTTAGTAAAGTAAACCAAAACCCATTTGCATCTCATTAACATGGGCCAATAATACAACTTAATGAACACACATTAGCAGTTGATGTTAATAAAATTTAGTACCTTGACCTCTTGCTATGAAGCAAACTTTAATTTGCAAATATATTTTGTTCTTAAAAGACCTGTAATAGCTGATTGAGAAATGCAGATATATGGCGTGGTGGTGAGAGGTGGAGGAGGATACAATCTTTCTGATTGCAAACAACCTGCAAAGAATTCAGAATGTTGGACATGGATTCTGGGAAATCCTAGCAAACGTCTGTCCTGGAAAGCAATAGAATCTGCTTCCCTTGCAGTCGTTTCCTGCAGAGATCCCTGCATGCCACCCAGCCGACCCTGCATGCATTGGAAGTCACATCCCTTAAAATGCTTGACAGAAGCAGAGTGCAGACGCCATGCAAAGGGAGGAGGGACACAAGCATTTTTGCTGGGGATGAGACCCCAGAAAGATGAGGAACTGTCCTGCAAGCAGTTAAAGTGAAAAACTAAATCTGTAACTGCGCAGGGGCTCTGACTTTCCTTCTAGAATTGCATTTTGAGGTGTTTTCTGTTCTCCATCCAGAGCACAAGTGCTTAGCAAGCAGGACCTTTTCAGGCCATTTGTCCAGGTCGGGGAAGTAAAGTACACGTGCAGAACGGCCTTTTCAAACGTGCCCAGGTACTTATCCTCTTTTTCCTCTGCCTGCAGAAAAAGGAGGTGCAAAGTCCATGGAGATGTTTGGGTAAGTGAATTTTCAAAAGAAAAAATGCACTTGCAATTTGCATCTAGGCATGGCTACTTAAAAGGCTGTTTTATTAAGATCCTTAGGGAAAAAAAATGCACATAAATGTGGTAACTGTAGCCTAAGGATTTTCCAGACTTGCCCATTATATATATGGCTAAAGACTGCTTACACACAGGTCGCCTTACATCAAGCCGCTAGGCAACTCATCATCCAAAAATGTACCACTGTCTGTTCTAGATGTTAAATTTTGTGACTCCTAGGTTTTTAGATCAAAAGCAAAACTTTTGTTGGGTCATTTTGTAGGGATGTGAGGTTATTTTAAAATGACATGAAAACATCATCAAATTTTGTTTTACTGTTTTGTGTCATTTCCTGTCCGGAATGACACAAACATACAAATTAAATTTAGTTTAGTGTCATTATGCCATTTTTGTAAACGCTATTAGTTAAGCATGCATGTTGTAATAATATAATGAAAAGTAAACGAAAACGAACAAACGAAACAATGTGCATGGAAACCCGAAACGATAGAAACGTAACACATCAGCCTTTTTTTTTTCTGTGCATACCTGTAACATATCGAACATTAGAAATTAGGAAAAATTCCACATTAAGAAGAACCCTAATCCTATCATCCTAAGAAAGGCAGCTGACTGATGGCTAGGTCTCCAGAATGAGAGAAAAGATAAATGTGTTTAGTCACAACTATTGCTGGGCAAATTACAGTTTAGAAGATTTTCTGACATTGAGTTTTTATTTCACAGCGTTATTGAGCTCTGGGTTCCGATTGTGGCACAAACATACAGTTCTGCGCAAATGACCTGTGAAAGACCACATATCTCAATGACCCGGGTTTACTTCTCTCTGGAAAACAAAATTAAAGAGAGCCTAGTTTTGTTCCAGCACGGAATGTAATATCTCTCACAGGAGGATACTTTTTCTCTAGTTTGAAGAAAGCCAACAAAGCATGATACATGAGATGGGCCCCTTCTTTTTCATGTTTTTAAATATGAACAGAATATTAGAAGATTCACAGGCCAGAAAAAATGCATGTGGCCGACAGACTTTAATGCAGTGCAAGAGTAACAGTTCATTATAACTGTGAATAAACATACATACTGGTAACTGACTGCAGGACCTTTCATTGTTTTATTATTTCAATTTGTAAGATATTATAGAAAGGTGCAGGATCTTAACTGTGAGAATTTTATTTCATCCCCAGTACAAGATGCTTCAAAGTAAATTTATTTGGGGAAAATCATTTATTCTTACTACCTCCCTGAAGCTGTGAGAGGCAAGTCAGATAAACATGCATCAGGGACCATTTCAGAAAGTAAAGAATTTCCACCTGATTTGGTAACAATTAACAGAACAATATTTGTAATCACTTTCTCAGGAAATGCATTTTTTTTCCTAAATATTTGATCACTATGGAAAAAACCCTCCAATACCGAGTTATGAATGGAAGCACATAACTAATCAGAAAGCTGCAGTAGCGACCAATCAGAAGTTGTTAAAACCACAGCTGCTTTCTGATTGGTCACTGTTTCTGCTGAAAGAAAGGGTCACTTATGATATAAAATAAATTGAAGAAGCTCAACCACCTTACACAAGTGGAAGAGGAGAGATAAGAGGAGGAGTGTCAGAAAAAGAAACAAAGCAGAGGAGCAGACAAGCCATTCATGTAGCAAAATTTATATTCCATATAATTAAAACATTGAAAAGCTTGAATATGGCATGTCAGTGCTACTCTTAGCATAACTAATATCATGTCACATAAAACACACAAAAAATGTGAACCTGTTCATAAAAAAAAAAAAAAAAGGTAAATAATGCCCCAACATGGTCATTTTCATGTTTTTTTGGCCTGCTTCAGAGGAACTTAATAAAAAGAACTAAAGCAGAACCTTCTCTTCTCAAGGACAAGGATACTGTTTGGTATGAAAACTGGAAATCTAGAAGAGTGTGAAATCCGACGACGTTGCTTTATTTGTTCGTTCATATGTTTCTTGAGGTCAGTGACTCAGTAAATTCACATCATCCCGCTGACTTGTTCTCATTCGTGAAACCACAGAAAACAAAACAAAACAAACCGGGAGATGACAGAGGTGCCAGTGTCTGCAGAATGGCTTCGGCACAGTATCTTCTGTATTATATCCCAGTATTGTTTGTTGTCACTTTCAATCCAGAGGGCCGGGATGAAGCGAGCAAGCTGCAACGCGCCATGTACAGTGTAATATTGCGGGCTGGTAATAGGGAAATGGGGATGGAGTCACTCCGTCTCTGTTTTAGCTGATCGCTTTCTACAGGGACCAGCAGTTATTTCAATCTAATTCTCCTTCTTGGGCACTTGTTTTTCTCTGGTGAAAGTTTCTACCATCACTTCCCCCCCCAAACAGTTTTGCCTCTGTTGGACCGTGAACTCATAACATGCCCAGTAAGCAAAGAAAAACAGATTACTTACACAATTTTTTTTTTTTTAAATCTCACCCATCTGGATGGCCCTGGAGGGCTCAGCTGACGATCTCCGCCTAACCAAAATGTATTTGTTTGTTTGCTTTTCGTATGTTTTTACAAGGCTTTTGTAACTTATTTCCCGACATGGGATCCAGATGAATTATTTCTGGTAAGAATACTTAAAAGGGAAAGTAATGAAAGCTGGTTTGTAAACTGGACAGGTTTGCCCTGAAAGCACTTCTCGTGCTATTTTTATTTAATTCCGAAGTGGCTCTTTTGAAATGCTCTCCCAGGACACAAACATCTGGTTTGTCTCATCTGTAATTTCTGTGAGAGTGGCTTTTGCTTGAATTTTCAGTCGCTCCTTCACTGGAGCTCCCTCCCCCCCCTAATCCCTCCCAAACACTCAGGGCTCGACTCACCAAGATCTGGAGCCTGAAAACATTTCTGAGGGATAAGGTATTTGCCAAATTTTGGTGATGAGAGTCACACCGCTGCTCAGAGGCGGTAAAGGAAACAAACGAAATTAAAGGGGAGAAAAAAAAACCCAATCAAAATGAAAAACAAAAATAAAATTCCTGTTAATGTCCTTCCTGCTGCTATCCCAGGACTCTCGGTTTTCTGGAGTCAGAGGAGCACCGTGTCTGGAAAGGCAGAAAGAGAGATCCACCTCCTGCATTTCTCAGGCACTCCTGCAATTTTTTTAGTGCATCAAGGGCTGCAATAAATAATGTGAAAATAATCCCACTCCTGGCTGAAGTAAGTGACGTCTTCTGTGCACTCTCATCTGCCTCTTCCAAGCCATTTTATGAGTACATAAAATGTGCCAGAGCGCTGCCACCTCCCTCTCCAGCTGGACCTTAAACGAGCATGGTCCCTTTTGGTATAGGACTGCCTACCAAAGAAGAAATAGCCAGCTGTACATAAGAGAAAAAGGGTAGACTGTGCTTTGGGAAAACAAGCGATTTCATTGTTAATAACGCAATTTTCTTTCAATCCATGCAGCTTACCCCTGCTCCTTCAGGCTTCCAGTTCAGTTTTAACCAGCCTTTGCTGGGCTATAGCATTGTGAGCCTTCATTTACAACTGCCAGGGTGGCAGGGGAGATCAGTGTGCAATCATTTTTTCCTGAATTAGGCAATTTCAACAAAATTGCCTAATTCGGAATGGTTCGGGAGAACCGAAAAAAATTGAATTTTTTTCCGAAATTTTGGAAAAAATTCATTTTCGGGTTAGTGCACACTAATGGAAGTTAGTGCACGCTAACTCCCAATAGTGTGCACTAACCCGAAAATCTGGGCACCTGAAAAAAAAACAAACCCGAACCACGGGAAAAACGAAACTCCTATTGGGGGAGCCCCGAAACGAAGCCCGACATGAAATTCTAACCCGAAGCACATCTCTAATCAGGGGTCCCCCTATTTTTATAGCATGGCACTTGCGACTAAGCCATCGGGCTGACGCTAATACAAACCTTTCTTAATACAATGAATTTTGAATTCTGTAAATACAGCACATCTGGGCATAGCATGGCACCAGTTACCAGAAAGCATAACAAGGTACATAGGTGACATGATGAATTCCTGAGTACAGACTCTGATGGAGACTCCAGTAACGTGCAGAGTTTGGGATTGAAAATTCTGACAATACCAGTGAACTTTGGAGTGCAGGGGTTGAAAACATTGGCGACATGAAGGATGCATTTGATCAGGGGTGGCCAGTTCCGATTCTTAAGAGCCACAGCAGGTCATGAGATACATTTGCATGCACTTCTTCCATTGCATGCAAATCTGTCTCATGCATATTCATTGTGAAAATTCTAAAACAAAAGCAGGCCTATCCATGGCTTCTGAGGACCAAAGTTGTCCACCCCTGCCTGCCCACGACCAGCACATTACAGACCATGCTTTCCCAAGGCATAGGATAATGATGATGAAGAGCAGTAAAACATGCACAGTGATATAATAATATCATAGACGATGTCAGAAGAAGACCATCTGCCCATACACTCTGCCCAGTTATAATATCCACACTATTAAAGATACAACCCATGAAATCAAACAGGAAAACAATGAAATTTCAATTTATTTTTAATATAAAATCAAAGAAAAGCAAACAAATCTTCATTCATTTTTGTTTGGCTCATTTTAGAAAATAATTAAGCCTTTCACCATCACAAAAAACCCCCCAAAACAACCCACTAGGAGGGCCTCCGTCCCAGTGCCAGGAGCAATCCCTGGTTACTATTAGAAATGGTGCCTAAACCTGGCTGGCGCTAGGTTGTATGATAAAAGAATGATGTGGACAATTCTGGTCAATCCATATCAAAAAAGATATAGTCTAAAGAAGGTACAGAGAAGGGTGATCAACAGTAATTAAGCCGATCCTTAGAAAGAACAATCTAGACCCCGACAACCCTCTAAACTACCGCCCTATCTCAAAACTACCACTCATAGCCAAGATCATTGAAAAAGTTGTGCACTCTCAACTCACCGACCACCTAGAAAAGAACAATATCCTATATCTGACGCAATTTGGCTTCAGAAAAAAACCTCAGCACTGAAACACTGCTACTTTCACCGAGCGACACCGTGCTCAGAGGCTTTGACAATGGACAAAAATACCTACTCATCCTATTAGACCTATCAGCAGCATTCGACATGATAAACCACACTATTCTCCTGGACCGTCTCACAGAAATAGGACTAACCAACATAACCGATGGTACTCATCATACTTATGTAACAGAAGCTACCAAGTAACAATTAACATGACCTTATCCAAAAAAATTAACCTAAACACAGGAGTGCCCCAAGGTTCTGCCCTATCCGCAACACTCTTCAACATATACTTACTGCCAATATGTCAACTCCTAAATGAACTCGACCTGACCCACTTCCTCTATGCCGATGACATACAATTACTAATATCAATTCAAAATTCACTGGAAGAAACCTACAAAAAAACAGCCACATACCTATCCACAATAAAACTACTAACCTGCATGAAACTAATAATAAACATCGTAAAAAATGAAATAATAATCATGGAACGAATCCCAGCCCCTCACCACCACCACCACCCCTCATGCTCGAGAATCAAATGGCACCTATTTCCCCAGTCACATATACACACAACCTAGGAATCATCATTGACAACAAATTATCCTTCAAGTACCACATAACAACTAAAATTAAGGAGGAATATCAAAAACTATTAACACTAAGACATCTAAAACTATTTCTAACACCAGAAGATTTCAGAACTGTACTTCAACTACTCATTTTCTCCAACATTGACTACTGCAGCTCCTTACCACTTGGACTACCGTTCTCCAACATCAGACCACAAAATACTGAATAGAATACAAGACACTGACCATCACACACAAATTAATACATAAAGAGCAAGCAGACTGGTCAGCCATAAACATCAGCCTTTACACTCCTCAACAATACCTATGATCAAACAACAAAGGCCTTCTGAAAATTCCATCCATCCAAACAGCACAACTCACAACAATCCGAGAAAGAGCATTCTCCCTCGCCAGCCCCAAAATATGTAACACACTTCCTACCAAACTAAGAATGTAACCCAATTTAAAATCATTCAAGAAAGATCTGAAAACCTGGCTATTCACCAAAGCCTACAAAGACACCCAAGATCAACCCAACGGCTCCCTCACAACAGACCTCCTAACCGGACATAAACATACCCAGATCCCTTAGACAATATAACACCCTGAACACTTAATTTTGCCAACTGTGAACATAACTACTCCCCATAATTCTTAAATGCCACCTTACTTTTACCTGACTGAACCTGTATCTGTTCCCATCTGTACATTTACCTGTCTATGATTATGATCTTTGTACTTCCCATTTAAATTATTTTTCTCCAATCGAAACTTGTAAACCGTTGTGATGGCAAAACTGAATGATGGTATATAAAACTCGATAAATAAATAAAAATAAATAAATAAGGGGGAATGGAACAGTTCCCTGATGAGGAAAGACTAAAGAGGTTAGGGCTGTTCAGCCTGGAGAAGAGACAGCTGAGGGGGGATATGATAGAGGTGTTTAAGATCATGAGAGGTCTAGATTGGGTAAATGTGAACTGGTTATTTACTCTTTCGGATAATAGAAGGACTAGGGGGCACTCCATGAAGTTAGCATGGGGCACATTTAAAACTAATCGGAGAAAATTATTTTTCACTCAACGCACAATTAAACTCTGGAATTTGTTGCCAGAGGATGTGGTTAGTGCAGTTAATGTGGCTGGGTTCAAAAAAGGTTTGGATAAGTTCCTGGAGGAGAAGTCCATTACCTGCTATTAATCAAGTTGAGTTAGGGAATGGCCTTTGCTATTAGCATCAGTAGCATGGGATCTTCTTGGTGTTGTCAGGTTCTTGTGGCCTGGTTTTGGCCTCTGTTGGAAACAGGATGCTGGGCTTGATTGACCCTTGGTCTGACCCAACATTGCAACTTCCTATGTTCTTATGATGGTGCCGACCTTGGTTTACGTGGCCATTTCCAATCATGGCAGTGGCATGGAGGGAGCGACTGGGGATTGCTTCTGCCCCCAAGAAGAAAATTTTAAGTTCAGGGTAAGAGGGTCTGGAGATGGGGAGGGGGGAGAAGAATGGGGAGGAGCCCAGTAGTGGGTTTTTTGTTTTCTTTTTGGCTGCAGACTTTGTTTATTTGTTAGCTTTTTAACAAAGAAAAAATAAAACAAGACATAAAACTAAATGAAACAAAAAAATAATGGCTGTGCACATCTGTACATCCCTTGTGCCAGCACACTATGATTGTCTGCAAGATTTCACCTTACCCAGGACAGTCGTTCTTCTGTCCCACTTCTGTAGTCCAGCAGTTTGGGCAGATAAGCATAGAAGATCCCAGCACTCACTTTTTCCATGCCCAGCCTAATAATCTACAGAGCCAGCAATGCTAGCACGGCCATTGGCCATTTGGCACATTTTTCTCCCTTCTCAGTTTATATATGCCAGTCTTTGCAATCTCTCCAGGCTCAATTTCTGGCAAATTTGGAACCCAGTAAAATTTAGAGTGGAAAGGTATTGGGTGAGTGGTGTCAGTGCGTCAAAGGCTTTGCAGGTTTGGAGAAAATGGGCGGGACACACGAAGGTGAGTGTATGAGGGGTGACTGAGTGCGTGTGAGCTTTTCCATGCATGGAAAAGCAGGTTTGGATTAGGATAAGCACGACAAGCCTGCATGCTGTGCATCAACTTCCAGGCGCTAGGGTCAGTCAAAGTGGGGTTTTTTTTTGCTTTTTTTAAAGGCAAGCATTGCGATCCCCTGCAAGAAAAATGTCAGTGGCCCTTTAAAAGTGGCTTTGGCACAGGAGTTTCATAATATGGAAAGTCGCTCCTACCCTTCTGAGTCGTCATGCAGTAGAGTACAAGACAGCAGCATTTCAGAAGTGTAAAAAAAAAAAGAAAGATGTTGCAGGTGTCGGAATCACCCCTGTAGGAAGTAACAGGAGCTGCGTGGCTGAGGGCAGCCTTCTGACAGCCTGGAGCAAAGGTCTTCCTCTTCCTGGGCTGGCCAGGGCTTTGGGATGCTGCATTCGTAGCCCCCAGGGTGGGGAAGGAGCCCCTAGTGGCACCTGCTAGCCGGAGTTAGGCCCATGACTGCAGCATTCTGGAAGGAGCCCTGGTTCATGGCCACTGGCCAAGGGCCGCCTGCCTGCAATGACTCGAGTAAGTAGGTTGGGAAGAGGCTGTAAAATAGCAGAAGAATGAAGGTTCATGGCACCAGGATGTCAACCCTGCCTTTGATTGAGCTGGAAGGCTAGGGAAGCAGGAGGAAACTGCTGGGCAGCCCCCCCACCAAGAAAAATGAATTAACCAAATCCGTGGTTGTATGCAAATGATAGGAGTCTGTGGGCCTGGCTGAGAACGAAGTGGAGGTTGTTCCGGCTGTGTCCGCTTGCAGCTCATCCTCTGGCACGCGCCAAATATCTTTTATCATTCCGTGACATGTGTGCGTGTGGAACATGTCGTGAACATCTCCTTTTTACAACAGTTGCTATGGAAAAAAAAACCCCCACACATTTTTCTTTTTTTGCCATTTGCTTCCAGAAGTCAAAATGATTCTGGTTGAAGGAGGCAGCCAGTTAACCATCCCGAGTCCCAGGGTTTTACAGTTCCTTCTTTCTTCCTGTGCATAGTCCCTATCTCAAGGCAAGGACTGCCCTGGTCTCATTTGGGGAGGCTGCCAGCGTCACTTGAGAAGAGCTTGTGTGAAGGAAGGTGGCGTCTATGGCGAAGGGCGAAAGGCCACGAGGCTGTTTAATGAGCCTGAAAGCTCCGGTGGAGTCTGAAACATGGAGTGACTCAGAACAGGTTTCCCAGTGGTCCCCGACCAGTAATTATTCCCACGTGGCTGGCTTTGGACATTCTCCTTTGAGCCGGGCAGTGTCCTTCCAGCCCCCCCTTTCTTTCCCAGAGGGATTGGTTCACACTGAGAAATGCTGAGCCCTTATCTCCCTGAAACACGATATATCCCACAAATCACATCTTGCACATCCAAGCGAGCAGCCCAGAACTAAAAAAAAAAAAATTATTTCTAAGCATAAATCATGAGCACAAGTCAGGTTAATGTGAAGACTGAATGAAGATCTAATAAAACCTCTGTATGAAAGAAAGAATCATATTCAGGGGAGAATACAGAACTCGTTTCCAAGTGGCCTGGGTTTTTATTGCCTGAATCCCAAGCATTTGTCCCAAACTCATTCATAATGTTTATAAGGTGGTGATTAATGACAACCAGAGGTTGAAGTGGGGTACCCTTCCACCTATAAGCCCTGATCTTGCTCCCGTTATTTCTCTTAGCTTATCAGCCTCCCCCATTTCCCCATTCATCACTCACCTTTTCAGTCCATCAGTCTCTCTTCTGTACCTTTCTCTTCCAATCTCTTCCTTTCCTTTTGTTTCACCTTTCCACCAGTGCCTCTTCACTTCTCCCTTTCCTCTTTTCCCATCTCTCTTTCTCATGTCCTCTCTTGCCCACATTCCTTGCCCCATCCTCTTCTTCCCTGTTCCTTTTCTCTCTCACCTCTCCTTTCCTACAGCCTCGGCCACCTCCATGTTTCACTCTCCCCTTATCTCCACCCACATTTCACTCTCTGCCCTTTTACTCATGTCCACCTTTCTTGTCTCCCCTCTGCCGTATTCCCCTTCCCCTTCCACCATGTTCATGGTTTTCATCCTCTTCCTCCATATTCCTCTTTCCTCCTGTCACTCCACCCTCTTCTACCTGTGTTCCTCCCATATCTTATTTCCATCAGATCACTGGATTGCGGTCTCTGCAGCTGACAGCATGAGAACAGGGCATTTTATTTATTTAAAAGATTTGTTACCTGCCCTTCTATAGTTCAGGGCGGGTACAAAATATATTCATAATAGGTTAAAAACAAAATACAATAGAAGAAAAGACAGATATAAATCTCAGCAGCCTGCAGGCGATGACATAAGGGAGATCAGCCAGCTGGATAATTTGCCTTCTGGAACAGATAAGTCTTTAGAGCCTTCCTGAAAAATTTCACACGTGCTATTGTTCTTATTTCTGTAGGGAGAGAAGTCCAAAGCTCGTTCTCAGGTCTCGTCAAGATGAGCCAGTTTCAAGAAGGGAACATCCAGTAGACCCTGGTTTGAAGATGTCAGGGAGTGGGATGGAGGGTACGGATTCAGTGTGGAAGTAATCCATGGGGAGGAGACAGTATTTAGTAAAGTGCGGATAGTGAGTGCAAATTTGTATTGAATACGGTAGGCTATTGGAAGCCAGTGGAGGGGCCGAAGAACAGGGGTGGTAGGGTTACGTAAAGGTGTATTGGTCAAAAGGCGAGTTGAGAGTTTTGTATTATTTGTAGTGGACAGATGACATATGCAGGAAGACCAGAGAACTGCAGTAGTCTAGCTTGGAAAACAGAAAAGATTGAAGCACCGTGCAAAGGTCTAGAGGGTCTAGAAGAGGTTTCAAGTGCCAAAGTAGACAAAGGGGGTCATTTTCCAAAGCGATCGCACGCGAAAAGGGACTTTTCGTGTGCGATCACTAAATGGGGGGGGCGGTGTCAAGACCGGAACAGGAGGAGTTGGGGCGGCACCGGGGCGGATGCCGCAAAGACATCACGGACAGCGAAAAGGTAAGAACCCTATTCGCTGCCAATTTTGCACCCAATAGCACCACCTTTTATGATGGCGCCCCTCCCCCCCACCCCCCGTACCACGCAATTCAAAGAGCCCGGCGGTATTAGTGAATCTAGGCCAAAGTTTGAAAAATGAATAGATACAGATGGTTCTGTGATGACTCCAAGATTACGAATGGTGCCAGAGATGGTAATTGCTTGACTCTTGAAAACTATTTTCTCTGGAGTTTTTGTTGGAGGGAAATGTGAAAGGATAACGATCTCAGTTTTATTGACATTCAGGGCCAGTTTATTATGCTTTCACCAGTCTTGGACAGAAGCAAGACATACAGTAGCAAACTGAATTTTTCGGTTGATGCCCAGGATGATTTTTAAGGGAAAGAAAAATTGTAGAGTATATAATCTGCACACAACTTGTATGGTGGGTAAGAGGAACACATATACAACTGCCATGCCAAGACAATTTCTTGAATGTGTAAGGTCACACGTGTCTCATTGGACTGTTGCAGAGCACCACCTCACTTCAAGTCCTGCTAGCAAGAGAGCCTTTGGTGTGCCTTCCTGCCTGCACCCAACAGTCGGCCATCGCAGCAACAGCTGGTGGCCAGGGCGGGCTGCAACGTGCAGCACTTTCTGGAACCTTGGTAACATGGACACTGGGGTCAATGATGGCTGAGATTCCCTCCTTCCAGGGACCATGAGCATTCCTCAGCAGCATCTCCAGCTGGCGTGGGGAGCAGAGCCTTGACCCGGAAATCAAATCCAGGACCTCTGCATGACAGTGCCACTGAGTCACTGGGATAGCCCACCAACTAAAGATGTTACGGGAACCTGACCTGTCCACAGAGTCACTGCTGCACCAGGGAAGATACATTGTCTAAGCCTGTGAGGCATTGTCTGTGAAAAACAAAATTCAGTTGTAAAATGCAAGCAATGTGCTATTTGCCTTTATGGGATGCACAGAGATATCTTATCTGTCTTTAATATATTTAAGAAAAATGCAATGCCAGAATGTTGCATGATTAGCTATGCCATTGCTTTTCACCATGCTCTTAGATTGTAATTGTCATTAATCATGTCTTTACAGTGCATACAGATGTATACAGAGCTATACAGAAAGAAATAAGAAATGGCCCTTGTTCCTTAGACAATCTAGACAAGATAGATAAACAAGACACAAAGATAAAAAAAATAAGCTGATTTAAAACAGTGAAGCTGTTTTAAAGAACTAATTCAGATAGGTTATAGGTGGGATTAATTAAGTAAATCTGCATGGAATAAGGAGTCTGCATAAGGAAAGAAACCAGTGGGTGGGTGAGTGAGGAGTGGGGTGGGTGGGGCCTAAATTTGCACAATAGAAAAAAAAAGCTATAAACTCTTAACAGACAGACCATTCTACCAATAAGCTGATACTTGGAACCAAAAGATAAATGCAGCAAATCCCGCCATTAAACCATCATCTATCCTCTCCAGCAGAGACAAATATTAATCATTTAAATAAATTGAAAACATACTACCTCAGCTGAAATCACTCCAAGCTGGCTCTGAGAGGGCTGTGCCACACAGGGATGCCTCTAACCTATTTCAGACTTTATATCAAAGGCTCAAAGATTATTCAGAGTAGTTAAATCACAAGCGGATTGTGATAGATTACAGGAGGACCTTGCAAGACTGGAAGATTGGGCATCCAAATGGCAGATGAAATTTAATGTGGACAAGTGCAAGGTGATGCATATAGGGAAAAATAACCCTTGCTGTAGTTACACGATGTTAGGTTCCATATTAGGAGCTACCACCCAGGAAAAAGATCTAGGCATCATAGTAGATAACACATTGAAATCGTCGGTTCAGTGTGCTGCAGCAGTCAAAGCAAACAGAATGTTAGGAATTATTAGGAAGGGGATGGTTAATAAAATGGAAAATGTCATAATGCCTCTGTATCGCTCCATGGTGAGACCACACCTTGAATACTGTGTACAATTCTGGTCACCACATCTCAAAAAAGATATAGTTGCAATGGAGAAGGTACAGAGAAGGGTAACCAAAATGATAAAGGGGATGGAACAGCTCCCCTATGAGGAAAGACTGAAGAGGTTAGGGCTGTTCAGCTTGGAGAAGAGATGGCTGTGGGGAGATATGATAGAGGTATTTAAGATCATGAGAGGTCTTGAACGACTTGATGTGAATCGGTTATTTACACTTTCAAATAATAGAAGGACTAGAGGGAATTCCATGAAGTTAAGACTAATCGGAGAAAATTCTTTTTCAGTCAATGCACAATTAAGCTCTGGAATTTGTTGCCAGAGGATGTGGTTAGTGCAGTTAGTGTAGTTGGGTTCAAAAAAGGTTTGGATAAGTTCTTAGAGGAGAAATCCATTAACTGCTATGAATCAAGTTTACTTAGGGAATAGCCACTGCTATTAATTGCATCAGTAGCATGGGATCTTCTTGGTGTTTGGGTAATTGCCAGGTTCTTGTGGCCTGGTTTGGCCTCTGTTGGAAACAGGATGCTGGGCTTGATGGACCCTTGGTCTGGCCCAGAATGGCAATTTCTTATGTTCTTATTTTAATCACAAGGTGGGGAAATGTCGCTAGTGGGCATAACTGAACACATATACACGCATAAGCAGGTGCACATACAGCCACAGCTGTATCTTGTAAATTGTTGAGCGGGAGCCACACAGTCTATAAAATACTGTGTATCTCTGTCCCAAAAGTACACGCATATGTTTCAGTATACACACATTTTTTAAATGCAGGGATCCATATAGTTTATACAGCTATTCTATAAATGTATGCACATATATACATTAAATAATTGTAACATGTGCACTTAATAACTCTCAGTTTATAAGCAGAAGCAGCTATTTTAAAATGTTGATATATGCATGTATCTTGCTTATGGCGCACGTGCTACCAAGCACCAGTTTGCTGAGACCTCCACCAGTTGATCCAGATTTACACCAGTTCCCCCACACCCTCCACTTGATTCACACCTCCCACCCAAAAATTGCAGACAAAAGAGAAGTCAGATGTAGGGATGTGCGTTCGTTTTGGATGAAATTGCCTAATTCGCCCTGTTTCGAGGGAGCCGAAAAACAAACAAAATTTTTCCGAAATTTTGGAAAAATTCATTTTTCGGGTTAGTGCACACTAATGGGAGTTAGTGCACGCTAACGTTTAAATGTTAGCATGCACCTATGGGGAGTTAGTGCACTAACTCCATTAGTGCGCACTAACCCAAAATTTCGGGTTCCCCCCCCCAAAAAAAGCCAGAATCGCGGGATACCACATATCCGGCTAACTCTAAGTTATCTGGATATATTCAGTTATCTGGGTATATTCAGTATATCCGGCTAACTCTAAGTTATCTGGGTATATTCAGTGGTACGGCTGCACCGCTGAATATCCCAGTTATGTTAGCCAAGTATGTGTATCCAGCTAACTTAGCTAGTCGCTCAGCGGCAGAATATTTACTCCATAGAGTTTGTGGGCTTTTTATTTTTTCATTTACTTTTTTAAAAATTTCTGTTCTGCTTTTCTTGACTGGACAGCCATTGCCAGGTGGGTTACCTTAAGGTTAGGAGAGCTGCTGGCAATAGATTACAATGGAGGTAACACTTAAAGGGGGATTACAAGAGAGTTCCAATTGAATGAAGGGGTTGAGGAGTTGGATGTATAAACACTAGGGATGTGAATCGTTTTTGAACAATTAAAATTATCATCAGATAATTTTAAAATCGTCCTAAATCGTTAGAGTGCACGATACAATTCAAATGCCCCCGATTTATCTTCAGGGGCATTTGTATTGTATCGTTAAATAGGGCACGGGAATTATTTGGGGGAGGGCGGGAAAACCGGCACACCAAAACAACCCCTAAACCCACCCTGAACCTTTAAAACCAATTCCTTACCCTCCCCCACCCTCCCTACCCCCCCCCCCCCAAAATGTTAAATTACCTGGTGGTCCAGTGGGGGGGGGGGGGGAGTCCCGGCGCGATCTCCCGCTCTCGGGCCATCGGCGCCATTTTGGCTGCCACTAATTAAAATGGTGCCGATGGCCCGATAAAAAAAAATAACCCACCCGACCCTTTAAATCAACTCCCCCACCCTCCCGACCCTTTTTTTTTAGGGAGGCCCGTGCTGCTAAAAAAAACAAACCCCAAAACCTTTTAAAATTACCTGGTGGTCCAGGGGTGCCTCGAGGAGAGATCCAGGGGGGGCCTCGCGGAGAGGAGAGATCCAGGGGGGCCCCTTTGCCCTTACCATGTGACAGGGTATCTGTGCCATTGGCCGGCCCCTGTCACATAGTAGGAGCACTGGATGGCCGGCGCCATCTTTAAAGATGGCGCCGGCCATCTTTACTCATCAGCCCCTATTATATAGTATAATAGGGGCTGATGAGGCTGATCCCTGAGGCCCCCCTGGATCTCTCCCCGAGGTCCCCCTGGTCCACCAGGTAATTTTAAAAGGTTTTTGGGGGGTCGGGAGGGTGGGGTCGATTTAAAGGGGAGGGTGGGTTGGTTTTTTTTAGTGGCGTGGGCCTCCCAAAAAAAAAAAATTAGCGATGTGAATTGGAATCGGTCGTTCAGCGAGGGTTCCGGACCCCCGCTGAACGACCTCCTGCAGTCGATCTCCTGCCGGCGCCATTTTCCGTACGGAAACGATTCGCGGCAGGAGATCGCTCCAGGGCCCCCGCTGGACCCCCAGGAACTTTTGGCCAGCTTGGGGGGGCCTCCTGACCCCCACAAGACTTGCCAAAAGTCCAGCGGGGGTCCGGAACGACCTCCTGCGTCGAATCGTATTGGTCTATGGCCGCCGCCATTTTGCGGCGGCCATTTTGCAAAATGGCGCCGGCTGAAGACACCACGATTTAGTGTGCCAGATTTCCTGCTCTCCCCCTTCCCCCGATTTAGCTACGGACCCGGAGGTAATTTAAGCTACGGACCGCCGCTACGGACCCCCAGGTAATTTAAGGCATTTGGGGTGGGGGATTTAATTTAAAGGGTCGGGGTGGGTTTTAGGGGGTTTTAGTGTGCCGCTGTACCCCCAGGTAATTTAAGGCATTTGGGGGGGGGTTCGGGAGGGTGGGGGATTTAATTTAAAGGGTCGGGGGTGGGTTTTAGGGGGTTTTAGTGTGCCGGTTTTCCTGCCTTCCCCCTTCCCCCGATTTACGATTTTTTGACGATAAATCGGGGGAATTGGTATTGTATCGTGGCCCTAACGATTTTTGACGATTTAAAATATATCGGACGATATTTTAAATCGTCAAAAAACGATTCACATCCCTAATATCCCCATCACACAATATCTTTCATCCCTCCAGCTTCACACAATATCACCACCCTACCTCTTCACCCCCCAACTTAACACAATATCCCCCCAAAACAAAGTACAGCACCCCCCTCCACACCCACCCCCTCCAGAACCCCCCTAAAACTGGATCCCGCATTGGGGATGGGTGCACCCTCACATCCGTCCTGGTCGGTGCCATTTTCAAAATGACGCTAACCTGACCTTGACCCAGCCCATTGCCTGGGTCCGGTCCCCAGACCTTATCTCAGTCACATGGCTGGAGCAAGACAGGTGTGAGGATACACTCATCCCTGACGTGGGATCCATTTTAAGGTGGAGGGTTCTGGAGGCGGGGGCAGGGGTGTTGGGAGGGTGTTGGGAGGTATTGTGTGATGCTGGGGGGGCCAAGGGGGTGAGGGGATTTGTGTCACTTCAGGGCGGGGCGGAGGGGCTTTGACTTTGGGGGACACTGCCATGCACATAATTTAAAGATTTTTTTTCTATTTTGAGGGAGTTATATGTTTATGTATGTTTATATATGTGTATGTGCATGTTTGTGTATGTACCAAGGCCCTGGACTGGATTATGACTCCCTGTGATGCTTCCTGCAGAAACAACATCTGCACCTGGAGTGCACGTCACAGTCCTGGGTGGGAAACCCGTTGTTAAACAACCCCCCATTTAGGGCATTTAATTATGGGAATCCCAGCTGTAAGATCCACTCTTTCTTCTTCTGAGGGACAATACTAAAGCAAACAAAGCAGAAAATCTATGTTGATGAACTGAATGGTACCACCCAACATATTTTCTTTCCCTGATATCTCAAATGTAAGCTCAGGCCACACCTTAAAGAGCTGTTTATCATCAGGTATGGTGCCTTGATTTCTCTAAGAAAGGTGGTTAGAAAAATAGGTGTCCGGGAGAGCTTTCCAAGATGGCGACCTGAACGGTCACGCTGTGAGGAGCTCCTGATTTTTTCTTCTATTGCCCGTTTCTGAGATGTCGCACACTAAGTGCAAAGCTCGGGTTCAATGTGGAGAAAGTTCCTCCATACCGCTGGAGTCAACGCAGCCCAGGATTGGGAGCTTTTTTGCCGCGGTGCCCCCACTTACGCCGGGAGAACGGGTCACTGAGGAGCAGGATGTGGAGCGAGAGCTTGCTTCCCTGACCGAGACATCATTAAGCCCAGGATCACCAGTGAGACCGGCGCCACCAGGCCGAGATGAGGAACAAAGGACGCGAGAAACTGTAAGCCCAATGGAGGTACTCTTGAGAGAGGCAGGAACAGTTGGAAGAGGTGTAACATCGCAAGGACTTACCACACAGGAGCAAGAAGCCAAGGTAGAGCCTGTTGGAGGAGTTGGGGGAGAAGGGCTGGACTTTGCAGCTATGCTAGAGCCTTGAGCCTCAGTAATGGCGCCGGTCTAGCAGCGGGTGTGGGAAGAGAGGTGGTTCAGGAAGCCTCTAAACAAGGAAAATTGCCTATGACTATATCTGAAATAACTCTTTCCTCTATTTGGAAGTCTCTCCAGTCTTTGGAACAAAACATATTGGGTTTATCTAAGGAAGTCTTGGAAGTTAAACAGCAAGTGAAACGCAATGCTACTGAAATTGCGGTGCAAAATAATAAAATAGAAAAACTGGAAACACGATTTGCTGAGGTGGAAAAAAATTCAGTCAGCCATAATTTTGAATGATAATGAGGTAAACAAGAGGTTAAAAAAGACTGAAAATAATTTAAGAGCACACAAGGTAAGATTTCTAAACTTTCCTGTATTAAGAAATATTGCTCCGTTAGAATTATTTAAGTTGTATGTGTCTCAAATATTGAAAGTTCAGGAAGAAGTTATCACAAAGGCGTATTATCTATATCCAACCAAAGATAATCGAGATAACATAGAAGGCCAAGCTTTACCTGATTTAACAACTCTATTGGAATCGTCACAGGAAATAGCAGTTTCACAGCGTAGACCCTTATTAGTCACTTTTGCTTTCCTGATGGACAAGAACAATAACTTTAAACAATACTTCAGGAATAATCAAGCTCTTTTCTCTGGACAAAAAGTATGGTGTTACCAAGACTTGGTTAAGCAGACATAACTAAGAAGGAGATTATTTCTAAATATGAAGGAGGAGGTGGCACAAAAGGGAACAACTTTTAAACTGCAATTTCCTTGCAAAGTGTTGCGTGTTTTTTCAGGAACAGAGCTATGTCTTTTTTCACCCAACACAGCTTAGATCCTTTCTGGATACCCACTCTAATCCCATATAGCCCTGCTGTTTGTTGTGTAATTTAAAATAGTGTTGGGCCTGTTCAGATCACCAGATAATCCTGAGATTATATTTCCATTAGATTGATATCGCTCTAATTGCTTGCTCTCCCTGTATTTCTTCTATTTGACTATAATACAGATGATTATGCCATGTAAATTTGATTTATTATTATTTTGTTGTTGTAATTATTTCTCTCTCTGTATTTAAGAGATTTCATTAACAAGTGGATGCTTGTAGGTTGTATAGAAAAAAAAAAAAAAGGTGTCCATATGTTGAACATATGGTAACAGATATGAAAAAAAGAGGTGGAAAGCACACTTGTGAAGCTTGTGAGCAGTAGTGCCAATCAACAAGCTTCAGCTGCAGCTATCATTCATTCGTGCATCTCCTTCATGTGCATTCATAATTCGATTATCTTTAAAAAATACAAAAAAAAAATGTATCTAAAGCCGAACTCATATTTGGATCAGAAATGCCAGGGTATTCTGACTTCATAAGGGAGCCTCCATAGGAAATATACATTATCAAAGCAAAATCAGGTTTGTAGGGGAATATGATTGTCAAGGGAGGGAGGAAGGGAGGATGAGGGCCTGGGGAGAAGCAGGTTTAAAAAAATTTAATGGAATTCTGACTTGGGGGTTGAGGCCACAATCACTAAAAATATAGCAAGAATCTTACACTGCCATGTATCCCGATCCTGGTAGCAACAATATGTAGGGCCGGCGCTTCCATTAGGCTAACTAGGTGGTCACCTAGAGCGCCAAAATTATGGGGGTGGCAAAATTCAATCAGTGCGAGGCCCAGCAAGGTTCTGTGCCAGAACCAATACCATCCGAGAAGGAAGCGCTGCGCTGAAGCCACCGCCGCCAGTGGGAGGGAGCACTGACCTGCAGGTGCCACCAGTAGGTAAAGTAGGGGGAAGGGGATGCATGACTGAAGGTTTCCCTAAAACACCTAATCCTCTTGCCCTGGCCCTGATAATATGTATTACAGCAGGGAGGCCAATATTCAAAAGCCATTTAGACGGATATCTCACAAGTCATCTGGATAAATGGCAAATGCAGCCTATTCAGCAACTTATCCAGCTAAATAGTTATCCGGCCAGAGATGGTACAAGGGTCTGCAGCGCTCTCTCTCTCTCCTCACGCTCACATCGTGAAACCTGCAGCCACCGACTTCCCCATCTAAGCATCCCCCATTCTGCCGCTCCTGCCTAAGCCGGTGACCTACCTTCCGGCACTGCCCCTCCCCCCCCCCCCCCCCTCCCGTCACTGCTTTCGCCTAGTGCTTCCACGGGCCCTGTATCCGGCTATAATTTAGCTGAATAAAAACGGGACGATTTAGGGGCATTCCGGGGAGGGGTTCAGTTATCTGGCCACCTAGCCAAATATCAGGTATATCCTTAACCGGCTCTCTTTAAAGATATTTATTTATTATTTATTTGCAGATTTTTATATACCGGGGTACGTAAGTAACATCACCTCGGTTTACATTAAAACAATAATTCAGCATTGCGCTTTACAATATAACATAGAAACTGACTGAGTGGTGTCGTCATTGACAAAAAAAACGTAAAATAAATAAGTGAACCATCCCTTCCCTTCCCCCCCCCCAAAAAAAAACAAAACCATATCATATCAAGGCCCTGAAAAAATCCCCATCCCGGTGTTTTTCTTTAGTTTTTGGAGAACTCTTATATTTAACAGATTTTTTTGCCATGCTGCTGCCAAAGCAATGATTTAAAGATGGCAGAGTCCCCCGTTCCCCTTCCCTCAACCCTCCTGACCCCCCCCCCCCCAATATCTTCTGGCTGTTTGCCGGGAGCAAGGGGCCCTCTGCCCCCGCTCCTGGTGGCTCCGCGCTCCTCTAAGCTTAAGTTGGGAGGGGTCAGCATGACAAATAAATAAAGAAGTTCTCCAAAGAAACAATAAAAACACTGGGACCGGGTGCTAAGATATTTTTTTGGGGGGGAGGGAAGGGAAGGCCCACTTATTTATTTTTGGGATTTTAGTTGATGACAGCCCTCCTTAGCCGGGTGTCTAACGAGAGCCGGTTTTAGCACATTGCCCGGCCGGACAACTTCAAAACCTAACCGGCTATGTTCAAACATAGCCGGTTAGGTTTCCCAGTTCTCCGGGTACATATAGCCAGATAACTTCAAACAAGTACATTCAGCAGGGACGTTTATCCCGCTGAACATGCAGGACAAGTTATCCGGCTAACTCTGCCCTGATATCTTGTCCACCAAACGGCCTAATGAATATTGGCCTCAAAAATATTCATTCTTATTTTGGTCTAAGGAAGGTAGAAATACAAAATCCAGAGATTCAAGAGGAGAAAACTGTGGCTCATGCACCAGGTCCCTTATGAAAGAGAATTTCTTAGCAGACTTCCGTGGGATTAATAGATGGGAAGGTCAAACCTTAAAGCTCCTTAAATCTCCAGTAGGAGAGGCGAAGCCACCCCTGTCATTTGCTCTGTGAGCCACTAAGAGCTGGGGGTCTATTCATGCCTGTGGTGGAGTTTCTACTAATTGGGAATCCCTAATTAGCCCTATTGGGGTTTCCCCCCCCCCCCCCTTTTGATCAACTGCATACATCTTTATTATGGTTGTGAACTTGACAGCCTTCTAATTAACCTAAATATTCGACTAATAGCACCTGCTAAGAAAACAATTCAAAGCGTGTGTATGTGTGGGGGAGGTAGGAGGGAAGGGAGCGGGACAACTCTGCTGAAATGACAGGGCTATAATATGGAAGCATTTATGCCAGCTCGGGGTAGCATGGGCCTGAACCTTTAAATTACCGCCATTCCTGGCCTGTCCATAAGTAAATAAACACTTCACACAGCTGCAGGACTAACCACAGAAAGACACCTCCCTCTCCCAGGCCTGATTGCTGAGCAAGTAATTAAGTGGGGAATGTGAGCTCTCAGTGTCAGCAGGAGATGATAAAGGTCCTCCACTGTAAATTGGCTGAGCTCTGAAGATTAACCCTTGAGGCAAACCCTGGGTGAGAGAAGGAGCCCTCTAGCTTGTGGAGGCGTTAGGTTCTTTTGTTTTGTGCGGGTAGGGATTGTTCAGATTATTATTTATTTGCTTTGCGCTGCTGTGGTGGACACATTGTGAACCCGTTATTAGAGCACTTCATAGCCCTTAGGAGGGGAATAGAAACTATGAGGAAAGTTTTGGTGAGCCCAAGACCTTTGTCACCACACCGCTCCCAATGCACACCATAAAGATGACAATTATGCAGGAGGATCTAGAAGTTATTCAGGTTCATGGTTGGGGTGGGGAAGTTGTATTCAGCGTAGCAGTAGAAAATATGCAGCTACTTTCATAATAGGTTGACCTTTAGCTGAATTAAAAAGATGAGTTCTCTTCTCATCGGAGGACAAGGTTAGGTCAGGAAAGGAAACTAAGTGCGTAGAATTGAATTTTTGTATGTATCTGCATCATTTTCTATTCTGTTCCGTCACCTGCAGGAATAGCAGGGGAAAGGTACATAGGTAACTTTTGTACCTGCACGCCTTATCGATAATTTCAAAAAGGGGAACACACCCCTGTAATTTCTATTTGGAAATTAGCCAAGGATACATGAACACAAAAGTGCTTGCATGCTTTGCTGTTACATAAGATATTAAAAATGTTAACCTCTTATCTGGATAAGAGATGAGGCTTGCACATGATGTCACAGCAGAGCGTTGAGGTTGAATACTAGGATGCATTACCAGGGCTTTCAGCCATCATTCGGACCCATCACAATGATAATGTCATTTGAGGTACAACCTGATCATCTCTTCCCAATCTGTCCTGTGCACAATTTAAGTAGCAGCCATGCACAGTGAGTGTATATATTTATATTTTATATTTATTTATTTATATTCCGATTTTGGCACTTTCAGTTACAACTCTGATAGTTAAGACAAAATTAGTTAAAAGTCAGCTGGCAGAGTACTTGGTTAGACATGAATCCTCTATTAGGTTAACAAATGTTTAGAAAACAGAAGCTCTCAGGGATACCAAAGACCTTTGTCAGGTAAACAGACCCTTAGTAGTCCTGACAGATTGCATCATTAACCATTAGTAGACTAATAAAGGCACCATCTCTATCCAATTACGTTGGTGGTTCTCCTTAAGCTAATTTTATTTGTGCCCAGTTAACACAATACTCTTGCTACTATCGAGGTCCTACATTCTGAAAATCTTCAGGCAGAGTGTAGCCACACGTGACCTCATATATGGGTCCTGAATTGGCCATATGGGTTAAGAGTGAGCTTCATTCTTGTCATTGTATGTGCAAGACAAACCCAATATAAGTTTAGTTTAGTTTATTTAGTTTACTTTGTTTAACACACGCAGTCAGAACTTTGCTCCATCGTCTTTCACCGCCCTTTCACATGTATTCCATAAAAACACCAGTACTCAATATTGGGAATTAACAGGCCGCAGCTTTATTAACATACACAACTAGCCCAAGCCATCTACAACATAACCCAGCCATTATCCGCCACCTGCCAGCAAGATAACCAACTGCAGGCCACCTGGCCAAATCCTATTTAGGCAGCATCCTACCACCTAAAACCAGCCCCTGCCACCGGTCAGCAAGGAGCCAATCCCAGCAATACCAATCGCTTGACGGGTGTTGCTCCTGCCAGTTGATGGCCCAACTGGCTACCCATCGAGCCACCATCTAGCACTAAAGAGGCTCGGGCGAACTGCCCCCACAGCAGCAACAGCAAACAACTTGCTTCTTAACACTTAAGACTTCTTAAGACTAAAAACTTGGCTTTTCAAAAAAGCATTTCCAAGCCTTGAATAATACCTCCATTAAATAGCACAAACTCTTATCCAATAACTGGACCAAATACAATTCAACCAACCTTAAATTGACAATCTTCAATACCTGCTGAACTTTTATCATACCACTGTCGTATTTATGCATTTGGTTATTTATGTTCCGTTCCATAGTGAGGTATTGCCACAGTTTCTCACATATTCTTATTTACTCACTATGCTAATCTATTACATTAATAGACTGAAATGTAAATATTGCTCTGTGCAATCTCTCCCCTTTTTCCAGTTCCAAGTTGATTTCCCTGATTTATTGTAACTTTCTCAATTCCTTTATCTGATTCACGATATTTAAAGTTCAAGGTTCTTTTTGAGAACATTGTTTTACGTTATGTTATGTTTTACACACTTTGTTAATTGTAAACCGGGTTGATGTGATGCCTGTCATGAAACTCGGTATAACAAAAACAATAAATAAATAAATAAATAAAATAAATAAACACAACAACTTAAGGGCAGGAGGGAGGGTCGCTGCTCGCCAAATCCAGGTAGGAAGGGGAGGGGGAGCCAGGACCCCTCCCCTTAAATACTCTTCACGGCTCCCGAGACTCCCCGCAGCGCCCGACCAATGGGTCAGCGCTGCGTGGGAAGTTCAAAAGCTGCTCTCCCTCCTTGTTCTCCCCCCCCTCACCTGGCGCCAAGCCACCGGAGCGCGTCCACCGTGCGTGTTAGGGCCAGGCAGCCCGACACTTCAGTTGGGCCGCCCTTTCATAACACACACAGTCAGAACTTCGCTCCGCCCTTTCACATGTATTCCATAAAAACACCAGTACTCAATATTGGGAATTAACAGGCCGCAGCTTTACGTACACAACTAGCCCGAGCCATCTACAACATAACCCAGCCGTTATTCACCATCTGCCAGCAAGACAACCAACTGCAGGCCACCTGGCCAAGTCCTATTTAGGCAGCATCCCGCCACTTAAAACCAGCCCCCACCACCGGCCAGCAAGGAGCCAATCCCACAGTACCAATCGCCTGACGGGTGATGGTCCCGCCAATTGATGCCCCAACTGGCTACCCGTCGAGCCACCGTCTGGCACTAAAGAGGCTCGGGTGAACCGCCACAGACACGGGAAGATGAGCCTATCCTGCGCCCCCCAAAGATGCGGCCCTATATTCCCTGCTGAAAACCCATTCCAAGGCCTCCTGAATGGCGTTATTAAACAAATCTCTGCCAATAAAGGACAAGTAAACCCCATACGAGCAAAAAAAGGCTCCTCTGTACATCCCAAGACCACACATGTTTTACGTGTACACCCCCCATTACTTTCACCCAGGACCCAATTTGCTGATTGGCCTTGGTCCTACAGCATCCCCAGCTATGCTGACCCATTTCCGCAGGCCTTGGAATAATATCCGACCAGCATATTACCACTTGCGGCATCCAGATCATCAGCATGGACAGGTCTTTCCTGACTATGCTAATGAACTGTCGGCCCGATAACTTGCCCCAGTCAATGCCCCCAAGTGTACCGCCGGGGGCATCGACTGGGGTTGATGAGGCTCAGAATTCAACAGGTGTTGCACCAGCAGAAGGAGTTCTGCCCAGCGCATCCCTCAGCGTCTAAGCCACCGGATGGCCCCCCTTGTGCCGCTAAGCACAAATAAGGGCCGTAGGGCCGTTGACCCGCATGTTTGTGGGCCCATATAATAAAAGAATGCCCGATGGTCCAAGCTTGATGACCATGGGGCTTGACATCTACAAAGCAAATGGAAGACAGTTAGCATAAAACCCCCACATTGCCGCCCTCCGGCCTAACATATCCCCAGAAGGTGTCAGACTTCCACCTCCTAATTTTTGTATCACCTCTTCCCCCAAGCCAGACCCTGCGGCCAATGTGGCAGCCCCAATGCGGAACAAATGGGTCCCATAGGTCGCTGCCCCCAGCCCAATCTTGGCTAGCCCCACCCTGAACACAGCCTCGAACTGATATCGTGTTAAGGGGTGTAAGTCCTGGTGCACCAGAAAATGACAGCCTCCCAGCGGGCTTATAGCTAAATAGGATTCCAAATTCGTTATTGGGCAAGTATTCAGAACGGAGTCCACCTTTAAGACTGTCCCCGCCCTGCCTGGTCCGTTTTTGATTTTGGGATTATTAACCTCGATATACCCTTCTCAACCCGTACATGACGGAGCTGTAGCCCCGTATCCTCTGCCTCCTGGCTAGTTCTAGCCAATAATTCCCCTATATGGTAAGCCTCAAAAAAGGCCAAAACAAAGGCTGTATGGAACAGACAAGCTTCGTATTCTGAGGAGCATATGGAATTTGTCACTTCCCATAACGCTACCAGAATTTTGTGAGTGACTGGCCGCCTAGAGTCATTTGGTATCCTAATGCCCCTTGCCCATCCCATCAACAGCTTACACACCGCGAATCGCCCCATGGGGTAACCCCAGCCGTGCGCTCTCATAAAGAATGAAAAACCCATCAGCTGACGAGTGACCACCGCCTTAGAGGACCCCTCCCTGTGTGCCTCCTGGATAAATTAAATAAGCCCAACATTGTGCACTGGCCCCCAGCACCATCCCCTTTGCAGAAGAAAATCTACCACCTTGGATGACCCTGCCAGATAGCTCAACCAGGTTGACGGTGCTAGTGATGCTCATTGCCCACAACAACTGCCAAGCTTCTGGGAACCAAACTTCCATAGGAAATCTGGCACGGAAGCTCCATAAGGGTTCGCCGAAAGGGCCAGGGTCATGAACAGTGACCACTTGAAACAAGAAAGAGAATCGGCGAGTTTATTAGCCATACCCGGCACGTGACGTGCCCAAGAGGACTGGAAGGCTCATCTGCATACTGCTCCCAGCATCCCCGGGGAGAGGAGTCCAGAGGTCACTGCAAGCGATCCAGGGATTGAATTCCACAGCCCCAGCTTCCAGAGGCTCTGCACCCTTTGCAGTAGAAGAGAACCGGAAGCGTGCGCTCAACGGCGCGAGAATCTCAAACTCTTCAATTCACAATTCTGGGATTATCCCCAAGAAAGGTTCGCCGGTGCCATTCCTGTGGCTTCTTCTGAATTGCAGAGTGACTGGTCGAGGCAGCAAAGTGGATGAAGGGCACCTGAGGTGACAGATATGATGGCAGCAGAGGAGCAAGAGTCCGGTACCATGGATGCAGTGGAAGCATTGGCGGAAACTTGTGGAGCAGGAACCGCAAGAGCACGGTGACCCCCCCAGCAAGAAGTCAGTCTGGTTTGGGACACGAGGGCGAGGATGGTGGGGAGACTAATGCCAGGCTGAGGGGGTTGCATCTAGCCAGCCGGAGCAATCGTTGGCGCCAGCATGCAAGGTTGGGGGGAAGAAGCGGGGAAGGTCAAAGAGCAGGCGGAGGAGAGACTGCTTGAGTTCTTCGAGATCATCCTCCCTCTCGGCGACCTATATTTATTTATTTATTTATTTATTTGAGTTTTTTTCTATACCGGCATTCACGGAAGTTCATATCATGTCGGTTTACATAAAACAAGGGGTGATCAATAAATTATAAACGTACATAACTATAACATGAGAGTATACATTTACAATTTATAACAAATTATAACAAGTGCGCAGAAAAAGCAGTTACAATAAAACAAGGATGGTTCTAACTGGGAGTAGAAGAAGAGGATGATAGAAGTTTAACAAGAAGTAGAACGTGCAGTGGTTGGTAAGTCTGTATCAGTTTAATGGGTGATAATCAGTCTTGCTGTATTTGGTGGAAGAGCATCAGTCAGGGTCCGGAAAGGCTTTCTTGAACAGCCATGTCTTAAGTCTTTTTCTGAAGGTTGGAAGACATGGTTCCTGTCGTAATTCTAAGGGGATTGAGTTCCATAGTGGGGGACCTGCTGTAGAGAAGGCCCTGTCTCTCAGTGTTATATGTTGGGTGGTATTGGCGTGTGGTACCTGTAGATATTCTCTGTACGCTTCTCTGATGGGTCTGTTGGAGGAGTGTTTTTTGAGTGCTATTTGTAGATTGAGAGGAGCCAGTCCATGAATATTTTTGAAGATTGTGGTAAGGGATTTATGGATTATTCTGTAGTGGATTGGCAGCCAGTGAAGGTCTTTAAGTACTGGTGTAATGTGATCTCTTCTCCTCTTGTTCGTTAGGATTCTTGCTGCCGTGTTCTGAATCATTTGGAGAGGTTTAGTATGGGATGATGGGAGGCCTAGTAGAATAGCGTTGCAGTAATCTATTTTCGCAAAGATTATTGCTTGGAGCAATAATCTGTAATCATGGAAATGAAATAGGGGTTTTATTCTTTTTAATGTGTGTAGTTTGTGGAAGCAGTCTTTAGTTGTTTGATTAATAAATGATTTTAGGTTTAGTCGGTTGTCTATCGAAACTCCTAGATCTCTTACTTTTGAGATTTGTAAGTTGGCTGGCGGGTTCGTGGTGATTTTGCAGTTATCTGGAGAGATTAGCAGGAATTCACTTTTTGATTGGTTTAGAATTAGGTTTAAGCTGGATAGGAGGTCATTAATTTCTTGAAAACAGTTTTCCCACAATTCTAGAGTTTTGTTGATGGATTCTTTAAGGGGGATCACAATCTGGACGTCGTCGGCATAAATAAAGTGTTTTAGGTTCAATTTGTTTAGAAGTTGGCAAAGCGGGAGAAGATATAAGTTGAAGAGTGTTGGTGAGAGAGAGGAACCTTGAGGAACTCCTTGTGAAGATGGGTATCTATGGGATTCTTTGTTTTGGATTTTAACTTTGAAACCTCTATTCTCTAAGAAAGTCTTGAACCAAGTCAGCGCTGATCCTGCAATACCGATGTTCACCAGCTGGTTTAGTAATATGGCGTTTCCCTTACTATGCCACTTGGGGACACCAATGGCAGCGGTAGCCCATGTGACATAGTAAGGGTGAAGGCCCGTCGGCGCCATTTTCAGGACTGGCAGCCAGCGGCCCTTTGCCCTTACTATGTCACAGGACCTACCGCTGCCATTGCTGGACCCCAGTGACATAGTAAGGGCAAAGGGCCGTCGGAGCCATTTTCATTGTTGGCAGCCGACAGCACAACACCAATACATTGCTCCCGGACCGCTCCTGAACGCCCGCTCCACTGACAGAGATTTGTATCAGATCTTGGGGGGTCTGGAGGGTGGGGGGTTGTACTGATTTAATTGCAAACATCTTGGGGAGGGGTCAAGATGGGGGGAGATGTTTCATTTATTCGGCAACTGTTGGGGATGGCAGGAGGGTGGGTAACTTTATTTCGCTGGGCTGGGGGGGCAGGAGGGTGTGGGGTGGTTATTTACAGAGAACAGTTGTGTTGGGTTTTTTTGGGGGGGGAGGGGGGGTTCACACACAAACAGAAAGAAAAAAGTTGCACGATCTGGGGAAGGCTCCGAAATAGCCCTCCCCAGACCACAAAACAAAATGGGGAGTAAAAAATTGGTTAGCCACTCCCCTATTTTACTACATAACATGCACAGATGCCCAGAGACAGACCACATTTAGCACCAACTATTTTCATTTTTTTTTCTTTTCACACTCTGCATCCTAGGTGCGTCTTATGGTCTGGGGCGTCTTAGCTAGGAAAAAATACATTACTTTCATTTGCATTTCACTCTTTCTTGGGACATTGCGGTCCCATTCACCTCGGTCATTTAACAGACCATTCAGCCATCTGCTTTATTTCAGCCAAATAATGCCTCACCGAAGATCAAACTTACATCAGTGCACTCGCGCAGCGCAAGCAGTGCGACGAGTTATTGCTAAGCGCACTGAGGAAGAACACGCAGCAGCAAACTACCGAAACAGACAAAGAATTGGTCTAATACGGGTCGAGCTGTCAAAAATTTGATGAGCAACGTCATAGAAGCAACAATCTTGACAGGACCTTTCAAAGGTGAAGATGTCCTCATTTCTCGCATCCCTATCATTCCAACAGATCTGCCATTTCAATTTAAGAGATTGCAATTCCCAATTCGATTGGCGTTTGCAATAACCGTCAACAAAGTTCAAGGACAATCTTTACAATTATGCAGTTTAGATCTAGAAACCGATTGCTTCTCACATGGACAATTATATGTTGCGTGTTCAAGAGTCGGCAAACCTGACAATCTCTATATCTGCACAAACAATAGAACAACTAAAAATATTGTATACCCACAAGCATTGCGAAATTGAACATATTACAGCCATGCACTTTCTCTTTTCTTTCTTATCCACTTAACCAGGCTCTGCCACAGCAATGCGTGGCTGGGTACAGCTAGTATGTATATAAAGAATCATAAAAATAACAAATAACTTCCATCTGCTTTTTCAAGGATTTTGGAATGAACCACAAAAGGTCTAGACTATCTGCATTCTTCCTTGGAGGCATTTCAAGATGGTATTCCTTTTAGCACAGGCTGCTACTGCTGTAGGCTAGGTTAAACAAAACTGTTTTTAATCGCTTTTTTAAAAGAATCATGTGAAACAATAGTCCAATCCTCATCTGGGAGCGAATTCCAAAACAAGGGCCAGAGATAGAAAAGGCCCCCTTCCCTAGTAATATCTGAACGAGCAAGCTTTAGAGATGGGATCTCAAGCACATTCCTTGAGATCAGAGATCTTTCATCTCTGATCTCAAGGAATGTGATGGCTTATAAATCTGCAAAATCACATCACAACAGAGCCAGCATAGTAACCCATACGTTTTTGGTCTAATCTGAAAAACACCGAGATCAGTTTGGTCCGACTGAAGGTATTTCCGTTGGAAGACTATACAGATGAGTATTTATTTTGAAAGATTTTTCATATAATTGATGTTAATCAGTTGATTGTGACATTTGACTTTGCAGTATAAATGAGATCAGTTTGGTCCGACATGTTTAAAATTGTTTCCTATCAATATGATCCCTGATGAAGCTTTCAGAGTGAAACATCGGCCGTGTCAGGCTTCGTTTAGAATGATTATCATTGGGACTGTGAAATTGTTCACAAAAACAGCTCAAGTGCAGAATTGTTAATTTCCTTAATGTGTATACTTCGAGCGCAGGGCCCAGTAGGCAGCAGTTCTTCAATCAGATGTAACCTAGCTTGACAGCTTGGATGTTGACGAAGCTATAGTGCTCATGGGTGATTTTAACTGGACCCTCGAGGCCCTGGACAGGAACAGCCAGGAACCACACCAGGGCTCATCAGCTGTCCTGAGGGAGTTAGTCTGCCGCTTCTCCCTGGTTGAAGTCTGGCGAGAACACCACCTCGCGTCCTCTGACACCTTCACCTTTGTCAGGGTGAGAGAAGGGGTGGTGTCCCAATCCTGAATCGATATATATCTAGCCACATGATGTCACAAGCTCGGTCCACTGCCATTAGACTGCATCGTTCATGGATTACAATATGGTGACTGTGATGGTAGGGTTGGAACCAGCCATTTGGCATTTTAACAGCTTACTGAAGGACCTGGCCTTTGTGACATCATTTTGGGAACTTTGGGATGACTGGCATGGCTACGAGTCAGTGGTGGGACGTGGGGAATGTCCGTCTCAAGATCCTCTGCCAGGAGTATGCCAGAGGTGCCAACAGGAGGTGCTATGCTGGGATCGAGCAGATAGAGGGGGAAGTGCTTGATCTTGAGAAGCACCTGCCTGTGCTTGGGGACCAAGGTCTGCAGAGCCTGTACATTGAGAACCCTCCGGAACCTAGTTTAGCATTGGAAATGGGGGGCTTACATCAGGGCACACCTTCAAATCTTTCGGGAGATGGATCGTGGCTCACGCTTCTTCTACGGGTTAGAGAAGAGAAGGGAACCAAGAAGCAGATAGCATGCCTGTTGTCTGCGGACAGGTTTCTCCTTAATGATCTGGAGAGTATTTGACCCAGAGCTAGATAATTCTACTCAACACTCTTCTCTCCAGATCCCACCAACCCAGACACCTGCAGGGTTTTATGGGAGTGACTTCCCACGTTCAGTCAGGGATGCTAGACTCACCTCTTCGTCTTGCTGAGCTCTCTGAAGCCCTAGGTCTGATGCCCTACAATAAGTCTCTGGGCATCAATGGGCTGACCATGGCGTTCTATCATCACTTCTGGAGTGAGCTAGGGCCTGACCTCCTGCGGGTCCTAGATGAAGCCCTCGAGATTGGGCAGTTACCACTGTCATGCCGCCGCACAGTGTTAACTCTGATACCTAAGAAGGGTGACCTGTGTGACGTGAAGAACTGGCATCCGCTCTCGCTGCTCAGCACAGAATATAAAATCATAGCCAAAGCCATCTCTCTACAGCTTAAGTCTGTGCTAGCCGACATGATTCACCCCAACCAGTCCTACATGATCCCGGGCTGAACCATATTTGATAATATCTATTTGGTTTGGGATCTGATCCATCTCACTCACAGGACCGGTCTGCCGATTGCCCTTCTCGCTCTAGACCGAGAGAAAGCATTTCATAGTGTAGATCATGGATACTCATGGAAACCCTGCAGGTGTTTGGGTTTGGCCCACACTTCGTGGGTCTTCTCAAACTCCTGTACAGCTCTGCAGAGTGCCTTGTGAAGGTTAATTGGTTCCTAACGGCACCTCTGGCATTTAGGTGAGGAGTGCATCAAGGATTCTTCTTGTCTGGGCAACTGTATGCATTGGCCATCAAACCTTTCCTGCACCTCCTACGCAGGAGGTTCACCAGGCTGGTGCTACAGGAACCCGAGATGCAGGTGACACTTTGGGCATATGCTGACGATGTACACCTCATGGCCCGAGATGCAGTTAATCTAGTTAGGATGCAGGAGTGTCAGCAGGTGTACTCTGCTGTGTCCTCGGCGAAGATCAACTGGGTCAAATGCTCAGGGATTTTAGTAGAATGACAGGTGGATACGCTTCTCAAAGCTTTTCATCATCTAGCTTGGAGCGGGAAGACATTGCAATACCTAGGAGTCCACCTGTTGACTGTGGAGACAACGGCCCCTGTCAAATGATACAAGCTGGAAGACAAAGTGGGCACTCGCCTGAGGTTGTGGACAGATCTACTGAGGTTGCTATCCCTCAGGGAAAGGGCCTTGGTGATCAACCAGCTAGTGGCACCACTTGATTGCCCTGAGTCCAATCCCTGAGTTCCTGGCCCTGAGGTTGCTAGATTTCTTCTGGACTGGGAAACACTGGGTCTCTGCAAGTGTTCTGAGTCTCCCACTAGGAGAGGACACACAGGGCCTGGTATGTATCCAAAGACTGGTCCGAATTTGCCACTTCCAGATGCTGCAGAGGCTTCTTTACTCAGACCCACCTCCACAGTGGCACACACTGGCCTGTCACTATCTTTGCCAGTTGTGTAACCTACAATATGATTGACAGCTTTTTTGTACTTGTCTGAGAAGTCGCGGCAGGAACTTCTCGAGGCTGCCAGTCTTTTATCAAGATCTGATTAAAGCTGGGAACTTGATCTCCATGACCAGAGAAGCCCTGGCAGCCGTGAGCATGGAGTTTCTAGTAGAGCCTCTGTTCTTCAACCCATGTCTGGGTGCATGCTGGATTCCTCCATGGTTTGCCGTTGGCTAATGCTGGCCAGCTGGCGCGCGCAAGTTACGCCTGCCACTGGCAGGCGTAACTCCATCGAACAAGGTGGGGGGGGGATTTAGGCAGGGCCAGGGGGGTGGGTTAAATAGGGGAAGGGAGGGAAAGGTGGGGGGGAGACAAAAAAAAAAGTTCCCTCCGAGGCCGCTCCGATTTCGTCGCGGCCCCGGAGGGAACGGAGGCAGGCTGCGCGGCTCGGCGCGCGCAGGCTGCCGATTTTGCACAGCCTTGCGCGCGCCGACCCCGGATTTTGTTCGTGCTGGTTGCGCGCTGTTTTTTAAAATGTACCCCATTGACTGTGAATTGCACCATGGCCCTGAAACAACTGAGCGTATTCTGAACTGGGGCTTGATAGGCTTTCCCCAGAGAAGGCTCACGTATTTTCAGAGAGAAAGCTCAGCGCTCTGTGGGTTAAAGTGTTTTACAGAGCTCTGCATGGCTCCCTGGTCATGTTAATGAAGCAGGCCGGCAAAGGGCTGTTTACACCACTGTACTCCTCTATGTCTATAAAATTAGCCTTTGCTGGGAGAGCATAAAACTGTCATCGTGGAACTCTCACTGCGACCAGCCGGTGACACTATCGAGGATTATGATGGTGGCGAGGGTGATTGTATGCTTGAATAAATAAACTCTTCAGCCATGTGGCTGATAACTAGCATTATCTCTAGCAAATACTGAAAGCTCTGCCTGTGCCAATGAGGTTTCCAGGTTAGATCCTACCGGAGCAATAAAAAGCTCTTCTTTTATGCAGTGTTTTTCTTTTTTTTTTGTCTTTTGGGATAATTTTGCTGCTAAGAGCGAAAGTCCCGTGTCACCGCGCCAGGTATGGAGCAAGCGGTCAGCGTGCACACTTCCACGTGCTCTCCCGTGCCAAGGCACCTATGTGTGCTGATTGCTGGTTCATACTCTTTTGGCTCCGCACTGTTCCTCTTAGTGTGGGAATTGTTTGAAACTGAACTGTGGGCCAAGAGGACTGTGAGGGGGCTTTAATAATTGATTCCTTTGTTGGTTACCCTACAGTACAGAGTGAAAAGCCTGCCACAAATTTGCCTGGTCATCAGCACCCCTCCCATGCCCCCTCCCCCTCCCCCAGTCCAAAATGAGTTTTCTTGGGATAGCAATGGGGCCTAGGGGTGTGCATTCGTTTTGAACTTAAATGGAAAACGCAACTTTTTTTTTTTTTTAACTTAAAAAAAAGATGAGGCTTAAACAATCGGATTTCCAACTTATTCAACATAGCTATGTTGAATACGTTGGAAATCGCGATTGTTGATCTAAATAAAAATTTAAACCCCTCACCCTCCTTAATCCCCCCCCCCAAGACTTACCAAAGCTGGCCAAAAGTTCCGTGAGGGTCCGGGAGCGGACGCGTGGGGAATCACGTGACGTCCGCGTCACGTCGGAGTGACGCGGCGTCACGTGATTCCCCTCGGGTTCGCTCCCGGACCCCTCGTTGGGCCCAAAAGGCACTTTTGGCCAGCTTGGGGGGGTCAGGAGGCCCCCCCAAGCTGGCCAAAAGTTCCTTATGGGCCCAACGAGGATTCCGGGAGTGAACCCGAGGGGAATCACGTGACGCCGCGTCACTCTGACGTGGCGCCGATGTCACGTGCTCCTTGCAAAGGAGTTCAGGAATGGCGTCCTGACCCCGCTGGACCACCAGGGAGTTTTGGTAAGTCTTGGGGGGGGGGGGGGATTAAGGCGGGTGAGGGGTTTAAATTTTTATTTGCACATATGGACATAGACTCAACTTATGGAATTCTCCATATGTCCATATTGACCGCAAATGGGACCCCCTTTTGACTTATGGACTTATGAACTTAAACTTTTGGTCTGCACATCCCTAATGGGGCCTATTCTTATTCAAGTCTACTGTTGCATTTGCTTAGAGAAATCAGCTGTAAAACGTTGTAGGAATTGTATAAAAGAAAATATAGCCAACGTTAGCACACGTTTTTCTGTAAACCACCACAGCCTTACAGTCGTGTAGAAAGTTTCTAGAATACTATAGTACACTATTTCATGTAACATATATATATATATATATGGATACTAAACCCTGTCAACAGGCAGATATTGTTTCAGCCTTGGGACCCACGTCTGATAACAGTCCTAAAGTGTTAGCTGCATTCTCCCTGTTCTTCCAGTCCTCCGATGCTGAAGGGTTTGACAGTTTAGCGTGATACAGGCTCATTCTTACGTCTCTGATATGGATGGCCTTCTTTGTACTCAAGACGCTGAGCAGTTTGGGACCAGGCAATTCCTCAGCCATCGGGTCTGTATGGCTCTTGCCAGTCGCTCATCATATCCTTGTATTGACATATTGCATCTTTCGTTACCTTCCACAGTGTTGTATTTGTTCCCAGTAGGGATGAGCAGCCAAAATCATTTTATTTTGGTTTGTTTTTCATTTTTGGGAGGGGGCAGGAGTTTTGGGTTTTTTTTTTAATTTTGTTTAAGGTTTATTTCATTTGCTGCACCAAAATAAACCATTAAAGAAAAGAGCTAAAACAGGGTCTCCCCGGGTCCCCTTCACCCCTGGGATTCCTGGGGCGTTCCTTCGGCCTCCCTGGGCTTCTCCAACCCCCTACACCCTGCCAGGAGTCCGAGGCCCAGAAATGGCGTCCAGCTCGGCTCCCGTTTGAATTTACTGCTCTCAGGGCTGAGGGCCATTTATAATTAGCTGTGGCAGGGGCAGGAGTGGCTGGAGATCCCTTCTGCCAGGACAGGAACTCCACGAAAGAAGTAAGGTGGGAGGGGGCTGGCACAGTCCCCAGCTCCGGCTGATTTATAGGGAGTGGGTGGGGGTGGCTGGGAGAGGCCCCGGCTAGGCTTAGATCAGCCCAGCTAGGTAGGTCACAGCCTTGGGTTAGTGGCAAGGAAGGATTTTAAAAACAAATTCCTAACAGTGCACGCTTTTTGGCAAAATCATCCACTATTTTCCAAAATGAAAAATCCCTCCCAATGTTTTGTGTTTTTCATTTGGCCCTTGCTTTTGTTTCAGGTAATCCAAACTGAAATGAAAATAGGCCATTTCGGTTTGGATTACTCATTTGTTTAAAATGAATGCACATCCCTAGTTATCAGGTATAATGATAATATTATGGACCAATGGCCATGGGGAAGTGCACTGGCAATAGCCAAATCCATTTCATATTAAACCTGAGCTTGGTTTGAGCCATAATTGCAGTATTAATTCACTGTATCTCCTAAGTGTCTTTCAAAATAGAATCCATCCTTGCATTGCACTTTGTTTTAGACATTGAGAGGGCAAATTTCAAAGCCATTTATGAGGGTAAGCACAGATTTGTCTAGGTATATTGGCCTAATAATTGCCCTCCTCAGAGCATGTGTGGGATTCACACCACTGTGTGCTTTCAGGTGCAAAAGGAAAAGTGGCATTCCTGGGGCCGTCTTTAGATTGGGGGAGTAAAACGTTTCCAAACGTGCGAGTGTGTGCTATTTAACACCCTCTGATTCCTTCCTTTGCCGCCCCCTTCCTCCCCTCCTCAGCCATCTGCACAAATAGCAGGTGCAGAGTACTCAGGTTTTAATGCATGCTCTTCGTACCAGCCCTGCGACTACACGAGCTCCTCAAAAGATTCCCCTCTAGCTTATATTTTTAGAATGAAGATGGAAACATATTATTAAATTCTTTAAAAGGTTGCTTCGTCCTTCTTTGAAATCACATTGTTTCGCCGCATACCATTCTTTCATGGACACAGAAAATTTCGGCAGAATAAGCACCTCTGGGCCCATCCTGCCTGCCCGCCAGTGCTGCCACAGGCCGGTCCTGCTTGCTCTGTGGTCGTCTCCCTCCCGCCATCATTCTTTGTGACTCTCCTAGGCACACTTGGATTCTGCCACTGTTTTGGCTCCTGTCACCTGCGCTGGAAGTTTGTGTCAAGTGTCCCTCGAAGAGTATCTTCTCACGTTCCTTTTCAGCTTCCTTCCCCTTCGTGTGATGACCTCTTGTCCCTGTGCTTTTTATACTTTGGAAAATGCTTCCTCCTAGGACCTTAATTGCCTCTGTCCACCTTCAAAATTTGTACAGTAAAGGCCAATGTTATAAATAGCAAATGTAATTCTTCACTGACTGTGAATATGAAGTTTTAAGTTTGGAGGAGCAGCTTTCTTATCTCTTTAGTGCACGTATTATGGAGTATGCTTGAAACTCTGGTGATGTCTTTGGGGTTTTGTCTGTTGTTTAGGAGAGATTATACTGACCGATTCCTTCTTTCTGTCACTAGAGGATTTTTATCCCAGCCTTTTAACTCTTAAAGCTTCCCTTATTCAGTAAAGATAACAGAACTTATTGCATTGTAGGATATTATCGAGAGAAAAATGGCTAATTTCATGAGCATGCAAAGTATTATTTATTTGTATTTATTTATTGTTGTGGCCCAGTGGGAAGAGCCCCTACCTCAGCCAGCAAGGAAAGGAGCATGGCAGCTTCTTTCTCGCATTGCATGCTGCGGAGAGGAACGTGGGCAGCTCTCTCCTCAGTCCACTTCCCTGGCCCCCCACCCCCAGCTAGAGGGGCCTGTCCCGCTCCCACGCACATACATGCGGGAATAGCTTTATAAAAGTTAAAAATAAGGTGGATTTTCACTTTTGCGTGCACCCATACGCATGTAAAAAAAAGAGGCGGTCTGGGGCATTCCGAGGCAGGGCCAGCAGTTTCACACAAAAGTTGCTATTTTAAAAGACGCGCACATGCGTTTGCCAGCTCACTTGCGTATTTTTACACCTGCTGATTATCTGATGTGTTATTAAATGTGTTTGCTGTGCAGTTCTGACTGGGTGGCAGGTCTGGGTGAACTGGGGGGAGTTTAGGCTGAAGACGTAGGAAGGTCTTGATGACCTGGAGAAGGCAAACTCGTGGTCTAACTGGTAAACTGGTTATTTTTCGTTTATGTGTGAATGTTTTAAAATTGGCTGACATACATGTGTATATTGGGATTTACAAGAGTAAGTCCTACTTGATGGAGACTCCATCAACCAATTATTGACCCTCTTACCTTCCAATCCCTCTCCCTTCTCCTCCCTCCCCCTCCCCCTCCCCTCTTGCCCCTCCCTGCTACCTCCCCCTAGTTTTACCTCCCCTGATCCTCTTTCCACAGGAAACGCCACTCCTATTAATTGCCTATGATAAATCTCCAGCGAAATTCAGCAAGATTTATATGTCCCGTTACTTAATTTATGTTTGAGGATGACTTTAGTACACTCCAGTTGTTTTAGTTCATATTCTTTCCTGTCTTCCTAAGCCCGTGTTTTTTCTCCCTGTTTAATGTAACTTTTATCTTCCTTACAGTTGTTTTTTGCGGTTCTTTTTACCCTAGTTCCATGTAAACCGGTACGATAAGACTTGGTCTTGAGCATCGGTATATTAAAAGATATTAAATAAAATAAATAAATACTTACTTTTGCATGTAAAATATATGCAAATATATTTTTTAAATGGTAGGAAAAGTACGTGTATTTAATGCATTGATATACATGGTTTCAATGTGTTGCATGTATTCGCACATAAGCATACAAATGCACATATGTTGCAGGGTGAAAATGCACATATTTTATAATATGAGTGTATGTGATATGCATAGGTTATAAAATACTATGGTAAAACTATTTGTGGCCATATAGCATCTAATATACCGCTATATGTAGTTGTTTCAAAGTTAACCTCCCTGGCTCCAAGCTATCCCTTCCTAGTGGTCTAGTTATTATAGTCTTCAGGCAACTTTCCCACAGTCACAACAATGTGTTGCAGCAAAACCATCCAAACTATCAAGATATCTGTGGCAGAAGGGGAACCTTCTCCCAAGGTAGAACAAGCACAGAACCAATAATAACTTGCAAAGTTTCAAGGAACACACAAGAAAATACAAGACAGCCAAAGAAATATGTCTTAAAACAACTTGCTGAAAACCAAACCACCCAGAAAAAATATTTCAGCTAATGAAGAAATTCTCTAAACACATAATCCCTTTTCCCTCTTCCTTTCTACGAAGGGACATCTGCATTAGATCTTGCAAACCACTTTGAATAAAAAATAGAAGCTATCTATGCAACCTTCTTATCCTCTCCCCTTTCTCTGTTCCACTTAGAGCACTCTAAATATACCTTCATCACTTCTATCCTTGCCAGCTCAACCCACCCCTGAAGGCAGTTAGCTGTCAGAGTTCAAGATAACCTTCCCTTTAGAAGTCAAAATAAATCCTCCAGTGAATCAAGTTATCTCCATGTCCACTTGACCCTACACCACCCAATGTCATTGGAGAGCTGTCAACTGTTGGCCTAATGACTGCCCTCCTCAATAAATGGATAAAATAGTGTGGCTTCCGTGATAATCCGCTTGAATGTACAGAAAATCAATGCGATGCTAACCCAGGATTGCTTGCCCTCCTATCGCCAGCCCTGGATTTCGTAATAGGCACCCATCATTATCTGTGCCTAGGGCCACAAACATTTAGGAGCAGCAGACTGGCTAAGATTTGCCACCTTCCAGTTCTGGTGAACCTTAATCAGCAAAGAACTTCCTTCTGCTACCCTGTAATAGATCCTTACAGAAGATGGGGGGGGGGGGGGGGGGGGGGGGTGAAAACACTAAAACTGCCTAGGAGCTCAAAATCCTAAATCCATCCCTGCCTATGTCAAAGAGGTGGTAATCAAACCCACCTAAAATAAAACCAGGCTTGGACCCAAAGATAGTGGACCAATATTGCAGCAATAGTATTGCTCAGTCTTCAGTCTCCCCTTCCTGTCCAATCTTGTGGAAAAAGTTTTTACTTTCAACTCATAGATTTCTTTAAAAAAGACCATTCTTACCAACTGGGATTCAGAAAAGGCCATGGAATAGAATATCCTGCTTGCTCTAGTAGACAACTTCCACCTCCTTACAGACTGCAGTGGAGACTCATTCCTTAACCTTGTTAGATCTCTCTGTAGCATTTGATACCATCAATCACCAGCTTCTGTTATTGCATTTACATAGTAGCATATAGTAACATAGTAATGACAGCAGAAAAAAAACAAATGGTCCATCTAGTTTGCCAGCAAGCCTCCCATGGCAGTAAATGCCACTCCGTGCAGGTTACCCCCATGATTCTGTTTAGGGTAGTAACTGCCGCTCCATGAAGGTTACCCCCATGATCCTGTTAAGGGTAGTAACTGCCGCTCCGTGCAGGTTACCCCATGTGTTCTGTTAAGGGTAGTAACTGCCGCTCCGTGCAGGTTACCCCATGATCCTGTTAAGGGTAGTAACTGCCGCTCCGTGCAGGTTACCCCATGATTCTGTTAAGGGTAGTAACTGCCGCTCCGTGCAGGTTACCCCATGATTCTGTTAAGGGTAGTAACTGCCGCTCCGTGCAGGTTACCCCATGATCCTGTTAAGGGTAGTAACTGCCGCTCCGTGCAGGTTACCCCCATGATCCTGTTAAGGGTAGTAACTGCCGCTCCGTGCAGGTTACCCCATGATTCTGTTAAGGGTAGTAACTGCCGCTCCATGAAGGTTACCCCCATGTGTTCTGTTAAGGGCAGTAACTGCCCCTCCGTGCAGGTTACCCCATGATTCTGTTAAGGGTAGTAACTGCCGCTCCGTGAAGGTTACCCCATGATTCTGTTAAGGGCAGTAACTGCTGCTCCGTGAAGGTTACCCCATGATTCTGTTACGGGCAGTAATTGCCGCTCCGTGAAGGTTACCCCATGATTCTGTTATGGGTAGTAACTGCCGCTCCATGCAGGTTACCCCCATGATTCTGTTAAGGGTAGTAACTGCCGCTCTGTGAAGGTTACCCCATGATTCTGTTAAGGGCAGTAACTGCCGCTCCGTGAAGGTTACCCCATGATTCTGTTACGGGCAGTAATTGCCGCTCCGTGAAGGTTACCCCATGATTCTGTTAAGGGTAGTAACTGCCGCTCTGTGAAGGTTACCCCATGATTCTGTTAAGGGCAGTAACTGCCGCTCCGTGAAGGTTACCCCATGATTCTGTTATGGGTGGTAACTGCCGCTCTGTGAAGGTTACCCCATGATTCTGTTAAGGGTAGTAACTGCCGCTCTGTGAAGGTTACCCCATGATTCTGTTAAGGGCAGTAACTGCCGCTCCGTGAAGGTTACCCCATGATTCTGTTACGGGCAGTAATTGCCGCTCCGTGAAGGTTACCCCATGATTCTGTTAAGGGTATTAACTGCCGCTCTGTGAAGGTTACCCCATGATTCTGTTAAGGGCAGTAACTGCCGCTCCGTGAAGGTTACCCCATGATTCTGTTATGGGTGGTAACTGCCGCTCCGTGAAGGTTACCCCATGATTCTGTTAAGGGTAGTAACTGCCACTCTGTGCAGGTTTCCCACAGGCCCACTATCCCCATGCCTCTTTTCATTCATTCCCATCCTCTAACCTTTAGGGATTCACATTGTTTATCCCATGTCCCTTTGAAACTAGTATAGATGGACTGGATCTCAGGAAGTTCTAGTCATTTCTCAGTGTCTGAACTCATTCTGTCTCTTGGATCAATAAATGCTCCCCCACCCTAAAAAAAAAAAATCCCTCTCATCAATCTTTTAAACATTTACATCTGCCCAAACTATGATAGCCTTCAGTCCTATGACATCAAATGTAATCTATTTACTGATGACATCTAGCTATGTGTTAAAATAAAAGATGACCAGCCCTCTGCCATTTCCTATCTTGCCATTTCTACTGTCTTTTAGAAGTAGCCCAATGACTCAGCAATAACAAACTCAACCTGTCCAAATAAGAGCTTCTTTGGGTAAGCCAGTCTAGATGATCTCTGTTACTTACATCCTCTATTTCAAACTCGGAATTTGTATGTAGCCCTTGGGTTCCTTCTTGACCATCAGCTTTCAATGGAACCCCAAGTCTCAGCTGAGGAGGTCTACATTTTTCCATTTATGTCAACTTTGGCATTAAAAAATGTGATCTAGCCATCATAACTTACTCCCTCATCACAACTGCATTGACTGTTGCAATTCCCTATACTAAGGCATTCCAAGCACAGCGTCAAGTGCATCCAACTGTTGCAAACGCAGCAGTGATGCTTTTGGCATGAAACAATCTGGTGTAAGCGTCATTGGTTCCCCATTAAGGGCCGGATTTTCAAAGGGTTACGCGCGCCGGGCCTAAAGCCCCGGGACGCGTGTAAGTCCCGGGGCTTTACTAAAGGGGCGGGAAGGGGGCAGGGCGGGGCAGGGTCAGAGGCTCCTGGCACAGCGGCCATTTGCCACTGTGTGGGGGATCACGCACCGACAGTCAGCCAGCACGTGCAACTTACTTAAGAAAAAAAAAAGGAAAAGTGGTGGGAAAGGGCGGGGGAGGTAGGGGAAGGGAAGGTGGGGAGGGGAGTAGGGAATGGGGGAAGGCAGCGAGGCTCGGCGCACGCAAGGTACACAATTGTGCACCCCCTTGCGCGCGCCGACCCCCGATTTTATAACTTGTGTGTGCACCTGCGCACACAAGTTATAAAATCTGGCGTACATGTGTGCACGCCGGGTAACACGCGTACATGTACGCCCGTGCGCACCTTTTAAAATCTACCCCTAAGAGTAGGATAAAATTTGAAGTACTTTATATTGGCTCCAAATGCTTGAACCAAACAGTACCAACACACTTATCCCAACTCCTGCCCATATACATGCAAATCCGAGAACTTTCATCCTTTCAACAGGCTTTTATCTGCCCCTTCACTGGCTACAATAAGGCTAGCCTGCACAAGTCTTCATGCATTCACCTGTTTGCACAAAGTTTATGAAGCTACATCCCATAGGACTTATGCAAGGAAACCTGCTACTCTTCCTTTTGTAAAAAAAAACAAAAAACCTGCTGATTCAACCAAGCTTTCCCTTGAACTCTGCATCTCCATCTATCTTGCTGTAAGGTATCTTCCCTATACTATGAAAAAGATGTTCTACGTTATTATATATACTACATTTGTTTACCATATTGCTAGATGTCCTCCCTCTACTATTAAAAAGTGTATTGCTTCCTATACAGTTTTGTGTTGTTCAATTCTTAGTTTATATGTTCTTTATGTCCCGTTCTCCCACCCCGAACACATGTGTTGCAATACAAATCTTTCTTATAATCCACCTTGTGGTTTTCTTAGGAAAAGGTGAAATATCAAATGGAAATAAATAAAAATAATATAAAGTTAGATTTAGCGTAGCTTCTCATTGTCCTCAAGCTTTGTGACAGTGCATTTTTTCACTCATTTCCAGTCTTCTGTCTTCTTATGTAGGCTGGATGGGTGAAAATGTTGTGCAAAGTTGAAGCATTCAAGCTGCTGTGGTAGAGCTCTCAAACTATATTCCTCGAGCCGCAGACAGATCTGGTGTTCAGCAGTAACATGCTATCCATTTCTTATCATGGGGCTCTTGCCAGTCTGCACCATGTGACAAGATGTTATTTTTCTCCACAAAAAGATTTAACAAGGAATTCCATTCTAGCAAACTGTTGGTTTTCAGGGAAACTAAAATATACAAGTATATCCAAATGCTGAGACCACATGTATGCATATTTTTTTTTTTTTTTGCAATTAAAGTTTTTATTCAGAAACATACAGTACCACTGTACATAAAAACTCCAAAGCACAAATCCACACTCTGTACTAAAACATCATAAACCAGAACATAAGTGCAATACCCACATAGTACAATGAGATTATTGTGTGTCCTAAGAAAGTACCAGAAACAGTACCCATATTTACCTTCAATATTTTCCAATTCTTCCCCCTTGGTCCCTGTCCCCACATCCTTTCCCACCCTCCCAATCTATCCCTATTCCCCCCCCCCCCCTTCCTGAAAACTCACTGCTCCACATACAAGAGAGATGATACAAGCTCTAACCAGATGATAGAATGTACCATATGGTAGGTCTGCCATATTACCCAATTTGTAGGCCTTTTTTCCCAGTAACATATGCTTGCCACTGCTGGTCAAATTTTCCCAATTGCTTCCTTTTCATTGCAGTTAGTTTACTCATATAATCCACTTTATCTAATCGTTGACACACTACTTTTAAAGAGGGTAATACAGGGTCTTTCCAATGACATGCCAGTTCACATCTAGCAGCTAATTCACAAAGTGCAATGTGCTGGTATCGCAGTGGTGTTATTAAAATTAGGGGAAGGGGAGGAGTATGGGCGGGGTTTAGACGGAATTATCTCCTGGCAGGGCTGCGAGTGAAAATGTTTTTTTCATTATTGCCAGCAGCACCATAGGAAATAACTACACCTTTTCCCATGGCTTATGGGGGGTGATAGGGTGCAGTTCGGCCGCACCGCCATGACATGGCCAGCTGCCCACTATCGCACCCCCACCCCCTTTTATTTTGCGATACAACATTCTGCTATAAATATAAATATAGCAAAATGATGAACCTAGAGGATCATTTGTTTAACTACAAAGACTTCATAATCATCACCCTCAATATTGTATACATGCAAGAGGAAGAGATCTGGATTTTTGGAGATCCTTTTCCCCAATATATCATACATTTATTTATTTATTTATTTATTTATTTTTGGTTTTTATATACCGGAAGTTCCTGTATACAATACATATCACTCCGGTTCACATTTAACAGAAATAACTATCGCCGGGGAGGCGGTTTACATGGAACATATCGAATATAATGAACGGATAATAATCAAGGTAAAATCTATTATGAAACAACTAAGATCAACTTAGAAAACAACTTGAAACATATAACTGACGCAATATGAACATTACAATAATGCTGTAAGACAAGGCTGAAAGTTTGTTCTTCTTGCTTTTAGCTCTCTGGGAAAGCTTGATGGAAAAGCCAAGTCTTGCATTGCTCTATCATTTCCCAATATTTCTCTATAACTGCACACTTCCTCCATATATGAAAAAATGTCCTCTGTTTGCCACATCCTCTTCAACATTTATCTTCCAGAGATTGGTATAACTTATGCAGTCTTACCGGAGACATACACCACCTAAATAGCAGTTTCTAATATCCATTATCTACTATATTAGCCGATATGGAACTCTTTTTCACCTGCATAAATCATGAACCCCACTCTGCACTGGCCAGATCAGTTCCCAAGTCTCTCTCCCATGCTTACTGAACATTTCCTATTAAACTGAAACAGTCACTATCTACCAATCATTACAATGTTTTACTTCTTGTTAAACTTTTTATCTTTCCTCTAACTCTAATCCCAGTTAGAATGACCCCCGTTTTATTGTAACTTTTTCTTCCATGCACTTGCTTTACTTTTTAATGTATACTCTTATGTTATTAGTTATTTACGTTATAATGTATTTCTCACCCCTTGTTTTATGTAAACCGACATGATACGACATGATACGAACTCCGTGAATGCCGGTATAGAAAAAAAAAAATACAAATACAAATACAAATAAATACAAATACAAATGCTACAATATGTGAAGGCTTATAAGACAATTCCCCATTTAGCAAAGCATAAAGTTTAGATATGCTCCAAGTTATTCTATGCGCCTGTCCACGATATCCTTCAAACAACAACTTCCCTTTCCGTAACACTGCTACTACCTCCTTAGATTGCACCCAGTGTCCCTACCTGCAAATAGAAGTAATAATCTGTAATCGGAATATCAAAAGATCTCCGAAGCACCTCAAAGCCCACAATGTGGGAACCATTCCAAACCCCCTGTTCTCTCCACCTTGTAGCCACTGTTGAGGTATATCCTGGAATATAACCCATATTATATTGAAGTGATATTCTGTGAAAGAATTTCTTATCTCCCACTAAATGTCTTTTCCATCGATCCCACAAGTCTAGAGTTAAGGCAATAATCAGAGACACCACCCTAGGCAGTATTCTCACCTTCTTTGGCACCCACACCATAACATCAAGGTATATATTACTTAACATTGCCTTTTCCATATTAATCCATCTTTTAAAACTTTGCCCCATATGCCATTCCAATACCATTTTGAGTTGGCCCACTACAGAGTAACAATGTGGACATAGCACCCCCAGCCCTCCTCCATCCTTAGATAAGTACAGTACACATCTTACCACCCTAGGCGACCTATGCTTCTGAATGAAGCGTAAAAGTTTACGTTGCCATATAGCCATACAGCCTTCAGATATAGTAACATAGGAACAACCATAGTAACATAGTAATGATGGCAGAAAAGGATCAAATGGTCCATCCAGTCTGCCCAGCAAGCTTTTTATGGTGATATCTACCATGCCATGCAGGTCACACCCACGTTTCTCCTCAGGGTAGTCCATGCAGTTGCTCCCAATCTTTAAGATAAAGGTAGTAATATTTACAATCAAAAAGCAAGCAACTGTCAAACCCATACAAAATTACTGCTTTCCTGAAAATTCCAGCAATGTTGACTTGTTTTGCTTTTGGATTTGGCTGTTTCTGGATAATTTTCAAACCTAACCAGCAATATTCAATCATAGCCAGTTAGGTTTCAAAATAATTAATCTATGTATGTTATGTTAATTTACATTTCTAGACTGCCTTTCTTGTACCAAAGTACAATCCAAATCAATTTACAAAATAAATAGTACAATAATAAACATACATCAATACATTATTAATCTAATACACCTAGAAACTAAACTAATGCATCCTTAAAACAAATTAAACATATGAAAACTGGTAGAGTTTGAAATAGATAAGAAACCCTGGGGAAAACATTAATTTTTATGATAGCGATCCTACCCAACCACGAGAAGATTCCCCTCTGCCATCTTATCAAATCCATCTCCACATTTTTCCATACATCAGTGTAGTTTAAATCAAACAGATCCTTCAATCTGGCGCTAATCTTTCCTCGCAAATATTCTACCCCTTTTTTGACTAATTTGAATGGGAACTTAGACTTATATAGGCTTCCTGATCTTCTGAGAATGAAATATTCAGAAGTTCAGACTTGTCTGCATTCATTTTATAGCCTGAAACTTTATCAAATTGCTGCAGCTCCAACACCAAAGGAGGCAATGACTGCTCAGGCTCTATCAGAGTAAACAAGACATCATCTGCAAACATGGATAGTTTGTATACTTCTGTCCCTACACTAATGTCCTGTATTGTCTCCATATTTCTTAATTTCTCCACAAGTAGTTCTAAATATAGCACAAAGAGTAAAGGTGAAAAGGGATATCCCTGTCTCATACCATGTTCTATCTGAAAAATTGGGGAATATTCACCGTTTATTTTAATACAGGCACTCAGTTTAGTGTATAATTTTTTAACCCATGTAATAAAAATTTCCTCCAGGCCCAATTTTTCCAGAACCATAAATACTTCCAGTGGACCACATCGAAGGCTTTTTCAGCACTGACGGTCAACAAGATAGCTGGACACTGCTGTTGTTGTGCCCACCAGACTAGGTTTATCACTCTCCAAACATTATCCAACACTAATCTGCCTGGAATAAACCCCATATGATCTTAATGTATTGGCTCTGGAGCTATACCCCGAATCTCTGAGTCCAAATTTTTGCCAAGATCTTCAAGTCTAAATAGGGAAATAGGTCAATAGGACCCGCAGAGTGTTGTTTTTCCTCCTAGATTGGCAAACACTGTAATTCCCGCTGTATTAGAATCCACCACTATATTATTATCTCCTAGCAAAGAATTAAGCATGGCTGCCAAAGGAGTTGCCACTATCGATGACATTTTATAAAAACCTGCAGAGAATCCATCTATACCCGGCGATGTCCCCTTTTTCAGATGCTTAATCACTTGCTGTCCTTCTCCCACTGATATCTCGTTATTTAGCCTCAATACATTGGACCTCCGTAATACGAGAAAGCACAACCTCGTCCAGATACCGCACTAAATCCACCAGTCTGATGTCTTTCTTCCCCATGTACAGCTCCTGAAAGAATTGGGAAGAGCACCCATTAATACCCACATTCTCAAAAATCATCTTCCCAGTCCTGTCTTTAATTTTCAGAATCTGATTTTGAAACTTACGATCCTTTAGTTTCCTAGCTAACTTACATCCAGCTCTATTACCTCCTTCAAAATATTCTTGCGTAACTCTGTCTAGCTGAAACAGTATATCCCCCATATTCAGACCTCTCAATTCAGCTCTCAGGGATTCTACCTTTGACCCTCCGCTTATGTGCAACTTTCAAATTGCCTATTTCCTGCATTAACCTCAGTCAATTATGCTCTCTCTGCTTCTTCACCTGGGTTGCTCTTGCAATTAGTTTTCCCCTAGCACTGCTTTTAGACAGTCCCAAAAAGTCACTTCTGAGACCTCCCCATTATCATTAACCCTCAAATACTCCTCCAGTTCTAATTGTCTTCAGCTTTATTGCTTGTTACAAAATTTTTTCTTTAATTTCATATTTATGGAAGCAAACCACTATAATCTTTTGCCAGATTACCTCATGGTTTAGCCAAGGCCCTGTGTGCTTGATTGAACTCTATTTTAGAGATTTCCTCAATCTCTTAATCTTGACTGTGACCCAGGATCGGCAAGCAAATACTATTGGCCATTTTGAAGCAATCTGTATAAGACGACCCTTCTGGCACCTCTCACATGCGTAGATTGTCCCTGTGAGATCTTTCCATGTCCTCAATCCAGTCCTTCAATTCACCATTATCCTTTCTTAGCACTTTAATTTCCTTCTGGACTTGCTCCCGTGCCCCTTCCTGCTCTTCCACTCTGTGCTCCATCTCATCCACACACTCCTCCAAATTGGTGCTCTCCTTTCGCAACTCACTTGCAGTGGACAATATGTCTTGCTTCAACACATTCATGTCTTTACGGAGTTTGTCAAACCAGCATTGAAAATCCACCCTCGTGAGGGTGGTAGTGCCGGGCCCGGCTCCCAAATCTTCAGGCTTAACATTTTCCACATGGCCAGTTCCCAAGGTGCCATCTTCCTCCACCTCCTTCCCAGATGATTCTCTGTCTCTCTGTGCCGCCCCAGCCTTGTACGAAAAATGTTTAAGGCTGACTAATTTCCTTCTCACTGACATGCTGACATTTGCCAACACTCATGAGCTGCTTTTGTCACACTTTCAACCAAGGATTGCTGCATTTAGAGGGGATTCACTAGATCAAGCTCAGGAGCTCAGCTCTTAGGCAGCCATCAATGAGCATGACGTCATTTCCTCCCATACATATGCACATATATCTGATTACTATTTCCTTTGGAATATACTGAAAAACAGACCTGTTTATAGCCCCTTGTGGAGCTGGAGTTGATGAGCCCTGCCCTAGAGAAATCGTGATTCATCATAATAATCCAACATGGATATGAGATGCCATTAAGGTATATTTATTTATTTATTTTATTTATTTATTTATTTTATTTATCGAGTATTATATACTGTCATTCGGTTTCACCATCATAACGGTTTACAAGTTTCGAAGTATAAAATATTAAAGTTAGTAGAGGCATTGATATCGCTATCATCACGGTTTACAAGTTTCGAAGGATAAAGTGTTAAGAAGTTAGATGCATTGACATACAGCGTTTGTTTATAGTATTAATAAGGTTGAGAGTGATATTCTTAACGTATCAGGGGGTTTGATTGAGTTCTTAGTTCTGTTGGTAGGCTTTGGTGAACATCCAGGTTTTCAGTTCTTTTTTGAAGGTTTTTGGGTTTGGTTGAGTTCTTAGTTCCATTGGGAGGGTGTTCCAGAGTTTGGAGCTTCCGAGGGATATGGCTCTTTCACGAGTTGAGGTTAGTTGTTTGGAGTGCACAGGTGGGATTTTCGAAGGCCTTTGTTGGTTGAGCGGAGATTTCATTGAGGTGTGTATATTTTTATTATTGTACTTAACCAGTTGGATTGTTCTTTATATATTGTTTTGTGTAGTAGGGTCAGTATTTTGTAGTCTATTCGAAATTTTATTGGGAGCCAATGTAGTGCTATGAGAACTGGCGTAATATGCTCGTGCTTTTTTGTTCCTGTGAGGATTCTGGCGGCTGCGTTTTGTAAGATTTGAAGTGGGTGGATTGTGGAGAGTGGTAATCCAAATAATAGGGAGTGGCAGTAGTCCAGGTTGGAAAAGATGAGTAGTTGCAGGACTGTTCTGAAGTCTTCTGGAGTGAGGAAAGGTTTTAATCGCCTTAGTGTAAGTAGTTTGTAGTATTCTTCCTTAATTTTATTCATGATATCCTTAGGGGGAGGGGGAAGTATATCCTTAGGGGGAGGGGAGAAGTAGTAAATCAGTGCAGGCATTTTTGAGGGATGGGAGAGGTGGCAGTGTGATATCTGAAAGAGGCCAATGGAACAACACAAGCTGCAAGTTGACGTATGTATGGGGGCCCTTGCCACTCCTCTAAGGCCTCTCATGAGTAGCACTGATGGGTAAACCATCGATGACTTTTCATGGCACGCTAGGAGAACAGCACAGGTGCAGCCTGTGGTCCCGTGAGACAATGGTTTCAGTGATCCATTGAAGGAGAGCAGTTTGAATGTGAGAAAAGCTGACATACCAGCACTGTAAAAAAAAAAAAAAAAAAGGTGATGTATGTGCTAAGCTGGTTCAAAATAGAACTATATCTACCTATGTCTGCCACTTAAAAATAGTTAAAGTTCCAGACAACCTCTTGGGTTTTAAAAAATTCTCATTAAATTGTGTATTTGAATTTGATATTTGAAATTGAATCTCATTCTTTTTTTTTTGTCTTGCATATGAGCTGACTTTTAGAAACTTGGAAAGAAATGTCAGGTATTTTTTTTCTTTTTAAAGAGAAGAACATTCTTAACCAAAAGGGAAAAAAATTAAACTAGATTCAGCCTGTTAAGCAGATTTTCCACCCGATCTGACAGGAAATAAAATTCTCTGTAGCAACTATTTCATAAAGAATAATACATACAAGCCTGTAAGTGATGGTTTTTCTTGGGCCGACTACGGTGTTAAAGTTAATTCTTATGATTAATTGATAAATGTTTTGATACAGTGCCCAGGGCATGCAGTTAGAAGATCCAGATGCTGCCAATTCTAATTCAAAAATATTTGAAGACAAAAAAAAAAAGAAAGCACAGTTATGGAAACTCACTTTCTTAAATTCTGTCTATGAGGTAGCCAGCAGGTCTGCATTTCTGCACAGGCTTAGTAGGCCTTTGGCTTGGGCAACAAAGTCCTGCAGGTCATAAAATGCTGTTGAGGATGTGGGCCATTGCACCCCATCATCTGGCCCATTAGATGGTATGGTTACACGGCCCCAGGGCTGGCTTTTGGGGTATGTGTGACCTGTATGGCCACACAAAGCACTATGCTGAAGGTGTCATCGCTGACCCGTCCTCCTGCATGCCCACGCTTTCTTATAGCTGGACTGAGTGAGGGCTGTTTTCAGAAAGGCCAATATCCCCAGGTAAATGTTGCACAAGCCAACAGTGCAGGGTAGGTGTTTGCACCTGAACATAATAGTGAGTATAAAATGTGTACCTGCAAGTAGCATAGGATATCTATGTACAATGATCACTAGCCAAGTGATAGTAACATATGGAGTAGGGTAAAAGTAGGGTAAAAGCCTTACTCACCCCCCAACATCGCCTAAGGCTTCCTGTAGTTAAGACCCACCTCAGACTTCAAAGGCCGCTCACACACTGGCCAACTGCTGCTCCTCCAGGCTCTCCCTAGGCGTGTGCATGCCCGATATGCTTGTTTTTAAAGGGACCGAGTCGGGAAATTCCCCAAGGCACACTTTGATGACATCAATAGCCCTTCTCTATTTAAGGCTGGCCTGGACACATCTCAGCAACAGGTCCCCCTGGTATACATGGTGTCCCGGTGTATGTTGCTATTTCCTGTGCCTCATTCCAGCCTTCTCCCTGCCTTGTTCCAGCCTTGCCTGTGTCCTGCCCTAGCCTTGTCTGTGTCCTTGCTGTAATCCTGTCTGTCATGGTTTTTGTCACGCCCTGTCCTCCTCGGCTTGACTTCCTGATTCTCCTGGCTTGTCCTCTGACCTACTTTGACACTGCCTGGACCTGACCTTCTGCTTTGGAACTGATCCAGCCTCGTCTGCTGCCTGCCCTGATTTCTGGCCTGTTATCTGTCTCTGCTGTCTGCTGCCAGCTCTGACCCTCACCCGGCCTTTGACTTTCATTCCTGGATTGCCCTAAGGACTCATCTAAGACCTGCCAGCCACTAGAACCCAAAGGCTTATCCTGCGGGCGAGGTGACTGGTATAGGCAAAGCTCCAGCCAGTCCCACCACAGGTCTTCTCCGCCAGCTGTCATTATGGGCCTAGTGGGCTTGCGCACTAGATGGTGACAACCACAGCACAACACCAAGGATCCACTATTCCCACAGGCATTACAATATCAAAGAGAAAATGACTTAGGTTTAGTTGTATACAAGCTATGAAGCCTGCTTTGTAGAGCAAATGAGCCCAGTTAGGTACATACCATCCTCCGTGCCCCACACCCACCCATCCCAATGCCCATTTTTCTTATGTACTCTTTTATAGGCGAAGCCCTGTTTATTTTAGTTTTACTCAGCTAACCTTATCCTTGCTCTCAATTCTGTAATTAACAACTCTTAATTGTCTTGTCTGTGAATCTTGCCTAGGTTGTTCCATTGAGAAGGCACTATTTATCTTTTACTATATGTGTATCTATACAGCACTGCATATATCTGGTAGCATTACAGTAAAATGCAAATGATATGGGGCCAATTGTGCCCTCACTGATAGCCCAGGTAAAATAAACTACTGTAACAAAATATAGTGTTTTCTGTGTAATCCTTTGAATATATTGAAAGTAACATTAACATGATAAATAAAGGTGTAGATGACATAATAACATAGTAGATGATAGCAGAAAAAGAATAATGGGCCCTGCATTTTGCCCAGTTATTCTGCCCTCACACTGCTAAGCATACATTCCAGCTATCAGCCACAGAATGTGACTGCCTGCAAGTCATCTCTCCTTAGCCAGGACAGTTATTTTTGTCTACCTTCTTGGTACTCCAGCACCTTGGGTAGTAAATCATATAAAATCCCCTTTTAGATCGGTCCCACATCCCATCTTTGTCATGTCTAACCACAAAGCGCTGTAGTAATCTAAATAGCCAGCAACCCTTGCATGGTCATTGCCTCACAGCGGGCCTCCTAGATCCCCCTGCATAGCCTGATAGATAGGCCCAGCTATGTGAGCGCCTGCATTAGGTCTCCTAGTTCTTACTTGCAGCTTGCCAGACAGACACAGCTGCTACCTACTAACCTTTCAAAGTAACCACCTTCTTGTTCATTCTGGCAGCCCCAGCATTCGTCGATGAATCAGTCTAGTATAGCGTTATGAACACTTAAATGTGCATCACTAGGTCATGCTTTCTCTTATGTTTCCCTGTTCGGCCCTCCCTTGTTTTTTGTAATACGTTAAGTTATCTGTAAACTGATATGATGTACCCACGAATACCGGTATAGAAAAGTTCTTAAATAAATAAATAAATACATGTTTTATCATTTAGCAATCATCGATTTCCGTGCTTTTCCCATGCTTTCTTAAACTCAATTACTCAAAAGGGCCTTTCACATTTCCATCACCTTTTCTGTGAAAAAATATTTCCTGATGTCATTGCTCAATCTTCCACCTCAAAACCTCTGTGCCTCCAAAGAAAGCATCTGGCTGTAATCATGTAAACATTGCTCTTCTGGTACTTCTTGGTCAAGAAGCTGTGGCTTGTGGATGCGGTGAATCTATTCAATTTCTTGTAAAAGTAACATTTCATGGGACTGTGTGAGAAAATTATCCCAGCAAACTGCAGGAAAGTGAGTGCCAAATGCCTGCTGGGTGGTAGAAGCAGTGAGTTTCTTGTTGTTTTTTGATCAGACTTTGTAATTTCAGGTGATGTCATTTCTTTCTAGGTAGCACAATAATGTAGAAGATGAAGACAATGAGAGAAAAAGACCATCTGGCCCACCCAATCTGTCTGGTTATTCCTGTCTGCTCTGCTAAGGATATATCCCAGCTGCCAGACATGGCGTGTCACTACTTGTAACTTATCGCTCTTTGCCTGTCTCTTTTTGTACTTCATACTGTTGGACAGATGAGCATGCAGGATCCCCCTATTCAGTTCACAGGCAGTACTGGTCCCTTTTCCATGTCCACCCACAAAGCTTTGTAACAATTCAAATAGCTACCAATACTGGCGTGACTTTTGCCCGAACGTCCGGCCTCTTAGCTCCTCGTGGCTTTCCCAGATGGTATCCCATCACCACCACCACCACCACCAAGCTGGTCAACCTGGTTGACACAAAGTGTGTGTAGCCAATCAGACGGACCTGGCTCTTGGAGTGACTGAGTGTCTGTCTGGGGCTACCAGTTAATGCTGCGCTTGCAGCCTGCCAGACAGACCCAGCTGCTGGTGGATTCTGCCATTGCAGCTAATTCTATCAGCGCATTCTGCCAGGCGGATTAGGCTACATGAGTGCTTACGTTTCCTAAAGGATGTCGTCTAGTGGAAATTTCCAAAATGTGTTTCTAGGTACGTGTGTGTATGTATGTGTGTGTGTGTGTGTGTGTACAGGATGAGAGGCTGCGCGGTTTTACTTCTGTTGCTTTCTCGGGCTTTTATCCAGCACTCAACTTCAAATGGACTTTTGGAAAGGAGCCCAAAACTTTTTTTTTTTTTTAAAGATTTTTAATTGGAATCCAGACTCACATTAACCTGCTATTACCTGGCAGGAGCTGGTTAATTTGGTAGGCAAGAGGCTCACACACACACGCCCATGATATTCAGTTCATTTTGTTGTTACTCAATGCAAAAGACATAATTAGCGTATCCTGATTTATGATATTCTCCAGGTTTCCTGTTACTCTAAACCACTGACGAGCTAAGGCCCTCCCTCCCGCAGGCAGCCACTTCTCTTTTCTATATCAACCCCAGAGCACTGGGTGCTTTATTCAATAAAGATTTTTTTTCCAAAAGTGCAGGAATGGGGGAAAGCCATTGTCTTTTGTGGCTTCACAGCCCCTGGTCTTCCCTGGAAGTCTCCAAGGGGAGGTGGCCAGGAGGAGCAGGCCCTGCTTGGCTCCTGGGTTCAAGCAGGTTTAGGCTCACCCAGGCACTGTTGCTGGAGGGGGCTTCCAACCTGCTATCTGCAAACAGCTCTTACTTGCACAAAAAAAAATAACACAAGGAGATCTTTTCACAGAAAAGGGAACTGCCTCCTGAAGGAGGAGACGGGGGCAAAAACAGTGAGAGAAGTCAAGAAAGCCTGGGACAAGCATGAAGGGTTCTTAGTTTTAGGGCAACGAGGGCAAAGTCAGAGATCAAGTAGAGTCTACAGTATTGCAGCAGGAAGGGAAAATGAGCAGCTCAGTTGGGCCTTGTGGTCTTTATGTTATAAAGTTACAGAGCTGGTTTAGGCTGAAAGAAATCCAGACGTCTGCCGGGTCCAGCCTTCTTCCAGCTGCCTAACAGCTTTCTCTTTCTACGTGATAATCCAGAGGAAGGTGAAAAAAGAAAAAAAAACAAAAACCCAACGGCATCTGTAGCCAATTCTCCTGTGATGAAGAAAGCCCTACCTTAACTCCAGATCTGGCAATCAGCTCAGGACGGCTGGATTAGCGATTTTCCTGAGTGTGTTGCTAAATCATCACAGCCACCGATATCTGCTTTCTCTGAAAACATATCCAAGTTTACTTTTGAACTGATTAAATGTCATAACTAGTTCTGCTCACCAATGAGTAGATTTCCAAAGGGGTTACGCGTGAAACATTAGCATATAGGTGCATAAGTCGCGTGTATTTGTGTACAGGATGTTTTATAAGCTTTGAAAGTTCGCGCACATTTACCTGTGCCAAAAAGGGGCAGCCAGAGGTACGCCCCGAAGTTGCTATTTGATAAGAGATATATGCAAATACATTAGGCAGTTTATTCATTTGGTTTTACCTCTGCTAATTAACCAGCACAATTGATATCTGACTCATCGGTGAACTGGGGCAGTTCTAGGTAAGTCAGGTGAACTGGAGAAGGACTGGATGAACTGGCGGAGGTAGCGGCAAACTGGTCATTCTAAGTAGGCGTGCCTGTTTAAAACATGTCTGCCTCTGCGTATGAATCAGGGTTTTACGCGTAGGTGCTTTATTTTTTTCGCACCTATGCGCACGGGTTAATAAAAGAGGCAGAGAAAGTTGCGCGCTTTCCTCGCATTGGAAATCTTTGCATGTGCTGAGACACACGCGTGTACTTTCAGAGCAGAAGCTCGCGGTGTTCTGTGAACTGTGCAGTTTATAAAATGCTAGGGCACATCTCTGTGCGGCCACTCTCGCGTGCAAGTGCTCTACCGCGAATAGTTTTGAAAGTCATCCTCCCTGGGAGCGATGTTTGAGGCCCCTCCCCCTTTTGCCTCATGCACTCTGCAGCCGTGTGGTTTCCTTGTGAAGCTTAAGCAGCATGAAGCATGCGCGTTACAAAAATGGCCGCCATTTGTGTGGGTGATGGAGGGGAAGCGGTAAGATAGCGCAAATATTTTTGAAAATGTCAAGTACGCATGCTGTTTTACTCCCCCCAGTCTATACACACTCAAAGGAATGCCCCCCCCCCCCCTTATTTTAGCAACTCCGAGGAGGGTAAGTTTCTGATGGACCCATTTATCCGGAAAAATGACATTGAAATTTTTTTACTCTTTAATAAGCCTTTCCTGTGAAGGTGGTGAAATCTCTTACCCTAATCTTCAGGGATTTCCTCTCGTTTTGTTTGTGACTGCTTCAGTGAAAAGAATGCCTATATAATCTCTGCAGGGCCCATTTCATCTATCCGTATAGTATAATTAAATCTTCTCGTGAACTTTTCTTTTTTTTCTGGAACAAGAATAACCCCCAAGTCAGATTTGGATTTTACATTTCTTGACTTGTCTTTCCGCAACCTGAGCTCAGGATGAGTTACACACAGGTGTGCACCTGTGTAGGTATTTCCCTGCCCAAGACAGCTCACAATAATTTTATATCTAAGCCAATGGAGGGTGAAGTGACTTGCCGCAGGCCACAAGGAACATCAGTGAAAGAACCAGGATTTGCATCCCCGTTTCTTAGCCCACTTCTCTGTAATTGGGGTAAATAAAATAAATACCTGCCTTATTGTTGCTGAGGCCACGGGAACTTGGGGGAGCTCCTGGCACCCAGAGGGAGCCCAGAAGTGCTGCAATGAGCTTTTTTAAAAATAGATAAATGCCGCTCAGTGCGGCTGGAGCCACACTGCAGCAGCAGTGCTGGGAGTGCTGCCTCTGCCATCTTAAGCCAGCAGACAGAATCAGGACTGTAATCAAAGCCCTGGCATAATTAATTACAGTGCCAGCCAAGGGGTCCTCACAGACATAGGACAGTGATGTCAGCGAGAGGCTGCCTATACAGTGCCTGTAGGAAAATTAAAGTTTAAAAGGTGATTAAAACCTGTCAGAAGCTGGGGTTTGGTGATGGTGGTCACCAGGTGAGATCATATAAATATGGATTTAACCCTTTTTGGGGGGGGGGGGGGAAATGTTTATTATAAAAGTTAAACATATAATTATCTGTAAAAATGTTAAAAATAGCTAATATGGTCATGAAAAAACACAGGACTACTGTTACATTTGGTGTGATTTTGAACTGTGCAAGTGGAGTTTTCTTATTGGTTTCATTTTCCAGCTCTCAGAGAGAGAAAAAAAAAGAAAACTCTTTTCCATCCCATAGACCAGTTGGTCCCCAACCCTGTCCTGGGGGCCCACCAGCCAGTTGGGTTTTTCAGGACATCCGCAACGATGCATGCAAATTTTCTCTCATGTATATTCGTTTATCCTGAAAACCCGACTGGCTGGTGGGCCCCCAGGACATAGTTGGGAACCACTGCCATAGACAATGCCATGGTAACGCCATGGTGATTAGGTCTATGTAATAATACCAAGCTGAGACAAAGCACAGAAAGATTTGAGAAGTAATTTGCCTTAAAATAATGTTTTGAAAATACTTAAAATTCTTTTGAAAGCTGTGTTCCTTAGTCAAGGTGTTTTTAAAAGGTTTCTTGGTGGATAAAAAGCTCTTTTAAAGTAGATGAGAACCATTTCTTGAAGAGACTTCAGAGAAGTAAGGGTCTCTTCTGAGGATTTTTCAGAATGTGTGAGGAGTATTATGTTTTTGTAAGAATGTGGACCCTGAGCTGAGATGAGAGGTGTCTCCGCCCACAGGTGGGAGCCCTGAGAACCTCACCGTCAGCAGGCGTAGTGGCGTGGGACACAGCTGTAGGTAGAGACTATTATAAAGGAAGGAAAAGTATATCCACAGAGCTGAAGATATAATAGTACAGTTCTGAGCAGTGGGGAATACCCAGAGCGATGCCACAGATGAGAAGATACTGTAGTGACCCGCGGAGCGGGGTAGGCTGGGAATCTCCTCTGAAGAGTGTAGGCATCTCAGGAATACAGATCTGGTAGTGGCCCGCGGAACGGGGTATGCTGAGGATCTGCACAGTAGATGTTGAAGAACTGGTAGAGATGCCGGAACCCGGAAGTGGCTCCCGTAGTTGGTGTGTCAGTGCTCTGCAGCATAGGAAATGCTGAATAGCTTCTACTGAAGGAAGGTGGTAGTGGCCCGAGGATCAGAGTACACCGCGGTGAATCCTTGATACAGTTGTAACGTAGAAGTCGGTAGAGGTACTCACAGGAGGTGGTTTCCAGGAGAGAGAGAGACCGAGAAGCAGGTCTGGTAGTAGTCAGGCAGGTAGGCCCTCGGAGGAGTGGATAGCCAGGAATGCAAGGAAGCCCCCAAGGAGGGGTACTCAGAACGTCGGATGCCAGGAAGTCAGGAACAGGAAGTCCTCGAAGGAGGCAGAATTAAGCAAGAGGAAACTCCTCCTTGCTAACTCGTAGAAGGCAAGGGCCGATCAGGTTAAATACCACAGCGGACTGACGTCATCGGGAAGGGATGCCCCCGAGGTTCCCGCATGACGTGTACAAAGGAGGCCCTTGCGAGCGCGTGCCTAAGTAATTCCAGATCCAAGATGGCGGTCGGCAGCGCCCACGCTGTCCTGGGAATGCCGGAGAGGTTGGTGGGGATTAGCGGAGACCGCCATTCTTCCCAGACTTGATGGTGTAGAAAGAAAAGAGGTGAGCATGAGAGGTCTCAGCCGTCTGCGACCGACAGGTGTAAGAAGGAGACTGCAGAGAGAGCTGGGTTGGGCCTGAGGCAGGGAAAGCTGTATGTCAGAGACAGAGAGAGAGATCTGTGTGCCTGAAGGCTGCAGGGAGAGCTGCTGTACTGGAAATCTGAAGCAGGGTTGTGTTAGAAATTGTAGAGAATGCACATGGAGCCTGAGGCAGAGAAAGCTGTGTATTAGAAGCAGCAGGCAAGCAGAGCTGTTGTGACAGAGTGTGAACGTGTGCTTATTGTAATTCTACTCCTAGTTAAAATTAGGAATAACTTCCTATAGCTGGTCCACGGTATTTTTACCGGCATAGATAGATAAGTGGATTGATGGTATGATTCAGAGCTGAAGTACATACTACCTCGGAAAGAAAAACTTTCATTAAGTCCTACAGACTTCAGATTGTGTACATTCCACCTGTAGATAAAGGTGCTGCAGTGTGTAATCACAGGACCTGTAAATAAAGCTACCTATGTGTTATTTCCTTAGAGGGAAAAAAAAAATCTTTGACATAACTTGTAATATAGAAGTCCCACAACTTGCTCCTGTCTCTATTGGCAAATAAGTGTGTGTGAGAGAGAGAGAATGATTAAATACTTTCTTTACTTTGTGATTTCTCTCGGAGCCAGCATCCTTAGGGTTGAAATAATTATTTTTTGATTTCTATTAGCAAAAACCCCAGTGTCATTTATACACACACACACACACGCTAGGAACATTATAGACTGCGGAAGACTGGCGGTGTGAGGCAGTCAGTCTTTATTATTGATTTGGTTTCAGATAGTGTAGTAGGTGAACCACTGTATCCTGAGACCTCGTGATCAAGAGTGATAGATCAGGTTCAGTCTGCGCCAGCAAGCCGCCAAAGCTTCACATCATTCCTGGGGTCAGCGCTCTCTACTCAGCGTTCACATGCAGCGCTCTCAGAAATTATTACCCAGAAATCAAAGATAAGTGTGCACCAATGAACTATGACATAATTTTAATGCACAGGTGCAACACACATGGATATTCAAGAGGTCAAAGTCATTGAGGTAAAACAGGTTAAAGATAAAGGGGTAGAGTCTATAAAAGTACGCCCGCGCATACTTTTGTTCGCCCACCAGGCGCAAACAAAAGTACGCTGGATTTTAATAGATACGCACGTAGCCGCGCGTATCCTTTAAAATCCAGGGTCAACGCGCGCCCGGCTGCCCAAAATCGGCAGCCTGCCTCTGTTCCCTCCGAGGCCGCTCCGAAATTGGAGCGACCTCGGAGGGAACTTTCCTTCCACCCCCCCCCCCCCCCCCGTACCTTCCCCTCCCTTCCCCTACCTAACCCACCCCCCCCAGCCCTATCTAACCCCCTCCCCACCTTTGTTTTAAAAGTTACGCCTGCCCACAAAACGCCCCCGGTCCGGAACCATGCCCACAGCCCCGCCCCCGAATGATGCACCGCCGTGACCCGTCCCCCCAACACGCCCCAACACGCCCCCCCCCCCAGGAAAGCCCCGGGACATACGCGCATCCCGGGGCTTGCACGCGCCCCCGAGCCTATTCAACATAGGCTCGGCGCGTGCAGGGGGAACTTGGGCAGGTTTTCGGGGGGTAGGCGCGTATCTTACGCGTATCTTACGCGCGTACCCCTTTGAAAATCTGCCCCAAAAGTTGTTTAATACCTGGAGATTTCCAGAATTGCCTAAAGCGCTTGTAATAAGTTTACACAAAGAATCAGATTTCTTGAATTAAAGTTGAAATTCAACATTCGTTCCCATTAAGAAGTAACTAACTGAGAAAATACTTATCTGGTAAGAAGTAATCCTTGTACAGGAACCAGTTTCTATTCCAAACTGTGTTAAGAATTAGAATGAGAGTCACATATGGGAAATTATTTTTGTGCACCAGAAGTAAATGATTTCTCATTGAAATTATTGACATTATTGAAAGGTTTGTTTGATCAATAATTACACTAGATGTGAAGGAACTAGAAAATATCCATTTGCCAGCAAAATAAAATCCTTTAATTGAATTATAAAAGTGCCTCTGAAATCATTTTTCTATTTTAATTTATTTTCTGGTGAAGACACTGGGTGTGCAAACTATCGCCATACCATCTTTAAAAGCAGAAACCCCAATAGCCTTACCATCGGGCTACCCATGTGACAGTGCCCAAGATAGTTTGGTGCCCAAGGGCGTTTACATCTCTAACTACCCCACCCACCAAATTCTGTGTTTCTATGAATAAGAATTTACTTCCACTGAAATGATTGCAGCTTTGTCTGCTTCAAGATCATCCATCCCTCCTCAGCTGATAAGAAACAGTGATCTGCTTGTCTTGCCATCTGGCAGAATTACATTGACCTAGCTTTGGATGATTTGACTGCTGACAGCAAGATCACAATTACTTGCTTGTTACAGCTAAAGGAAGTTAGCTGGAGGTACATTGATGAGACCTTCAGGGACATAGTAGCCAAGTCCCAAATCCAGTCTGGCAGCCCTGGTGCTGCCTTGGATCAGAAAGGTCTCCCAGTAGGAGAACATCACCCTGGTATAGCAGGAAGTGATCCTGTAGCAAGGACCTGCTCTCCAGGTGATGTATTGTCCTCTTGCACTGAGGACAAGTCTCCCAGGGCTACTGCCCAGGAGGGAAGGGTTAGGCCGACCATCATAGCTGGTGATTCAATTATTAGAAATGTAGATAGCAGGGTGGCTGGTGGATGTGAGGACCGCCTGGACATTTGCCTGCCTGGTGCGAAGGTGGCAGACCTCACGCATCACCTAGATAGGATTATAGACAGTGCTGGGGAGGAGCCGGCTGTCGTGGTACATGTGGGCACCAACGACATAGGAAAATGTGGGAGAGAGGTTCTGGAAACCAAAGTTAGGATTTTAGGTAAAAAGCTGAAATCCAGAACTTCCAGGTTGGCATTCTCTGAAATGCTTCCTGTTCCACGTGCAGGTTCCCAGAGGCAGGCAGAGCTCCAGAGTTTCAATGCGTGGATGAGACGATGGTGCAGGGAAGAGGGATTCAGTTTTGTAAGGAACTTGAGAAACTTTTGAGGAAGGGGGAGACTTCTCTGAAAGGATGGGCTCCACCTTAACCAGAGTGGAACCAAGCTGCTGGCACTAACTTTTAAAAAGGAGATAGAGCAGCTTTTAAACTAGAACAAGGGGGAAAGCTGAAAGTCACTCAGCAGTGCATGGTTCGGAGCAATGTATCCTTGAAGGATACTAATGAAACAGGAGAGTTAGGGCATCCCAACAGAGAGGGTCCAATAAAAGCAAATGTAGTCCATGTGCCTATATGTAAAAAATCATCTGAGCTTAATATTTCCACATTATCCCTATCAAATGAAAAGCATGTTGTTAATACAAACAAAAAACAAACTTTGAAATATCTGTATGCCAATTCCAGAAGTCTAAGAAGTAAGATGGGAGAGTATATAGCAGTAAATGATGAGATTGACATAACTGGCATCACAGAGACCTGTGGAAAGAGGATAATCAATGGGACAGTGCTATATCAGAGTACAAATTATATCGCAATGATAGGATCAACTTGGTGGGTTTATGTCCAACAGGATAAAGATCATACAAGAGACTAAATGCTCAGTAGAATATGGGTAGAAATCCCATGTGTGTTGGGTAAGAGTATAGTGATAGGAGTATACTACCGTCCACCTGGACAAAATGGTCAGACAGATGATGAAATGCTAAGAGAAATCAGGGAAGATAACCAATTTGGCGGTGCAATAATAATGGGAGATTTCAATTACCCCAATATTGACTGGGTAAATGTAACATCAGGACTTGCTAGAGACATAAAGTTCCTGGATGTAATAAATGACTGCTTCATTGAGCAATTGGTTCAGGAACCAATGAGAGAGGGAGCTATTTTAGATTTAATTCTTAGTGGAACGCAGGATTTGGTGAGAGAGGTAAGGGTGGTGGGGCCACTTAGCAATAGTGATCATAACATGATCAGATTTAAACTAACAACTAGAGATGTGAATCGTGTGATCGATCGTCTTAACGATCGATTTCGGCTGGGAGGAGGAGGGAATCGGATCGTCGCAGTTTGGGTTTTTTAAATATCGTGTAAATCGTGTAAATCGAAATCTGGCACACTAAAACATCCCTAAAACCCACCCCGACCCTTTAAAATAAATCCCCCACCCTCCCGAACCCCCCCAAAATGCCTTAAATTACCTGGGGTCCAGTGGGGGGGGAGGGGAAGGGGGAGGGCGGGAAAACCGGCACACTAAAACAACCCTAAAACCCACCCCGACCCTTTAAAATAAATCCCCCACCCTCCCGAACCCCCCCAAAATGCCTTAAATTACCTGGGGTCCAGAGGAAGGGTCCCGGTGTGATCTTTTACTCTCGGACCTCCGTGCGTTGTAGAAATGGCGCCGGCGCTACCTTTGACCTGTCATATGACAGGTCAAAGGTAGCGCCGGCGCCATTTTGTTTTTTTGTCCCCCGACGTCAGGAGCGTAGGAGATCGCTCCCGGACCCCCACTGGACCCCCAGGGACTTTTGGCCAGCTTGGGGGGGGCCTCCTGACCCCCACAAGACTTGCCAAAAGTCCAGCGGGGGTCCGGAACGATCTCCTACCGCGAATCGTTTTTCCGTACGGAAAAACGATTCGACTGCAGGAGGTCGTTCCGGACCCCCGCTGGACCCCCAGGGACTTTTGGCCAGCTTGGGGGGGGGCCTCCTGACCCCCACAAGACTTGCCAAAAGTCCAGCGGGGGTCCGGAACGACCTCCTGCAGTCGAATCGTGTTGCCGTATGGCCGGCGCCATTTTGCGCAAAATGGTCCGTAACCAGCCAGGGGCAGCTGTGTATGGCACGCCTCGATGCAGGCCTCTCCTGAATCTTCGACATGTTTCCGGTTCCGAGTCTTCACTTCCTCGCCTGGAGTCTGCTTCATTTCCGGCGTGGTCTGCGACCAGCCATGGGTGGCTGTGTAGGGTGCGCTGCAGTGCAGTACTCAACCTGTACTAGTACCTGAACCACGAAACCTTGTCTGAGTCTTCCAAGCATCCTGAAACCTTGTCTAAGTGTCCGGGTATCCTGTAATCTTGTCAAAGTCTCATCCAAGTCTCCAAGTTCCTACGTCTCGTCCAAGTGCCTATGTCTCATCCTTTTCCAGTGCCATCACCTGTCCTCGACCTCTGTCCATCCTGTCGCACCTACCGTTCCCAGGCGGCGGGTCTGAAAGGGTTATCGAGTGGCTGGAGGGCTACCCCAGAGACCAACATTGCTTTGCTGGGTCTCTACTGGTGCGTTCGGGTTCAGCAGATGTCAGGCCCTGAATCTTCAGCCTGCTGCCCGTGCTTGGCTACGTCTCGCCTGCCTCGGCGCTTCTCCGGAGTCCCCTCTGGGGTCGTGCCGTGGCCCAAGGACACACTCTCTCTCCCGGATCGGGACCGCTCCCTAGCGCTCCCGCAACAGAACTCCTGGACAAAAGTGAGCAAAAAAATCCTTGCATGCACTGCAATCTTACCCTTTATACCAGGAGACTTCACTCTATGACATCATCTAGGCTTACAGGCACAATTGCCATTTTACAACATCTACTACTGAAAATTATGCAGTCAAGTATAGTTTATTTAGAGGTTCAAGGATGAACATATTAATGTCCATAGGGACCAGAAGTAAAACTTGGGCCACATATACATTATGGATAATATAGGGCATTGAAAAATATATTTGATATAATTGAATTACCATTAAATAGAGGTAACGATAGGAAGTATATGCATGTTTTTTTTGCAGCCAGATCCATCAGTTTCTGAGGAAGTGCCCCTGGCAGCAGTAGCCAGGGGATGCCTGCACCCATGGCCGACTGTCTACCGATTTAAGTGGACAACAGAGTCTGTATGTGCAGGGTGGATAAATCATTTGCACTCTATGAGGCCCCGTTCTCTGAAGGGTTGGTTTTCCTTCTGTACCTTCAGGAAAATATTTCGTAATCAGGGCCCCGTGTTCCGCAGTTAATAAACCGTCTTTAAAAAAGCAAGAATTCTCAGTGCACCCACAATTTGCAAACAAATCATAATTTAATACCCTACTAAGGGGTTTTCTTTTCTTTTTCTATTTTTTTTTTCCTGAAGTAGAAGTTGCCAAGTGGAGAAACAAATAAGCAGTTATAGCAAAAGTGGATAAGAGAGCACTTAAGGGCAGCATTGTAAACAGAACTTAACTCAAGGACCTAGAGGGAGCCTTATCAGCCAGGGAGGAATGATAAAGGAAAATGAACTGGTATTTATGGACTTCCTGGCATTGACCTTTCATCGCCATTCCCCACCCCCCTCTCCTAGTTACTATTATTTTCAGAGAACTGTTATTGTTTTATCTGAGGAAACTGTTAGAGATTTCACTGCCAGGCAGTTTACGTTGGGAGTCAAGGCATTCAGTCTTGTGCGGCGTGCTACTGCTGTACATTCTCCGGGCATTGACAGGACGGCACTTTCCCCTCATCTGCACGTCCTCATTTCATAGGCTGTAAGTGGAAATGAATTGTTTCTTTGAAAATAGGAAGGTTGAATGAGTCCCGGCTTTATCCTGCAGCATCAGGGGACTTTCGGTTCCAGTTTCCCACACAAATGACACAAGTTATCGGGTCTGTCAGTAGACTGGGGGTAAGCCAGTTCCTTCTGGTATGGAACTTCCTGGCAGCCTTAGCAGCACTCCAGACATTGCATTGGCTCTCGGACTTTTTAGATTGCGCATCCTCTTAATTTCCAAAGTAAAAACAGCAGATTGACGTTTCAGACCGCACAATCATTTACAGACACCTTAGCTAGAGGCCTTCCCTTCTTCCCATTAGAAAGGATCCTTCATGCTTCCATCTCCCATCCACACCCACCTTGCTACCTCCCAGTAGCAAGGGAGACCAGTAGGGTTTCTGTCTGAGCCGAGACACAATGCACTATGGTATGGGATATTGTACCTCATTGTCATATTGTCGCTGAGGAATACGTACTACTCCTTCTCGCAGAAGGGAGGAAGAACAAGGCCTCCATGACATGGCCAGGCTGTGTCAGTGCAGCAGGAAAAAATATCTTAGGTCATTTTGTAGTGCACTTCTATCAGACGGGGACATTGGAGGGAGGGAGGGAGTCAGTACATGGGTATCATAAGGGGAGCTTAAGAGTATTTTAATAATGATACTAGTGTATGAAAGTGCTATGATTTAACATTGGTGTGGATGAATATAGTGCCCTCAATACAATATACAATCCCAGAGAGCTACATTTCAAGTATAGAGTAAGGTAATGCGTAACTATTTCCTAAAAATGGGTCTAGAATTTCATGGCCAGTCAGTAAAGATCTTCCCAGATTTATCAAGACCGACCCAGGTTAGAAGAAGGGACTTTCTGAACGTTAGACCTCAAGTTTTGGCTTTAGGATATACATTTGTTTTAAAATATCCATGTCGTTGCTTTTTAATAGGTCATAAAGATGAGAAATTTGTGTTTTCAGCTGTAGAACAATTTAAGTCCTTTTTGTATGCCAGAAGTGTGACTAGTTCCATCGCAATAGGCCAATAAGTCTATTTGTTAAGAATACTGACAAAAACACTAGACCAGTTGTTACTGAAGGATTAGTATAATTTTGAGCTCCTTTGTATTCCAGGCAAGGAGTCCCATATCAGTTTTCTTTAAATATAAGTACATGTATAATTATATTGATTGATCCAAGTTACTATTTTCTTGTTATATTTGTTTAGTATGATACACGTCTTATTTACTTGGCGAAGTATGTGAATAATACTTTGTAAAAAGCAATAAAATATGAATTGAAAATCAAGTATATTAGCCAACAGGATTCCTTGGCACTAGCCAAAGGCGCACCCAGTTAGGCCGACATTCCTGCTGATCTTAATATACATCTCGGGTAGATCTCTAACTAAATGTCACAGTAAAATCATGTTCAGAATAAGTCTATAGTTGCAAAAGCACCATGATAATTAAAACCCAGCCAGCTCCTGGGTATCCAGTCTCTAATGAAGTTCTGTCTAGAACAGAAAATGCTCCATAAATGAACCTAATCTTGACATGGGATAAATAACCCATGCTGTAGTTACACAATGTTAGCTTCCATATTAGTAGTTACCACCCAGGAAAAAAATCTGGGCGTCAGTAATAGATAATACATTGAAATCATTGGCTCAGTGTGCTGCGGCAGTCAAAAAGGCAAACAGAATGATAGGAATTATTAGGAAGGGAATGGTGAATAAAATGGAAAATGTCATCATGCTTCTGTATCGCTCCATGATGAGACCACACCTTGAATACTGTGTACAATTCTGGTTGCTGCATCCAGTTGCACTGGAGAAGGTACAGAGAAGGGCGACCAAAATGATAAAGGGGATGGAACAGCTCCCCTATGAGGAAAGGCTGAAGAGGTTAGGGCTGTTCAGCTTTGAGAAGAGACGGCTGAGGGGGGATATGATGGAGGTCTTTAAGATCATGAGAGGTCTTGAACAAGTAGATGTGACTCGGTTATTTACACTTTCGAATAATAGAAGGGACTAGGGGGCATTCCATGAAGTTAGCAAGTAGCACATTTAAGACTAATTGGAGAAAATTATTTTTCACTCAATGCACAATTAAGCTCTGGAATTTGTTGCCAGAGGATGTGGTTAGTGCAGTTAGTGTAGCTGGGTTCAAAAAAGGTTTGGAGAAGTTCTTGGAGAAGTCCATTAACGGCTATTAATCAAGTTTACTTAGGGAATAGCCACTGCTATTAATTGCATCAGTAGCATGGGATCTTCTTAGTGTTTGGGTAATTGCAAGGTTCTTGTGGCCTAGTTTGGTCTCTGTTGGAAACAGGATGCTGGGCTTGATGGACCCTTGGTCTGACCCAGCATGGCAATTTCTTATGTTCTTATGTTCTAATATAAAATCATGCACGCATGTATGTGTGGGTAGCTGGTTTTATGACAAGCGTGCATATACGCGCGTATGTTATAAAATTGGTGCGTCCATGTGCGCACAGGTCTTAAAGTTTACTTCTTAGGGAATAGCTTCTGCTATTATTGGCATCAGTAGCATGGGATCTACTTAATGTTTGGGTAATTGCCAGGTACTTGTAGCCTGGATTGGTCACTGTTGGAAACAGGATATTGGACTTGATGGACCCTTGGTCTAACCCAGTATGGCAACTTCTTATGTTCTTAATCACTAGTCCAAAAACAAGAAACAATCACACTACTGGAGTCCCAATTCTCAGCCATTTATACGGTCTACTCACTTCCAAATTTACCCTCCACCTCGCATTTTGACTGATATGTTTTTTTATTTAGTTCAGCTGGAACTGGGGAATTTGTGCTGGTCATTAACTAACTCTCATCTTAATTTTTGTACTGGTGAAAGCAGTAAAGGAATAATGCTGATGAATATAACCATTTCAGAGACTTCTCTGTCAGGTTTCAGGAATCCCTTATTGTGTATTATTTATTGTTGCTTTCAGATAGTCACCTTTACAAATATAAAGTTGAATTTTCAGAGAGTTGCACGCATACTAATTAGCACATGCAAGCCCAAGTAGCACATATTTGCCTAAGTGCTATTATATAAACTTCAAATGTACATGCACAAGTAATGATGCACAAATACATTTGCTTGTATAAAAAAAGGGGCGGGGCCAACAATTATGTGTATAAGGTGCTATTCTATAACCTGTGAAAGCAATGCACATACGGCTGTCACCTGAACACTGTCTGGTGTAAGTGAGAATACAATTTTTTTATAGCCAAATACTGACTGGGTGAGGGAGGGTCTGGGTAAGCTGGGGAGAGTTCAGGCTGAAGTATCAGGAGGGTCTTGATGACCTAGAGATGGACTGGGCAAACTGGTGTTTTCCTTTTTGTGCACATGCTATAAAATGTGAAGACTTACACGTGTGAAAGCCAACAAGTGCTACGGAAAATACGCAAGTTAAATTTCCTCGTTTAATTGATTAAAATTAGGAGCACAAATATGTGTGCGCGAAGGCACATTTAGAAAATGTATTCAAAGGGATGGGATTGGGGAGGGGTTTGGGCAGGATTAATGAAAATGAAGGCATTATCCCACCGTGCAATAGCGTAACGCACACTGGAAATAACTACAGCTTTTTTCTTGGCTTTAAGCTGTGCGATATGCCCAAAATGACTGTAATGAGCGAGAGAGAGAGAGAGCCTCTGGTGTGGCACACATAATAGTCAACTATTTATACTGCTATAGGAGGGCCAGCTAGTAAGTCGAGGTGAGGTTTTGGTGGTGGTATAGGGTTTTGGGAACAGTTTTACATGCAGAGACGAACAAACAGCACAGTACACCTCAGTGAAGATTTGACATCATTTGGAGTGAGGAAAGTCAGACTAAGATGAGATTTCTACAATGTTCTCTCACCCTAGCCTGACTGACTCTCTTTCTCTCTCATCACGTTTATACCACAATATCATAAAATGTCAGTGAAGGTCTGTATTAATCATCAGGAATATCAAACGTGTCGGGTTATGCCCACAAACAAAATCCGTAAGATTGTATTTGCCTAGCATGTCAGTACTCGATAGATTATATATTTTAATTATATTGACAACTAGATATATTTGCTGCCTCTGATGTCTGGAGTTAGTCTCCCTTGCTGTAAAGCTCATCTCTACCAACTTGACATGGAATTATATGACATTTAAAATGTGTTTGTTGTTTGTTTTTTTTTAAATATATTTTTTCAGCTTTTGAACAATAGATTTATTTATTGCACTATTTTTAATATTGTTGGTTTTGTGTATGCAATTTTTTTGTGTTGTCTTTGTCCTGCAGTTTTTAGATTCATTATAGACCGGATTTTCCACAGCTGTGCACATAAATTCTGGCCTTTTCGCACGTGGCCGGGCCTTGCGCACGCCAATCCAGCTATCCACAAGGCCCATCACACGCGTAAAGGCCGACACATGCTCAACTGCTGGGCTTCCTGCAAGGCGTGGGCCAGGGGTGTGTGTCCTGGGAAGGGTGGGGCCGGGACAGTGCCATTGTTCGCTGTCCTGGCTGCTGGAGCGCGCAGTTTACTTCAGCTCGGGAGAAAAAAGCGGGATGGCAATCCCTATGGGGAAGAAAAAAGGAAAAAAGGTAGGGTTTATGGGATGGGGAGAAGAGAGGAAGGGGAAGGGAGATTAGGTAGGGGGATAGGGAAGTTCCCTCCCAGTCCGTTCCATATGTGCGCAGATTATAAAATCTGGCGCTTTGCACACAGCCCACGGATTTTCCACTACGGTAGAAAATCGGTGCGTTCGTGTGCGCACGCCAGGAAGTGCACGCACATGGATGCGGCGCACTTGTGTGGAAAACCTACCCCTCTGTTTATAGGTAATTTGGAAATTGATATATTATTTCAGATGTTGTTTGCACTCTGCTGAGTGCAGCATTTGAAGGCTCAGTGGATGGATGATAATATTATTAAATAAATATTATCATCCTGTGTGAGCTTGGCATAGAATATCCATGGAAAAGTACACCATGGCTTGTAGGAAAATTAGTCCAGGATGCATTGAGGTGGACTCTTCCTGAGATGCTTGGCTGTCAGCATTGGTCTCCAACCAAATCCACTACCGGGAGAAGATTGCTGGGATTTACTAAAACCAGATCTCCTTAGAAACACTCCCTATAAAAGCCCTTCCCAGGAACCCCTTTAATTTTCTGTCAAGGAAGGGGAAAAGAGGAACCCCCAGCTGAGGAAATATAATTAAGTTAAGCATCCCTCTCTAGCTGAACTATCTGCATTCAATGAGATCTTTGTTTAAAGGCCTTGCACCAGAGTCAAACCACCGTAAATGAGAAAAAGATGCAGCCTTGAACTCAGTTGTTCAAGGGATAACTTATTTTTATCTCTGATCAGAATGAAAATATAACATCAAATGTCTCAAGTAAGTACCCTGAAGCAGCTTGCTTTTGTTTGCTTCCAAAGACGATAAACTTCAGTAAATCAAGACCCCCGTCTATCCCAGCCTACTCTGTCACCATGGCTGGTTAAAGCTGTAATTAGAGCCTGCCCTGCATAAAAGTCACCACCCAGCAGCCAGGGAGGATTAATTAGGCCTGATATGGAATCCAGATGTGCGCAGTTAAACAGAAAACCATAGGGATTGCCATCTCACTTTTTTTTTTCCTATTGGACAGAGCAAAATCAGCTTTGGCCAACCCAGGAGAGAAAAAAAGGGATGATAAACTCCAGGAATAAGGGGGGGAAAGACTGTCTGCGGCCTCAGGAGCAAGTCTCAGGATGACCCTTGTCCTCCGTTAGGGCCTGTCAGCTGTCACAGCAGTTTATGAGCCATGAGATAAGTACCGGTATTATTTGCACCACATTATATCAGACAAAGTGCTCAAAGGTCAAGCTGAGGAACACGGACATGGTTTTTACTCTCACCAGGTGCTCATTGCTGAGGCAGTAACTTAGAAAGGAACAAAATTTTAAGTAAAAAAAAAAAAGAAGAGGAAACAGTGGATGATAATCCACCCTTCACTGACTATATAGATTTATTTGTTTCGGAATTTATGGGTGCCAGACAAAAATCAAAGACATTCATGTTAGCTGGTTGATACAGAGTAAACCTGTGCTTTTGTGATCTAGAAAGCGTTAGGCGGGTGCGGGGAATGCCATCCCAGTGGAGGCGGTGGAGGCCAAAACAATTTCAGAATTCAAGAAAGGCTGGAGAGGCCCAGAGGATCCTTAGATGTGAGGGTAAAGCCTGGGATCATGCAGGCTCGGCAGTATTTCATCAGGAAAGGGCAGACTGTCTGAACCCTTGTGGTGCGGATTTGTCGTCATGTTCAGCATCTCAATTATATGTTGCTGGAAAAGGGTCAAGATTTCCCACCAGGCAATGTAGGCAGATGTCTCAGGGTGCCAGGCTGAAATGGGCATCGCTTTCTCCAACCCGGCAGCATTTTCTTCTAAGTGCTGCTTGGCATGAGCAGCAGCGTTTCACCAGATCTATCTCCTCTCTCCCCCCCCCCCCCCCCCCCAAGGCGTTCAGAGCACTGTAGGATTGCTGCCGGCCTGCCCCTGCATCGCGAATGGTACAGGTCCAACAGGAAGCTGGCGCTTTGCTGAGCAGTGTTCGAGAGGGAGGCCTGCCCCATGGAGGCGGAGGGGTCCGTTTTAACACTTTTTCCTCTGGGGGGTGGTACTCTGGCCATCACATCCTTGGAGGAGGACCCCCACACCACAATTTTAAAAACAGGACCCATCCTGTGCTTTGTTTTTAAGTGGCAAGAAACCCTTCTGTTTCTACTGAATTATCTGCTCGGGCGTGGGGGGTGGGGGAGGGCACATTCCTCGGAGTAATGTGCATCGTCCCTAGAGCCTCCTGGATTTGTATGGTGACACGGTAGCAAGGACTGGATCCTCTCGTTTTCATTTATTTTTTTTTTCTGATTAGACTATTTGGTTTAATGGGTGTGTGCTCCTTCACTCCTCAGTTCAGTGGACTTCTGCATGCTTAAAGGTGAATTTTAAAATGGCAGACACACGCGCAAGTAGCACTTAATCACGCTGTGCCTTATCCGGCTATCTCCTGTTTGAATATCCATCTCCCTGTGTTTAACTTAGTATTTTGCTTATTTATTTACTTGTATTATTATTGCTGTTGATCATCTTTTTCCTAACAAATTATTTTTGGATTTTAATTTCTTAGCCATAAATTAAAAAAAAACAAAAAACCCCGAGACCCAGTAGGGCAAGAGAGACTGGGGTTGCTTCTCCCCCATTTTGACTTCCATGACCCCAACGGATGTTTACGGGTGAATTTTAAAAGGAATGTGCATGCGCCCATTGCAGTGCTTTTACGTGCGTATATTGCGAGCAGAGAGAGAGAGAGAGAGAGAGACTCTGTATGGAGTCAGTCTGATACTCTCTATATTTGTACCACTCTAAGGGGACACTTTGATTCGAGGTGGGTTGCGGGTTGGGAGGTGATGTTACAGACACATTCAGAGGTAGGAAGGGCAGGTAACAAATATTTTAAAATAAATAAATAAAATTGACATTGGTAAAGAATTTTAGTTTTTGTAAGCAATGAAAAGTCTAAGAAGAGGAGTTGATTTGTACACTACATTGCTTGCTGCATTGTACAAATCCACTCCTTTTCATCACTTGTAAGTCAGTCTTGCCCCATCTTCTGCCTCCTTATTCTGGACGCACGTGCATGCATGTACGCATCCCCTTCCCGGCTTCTTAAAATTTGCGTTGCTCGCGTGCGGCTCACGTACGTGCGTATGAGGCTGTTTTTGCGTGAGCAACGCTTTTAAAATCTGCCTCTTAATGTCTAATCTAATTTGATGTGCCATCAAACAACTGTAGCATCTAAGCAGTTTACACTAAAATGTTTTATATCGCAGGCATATTATCATAGTTATCTCAGCCTCCCGCCACATCCCTGACCAAAAAAGAAAACAAAATATCTATTCAACTTAAAATCAAACCAACCCCATTCCCCTCCCAATCAAAACTCCAGAGAACATCCTTTCCCAACCCAACCCCACAGTCAAATCCCCTGCACCCAGAATTTAAAAAATGAAAACAGATAAAACTCTTAACCAAAATCTTAAATATAAAGCTATGTTGTGATTAATTCTCGTAGTTCCAGATGTATATACAAAGGCAGCGCATTCCATAGCAAGGGGGCCTGGTAAGAGAAGGAGATGCCTGAGTCCCTTCAGGTCTTAGCTAGGTGAGGGAATAACATGAGTTGGTCAGGTTTATATGGGGTCAGCACTGCATCTAAGTAATGTGGTAAACCTCTATGAAATGTTTTTGTTGCGCATCCCGGCCGCGGCAGGCCCCCGACCAGCTCTACTCACCCCCGACGCTCGGGTCCTGGACCTGGCCCTACTTCTTTGGCAGCAGTAGGCAGTCGCCTACGCGCTCACGCTTCTGCTAAGCTCCCAGGGTCCTCCGGTAGCTCTGCGGCCTCCTCCGGTCCCAGTCGAGTCTCCCCACGTGTGTCGAGGGGAAATGCTGCCACCACGTAGTTCAGTCTGTCTGCCTTAGGCGCGCACCTTCCCCGACTTTAAAGGGGGCCATGGTGGGAAACCTTCCCGTGGCCCCGGATGATGACATCTTTGGGCCCTAAAACTTAAGGCAGGCTCCGCCATCCGGTCTCTGCCTTGGCAACAGGTCTCCATGCTTCCAGTCATGTGCTTAGTTGCTTAGTGTTCCTGTTCCTGTTTCGGTACCTGTCCTAGTTCCAGTCCTTGTGCTTCAGTTCCAGCTTCCTGTTTCCAGTTTACCCTTTGGACGGATTCTCTGGGTTGACCCTCGCTTGTTCCTGACCACGCTTTGGATGGATTCCCTGGCTTTGACTCCTGCTCGAACCTGACCTGGTCTCAGCCACCTGCCCTGACTCCAGTTTGCACCTGACTTTGCCAACTGTCTGGACTTGGCCTTTCTTAGGTTTTCGTCTACTAGCAAGCCCGGGCTTAACATGTTCCTGACTCCTAGCCTGCTTCAGCCCTATCCGGCTTCTGGATCCAGGCCGTGTCTTGAACCCAGCTCCATTGGACCCTGTGTCTCCGCTGCTTCCTGGCTCCCTGCCTCGAGCATCCTCCAAGGGATCAACCATGTGGAGGCCTGCCCAAGACCAGCCGGCCCTGGCGCCTAAAGGATCAACCAGCGGGGAACGAGGGCTGGTATTGGCGAAGCTCCAGTCGGCCTCAGCTTCCCGTTCTGCTCTGCCTCCCCCCGGTGGGGACCTGAGGGGGCTTCCCCATGGGTAGCGTCAACTCCACCTCGGGCTAAGGGTCCACCTCCACAACAGTTTTAAAGGTTAAGCAAAAATTTTGCATTTAGTCCGGACCGACCCTGATAACCAGTGAAGTTTCTTCAATACAGGTGGTGCATACTCAAATCTGGGTAGGTATACCTGAGATTAATCTGGCAGTCGTATTCTAAACAAGCTGCAGCCTTTTCATAGATGTACCTAAAATAACCACGTAGAGAGAATTGCAATAATTTAATCATGATAAAACCAGAGCTTGCCATAATAGCTGTAAGTCCGATCTTTCCAGACAGGATTTAAGGCATCTGTGAAAAGGCAGAGTAGGGTAAGATAGATCTGGGAAGAGTGAAGGGATGACGAACACCCAGTGGAGTGGGAGTGGGATGCGTGGTTTTTATTTTGGCAATGCTGAGAGGCAGATTTTGGTGGGGGATGGGTAAACCAAGCCCATTACTTTCTTTTCCTTTTCTCTTTCTTTGTTTCTTTGTTTCTTTCTTTCTATTTCTTTGTTTCTTTCTTTCTATTTCCTTTCGCTTCAGCATTTATTTTGTTTCAAATAAATGAAATGAATAATTATAAACAAAACAAAACAAAAAAAATTCTTTCTATATATATATATCTCTGGTGACTGCTGAAGTGATTAAATGCCATGTCGGTTCTTTGGACTGATGTGCATAGTGTTGGGAGGTATCAAAGAGACCATCCAATAAGTGGATTGCTTATGTGAATTTCCTGAACTCTCTTACCTTTCTCTTCTTTAGGTTTCTGCTTAGCCTGCATGTGATTGGATAATGACTCTGTTATTGTAAAGTGTATGAATGCACCTGTTTTTTCACTCACATGTTTTTCATTTAAAACATTTTTTATGTTAAAAACAGCTTTTTGAAATCTTGTTGAACATGTGCAGTTTTTTTGTGATGGACCTGATTTATTTCTTCATTCATTTCTGCTTTTTTGGTAGTCTGCATGCTCTGTATTGGAATAGTGAATATAGATTTAGATTAGTAAGTCAAATCAAAGAAATTTTTCCGTTTTAAATATTGGATTGATAAAATTCACTATAAGAGCATTATTTTTTTTGAATTTTTTATTTCCCGTTTTTCACTGATTATAACAACAAAATATATGTTAACATACTGAAATATATTCTTAAAATCATAATTAGTTATAATACATTACTCAATATTTGCCCTTACAGTCAGTATATAGTAATACTTTCATATAGAAATTAGTAAGACATTGAGATTAATTTATGAGCGAATTTAAAGAAAGAAGAGTTATCAAACTCAATTTAAGGAAACCAATGCAACAATTCACACAACCTTTGCTCTCACACATTTGCTGCTTTTATGGGGTGTGCGTCTAGAAAGGTCTGTAACGCAGAAACTTCATAAAAGAGATATTTTTGATCTTCATACCATATTTCACATTTACATGGGTACCGGAGACAAAATGTTACTCCCCTAGATATCATTTTTCAAACTAAGGAATTGTCTTCTCCTTAGGTGTGTTGCTTTTGATAAATCTGGATACATCCAGATCTGCTGGCCATAGTATTTCTATGCTACTATACATAGTATAGAAATACATAGTATTTCTATACTACTATTAAACCTCTCCAGTTGCTACAAAATGCAGCGGCAAGAATTTTGAAATACCAATCGGAGAGAGCATATCTCTCCCATTCTAAAAGATCTCCACTGGCTCCCAGTAAACTTCCGGATCCTTCATAAATCTCTCACAATCATTCATAAAAATATCCACCATCAAACCCCTCTTGATCTGCTTCATCCTCTCAGACTGCACTCGACAGCCAGGCCTTTAAGGGATGCCTACAAGGGATCCTTACACGTTCCTACAATCAAATTAGTGCACCACTCAAATATCAGAGACCGGTCATTCTATTTGGAACGCTATGCCTCCGGATCTCAGACTGGAGACCTGTCTAATAACTTTTAAAAAGAAACTAAAGACATGGCTGTTCAGCCAAGCCTTCCCCACTACAAACCCCCATTGCCTGATCAAGAATTGTTCCATCACCCACTTATGTATACAAATTTTTCCATTTTTTTCATGCATAGTATCTATTAAAGAGGTTGGCTCCTTGCCCCCCTCTTTTGTATATAGTATTTATTTATTTATCTTGTTCACCCCCTCTTTATTTCTTACTCCAAGTTAAGGCATCCTTGTTATAATGTAACTTTTATGCTCCTTTATCTCTTGTTGATTGGTTAATTATATTTTCTGCTTAGTTCAATTGTAAACTGAGTTGATTTGATTTGTATCAAGAAAGTCGGTATATAAAAGCCTTTAATAAATAAATAAATAAATAAAAACATTTCTGTGCCCTATTGCGTAAAAATAACCACAAAACTGTATCCCTTTCTGGCGGAAATATGAAAGAAACAAATAAGGTTTCCCTTACAGATATCTCTGTCTCATTTGACATTTCTAGGATTTCTGACAGATTTATGGATTGTTCTGACCAACACTTTTTGTTGTTTTCTTTTTGGGGATATAATAAATTTTTGCCAAGGCTGGTATTGCCTGCTCTGGCATCTTTAATATTTGTTTTAAATAATCCTTAAATATTTCTTTGGGTGCAATAGTTCTTTGAAAGGGGAAGTTTAGTATTCTTAAATTGGAATATCTAAGGTTATTCTCCATATATTCAAATCTTTTTTCATTCAATATCTCTGACTTATGTATTCGTTCTTCTTGTTTGTCCAATTTATTATTATAAGTGGCCACTCCTTTTTCTACTTCCATAACCTTTTGTTGAGTATCAGTATGAGTTTTTGTTAACTTAATTATAGCAGTCTCAAGAGACTTGATAGCAGCCCAAAGAACATCCATGGTAACCTCAGAGATCCTAGTAGGTATAATTAAATCAGTTACAGACTTATCTTCCTCATCACCCTCTACAGCAGTGTTCTCCGTCCCTTTTCCCAAATTAATAACATTTGGCACTAAGGCCAAAAGTCCATTATTCCCTTTGGATGATGTTGGTGGGGTGGGAGTTCTGGGAGCCCCGGGGCTCAACGAGATAGCTTCGGCCGGAGAGACAGATTCTCGCTCCAAGTCTGTCTCTCCAATGGCCCTGTCCTCCGGGTTCATATCTGTTGCTGACACAAAGAACGAGGAAATCTGGGGTTGGATTAAGCCAGGTATAGGAGACGACGCTATAGCCTCCCTTATACGGGCCTTCCATTTTGTATGAGGCATAACAGTATATTAGATATTGACCTTTTCTTTGTGTCTCTTACAATTTCAATGTCTTACAACTGGAGGCTGAGAGAGAGAGATTTTAAATCTACTTACAGTTAAGTTGAAAATTCTTTATTCCTTTGAGAAAAGAGGAAAAAAAAAAGATCAATTTTTCAGACAAAGCCGCGCGCACCAACGTCGGCTGCGCGCCGTAGGGGCGTCCGGTTTAATCTCACCGGCCCTCCCCCAGATGACATCAGCGACAGCGAAGCAGCTGGCATTGGTGTTTCCTCAGCTGGAGCACCAGAGCAAATTTCAAGGAAATGTTCTGTCTGGGCGGGATAGGATCCTCACCCGTGTCTCTCTTTCTCTCGCTCGGGCCTCAATATTCGCCATAGGGGGGTTCGGTTTTAATTTCACCGGCCCCTCCCCCAGATGACATCAGTGACCGCGAAGTAGCTGGTATTGGTGTTTCCTCAGCTGGAGCACCAGAGCAGGTAATTTAAAGGAAATGTTCCGTCGGGGCGGGATAGGGTCCTCACCCGTGTCTCTCTTTCTCTCGCTCGGGCCTCCATAAGAGCATTATAAGAACATGGTTATTCAGTTTTGTTGTTATTCTTGCTTGTACATATCGTTCATATGGTTAATCATACCTTTCACAAGGTTAATCAGTTTGCTGGCATTCTTTACGTTTTTTTTGTAAAGCCTGTTGTTGCATTATGCTACCTGTAAACTGAGGTGATGTTCCCAAAGTGCCGCGGTATATAAAAATACTTAAATAGATAAGTAAATAAATAAAAGTGAATTTACAATTAGCATATACACACTTAAATAGCTGCTACTCACAGGGGAATTTTAATTCCCCAGCGCGCACCAATACCGACAGATAAGCATGTGTCTGAGACCTTCGGCATCCTTTTTTTTTTTTTTACCTGGGGCTTTGCTTTCACTTTTTATAGGCCATTTCAGCAAAAGATTTCTTCCCTACCCATACAATGCTAGCGTGGATCTGTACAGTCCCTATGAGGAAAATGGATCAAATGTTGGTGCTGCATTGCACTGCAAACAGAATTTTGAGGTGCAGAGAAATTAGTTTAACTTTGATGGGGAAAATGCAAGTTCTTGTGATTTTGAGCACACGTGCACCAAACGTCCCCTCCTTCCCCGTCAGGGTCCATCAGGAGGATAAAGAGAGAGAGAGAGAGATTTTGTAATTTTATTAGCAAGAAATAGCTAACAATTTTAAAAGAAGAAAGGTTCCTAAGTGCCTCTGACATGCAATGTTACAAGGAACATTTTACCAGAGCCTGGGAAAGGGCTAGCATGCAAACCATGGGGATAGAGCAAATAGTTTCTGATGCTCTCATCCAAACATATTAATAACAGCTAATCTTTTATTTTAAAAGAAAAGCAGTTTTTCACCTTTGGAAGAATGTAGTGCCTGGTGCTAATGCCTCTGGCTGGCCATGGTTGAAGTTCTCTGTTAATGTCCTTTCTCTTTGTAGCCTTCCACGAACTGTCGCCTGTCTTTTCTTCTCCTTCCTCCCTCCCTGACTCCAGCACTCTCTTCACTTAAAAGGCACAGGTCCTTGACACGTGCTCCTTCTCTCTCTACCCTCATCAGAATCCCAAGTCCTGAAATCGCAGCTGCAGGCTGAGCTCTGCCCTTCAGTTCCCCTCCACACGCTGCCTGCAGTGCCTGCTCCAGGCTCTGTCCCTCTACTCCTGTTCCCTGCAGGTTTACTGAAGGGGGCGTGGCTAGAGCTGGGCTTTCTAAGGTTTCCCCAGATATGAACCTGGCATCATCTGGAAACCTCTTTTTGGATACTTTGCAGCCGTGTGCTGAGACGTTTTGTGCAGAAATTCCTTCTTGCAGCAGGGCCTTGCCTTTCTTTTTCAGCTGTTGAGGGGTTTTTGAATATTGGGACCCTCCTTTTATTCCATCCCCTTTTTTGGGATGGGTCTCAGGGATATTAATTCCTCCCTGAGCATGTGCAAAAGATCTTTCTTCTTCCGCAGTGGGTTGAACAAGGAGTTAGGTGGACCTCAAGTGGAGAATTTTGGTGATCTTTTGACCAGGCCTGAAAGAAGGGACATACTCCTGTATCTTGAGGGACCTGAATTCCTGGTTTCCCACCTTTGCGTCCAGTTAAGAGCAAGGGTAACGACATTTGGGAGTGGATTTTGAAGAGGTTTTGCAGCAAGGGGGACTTTTCCTTCTACCTCTCGTCTTATGCTGGTTATCCAAGAGGATTTTGTCACCCTTCATGGGGAAGGGATTTTGGAAACTGGTTCACTTAAAGAAAGAAACGTGAATAGAGTGTGCTCCATGGATAAAGCGACCACTGCTTTTGTTATTATGATTTTTATTTTGCTGTTCAAGATCTTTGCCATTCTAGGATGGTTTTTCAGTTGAACACCATCATTTGACTCCCTGGTTTATTCAAGCGTGCCTCTGATTCAAGAAGATTCGTCTACTGTTGAGTGTCCGTTAACCAGTAAGAAAGTGATCTGGGGCAAGGGAGATGGAAAGAGACTGAGATACCCACTAGTCCACCGAGGGCCCCGGAAGTCGAACGTCCCCCATCCCAGCAGACGAGCCACGGCATCGCCAGAGTCTACTGCGAATCATGTCCGATGGAAAGAAAAGCCCTGTGCGGCCCTTTTTACGCCCCCTCTCCCCTCCCCGTGAAGGGGAGGGGGGAGGGGGCATGACATTCTTATCCCAGTCTCTCTCTCTCTCTCTCTCTCTCTTTTTCTGCTGCTCTTAACACTGGCAGGAAATCTGCAGACTCAGCATCTCCCAGGAGCAGCAGAATATCGCTGACGGAAAAGAAAGGAGGGGAGGTGGGAACAGAGGAAATCTTTTGGCAACATGGATCGGTTCCGGCCTGTACTCTCTCTCTCTCCGGTGCTGGTGCTGCTTGCGTTGGTGGTGGGTGGGTTTCAGGGAAGGGAGGAAATCGGTGCCTGGTGCAGCTGCGGAGCTTCAGCCCATGGTGCTTAAGCGTTACAGTGTTTGGGGCTAGAACAGATGCGGCGGTGCCTTTTCATCCCCTTCACGTGGGCTTGCGTGCCTTGGTTATAGGACCACTATTCGGGGGGGGGGGGTGCGCGCACGCGCGCGCGTGTGTGTGTGTGTGTATATCTCTATATCTCTATAAAACTGATGAAATGTCATTTTCAGAGCAGTGGAGAACTTTGTTCAGGCTCCTGGCATATAAATAAGAAAGGGCTTTTTGTGTGCAGGAAGTCAGTACAGTGTCAGGTGCTGTAACCCAATCTGAAACTGGCGTCTGGGTACCATTAAGACGACAGCTTCCAGAAGGGAAAATGCTTGCTATTTTTACAACCAGGAAATAGTAGTCACCCTGAGTGTCAGCTGGCTAACTGGGCTGACCAGCTGGAATTAATAGACAGCAATCAAATGAGGAAAATGTGCCGAAATCTCATTTCTTAGAAGAGACGGAATGGGTTTGAAATACCTGCTAGCCAATGTTTCTAGTGCAAGCTCCTTTCATGCCACTGTTTGACATATCTTATACCAGCAATTATTATTTCAGCAACAAGCCCCAAATAGACACGGCATTTACGGACAGTTAGGATCATGCCTGGAGCAGCTTCAAACCCTAGGTGAAGTTACATGGCTTGAACCGGTCGAGATGAGGCATGTATTGGCAGTTGCTGCGATAAGATAAAATGGCTCTACTGACTATGAAGCAAATCCAGCAGGCCTGGGTTTCTCAAAAGGCCCAGTAGGCCTGTGGCAACAAGGGCATGGCAGAGGAAGAACTGCTGGCTTCCCAGCAGATGTGCTCCTAAAGGAGATCCACAACCGTCCACCACTCGCTGCCCCCTTCCCCTCTGCCCCAGTCTGGGTGGGGGGGCCAAAGCACTTGCCCCTACCACCATTCCCTGCCACTCTCTAGAGCCACCAAGGTGAGAGGCAGAATCAGAGGGCAAGCATGGGCGGTGGTTAATCCCTTCTAACTGGCTCTTGCAGCCATGGGCCTCCTTTTCCAGCCGCAGCCATGCAGTAGCTGATCTGACTGGCATAGTAAGGAGAGCAGTGAGAGAAGGAAGAGGTAAAGGCCAGCTCCGCTCTTCTGCAGACCAAGCTACTGAGACTTGGGGGGTGGAGGGAGAGTGGGCCCCCGGGAGGCTGGAGGAGCAGCCTTCAGGCTGGAGACTCAGATATAGGGGGGGGGGGGGGGGGGGGAGTAGGAATTCATAGAGAGTGGAGACTGTACTGAACTTGGGAAACAGGGCCATCTTTGGGGTGGCTGGGTGAGGGACTGGCGATTGACGAACGCAATACTGCCTAGTGGTGACAAAAACTGAAATCTGTCCCAGTCCACTTGGCAGAAAGAGTTCAGCTGTAGGTTAAAGTCTGTGCATTTTCAGAAAGATGCTATGCATTGCCATCATCTGTCCCCGGACTACATGTGGGTGCAATTTCAGGGATAGTGCTATTGACTGTGCTCTGTGCTGTATGCTCTCCTTCAGTTCTTGATGGCTTAAAATGGGCAGTTTTCCATCTGCCCTTGGATACAGTCCATGCAAGTAGACCTAGTTCTATTGTAAATGTGCTATTCCAGGGGTAGCAGCTCTGGTCCTGGAGAGCCTCAAAACAGGTCTGGTTTTCAGGACATAAGTAAGGAATATGTATGAGATATGTTTGCATGCACCATCTCCACTGTATGCTAATTTATCTCATGCATATTCATTGTGGATATCCTGGAAACTAGACCGTTTTGTGGCCTCTCAAGAACTGAAGCTACCTACTCCTATGCAGATTAGACTTACTCAAGGGGTATTTGCACTTTGCATGTGTCTTGTTTAGGATAGAAGTAATGAATACCCCTGTACATTAATGCCTGGTTTTCGGTCTATAAAATTCACACCCATATGTTCCTGGAGCTGCTCTATGCAAATCTCTGTAGCTGAGTTACTCTGAATAGAATTTTCTTTGGTGCAAATTGTATTAAAAAAAATTTGATTTTTTTTTTTTATTGCTGTCATTTTTCATTGTTTCCAAGCCTAGTCCTTCCAAGCCCAGCACTCTGTCCCCTTCTGAATTCCACAACTTTTAATTTGGATTTCTTCTTTTGATGTCTTTCCTTGTTAGTCTGGATCCATTACTAATGTGCAGAACACTGGAGTTAGCACAATCCTGGTTCCTTATTTTTCTTTTCTGTCCATAATGTGAAGCATAAGGCCCTATATTTTCTGAGAGCTTGCAAACTTTATTAGTGTCAATATCTTGACACTGGTAACTAAAAACATCTCATAAATAGATTCAGGATTGGTTCTACAATGAGGCAGGGTGAGGCAGCCACCTCAGGTGGCAAAATTTTGGAACGGCATTAAGTGTTCCCCCTGCTAAAAAAAACAACAACAAAAAAACCCTGCAGTGGCCACCTCATTGTCACTTTTTTTAAGTTCTAAGGCCAGTGGAGTTCCTGCAGGCAGGAAGACCCGTGGCGGCAAGGAAGAATGACGCTGGTGGGGTTCCAACTTCTTCACCATCATGAGAAAGTTCCAATGGTGCCGGCTTTGCTTTGTTTCAGTTTTATTCTGTTTCTGGTTTAGATGATTTCATTTGTTGCTAGAGGATGTGGTTAGTTAGTTAGTTAGTGCTGGGTTTAAAAAAGGTTTGGATAACTTCTTGGAGGAGAAGTCCATTACCTGCTATTAATTAAATTGACTTAGGGAATAGCCACTGCTATTAATTGCAACAGTAACATGGAATAGACTTAGTTTTTGGGTACTTGCCAGGTTCTTGTGGTCTGGTTTGGCCTCAGTTGGAAACAGGATGCTGGGCTTGATGGACCCTTGGTCTGACCCAGTATGGCATGTTCTTATGTTCTTAAATAAAACAATGAAAAACCAAACCAAAACATAGAATGAAGTGGCCTGGATCCCCTTCCCCCCACCCAAAAAACACCAGCACTGTTGAATACTGAAGCCCCCTTCCCAAGCCTTCTTCTATCCCACTTTCCAAACCTCGGACTCATCTTACCCTGTCGATGAGGAATCTTGCATGCTCATTCATCTAAAATGATCGACTGCGAATCAGGAAGATGCCAAACTGTCCTGGCTAAGGAGATGTATCCTATAAGCGGTCGCACTCTATGGCTGGCGGAGGGATATGTTATGAACCCTCCTGTAGCGGTGCTACGGGAGGCTCCTTACCTCTTTCTGGAGGCCGCACCAAGCCAGGGTCTTGCCTGCAAACTATCCAGGATTTGCTCCAGGGCCTGGGAGGCCTCGATGTCCTTGGGGCCTGCCTGAGGCTGCTTGTGTTTGCATGGACTTCCTGGTTTGAGCCACGCCCTTCTACCTAGGGGCCGGCCCGCAGCACTTCTCCGTAGTTATAGGGCCAGCTAGGTGTCGGCCTGCCAAACTCCTCCCAGGGAGTCGCCGGTCTGCAACCCTATAAAAGGACTTCAACTTCAGTCAGTCTTTGCCTTGCATCAGCGTGACTTCCCTCTGGAGGCTCCCACCTGCCAGAGCCTTGTAAGGTCTTCTGTTCTTCGTGGAGCTCCTCGTCTCGTCTGATTTTATACCACGTCTTCGAGTCTTGATGTCTTGCCTGAGGTCCCTGACCATGTCCTGATGTTCCGCCATGATCTTCCTCGTCCTGATGTGTCTGCCTCCCAGGATGTTCTTCCCTGTGTCTTCGTCTGGTGCTCTTGAGCCTTCCGTTCCTGCAAAGCCGTGGTTCTCGGATGATGTCGTGTCCGAGAATGGAGTGGCCTGCAGGTGGGATTTGTCCCCGTGCTCCTGAGCCTCTGTTCCCGCCAGTCATGGGGGAAACTTCGGATGACACCGGCTTCGTCATTGAAGTTCCTCCTTGCCTGGGTCTTCCCTGCGCTTGTCCCGCTCTCCTCGTGATCCGTGACCAGCCTCTTAGGGCTGTGTAGGGCGCGCAGTGGGACAGGGTGGTCCGCAACTCAGTCCCGCAGATGGGCTGAGTAGGGTGCCCTGAGAGACAGTGCCAATGTCCTCCTGCCTTACGTCTTGTCTTGTTTGGATCAAGTTCCTCGTCATGCTTGTGATGCCGTCACATCACAAGCATGACGAGGAACGTCACAAGCATGACCAGTCTCGTCCGAGATGTCCTCGCATCAATCATAGTCCTGTCTACGTGTCAAGGCCTCCGTCTGCCCTCAACCTCAGGCCGGCCTGCTGCTCCTTGCCGATCAAGCAGCAGGTCCGAAAGGGCTTGGAACAGTCGGAGGACAGTTTCCCTACCAACATCATCTGTTGTTGGTTCTGGGAGCTTGCAGGCCCGACAGAGGGTAAGACCGTGTTTAGCCATGCTGGGACACACCGTCACCCCTCGGTTCGACCCTGGATTCGTCTGAGGTTGGACTGAGGCCCAAGGGCACATGAAACACCCCTTTCTCAACAGGATATATCCTTGAAATGTGGACAGAAAGGACTGGGCAAACTGAATGGACCAGTGGGTCTATTTCTGCCATCTTCCACTAAGTTACAAAATTACTGGGTTATGTAAGGCATTTGAATGCGATGTTACAGAACAATTCTGAGGAGTGGCTGGAAGGATATGGTTTCAAATGAAAGGGTGTATGCGGTGACGGTAATGGAAGAGCCCTGGTTGAAGATCTGAACAAAAGGAAAATGATATTCACTGGTGACGTGTTCAGCTGATCTGATGGCAAATTAATAGGGGTGCTCACGTCTAAAATTTTTGGTTTAGTTTGGTTTGGTCATTTTTAGTTTGTTTAATGTTTCTTTTTTGGTTTGGTTCATTTCCTGAAACAAAAGAAAACATTAAATAGCCCCCAAAACAGCAACAACAACAAAAAAACAAAACACCCTCCAAGCCCTCTCCTGCCCTCGAAAAACAATCCTGGGACCCAGGTCTACCTGGCTGGGCCTCCCATGGCTGGGCCATACTCTTTTCCCACCCCATAAAATAAAGACCATGGCCCCAAGGCTGGTATGAGACGGGCTCAACCAGGGTCATCCCAGGCTCCTGTGAACCCTACTCCCTTGAACAAATATATGGGACCCCCCCACTTACCCCTATCTATGGGGTCCTAGTAGGTCCATAGGGCAGGAGCAATGCCCATTCACTTCTGCCCTGATGGTTTATGCTTTAAAAGTTGCATCGGCAGTCCTCAAGACAGTGCCTAAATTAGGCCATTTTGATGATTTTTTGGGGGATGGGGGGGGGGGGTCATAGGGGCTCAGCACAGTTGAGTAGGCTTGAGCCCCAGGGCTATTATTTAATGGCAAGAGGGAGTTTGGAGGGCCTCAGGGAGGTCCTTTTCTTTTTTCTTTTAATTTATATTTTGCTTTTTCAGCTCTTTAAAGCAGATTACATTCAGGTACTGTAGGCTATTTTTGTGGGATACCATTTTTGGTTCCTTCCATTTGGAAGGAACCAAAACTGGCCTTATATGTCCTGTTTTGAACATTTGTGTCAAATGAATGCACATTCCTACAAATTTAGAATCTCGTCACAGAGTGCATGATAGAAGCCAAAAGAGGGAAAGGAAAGCAGAGAGCAGCTTGGGGGTGAAAACATTAAAAAATGGTCTTGATCTGGAAACAGTGGAAATGAAGAAGAAGGATGAGTACAGAGAGAACTGGTGCACCATTATCACATCGACGGTGCCACCTGATGAGAAGATTGTTTGGAAAAAAACAATTTTGCCAGCTGACCATCCTTCCTTTTTTTCCAATGTGCTTTGTTCTTTAAAAGCAGAAAGATGGGGAATCAGAATATGTTTGGAAGAGAGGTAGGAAACTATGCTTTGGATCAAAATCTCATGTTGACTGAAAAGCCCTGAGCCGCAACACTGTGCTTCTGCTAAATATTTTATGTTGACAATCACATGAATTTTTGGAAACTCTGTTACACATCGAAACTTTGTAAACCGTTGTGATGGCGAAACCAAACGACGGTATATAAAACTCGATAAATAAATAAATAAATCGGGATGAGACAGACTGAAATGCTCTGGAACACGAATTATCAAATCAGAACTTGACCAGAATCCCCTGACAAAGATACCTTCAGGTGGTGACATGATGCTTCTCTGTCCAGCCTTGGATTCCCTTCAAGAAAAATGCCCCTGTCAGAAAGCAAAAATGGAAAGAAAGTTATTGAGTAGAAAGGAATGGAACAGAGCTCCTGCTCTGGAAACCACTGTCTTTCAGATCAAGAAAAAACCACCCTCACATTTTTCCATTCCATGCCTAATTTCAGTCATAATTTATGAGATGAAAACACACTGGTGATCAAAACTGGGTAGCATTTACGTGCTTCACATTTTTTTCCACACCACTGAAACCACTCACATCAAAACTGAACCAGACTGTATTAAGCCCACCTCTATCCACCTCCCAAAATTTGCTCTTTGAGCCTTTCCTTTTTGTAAGTTTAGAAGAAAAACGCAGCAACAAGCTTGCCAGTCTCTGAGCTTTTCTTGCTGAGTAACTATCCCTGTGTTTTGGGAAACCTTTGGTGACCACCTTGGCCGCAGATGGGTGCTGAACCCCTTTTAAGAAGAGAATGTGAGGCAGTAGTTTTAGCTTGAATCCATTTGATTGGCCGAGAAAAATGGGACTTTTGTTCTCCCTCTGCTGTACTACATGGCATCCCATCAAATAACAACCCAGCTGCTGGGAGGGGTGTTTGGAGGTGGTCGAATTGTCCTGTCCTAGTGGATATAAACCACCAATGGACAATGCCGACAGTATGTACGGCGGTTAGAAGGAAAAACCATGCCGAGCAACTCTCCTGGTCACTGAAGCAGACGAAGACCGTCGAAACACTGCCAGTGTCGGGCAGACGGCCAACTCTTCTTTGAAGAATTCATGAACATTCATAGCAGCACTTCCACACCGCATTTAGAAAGATAAGTGAAGGGGCTCTAATGTGAGCAGATGAGTTGGGCTGACCACCTGTGGAGAGTTGAAGGCTATGTTATATCTAAGAAAGAGATGTTTTTTATACTTTAAACAAATAGAAAAACTGATATATAAAATTGTTGAACACTTAAATGGAGCACTAAATTGACAATATGAAAATGGTACCTACTTCTACTAGTGTCATAACCAACGAGTGGTTATCACTTATAGAAGCGATACCGGACAGCAGAGTCTACAGAGCAAATACAGTTTCCCCGTTTGGGTTTTGTTTGGCTATCCTAGTGGGTTCCAAAGCAAAAAAAGCTCTTACCAGCTCCCTTCCTGCCACAATATGGAGGTTAAGTGAACAGACATTCAGTATATGAGGGGCTAAAATCCCATACTGTGTTTTTCCATGAATTTCATGGAAAAGATGGATAAAGTTGTGTGGGTGCCATTAGTCCACTTGAATGCACAGAAATAAAGTTTAACAAAAACAAACTATCTATATCAGGTGATACCTCTCTATTGGACTAACTTAATAATTTTCTTGACTAGCTTTCAAGGACTAAAACTGTCTTCTTGAGGTCAGAATTCAAATGATCAAAAGATGACATTACCTGAAATATAAAGTAGTGAGGCTGCCATAAGGGAACCAATAAAAAGGTATCGACTGATATGTGTTTCTTTTTGTTTTTATTTGTTAACCTTTATTTCTACAGAAAAGATGGGAGAGTGGGAGTCTATTTTTGAAATATGAGATGTTTATCCCCTGCATGCAACAAATTCTTTATCTTGATTTACAGAAATATATGATGGCATGAGGGAGCGACAGAAAAACACGGAACCAGTGCAGTGTGGTTGAGATGATCACACGGGAAGTACTAATGCAATCTAACATAGATGGATAGATAGCCAGATCCAAGCACATTTTTCTAATGGCGTTTATACAACAGCCAAACTGTTGAGTTTCCTGATATTCTTAGCACTCGTCTGGTATATAGGAAAGGACCAGATGGGCAAGAAAAAGCAGCTATCTAACCCCCACATTTGTTTAAATTTTAAACAAATTTGAAAAGAATGATTTACGATCTGTTTATAGGTAAAGTCAGGATAAAAGAATTGGAGAGAAGGGTTCCAATTTGTCTGAGAACAGTTCAAACCCACAGATCATTCAGTCCACACCACGCTGTTACTTGGTTCAGCAGAGTTTTGCTTATGAATAGCATCCACTGTAGCTTGTTCCTAGTAATTGACTGCAGACCTGCTGCCTGGAGGGCTGAGTTTACAGTGTGCCCTAATTAAGGTACTAATTTTGTTCTTTAGCTTGACCAAATTCATTTAGGGAAATTACATGACTTAATTATAAATTTGGCTGATCAGTAGAGCTGCTGCCTATAGACCGGAGGGTCGCTGCTTCTAAACCTGGCTTAGGCCTTTCGTCACAATGGCCCCTGGTTATGGATTCTGAATTCCTGCAATTTAAGATTGTGTGGGCTGACTGTCATCCAGTCAGTAAATATGAATGATTATAGAGAAGTGCCTTTGAACCAGTAGGCTGAGCTGGCTGCCCCAAAGTCTGATGATTCATTGGAATTGCAGCTACCTACAGGTAAATCATCTATTAAAGAGAGAACAGGCATCGGAGCATGAGCACAACGTTGACTTTGTTTTGATGTGGTAGTAGGAGTCATGAATTGAAAAGGTAATTTTCCGTATCTCCTCCCTCTCCCAACCCCATGGAGCTGACAAGCTCATTTCCAAGCTTACCAAGTGACTGTGGGGCCTACAAGCTCGTTCTTCAAATGCGTTTTCTTTCTGAAAATCCATTGCCCAGTGGGGATCACAGGCATACATGTACCCATGGGATTTTCAGGTGCAAAGACACTATTGGAAAGCAAGCCTGCCTTTACTTTGCCATGATGACCCTGACCTGACTCCAGTGCTACCCCCGTTTCCTTGCACTTGGGGTAGGGGCCAATTTTCAAAATGGCTTTCTCCACAAGTAAACACTCATTTACCTGCAGGAAATCCTGCTGGAACTTGTCCCCTTAAGCATCAGATGTTTAGGTTAACAGGGACCGTATGCCATCGATCCTTCTTCTCATACCTATGGGTGTGTTTAGCAAAAACATCATGTCAACAGAGAGCCAGTAGATATTTTGGGAGATCTACTGAATATTTAATTATCAAAGATCTGTTCTGCTATGATTTCTCCCCTTGTGTATTAGTGGTAAAAAGTCTGCCTGCACCTCTTTCTAGCTAGGAATCTTGCTTGTGGTACTTCTCTCCTCCCGCTTCCCCGTTAACTTTTCCTATTGATCTCCACCTCTTCCCTGGCTTCCCACCACAGAATTTTCCATTCTCCGCATATTTGCCATAGAATTGGAACATAGAAACACGGAAGATGTCTACGGAGAGAGATCATGTGACGTCGCCCAGTCTGTCCATTTCCGTCTGCTTAGTGCTCGCTGTCACACAGGTCATACTCGATCTGTAATCTTCTCCTTCCCTCCACCACTAAGGTCTCTTTGGAGGCAAATTTTCAAAGAGTCGGCGTCATCGCAGAACACGGGGGAACTTTTGCTGCACGTAATTCGTTGGTCATTTTCTAAAAGAAAATACCTGGGTAGATTCTCTTTTAAAATTAGCCAACTACAGTATGCAAACTGAAAGTGCCCGCATGCTCTGCATCTACGATTTGTGTGGACGGCATGGTCAAGGGTGTAAAACGGCACACACACACACACTTTTCAGAATCCCACGTACGTGTGCTCTTTTCCTCCCCTGACCTGAGCAGCCCTCCTCGCTCTCTCCAGGATCGCCTCCTTTTTAGCTCAGCTACGAGCACAGGGTACTTTAGAAACTGACATGAACTTTTCAGGTAGGCACATTTACCTTCCTGGTAAATGTAGTTATTCATCATTTAAAGTGCCGCAGGTTATGGTGCATGCTCTTTTCACCCACACCCTTGTTTTTTTTTTGTGTCCATCTTGCAAGCGGTCCCTTTGAAAATAAATTCGCCAACATTATTGCAGGTGTGGAAATGGGTAATTTAATTTCCTGATTCCCCATCGATTGCGCGGTTACAGCATCCAAGACTCTTTGAATTCTTATCATTGTTGTTTCAGTGTTAAAATAATAAACACCTCCTATCCATATACGTTCAGTTCTCTTTGAAAAAATACAACAAAAGCACATCAGCCACTAGGAAAATCTCAGACTGTTTGTTTTAAAATAACTTCTTGCCCTTTCTGCATTAACCCATTGGCTGGTTTCTTCAGACATTTAGTGAATGATTCTGAATATCCTGTCTGGTCTCTGGAATTGTATAACTTTGCCCTAAAACGTAGATGGCATTTTAAAACTTAACCATGAGCAACTCTGCCTTTGTGAAGTTTTACTTGCGTTTAGCATGGACTGCTAATCCCATTTGCTTGGAGGGTATAGTGCTGCCTTCCTTTTTCTCGGTGGGACAGCCTTCTCCATGGACATCGTCTGAGATGATTGATTTGGCCAGGCTAACACTAAACAAAACTAATGTTGTAAATGGAGTTGAAAGTAAACAGTTGATGGCCATAGGAACCCGAAAATCCAGAACGTTATTCTGTTTGAGTTTTTAACCTTCCACTCTCTCTCTCCCTCTCCCTCTCTCTCCTCTCGCTGTTATTTGTTTTATTCATCTGTAGTCAACAAGTTCTACGTCTAAGCCTGCTCTGCACTGACAGATGTGGTGAATCATTTCACCTTGATGGAAGAAGCATCTGTTGTTTGAAAAACCTAACAGAGAGAGGAGGAAACAAGGGACTAGAACCCGATGTTTCCTGAGCAATAAAAGGAACATTTTGTTTCACAGCTCAACTAAACAGCAGCCGTGATCCAGATCGCCGTGCTTTCTAATTGAGTGTGTAATAAATACCTAATGCCCTGAGGGGTTCTGTTTTTTGACATCACTGAATTAGTATTCAGAGAGTAATCAAACCTCTCATTAAAACTAATTTCTCACTTGTTGAAAACCCAAATCAAACTGCCACATTGTCTGATGGTATTTAAAGCCTGGAGGCCATTTGGGATGGCTTCCAAGTGCCTATTTTAAAGTTCTAGTCTGGCTCACCTCTTGCACTGCTGCACTTTTGTAACCCCCTTTGGGGAAGTTCTTTGCAAGGCCAAGGGTTAGATTTCCTCCCACAGATTATGTGTTAGACTCATGTCAAGAAGGTGGTCGCAGAGATACAAGCAAAGCAGGAAAGGACTTACGAGCCCAGTGGAGAGAAATCCAACTGTTTCCAGGCAGCCGATTATTCTTGATAATGTTGCTACATCTTATTTTTTTGCATGTAAGTCCTTTGGTTCATGTTCCAATGGTAACACACAAAGTCTGCTGTTAATAAAATTAAAAATTCAGTCATAATTTTCTTTAGTCCCTCAGAGGTCAGGAGATAACTGGAATATAAAATTGAAAGCCCCTTTAATCTGCACTTCCTTTTACGTGCTCCCTATCTCTGAATTTTTGCGGTCATCCACAGTGCAATGGATTGAGTGGCACAGGCCATATGGACCTCATTGGCAGATCTAGCATAAAGGTTACTAGTTGAATTTTTTACTGACCTTTCGGTGTGCCGCCATGTGCATGTGCCTTAACGCTGGACAGTGGGTATTAGCCTACTGGCTGCTTGCACATCTGTATCTACTGGTGAGTCAGGTTCCTCTGCAACAGAGTAAATAGAATTACCAATATATTAATTTTCATTTAATTTAATAAACGTGCATAGTATAGAATAGCAGAGTAAATGATGACAGATAAGGGCCGATGGGCCCCCCCTCGGAATCCACGCATTTGTTATCCTTTCCGGTTCACTACCAGTTTGGGCAGATGGGCACATAATTTCTCATGATAAAACCAATACCAGCTCTCCCCCCCCCCCCCCCACAAACCGATGTTTTTTACCCATCCATGCCACTATATATAATATATATAGTGGCATGGATCTTATTCTGCTTTGTATCTGTCCCACATATGTTTAAATTCTGTTACTGTGCTGGGCTCTACCACCTCCACTGTTAGGCTATTCCAGGCCTTGTTGTTTCCTTCTTTGCTTCTTAACCCAACACCCCGGGCCCCTCTCATGTTGCACCCCTCAGCTTTGTAACAATCCAAAGCGCTCCTAGAACTCGTGAGGCTGTAGTCCAGTATCCAGCTGCCCCATACTTGTAGATGTTAGGGTTATAACCATGTCCGCTCATGCAGTCCTGTGTCCATCATTATTAATCTAAAAAAAAAAAAAAGTCAAAATTGCAAAAGTCAAGGAGTGACAAAAATTATGCTTCCTCAACCACTGGAGGAAGAGAGACCCGATAAGAAATAACTTTTGTACATTGCTCATAAAGATTACCTCAACCCTTTTGGAAGCCTGAAGCTGCCGATTGCTGTTAGGGATGTAATTGCTGCTGCATTGTGCAGGTTAGCCCAATGTTACTGGCAAAGACCCCGGATAAAAGTGGCAGGATGTCGTCTTTCGTTGAATTTGTTTTCATTAGACAAAATTGGAGTCTCTAAAACCTTTCCCCAGAGCACCGACCGGAAAGATGATTTCTAAATGCAGAAGCTTTCCCAATGGATTATTTGCAAGTTATAATGCCATGTACTGGAGCAGCGTAAGAACCATCCATGAGCTTTCAAGATCGCACAGACTCCATCTCAAAAAGCAAGCCTTTTTTCTGAGGAAAGGCTGCTCTAGAACAAGAGGTCCTAGTATGAGGCCCCAAAGAGTAGCTTTGAAACTATTTCTTCACTGAAACGGTGATGGATACATGGAAAGGCCTCCTGATGGAGGCAGTGGAGACCAATCTAAAAAGAAAGCCCGGGATAAGCACAGAGGATCTCCAGTTGCAAAGACGTGAATAGGCCATCCAGAGATCAACTGGGATCTATGGCATTGCACCAGGAATGAACTTGGCTGGAGTAGGCAGACCTTATGGCCCTTTTCTGCCATCATATTCTGTATTTCTATTGTCTAATAAAATCCAGTTTTCCCCAGGACGAGTAGGACTACCAGAAAGCTATGCTATGACCTACCTTATTCAGGAAACGGGAAGTAAGTGTTATGCGATAATCATAAGAATAGTAATAGTTTGAATGTATTCTTCCCAACGTGCTTTGCAATTTGATACTTCAGAAGAATCATGCATGCAGCCGCCTCATGGTCGGATACCTCGCTAGCACATTGCTGGCACCCAGATAATATCAAGGGTAGAAGGAGCTGTACGATTGATTTTGCTACAAAAGTACATTGAGGTGAAATGAGGCGGAAGGATATTAGATGGTGTCTTGTCCAAGATTTCTTCCTTACATGTGGTTTGGTTTCATATGCTAACTCCCAGACAGCACTTCCTTATATATTTAAAGACAAGAAAAAAGAATTCAGTAACAGCAGAATCACATTCTCATTACAAGCTCATTAACCTGTTGCACAGCCTCCTCACGCAGATGTCTGATCATGCAAAGATAAGAACAGGCCGGACGGGATGGGAGAAGAGAAGGGGGAGACACTTTGCATGAGAACAAGGTCTTCCTCAGGCTATTATCCATGTGTGTTTAAGTACAACAGCAATCAAATGGAAAAATCAAATCAGAGCTGATTTTGGTGTTTCATGGCTCTACATTGCATTTTATATTACATTTCAGTTAACATTTGTTAACTTGATAACAAAACACGTGCAAATGGTTCGCAGATTCATGCAACTGAGTTCCTGTGCAGTTTGCAAAGTGTGCTGTGTAACTTACTACAGGCTATAGCAAGTCCGTGTATTGCAGACAACCAATATGCCTGCTCATTTGTCCTGTGCTACTGATTCCCGTAGGGGAAATTGTTACTGCTGCCTGTATTGATGAGTCCCTTACAAAATCCATGCTCCAGCAGCTGACAGCAGAAGAAATCCTCTTGTCTCACTGGCACCCAGTAATTCAAAGTCCTCACAGTGCAATAAACCTTAATTTATTAGGCATTGAACTAAAGCAGATTAGGGTGGCCAGCTGGCTCCAGATTTTCAGGACAGGTTGATCCAATCCTGGGTTTACCCTATTGCATGCTGGGATTTATTCTGATTTCTCTATTGCTTTCTCTAAGAAACGCAAGACTATTAAGAACCTGCATGTAGATAAGTAACAGCAGGACTGGATCAACCTCTCCTGAAAATCTGGAGCCAGTTGGCAACCCTAGAGCAGATTCCCCTTCTGTCTTGGCCTGGTAGGATCTTCAGACTGCCTGCACATAGTTACGATGGCAGAAAAAGACCAAATGGTCCATGCAGTCTGCTCAGCAAGTTTCTTATGGTGGTAACTGCTGCGCCATGCAGGTTACCCCCATGATTCTCTGAAGGGAAGCAACTGCTGCGCCATGCAGGTTACCCCAAGACTTATGTTAAGGGTAGTAATATTAAAAATGAAAACCAAGCACCTTTCAAACACACAACAAAATTACTGCTGGCAACATTTTTACAAATTCAGCAGCTTTCCTGATAATTTGTAGAATGCTGCTTTGCTTTTGGACTTGGCTGCAGAAGCAGTCCTGCACTTTTTCCATAATGTTTGCTATCACAACCCTAGACCATAAAAGTCAGGGCCCAGCATTGGTTATCATCTGAATCCAATTTCCCTTTTCCCCACTCCTACCATACCTTCTGTTAGAAGTAGCAGCTGCCGCTCCATGCTGGTTACCCCCCGTGCACCCTTTTCTTTACAATGTTCATACCATGCCTTTTTGAATTCGCTTACCTCTCTTCTTTTTACCACCTCTTCCGGAAGGGCATTCCAAGCATCCACCTGTGAAGAAACATTTTCTGACGTTGGTTCTAAGTCGTCCCCCTTGAAGTTTCATATTGTGACCTACTGTTTCCTTTCCAGTGGAAAAGGTTTAACGTTTGTGCATCATTAAAACCTTTCAGGTATCTGAAGCTCTGTATCATATCCCCCCTGCACCTCCTCTCTTCCAGGGGGTACATATTCACATCCTTCAGCCTCTCCTCATAAGTCTTCCAATACAGACCCCACACCATTTTGGTCGCTCTTCTCTGGATCTCCTCTATCCTGTCTCTATCCTTTTTGAAATACAGGCACCAGTACTGAACACAATACTCCAGGTGAGGCCTCACCAAGGACCCATATAGGAGGATTATCACCTCCTTTTTCTTACTGGTTATTCCTCTCTCTGTGCAGCCCAGCATTCTTTTGGTTTTAGTTATCACCTTGTCACTTTACTTTGCTGCCTTCAGATCCTCAGACACTATCACCCCAAGGTCCCTCTCCCAGTCCATGCACATTAGTCTTTCACCCCCATCACATACAGCTCTTTTGGATTGCCGCACCCCAGTTGCAAGACTCTGCACTTCTTGGCACTGAATCCCAGCTGCCAAATCTTCACCCTCTCTTCAAGCTTTCTTATATCACTTTTCATTCTCTCTACTCCTTTAGGTATGTCCACTCTCTTGCAGATCTTAGTATCATCCACAAATAGATAAACGTTACCTTCTATCCCTTCCACAAAGTCACTCACAAAGATATTAAACAGAACCTAACACCGATCCATATGGCACTCTACTTAACATGGTTCTGTCTTCAAAGTATGATCCATTTATCATTACATGCTGTCTCCTGTCAGTCAACCAGTTTGTAGTCCACTCCACCACCTAGCGCCAAGTCCCAAGCTTCTCCTTATATTCATGAGCCTCCTATGCGGCTCCGTATCAAAAGCTTTGCTGAAATCCAAGTAAATCACATCAAGCGCTCTTCCTCAATCCAATTCTCTAGTCACCCAATCAACAAAATCAATCAGATTTGTCTGACAGGACCTTTCCCTGGTGAATCCATGCTGCCTCTGGTCCAGCAATTCTTCTGACTGTAGATAGTTCACTCTCCTTTCCTTCAGCAGCTTCTCCATTAATTTTCCCACCACCGAGGTGAGGGTAACCGGCCTGTAGTTTCCAGCCTCCTCTCTGCTCCCACTCTTGTGAAGCGGGACCACCACCGCTCTTCTCCAGTCACACAGCACCACTCCCTTTTGTCAGGGATCTATTGAACAGGTCTTTCAGCGAACCTGCCAGAACATCTCTGATGTCCCTCAGCATCCTGGGATGTATCTCACCTGGCCCCAAGGCCTTGTCCAGTTTGTTTTCCTAGCTCTTCCCATACATTTTCTTCTATAAATGGAGTTTTGTCTACCCCACCCCCATCCACAGTCTTCTTAACCAGCAATGATCCTTCTCCAGGGTTTTCTTTTGTAAATACTGAACTGAAGTATTTGATTTATATTTCTGCCACTTCTTCATCTCTCTCATTTGTTCTTTGTTATCTTTCAGTTTCACTATACCACTTCATGCCTCCTTTCTTTCTCTGATATATCTGAAAAATGTTTTTTCACCTCAATTTACCTCTTTGGCAATCTTTTCCTCCACTTGACATTTTCTCATTTCTTTCTTCATCTCCCTCAGTTTCTTGAGGATTTCTTCTCTGTGTTCCTCTTTTTGGGATCATTTATACTTCCTGAACTCTGATCTTTTTGTCTTTATTATTTCAGCCATCTCCTTTGAGTACCAGATTGGTTTCTTTTTCTTCTTCTTTTTGTTAACTTTTCTAACATATAGATTTGTTGCCTTTATACTAGCTTCTTTTGATTTGGCCCACTGTTGTTCTACCTCACCCATTTTCTTCCAGTTCTTCCTCCAAGAACATCTCCATTTTGACAAAGTCTGTATTTTTAATATTCAAAATTGGGTCTTCATGTGACTTCGATGTATATTATTCGCAATATCAAACCATACTGTCTGATGATCATTGGTGCTCAATTGGACACCTTGTGGACATTAAAGACATTATCCCCATTAGTGAGCACCAGGTCGAGAATAGCTCCCTCTCTCATGGGTTCTATTACCATTTGTTTGAACAGAGCCCCTTGCAGGGCGTCCACTCTTTCTCCTTGTATATTCCACAGACAGGATACTCCAATCCACATCCGGAAAATTAAAATCTTCAACAATCAACACTTCTCCCTTCTTTCCCACCTTTTGGATGTCTTTGACCAGATCTCTGTCCAGCTCTATAGATCACACCAGTGTAAATGGAAGCACCATTTTCTTTTTTTAAGACAGCCCATAATGCTTCTTCCCTACCCCATGACCCTTGCATTTCAGTTGCTTGGATATTGTTTCTGACTTAAAGAGTTACTCTTCCCCCTTTCCTGTCCTCTCGGTCCTTCCTTAACAAGTTATAGCCAGGGATGGCCGTACCCCAGTCATGAAACTCAGTGAACCAGGTTTCTGTAACAGAAATGATGTCCAAGTCCACCTCCACCATTAGGGCCCGCAGATCTGGGATTTTATTGCCCAGACTTTGAGCATTTGTGGTCATAGCTTTCCATGTTTTCTCCCTTGGTTTGCTGCTCTTCCTAGGCACCTTTTCTGCTTTTTTTGAACTGAACAATTTTATTTTCTCCTCCCACTTCCTGTATTGCTTAGGGGATGAGACATGCCAGTTCCAATGACCACCTCCTGCCACCCCCACCCTCTAGTTTAAATGCCCGATGTATGATCTGAATATATCACTTAGCATCCTTTTTCCAGCCAAGGACAAATGTAGACCATCCTTACCATATAATCTTCTATTGCTCCATACATGGCCCCCAGCCTCCAGTATATCCCAAGCCACTTTCTTTACACCATTTTTTGAGCTGGAAATTGAGGTTATCTATAAGGCAGAGCCTTTTCTTCCCCCTTCCATGAACAGGTAATACTTCTGAAAATGCAGTGGTCTTTGTTATGTGTCTAATCTTCTTCACAAGATTTTGAAAATCATTTGGATACCATTTCTAGCAAGGTCATTGGCTACCAGATGGATAACATTGATATTGGAGTCTCTACTGTCTTCCATATGTAACCCTCTGCTAGGGTGTTGGTGGCTCCCCTAGGGCCATAAAAGTATTTATGTCAGGACTGCTCTTGACATCTTTCCCCTCCTTCCTGCACTTCCCAGGAAGTGGGCTCTTTCTGTGGGGGAAGAGGAAAACCTCTGTGGCCCAGGTGGTGTATCTTTCTGGTGCGGTGTTCTCTTCAAGGACAGACAGGCTGGACTCAGACTGGGTGTTCAAGTCATATTTACTGAGTATTTCCAACAGGTCAATCATTCTCACACAGACATTAGCAAATGAAACTGCACAGTTGAACTATTTACACGGGGTCTCTGCTGGGGTGCTGGTGTCATCTCTCCAGCTCCTGGGAGGGAGCTTGCCACTGCCTACTCATCTATGCAACAGCCCAGAAGAGGGGGAAATCCTATGGGGAAGCTCCACACCATGAAAAGCTCCTACCTGAGTCCAAAGTTCAGTCTGAAGCCCGCAGCCTGTGTCCTGATCCGATTGGGGTGGAGATCTGATTGGCAGTCTCCCAAGGCTTGATGGTATAACCTTGATGGACCTCTCAGGGAGAGAGGCCAAATGTTCCAGTTCAGCTCACAGCTCTCTATCTCCTTCACCAGGTTGTGCTGAGAGGTGGGACAAAAACTTCCACAGGGGAAAAATCCAAAAGTCTCTATCCAAAATATCTCACGCTGGGTAGTGCTGTCACTGGTCTTGCTTCCTCTTAAGGGGTAGAAAGGGATGCTCACAGGTCTCCAGCCCCTACTTTCAGGACTGGAGGGGTTGCTCCTTCCCCAAGGCACAGGGTATTGCCCATAATAAGAGAAAACGTATCAAAGGCTAAAAAAAACTTTACTCTCTACAAAAAGGAGGCAGACTCTCTCAGACAGGGAGTGTTCTGAGAAAGGATATCTTCTAAACGCAAGAAAACTACCAAACTGGGTTAGCAGGCCCAGCTCAACAGAGAGAAAACAAAACAGCTCCTTACTCCTCAACCTCTAACTCGAAATGACCACCTTATGCCCCTGGAATATATCCAATCACAGTCAGCTCAATGGAGAGACAGAAAGAGAATGGAAAATCCCATGATGTTTCTAGTCCAGATGGTAAGGGACCTAGGGCCATCTAGTGACAAACTGAAGGGTTGGTCACATGTAATTGCATGGACTATCTGGTTGGTATTTCTACTTGCTGAGGATCTTGAGTCCCCATCAAAATGATTTCCCAACTTTGTTCCTCTGATGACCGAGTCTTCCAGTAGAAGAAGCTTCCTTTTCTGACATTTAATAATGTTTAAGGGTTTCTCGATACACTGGGTGACTACATTCCTTTTAGACCACTTCATTTTCTATTGCTGGAGCCTCTTCATTATCCACTGCAGAAAAGGCATTAGGTAAGGGTAGCAGCAGGGAGAGAGAGAGTGTCTCTTCGTCACAGGCCTTATTCTGCCAGAGCCCACTATAATCCATTTATTCCTGGGTTTCTGAATCCTGGATGTCCATTGCTACCCTGCAACTCTCAGCTCTTAGAAAGACAGCACTTGGTTTTCTTCCCTGCAGTGTCATCTCACACAATGTCATAGCCATTTTCTAAAAAGGGTTTATACTAGGAAGCCATTGATCAAATCCTGCTGACACTCCTTGTAACCTTGGGCAAGTCTTTTTGCCCTCCATTGCCCAGGTACCAAATTAGAGGTAGATTTTAAAAGGCCAGAGCATGCCAAAATCTGGAGATATGCGCATGTAGGGCACACGCAAGCCCACTGAATTTTAAAAGCCACCCAGATGTGCAGATATCTTCTCCTGCATGCACATTTCAACAGTTTTCAAAAAGGGGCGGAGCGTGGGCAGGATGTGAGCATTTCAGGGCATGGCCAAGAGATGTGTGCATAAATACTTACACACCTGAGCGCACACAGATCCCCTGCCATGCAGGTTTACGTCTGCTAGGAACAAAGGGTAAGTTTAAAAAAATAAAATACTAGCCAAACCTGAGGGGTTTTAAGGGTCTGGGGTAACTGCGGGAGAGTGTAAGCTATTCAACCAGGAGGGTTTGGAGGACCTAGCTGTTAACTGGGTGAACTGGTGGATGAAACGGTGAAACTGGCAATGGCGTGGAACATAAGAACATGAGAACATGCCATTTTGGGTCAAACCAAGGGTCCATCAAGCCCAGCATCCTGTTTCCAACAGTGGCCAATCCAGGCCATAAGAACCTGGCAAGTACCCAAAAACTAAGTCTATTCCATGTAACCATCGCTAATGGCAGTGGCTATTTTCTAAGTCAACTTAATTAATAGCAGGTAATGGACTTCTCCTCCAAGAACTTATCCAATCCTTTTTTAAAAACAGCTACACTGTCTGCACTAACCACATCCTCTGGCAACAAATTCCAGAGTTTAATTGTGCGGTGAGTGAAGAAGAACTTTCTCCGATTAGTTTTAAATGTGCCACATGCTAACTTCATGAAGTGCCCCCTAGTCTTTCTATTATCTGAAAGACTAAATAACCGATTCACATCTACCCGTTCTAGATCTCTCATGATTTTAAACACCTCTATCATATCCCCCTTCAACCGTCTCTTCTCCAAGCTGAAATGTCCTAACCTCTTTAGTCTTTCCTCATAGGGGAGCTGTTCCATTCCCCTTATTATTTTGGTCGCCCTTCTCTGTACCTTTTCCATCGCAATTATATCTTTTTTGAGATGCGGTGACCAGAATTATACACAGTATTCAAGGTGGGGTCTCATCATGGAGCGATACAGAGGCATTATGACATTTTCCGTTTTATTCACCATTCCCTTCCTAATTACTCCCAACATTCTGTTTGCTTTTTTGACTGCCGCAGCACACTGAGCCAATGATTTCAATGTATTATCCATTATGACACCTAGATCTCTTTCTTGAGTGGTAGCACCTAATATGGAACCTAATATTGTGTAACTATAGCATGGGTTATTTTTTCCTATATGCATCACCTTGCACTTATCCACATTAAATTTCATCTGCTATTTCGATGCCCAATTTTCCAGTCTCTCAAGGTCTTCCTGCATTTATTACAATCTCTTGTGATTTAACTACTCTGAACAATTTTGTATCATCTGCAAATTTGATTACCTTACTCGTAGTATTTCTTTCCAGATCATTTATAAATATATTGAAAAGTAAAGGTCCCAATACAGATCCCTGAGGCACTCCACTGTCCACTCCCTTCCACTGAGAAAATTGCCCATTCAATCCTACTCTCTGTTTCCCGTCTTTTAGCCAGTTTGTAATCCACGAAAGGGCATCGCCACCTATACCATGACTTTTTACTTTTCCTAGAAGCCTCTCATGAGGAACTTTATCAAACACCTTCTGAAAATCCAAGTACACTACATCTACTGGTTCACCTTTATCCACATGTTTATTAACTCCTTCAAAAAAGTGAAGCAGATTTGTGAGGCAAGACTTGCCTTGGGTAAAGCCATGCTGACTTTGTTCCATTAAACCATGTCTTTCTATATGTTCTGTGATTTTGATGTTTAGAACACTTTCCACTATTTTTCCTGGCACTGAAGTCAGGCTAATTGGTCTGTAGTTTCCCGGATCGCCCCTAGAGCCCTTTTTAAATATTGGGGTTACATTAGCTATCCTCCAGTCTTCAGGTACCATGGATGATTTTAATGATAGTTACAAATTTTTACTAATAGGTCTGAAATTTCATTTTTGAGTTCCTTCAGAACCCTGGGGTGTATACCATCCGGTCCAGGTGATTTACTACTCTTTAGTTTATCAGTCAGGCCTACCACATCTTCTAGGTTCACCGTGATTTGCTTCAGTCCATCTGAATCATTACCAATGAAAACCTTCTCCAGAACGGGTATCTCCCCAACATGCTCTTTAGTAAACACCAAATCAAAGAAATCATTTAATCTTTCAGCAATGGTCTTATCTTCTCTAAGTGCCTCTTTAACCCCTCGATCATCTAACGGTCCAACTGACTCACTCACAGGCTTACTGCTTTGGATATATTTTAAAAAGTTTTTACTGTGAGTTTTTGCCTCTACGGCCAACTTCTTTTCAAATTCTCTCTTAGCCTGTCTTATCAATGTCTTACATTTAACTTACCATCACTTATGCATTATCCTATTTTCTTCTGTTGGATCCTTCTTCCAATTTTTGAAAGAAGATCTTTTGGCTAATATAGCTTCTTTCATCTCCCCTTTTAACCATGCCAGTAATCATTTTTGCCTTCTTTCCACTTTTTTTAATGTGTGGAATACATCTGGACTGTGCTTTTAGAATGGTATTTTTTAACAATGACCACGCCTCTTGCACACTTTTTACCTTTGTAGCTGCTCCTTTCAGGTTTTTTCTTACAATTTTTCTCATTTTGTCAAAGTTTCCCTTTTGAAAGTTTAGCACGAGAGCCATGGGTTTGCTTACTGTCCCCCTTCCAGTCATTAATTCAAATTTGATCATATTATGATCACTATTGCCAAGCGGCCCCACCACCATTACCTCTCTCACCAAAACCTGTCCTCCACTGAGAATTAGATCTAAAATTGCTCCCTCTCTTGTCGGTTCCTGGACCAATTGCTCCATAAAAATGTCATTTATTTCATCCAGGAACTTTATATCTCTAGCATGTACCGATGATACATTTACCCAGTCAATATTGGGGTAATTGAAGTCTCCCATTATTACCACACTACCAATTTGGTTAGCTTCCCTAATTTCTCTTAGCATTTCACTGTCCTATCTCACCATCTTGGCCAGATGGATGGTAGTATACCCCTATCACTGTAGTCTTCCCCGACACACAAGGGATTTCTACCCATAAAGATTCAATTTTGTATTTAGTCTCATGCAGGATGTTTATCCTGTTGGACTCTATGCCATCCCGGACATAAAGCGCCACACCTCCTCCCGAGTGCTCCTCTCTGTCATTGCGATATAATTTGTACCCCGGTATAGCACTGTCCCATTGGTTATCCTCTTTCCATCATGTCTCTGAGATGCCAATTAAGTCTATGGCATCATTCACTGCTATACATTCTAATTCTCCCATCTTACTTCTTAGACTTCTGGCATTAGCATACAAACATTTCAAAGTTTATTTTTTGTTTGTAATTTCATTCTGCTTTTTAATTGATGGGGATAAGTTAGAAATTTTTTTTAGCTCAGGTGAGTTTTTAGTTACAGGCACTTGGACTACTTTTCTAATTATTGGAACCTCACTGTCTGGATGCCCTAATTCTAATGCATCATTAGTATCCTTTAAAGATACCTCTCTCCGAACCATGCGCTGCTGAGCGACTGTCGGCTTTCCCCTTTGTTCTAGTTTAAAAGCTGCTCTATCTCCTTTTTAAAGGTTAGCGCCAGCAGTCTGGTTCCACCCTTTTTTTCCCCATCCAAATCTGTTTTATTTCTGAGTTTTTAACACTGGCTGAAAGGTTGCATCCATTTAATTAGGATCACACTCTGTGTTTTTGGAAATTCCCTCCCTGGATGCACTTGCCAGCTGTCTAAATCCGTATTCTGCTTTTGCATGTATTAGGGCAGCGATGACTAACCTCAGGTCCTCACAGCAGTCAAGGCAACAGGTGGGTCCCTGTTTATCAAGATCCGTAGAGGAGGGCGTGGCTAAGGTGCAGGAGCTTTCTAAACTTTCAACCCCGAATTGTGAGGCAAAAATAATACAGAAAAAGGGCCAGGAAATGATAATGACTTTTTCTTGATCTAATTGATGGCTAATTTTAATTATTTATATTTTTTAATGAGGCTGCTCCTTTACCATTCTAGTCTCTAACGGAGATTGTAAGGTTGAGTTTGACTCAGCCTTAAAAAAAATAATGTCCACAGTGAAATTCACTCCACAATGTATGGCCTCCTTCTTTACAGCCTTTTCTCTGTTATAGCCTTGTGGCTGCACCTTAAACCTTTGCTCAGGAAGAAAATTCAAAGACAAAAAGGTCTCTTTTTAGGAGGCAGCAAAGTTCAGGACCAGTGCATGTGCTCTACCGTGGTTAGACCAGGGCTTGGGCAGGCGTGTTCCTAGCAATTTCGTTTTGAAAGCGTGAAATGTCATAAAACAGTACAGCCGTGGCTGCATGAATAGCCCGCTTGTCTCCCTCTAGCCACTGGCAGCCTTCTGCATCCCAGACTTGTCCAGGAGCCCAAAGCAGTTTAACAGAGATGTGGCAGCAAAAAGTTATTCCTCGCATGAATTATGGAAACGCCAGCACAGCTGACTCATACTTCCTATGCTCAGGCCTGCTGTTTTTTTTTCTCGGTCAGCCTTCTCTCCCTGAGAAGGAAGGAGCCAGGCTTGCTGCTGCTCGCTGTGCAAAGTTCCCAATGAGAAATGAACAGCACATTCAGTGGATAAAATTCACACCCACTTTGATCACTTTATTTGACCTTTTCCCCCTTATTAACTTTTATTTTTCTGCTGCTTCTAGCACTTGCTTGTTACTTATTTCTACGTACCACTGTGTCTATGAGGTTAAACTGTCCAAGTACAGTACATTTTGGTAATTCACTACTTCTGTTTTAGGATTTGTTGGGCGTTCTCAGGATATATATATTTTTTTATTTGTAAAATATTTTCATTTGGATTTTGGATGCTAACAGTGAAGCTGTTTCACACCTGACTTAAAGTTACTCACAAAAACAAAAATCATATGTTGCAAATCTTTCAAAATGCTGTCCACTTTTACACTATGGAAGGCTCCACTTTGAAGCTCACAGCTCAAGTCATTCTCTGCTGTTTTCATAGGCCTCAATTCTATATAATTGCTGAGCCACGTAAATGACCACATATTAGTGATGTGCATTTGTTTGAAACGAATGTGCATCCTGAACAAAATGAGATCATTTTCATTTCATTAAATCCAAAACAAATCGAAAATGCCTCTGAAAAACCTGAAAATTTTCAGATTGTTGCTTCGGCAAATAGCACGCTCTGTGAAAAAAGTGACCCCACCCCAAAAATGAAATTCAGGCTGAAAACAGAATGGAACAAAGCAAACAAAATATTTTCTCTGCACATCCCTACCACACGTCTAGAGGTATTGGCCTATGGCATTGTTTTTATGCCATGGGATATTCAAATCTGGTCTACGGAGATTTTCTCCTCTGCAATGTATTTTTTTTCACACAGAAATGGAGCAATAGCTTATGATTGCAGATAAAGCCCTCGCAACCCATCTACCCTGCCACCTTCTTCCCTATCTATTGCAATACTGCAGACCCTACTTAATCTCTAGTTGTACCTTCTGCCCCACCACCATTGCAGACCTTCTATGATTGTCCCATTCCCTCCTGAATTCTGAATTGTTTTCACCATTGGTAGGTTAGGTTGATCTATATCGGTTTAAAAAATGATTTCCCGTGTTATTATATCTGAACATCCTGAATCTATTCTTTCCAGTTTCCAGTCTCACACCTCCTAAGTTTGCAGAAAAGAAGCCTTAAGGTAGCTTAATGTCAGCGGTTAGCAGTATTCAATCATTTGGGCTTTAGGTAGTGTAACCATACATCTGAGGTTTATTGACGCCTTCCTGGCTCCCGTGCCCGCTGGACAGTTAAATAATGCTGTTGAACTCAGCACAGTAAATAACTTTAAAGGTCCTCTAGTCCAATGCCCAGCAGGGCCCGATTTAGGATTTGGTCAGCCATAGACAGGATTAGAGAGTGTAGGGTAGGAGACTAGAGATTGAATAATGTGAGAAGCCCCTCTTCCTCCCCTTTCTCGCCCCCCTTCCCCAGAGTTCAAGAGTTGCCTCTTTGGAAAAGTGAAGCAGGGATCCTCCTTGGCATATTTGTGCTCCTCTTTGTCCTTCATGTTTGGTACCTTCAGAGCCTGGCACCCTAGCCCATTGCCAACATTACCTGTACCCAAATCCGGGCCTAGTGCCCAGTCTGAGCTCCCTCTGTCTGTACCACTGGAGTGCCTCTCACAAGCAGTCCCAGAAATCTGTGCATGCGGGGCACGTCTGTCAACACTTGAGAGAGACCGGGAGTCCATAAAGAAGCTGACCCCCGAGGTCTCCCCAGACCCTTCAAAAACCACATTGTTTTTCAGTTCTGGAAATCTAGTATCTCTGGGTTTAGATTCTGTAATCCTCGCTTGGGTCGGGTTAGAATCAATGCGCATTCTATGACACCGTAGGCTGTTACCATGCGTAGAAGCGGGAGAAAATGGCCTGCATGACTGAAGCTGTCACAAAGGATCAAAACTAATTTGGTAGCAGACTCCTTTTTTTTGTTTTCTTCACCTGGAACTGACCAGCAGGCTTCACCCAAGCTGGTGTATAAAGCTGTGGTTAATTGTGCATAAGCAGAGCCATCTGCAGGAGGTGTCCATTTTCCATCTGAATAAGCTTTGAAAATGTTAAGATTTATTTAGATATGGAGGTTAGCAAAACACTGCAGCAGCAAATAGCCTAAGAGTTTCTAGGCTGGGTTTATGAATATATTTCTAGTTTTTCACAAAAAAAAAAAAAAAAGGATTTGCCTTCAGCTTTTTCATGAAGCCAAGAAGGCTGAACCTGAAGCAATGGCCTTGTGCCCAGACAGAGGGGAAGAGAAATGAATATGAGCTGGGTTAAGAATTTTCTTTATTGAGAGCACCTGCTGTGATATTATAAGAAACCAGAGGTACAACTCCTTCACTATAGCACTTTGTAATCTTTAAGAAGTTCAGAACAGAACTTTTGGTTACAGAAATCCTCTTCCTCCCCCCAAAAATAAAAAAAAAATAGAACCTCTTCAGGAAGGAATGGAAAACACTTTGCTATCAGGTTAGACTTTTTATACAACCAGGACCTGAATCCTAATAACTGGACGAGTGTAGAAAGGTGAAGTTAAGCCATCTCAGAGATACATAGGAGGCAGCGCTTATGCATGAGACAAAGCCCTGCACTGTGTTTGAGGAGGGGAGAAGGGAGATTCAGGAAAAACAAAAGAGAGTAGTCAGTCAAAGGAGAGTAAAGAGATGGGAGAAGGAGTAAAAGCTCAATCTCAGGGTTCATCTGGTGCTTGGGATGGAGTGATTACTTCAGTTATCGTGAATCTGTCTTGCACTGAGTTAATCTGTTCTTCCATGATTGCAAGGTTAGATTCCCTCAATTCCTCTCTGGTTGAACATTTTCAGCGAATTTTGAATATCCCTTTCCTGGTTAAGGTGATTGAAAGTGTAGGGTTGCTTCAACCTGAGAATTTTATACACGAGAATAATATCCTGGCTCCCTGCCAGTCTGGATTCAGGGCAGAGCGTAGGTAGCACCGAATCCCTGCTGGCTGGTCTGATGTTTGATTTATTAAGATTCTGTGATTCTAAGATATTATCAGTATTGATCTTTGCTTGTCTGTTCCTCAGCTTTTGATCTGATCGATCACTGTAATTTATTGATTAGCTGGGCTTGGTATCCTCCGGGTCAATGCATAGGTAGCTTGTTTCTTGTCTGATTATCTTCAGCAGGTTGCCTAAGGGACTTTCTCATGGCGGAGTACTTTCTTGACTGCTAGGTCCCTCAGGGTTCATGCTTATTTCTTGTTTTATTCAACATCATTTTGCAGCCGTTGGCAGGAATCATCCATCGGCTTAAAGTGGGATTGCGTTCATATCTATACTGACAATGGGCAGCTCTACCTACCCCTTGGACTTGTCATTGAAAGATGAGCAGTCAGTGTCAATGACTGGTGGCAATTTGAGAGTGGTCAGAACATAACAAGTTGCAACTTGGGAGCAGTCAGTACAAAATAAGTTGTGACTCAACTCTTCGAAGTCAGAAGCCGTGTTGCTCGACTATAGAATTGATTCATCTAATGTTTTTCAATTTAATCTGGCGGGTATACCTCTTCAGTTTAGGCGGGAAATCCGTAGTTTGGGAGTTAATTTTAGATGAGAATTTGGAATCACAGGTTGTAAAGGCATCCAATATCACTTTTTTCAATTGTGCAATATTAAAAAGCTCAAGCCTTGGTGCAATACAATGGCGTGGAGAGCTTTGATACAGGCATTGGTTGCCACACATCCGGAGTATTGCGATGTAGCTTTACGTGGCTTTGCCTCATGGGAGTCATCTTCAAGAGAATTTATGTGCATAAATCCTGGTTTTATATGCTTAAATATCCTTTTAAAAATTACCAGTGTAGCGGGGACAGGTTGTGCTAGTTTGCATGTATTCTTCTGGGGTACAGTTGGGGCAGGGAAATAATTTATGTGTATGCTTTTGATTTTCAAAAGCATGCACCTAAATATAGACGTGGGGATGGTACCTTTTAAACAGCCATGTAGGCATACATGTACACACGTATGCCGGCTCGCACAAATGGACACAGTCATTTTATAACATATGCGTGTATGATATAAAATTGGCTATACATATGCATGCAATTTTGTATGAATGCAAGTTTGTAAGCGCAAAAAATGCCAGCTCTACCGCATAAGTAGGGGGATTTTATTAGATACGCGTGCCGACGTAATTACAAGGTAACCCAGTCCATTCTCAGTTTGCCTGGGTAAAGGCTAGGATTTCCTAACCCTCCTAATTAACCTTCCTCCCAATTAACCTTCCTTCCAATTGACTTTCCTCCCTTTTACTCTGTTAGCCCCGACCCTTCAAACCCTGCTGACTAGCTCTGATTTTTTAATTTTATAACCTATACGCCTTCCATAGTGTTATGCGCACCGCCCAAGGCACAGCCCTCTCACCTCTTCAGATGGCCTCCAGCTGCTGGCTCCTCTTCGCTGGCGGTGGTGGGCGCCAGCTCTGTCCTAGGGTTCCCTCCGGTACCTCTGGCCCTGCTACGCCACCCAGTGTTGCTAGCCAGAATGTTCCTGATCATCGGGCCTCTCCGTGTGGCCCGCGGAGAGATGCGAACACCAGCGCCGCGCCCATCAGTGATTCTTTTAAAGGGCCCACGGCTATGCCTGACTACTCCTCAGCTATTCTCCAGCCCCAGACCTCCGAATGCCCGACTATTCTTCAGTCTCTCTCCAGCCCCGGACCTCTGCTATGTCTGACCATCTCTGCCTTCTCCACTCCCTGATCACTGCCTTGCCTGACCACGCCTGCCTTCTCTGTGCCCAGACCCTTGCTTTGCACAACTACGCTACAGACTCTCCTTCGTCAGTGTTCTTCATTGCTTGCCACAACTCCCATTCACCACGGCTCAGAATCCAGCCTGTCAGTGATGCCTCTCCTCGCCTATCCTCTGGACGTGGACTCTCAAGGCTTAGGCCTTCCTTTGCTTGGGTGCCTCCAGTTCCCTATTGTTCCTTTGGCACCTGAGCCCTCATACCGAATCCAGTCCAGGATAGAGCTACGCCATCTACCGACTGCTGTCTCTGGGCTGCACAGCTACTCACCTCTAGCTAACCTTGAGGCCCACCTAAGTCCTGCTGGTCCCAGCACCCAAAGGCTCAACCCGAGGGGAATGAGGGATGCTATAGGTCAGGGGTCGGGAACCTTTTTGGCTGAGAGAGCCATGAACGCCACATATTTTAAAATGTAATTCTGTGAGAGCCATACTAACTACAACCCCCCCACCCTCCTGACTCCCCCAAGACCTACCAAATTAATTTACTACAACCCCCCACCCTCCTGACCTCCCCAAGACCTGCCAAAAGTCCCTGGTGGTCCAGCGGGGGTCCGGAAGCGATCTCCTGGACTTGGGCTGTCGGCTGCCAGTAGTCAAAATGGTGCTGACGGCCCTTTGCCCTCACTATGTCACTGTGGTCGACCAATGGCGGCGGTAGCCCCTGTGACATAGTAAGGACAAAGGGCCGTCGACGCCATTTTGATTACTGGCAGCCGACAGCCCTTTGACCTTACTATGTCACAGGGGCTACCGCCACCATTGGTTGACCCCAGTGACATAGTGAGGGCAAAGGGCCATCGGCGCCATTTTGACTACTGGCAGCTGACAGCCCAAGTCCAGGAGATCGCTCCCGGACCGCTCCTGGACCCCCGCTGGACCACCAGGGACTTTTGGCAGGTCTTGGGGGGGTCAGGAGGGTGGGGGTTGTAGTAAATTAATTTTGGAGGTCTTGAGGGGTGTCAGGAGGGTGGGGGATTTTGTTAGATTTTTACTTTTTTATTAAAGATTTGTCTGCAAGCCAGATGCAGCCATCAAAAGAGCCATATCTGGCTCCCGAGCCATAGGTTCCTGACCCCTGCTATAGGTGAAGCTCCAGCGGCCTCTAGCTCCAGCCCACTCCACCTGCTGATGGTAGGGACCTGAAGGTCCTCGCCTACGGGTTGCATCAACCCCACCTCAGCCCAAGGGTCCACTTCCGACGCAACACATAGCAGAAGTAAAATTGCAAAGTAGAGGATTCCGATGAGTGTTTGTGCGCATACTTCAGGTTACAGACCAGGAACGCCAATGCCTTGCCCAGGCTCTGCCCACACCTGCCCCTTTTTTTGTAAAAAATAAAAAATTGTGCGCATACCTTGATGCTTTTTAAAATCCACGTGACGCGCACAGGCCGGACTTGTGCGCATATCTCCCGGCTTTGGCGTATGTATCCCTTTTAAAATTCACCTGACAGAGTTACATCTGCTCCAGAGCAGGGGTAGTTTGGCGTGTGTACGTTAACACTGGTTCCAGGCACATCTTCAAATTTTCAGAGCAGATTTATGTGCATAAATCTGCTCTGAAAATTCCAGCTAATGTCTGCGGGTACAATATGCCTGCAGACTTCAGCTTATGAGGGCTGTTTGAAAATTACCGTCAGAATGTGTTATTTTGCTTTCAATGGGCCCATACCTGTTGCACTCGGGGGTGGACCCTTGTTCTGAGGCAGTGGAGAACCGCCTCCTGGTAGGGACCAGGAGGCAACTGCCCCCAGGAGGCAGAGCACTGGAAGAGATAGAGGCTAGGAAGATCCTAGTGGTTAGAGCAGTGGACTACAAACCAGGAGACCATGGTTCGAGTCCCGCTGTCACTCCTTGTGACCTTGGGCAAGTCACTTTACCCTCCATTGCCTCAGGTACAAAAACTTAGATTGTAAGCCCTCTGGGGATAGTGAAATACCTTCAGTACCTGAATGTAAACCGATGTGATATCTCAATTGAATATCGGTATATAAAAATAATAAATAAAAGCCCAAGGTCCCCCAGGGAGGGTCCCATAGGGACCTGGGCTGCTTGGACTTAAGTGGGCCTCGCAGGGTCTCCTGGGAGAATGGAAGTCTGGTGTGCCCACAGACAGAGGGGGAGCGCAGTCAGGTTTGGAACTGGAGGTCAGATGGAACAAGGAGGTCCAGAATAGCGTAGGTGATGACAAGGCTAGGAACAGAGCCAGAATCCAGAGACATGGTCAAGCAGGCAGAGGTCAGAGTCCGGGAGTCAGTCCGAGAAGTAGTCAACAAAGCAGAGGTCAGGTTCCGGAGGTCAGATGAGGTCACAGGCAGACGAGTCTAGGAGCAGACTGGAGTCAGAAGGCAGGCAGTTAGACAATGCAGGTCAAGGAGCAAGTCAAAGTCAGTACCAGTAAGACAGTCCGGAGGTTCTAGCTGGGGAGATGAACAGAAGGACGCTGGACTACTAGGAAGCTGGAACAGAAGGATCCTGGAACAAGACTGGAGCAATTTACAAACGTAGTGACAATCTAGCTTAACGCTGACCTGATTGCCAAGGCAAGGACTACAAGCAGGGACTTCCTTATAACAGGGAATCAATCAGGGCACGCAGTGGAGCAAGGACCCGCCCTAGGCCCTACAAGAGGCCGGGCAGTCCACTTGCACGTAGGGGCGTGGCCAACACAGCTGAGGTTGCTGAGCTCCGGCAGGAGGCCTGGTTCGCAGTGGAAGGCCCGGCAACCGCCGCCATGGGATGCTGAGGCCTGGAAGTGCTTGCAGCTGCCGCTAGGGAGACCGTCTCAGGATCTGCCGTGGAACCATGGAAGTGAGCAGGCCTGTGCGCGGGCCGGGCGTGGATGGAGTGCGTAACAATAACGCCTGCTCAGTATTACTCCCATCTTAAAAGATCTACACTTGCTCCAGTGTATAAGGGGTAATGTGACTGTGATGCATTCTTACTGTATAAGGGGTAATGCTAGCGCATCGAAAACGCGCATCCAACCCGCCCCCCCCCCCGAAACTAATAGCGCCTGCAACATGCAAATGCATGTTGATGGTCCTATTAGTTATTCCTGCACAATCCAGAAAGCAAAATGTGCAGCCAAGCCGCACATTTTACTTTCAGAAATTAACGCCTGCCAAAGGCAGGCGTTAATTTCTGCTGGCGCTTTTCTGTACACCCTCCGACTCTTAACATCATAGCGATATTAAGTCGGAGGCCCCAAAAATAAAAAAAATAATAATTTAAAATCGGCCCACGGCCCGCGGGTCAGAAGACGGACGCTCAATTATGCTGGCGACCGTTTTCTGAACCCGTGGCTTTCAGCGGGTTTGAGAACCAATACCGGCAAAATTGAGCGTCGGCTGTCAAACTCGCTGACAGCCACAGCTCCTGTCAAAAAAGAGGCGCTAGGGACGCGCTGGTGTCCCTAGCGCCTCTTTTTACCGCAGGCCCTAATTTGCATAGGCCACTCTCCTGAATCGCGTGCCCAGGAGAGTGGCGTGTGCCGCGCGCATGTTATAAAATCCAGGGTCGGCGCACGCAAGTGGGTGCACACTTGTGCACCTTGTGCACGCCGAGCCTGAGGGGAGCCCCGATGGCTTTCCCCGTTCCCTCCAAGGTTGCTTTGAAATCGGAGCGGCCTTGGAGGGAACTTATCTTTCAGTCCCCCCACCTTCCCCTCCCTTCCCTTATCTAACCTACCCTAGCCCTATCTAAATCCCCACCTACCTTATTTTATTTTTTACGCCTGCCTCTTGCAGGTGTATCTTGCGTGCGCCGGCCAGGTGCTGGCGTGCAAATCTCCGGCATGGCCGCTATGCCGGAGGACTCGGGCCGCCCTCGGACTGCCCCCGGACCGTCACCCCACCCCCGGCCCACCCCTTTTTCAAAGCCCTGGGACATACGCATGTCCCGGGGCTTGCGCGCACTGCCGAGCCTATGCAAAATAGGCTCGGCGCATGCAGGGTTAGGTTTTCGGGGGTTACGCGTGTAACCCTTTGAAAATCTACCCCAAATTGTTCTTCTTTTATCTCCCTGGACCTGCCTTATATTCCAAGGAGGAGAGTTGTCCAACAGTTACTTTTTTAAAGACTATAGACGGGCTGTTACCCGTTATAGAGCATATTCTTAGGGGTGGATTTTAAATGCCCTGCGTGCGTAAATCCGGCCAGATTTACGCGCGGAGAGCCCCAGGAAGCGCGTAAGTCCCAGGGCTTCGTAAAAGGGGGGGGGGGGATGTGTCGGGGGCGTTCCCGAAATGATGTGGCGTTTCGGGGGCGTGACGCAGCGTTCCGGGGGCGTGGCGCTGGCCCGGGGGCATGGTCGAGGCCTCTGGACCAGGTCCCGGGTCGGGTGATGGCGCGCCAGCAGCCCGCTGGCGCGCGCAGATTTACGTCTGCTTTTAGCAGGCGTAAATCGTGCAACAGAGGTAAGGGGGGGGGGGTTTAGATAGGGCCGGGGGGGTGGGTTAGTTAGGGGAAGGGAGGGCGAAAGAATTCCCTCCGAGGCCGCTCCGAAATCGGAGCGGCCTCGGAGGGAACAGGCAGCGCGCGCTGGGAACAGGCAGCGCGCACTGGGCTCGGCGCGCGCAGGTTGCACAAATGTGCACCCTCTTGCGCGCGCCGACCCCGGATTTTATAAGATACGCACGGCTATGCGCGTATCTTATAACATCCAGCGTACTTTTGTTCGCGCCTGGTGCGCGAACAAAAGTACACGATCGCACAAATTTTTAAAATCTACCCCTTAGATGGGTCCTTTTTTTTGCAAACAACTTTAGAGAGAATTGCAGTCTACTCAGAATGTGTTGGTGTTTTGCAAATGACTAAACTCATGGTTTTTCATGCAAACATTTTAGTTGGTCATTTTTTCTGCTGAGGGGGGTGCTCAAGTTTTTACTTGGGTAGAGAATTGATGTGGGTGGGTTGTGTGGGATGTCTGATGTTGGATTGTGATACATTCTTCCTCCTTCAGGCAGTTGGCGTAACTGTCAAGCTACATTTTTTGGCGTACTTTTCAGATTGGCTTGAAATTTTGCTATTTTATTGTATTTTATTTGATTACTTTCTGTTAGGTTATTTATTTTAAATTAGTTGTTGGGATAGTATTTTTTGAGATAGCTGACTGTAATGACTGTATTTTTGTTTTTAATTTTATTTTTATGTATTTGCTGTTATGATTTTATGTTTAGAAAGGAATCTTCAACAAACATAAATAGCATTTTATTGAAAAATTAACATGTATAATCGCATACATTTATGAGTAAATATTCACAGTGAATACATATCAGTGTTATTAAACAATAATATAATAAATCTAAAAACCACATGTATTTATTTATTTATTTATTTAAGTTTTTTATATACCAACATTCAAGACGATAGTCCCATCATGCTGGTTCACAAGAAACAGGAGTGCAAATTATAATAAACTTAACAACGTGAACAATAGTGCAGAAAAAGCAGTTACATGTAACAAGGAAATATAGAACTTGGAGTAAGAAGGAAAATGAAGATCAGATAATTACATATAATAACATTGTAAGAGGTGGCTATTAATGATATTGCTGGCGATGTGTGTTGATAGTTGGGAGTTAAATAATGTTGGAGTTAGGAAAGGCCTGCGTAGTTGCTTAATTCTGATTCAAGGGCCTTCTATTCACATCTCTTCATTATGGATTTGTTGGGAGCAGGAAATAATCACGGATTCTTAACCTACTGGAAAATGGCCATTGGATCTTTTTTTTTTTTAATCAGTGCCAATTGGTTTCAACATTTTTTGGGGAACCCTTGAAACTTCAAACTATCTTACAAAATAAATCCTGCTCATCAACAAATATTCACCCAACTAAAAGGAATTTTCTGGAGCATGAAAGGGAATTAACCATGTCTATATTATTTTATGTTTAGTATTTATTATTAGAAAAGAATAAATGTTGATATAAATGTCTTAAGGCTGAAATATGGGACTATTTGAAAGTGATCATGCTTTAATTCAGCCTCTATATTAGTAAGTTTTTTTGTATTTATTTAAAAAAAAGATGAGTCAGGCAGACAGAGGAGAAACTCAAAACTTAATTCTGGCACAGCTCATTCTCTCTGTTAATGAGGGAGAACCAAACTGAGGCAAGGATTCAATTTGCTTAGAATTCGTGAGGCAACAGAAACCACATTAATAACCAAGCAAACAGATGAGGGCATAGGGAGTAAGGCTGAATCGTTTAAAGGATTCCTGAGTCTCGGTCCGGCACTCGGACCCCTGTGTCACACCTCCTTCTGAGAGGGATGGAACAAAAAATGTTAGCTTTCCGAAAAAAATGCTATGAATCTAGAGGCTGCCGCATTTGTGGCAGGATGAGGCCTATATTGTCCATGCACAGCAGCCTCTTTGGGTTTCATCTAGGTCACCGACTGTTTACGCTTTATTGATCTCTCAAATCTATTGACAGGGACAACAATAAGCCATGTCATTCTCGATGGACCTGTAGATGTGCTGCCATTATGAAAACCGATTGCAATGCTTTGTCTGGGCAGACTCCCGCGCAGCTGATCAGTTTCCAATCAGATGAGTTGATGGCTGTTCCAGATGACCTCGCCATCAGCACCAGGAATTCCCATGCCTGGAATGTTGGCGTTGGGTTTCACCCAGAGCCTGGATGCATTTATAATGTTTCAGCCAACGAAGAGGGAGTTCTGTGACCCAACAGGGAAATTTATTGCCTTGGTTGTGGCTCTGACAGGAATTTGGAGGAGAAACATTGCGGGCTGGTGGGTGGAGGCTCATTTGAAACTTAAATTAGGAAAATGAAACAGAGATAAAACAGCTGCTGAAAAGCCAGACGCCATCTGTTTCTCCAGAGCTTAAAGCATCTACACAGAATGTTCTCATCAAGGTGTCAACAGCCATCAAGTGATTATTACCTGGAAAACAGGCAGCCAAGACTTTTGTCTCAGAAGAAGACCCAGAGGCCTCAGGGTTTGCCTTGCACCCTCACTCACTAAATCTTTAAAGGGAAGCTCAGCGGTGCTTCTGTCTGCAGTCACAAATAAAGAAGGCTGCTTTCAGCAATATACTGCAAATCCATGCTTGTACTTGAGAGCAGCGGAGGCAAAAAAAAAATGACCTTTTGCTGTTTAGTCTTTCTGCCATTTACCCTTGGGATTTATTACAATAAAAATATCCATCCACAGACAGTGTTTCAAAAGTTCACAAGCTTGCCAGTAGCACATACCTTATATAACATTATGTGTTATTTTTAAGTTTATTTTCTTTTCCAGTTCTTTAAAGTAGCATTTTTCAACTCAGCTAGCACAAAAAGCCGGTCAAGTTGAAATGTTCCCTTGAGGATGTATAGCGCTAGATGTTTTCAGAAGGAGAAACTACTAACCTTTCCATAAAGAGTTATCTTCTCCGGCATCTCAGACTTCTGCTCCCTTTCCCCTGTCTTGAGACTGTGATGGAGTAAGTGTGCAGCTCCATGTCAGACTCTGCAGACGCTGGTGCACCAGTGGAAGAAAACGCCTGTTCTCTTCATGCATTTCTGTCTTTGGATCATGGAGAAGGTGTTTTATTTCAAAGCTGTTTTCTCCTTGGGAATGTGTTGGCCCATGTTTAGCCCGTTTTAGGCCACCATGAATTCCACACTGTGACCCAATCCCTCATTTTATCTTTGCTTGATTCCTGTAACATTTTATTCTCAGGGTTTGCCCGACCTCCATCTTCGGGCTCTAAAATGAATCCAAAATTCCACAGCTAGGCTGATTCCTGCTTCCTCTTCGCGTGATTATATTCCCCCTATTCTGGCAAGCTTACACTGCCTCCCAGTCGCCTGGCGAGTAAAGTTCAAAGTTCACCACATGGTCTTTAAAGCCCTGCATAGGCTTGCTCCATCTTGTATTGAATCCTCCATTCACAAATATACTCCTATTCACCAGTTACGCTCTTCCTCTCAGCCCTTGTTAGATATTCCTTCCTACCTCAAAAGAAGTTCGCTTGATCACGCTCTGTAAAAGGATCTTTGGCGTTGCTGGCCTAACTTCATGGAATGACGTACCCAAGACAATTAAATCTGAGAATGACCTACTTCAGTTCTGGAAGCAGCTCAAAGCCCATCTTTTCACCCAAGCTTTCTCGGGTTAATAAGGCCTAAGAACTGGTATGGTCTGTGCCGCACTATCAAGCTAATTTTAAAAATGAATGCGCATGTTCCCATACCTGCACATATCGGCGCACAAGCAAAGGTACGCTGGTATTTTAAATCATGCGCGCACTTGCTCATGTATATTTTAAAATACACCAACCGTGCGTATGTTCCTAATTTTAAGAGTTTATTCAAGCATAGCTAATGCGCATGCCTTTAATAGGATTTTGTCAGCTTTATGCGCTTATATAGGCGAATTTTAAAGCATGCTCGCATGAGGGACAATCCAGTTCTTCCAATTAGTCCACCAGTTTGCCCAGTGGCAAACCCCACACCCCTCTGTTTCTTCATCCTGCATGCCCCCAAGTTGATCCGCACCCCTCACCCTGTCCTATAAGCCCTAAAACTCGAGATCTACAGACTTGGTCCTCATCTGGAGCAACAGCAAAATTGCGTAAATAACATGCCAACGCATGGTTTTAAAATTTGGAGTTTTGCGTGTAACTGTTGGCCTCGCCCTGCAACCCCCATGCTCCACCCATACCACGCCCCTTTCCTGCTCTCTTACTTTTGACACGCGAGCTGGTATATACGCGTGTACGGCTTGGCTTTTTAAAATCCACGTTGCTTGCACTCGGCCCACTTTTTACTATAGGCTTAGTTTTTCATTTTGTTATTTTACCTTGATGTACTGTTCTGGTATTTGTATGTCCATTAATTATTTCTTCATGTGTGTGTTTGTACCCTCTTTAAGTTTTGTCAGTGGCAAGTATATTGATTATGTTATTATGTTCGTGCATTGTGGATTAGTAGAATACAAATGTAACCCCTTTTCTAGAGGATTGTTGGTCCTAAGGACATATAACTATTTTATTTCTTTGGGGCTGCTCTGGCTGGCAAATTACATCCCACGCTCGATTCTCAATCCCTGGGGGGTGATTCTTTTTATGGGGGTAAACGTTTGCTTATGGCCCAGACAATGAGAAAAAAGCCCCAGTGTGTGTGTGTGTTTGTGTGTGTGTGTGTGCAATCATTTGGTGCTTCCCATGAGGTGAGAGGCTGTAATAACTCAGACAGGACCAGATCTGGGTGTTAAATAAAAGTTTACTGATTAATGCTCATAAATTAAAGACCATTATCCAGAATTTACATCTGACTGATGGTACAGGTATTATTCGAGGTAGGAGGGTGACATTTTACCAGACCTCTGGTAAAATGATGATCTTAATTGTACAAATTCTCCCATTGGCTGTGCAGGAATCCTAGTGGAGGTGTCCCCAACTTTACTGAAAAAAAAAATCCTACCTTTGAACATCTTTTCTGATACCCAGCCCGTCCTGGTCCTGTAGTTGTAGAGATCCAGATGGGGTCTCCTGCTCTTATTTTTCCTTACTTAAAGGTTCTTTCGTCCTTATTCTCTGATCTTTCAGGGGAATTTCTCTTGGGGAAAACTTAGTGGGATCAGGCAAGCTCTCCGCTCTGAAATCCTAGTGGGGAAGGGGGGGGGTCCAAAAATTTCCCCCACTCTTCTTAAGCTCAAACAAATACTTTAAAGCTTAAACTGGATACCTCTTCTGCCCTCACTGTCTCTCACAGCAGGATCCATCTCTGGTGCTTTCCCATGCGCGTGCTACCCAGCGCGTGCACATGTACACTGAATTTTATAACTTGCGCGCCCAGGCGCACGCAAGTTATAAAATCAGGGGTCAGCGCGCGCAAGGGGGTGCACAATTGTGCACCTTGCGTGCACCGAGTCGCGCTGCCTTCACCCGTTCCCTCCCCCTAACCTGACCTTCCCACCCCTTCCCCTAACCTTTCTCCCCCGTAGCCCTACTCTAACCCCCCTCAAAAAAATGTGTTTTACCTTTTGCGCCTGCTGGCCGACTGCCAGCACACGATCCCTGGCGAGAGCCCTTTTGCCTCTAAAGGGTATCAGACGTAAAAATCTCTCTTTCTGTAAATTAGTCTGAGAAGGGCCCTGTAGCAGGGAGTGCACAATGAGGGGTCACCTCTAAAAATAAAATCCTTAGGGTGAAGCTAGGAGGCCCCACCAGAGTGTGAAAAAAATACCTCTTCACTCCTTGACTGCTTCCTGAAACTGAACCCCAGGGTGTATTATCATGGCTGGACTAAATCGTGTTCAGGCATCCAACCCAGATCCTCCAGGGGGAGGGACTGAGCGGCACAGATGCCTCTTTACCAAGTGCGTTTTAATGACGGGGACAGTAACATCTGGCAGGCAGACCGGGAGGGTCTGCCACACATATTTTTTAAAATAAATAAACATCGCTATACATCCTTCAGGTACTTTTCATCATAGCTGTTCTTTTAAGGAGCTCTGCTGTAATGACCCCACTTTCTTCTGGAGAATGGTAACAAGAGGGTGGCAAAACTCTGTAGGATCAGATGGTGCCAGGTTAGCAAGAGTATTCCACTATGAAGCATGGAAAGGTGTAATTGAAAAATATTAATTTTATGTACAGTCCCAGTGAAAGCAGAGGATGGGCTACCTGGCTGAGGAGGTAGCATGCATTCATGGAGAATGTTGCTGTGTACTAAGGTCCTTCTCATGTATGGAATGCATTAGTATAAGTCCTCTGCCTTCCTTTATTTGGAATATTGGTGGATGATTGTGCAGTCATTCTTAGGTGAGAGGAAAGCTGACATTCTAGCTAATTGAATGGAGAACTCTTGCCTCCTGATATAAGGCTGAATTTTCTAAGCTCCGCTTACGCTTTAGTGTGGGAATAGTGCATGGTATTTAAATACTGTGTTATTATTTGTGATAATTGTGGGTGGATCCTTGGGCCGGTGCCAGATGACCACGCCCATGGGGGAAGATCCCGAGAGGGACCAACGGTCAGGCTCAGAGCTTGGAGACAGACACACACTTAGTTATTTTATTAAACAGTTTTAGAGAACTGCAGAGGTAGCAGTAGTGAGCTGGAAGAGCCCGGCTGGGCTGTAGTCCCTCAGGCACTGGAACAGCGATCCCAGGATGGCTGAGCTGTAGAGAAACAGAATATAGTGAGAAGGCAGGAACAGAACCTTGATGGTAACACTCACACAATAGTCTCTTGGAACAGCCCAGGAGTTGGTATGCATTAGGCCCTCGAGGAGCGAGTACCTGGTTCCAGGGAAAGCTCTGAGAGAGAGATGGTAACTCACTGGTGTTGTAGACAGCGGTGACTTCCTGGCAGAAGTTATATTCAGTAGCAGGTCCGGGAACGTGGGCCCTCGAGGAGCGAGTACCGGTTCCAGACTGTGACCTGAAAAGCAAGAGAGAGAGCGAGGCCCCCGAGGAGCGAGTACCCCTGGTAAAGTCAGAGGAGGCATAGTAGCAAGGTAAGCGGAGAGTGAATCCCATCCGCAGCGATACCTGGAGGCAGGTAGGCAGGAAACCCTTTGCTAGCAAAACAAGAGACCTTAAATATCTGGCGATGATGACGTCATCTCAGGGGGACGCCCCTGAGGTTCGCGCCACAGCTGGTACTTGAGTCTGGGCCGCGCCCTTAGGCCTCAGGAGAACATGGTGGAAGGCAGTGTCTAGCCGGTCCAGGAACGCCGGACAAGGTCGGCAAAATGACGCCGCCGCAGCCAAACTTCCATCAACCAAAGAGGGAGCCGCCAAAGACGTAAGGTGGGTGGAGTGGAGACGTCGGGCAGCGACGGTCGCAACATACTGTGTGCTATTTTTCCACTTAATGCGCATTACGGTAGTTGACGTGCATTAAAATGTGTGCCAACTCAACAGTGCAGAATGTTGTGCTAATTTTGTGCTATTTTTTTTAACCCTGGTTCGATGTAAACCGATGTGATGTGTATTTCCATGAACATCGGTATAGAAAAAGTTCTAAATAAATAAATAAAATAAATAATGAGAGAAGAAGTTGGTAGAGGTGAAAATGTATGCAAAATTTAAAAATTAAATTGCAGAAAAAATAGCATGCATTAATGCTAGCAGTTTTTTAACACAGAATTTTAATTACACTCATAGATATCCAGTTAATTGATTTTTAGTACTTTAATGCACGTTACTGCATTTTAGCTCAGAGCAAACCAGATTGTGTGCTATCAGTAGCACCTTCTACCCACATGCATACAGGTAACCAGTTGTATAAGAGAGTACCTGGCCATGTTACATGATTCCATCCACCATGCTATCATTTGGTTTTTACTGTATTCTGCAGGCAGTTGCAGAAGTTGGATCCCAAATTGGAGCCAGAGATGGCGGCAAAGTTGAAGATGGAGCAGGAGGTTCAGCAGGTGCAGGAGCCACAGCAGAGACGGCAGCAGGAGCAGGTGCTGGTGCCACAGCCGGTCCATGCTTGCAGAAGGGAAATAAGGCAGTATTGTGCACACATTTTCTATCTGCGCACCGGATTTCTTGCTCTTCCTGAGGATGTGATAGTCCAAAAGTACTAGCTAAGCTAAGTGGTCATTATGGCCTTATATGCTGATCTTAAAGACGACCTTAGTCCTCTAAGCGACAGGTTTCATGCTATACATGGTCTTGTCAAGCTCCTGAGCTCTACTTTTTCTGGCTTCAGCCTCATTGCAAACCACAGTGACCACAGTTAGTGGGATGGAGGTAGCCACCCTCTCTTGATATTTACATCAGGTAACATGAGCCATGAGAAACTTCATTAGGAATTATATCCATTCCCCTAACCACAGAGCGTTGAGTGAAAAAGAACTTTCTCTGATTAGTTTTAAATGTGCCACATGCTAACTTCATGCAGTGCCCTCTCACCTTCTCATGCGGACTCCAGCTCCTGGTTCTTCTTCACTGTCAGTGGTGGGCTGCCAGCTCCGAACTCGGGTCGCCCCCGGTGCCTCCGGCTCTGCCATGGTTCCCAATGTTGTCAGCCAGGATGTCCTTGCTTGTCGGACTTCTCCGCGTGGCCCACGGAGAGACGCCGCCATCGGCAGCGCGCCCCTCCCTAGGCACGCACGCGCATATCACTAGTTCTTTTAAAGGGCCCACGGCGGGAACCTGGTCGCGGCCCCGAATGCTGATTTCAGACTCTTCAGTGTATAAAAGCTCAGGCCTTGCTCCATAGCATTGCCTTTGTAACAGGTCTCCTCGTACTCCGAGTACTCATTGCTGATAGAGAATCCTCTCTACATTGTGTTCCTGATTCCTGTGGTTCCTGGTTCCTGTCTTCCTCGTTCCTGTCTCATCTATATATTAGACTGACTCTTTGGATTTTGACTCTGCTTTGTTTGACTACCCTTCAGCTCATCTCCAGCCCTGGACCTCCGCTATGCCTGACTACTCTTCAGCCTATCTCCAATAGGGATGTGAATCGGGCTTCGGACGATTGAAAATATCGTACGATATTTTCAAAATCGTCAGAAATCGGGGGCTCCCCCAAAACGATAGGAAAACCCCACAATATTGTTCGTGGGGGTTCTCTTATCGTTTTGGGGGAGGGCGGGAAAAACGGCACACAAAAATGACCCCTAAACCCAACCTGACCCTTTAAAACTAATCCCTTAGCTTCCCCCACCCTCCTGACCCCCCCCAAAAACTTTTTACAGGTACCCGGTGGTCCAGTGGGGGTCCCAGGAGCGATCTCCCGCTCCCGGGCCGTCGGCTGCCACTAATCAAAATGGCGCCGATGGCCTTTGCCCTTACCATGTGACAGGGTATCTGTGCCATTGGCCGGCCCCTGTCACATGGTAGGAGCACTGGATGGCCCACACCATTTTTAAAGATGGCGCCGGCCATCCAGTGCTCCCTCCATGTGACAGGGGCCGGCCAATGGCACGGATACCCTGTCACATGGTAAGGGCAAAGGCCATCGGCGCCATTTTGATTAGTGGCAGCCGACGGCCCGAGAGCGGGAGATCACTCCCGGGACCCCCACTGGACCATCAGGTACCTGTAAAATGTTTTTGGGGGGGGGGTCGGAAGGGTGGGGGAAGCTAAGGGATTAGTTTTAAAGGGTCGGGGTGGGTTTTTTGTTTATCGGCTCGGGCGCAGCCGATAAACAAAACCGCGATCGGGCCAGACGAAAAAAAAAACACGATGTGAATCGGAACTGGAGTCTGAACCGATTTCGATTCCGATTCACATCTCTAATCTCCAATCCCGGACCTCCGCTACGCCTGACTACTCTTCAGCTCATCTCCAACCCCGGACCTCAGCTATGCTTGACTACGCCTGCCTTCTGCGTGCCCTGACCAATGCCTTGATCGACTACGCTACAGACCTTTCTGTGTCCAGAGTTCTATGCTCCTTGCCACGACTTCCACTTGCTGTCGGCTCTGTCAATTACGCCTCCTCTTGCCTAACCTCTGGACGTGGACTTACAAGGCTTAGGCCTTCTTTTGCTTGAGCGCCTCCAGTTACTTATCGTTCCTTTGATGCCTGAGTTCCTGTACCGAATCCAGTCCAGGGTAGGACTATGCCATCTACCGGCTGCTGTCTCTGGGCTGAACCACTTCTCGCTATTCACTAATCTCGAGGCCCACCTAAGTCCTGCCCGCCCCAGCACCCAAAGGCTCAACCCGAGGGGAACGAGGGCTGATATAGGTGAAGCTCCAGCGGCCTCTTCAGCCCATTCCACCTGCTGACGGTGGGGACCCCTCGGTCCTTACCTACAGGTTGCGTCAAGCCCACCTTGGCCCAAGGGTCCACCTCCGATGCAACATTGTATTTGTGGTTCTATGTTAATCCAATAAAAACAGGGATCACTTGCTTGTTGATTTTCGGGTTTTTTGTTGTTAATGTAGAGAACAAATCAGATCTTATTAGGAGTGAATATTTGGATGGGTTGGTGTAGTACACATTGTGGTGTTACCCAAACCACATGCGGAGCAAGTTTTCCACATCACCTTTTGAAGTATAGGGAGATGAGAGGAGGATCATTGTAGGGATACTAAAATATCACTGGCTGCCTCATTCTCTGCAACTCTAATTATTTGATGCACTTGGTGCTGATGTAAAATGATATTGATTTACATAGGGTGGTGTGCCACAAACACAAGGGGAATCACAAGATCAAAACATTTCTATCCAATGTAAATGTGAGCACAGGGTGCTTGGATGATTTGCCCAATGTCAAACAGAAAACGAGCTGGACAGATACATAAACATATCAGGATAACACAAGGATAATGAAACACCATCTTCTATCCCTAGGCTGCCCAGGGTGGGGGAATGCCATGGAGACAGCTGTCACAGCTTTTGATGAGGAGAGAGAGTCCCAGCCATCATGCAATGGTGACACCTGGTGGCCGGATTCAGGGCCCATGACTGCATGGCTCCCTGGCCGAGGAATGAGCCCACAGGGACTGGACTGAGGAAAGTTGGAAGGAGATATAAAATAGAAAGAGAAAAAATACCCTGGTGTAGTTGACAATGAAGGCTCCTGGCACAAGACCTGATTGAGCAGGGGGAAACTGCCAGATAAAAACACACACACACACACAAAAAGAAATGAGAGGGAGATAAGTGCCCCAATGCCTCTCTCCCCAGCAAGTGGGCAGAAAGGGAAGCAAGAAACGGGACATCAATGTGTGCCTTGAATTGATTCTCACTTCTTCAGCTCTCAGCTACTTCTACAATATTTCTGTTCCTCTGCATATTTATTAGCGCTGTAAAAAATGATAAGTGGAAGTAGTAGTAATTGTAGCAATATCCATTTTTAACTTCTTATCAAATGGATCCTCGGGTCTGCATGACTGTTATTTGGAAACAGGGCAGTGGGCTCCATCCCTCCCCTGTGCTAGCACTGACTGCGTGCTCTCCTGTGCTAACCCAGGGCCGAGCTCTACATCGCTGACGTCTTTCTTTTTCACTCAAGCAGGGCTAAGCTTCTTGACCCTGCACTGCTGTCTCACTCCCTAACCTGCAGGCTTTTTCCTATAGGTTATTTTTCATCTCCTCCCTCTCTTGATTTTTCTTAAAATTGTTTGTTGTTTAATTGAGCCTGAGAGGTTCTCCGCCTTTAGAATTCTCCTGCAGGGCCGATGATTGCAAAAGTCTGGCGTGGGATGGCATTGCAGGCTGAAAATAGAGAGGCAGAGACTGCTGCTGAGAGACATCTGATCACTGGCAGTTTCACAGAGATGTAAATCATAATGCTGGGGGTGCACAGCTTTGAGCTTGTGCCAGAGGGGGATAAACTTGTCTCATTTGTCTTCCCCTGTCTTAGAGGTTTCCTAAGGATATGAATTTCACCCATCTCGGCTTCCGTGTTAATTTCTAATACTTGTTACCAGTGGGCAGTCATGGTACCTGCAACACAGAGTAAATAACATTATATCTACAGATCTCATCGACCTAAGCCATGGATCCTCTTTACTCTTTACTATTCATATATTCCCCCGTTTTCTCTCTCTCTGCATTTTTTTTTGGCAACAGCCTCCCTGTTAGACCTGCCAACTGTCCAGATCATCATTTCTGGATAATCTTAAGCACTTGATCTATGGGAAGCAAACTCATTTACTCGTGGAGATTCAGTTTCAGCTTTGGGAAGATGATTCCTAAGGCTCCAAGCTCCAGACAGATGAGCCCTCCATTCTTAGAGACTCCAAGGCAGCGGTACTAGCAAAAATAATTTTTTTAATAGAATTCAGTCACAAGATAATGCAAATAAAACTGTTCAGATCCCTCTTTTTTTTTGGTCCAAGTTTTGATTTATCCCTGAAAGAGATTACTGTTTAAAGATTTGGAAAGCTCCTTTAGGTACTCCTACCATTATTAATCTAAATAAATCAGGGGCATTTACATGCTGGTCATCATCAGATCCCGATGAAGGCGTCACATTGATACATGTAAAGCATGAATACAGCACAGACGGCTGAAGAACATATCTTAATTAGATCCCCATGCAAGCTCATCCTGATACATGTAAAGCAGGAATACCGCACAGAGATGTGACAATCAGATCTTTATCAGTGCCCCATGTAGCCATCACTCTGATAGATATAAAGCATGGATGTAGCTTGAGCAGCTCAGGAATGGACTTAAAGAAGAGAATTTTTAAAACAACTGGCAAGAGTGTAAAAAGCAATACACAAGTAGGACATTTGAAAGACTTTAGCTAATCTCGCTTTGGAATTTGCTGGAAGCTGTCTGATTGAACTATTGCTTGAGGATACTCTGGGGGAAGCAGGAGGATTAGAGCTCATAATTATGCAGCTTTTTCCAGAGAAAGCTATCTAGTTTACATTGTTGTTCAGGAAGTTGGTATACTCTAGAGAGGTGCATTTGTTTGAACCAAATGGGTAAATACAACAAATGAGACCATTTTTATTTCATTCATGGATCCCCAAAATGAATGGAAGGTGCAAATGAATTTAAATACACATTTTCATTTTATCTGTTTATGTTTCCCATTCAAGTTGATGGCCCATTCGAAAGTGCTGCAAAACTGGCAACTATAGCATCCAATCAGTGCCTGTGTGAGGTAGCAGCCAGGCCAGATCTGAGGTGGGAGAAATAGGCAAGTAGACAGGGCAGAGGACCAATCAAGATGAATCATTTTTTTAACTACCGGTAGTTGTGATGCCCTTGGAGCGGTCTAAGACCGGAGCAGGTAGGAGAACAGACCAGGCTGGAGTCTGTTCTGCTTTTCAACAGTTTAATTACAAAAAAAGTTCAGCAAGACAGAATTAAAATGGCTGCTTACTGACAATGCAAGACAGTTTTTCCAAAAGAGCACAGCACTTCATTACAGCTTCCTTCTTCTCCCTGGGGCCTATCTAACTCTCTCAGGGCCTCACCTTTGTATCCCTTACCTCAGGGAAACGCCCCCCACCCGAGGATCTCTTTCCTGTCTGTCTTAAGATGGACCGGGCCAGATAGCTGGAGCCGGTCCGTTAAGGCAGTCTGAGGCTCTCTGTCATATACTCTATCACACTAGTCTATGGCTGACATCTGGATCAAGTGACACTGACTCCCTCCCACTGACAGGTCTGAGCATAAGCAAAGAACTTTAATTTTCTCTGTTGGATTCCACAAGAAAAGCTTCTTTTCAGAAGCTCTCCTAGAATCAAAAAATCAGAATTTTGGCATTGGCAGAAATTCTTTCTTATCATCACTGTAGCAGTCATTGTGGGAGAGTGAAGCACTGCCTTCTACCTGTTCACTAGGGCAGAGTAGTGGATTTGAGATACAGAAGCAGTGATTTTTTTGTGTGTCTGACTGCATAGTGCAGTGCACTGCTTATCTGCAGACAGATTGCAGGGAAGAGACGCACAGCCTTGCCAACCTTCTTAGTTTATTCTCTTTCTGACAGTTTTGTTTTGTGTATGCAAAAGACGTCAGTCAGCAGTGCACACACATACAATGTTTGTGTGTGCACACATTGTGAGGGATAGCCCTAAAAAGACAGAGATTGAGTTAGTGCCACTAGAAAGCTGATAACTCTACTTGGCAAGTTGGACCTGTGCTTGCTAAGCATTAAAGTGAACTTGATTAAATGTGTGTCAGACAGAAACTCAGTCAATATTAGTGGTGCTGGTGAGTGACACAGTATCAATAAAGTATATTGTGACACCTCCAGTTCTATCATGCTACTGCGCGGAAAGGAGAGAGGAGGGAATGGCAGGGGCAGAGGATTGTGTGTTACTGAGAACCAACCCACTCTGTCAGAAGTACAACCAGTAATAGCACTGAGAAAAAAGGGAGTTGTGCCCCTAAATCTTTTAGCTTCAGAAAGCCAGGAGTGGAAGTCAGCTGAAGCCATAAGATATTAAAGGAAGAGTATGTGCCTCTGCCACCTCTTGCAGCAGGATCAAAAGATGGGAGAGCATTCCAAGGCTGGCATTAAGAAGGACGAGGGCATCAGAAGTGCCACACCCAAAACCAACAGCACTCTACTCCACGGATTAGTGCTTCTGAAGTATTACTAGCAATGGTAACATGGAATAGACTTAGTTTTTGGGTACTTGCCAGGTTCTTATGGCCTGGATTGGCCACTGTTGGAAACAGAATGCTGGGCTTGATGGACCCTTGGTCTGACCCAGTATGGCATGTTCTTATGTTCTTAATGGAGGCAGTATTTTCAAAAACTGTTTCCATGAAACAAAAGATTTTGAAGAGCTAGTAGCTGAAGAGAATTTGGGAACTTTAGTCAATAACATCTTAGCTTCCAGTGAGTAGGTGGGGGAAAGTAGATAATACTGACAGTGTTGAGATCACCCCCCAGGAAGGGCAGGCAGAGCTGATGGAAAAGTTGATCTTCTTGAAAATCAATTTGCTTTTACTGGGTTTCCCAGAATTTTCATGTGATTGAAAGCACCTTGGGTGTCTTGGTGCTATCTGTCTTACTGCCATATCTCAGACTCTATACCTTGGGGGCTTTGCTACCATTCAGCTTTGCTGCTATACCCCAGACTTTATACCTTGAGTGTTTTGCTGCCACTCTTTCTTGCTACTATATCCCTTATGCTACACCTTTGGAGTTTTGCGCCACTCAGCCTTACTGCCATACCCCAGACTGTATTCTTGGTGGTCTTGCTGCCTCTCCTTGCTGCTATACCCCGACTCTACATCTTGATGGTTTTGCTGCCACTATTCCATTCTGCTATACCCCTTATGCTATTGTAAGGAAGGATTTGCTCCCTACTAGATATTTTTGCCTTTTCCCATCTGCTAGGAGAGCTTTTTGCATTCATGAATCCTCCCCAATCGGTTGGCCCTTCCTCCTGTTTTGGGTTTAGTCACTGCTCCTCTATATAAACTTGGTTGAGCACAAGGAAGGTGGGGTTGGAGGTAGTTTTTGTTGGAGGTGGAAGCTGCTGTTCTTGTGAATCCCAATAGGGATTTGTTTTTTGACCTGCTCCCAGTTTGGGAGGGAGACCCCCTACTGAGGAGACAGGATTGGGTGCTCTTTGCCCTGCCACCAGTCAAGGGCGGGATCTGCAGTTGTCTGGGATGCTGCTTTGCCCTGCATCAAGCAAAAGTGGAGACTATAGTGACCTAGAAGGAGAAGAAATAAAAACTTAATATTTGCAGAGGTTTTTGTGTCACCTTTTGAAGGAGGGCGTTTGTTTTTCCACCTCCAGCTCCCTGCCTTACTTTTGGAAAGACTGTTTTCTTTCCCACCCCTGAGGTGAGACTTGGACATTGGGCGTTGATTTAGAAGCTGACCTGGATAGAGACAGCAGTATTGGGGGTTGCCATCCTGAACCTTCTTTTTGATAATTTTGCCATTTTTGTTGGGACTTTATTTTTAAGTTACAATAAAATATTGTTGTTGAATACCACTCCGAGCCTCTTACTGCTCTTTTACACCTCAAGAACTAGCCTGCTGAACTGTGAGATCTGCCCACGTGACTACCAGTTGGAAAGAAACTGTTTGGCTGTAAGAGACTGTATAAGGTATGTACTCCTAGGAGCTTAGGGCTCTGGAGGCTTGCCCACCTCCCTGCCGGTTGAATCCTGGCTCCCTTGGTGGCTTACGGCAGTGTTTCTGGATGGTGTGAGTGAGAGCGACGAGTTATCCATGAGGTAGTGGTCCCAAGGTCTTCTGCTGTGACCCCTGTATTAGGGACCTCTAAGGTTTACTCTACACCTTGGTGGTCTTGCTGCCATTCCTCCTTGCTGCTGTGTACCCCTTATGCTATACCTTGGTGGTCTTTCAGTCATTCAATTGTACCCCACACCTTGTGGTGTTCTTGCCACTGAGGATGGCTGCTTTGCACCTCTCATGGTGCTCTGGGATTTTTCCTGCCATCTTTGCTGCTTTGTTCACCCCCCTTCGTGGTACCGTAGGATGTTCATGCCACTCTTGCTGCCACTTTTCCTCTCTCATGCTGCTGTCAGAAGTACTTGCCACTGTTGGTGCTCTCTTCTGAAGTCTTGGTGTGTTCATGCCACTCTTGCTGCTGCCTTGCTCCTCTGATATTGCCTTGGAGAGCTCCAGCCAATGCTGCTACCGTTTTTGCCCCTTTACATTGCCTTAGGTTATTCATGCCACTTTTGGAGACCTGCTCTAAAGTTATCCAGATAACTTTAGGACAGGTCTCTGGCACAAGAAGACTTCAGATAGCTTACCTGGATAATTCTGATAAGTTGTCCCAGCTCCGGAATGCCCCCTCAGATCATCTGTGACTTATCAGGTGTAAGCTTTATCAATGTAAAAACCTATCTGGATAATCAGTGATGGCTGATGCAACGATGAAGTCAAGTCCCACACTTTGTCTGGCTAAGTCCCAAACTTAACTGGACAAACCTTTTAGATATGGACTTCAGCCAGGCTACCAGTGCCTACTCAGTACCTGTAACCAGAGCACATCTGAAAATTCCACAGAGCCACATAAATCAACCACGGGTAAATTGGCTATACAGGACCATCAGCACTAACTTTTCTGGTGTACTTTTGCAATAAAGTTGTCATTTTGTGCTTTGAAATTGCGAGGTGAATTGAGCTCACAGTTTCCAACTTAAATACATTTCCTGCCTTTTGACATGGAGCTTACCAGCAAAATATAGTCAAATTAGTTTAGGGTGCTGCCAAGTCTTTTAATGGAACCCAGGAATACCCCAGCAGCGGGCACTGTGGGAGTGACCGGGACAGGAGGCCAGAACACCACATTCCTCCGGTCTAGAGCAGGAAAGACCAGAGGAGTTAAGATAACGAACAGATTCTTTCTGTCATCAAATTCAGAACAAGAAGAAGCTTTATAACTTACTAGAAGTCTGTTCCTTTTCATGACAGACAGGCATGCCTGGGGATTTGATCACCTCAGGCTTCGGGATTCCTGTGGCTTGGGGCTTCATCAGTGACTTTAAGAAAAGGAAAAGATGAAAGTCGCTCCGAGGGGTGTCCGGCAGGGTTTAGTCTATGCAAGTAATGCAAAGAGCAGCTGGCAGAGTCAGCTCCCAGTTAATTACCTCTTTACGTCTACAGCCGTCCTGTGGTTTGTTTGGCACAGAATTGATTGGAGGTTTATATATACTGTTCATTTAAGTTTATTCACATGCAGTGCAAAAGGTCAAGAAAAGGATGATGCAAACTTGATCCCCATTTCTCTTGCGTTCTTCTGGAATCACGGAGATTTCTTTTAATTTGTTTGCACACTTCTCTGTTTTGCAGTTTGCATCATTGTTAATCTAATGCCACACGAAGGACAAATCTCAAGACTATGTGGGTAAACTGTTGCACTCACCACCCGCGGAACCCCCATGCCAGCTCCTTCCTCTCGGGTATGCCTCCGGGCCGTGCCTGGGACGTCGGCTGCCACGGCCTGCCTCTCCGATTCCTCTCCGCTCGCACCCTTCAACACCGAGGCCTCCGCGGGCTCACCAGTGCATGAGATGCCGCCAGCTTCCGACCCTGCCCGGGGTTCTCCCCCGGTGCGTGCGCGTGCGGCACCAGCAGCTATTTAAAGGACCTTCGGTGGGAAATCTGATTCGTGCATGTAAACTGGCCCTCTATTCCTGGGGGCGGGGGTAGAACTCGTATTTAGGTCGGGAGTTGGGGGTTGGCAAAGAAAATAACATATTTGAGAGAAAAATTTTCAAAGGGGTTTCATACATTAAAAATAGCATATAGGCACAAAGATGGCATGTACTTGTGGATATGCTATTTATTTCATAAACATTGAGAATATGCCTCTATCATTGGTTTCATGCATATATTTTACCTATGGAAAAGAGGAAGCTAGAGGCATTCCAGGGTAGAATCCAGAAATATGCATGGTAGTTGCTATTTTGTAAGAGATAATATGTGCATACATTCCCAAACTTATTCATACACTTTTCCTCCTGCTAATTGATTCATGCAAGTCAATATCACTTTTGGCTGCAGTTTTAGGGTGAGAGGTCTGGCTGGATAGTGGATTACACATTGAAATCGTCGGTTCAGTGTGCTGTGGCAGTCAAAAAAGCAAACAGTATGTTGGGAATTATTAGAAAGGGAATGGTGAATAAAACGGAAAATGTCATAATGCCTCTGTATTGCTCCATGGTGAGACCCCACCTTGAATACTGCGTACAATTCTGTTCGCCGCATCTCAAAAAAGATATAATTGTGATGGAGAAGGAGAAGGGCTACCAAAATGATAAAGGAATGGAACAGCTCCCCTATGAGGAAAGACTGAAGAGGTTAGGACTTTTCAGCTTGGAGAAGAGACGGCTGAGGGGGATATGATAGAGGTGTTTAAGATCATGAGAGGTCTAGAATGGGTAGATGTGAATCGGTTTTTTACTTTTTCGGATAATAGAAAGACTAGGGGGCACTCCATGAAGTTAGCATGGGGCACATTTAAAACTAATCGGAGAAAGTTCTTTTTCACTCAACGCACAATTAAACTCTGGAATTGTTGCCAGAGGATGTGGTTAGAGCAGTTAGTATAGCTGTGTTTAAAAAAGGATTGGATAAGTTCTTGGAGGAGAAGTCCATTACCTGCTATTAAGTTCACTTAGAGAATAGCCACTGCCATTAGCAATGGTTACATGGAATAGACTTAGTTTTTGGGTACTTGCCAGGTTCTTATGGCCTGGATTGGCCACTGTTGGAAACAGGATGCTGGGCTTGATGGACCCTTGCTCTGACCCAGTATGGCATGTTCTTATGTTCTTAACTAGTGGAGCTTGAAGATGAAGTGCTAAAGGGTCCAGGAGAACTGGAGATGGACTGGCAGAGCTAACTGGTGATGTCAAATACGCAAGCAAGTATTTTCAAAATGGTATGCGTGCATACTACTGTATATAAAATACCTACTTTCGCTTATAAAGTGGAGTTGGTTCCCAATAGCATGATGAGTGAAATTTAAAATGTTACTCCTGGTTTTTAAGGTTGTATATGGACTGTCATCCCCTATTTTTTAATGCTATTCTTAAGATTTATCAACTCACATGTAGCCTGAAGTCAGCGTCCCAGGAGTTCTTGAGTGTCCCCATCAGTTAAGCTGATAAGACTTGATGAATCCTTTTTTGCATTGAGGGTCCAGCCCTATGGAATGCATTGCCAGTTGTAATTAAAGCCGAACTATCAATATTGAAGTTTTGAAAGCTGGTCGAATCATATCTCTTTCATTAGGCCTTTGAGGTTTGAAGTGCAATTTGGGCTATTCAAAGACAAATTTTAGGGCACTGGCAGTGGATGTTTTTCTGCAGTTTTTACAGGTCTGCTGTGTAATATTTCTGCCCTATGTTTTATGTTTTTATGTTTTTAGTTTAATGAGTTATAGCCTGTTTGACTGTGAGGGATGAAGGGTTCTTATGTTATTATTTGTATTTGTGCTTTTACATTTGCTGTCTGCATTTTATCTGTTTTAAAAATGATGTATGTCTTTTTGTATACTGCCTAGCAATGCAGATACTGTGGTCTAGAATTTTTTAAATAGTAAATAAATAATATAAGTCCTCACTAGAAAGCTGCTGGAGACGTGCAGGAATAATTTGAGGTCAAACTTGAAGCAGATGAGAAGCAGCCCAGTTCGAGTTAGATGCAATCTTAAGATTTTCTCCAGATTCACTGGGGAAATTCATTGAAATTTACCCTAGTAAATCTGTGGAAAATCCAGCTGAATTCGTGTGGGTTCAGTCACTTCGAGAGCATTTAATCTCCATGCTGGTACTGCGTCCCACCCATCACCTTTGAGCCAGGCAAAGCCGCTCAAGCTCCAGTGCAGATCCAGTGATTTGAGGAATCCTTACTGGGCTTGATTTATTTTTAAAGATCACAAATTTCATGCAGGCTTATCAGATGTCATGACATTTTTTTAAAAGAGTGTCCACATTTCTAATAGTTGTAGAGAGCCCGTTTCAAAAAGCTCTTTTCCCATAGACACAGAATGGGGGAAAAAATGCCTTTAGTGAATTGGCCCCGTGGACTTTTTAGCTGAGAAAACATTTACATTATTATAGTTGCAGTTGCTTTTCCCTTACTGCATAATTGCAGCTACCGTTAACGTTTGGTCTCTGTTCAATTTTATGTAGCAATAAAAGAGGATAGGCAGTAACTATCCAGGGACTATAACACTTCACACATGTTTTGAGTCACTTTGCCTTAAGCCTTTTGCCTCACAACACAACCAGGCGTGCAGTCATCCCACAGAAATGTACTGCCTGTCATGTCATACTGCTTTTTATTACATCGCACAGCGTGGAGTGTAAACCATACAATGTCGCACATGTGCTGTATCCCGTGTGCTCTGATTAATCCAGCTGAAGTGCATTGCAGTATCCTGAAGCCAGAGGCATCTACACAGAAGCATGGAAAAGACGGAAGAAAAGGACCAATAACCGAGCAGCCCCGACACCCTGGGTTCCATCCCGTCCCCGTCTAGCCAGGTTGACCACCCTGCAATTGCACACAGAAACAATGAGAGCCTCACTTATAACTGGGATGCAAATTGCCGCAGCCGTTTATTAGATGACCCTAATAGGGGAATCAAATTTAGGCGCCGAGTCCTATTATTAAGCATTTTTTTTTTTTTTTTCATTTATAAAATTTATTGATCGCTTTACACTGTTAGGTCTAAGCGATATACAAAAATTTACATACATAATAAAAAACTAACACAAAAAAACAACTACATATAAACAACTTCGTAAAGACTGGCTCATGAAAAATTGTCAAACGTTAGTAAGCGAGGGGAGATGCCAACGACTCCGCCACTTCTGCCATAGCGGAACCTGAACGGGGTGAGGGGGGGGGTCACTCTCCCCCCCCCCCAATCCAGCGGCGGAGCACCGCTACCGGAGGGGCCCCATCAGGCTGCCATGCAGCAGACCCCACCGGGGCCCCTCGCAGATGTGCCAGGTCGTCAAATCGTCAAAGCCTGCTTCTCAGGCCAGACATCTGTCTTTGATGGCCAATTGCCAAGTGGCAGTCCCTAGGCCCCTCTTATCTTTATTGGCACCTCCTTGCCTCATATACAGAACTCATTGTTACAATAATCTTCCAGGACTCGGTTGCCGCTGCCACCGGGATCCCATTTTGTATGGGCCAGGAAATACCCCCACGGCCCCACAGGATGGGCTCCCCCCATACCAAATGGCTACGGCCCCTGCATTACATCTGTGAATACCCTCTGCAAAGCCTGCAGGAACAAGACATTTCCCATGTCAGATAGATGCACTCTGTCCGGAGCATACAATTCTGCGCAATGCGCATCCACACGTGTCTCAGGTGATAACTGTCCAGGCACTGCAATGCCTTAGCTATCTGCCAGATGAATTTGGCAAGGTATCTCCCCCACCATCCAATGCCCAACAGCTTCTGCCGGGGGATGATTTCTGACCAGCAGATTCTGGAAGAAAGTCATGCTGAGGCAATCGTGTTCAGCAGTGCAAGGCCAGCGCTGTTCCCCAGGTCATTGCCGCCAAGGTGTAAGATAACGAGATCCGGCGGTGTGAGGCACGCCAAGCATGGGCCAGAGTTGGTGCCAACACATGCCCTTCTGAGCCAGCCATTTGATGGTCCAGCCTAGTCTGGCCAAACCCCAAAACAAGCAGAAAGTTCATGCTCGTGGCCCTTCTACGCACAAAGATGATGAAAGAGTGGCCCACGATCCAACAGATGGTGGCTACAAGCGAAAGGAAACTTAAGTCATGGGATGCATCCGGCCAGTTGCAAGTGCAAGGGACCCGTCATCCCACCTGATGTATGATGGAAATGCCCTGGACCTCCATCGGCCCATTTACTGTATGGCAGCCTGCGGCAGGCCGGCGGTCGCAGTGCTAGAGGTGGCTCCGATGCAGAATGAGTGAATGCCAAAACATTCACTCTGAAGCCTGGCTTTTAACAGCACTTTCTTGAAAACTCCAGAAAACTGGTATCTGCTTAATGTGGATTTGTCGAAGTGCAGTAAGAACAAGCCATTCCCTTTTGGGCGTAAGCCTAGGAATGAAGACACGGCTGCAACCAGACATGTTAACTAGAGATGTGAATCGTGTCATCGATCGTCTTAACGATCGATTTCGGCTGGGAGGGGGAGGGAATCGTATTGTCGCCGTTTGGGTTTTTAAAATATCGTGAAAATCGTTAAAATCGTGAACCGGCACACAAACACCCTAAAACCCACCCCGACCCTTTAAAATAAATCCCCCACCCTCCCGAACCCCCCCAAAATGCCTTAAAGTACCTGGGGGTCCAGCGGGGGTCCGGAACGACCTCCTGCAAAATGGCGGCGCAAAATGGCACCGGCCGAAGACAACACGATTCGATTGCAGGACCCCCGCTGGACCCCCAGGTACTTTAAGGCATTTTGGGGGGGTTCGGGAGGGTGGGGGATTTATTTTAAAGGGTCGGGGTGGGTTTTAGGGTGTTTTAGTGTGCCGGTTTTCCCGCCCTCCCCCTTCCCCTCCCCCTTCCCCCAATTTACGATTTTTTGACGATAAATCGGGGGAATTGGTATTGTATCGTGGCTCTAACGATTTTTGACGATTTAAAATATATCGGACGATATTTTAAATCGTCAAAAAACGATTCACATCCCTAATGTTAACAGGCCCTTGACTGCTATCAGAGTGATAACCTTACCGCATGCCCATTGATCAGTCTTTGACTGCTTCAATGTCAGGCGTAGTGTGCCGTTCAAGATGCTGACATCTTCTCGTAGCAAGCCACGCATTAGTTTGCCCAGCAAGCTTATGATAATTTCTGCCGCACCGTCCAAGTCAATTCCATACTTATCAGTTTCCCAGACTGTCAAAGTCAGGGCCCTTGTTGGTTGTTATTTGAATCCAATTCCCCATTACCTCTTGCCATTGAAGCAGAGAGCAATTTTGAAGTTGCCAGCAATGTTGAAGTTGCATGAAGACTTTCAGTCTTATTGGTTAAGGATAGTAACAGTTGCATTAATAAGTTACCCCTATGCTTATCTGTTTTCCCTGACCACAAAATTCAATGTCCTTGTTGTTTGCTGATGAAATCTAATTCCCCTTTTCCATGCATTCCCCTGCCATTGAAGCAGAAAGCACTGATGGCGTAACATTAACAACATGAATCTAATTCCCCCTTTCCTCCTGCTGTTGAAGCAGAGAGCACTGATAAGAACATAAGAACATGCCATACTGGGTCAGACCAAGGGTCCATCAAGCCCAGCATCCTGTTTCCAACAGTGGCCAATCCAGGCCATAAGAACCTAGCAAGTACCCAAAAACTAAGTCTATTCTATGTTACCATTGCTAGTAATAGCAGTGGCTATTTTCTTAATTAATAGCAGATAATGGACTTCTCCAAGAACTTATCCAATCCTTTTTTAAACACAGCTATACTAACTGCACTAACCACATCCTCTGGCAACAAATTCCAGAGTTTAATTGTGCGTTGAGTAAAAAAGAACTTTCTCCGATTAGTTTTAAATGTGCCACATGCTAACTTCATGGAGTGCCCTCTAGTCTTTCTAATATCCGAAAGAGTAAATAACCGATTCACATCTACCCGTTCTAGATCTCTCATGATTTTAAACACCTCTCTCATATCCCCCCTCAGTTGTCTCTTCTCCAAGCTGAAAAGTCTTAACCTCTTTATTTCCTCATAGGGGAGTTGTTCCATTCCCCTTATCATTTTGGTTGCCCTTCTCTGTACCTTCTCCATTGCAATTATATCTTTTTTTAGATGTGGCGACCAGAATTGTACACAGTATTCAAGGTGCGGTCTCACCATGGAGCGATACAGAGGCATTATGACATTTTCCGTTTTATTCACCATTCCCTTTATAATAATTCCCAACATTCTGTTTGTTTTTTTGACTGCCGCAGCACACTGAACCGACGACTTCAATGTGTTATCCACTATGACGCCTAGATCTCTTTCTTGGGTTGTAGCACCCAATATGGAACCTAACATTGTGTAACTATAGCATGGGTTATTTTTCCCTATATGCATCACCTTGCACTTATCCACATTAAATTTGATCTGCCATTTTGATGCCCAATTTTCCAGTCTCACAAGGTCTTCCTGCAATTTATCACAATCTGCTTGTGATTTAACTACTCTGAACAATTTTGTATCATCTGCAAATTTGATTATCTCACTCATCGTATTTCTTTCCAGATCATTTATAAATATATTGAAAAGTAAGGGTCCCAATACAGATCCCTGAGGCACTCCACTGCCCACTCCCTTCCACTGAAAAAATTGTCCATTTAATCCTACTCTCTGTTTCCTGTCTTTTAGCCAGTTTGCAATCCACGAAAGGACATCACCACCTATTCCATGACTTTTTACTTTTCCTAGAAGCCTCTCATGAGGAAATTTGTCAAACGCCTTCTGAAAATCCAAGTACACTACATCTACTGGTTCACCTTTATCCACATGTTTATTAACTCCTTCAAAAAAGTGAAGCAGATTTGTGAGGCAAGACTTGCCTTGGGTAAAGCCATGCTGACTTTGTTCCTTTAAACCATGTCTTTCTATATGTTCTGTGATTTTGATGTTTAGAACACTTTCCACTATTTTTCCTGGCACTGAAGTCAGGCTAACCGGTCTGTAGTTTCCCAGATCACACCTGGAGCCCTTTTTAAATATTGGGGTTAGATTAGCTATCCTCCAGGTACAATGGATGATTTTAATGATAGGTTACAAATTTTTACTAATAGGTGTGAAATTTCATTTTTTAGTTCCTTCAGAACTCTGGGGTGTATACCATCCGGTCCAGGTGATTTACTACTCTTCAATTTGTCAATCAGGTCTACCACATCTTCTAGGTTCACCGTGATTTGATTCAGTCCATCTGAATCTTTACCCATGAAAACCTTCTCCAGTATGGTTACCTCCCCAGTATCCTCTTCTGTAAACACCGAAGATAGAGTAGCATGAAGAGTATGAAGGCTTATTGGTTAAGGGTAGTCACTGCCACACCAGCAAGATACCCCCATGCACTCTTTTCTTCATTTTATTCTCTAGCCTTTATGGATCTACAGTGTTTAACCCATGTCCCTTTGAAATCATTCACCATTTTTGTCTTCACCACCTCCTCCAGAAGGGCATTCCAGGCATCCACCATGAAGAAATATTTCCTGACATTGGTTCTGATATGTCCTCCCTGTGTTAGCATGGCAGCGCGGGGTACACCGTGGTGGAGGCACACTGTAGTGTAGAATGGTGATGATCCGCAGAGCAGGGTACACTGAGGTTGAATTTACAATAGAGTGGCACGGCAATGGTCCGCAGCACGAGATACACCGTGGTGGCAAGATACTGGAGAGGAGTCCCTGGGCTATCCCCAAGGAGCGGGGGTAGTAGGTTGACAGTACGAGGTATAGGGCCCTCTGAGGAGCAGATAGCCAGAGACAGGAACAAGGTCCTTGAGGAGCAGGTACCCACGCCGGCTGTAGCAGGAAGCAGGTATCACGTCCTTTAGCGAGAAGAGCAGGATTCAACAAGTCGATATAAGCCAGGCCCTGATGGTGTTTTAAAGTCCAGCGCTGATGATGTCATCAAGGGGAGATGCCCCTGAGGTTCCCACGCTGGCACCAATAAGAAGGGCCATAGGGCCATAGGGCGCCGACCGCCTGAGGAAGACATGGCGGTCGGCGGCATCCTCGCCGCACTGGAGAGCCTCGAAACAGAGCGGAGAAGGTCGGAGATGGCTCGCTACCATCACAAATCTACCCATGGAAGAGAGGGTAGCAAGTAGAGATGTGAATTGGAACCGGAATCGGTTCCGATTCCAGGTTCAGGGACTATCGGTAAATATTTTTGCTGCGCCCAAGCCAATAAACAAAAAACCCACCCGACCCTTTAAAACACATCCTTTAGCTTCCCCCACCCTCCCGACCCCCCCACCAAAACTTTTTAAAAGTACCTGGTGGTCCAGTGGGGATCCCGGGCACGATCTCCCGCTCTCGGGCCGTCGGCTGCCACTAATCAAAATGGCGCCGATGGCCCTTTACCCTTACCATGTGACAGGGGCTATCGGTGCCATTGGCCGGCCCCTGTCACATGGTAGGAGCAATGGATGGCCCGCGCCATTTTTAAAGATGTTGCTGACCTTCCAGTTCTCTTACCCTACGCTATACTGTCTTTAACCCTCCAATTCTCGCCTCATCAGCTCTTCAATTCAATGATCTTGTGCTTTATTGTCATCAGCCCTCTCACTCTCTCAGCTCCCTTGGAGTCATGTGGGACCTGGATTTCTCTCTCCCCCCCCCCCCCCCCCCCTTCCTCTACTAGGAAGCCCAGCACAGGCAGTTTGAAGAAAAACCTCTTCATGAGTAATGGATATAGCTCTAGATATCCACACCGAGCTCGTGATGGCTTTCACATCCTACCCTTTTTCTTTCTCAGAAGAGAATTTCCATCCCTGAACTCTAAATATGAGAAACATTTTTCAGATTCCTGGGCAGAATGCTTTTAGCATGTCAGAGGGATTTAATAATTTCTCCTTAACAGCAGCAGTCAGACAGCATACAGAAAAAGAAGAAAAAAAATTAAAAACAGGATCACAAGCAAAGTAGCCTGTCGCTAATCACTGAGGTTTGTTTACTGATTGAATGGAGTTTGTAGCTACTTTGCTGGATGAGCTCCTTTAGGAAATAGGTAAACAACATAGCACTGCCTGCCGTAGTACCATCCATTACCATATCATATAGCCCTAAGTCTAGCGATGCTAGGTCCTGTCTCTGAAATTAAGAATAAATTGGTCATATTATACAAAGGAAAAATAATTATGGAAGCAGTAACATCCAACTACATCGAGGCAGCTGATGCTTTGCCCAGCTGTTTAACCAGTTAAGCCTTTATATGAGCATAGATGGTTCTCAAGTGGCGATCTGGTCCTGGCTTCAGGAGGCAAACACACAGGAAGCCCTGGGCTGCCCTTTGATGAGATACATGATAACCGTGCAGCCCTGCCAGCTTTGCCTTGCAGCAGACAAGAGTTAGCCACACAGGTTGCTTTATGCCTTGCTATTTTTAAAGCCCCATGGCCCATAAAGATTAAATCAGTCATTGGGGGAGGTGTAGCTGGGTATTCAGAAGGACCAGGGCACAGTGCTTAACATTTCTTGTATTCTGTTTGGACCTGAGGAACAGACTGTCAATTCCCAATATTTATTCCAATAAAATGATATCACCTCATATCTTTTGGTTTGTTGGCTTTTATGTCCATTGTTTTTTGGGGTTATTTCAATGCAGATTATAGGGTTGCTAACTAGTTTGTAACAGAATGAAATCATTTTTAAAACTGCAAAAAGCACTAAAGGGGATAAGTAGGGAGGAAAAAAAGACTATTCTTATAAAGTGTTTTAATTTGCATATGTATCTCATTTATGATGTGTTGAATGCAGAATGCATTATTGATAGAGCCCCAATGCTTAGACGTTCTCTTCATGGTTGGAAGGTTGGTCTGCTCTTGGAGGTCTGAATGCAGAGTGAGACATATTAGATGCTAGCAGTCTCTTCCTTTCCCTCTCTTTCGTCTGCTATTCCTTTGTTGAAGGATGTCAGCCAGGAAGACTTTAGGAGCAGTAGGAGAGTCAGGTCTCAGTGCCTCCTACTTTTAGCCTCTTATCTTTCGCACTGGAAAATCCTGCTCCATTCTGAGCACCTTGTAGATCTCACTTCATTCCTCTGGCAGGCTGAAAAGGAACGCCGCTCAGCTTCTCCCCTCCCTTCCATCAAATGCCAGGGTGTCAACTGATGGCAAATGTGGGAGACTCTAAGCAATGTGATGTCTGGGCAAATTCTTTCCTTGTTTTCCTTCATTCAGCCCGTTCTTCTTATCCTGTATGGATGCCGCATGGTGGTGGCGTGGGCTGGCGTAGCTTGAATGCAACCTTTGTACACTGCTGCCACTTGGTAAGAATTCATTCTAAATGTGGCGTGCACGGTGAGCACGGCCTCTGAGCAAACTGAACTCATTTCTTTGAGCAATGCCACTGAATTATCCTGGCTGTACTTCAGGAAGCAAAAAAAAAAATGGTGTACTAAGCAGTAGCAGACTCATCTTAAAAATTATATCTGAGTAAGATGAATGCCAATGTTTTCAATGCAGATGGTACCGAGTATATGGTTATATTTTCCTATCATTTAACTTTAATTTGCCTATTGGTAATTCACGTTGCTGTACACCGCCTTGGGTGACTTGCATCAAAAAGGTGGTTAATAAATCATCATAAATAAATGCATAGAATAGATAACTGTGATGTTTTTAGTTTTGCTTCTTAGACTTACCTCTTGTGCCCACTCTGTGAGCTAAAATAAATTACAGATTAATAAAGCTTCAGATGTTTGACAGATTCCAGCCTCTGTGCATAAAGGTAATAGAAAGCTATACCAATATTCGATGAGACTGCAGGCTTGCTTTGACCTAGCAGCTCAGTTCTTCCTAACCAGATTTCCCAGTGATACTTTAAACTTCAGTGTCACAAACTTTGAATCCTTTTCCCTACCCAAAACTTGATCTGCACATTTTCATTGGTCCTCCCTTGCTTCTACACTGTCACTAGACTTTGTTGAGGGCAGGGTCTCTGTGTGGCCAGCCTCAGCAGCTGGGTTGGTTTTTTTTTTTTTGCAACAGTCCCAGACTGGAGCTGTGGCAAAATACAAACCGTGTCACATACTGTCAATGACTACGCTCAACACCAGACTGCAAGAACTGGGAATGACCCCTATTGCATGACTTGGCCATGACGCAGACGCTGAATGAATGAACGGATTAATTAATTTCTTTTAGTCCTCCCCTTTTTTTCATAATGAAAAATAGAGGAAAAACTGTAGAGGGATTATTTGACATTGAAAGAGTTATTACTTATTCATTGGACGCTTGATGAAGTGGAATCTTCTACAAAAATCGCATTTTGCCGCACTCTTCTCATTCTGTAAGCCGCTGTGCTCGTCTCTGGTTTTCCTTGTATGTAACAAATCATGCATTAGCTACTTTACATAAGTCTTAAAGCATCGTCAGCACACATAGAGTTTTTTGAAATACAATTCCTTATACAGAGGGACTTCAACACCAAACATTCTACCTAAAAGATGAAAAAAAACAAAAGAGGTGGAGGGGTCATTGTTGGAGCTAGGAGGCTGGGCTCGATGGACCGTGGCCTGGCCCAACACAGCACTTCTTGTGTTCTTACGATGGAAGCATTGGCAGATTTCCATGTGATACAAAATGGTAGCGTTTTCCAAAGAAAGAGGAGCTCAAGGACCTGGGATCCTTGATATGACCTTGGAAGGAGCTCAGCTCCAAGAAAATGCAAGGAAAACGTCCTCACTGAGAGAGTAGTGGATGCCTGAAATCCTGCCAGCAGAGGTTTGTTATTTAATTAACCACTTTTCCATAGTGAAATCAAAATAATAGAAACAATACGGCAAATTACAAAATAATGGGAATGATACAACATTTGAAACTAATAATATAAACAATGAAGCAATTAGAAATATGTCCTAAGAGTATTCATATATAACATTAGTGCCCTGGTAAATAGATTAATAATGTAAAGAAAGAAAACAATACCCTAGGGCAGCCCTCAAGCAAAAAAGAATATAAAAGGGGGGATGACAGCCTAAAACAAAATACAATGTCATTTATAAACGCTGTAGTCAATGTTTCCCTCTAAATTGTGACCATATCCCAGCCGCAGTTTGAACTACGCAGCCAGGCGATCTGCCCACCCCACAAGGATCAAACTGCAAAACGATTGACACATGCCTGGTGGATAGAACGTGGTCAGCAGAAGCCTGCACTCACAGCTTAGGGGAAACACTGGTCGCAATAATCACATCGGTGTCAGAGTTCAGGCAATTGACTGATAGAAACTGAATAATGTGTACAGTAGATAGGCATCGAATGGATGGACTGGCCAATTGCTCCTTATCTTCTGACAACTACTGTATTTTAGCAAACTACCATTCAACTCATGCGAGAGCCATTTTTCCAAAACCATGTATTTTGATTTTTATTATTTATTTTATTTATAAACATTTGATATTCCGCTTTTTGCCATGTCCATGGCTATTCACCCAGCTAAAAGGAGTATTTGAAAATTGCCCATCCTGTAGGTGAGCATAGATGCTGGGTCAGTGGAAGCTTAAGCACCCCCCAATATTGAGCAAATTCCTTCACTGTATCCAGGGAGGGATACTTTGTCTTGGGTTTTAGCACTGCTAATCATTTTTGAAAGGTTGGCTCCAATGTATGTATGCACATTGCTCCACAACATGAGTACTTTTAACTGAATTTTCATGAAAGCATTCTCATGGCAGGATTAGGCCAAGAAAGGCGACAAGGTGCATAGCTCGGCATTTTCAAAACCATGTGCATTAGTTTTCAGGGGAAAAAAAATCCAGATAAAAATTAGGTAGAAATCTCCATAGGCAGTTTCAAAAAGGGAGGAGGAGCATGCTTCCCTTTTGATAATCGGTGAAAAGTCTGCAGGGAAAAGTCCCTGTAGATTTTGCAACAATCTGCCTACTTTTGAAAATTAGAGCTGTGTATTTCCTCTTGGAAATGAATGTGCAATCTAACCCAAAAATGACCTCCAGCCACTCCTGCCCTGCCGATTCTGTTTTAAAAATGGTGCCAGGCTCAAGGGCCAACCAGCACCAGGTTTCAGTACAGCCATAAAGTAATACAGGGCACTACAAGGGAGTATCTTTTTTGGTTTGATTTTTCAGTTTGGGATTTATTAAAATTTGAATGTTTATTTCATTTTTGGCAAAAGAACAGAACTTAAATGAACATTAAACACACCAAATTCCAAGCTTTCCCCCCCCACACACCAAAATAAATAAAAAACTGAACTGCAAATTAGCCCCTTGCAAATCCCTATTGAAAATGGCCCCCAAAATTTATGTTGCATTTCCCTGTTCTATTTTATTTATGTATTTGTTCACAATTTTTACACACTCAACATTGAACAGAAATCCCGGAGTGGGGAACAATATTAAATACAATTACATCCATTTTATAACAGTTTCAAACTGTTCTTAAAAAAACAGAAAAATGTTTTTTTCTGATTCCTAAGTGAAATTTTCAACGTTAGTAACAGCTTGCTGCTCCTGCTTTATTAGAACATAAGAACATTAGAAACTGCCATACTGGGTCAGACCAAGGGTCCATCAAGCCCAGCATCCTGTTTCCTACAGAGGCCAAACCAGGCCACAAGAACCTTGCAATTACCCAAACACTAAGAAGATCCCATGCTACTGATGCAATTAATAGCAGAGGCCATTTCCTAAGTCAACTTGACAAATAGTAGTTAATGTACTTCTCCTCCAAGAACTTATTCAAACCTGTTTTAAACCCAGATACACCAACTGCACTAACCATATCCTCTGGCAATAAATTCCAGAGCTTAATTGTGCATTGAGTGAGGAAGAATTTTCTCCAATTAGTTTTAAATGTGCTACTTGCTAACTTCATGGAGTGCCCCCTAGTCCTTCTATTATCCGAAAGAATAAATAACCAATTCACATTTACCTGTTCTAGACCTCTCTTGATTTTAAACACCTCTATCATATCCCACCTCGGCCATCTCTTCTCCAAGCTGAAAAGTCCTAACCTCTTTAGCCTTTCCTCATAGGGAAGCTGCTCCATCCCCGTTATCATTTTGGTCGCCTTTCTCTGTACCTTCTCCAGTGCAATTATATCTCTTTTGAGATGAGGTGACCAGAATTGTACATAGTACTCAAGGTATGGTCTCACCATGGAGCAATACAGAGGCATTATTACATTTTCCATTTTTTTTACCTTTCCCTTTCTTAATAATTCCTAACATTCTCTTTGCTTTTTTGACTGCTGCAGAACACTAGGCCGACGATTTCAATGTATTATCCATATCCACTATGATGCCTAGATCTTTTTCCTGACTGGTATCTCCTAATATGGAACCTAACATTGTGTAACTATAGCATGGGTTATTTTTCCCTATATGCATCACCTTGCACTTATCCACATTAAATTTCATCTGCCATTTGGATGCCCAATCTTCCAGACTTGCAAGGTCCTCCTGTAATTTATCATACTCTGCTTGTGATTTAAATAATCTGAATAATTTTGTATCATTTGTAAATTTGATTACTTAATGATTTCACAGATTCACTATCCATTCATCTACCACATCCAAAGAAGAGATTCATGATCTCATAATACAATATTTATGGCATCAGCAAATAAGAAATGATAGACTGCCTAGTACAAAGGCAAGAAATTTCATTACACCCAATAATCTTTAGCATGCAGAATTTGATACAGAAAATGTTCAAAGTATTTAGGAAAGCTTGGTCCAGGCAGTTTGCCCTCAGCAAGCTTCCTAGACCAATGGATCTGCCAATGAAAGAGTAGTACTAACTGCTCAAATTTTAGGGTTAGGTAAGGATCAGAATTAAATAACGTAACACACTTTGGACCTGATTTTTAAAAGCATTTATACGCTTAAAAATGGATTTTAAAAGCCTGACACATGTAACAATTAGGGGATGTGCGAATATGTTGGGCCAGTACATGTCGAGCGGATTTTATAGGCCACCACTGTGCGCATAAATGAAAGCTTTCCATAAAGGGGTAGGATCTGGGCATCATCTGGGCGGGGCATGACATTCCAGAATTTTACCATGAAATTTGCGTGTACACGCTTACGTGCACTGGTGCGTGCCGGGGTCCCCTGCCACGTAACTTTACTTCTGCTATGGATGAAGTGAAAGTTGTAATACAAAAAATTCTAGGCAAATCAGTGGGGTTTTAAAGGTCGGAGCTAACCGGGGGGGTCGGGGTGAGGCGGGGAGTTAAACTAGGGGGTTTGGAAGTCCAACTGGGTAAACTGAGAAAGAACTTGGAAAACTATCAATGGCATCGGCACGCGTCCCTTTTAAAATTTCTCCACTTACGAGATAGAAGCGGGATTTGTGCACCCATGCGTGAATCCACTTCAAACTGAACACACATTTATCATTTATTTATTTATTTATTTATTTATTCAGTTTTATATACCGTCATTCGGTGTAGCCATCATAACGGTTTACAAAAATCAAACAATAAACCATTAAAAACATTGATGCATAAATTAATAGTGGGAAAGAAGAAGGGATCAGGGAGAGGTTGGTGGAGAAAAAGGGAGCATAAGGAAAAGAAGGGAAAAGGATTATGGTAACAGTATTGGTATTTAAACATCTTCAGGATGGTCTTCTAGTGTTGTTAATTATAAGTTCATATTGCTATTATGATGGTCATTGCCAGATGATATTTCATTATCTCTTTTGCCATGAGTATGGTTGGTAGTCTTGGTTAAAATTAGATTGTTGAAATAAATAATCGTTAATGTAGACTTTATGAAAAAGACAAGTCTAGATCCTTCTTGAAAGTTTTTATGTTAGTTTAAGTTCTTAAATAAGGTAGTAAGGAGTTCCATTTTTTAAGGACAGGCAAGGGAGAAAGCTCTATTTCTTGTTGTTGAAAGATGAGCATCTTTAATGGGTGGAATTATTAGACGAGAAGTATTATTTGATCGAAGATTCCTGTTGTTGTTCTGTAGCGTGATTTTTAAGCTTGTTTGTTTGTGGTAATCGGAATGAATTAATTTGCGTATGATTATTAAAATCTTATAATCAATTCGAGATTTAATAAGGAGCCAGTGTAGTGAAGATAATATTAGAGATGTGAATCGGAAGCGGAATCGGTTTGGTTCCGGTTCCGATTCAAATCGTGCATTTTTTTTCGTCCGGCCCGATCGTTTTTTTTTTATCAGCTGCGCCTGATCCGATAAACAAAAAACCCACCCCGACCCTTTAATACCACTCCCTTAGCCTCCACCACCCTCCCGACCCCCCCAAAAACATTTTAAAATTACCTGGTGGTCCAGCGGGAGTCCCGGGAGCGTTCTCTCGTGCTCGGGCTATCAGCCGATAAACAAAAAACCCACCCGACCATTTAAAACTGCTCCCTTAGCCTCCACCACCCTCCCGACTCCCCCAAAATCGTTTTAAAATTACCTGGTGGTCCAGTGGGCCCCGGGAGCGATCTCCCGCTCTCGGGCCATCAGCTGCCACTAATAAAAATGGCGCCGATGGCCCTTTGCCCTTACCATGTGACAGGGTAACTGTGCAATTGGCCGGCCCCTGTCACATGGTAGGAGCACTGGATAGCCGGCGCCATCTTTAAAAATGGCGCTGGCCATCCAGTGCTCCTACCATGTGACAGGGGCCGGCCAATGGCACGTTTACCCTGTCACATGGTAAGGGCAAAGGGCCATCGGCGCCATTTATATTAGTGGCAGCTGATGGCCCAAGAGCGGGAGATCGCTCCCGGGGCCCACTGGACCACCAGGTAATTTTAAAACGTTTTTGGGGGGGGTCGGGAGGGTGGTGGAGGCTAAGGGAGCGGTTTTAAAGGGTCAGGGTGGGTTTTTTGTTTATCAGCCGACAGCCCGAGCATGACAGAACGTTCCCGGGACCCCCGCTGGACCACCAGGTAATTTTAAAACATTTTGGGGGGGGGTTGGGAGGGTGGTGGAGGCTAAGGGAACGGTTTTAAAGGGTCGGGGTGGGTTTTTATGTTGTGTCCTAACTCCCGTTAGTGTGCACTTACCAGATTAACGATTTTTTCACGATAAATTGGTGGAATTTCTATTGTATCGCACTCTTTAATGATTAATGACGATTTAAAAAATATCAAACGATATTTTAAATCATCAAAAAACGATTCACATCCCTAGATAATATAGGGGTAATGTAATCATTCTTTTTTTTCCAGTTAAAATTCTTGCTGCAGAGTTTTGAAGAATCTGTAAAAGCTTGATGTTGATAGATGGAAGGCCAATCATAAGGGAATTACAGTACTCAATGGTTGAGAAGATAATTAGTTGTAAAACTGTTCTAAAATCTACTAAATTTAGAAAAGGTTTTATCCGCCGTAGAATTAGAAGTTTGTGATAACCTTCTTTGATTTTGGTGGTAATGTGGTTATTATAAGATAAGTTATTGTCAATTTTACTCCAAGGTTTCTGGCGTGATTGACAGGGGATATTGGCTTAATTTGATTGTTATTTGTGAATAATGGTGGTGGTAATACAATGGGTTTTTTGTTCATTATAAGTATTTCGGTTTTATCAATGTTGATTATTAGTTTTAATTTTGTAAGGAGTTGCTTGATTGATTCAAGTAATAAAGATAAAGACGTGTCTTTATAAGTATCATCAATGGAGTTTTTTATGGGAATTAAAAGTTGTATCTTATCAGCATAAAGGTAGTGGGTGATTTGCAGATTATTTAATAGCTGGCAAATTGGTAAGAAGTATATGTTAAATAAAGTCGCAGATAACGCTGAACCTTGAGGAACTCCAGTATTGAGGATAATTTTTTTAGAGATGTTGTTATTAAATGAAACTTGATAAGTTCTGTTAGAGAGATAAGATGAAAACCATTGTAATGTAGCCATGTACACGTGGCAAGGTTTGGGTGCCAGGTTCTTGTGGCCTGGTTTTGGCCTCTGTTGGAAACAGGATGGTGGGCTTGATGGCCTGGTTTTGGCCTTTGTTGGAAACAGGATGCTGGGCTTGATGGACCCTTGGTCTGACCCAGCATGGCAATTTCTTATGTTCTTATGTTCTTAAGGCTATTTTATAACGTGCATGCATATACGCACATATGTTAATAAATAGCCGCGTCTCTGGGCACGGGCCGACCAACGCACACATAGTTGCACCTGCACGCCGCTTTGAAAGTTACCATCCTTAAACTAGGCTTTTTATGAATAAATGCACTTTGCCCATTATAAGTGGGCTTTTGAAAATTGCTACAATATATGCCATTGAATTGTCCATAGGATTTACCTGAAAAGTGCATTCTAAGCGCATAAATGATTTTTGAAAATTCCTACCATAGTAAGTTACATTTAGGCTCGGAACTCCTTTGAAAATTCACCTGTTTGTTTTTTTATGTATTGGTGAAGGCATATCCAGAGGATGAACTGTCTTGTCAGTCTGCCATTCATTGATGACCAGAAGCATTTGGAAATACTTTTAGGTGTTTGGTCCTATTTAAAAATAATAAAACTTTCCTTTTACATCAATAGCAAATGTCTTTTGGGATATTTATACCCACTGAATATTTCATCCTTATTCCATATACTGCAACTTCAAATAACAGTGAAATAGATATGACGAATTGTTGATACTCTTAGGGCCTCATTTTCTAAACGGAGTCGGCCCCGGAAGAGGAGGAGTCGGGGTGTCACTGGGGCCGACTCCGCGAAGACGCCGCGGACGACGAAAAGGTAAGGCATTTTTGCGTCCGAGTTCGCGCCCAATAGCTGCACCTGCTATGGTGGCGCTATTGGGTGCGAAACCGGCAGCGATCGCACCACGATGGTGCGATCGCTGCGATCGCTGCCAGCTAGCGCAGACCCGCCCCCCGTTTCAGCCCCACACCCCTCATTTCCTAAAGTATCGCAGGCCTGCGATACTTTAGAAAATGAGGCCCTTAGTCACTCACCCCTAGATTCATCATTTTGCTGTAAATTTCACATGAATAACACCTGTGGTATTTTCAGTTCACAGCTTGCAAAGTGCCCAGACAGGCATTTCCTTGTTTTGGGGGAGAGAGAGCGAGAGAGAGACTCTTTATAAGGCTCTCAGTCAATTATTTATACCATTATAGGAGTGTCATCTAGTAACTGGAGGTGAGGTTTTGGTGGTGGTCTAGGGTTTGGAGGCCAGTACGAACAGCACAGTACACATCAGTGAAGATTTGATGTGATTTGGAATGAGGAAGGATACACAAAGATGAGATTTCTAGAATGTACTCTCATCCTAGTTTGATGCACTCTACCTGGGTGTTATCAAGCTAGGGTGAGTCCTCTTGCCCATGTAATGCCCTTTGATAAATAGAAACGTAGAAACATAGAAATGACGGCAGAAGACGACCAAAACGGCCCATCCAGTCTGCCCAGCAAGCTTTCACACTTTTTTCTCATACTTATCTGTTACTCTTGGCCCCCATCAGCAACCCCCTGGTTCCAGTTTCCCTCCACCCTCGCCATCGATGTAGAGAGCAGCGCTGGAGCTGCATCCAAGCGAAGCATCCAGCTCAATTGGTTAGGGGTAGCAACTGTTGCAATAAGCAAGTTATTCCCATGCTTGTTTGTTTACCCAGCCTGTGTCATTCAGTCCTTGTTAGTTGTTGTCTGAATATAATTCCTCTTTTTTTTATTCCCCCTGCCGTTGAAGCAGTGCATTGCTCTGGATATGTATTTCCAGTGAAGTATCAGGCTTAATTGATTCAGGGTAGTAATTCGCCGTAACAAGCAAGCTACTCCCATAATTATTTGTTTACCCAGACTATGTAATTCATTCCTTGTTGGTTGTTGCCTGAATAAAAATCCTTTTTTCCTCTTTCCCCCCTGCCGCTGAAGCAGAGAGCTATGCTAGACATGCATTGAAGTATCAGACTTATTTGGTTTGGGGTAGTAACCGCCACAGCAAGCAAGCTACTCCATGGTTTTTTGTGAATGCAAATCCTTTTTTTCCACATTTCCTCTTGCCGTTGAAGCATAGAGCAATGCTGGAGTTGCATTGACAGTGAGTATATTTATTGAATAAGGGTATTAATCTCCAGGTAGTAGCCGTAATTCCCGCAAACTACCCCCATGCCTCTTCTCTTCATTCACATCCTTTAGAATTTATAGATCCACAGTGTTTATCCCATGCCCCTTTGAAGTCCTTCACAGTTTTGGTCTTCACCACTTCCTCTGGAAGGGCATTCCAGGCATCCACACCCTCTCCGTGAAGAAATACTTCCTGACATTGGTTCTGAGTCTTCCTCCCTGGAGCTTCAAATCATGACCCCTGGTTCTGCTGATTTTTTTCCAATGGAAAAGGTTTGTCATTGTCTTTAGATCATTAAAACCTTTCAAGTATTCTTACTTAAGAACTGAAGCATCAACTGAAAAAGATCTAAGCATTGTTATGGCCGCCGGCCGTGGCAGTCCGTGACAGGGGCCGACCACTCACCCCCGTGGGAGGACTACCGCTGAAGTGGCTGCAGGAGCAGGCAGCCGTGGTCGACGTTTTCTTCATGGCCGTTCCAGCCACTGCTGACCGGGCCGCGTCCTTTGGCGTGTCTCCCCTCTATTGCTGGCTCCTCCCCCGCCAGGCTTGCCTAGAGCCGCGCGTGCGGCTGATCCTGAGTTCCTGTTCCAGTTTCCTGTGCTTGGCTGCCTGCCTTCCTCAGACACAGTCCTGTTCTCCTGCCCAGTTCCTGCTTCCGCTCCCTTCCTCTTTAGACAGATCTTTGGCTTCTGACTTCTGGACCAGCTTCCGACCATTCTTCTGGCACTGACCTCTGGACCGGCTTCTGACTTCCCTCAGATTTCAGATCTCGGACTGTACATTGACTTTTCTCCTGCCTTCACGGAGGTCCACCTAAGTCCAGCCGGCCCCACATACTCAAGGGCTTAACCTGGGGGGAACGGGGCTGGTACTGGTGAAGCTCCATCTGGTCCTCGCTTCAGTACTGCCAGGTAGGGCAGTACTGAAGCGAGGGACCCTCACAGGTCCCTACCTTCTGACGGTAGGGACCTGTGAGGGTCTTTTCTCACAGGTAGCGCCAACTCTACCTCGGACTAAGGATCCACTCCTCAGGACCATAACAGGCATCATAGTGGATAATACTTTAAAATCGTCAGCTCAGTGTGCTGCAGCAGTCAAGAAAGCAACAGAATGTTAGGAATTATTAGGAAGGGAATGGTGAATAAACGAAAAATGTCATAATGCCTCTGTATCGCTCCATGGTGAGACCGCACCTTGAATACTGTGTACAATTCTGGTCGCCGCATCTGAAAAAAGATATAGTTGCGATGGAGAAGGTACAGAGAAGGGCAACCAAAATGATAAGGGGAATGGAACAGCTCCCCTATGAGGAAAGGCTGAAGAGGTTAGGGCTGTTCAGCTTGGTGAAGAGACGGCTGAGAGGGGATATGATAGAGGTCTTTAGGATCATGAGAGGTCTAGAACGGGTAGATGTGAATCGGTTATTTACACTTTCGGATAATAGAAGGACTAGGGGGAATTTGTTGCCAGAGGATGTGGTTAGTGCAGTTAGTGTAGCTGGGTTCAAAAAAGGTTTGGATAAGTTCTTGGAGGAGAAGTCCATTACCTGCTATTAATCAAGTTTACTGAGGGAATAGCCACTGCTATTAATTGCATCAGTAGCATGGGATCTTCTTGGTGTTTGGGTAATTGCCAGGTTCTTGTGGCCTGGTTTGGCCTCTGTTGGAAACAGGATGCTGGGCTTGATGGACCCTTGGTCTGACCCAGCATGGCAATTTCTTACGTTCTTATTCACCAGGACTTCATGAATCACAAAAGTACAATGGAGGATTCCATTTTTTCTATTGTTTTACCAATTAGCACATCATTTCAAAGCACAACTGTATTGCAAAAACAGTATGCCTATAAGAATATTCTTCTACATTCCTATAAAAGGAATCCTTAGTAGTCATTTTGGACCCAAGTTGGAGCATCGTCCTTTGTTTCACGGTATAGTACCCATGACAAATCTGGTAACTGAGAGGGGTCAAATATGGGCATTTAGACATTTAAATTCTTTCATAAACAATGCTTGGGAGTCAAAGTGGCAGGGAGCTTCAGATAGCTAGAAATGGATAGAGGGCAACAGAAAAGCATTCCAGGCATATCCATAGCATGCAATTAGCAAGGGGCTTGAGCACCTGTGGAAGAAAAAGTCACAGTTGTTGCAGGGCAGCAAAATGCAAAGTCTTCAGATAGATAGATGGATGCAAGAATCAGGATTTTGGTCATGCCAGACAGCGTCTCAATTTCCTAAAGATGGAATGACAGTTGCCTCCCCAGGGAGAGGCACAATGAAACCTTAGATGCAGTCATAACTCTGACTCCTGATTACAGAATAAGAACAGAAAACTAAACGCACTCAGATATGAAGGGAGACAAGATAAGGATGGTATAAAGCTAGAAACCGCAATCCCAAAAATATAATAAAATGTTAGCCTGCACAAACAGACCTATGTACTACACGTTTTCCCCATAGACAAAAGATGGGAAAAACCCGTCCATCCCTCCAGTCTAAAATCAGTTTATATTGGTCCATAAATTAATTACGTGGTCTCAGCAATCTTACAATAAAATGTACTTTTTCAAGATTCCTGTTGACAGCACATGCAGGCTTTCTTAATGCACACATCATTAAAAAATGCAATCAGTCTGATGCATGCCACCCAGAGTTAATCAAACATCGGCAAAACACTATAGGCCGGATTTTAAAAGGCCTGCGCGCGTGGTTGGGCCTTCTGCGCAACCGCGTGCATTTTCAAAGAGGCCCGGCCACGTGCGTAAACCCCGGTACGCGCACAAGTGCCGGGCCTCTTCAAAGGGTCGGGGGGGCGGGCCAGGACAGCACCATTGTACGCAGTCCTGATGACTCGCGCCAGCAGCCGGCCGGTGCCCGCAATTTGTTTCAGCTCCGGCCCTAAAGTAAGTTATAAAACAACAACAACAAAAATTCCCTCCCAGTCCGCTCCATAATTGGAACGGACTGGGAGGGAACTGGGGAAGGCCCGATTGCATCGCTGCACGGAAATTGTAAAAGTTTACACACCCCCCCCCTTGCGCATGCCGCCCGCACATGCGCGCGCGCCCCCCCCCCCCCCCGATTTTATAACATGCGCGTGCCAGCACACGCATGTTATAAAATCGGCGCATCCGTGTGCGCACGCATGTATGTTTGAAAATCTACCCCTGGGGATGTACATTCATCTTAAACAAAACTGGAAATTTTAATCACATTTCCCATTTTGTTTCAATTTGTTTTTAAAATGAAACAGAAGAAAAACAGATGGATTGTTTTGTTTCAAAAATGTTTCAGCTGCTGCCACTGCCAGAAACAACTTGAAACCCGCCAATCCCACTTGCCATATTTTCCTTTCTTCCATGTCTTCTCCTGCCCCGCTGGCAGACCAAGGCCAGCGCCATTTTGAAATGAAGAAATTAAAAATGGTGCCTGCCTTAGTCTGCCAGCAGCATTTCTAAACGCACCACCAGCGGGGCAGGAGTGCTCATGTCTGCCCTATTAAAAAAGGAAAATGTAGCAAGTGGAGGAGGGTGCAAGGGGGCTTGGGAAGGTTTTTTTTCTGATGGGTGACTTTTTGTTTTGTTTTGTTTGTTTAATTTCATTTTTTTTCTTTTGCTGTTCATTTTTTAAATAAACCAAATAAATGAAGCAGCAAACAAAACAAAAACAAAATAAAAATAAAGTGAAATGAAAAACAAAATGAAAAGAAAAAAAAAGGTTTGTGCACCCTCCAAAAAACCCACACCCATAGCTTAGATAATCATATTCCATTATCCATTGCCAAAGAAGCAAAATTTAATAACATTTTTTCAAGTACATTAGAAACAAAATTCCTGCAAGAGAGTCAGCTGGGCCATTAGATGACTGGGGCTTAGGGAGGATAAGGTCATAGCAGAAAAATTAAATGAATTCTTCACTTCAGTCTTTACAGAGAAGGATGATGGGGAGATACTCACACCTGAAACATTTTTAACGGATGACTCAGAGAAACTGAATTAAAGAATGAATCTGGAAAACGTGATAGAGGATAGGGATGTGAATCGTTTATCTGATGATTGAAAATATCGTTCGATATTTTCAATATCGTCAGATATCGGGGGGTCCCCGATAGCGATAGGAAACCCCACAATTAATTTAGTGGGTTTTCTTATCATTATGGGGGGGGGGGGGGCGGGAAGAAAGGACACAACCTAAAAAACACAACCTGACCCTTTAAAATGAGTTTGTTAGTATCCCCCCACCCTCCGGCCCCCCCCCCAAATTTTTAAATACCTGGTGGTCCAGCGGGGTCCCGGGAGCATTCTCCCATGCTCGGGCCGTCGGCTGCCAGTAAACAAAATGACGCTGATGGCCCTTTGCTCTTACCATGTGACAGGGGCTATCGGTGCCATTGGTCGGCCCCTGTCACATGGTAGTTGCACTGGATGGCCCGCGCCATTTTTAAAGATGGCGCCGGCCGTCCATTGCTCCCAATATGCACTGAAATGCCAAGCTTCTTGAAAGGGGTGGGCCGAGAGGGCAGGGTGAGGGTCGACCAGGACAGTGGCCTTTAGGCCCTGTCCCAGGAAAGCGTGTGCCGGCAGCCAGCCAGCGCACGGAACTTACTCCTGCTCGGAGGAGTGGTTAAGTTGTAAAACAAAAAAAAATTACAATAGTTAGGGTAGGTTTAGGGGTCGGGGAGGAGAGAGGGAAAGGGAGGAAGGCTAAGTAGGTGGATAGGAAAGTTCCCTCCCAGTCTGCTCCTTAATTGTTTTATCTGTTTAATTTCTTTTTTTTTTTTGTTTTCTTTTGCTGTTCATCTTTTAAATAAACCAAATGAAACAACAAACAAAACAAAACCAAAATAAAATAAAGTGAAATGAAAAACAAAATGAAAAGGAAAAAAGTCTGTGTACCCTCCAAAAAAAACCCACAGCCATAGAGCGGACTGGGAGGGAACTGGTGTAGGCCCGATTGCGTCACCCCTCCTTGTGCACGCAAGACGCCAGCTGCCTGCACATGTGTGTGCCGATATTAAAATCGAGCATGCATGTGCGCACGGGAATCGTATTTTATAATATGCGCGTGGTGACATGCAGGCCTTTGAAAATCTACCCCATATGTAAAAGAGTGGCAGGAGTACCCCTCCTTAATCTGTGCAGGATCAGATGAGATGCCTGGTGCACCTTAAATCCTATAGAGGAATAGAGCTCCATGGGTAGGATCCTGCTGAGTAGGATAAGAGGCAGAGCCCAGCTGGTATCAGGAGGCCCCACATCTTCAGAAATAGGAGCTCCTGAACCCTCTCTGTAAGCTGTGAGCTGGGGCAGAGAAACTGTGTTTGAACAGGGTATGAGCCCTGCAGAAAGTGAAACTGCTAGAGCTGGCTGTATGTGTGTGTGTGGGAATAAGGCACGGTCCTCCAGCAGAAAGGTAGCCTGCTCAACACTAGAGCGCAAGAAAGCCAGCTACTCTGCTCTAGAGAAAAGATGACTGAACAAGAAATTCATGCTCTGTGTCAAAGCCTCATGGAAAGACAGAGGCAACCACAAAAGTGTGATATAAGGAGTCAGATTCTTTGGGCAAATGCTGAAAAACAGTTGAAAGCAAGCTGGGCACTTATAACTGCCAGTTAGCAGAAATAAAGCTAAAAATAGAAAAAGCCCAGCTGCTGCATGAATTGCCTGACTGGTGCTTTACTCTTCAGAGGGCAAAGATGCAGAAGAAGAGAAGAACAGTAAGAGTGCCAGGGCCAGAGAAGAGCTTGGGGACAGTGTGAAAGGAAAACCTGACATGGAACCAATGAACACACGACAGGGACAGTTGGCAAAAGATAATCCAGCACTAAAAAACAGGCAGAGCAAAATGCAGGTGAAATCAACAAATGCTAGGTAAATGAATCTACAATAACTGTTATGGCTATGCAAGAAACCTCATGGTGTAGCTTTACCACCTAGCCTGAAGGAGGCATCACAGACTGCCATGAAGGAGGCAATAGTACAGAGTGGCCTGTTGGAAGCAGCACAGACTAACCGGAGAGAGGCACCTAAGAGAGGGAGGCACGGCAGAGTACCCAGATGCAACCACTGCAGAATGGCCAGAAAATGGTGCTGCAGGTAAAGATGGTACAGAGGAGTCAGACAACACTGTAGTTAAAGTTGGAAAAGAGTGGAAGCTACCACAGGAACTCCCAAGTAAAGTCCAGATAGTCCAGCCCAAGAAGGCGTGGAACCCGGATCAACAAATCGACTCAGTTGACAGTGGGGATATGCACTTGACAAAGGGCGCAGTGTGTGGTGGTAATGGTGGTATTTACAGATAGTGAGGGGGGGGGGGGAGCATGACCCTATAGCCCCAACTAAGAGTCTAGCTGGTGGAATGCCAGAAAGAGTGTATTGGGGAGTGGAGCCATTTCTCTGGATGGGATCCAGGGTGAGTGAAGACACCCCAATGGATTCAAGCTGAAGGGGAGGGTATGTAAAGGAGTGGCCCTACTACCCCTCAATCTGTGCGGGACCAGGCTAGCCTGGTCCACTTTAAATCCTATAGTGGGCGAGAGCTCTGTGGGTGGGATCCTGCTGGGCAGCATAAGAGGTAGAGCCCAGCTGGGATCAGCAATTCCCACATCTCCAGAAGAAGGAGCTCCTTAACCCTTTCTGTAAGCTGGGAGTATACTGCTGGAGGTAAGTCCTACTACCAATGCTGTTATATGATAATAAAGTGGAGATTTGTTTTGAAAGAAGGCTGGAGTTAGTGTATTACATGCCTCCAGCCTAAGAAGCTACTTGGCTATCCTACACTATAAGTAAGAACAAAATGACTAGTCATATGAAAAATATGATTTAATGGAAAAGAGTCAGCATCGATTTAGTAAAGGTAACTCATGACTTATTAACCTATTCAAATATTTTGAAGGTGTAAAGGAGCACATGGATAAATGAGAGCCAAGTGATATCGTGTATTTTGGATTTCCTGAAGGAGTTTGACAACGTTCCTCATAAGAGGCTCCTAAGTAAACTAAAAAGCCATGAGATAGGAGGCATTGCCTCATTGTAGATTGGTAACTCCTTAAGAGACAGGAAATAAAGGATAGCATTTATTTAATGGTCAGTTTTCCCATTGGAGAAAGGTGAATAGCGAAGTACCCCAAGGATCTGTCCTGAGACCATTGCTGTTCAATGTATTCATGAATGATCTAGAAAGGGGAGCGATGAGTGAAGGGATCAGATTTGTAGATAACTCAAAAATATTCAGGATAGTTAAAAACATAGGAAGATTGTGAGAAACCACAAAAAGACCTTGTGAAACTGGAACTGAGCATCTAAATGACAGATGAAATTGAATGTGGATAAGTGCAAAGTGACGCTTGTAGGGGAAAATAACCTTCATTTTAGATATACAATGATGGGTTACGCATTAGGAGAAACCATTCAAGAGGAATCTAGGAGTCATTGTGGCCAATACATTGAAATCCTCAGCTCGGTGTGCAACAGCAGCCAAAAAAGCAAATAGGGGACTCATTCAGAAAGGAATGGAGAACATAATACATTAATAGTGCAGTCCCATCTTGAGTGTAGAGTGCAAATCTGGTCACCCCATCTCACAAAAGGATATAGTGGGGTTAGACAAGGTGCAAAAAAGGGCCACCATAATGGTTAAGAGGTTGGAAGAGCTCCTTTGTCAAGAAAGGCCAAACAAGTTAGAGCTCATTAGCTTGGAGAAGAGATGATTGAGGGAGAATATGACTACAAATTCACAAGGGGAATAAAACAGGTAATAAGGAACAACTGTTTACCTTTTCAAATAATGTTCGGACTAGGGGGACATGCCTTTACACGAACAGGTACCAGACATAAAACAAATTGGAGAAAGTATTTTTTCACTCATAAGAAATTGCCATGCTGGGTCAGACCAAGGGTCCAGTCAAGCCCAGCATCCTGTTTCCAACAGTGGCCAATCCAGGCCACAAGAACCTGGCAATTACCCAAACACTAAGAAGATCCCATGCTACTGATGCAATTAATAGCAGTGGCTATTCCCTAAGTAAACTTGATTAATAGTTATGGACTTCTCCAGGAACCTGTCCAAATCTTTTTTAAACTCAGCTGCACTAATTGCCTTAACCACATCATCTGGCAATGAATTATAGAGTTTAATTGTCCATTGAGTGAAAAAAAAATTTTTTAGATTTAGTTTAAAATGTGCTACTTGCTAACTTCATAGAGTGACACCCCCCCCACCCAATCATTGCATTATCTGAAAGAGTAAATAACCGATTCAATTTACCCATCCAAGTCCTTTCATGATTTTATAGACCTCTGTCATATCCCCCCTCAGCCGTCTCTTCTCCAAGCTGAACAGCCCTAACCTCTTCAGCCTTTCCTCATAGAGGAGCTGTTCCACCCCCTTTATCATTTTGCTTGCCCTTCTCTGTACCTTCTCCAGTGCAACTATATCTTTTTTGAGATGCGACGACCAGAATTGCACACAGTATTCAAGGTGCGATCTCACCATGGAGCGATACAGAGGCATTATGACATTTTTCATTTTATTCAGTCATTCCCTTCCTTTTCTTTTTTGACTGCTGCAGCACACTGAGCTGACAATTTCAATGTGTTATCCACTATGACACTTAGATCTTTTTCCTGAGTGGTAATGCCTAAAATGAAACCTAACATTGTGTAACTACAGGATGGGTCATCTTTCCCTATATGCCTCACCTTGCACTTATCCACATTAAATTTCATCTGCCATTTGAATGCCCAATCTTCCAGTCTCGCAAGGTCCTCCTGCAATTTATCACAATCCACTTGTGATTTAACTATTCTGAATAATTTTGTGTGATCTGCAAATTGGATCACCCCACTTGTCATACCCTTTTCCAGATCATTTATAACACTGAGGTATTCACTGTTTACCTTTTTCCAATGAGAAAAATATTTCTTGTCCTTTAAACAGTTTGCAATCTACAAAAGGACATCGCCTCCTATCCCTTGACTTTTAATTTTTTAAAAGCCTCTCATGAGGGATTTTGTCTGACGTCTTCTGAAAATCCAAATACACTACATCTACCTGTTCACCTTTATCCACATGCTTATTCACCCCTTCAAAAAAATGTAGCAGATTTGTGAGGCAAGACTTCCCTTGGGTAAATCCCATTAAACCATGTCTACCTATATGTTCTGTGATTTTTGTTGCGCTGGAGGTGGACCCTTGGCCTGGTGCAGGATTAGAATGGCCCTCTGGTCGGACCCAGAGAGTGCCTGCCACCAGGAGGCGGAGCACACGAGGAGACAAAGGCTAGCTGGAGCTTCAACAATAACAGTCCGGGGTTTACGCAGGTGAGCCCTTGGGTACCCTAGACTTAGGTGGGCCTTGGACGGTTTCCCGGAGAGGTAGTGGAGGGGTGTGCCCACCACAAGCAAGGGTGCGCGGCTGATGCCTTTGGCAGGCGTTAATTTCAGCCGGCAATGGGGAAGTGTACAGAAAAGCAGAAAAAACTGCTTTCTGTACACCCTCCGACTTAATATCATAACAATATTAAGTCAGAGACCCCAAAAATACAAAAAAATTTAAAATTAAAAAATCTGCCCGCAGCCTGCGGGTTGGAAGATGGACGCTCAATTATGCCGGCGTCCGTTTTCCGAACCCGTGGCTGTCAGCGGGTTCGAGAACCGACGCCGGTAAAATCCAGCATCGGCTGTCAAACCCGCTGACGGCCGCCGCTCCTGTCCAAAAAGGAGGCGCTAGGGACGCCCAGGAGAGTGGGTGCTCGCCCGCTCTCCCGCGAAGTTTTCTGTATCGGCCCGAAAGTGAGAAGACTAATGGAACAGAGAGAGAGAGAGAAAATTAGGGGAAAGTAGAAACAACTCAGTATGTTATTGTGTGAACCCATAAATATTTTTTTAATCTTCTCCATATCTGCTCAACACAATTTATTAACACTCTGAGGAGTCAGCAAATCAGCCACAGTGGTTCAACTAATTAACGGCGGGTTAACTCCCTTTGTGAAGTTTCTGGCTTAACATCAGAGGGCAGCAAGGCAGAAAGCCTATGGTGACAAAGGACTGTGCTCAGGAAATTTGGGACATATGTCAAGAGGAGCAACAAACAGGGCCAGCAGAGGTATCTGAGGATAATGTTTTTATTTCCTCAGCTACCCCTCCCCCCCCCTCCTCCTCCTATTCTACTTTATCAGCTTCCTCACATTTTGGCTGCAAAGGCTGCCCCCCTAGCTGAGGGTCGAGAGAGATGAGAGAGACAGTGTTAGACAGGATATTCCCAGCATTTTCAATACTTCCTTTTGGGTACGTTCAAACGTCTGACTGACATGTCCCAAAGGCAAGCGCTCCCTGTTCCCGTAGGACCTACATGGCCATAAAACTTCAAACAATAATAATAACACAGCCATAAATTCTGACCTGCAGTACCGTAGGGGTGGGAATAACAGCTCCCCAGCTGTGGGACATGTGGGGATGGCAGACCTCGGGGGGGAGGGGGGAATATAAGGTACACACCACAGTGAATGTGTCACATTGTGTGGCACCAGACCTGTGTTGAATAAGCTGAAGGCAGCCAAAGTCCTATGCGACAGATCGGCCGCCCAGTCGTGTTTTGGAATTGTTTTGATTTATTCTGCAGTTTGTTAGCTGCAGGTGCTGAAATCCCTAATGATGAGCAGACGGTTCAGGCTAGGCAGCTACTGTGCAGAGTCTTGCACCGGGTACAGAGCAGCACAGAAAAGGAGCAAATGATCCACCCAGCCCCAGAAGAGAATGGGATAATACCCGCAGTCTCACAAGGCATCTCCCAAGCTCTACAACCTTGGAGAAGATGAGCAGGGGGTATGAAGGCGGGAGGGGGGGAGGATTTATTGCAGAGGGGTTTTTTTTATTATTATTATTATTTCATTACTGGAGGTTTTGTTTCATTTCATTTCATTTTACTTTGTTTTTAGTGTCATTTTGTTTTCGTGTGTGTTAAATGCTTTTAGAGCACATTAAAACCATTTAACAAACACACATCATAATGAAATAACAAAACAAAGTGAAAACTTGATTTTTTTTCCTCTTTCATTTTGAAAACACAAAATGAAATGCAACAGCAACATTTTTCTGATTTGGGTGTCCCCCCCCCCCCCTCCCCTCGTGTCATTTTCAAAGAAAAGATGAGCAGCGCCGGGGCTTCGGCAAGTTTGGATCTGATCTGATCCGTTTTCCAAAATATTCTTAAGAAAGTCCGGCTGTAAACTTGAAAAGAAGGGTGGGGGAGGGGAAGAAGATCTCATAGGATCAGATGGCACCAAGCATTGCTCGGTCTTCAACCTCTGGAGATTTCAGACCTTCATTCTGTAGCCAAGTGGTACCGTTGAACCAAGGGCGGACTGACAGTTTGTGCAATAGGGCAGTGTCCATGGGCACACAGTGCTTCCCTTGCCTTGGATGGGTGGTTAGAAGCCAATGAGGAGCCAATAACCCTTATTGCCTGGGGGTCCAGATTCACTGCTGAATCTTCCCAAGGTCCACCACCACCATACTCCATGATGGCAGCTGCACAGGTGCACCATGGGATGCATGCACGCCGGTGAGGGGCACATCTCCGCTTGCTCTTTCATCGGCAAGGGTCTTTTTTTTTTTTAATTCATAATACCAATGGATGCCGTAAAACATTTACTTTGTAAATTTAAAGTGAGGGCATTAGGGACTATAAGAAACAGTAGTAAACAAAGTGGTGACTTGTCTATAAAATTATGAGATCATTTGTCGGGATCTTTGGTCAAAGAACAGCCAACCTCCCGAAACTGAATGGGGAAATGCCACTTTGGATCCACAATCATTTACCACAATAAAAAAAGTAATGAATTCATTCCTCTCCAGTTTTTTCCATTTTTGTGAAAACCTTTTGATGGACTTTTCTTTTGCATATAAAAGGAGCAATGTTGTATACGTAAGCTTCTCAAATGCTGAGCAGAATGATCTCTACTTAAAGCAGGAAGATCTGTTAATTTGCTGCCAACATATCAACAGTGGAATATCTCAAAAGTTTCCAAGCATGGGAGGCTGGGTTCTTTCAATGGAAATAAGGCTCTAGAACAAGAGGTCATGAGATGAGGGCAAAAGGGGGGTAACATTCAGAAGCAATCTTAGGAAATATTTATTTACAAAGAGAGGGTAGTGGAAACATGGAACGGCCTCCCAGTGGAGGTGGTGGAGACAAGGACAGTATCTGAACTCAAGAAAGCATGGGATAAACACCGGGGATATCTGAGGGGGTGATGGGAATTGTAAGAGCTAAAATAAATTGGATGCGCCGGCATCCTATCAGGATGCATATTTTGATGGCAACATAAGACTGCAGTTGACACGTCGCTCAATCTGTCAGAAGGGGAATAATAAATCCTAAAAAAAATACAATTGTAGCCCCCTACTTCATTGTTAGGGCTGAACTGGTGCAGGGGACACACTTAATCCCAGGGCTAAGTCCCAGTTCTCTTGCACCAGTCTTTTCATACCCGGGATGTGGATTCTCTTGATAGGGGGGGGGGGGGGATGTCGAGGGATATGGAGGGTTAACCTCCTGGACCCAAGACATGCAGGGGAAAAACTGAATCTCTCTGCTCCCACTTTCTCTCCCATGGGGGTACCTACGGCTGAATCCTTCTCACCCTCAGCCTCTGTACCCAGTTCCAAAAGACTCACAGGACATTCAGGTGGGGTGCTCTAAAATAAACATACTGTGACCCCAAATATTTCAAGTCCACTTGGCAACCAAAGCTTCAATCCATGTTCAAAAAGCAAATCCAGGAAGTGCTATCAGCCTCAGACCTGCATTTCTGAGCCAGCGTCCTTTTTGATGAAAACAGCGCTTCCGATGGTGGAAAGTGGTCTGAGATCTCTGTGTCTCTTTCTCTGATGGGGACCTCTGGGTCAGAGAGTCCCAAACATCAGAAAAACACAAACGTCCTTCTCCTTCTCATTGGCAGGAACTGGGGGCAAACCTTCTTCCCAAAACAGCAGGAACAACACTCTCTGCAAAAATCCTTCGCTCTTCTTCTTTGTCAGGTCCCTGTCGTCTCTCCTTAGCTGAGCGGCAGGGAAAGTGCAGCCCCTTATCCTGACCTGCCAAGCCTCCTCAGGCAGGAGCAGAAACCCAAAAAGCAGCAAAACTCTCAGGAAAACAAAACAGTTCTCTTAAAAAGCATCGCTCCCGCGCCTCCAAGGCAAGCCTTTGCATACTGGCAAGGGTCAGAGTCTCTTCCCTTGGATCGAGCAATGAAGTCCAACGATAGGCATCAAACCCCCATGCCACTCCTCCAAGTCAAAACTCCAAAATTCTGCTTCCCCTGTATCAAGCTGTGGGGTCCGAAAATGGGGCGCACTCTGAACTCTAAAAACACCAAAAGGCAGAACCCCAAACCACACTGCTCCGTGTGCACATCCTGCTTTTACAGAGCACTGCTGACCAATCCAGACAAACCTCTATGGAGGTGCCTGCAGGGATGGTCTGCAAAGTATTCTCCCTTTCTGAAACCCCAGTCTAGAACTTAAGGTAGGGACCAACCAGATAGGGGAGACTTAGGGGTCTTTTACGTAATCCATTCAATTTCCTTATTTAATCCACCAGGGGCCACAGTTCCCAATGTATGGATCCACTACTGTTCACATCTCAGCAATTTCAAGTAATGATCCCCTGCATGGATATCGTCTCTTGGTTTGTGCAAGACTGCAAATCTTAGACTTGTTGCACCATGTTGTTTAGGCAACCAGTGAGTCACTAGGAGCGCCTCAATGCGCTCACATTTTAAGCAGCTCAAATGTTCAGTAATGTCAGTCCATATCTTCCGCTTTGTTTTACCTACATAAAATAGCAGGCATGGGTACTGGAGTGGATCATGTAGATCAATGCAAAAGTGTCACAGGATGGCAGATGTATATGCTTTGCGTGGGTGGCTTGGTAATTTGGGCTCTTTCTAGCCGGTAGCTGTAAAACATTTAAAAACAGAAGAGCTGTTAAACTGGGTCAGGCCAGACATCCATCTCACCCAGTATCCTGCCTCCGACAGTCACAAGCAGCAAGTGCTTTGCTGCTTCTTCCCGTTAAGCTATGCGGGACACGCTGCAGCCCTCTCGCAGCTTGAAAATGTGGAGCAGGGAGGTGCCCCTGTGATCCACGCATGGTTAGAATGTGGGCAGCAGACTCCCCCATAACTTAGCGGCAACATTGATTCTTATAGGAAGCATTTCAGAAATGGCGCATGGACAGAGATTTCCATCCACTGTCAAACCCTTCCAGGTTCTATTGATCATGGATTTTGGTACATTTCTTTGCAGTGAGTTCTCTCACTCCCCTTCCCAAACTTATTGCTTTGGAAATTTTATATCAGAAAAAGCTATTTCCATCTTTGGTGAATAAAAGCCATTACATCTCATGTTACAAAAATTTGATTCAGCAGCCCTGCATGCATATTGCAGAAACTAATGGAATAAAAACCCTTTCAATTTTCAGACCATTCCCTACGCTGAACTGCGTAACACATTATTTGCTACATTCGAATTAAAATGACCCTGTTTATCACTTTCCTGATGTGCAGTCGGTCTCCTGTAACCACCATCTGGAATTGAGTAGAAGATACCACTTTGATTGCTCCCTCCACCATAATGTCTGCTCAAAGACAAGAAGCCAGAAAATTTTGCCCACACTTCAGTCACCAGTCTGCCTTATTTAAGAATATTCCAGAAAACCTACATGGTCCAACTTCATAGAGATCGATGCCTTTGACATTATGCAGATGATACCAAAATCTGCAACAGGGTAGCTACTCTGGAAGGTGTGGAAAACATGAAAAGAGATCTAGTGAAGCTTGGTCCAGAGTTTGTCAGCTAAATTGTAATATTAAAAAATGCAGGGTTATGCATTGGGGTGCAAACCCCGAAGGAAGCAGTAAAGTATAGGGCAGGGATTACCAGTCCCAGCGCTCTCTAGAACTGTGTACAGTACTCCAAATGAAATCTCACCAGATATAGAGACTCTATCACCTCCTTTTTCCTGCTGCCTCTTGATTTCCCTGTCCACCCAAACATCCTTCTTGCTTTTGCCATCACCTTATCTAGCTGTATGGCTATCTAAAGATCATCAGATATGATCACCTCCAGATCCTGCTCTTGTTTTGTGCCACAAACAGGCCTGGTTTTCAAAATGTCCACAATGAATATGCATATGAGAGATCTGCATGCACTGCCTCCACTCTCATGCATATTTATTGTGGCTTAGACTCCTGCAACCTTTCCACAAAGGACTGCATCACACTGGCCCCACCCCATCTTATACCTGGGTACCAGTGACATTTTGATTTCATGACAGCTACCGCAGGATCTTCTGACAGTACGCGCGAGGGGCCAGAAAGATATGCGGTTAGTTGGGCCCATGGAACTTGCACCATTTCCCTTCTCATTAGCCAGCACCATTTTCTCAAAAGTTGTTCTTCTGTAGAATTCAGTATATTTGCATAATTAGTAATTAGCACATTTGGCTCTTCAGAAAAATGCTTGCACCGAAGAATTTAATGAAAAGTGTAGAGGAATTTAATATTGGTGGTTATGCAGCTTAAAAAAAAATCCAGTTGTAATTGTTTTCATCCTTGCTACAACCTTTATCCTTTTTTTCTTTGCTTTTTAAGTTATTTGTAAACTGGCCCAATCTGATGTAGTTGGTGCTGTGCCAAAAATGACAAAACTAAGACTGTGAACCCAACAAAAAGCAAATCGCAAGTCAGGATGAAAATATTAGTACAGCAATTATTTTATATGCTACTGTATTTCTCTTAATTTATTTATTTATTTATTTAACAGTTTTATATACCGACCTTCATAGTAAATAACCATATCGGATCGGTTTACAATTAACAAGAATAAAAAACTGGGGTAACTATTCAAGTAAACGAAAGATAAACAGTAAGTAGGAATGAGTCAAAGTTACAATCAACAGGGAAGAGAACTTGGAAGCTTGCAACAAGCTGGAAAGAAGATAAGGCAGGAAATAAATATGAAGTGATGCCATAGGGCGTACGGGTTAAAGCTTAATGGTGCTTTAACCTGGGAGAGTCAGAGTCCATTCGTGAGTATAATCATCATAACGGGTGGATGGTTAAGGCCTCAACTTTCCTGGCAACAAACATTTGAATGTATTAAAAAAGAAATACTTTTCTATCATGATTTAGTAAAACAGCAGAGTCAGAGAGGAGGGGAAGACAAGAAGAGGGTCAAGAATTGGATCAGAGGCCACAGAATGCAACCATGAAGGAGAGAAACAAGAAGTCAAATTTAAACAAAGGTGCAATAAAATATTTTATTTATCTGCAGTTCGATAAAGAGACTAATACTATTAAGATATGCAGGAGTGGCCCAGGGGTTAGGACAGTGGACTGAGAACTAGGATAGCCAGGATTAAAATCCTGCTTCTCACACTGACCCTTCTTGTGACCTTGGACATGTCACTTTGCCCTTTGTTGCCCCAAATACCAACTTAGATTTTATGCCTTCTCTGGAGCAGGGTGTACCTGAATTTTAATTTGCCTTGAGCTTCAGCTTGGAAAGGTGAAAAATGAAAAATTCTACCCATCAAGAGGACAAAGCCTTTTGTAAACCAGACACCTCATACATTGCCTTTGTTGATTAGTTATTGTATATGCTATTGTTTTTTTATATATTATTGTATTTGATATTGTTGATGTATTTGCTGCTGTTGTAGTCAGTGTATAAGATGTATATGTTTGAAATGTTGCAAGCTGAGCTGTGTCCTTTGTTGGACTAGGACGACATATATAGGGAAAGTATGATGTAATGCAATGTAAGCTTCCTCTATGATGAACTCCCAAGTCCTGTGTCCAGACAAGTGGGATGTACCCAAGCCCCTCTATTCTGGGAGGGACCTCGAAAGACCCACATACAACACACTTTCCCTAAAAGACGCCTCCTCCGGCACCCGCACATCCAAGCGATAATGTTTGGATAGAAGTGTGAAACGAAGACCATGTCAATGAATGTCAAATCTCCTGCATAGAAAACAGCTAACACGCTGCCCATGAGGTTCTTGCACCCTAGTGGAATACGCTATCAACCCCTCTGCCACCAACCGGCCCTTACAGATGCAAGCCGAAGCTATCGTCTCTTTCAGCCATCATGCAATAGTGCCCTTGGACAAAAAGATGACCAGATCTCCAGAAGGCATTTGTCGCTAAAGAATTCTGCACCCATCCAGCAAGTGAAACTCCTTTGCCATAGGAGCATCCGCAGACAAATACGGCAAAGCCGGTAACTTGATCACCTGGTTAAAGTGAAAGGAGGAAACCACCTTAGACAAAAAAGAAAAACTTGCAGTTCGAAAATCCTTCCTTTTGGCTGAACAGATAGGCACCAGAAGAGCAGCCTTCAGGGTTAAGCCCTTTAAAGAAGCCCTCCTAACCAGTTCAATGGGAAGACCACACAGCACCCGAAGAACTAAGTTCAGATTCCATGCTGGACAAAACCTCAGAATGGGAGAATGCAAACGTTTTGCCTCTTTGAAGAAATGAGACTGGAAAATTGGGCATCCAAATGGCAGATGAAATTTAATGTGGATAAGTGCAAGGTGATGCATATAGGGAAAAATAACCCATGCTATAATTACACAATGTTGGGTTCCATATTAGGTGCTACAACCCAAGAAAGAGATCTAGGTGTCATAGTGGATAATACATTGAAATCGTCGGTGCAGTGTGCTGCGGCAGTCAAAAAGGCAAACAGAATGTTGGGAATTATTAGAAAGGGAATGGTGAATAAAATATCTTAATGAGAACAAAGGTTGAATCTCAACTTTAATTCAAGAAATCTGATTCTTTGTGTTAACTTGTTATTGCACGCGCTTTCGGCAATTCTGGAAATCTCCAGGTAAATATTAACAACTTTTATCTTTAACCTGATTTAACTCAATGACTTTAACCTCTTGTTTGTCCATGGGAGGGAACTGGGGGAGACGGATTGCACTGCCACGCATATTTTCTAAACTCCCCCCCCCCCCTACGTGCGGAGCTGGCCACCTGCCCGCCGATGTGTGCATGTTATAAAATCGGCGCGTCGGACTTAAAATCAACCCATATATTTTTAATGCACAATAAACATTTTTTCCCCAAACCAAAGGTTAAATCCATATTTGTATGATCTCACCTGGTGACCACCATCACCAAACCTCAGTTTCTGACAGATTTTTATCACTTGTCAATCACAGGGACCCTCTGGGAAAATGAGTGGGCTAACAATTAATATTCACTTCTGACCTCAAACTCCAGATGTGGTCATGTCACAAGCACCCCTAATTCATGCCTACACTTGCAAAATGTAAATTTTTATTAATAGGCAAAGGTTTATGAAATTTATTGGTGCTGGGTTCGTCAGGGTGCTTCCCAGGGGCTGACACTCTGGTGGGAGCCTCTCTACATGCTCCCCTTTTGAAATGTCACCATTTTACACTTTTAAGATCATTAGTTTGTTTTATTAACTATTAAACTTTAATTTTCCTACAGGCACTGTGCAGGCAGCCTCTCACTGATGTCACTGCCCCAAGTCTGTGAGGACCCCTTGGCCTGCACTATAATCGCGCTGGGGCTTTGATTATAGCCCTAATGCTGTCTGCTGGCTGGCTTAAGCTGGCAGCAGCAGCATTCCCAGCATTGCTGCTGCTGCCGTGTGACACCAGCCGCACTCAGCGGCATTTATTTTAAAAAAAACAACTCATCGTGGAACTTCTGAGCTCTTTCTGGTTGCCGGAAGCTCACCAGGCTCCCCTGGCCCCAGCAACAATCAGACAGATATTTATTTACATTTTATTAACCCCTTTTACAGTATCCATGTTGCAAAGCCCAGCTGCCATTGCATTCTGTCAGATGCCATTCTGGGAGGCTCCCACCGGCTCCCCTGAAGGTTGCTGGAGTGAAAAGGCGGCAGGCAGAAATGCTGTGTCACTGCACTCAGCCGCCCTTCAGATCAACAGCAGGCCACTGAACCAGGAGGGGGAGGTGTGCCCTGGGCCACTGCCTCTGTTACCCTTTCCCCTGCTTAACCCTTTGTCATAGCAAATAACGGGAAAACAAGCATAAGATGAGTAGGTGTGGGGGAGAGAGTGTCGGCGTTCACCTATGAGGTGTCCTTCCATCTGGAGCCTCCTTCGCTACAATTACCATCGAGTTGCTGGAAGAAGGAGTTTCCCTTTGTGATGTCATCTCTCTGGGACTTAAAGCGAGGCACGCCGAATCCATACACCAAAGAGGCACACCCCTTATCATGCTTTTTGCTGTTTGATGTCCATCATAAGTTCTTTTATTGATTTCTTCCATAAATGAGTAAGAAGAGGAAAGGCTCTGTTAGGACCCTCCCCTCGAGATCTTCCCTGCCTTCCTCAACAACTCAGCCCACACTGGAAGTGTTTCAATTCACAAGCCAGGGTGTTTCAGGCAACGAACTTGGACCAGATGGTTCTGTTCCTTTGGAGGTGTCAACCTCCCTTAGTCCCGATGGACCTGTCCCACCTAGGATTAGGAGCTCTATCTAGATGGGTTTGCTGAACAATTCCCCAGTACAGGAAGACTGTTTCAATTGTCCAGAGAGGAGGGTCCCTTCAAGGATTATTGGGCTCCTCTACACCTTCTAGCCATCCAGTTTTGCCAGCCCCTATAATGCTGAATTCTTTGTGGGTTGCTGTCCCTAAGTTGGAAGCCATCTTGTCGTCTAGGATAGACTCTATGCTGAACTCTGTTGAGAACATGTCAGTGACTAGTAGTGATCATTCTCAGAAGATACAAGATCATGCTGAGAAATTAAAAATTTTGGAAAATAAGATTTTGTCTATTTCTGAGCAAAACACCAAAATAATGAGTGAAAACCTTATTCTACATAGAAGATTGGAAAATTTAGGAAATTTTGTTAGAAGATGTACTTTCAGATTTTTGAATTTTCCTAGGTGTTCTATTATACCTTCTATGGAGATGCTAGGGAGATTCTTTCAGGAACTCCTTGGTCTCTCCAAAGAATCTTTTCCTTCCATTATTAAAGCTTGTTATCTATTTTCTCCCTCTAAGTTAACAGAGGGAGTTCAGAATGATGAATCTCTTCATTTAACAGGATTCTCAGAAAATTCTGATTTTGTTATTAATGATAGAACTACTGACTTAGTTGAGTTCTTGAAAGAATCCGATAAACAACTTACATTGAACGTTCTTTTTTTGGTTATAACATTTTTATTTTTTTGTGATGTTACTAGGAAGCAGAGGTTACTGGAAATAGGTGGGCTCTTTCAGTTGAAATTTCCCTGTAAATGTATTCTTAAATATCAAAGCAACAGATGTGTTTTCTACGAAGTAGCTCAGTTGGACAATTTCCTGAGAAATAAGGAGGTTTCCAATGTTAATAGTGGTGGCTGTTAGCGTAAAATCTAAAATCGCAAGCCGTCCTGAATCGCACGGTAACGGGGGGCAGGGGGGGCGAAGTGGGGGGCGGGCCTACGAAAGCTGGCAGCGATCGCACCACCGCGGTGTTATCGCTGCTGGCTTTCGCACCCAATAGCGCCACCGTGAAAGGTGGCGCTACTGGGCACGCTACTGGCGGCGATAAGGGGCCTTACCTTTTTGCCGCCAGTGAAGTTTCTGCCGCGTCTGCCCCGATGACGCCCCAACTCCTCCTCTTCCAGTGCCGACTCCACCCCAACTCCGCCCCTATCTAGCTATCGCATGCGAAAAGGGACTTTTTGCGTGCGATAGGGATAGAAAATGACCCCCTTAGGTCCTTAAGAATAGGCTTATTGTGTTGATATATAATTATTTTCTTTTTTATTTTCTCTCTCCATTTGTGGTTTGATTTAGATCTTTAGTTCTACTATTTCTATGTACATTTTTTTTCTTTGTACTTATTTAAGTGTGACTAAATAATCTTTTTTCTGTAACCAAGAATAATTACTTGGGTGATTTGATTTAAAACTTAATAAAGAAATAATTAATAAGATGAATAGGTGTGGATGTGTGTTGGATGTCCCAATACCAAGATGAATGGTTGGGCTCTCTAAATTATTATTATTATTTTTTTAATAATGTGGTATGCCCTCTGGCATCTGAGGTAAAGAAGGATGACGCTTTTTTTAGTCTAATGTTAACCTGCAAGCATTAGCAGCCGAGAGATGCCGGGGCTCTGAGTGCGAAGCTGCACCACTGCAGGAATCGTTCAATTCTGATGCAGTGCGTTAACTTGCCACTGCTAATTGACATCCTTACCGCAGCCACTAGCCCCTTTTTTATTATATTTCCTAAGTTAGCACCAAACCCGCATGGCAAACAAGTGAAGAGCTAAAGGAATGCAGAGTGCACAGGTATAACACTCTGAAGTCCTTTATTTATCCAGTGCATCGCAGCCTGGGTTGGGCCTACACAGCAGGTCAGAAATAGCTTTTCCATGTCAGGCCTGGAATGTTTGACTTTTCTCCCTGTGCTTTCCAAAGCTACATCATTCTTTCATTACCAACACAATAAATGAATGTCTTAGAGTTTATGAAACGAACAGGGAAGGTCAAAGTCACTTGTTCCTGGCTCTGGTTTTCCTTTGGCACATCTGAGAATCAAACTTCAGATGCCGACTGCAGCTCTGCCTCGCGTTCCAGCCTTTTTTTCCCACACATTCCCGGCAATCCAGACACTTCCTGAATCCGGTCAGGGTACTTGACCATACCCTCCGGACTAAAAGAAGGCTTTGTAAATTCCCTCCTGAGAGTCCGGTCCCCAGCTTCTTACTGCTGGGTTTCCCATGCATTTCCCGAATGATTCTGACAAATAGCTATAGTAAGCAGCCTATGTCACTCTATTGCTGATTGCTCGGGGTATACAACAATGGCTGAAATAGGTATTCCCTTCAATTTTTTGTCTTGGAACTGAAAACATTGTGTCTATCCGTTTTCTCATTCTGGAGGGCCAGAATTAAGTTTTGGGCAAAAATAGGTTGAAAAAATGCAAAATGCTGCACGGTGCCCTGCTTGCTTGTATAACTTTGAAACTGCATATTACTGTCCAAGGATAGACTTCATGGCAATTTGAAGAAAAGCCGTAGGAATCCACAGGAAAACTGATGGAAGCAAAATCCTCCTGCAAAAAAAACTCGGTCTTTTGCCTGAGCATGCTACATTTTAAGAACTGTGTTGTATTGAACTGTATTTTAATATCGCAGATGTAATATTGTACTCCGCCTTGATCGACTGCAGGAGGCTGTGGACTATAAAACCTTTTAAATAAATAAAATAAATACATAAAAATGAATAAATATTCACAGTGGCTTTCTGTGTGCAAACCTTTGCTCACATGATGTTCTTTCCCCCTTTCTGAAGCTGTAGATATAAGGTCTACGTATCCAAACAGACTGATGTGATAGCCAAGCTGCTTTGGAAGCCGGAGGAGATAAAATCCAAAGCCCAGCATTGCGCTGCCTCAGACTCCTGCAAGTAAGCTTTCCACAAGCTTCTTCACCCTACTTTTGTTTGAAATGTAAAGACGACCATAAAGTTCCAGCTTTCAAGGAAAAAAAGATAAGATCAAAGATTTGGAAGTAAGTGGATAAAGCAATGGAAGCACACTACTGAATGAGAGAATAGTTCAGTACCTTTAAGGCAGCAGGTCACTGGACCACAAGCAACACGGTTTCACCAGGGGAAGATCTGGCCAGACAAGCTTGGTTGATTTCTTTGATGATGTAACCAGTGCAGTAAATGGGAGGGAGGTGGTAGATGTGGCCTGTCTGGGAACTCAGTAAAGCTTTGGACAGCGTTTCATATAGAAAACTGGTGAGCAAGCTGGCCGCAGTCTAGGAGTCAGAACAAAAACCAAGGACTGGAGGAAATTGACTGAGCAACAGAACTCAGAGAGTGGTGGTCAAGGGTGTCCACTCTGGGAATGAGAAAGTGAACGACGGGGCGTGCACTGCCAGGTGCAGTTCTCTTCAATGTCTTTATAAATGACATTGGGGAAGGGTTGGAAAGGAGAAGCATGTTTGCTTGCATGTGTATTTAATCCATCACCATTCCGGATTTGCCCTACTTGCGGCCATTAAGTCAGTCTCGTGCACAAGTGCACGCCAGGAGCTGGCGGCCATGTAACCTGCTGCTGCTATGGACTGCGGGTAAGTAGTACAACTAAAAAAATCTAGGGTAGTCAGCGGGGTTTAGGGGTCGGGGCTAATAGAGTAAAAGAGAGGCAGGTTAGGTAAGAGGGTTTAGGAAGTCCTCTCCTTTACAGGGGCGAACTGGGAGGGAACTAGGGGTGTGCATACATTTATTTTTTCATTGGGGTTTTGTTTTTGGCTCCAGGACAGGCCATTTCGGTCCACTCCACAAATCGGAAAACTTTTTTCGTCCAATTTCGGGGGAAAAAAACCCCACCCCCACCCAAATTTAATTATCTACAACCCCCCAACCCTCCTGACCTCCCCACCAAAACTTGCCGAAAATCCCTGGTGGTCCAGCTGGGGTCTCAGGAGCAATCTCTCGCTCTCGGGCCATCAGCTGCCAGTAATCAAAATGGCGCCAGTAGCCCTTTGCCGTTACTATGTGACAGGGCTACCGATGCCATTGGTCGGTCCCTGTTAGGGATGTGCATCCGTTTTCAACAAATGTGCAATCCGCAACTAATAGGTCCCTTTTCGTTGCATTCGTGGGTCCATGAAACGCATGGTGAACCCCCACGAATGCAACATATTATTAGTTTCAGTCTTTTGGTTCCCGGTGTTTTAGTGGCTGTTTGAAATAGAAGGCCATGTGAGAGTATCCACCAGGGGTGGATTGGCCTATCGGGAGATCGGGCATCCCCCTGTGGGCCGGACTAGCTGATCACATGGCCTCCTCTGCTCCTGCTCATATTTGAGGGCGCCGGGCCGAAGAAATTTTCATTTCATTTCATTTCATTTTTCATTTATTAAAATTTATTAATCGCCTACCACAAGGAGGCCTAGGCGATTTACATCATCAACATACATAATAAAAACATGAAATTGACATGTACAATAACACATAATTTTCATATGTTTCACAGAAACAATAATGCTCAATATCATATAAATGGAATGAATAATCAGTCACTCAAAATATATATCATTATCCTCACATCTTTGAGAGGATTTATTCTGCTAACACCACTCTAAAATATATTGTATGCACATCAGAGTAAATACTCTTTCAATAACTGTCTAAATTTTGTCACACCATCCAAAGACCTAAGTTCAAATGGAATGAGATTACATTGTGTAGGTGCGGCAATGGAAAAGGAGGTCTCCCGAGTACTATATAAGTGTGCTTGTTGAACAGATAGAATTTCTAAAACATTCAATTGGGATGATCTTAAGCATCTTATAGGTTTATAAATGCGTAAAAGGGCATTTAGCCAGTAAGAGGAATATGAAGCTAAAAGCGTTCAGTTACTGGTAACCAATTAAGACAGGTGCAGCAAGCTGCCGCCGGCCTCCGGCAGGGCCGAAGAAAAGAAGACTAAGCCGCCGCCAGAGAAATGAAGACCGCAGGCAGCTGCCGCCGGAGAGCAGGCCGACGGGGCCAAAGAAAAGAAGATGGGCGCTGCCAGCCACCACCCAAGACCAGGCTGGCGGCGCCAAAGAAAAGAAGATGGGCGCTGCCAGAAGCCGCAGGAGAAATGAAGACCGCATCCAGCTGCCGGCAGAGAGCAGGCCGGCGGGCCGAAGAAAAGAAGATGGGCACAGCCAGCTGCCGCCGGAGATGAGCTGTTCAGCTGGGGGCCTTTGTGTATAATGTATTTGAGATGAGAAGGGTTCTTCTGTGTATGTGTATGTGAGAAAGGAATGGTGCTTCTGTGTGTGTATGTTTATGTGGTGTGTATGTGAGAAAGGAATGGTGCTTCTGTGTGTGTGTGTGTGTGTGTGTGTGTGTATGTGGTGTGTATGTGAGTAAGGGAGGGTGCTTCTGTATGCGTGTGGTGTATATGTGAGTCAGGGAGGGTGCTTGTGTGTCTCAATGTGTGTGTGTGCGAGAGAGAGATGGAGCATGTTTTTGGCTGGCTTGTGCTGTGAGAGAGGGCATGTGTGTGATTGAGCCTGTTTGTAAGTGAGATAGAAGATGTGTGTGATTGAAAGCTTGTGTGTAAGTGAAATAGAGAGAGCATGTGTGTGATTGAAAGCCTGTGTGTAAGTAAGAGAGAGCGAGAGCACTGTGTGATTGAGGGAGACTGGCCAGAGAGGTGACGTGTGTATGTGTGAGAAAGACTGATCAGGGAGATGACTGGTGTGTGTGTGTGTGTGTGTGTGTGTGTGAGAGAGAGAGAGAGACTGGTTGGGGAGATGATTGGTGTGCGAGAGACAGAAACTGGTCCTGAGGGTGTGACTGGTGTGCGTGTGTGAGAGACAGAAGAGACTGGTTGTGGTCCCCAAGGAAGAGGACTGTGAGGAAAGCTTCAGCAGCTACTGCTGCTTCTTGTGTGGCCTGCAAGGGAAAGGAGTAGAAGAACTGCTGGAGAGGGTAAGTAAAGGTGGCTTTTTAAGTTCATTTTTCTTGATTGACTACCATTTTAATTATTGGGTAGTATGTGATGTGTCTGCTGTTTGAAATATTTTATTGGTGTTTGGTAAAGCTTTCAAAATTTGCATGAGTCTTTAATTATTGGATATTCTATTCATCAGTTGTTTTGAAATTATTTTATTGGTATGATTTTACAATCATGATTAATGGTTTATATATCTTGATTTTATTGATTGTTTCATGAGGAATGGTGAAATTTTTGGTTTTCCATTGTTGCACTGTATAGAGTCTGGTGTGATGCATTTTACAGTTCAGTTGTTGTCTGCACATTTCTATTTATACTTTATGTGGCTTTATTCTGTATTTGGTGAGGGTTTGTGTTCTGCATGCAAAGAGTGAGATGCATTCTTTTAATTTGTGGTTTCTCTGTAGGGATCTGTAGTAGCTTGGCCTGTTCTGTTTTCCTGATAGGAGGTTTAGATTCTGGTGTAATATTTGTGGTATTCATGCCACTTTGGTGCCACTTTGCCACAGTCTAATTATTTTAGAGTTCTTTTCCCCTTCTGATTGCTGCCCAGAAGTTTCATCAGAATTGATAAGAAAACCCCAATTCTGCAGCCAAACATAGACTGCAAATACTTCCCCATTGACTGTAATGGCAAAACAAATGAAACTAATGAACAAATTGGTTTTCCCCCTATGAAACTAATAAAATGAATTTGGGTCCCAGCGAAATGGAAACGGAAATGAAACAAATTTTTTCCTTCTGCACATCCCTAGCCCCTGTCACATGGTAAGAGCATTGGATGGCCCACCCCATTTTTTAAGATGATGCCAGCCGTCCATTGCACCTACCATGTGACAGAGGCTGGCCAATGGCACAGATAGCCCCTGTCACATGGTAAGAGCAAAGGGCCACCGGCGCCACTTTGATTACTGGCAGCCGACGGCCCAAGAGTGGGAGATCGCTCCTGGAACCTCTGCTGGACCACCAGGGACTTTCGGCAAGTCTTGGTGGGGTCAGAAGGGTTGTAGTTAATTAAACTTTAAGGGTTGAAGTGGGTTTGGGTTTTGGTTTTTTTTTAATTAATGTGTCCTTTCTCCCCCCCCCCCCAAAAAAAAACCGATAGGAAAACCACACGAAATTTCGTGGGTTTTCCTTTCGTTTTGTTCACTCCCCAAAATGCAACAAAATAGGAAATATCGTCTTTATTTCCTATTTCATTACAAACGAATGCACACCCGTAGAGGGAACTGGACCTATTCGTTCCGCGCATGCCTATTAAAATTCTCCCCCTTACACGTTCGAGACAGGATTAATGCGCACATGCACACATGTCGATATAAAATTGTGGGCATGGGTAGCTGATTTTATAACATGGGTGCATAAATGTGCGCATGTTATAAAACCGACACATCCATGTGCACGTGCCGGCAAACACACGCACATTTCTGCATGCCCAGCAGTTTGAAAGTTATGTTCTTTGTGTTTCTAGTTTGCTATAGCTTGTGAAATCATTGATACATTCTGGATGATATGTTTTACTGGCACGGACTGTCTTGGGCCCAAATAATCGCACTGTTTGAGGTCTGTCATCAATCTAAACATTTCAAGCAAGAATTGTATTTACGAGCAGCCCGGCAGTTATGCCTCACATTTCCACTTTTATTCATATTCAGCAAATAAACTTTCAGCAGCTCTGATGAAAAATTCCTATCAACGCAGACATTTTCTAAAGATTTTTTTCAGATTGACCATGACTTTTTTTTTCATCCCGATGGCTTCGGCTTCCCTTTTCATTACATATCACTAAATACAAGTTCCAATAAATTAATTTACGATGCTTCCGTGAATAACCGAGAGAACATTTCTAACTTATTGTGGAAGGCAGTGCTTATAAGAAACATTCTAATGAAAATTGTACCATTACAGCCAACTGACTTTGCAAATCCAAAATCAAAGCTCAGATGAGTTAATCTAATGCAGAAATATGCACGCACACACACACACACATGTTGCTCACATACTTACTCAGATATGTCTGAAAAGTGTTTATGCAGTGTTTCAATCCATCTTCCATCCATTCCCTGATCAAGTTCAAACTTGGGATGGAAGGTACTAACCCACAGAGGACTCCACGGGAATGGCCCAGTAACACAAGACTCTGTTTTTCTCTCGTGGTCCTGAGTCATTTGCAAACTATGCAAATCATGTTTGGAATGGGGGTTTTTTTTTATTGCATTGAAATTTGTGCAGAATCATGGGCTTTATTGCAAATAAAGGTGCTTTTGTGCATTTTTTAACATGCAAAAATGTATTATGTGGAAATCACTAATGAGCTGAGTAAAACAAGCAAATAACATGCAGTAAAATTCACAAACATGAATACTTGCATTATTTGCTGTTTTTGCACATATTATTGTATTTGCAAATAGGCTTTAGTGCATTGGTCTTTTTGTGTGAAGGCCAACCATAGTCCTGAAATTTATCCAGAACATGATCAATGACTTTTGCAAAAGAAACAACGCTTTGTCAAAAGCACATTATTAATACCTTTCCTTTCATGTTTATGTTAAAAGACAAAAATGCGACCAAATTCCAGGCAAAGGCATAATTTTCACTATCCCTTGTTAGTCTAATTCCAAATTCCTGCAGATTACATTTAAATGCTCTAGAAACACGTGGAGTTAGAGCAACCATTAGGAGTGCATTGCAGTATTGTCATATGGGTTAGACTCAAACAATTTATGCAGATCCCAAGCTCTGAATTTTCCTCAGATCTAACAAAAATCATATGTGTTAGAAGAGTATATATCAGTAATTTTATATCCAGTGATATCCTATTCAGTGATATCATGGTTTTCCTAGCCGTTCACCTTACCATGCTATGTCAAAAATTATACATTCACCTACTAAAGTGCACAGTATGTCTCCAAATATTTTATTGCATTATCTTTTCAGACTTCTTTTCAATCCTTCGTTAGATTAGTGGCCATCTCTTTAAAGACTGCTCGGGTGAGTGATGAGGTGATCTGCAAGCATGGAGGCTTGAAGAATAATAAACTGTTACTATCCTGAAAGTGACCTGCTGATGGATAATTCATTTTGGAAATGGTTGAAGAGAAAGAGCACAGATAATAATAATAATAATAATAATAATAATAATAATAAAACTTGCATTCCTCACACTCTCCACTGTTAAAGACAAGTAACAAAGACAACATACATAACATTAAAAACAAATTATAAAAACAACATCATAATAATGATTAGAACCAGTAGCAATATCTAAATCACTGCAAAGAAATCAGAAATTGAATGCCTGCATAAAAAAGTAAGCTTTTACTTGTTTTTTAAATGTATTGAAGCATGGAACTGATTACAATTGAGCAGGCAATGTGCTGGGAGCAGCCACTGGAAAAGCTCTTTCTCACACCTCAACCAAATGGGCAATCTTCACTGATGGAACATCTAATAGGCCTGACCCACCAGATCTTAACAATGGGAGGAAAGTTGTAGAACTAGGGGTCATAATAAGAAGCTCCAAGGGGGGACACTCGAGAAAAATGTCAGGAAACATTTCTTCAGGGAAAGCTTGGTGGTTGCATGGAATGCCCTCCGGTAGTTAAGATGAGAGCTATAATGGAATTCAGAAGAGCTTGGGTTAAACACAGAGGATCCCTAGAGGCTAAAAGATGGAAGATAAGGGGTAACCTGCATTGGGGGTAACCTGTATGGAGCTGGAGTTACTGCCCTTAACAGAAGGCTTGGGGGGGTAACCTGCGTGGATCGGCAGTTCCTACCCTTAACAGAAGGCATGGGGATAATCTGCATAGAGAGGCAATTACTGCCCTTAACGGAAGGCATGGGGTTAACCTGCAAAGAGCGGTAGTTACTATCCTTAACAGAAGGCATGGGGGTAACCTGCACGGAGCGGCAGTTACTACCCTTAACAGAACACATGGGAATAACCTGCATGGAGTGGCAGTTACTGCCCTTAACAGAAGGCATGGGGGTAGCCTGCGTGGAATGGCAGTTACTACCATTAACAGAAGGCTTGGGGGTAACCTGCATGGATCGGCAGTTACTACTCTTAACAGAACACATGGGAGTAACCTGCATGGAGCTGGAGTTACTATCCTTAACAGAAGGCATGGGGGTAGTCTGCATGGAGTGGCATTTATTACCCTTAACCGAAGGCATGGGGGTAGCCTGCATGGAGTGGCAGTTTCTACCATTAACAGAAGGCATGGGGGTAACCTGCATGGATCGGCAGTTACTACCCTTAGCAGAACACATGGGAGTAACCTGCATGGAGCTGGAGTTACTATCCTTAACAGAAGGCATGGGGGTAGCCTGCATGGAGTGGCAGTTACTGCCCTGAACAGAGGATTGGTGGGTTTCATGGACCCTTGACCCGAGGTGAGGGTTGATACCACCTGCGTGGAGGAGCCCCATAGGTCCTCACCATCGGAAGGCGAGGTCAGCTGCAGCAGGAGATACAGTAGTAGTGGTAGAGAGGTAGAGCTTCCTGCGTCACAGCCACGTGATTGCAGGACCTTGTACAGAGAGTACTGTGAGGGGTCCTGAGGAGTGGGGTAAGAGACACAGTTCTGAGGGAACCCACAGTACTTAGGCAGAATTGGAGATGCAAGTACCAGAGCAGGAGTCTCCAACAGAGAAGTGCTAGGCAGGCCCTGATGAGTGGGGAGCACAAGCAGGAACTTCTGGAGGAATGCAGCAGAGACTGTCCCGAGGAGCGGGACAGCGTAGCGAGAGAGGCTCTGGTGTGATGATGTAGGCTGACCCGAGGAGCAGGGAAGCCCAAGTCAAATCTCCAAAGTAGTGACGTAAGCTACCCCGAGGAGTGGGGCTGCACACGATGGAATCTCTGGTAGAGAAGTAAGGCACTGCCCCGAGGAGCGGGAGTTGCTGAGTACAGTCACTGGTGTAGAACGTAGGCTCTGTCCCGAGGAATGGGGAAGCATGGAGTACAGTCACTGGCGTAGGCGCTGCCCTGAGGAGTGAAGAAGCGCAGGGTCAAGTCTCCAAAGCAGTAAGGTGGTTCAAAGGACAATTCCGAGGAGCAGGGAAGCCGGCAGGCAGGGCCTCTGAAAGGCGCTGGGGCTACCCCGAGGAGTGGGGCAGCCAAGAGATGAGGTCTCCAACTGGAGCGCAAGCAGGCTCCCAAGGAGCGGGTACCCGAGCCAGAGTCCAGAGCCACAGGTAGATCCAAAACAGGAACCATGGATCCAAGGAGACAGGAGCAAGCACCAGTAGTGAAGGAACTCATTGCCAAGTCAGCTAGCAAAGGGTTAGGGAGGTGCTTATGAATCCCAACCTTGTGATGTCATCAGTCGGGAACGCCCCTGAGGTTCCTGCCATTGGGCCTTTAAAGGGAGGCCCGGTGGCACGTGCATGCCTAGGAAGACCTGGAGTCAGCGTGGGTGGCGGCAGCATCCCGGCCACCACGAGGAGGCTTGAGAACCCAGAGGTATGCAGCGGTAGCGGCTAGCCCGAGCCAAGAGTTGACCCGAAGAGGAGAGTAGGGCAGCACATGATGTGAATTGAAACGGTCGCAGTCGCCTGCGACCGACGGTCATAACAAAGGCATGGGGGTAACCTGCACAGAGCGGCAGTTACTGCCCTTAACAGAAGGCATGGGGTATCCTGCACAATGCATTAGTTACTACAATAAACAGAATAAAAATAAATAAATTAAAATAAATAAATATATAAATAGAGCTTGCTGGGAAGAGTGGATGGACCACTTGGGTCTTTTTCTGTCATCATTTATTTATTTATTATTATTTGAGTGTTTTATATACCGTCATTGCATGTGAGAATCACTAGTTCACAACGGTGTACAGGTTTGACTCTCACAGATGATGATTTATGGTGGTAGGCATACATACCGGAGTTAAACAGGGAAAATAAACTGTAGCTACAGACGTAGGCATACACATCAGAGATAAATTGGGAAACTATCTAAAACTAGGGAATTCCTCTAAAGATAGACACATATAGAGCAAACCAGATTATAGGGAGGGTTGACAGTAATTGGGTAAAGTTCAGGACATATTTTGGTCATCGGAGAATTGGGTCATTTACTATGCTACTATGGGAAGGACAATACATTTTCAATGCTGATGAGATATATAATGGAGTCTGATTATTTAAAGCTTTATAAATAATAGTAATCATTTTAAATTCGACCCATCATATAATAGGTAGCAGGTGAAGTGATTCAAGGACAAGTGTGCTGCCACAATCATCCAAACAGCTCGAATGTCGCATCGGGAAGCCCAGTATGAATAGCGTTACAGTAGTCCAGTCTCAACAAAACCAATGATTGCAGTGCAGTCTGAAAATTAGAAGTTGATTAAAATGGTTTTATCCTATGTACTAGCACATGCAGCTTGTAGAATGAGAACTACATTTTTTTACTTCGTTTCAAAATGTTGAAGCTGAGTTGTAGGTAACAGATTTTTTAAATGGTAAGCTATTTGAATTTTGCTTACTTGGTGGATAATTTCTGTTGGGAAATTATCTTTAGAAAATGTGCTCAAATTAATTGCTTCTGTCTCATTAACATTTAAAGCCAGTCTATTACACAGCATCCATTTCTCAGCTTCAAATAAGGCACAGGAAACCCGCTGTAACATGTTTAGCTTTGTATCTTCTTTTATGCGACGAATAATTGAATATCGTCAGCATATATCTGCTATCCCATTTTAACCAAGATCTTAACAAATAAGGGCCAGATAAATTGTTTGATAATAATTATGGCACCACTGCTTCCATGTTAACCAAAGCCTGGTGCACCTGAAATTCTATTACTGTCAAAAAGGAATCAAGCCATGATAGCACCGTCGCTTATTTTTTTTCCACGATCTGTTAAGTACGTTAATAAATACCATTTGCTGTGCAGTTTTTGCAAGTTCTTGAGAGCTTACCACTGTAGCAGAGGTTCCTGAAATTCTCAGAGGAAATGAGATGAAAGATAACTTGGTCAGAATAGCTTACTAACCATTCCAGAGACATCTTGAGTTTCTTGGCTACCGAACCTGTTTACAGTTTTGTACTTGAGGGTTTGACATTCTCAGGAATGATCTCCAACGATCAAGGTCTGTCACCCATGATTGACCTAAAAAAAGAGGTTTAAGGATTCAATGCGTGATGACTGGGTTCATTTGTTTTCATAGTGGCGTGTTCTGTTTTTTTGTTGTTGTTTTTTTTTTTTAAGATATCCTAAACCCCCCTAGAGTTTTCTGTTTTATCTTATAACAAATAAAAAAAATATTTAAACATGTCTATCTGCATAGCACATTAACCTAACTGCTCTGGTAGCACTGTTATCCAATCCAGAAAATTCCTGGCAACTTAAAATTGCCTCCCTCATAGTTCCTGTCAATTGTCAATTCAGGAAATTCCTCAAGTTTTGTTGGCAGGAAAAAGTCAACCAATGGACTTCATTGTTCTTGGCTTGTACCTTAACTGCATGCAGAGTCAGTCGGGTTCTAAAGGTCCTAATAACCTAGCAAAGCAAGAGTCATGTTTCAGAGTTCTCTTCCAATGCGTTAATAGTGGTCATTATTTTACTTTTACCTTTTTCAGCTGAAGACAATTATTGGGTCTCCTTACATTTTATAAATAATGCAAAGAAAATGATCTTGAAGGCTGCTGTTCTAAGCAAACAGATGAAAATACAGACTAACCAGTTCTTTTTTGATTCAACTTCCCCCCCACCCCCACCCCCACCCCATACACCAGTGCTTCAATTTCTTCCGAATGCCCAGCGTTGAATCTAATCTCCGAATTATGCTGGGTGATCGATATCAGAAAAGCCCAGTGAAGGACAGCAACAGAAGAGTTTTGTTTGCATCTTGCATTATAAAATCTCCGTCTCCAGATCTTGTGCAAATATCCCATTCTCTACAGTAGACATATCATCAGGCCACCTGTTTAATCTATCTAGCTGACATGCATCCTTATCACTGTTTATCTATATTCATTTTATAATTACCTCAGAGTCATCATGTCTTATGACTTCAAGAGCCAGAGACTAAGGTGCATAGAAAGATGTATTATCATCAGAAAGAAAAAAGGAGGTGATAATGCCTCTCTACAGGTCATTAGGGAGATCGCAACTGGAGTTGTATATCCAGATCTTGAGGCCATATTTCAAAGGGCTAGAGAAAGGGTAGAGGCAGCACAGGGCAAGACTACCGAAATGATGCAAGGTCAGCTCCAAAAGCCCCATGAGATGTGACCAAAGGACCTAAATATGTATCCCCTGGAGGAAAGTAGAGACAGGGGTATATGAATACCTTGAAGGTATAAATGATGCACAAGAAGCAAACCTTTAGAGCAAGAAGCCATAGTGCAAGACTCCAAGGGAATGGAGACAGGAGCTACCTCTTGGAAAGCATGGTGGATATGTGGAATGGGCTCTCGGTGGAGATGGTGGAGGCTGAAACAGGACTAGAATTCAAGAAAGATCCCTAGTCATGAAAAAGCAAAAGCCAGAGATAAAGTATGTTTCTGTATAAAGGTTTTCCAAGCTTTAGAATAATCCGAATGTTTTGATTCTGACTCTCTAACATGCATAATTGCTGAGCATTCCTGTAGTGGGCTTTGTTGAAAGGCTGGATTTCTATGGAGAAGAAACAGTGATGTGCTGTCAATGTCTTATCAAACGACTCTTACCAGCTCTGCGCCATACAGTGTCTCACTCTCTTTGTTTTCATAAATTAATTTGACAAGGCGCTCCTGGGTGCCCCCTCCAACATGTCATTAAAAAGAAATCACTTTATTCATCTTTCTAATCTGCCTCCTCTGCCAGGAAGAGCTCAACATGGCTAGCAATAGTTGCCTTGCCTTGAAACACCCGGGTGAAGAAAGCACTATACAGAGGCATTATCAGCATGCTCTTTAGCAATATTTTACTGTAAACCCTGGGCCTGGTATGCTGCAATTGGGTCTGCTTTTCAGGACATCCACAATGAATATGCATGAGATAGATTTGCATACAGTGCAAGTGATACATGTAAATATCCCTCACACTGAAAATCACACTTCTTTTGGCATGCCAGGACTGCAGTTTCTTTCCCGCACTATAAACAGTCTTCAACTAAATACTCCTTTAAGTGATAAAATCTTACGAGCCTCATTATACATGTGAATAAATGTTTCCTGCCATGAAAACCTGAGACTTCTATTGGGGGAACATGTATGCTCCAGTTTAGATGAGGATAGCAGAGGTTTTTTATTAGTAGTAGTAGTAGTAGTAGAAGTAGAATTACTTCTACTATTAATCTTATTGCACAAGTTAAATATGAATTTAAAAAAAAAAAAAAGCAAAGCTGTAAAATTTAATGTCCAATAAAATTTGACTAGTTTTCAATAGTTTTCAATCATGGATGTTGTCCCAGGAAGAGCTCTTTGCTCTGAGCTCTGCCCTAAGTCTCTTGTCCTGTATGTTTGTCTTATTAGATTGTAAGCTCTATGGAGCAGGGACTACCTTTTTTTTGTGTGTTTGTACAGCGCTGCGTATGTCATATACAGCTCCAGAAATGTTAAGTAGTAGTAGTAGTAGTAGTAGTAGCTGCAGCCCATCAATGGAAAACCTAGAACAGCTGACATCTAAGAATTAACAATTTGTTGCAGTGCAGCCAGTAATTATCATGTCCTCTGTGGTGATAATTCCTATAACCTCATGTAGAAAGAAGCCACAAATTAGCACATCCCCGTAATTTAATTGCAGGGTATTAACTGCAGCAAGCCCATGATTGAATGAATGAAGCTATTTGCTAAATTGGTAAAGCTGATGTTGCTACAACACATAATCTGCAAAATGTTTATAAATGTTATTTCTTTGTAAGTACTATATCTCCAGGCTTTAAGACTTTGTAATAATTATAGCTCTTTGTAGCACTAATAAACACTCCCTATTGTGAAGGGTATCTGCCTTTATTACAACTACCTCGCTCCCACTCAACAAGTGGCTAGAGATTGCCTCTAAATCTTTTTGTGGCCTTTTTGGAGACCAATAATTTTCCCAAGCAGGGTCTCAAAGGAACCTGAAAGGATCTTTAACCACCTTACATGCATGAACGTTGTACTTCTGATTTTCCTAAAATTTAGGAAAACTTGGAATCCCTGCATGCACTGGGGTAAAACCACCTGGTGGTGGCACTGGAGTAGTACATACAACCTTGGAAGCCTTTGAGGAGAACCAAGAAAAAAGACCAATCTAAATTAAAATTCAGCATAAACTGATTAATGTGCCTGTAACTCAAAAATGAAATACAGTACACAGGGGTAAATCAAATGCTGAAGTGTAAAACATAATCCAGGGGGGATAGGGGGTGAGCAGAGCACATTATTTAGTGCCCACTGGCTGGCAAAGGCATCTACTGAGTCTGCTGACACAGCGACATAGTGCTCTGCTCAGGGTCGAGAGTGCACCAAGGCCTGGACCAGGACTTCGCAATCCATGGGAACCTCCCCGTCCAGTTGTTGCCTCCTGCTCTTGTGGATGGCCATTTTTGCAAGCACCAGGAGGAGGTTGATGAGGAGGTCCCTTGCTCTATGAGCTGGGGTCCTGGACATGGTGCATCCAAAAATAAACATGTGAGGGGAGAAAGGGAGTCTATTTTTAAGGAATATAAAAAGGGGCTGTAGACTGGCATAAAAGAAGTAAACATGAAAGACAGACTCTGATATCCTGCAAAAGGGATAGAATGGTGAGGAGTCCATGAAATGGGCTAAAATCTCACCCGTACTGAGGGCACCATGCCAACTTCTCCAGCTCAGATCCCTGGTGGGCCTTGGAATATGCTGGGAATAGAAGGATGCCCACCGGGACTTCTCACCCTCAGATGATAGAAGAACATCCTGCCAGATGGTATCTGGATGGGAGATGAGGGCGAGGAAATGCATGGTATGTAGCACAAGCGAGTAGATCTTGCGCCTCGGCACAGTTACAGAAACGTGCTGGGATGAAATCAGACAACCTGGATGGGTTGTCTGGGTGGGGAGGCTGAGGGGGTTTGTGGGGCAGGTAAATGATAAGCAGATCTGGACACACAGGCCTCTGAGTTTGGCAGGGACGTCTGGTCTGCAGAACCACCTTGAGGAAGAAGCACTGATCGGGTGTTATGGTGTTCCTGATCTCCTGACCACTTCTCCAACGCCAAGCGCTCCTTTCTGAGATGCAGGGTCTCCTCTAGGAATTGAAGGATCTCCTGCTTTGGGATGAGTCTGTAGGAAGTGCAGGCTCTGCACTTCCTACAGACTCGTCATCTGAGTGCTCATCATCCCTTACCTCCCCACTGCTGAGGATTTCAAAGCTCTTCCCCTGATCAGGGAAAGACTTCCTCCTCAGCTTGATCTTACTCAGTCCCTCATTGCCCCGAGATGATATCTCTGATTGTGAGGATCCCGTGGACTCCCCAGCAGTGGAAACTGGAGGTGCTTCTTATGGTGCCTCTGGAGCTGAGGAGAAAGCTTCCAGTAAAGTGACAGGCACCCTCTCCAGGAGTTCCAGGGATTGGATCTCCGTTACTGGGACCTCAGGGAAATAGCTAGTGAGAGAAGGGGCTACCTCGAAGGAGGCTGCAGGGGTTGCTTCCTCTCCCTCTGGTGTTTCAGCGGAGTCAGTCTCCATGGCCAAGTCTGGGGTCACTGAAAGTCTGGAAACCCCTTCCCTCCTCAGCCATTGTCTCCAGCTCTTCCTCTCCTGAGGCCAAATCTGTCCTGCTGATTGACTTGGCCTCAGTGTCTGTAACTGGGGTCAGACCTGGATCCCCACCCTGGCCAAGTGGTAACCCCGAGGGGCTCTCCCTCTCCTCTTCAGCAGCCCAGGATTCAGAGGTCTGCGGGCTGGCTGGTGGTGGTTGGAGAGAGGGGCAAGGGGTTTCCTCAGCGGCTCTGCCAGGAGAAGGATTTTCCACCCCCCCCCCCCCCCGAGCCACAATGGCAGAGGGGTATCTCACCAAAGGAGATCTGCTTGGGGACTTGCTTTACCCATGAGAGCTGATGCTCCGGGGATTGGATCTCTGATGATGTAACTGCTTTGGGGTCTGATGTTTCAGGCCTCTGCTCCAGGCCCTTGCTTGATCTTCTGAGCCTGATCCCGAGTCCTCTGTCCCATAAGGGACCAGCATCCTCCTCTTGACTTTAAGAGCAGGCTTTTCCTCCCCTGTGCACTTGCCCCACATTCAGCCCACCTGGGCTCACCCCCCTTTTCCTATGTCCATTCTTTATTTCTCCTCCAGCAGAGATGTTGTCAAAGGGAGAGGTGACATGGAAGGGGTTGAGAGGGTTCCTCCATGGGGGTGGACTCAGGTGTGGATATCGGCAGAGAAGGCAGTTGTTCTCCTTCCTTAAGCCACTCCATTATCTTTTCGGCAGCGGCCGAATCTCCAGAGGCCGTCTCCCCCCCCCCTGCTGAGGAGGAAGGCAGGGTAGTGTCAGCCAGAGCGGCTACCTCAGTGTTGGATGGAGCTGAGGCAGGAACGGTGTTTGTAGTGGCTGGCATGGTAGTGCCAGCCACTAAAGAGTCACCCAAAATAGGGGTCTCTGCCCCAGCAGATGACAGTGCTGGGACAGGAGGATTGTGCCCAGCAGCAGTAGAGAGGTCATTATTAGCTGTTGCTGGTCAGATGCTGCATTTTGAAGGGGGTGCAGCAATAGGAGGTGCTGGGGGGGGGAGGGGGCAGCTGCAGCTGATGTTGCTGCTGCAGCTTTTGGGGTGCCAGCTAGAAAGTTACAGATGTTCTTCTTTGGTATTGACCCCCAGCTGACACCTTTTTGCCCCCAGCTTTCTTGGGGTCTGCTTGAGGCTCCTTCTTCCCCATTGCCCAGGCTGTTCTTTCTATTGAGGTAGAGGCAATGGGGACTTGGTTTGCAGCTGCCTCTAATACAATTTTAAAAAGGAAGTAAGGGAGTCTATTTAAATGAGAATTTTTTTTCTTTTTTTTAATTAAATATAGAACTGTAAATTTAATAAATGTGAAAATCTAATTCAAAAGAACATAAGAACATAAGATATGCCATACTTGGTCAGGCCAAGGGTCCATCAAGCCCAGTATCCTCTTTCCAACAGTGGCCAATACAAGTCACAAGTACCTGGCAAGTACCCAAACATTAAATGAATACATCCCAAGCTACTAATCATTATTGATTATTAGCAGTTTATGGATTTCTGCTCTAGGAACTTATCCAAACCTCTTTTAAATTCACTTACACTAACTGCCGTAACCACATCCTCTGGCAATGAATTCCAGAGTTTAATTATGTGTTGAGTGAAAAATAATTTTCTCTGATTTGTTTTAAATGAGCTACTTGTTAACTTCATGAAGTGCCCTTTAGTCATTCTATTCTCTAAGGGAATAATATAACTGAGTCACATTTACCTGTTCAAGTTCCTTTATGATTTAGTAGACTTCTATCATATCCCCCCTCAGCCGTCTCTTCTCCAAGCTGAACAGCCCTAACCTCTTTAGCCTTTCCTCATAGAGGAGCTGTTCCATCCCCTTTATCATTTTGGTAGCCCTTCTCTGTATCTTCTCCAGTTCAGCTATATCCTTTTTGAGATGCGGTGACCAGAATTGTACACAGTATTCCAGGTGCAGTCTCACCATGGAGCGATACAGAGGCATTATGACATTTTTCGTTTATTCACCATTCCCTTCCTAATAATTCCTAACATTCTGTTTGCTTTTTTGACTGCTGCAACACACTAAGCCAAATATTTCAATTGTTATCCACTGTGACACCTAGATTTCTTTCCTGGGTGGTAATTCCTAGCATGGAGCCAAACATCGTGTAACTACAGCAAGGGTTATTTTTCCCTATATGCATCACTTTGCATTTGTCCACATTAAATTTCATCTGCCATTTGAACGCCCAATCTTTCAGCCTCACAAGGTCCTCCTGCAGATTATCACAACCTGTTTAAGATTTAATTAATCTGCATAATTTTGCATCATCTGCAAATCTGCAAATCTGATCACCTCACTTGTCCCTTTATGATTTAGTAGAAGTCTACTAAATCATAAAAGGACTTGAACAGGTAAATGTGACTCATTAATAAATATATTAAAAAGCACCGGTTCAAGTACAGATCCCTGAGGCACTCCACTGTTTATCTTTTTACACTGTGAAAACAGACCATTTAATCCTACTGTTGTGTTCCGCGCTCATGGAAGGCCACGAGCACGGCCCCCTACCTTACCCACAACGGCGACCCGCCGCGGGAACTCCGGGGGAAACCCCTGACCCGATGCCTGCCGCTTCGGTGCGGGCTCCCACCCTGGCCGCCGGGTGGGGAGCCATTCCTGCTTCTCCCTCGCGGTGTCCGGCTGCATTTCCTCCGTGGAGGAAATCCAAGATGGCCACCGCCATCTTTAGGTGCGAGGCCGCGCCTCTTCATTAGCTTTAAAAGGGATATGATCCCTTTAACCAGGTTCAGCTGTTCCCTAAGAGCCAGAGCAGAGGAAGTATAAAAGGAGACTTCCTCTGCTCATTCCTCGACTTGGCAACGTCCTTCGTTCGTCAGGTCTGCTTGCTTCGGTGAGTCTTCCTGTGCTTTGGATCCTCGTTCCTGTCTTGTCTTGGAGTTCCTGGTTCCTGACTTCAGATCGGCTAGCAGTGATTCCTGGTATTGACTTCGGATTGGCAAGCAGTGATTCTCTGGTGTGTGACTTCGGACTGGCAAGTGGTGATCCCTTGGTGTGTGACCTCGGACTGGTAAGCAACGACCCTCTGGCACTTGACCTCGGACTCCTTCTTGACCATCGTCTCCAAGGGCCCACCTAAGTCCCAGCGGCCCGGGTCCCTACTTGCTCCTCCCGGGGGGACCGCGGGCTTCCAGGGGTGAAGCTCCAGTCAGCCCTTGCACCAAACTTCTTGACCTCTCAAAGGTCCACCTAAGTCCCAGCGGTCTGGGTCATTACAGGCTCCTCCTGGGGGGACCGCGGACTTCCAGTGGCAAAGACACACTTCCTTTCTTCACCTCCCGACTCTTCGTCTGCCTTCACAGTCGCCTCTGTCTCCTGTGCCGAGGGTCAGCTGGTCACGTCTTCTGTTCCTGCCTCGCCACCCGATGGGAGAACCTACGGACCATCATCCCAAGGTATTCCATCCTCCATTCAGCCCAAGGGTTCACAAGCCTGAGCATAACACCTACTCTCTGTTTCCTGTTTTTTAACCAGTTTGTAATCCATGAAAGGACGTTCCCTCCTATCCCATGACTTTTTAGTTTTCTTAGAAGCATTTCATGAGGGACTTTGTCGACCGCCTTCTGAAAATCCAAATACACTACATCTACCAGTTTACCTTTATCCACATGTTTCTTAACCCCTTCAAAAAAAATGAAGCAGATTGGTGAGACAGGACTTCCCTTTAGTAAATCCATGCTGACTGTGTCCATTTAAACCACATCTATCTAAATGGTCTGTGATTTTATTTTTTATAACAGTTTTCATGATTTTTCTGGGCACTGAAGTCAGGCTCACTGGGCTATAGTTTCCTGGATCACCCCAGAGTCCTTTTTAAATATTAGGGTTACATTGGCCACCTTCCAGTCTTCAGGTACAATGGATGATTTTAATGATATGTTATAGATTAATTGTATTAGGTCTGATATTTCTTTTTTGAGTTCTTTCAGAACCCTGTGGTGTAAACCATCCAGTCCAGGTGATTTACTACTCCTCAGTTTATCAATCTGGCCTACCCTATCTTCCAGGCTCACTGTGATTTGGCTCAGAGTATCTGAATCGTCACATTTGAAAACCAACTCCAGAACAGGTATCTCCCCAACATCCTCTTAGATAAGCATAGAAGTAAAGAATTAGTTTAGTCATTCCATGAAGACTTTATCTTCCTTCAATTTCCCTTTAACCCCTCTATCATCTAATGGTCCAACTGACTCCCTCGCAGGCTTTCTTTTTCATTATGAGTTTTTACCTCTATGACCATTTCAAATTCTCTCTTTGCCTGTCTTATCAATTTATTTATCGAGATTATTTATTTATCGAGTTTTATATACCATTGTTCGGTTTCACCATCACAATGGCTTACATTTAATTTGCCAATGCTTATGCTTTATCTTATTTTCTTCTAATGGATCCTTCCAATTCTTTTGTCTAAAATAGACTCTTTCACCTCACTTTTTAACCATGCCAGCATTTGTGTGGCCTTCCTTCCACCTTTCTTAATGCAGGGAATACATTTGGACTGCGTTTCTAAGATGTGTACTCTGAAAAATTAAAGAGGGAATTGAGTATTAAAAAAGAAAACTGAAGGGGAGTATAGCTGGAGAGATTTCCTCCTGCCGGAGAGAAACGGCCAAAAGGACTGCTGTGAACCTGGGGAACACCTGTGAACTGTTGCCTGTCCGGAATGAGTTGAGCCACGCCCCCTGAGATGTCAGCTGCCTGCGACTGAGACCTGATAAAGCCAGGGGCTTGTGGTGTGCAGCCGCCGCCGCACTGCCAAAGGAGAGTGCCTAAGGGGCACACTATTTGTCATGATTACCATGACAAGTTACCCTCAGAGACTGTTTCCTATTGAAAATACATGGGCATGAAAAGGAAAATTAAGGTATTTTTCTCAGTTCTAACCTCTATGGTGGTTAGAGGACCTATGGACACTCATATGAAGGTTGAATTATGATTCCTTAAATCCTAACCCAGAAGTATCTTTTTCTTTGGGTTCAATTCAGAGTCCTGGCCAACATTCATTGCCTCAAGACTCTAGAACTGATGATATAAATGATTTAAGTGGAAGTTGAGAGAGAGAGAGAGAGAGAGAGAGAGAGAGAGAGAGAGAGAGAGAGAGAGAGTCAGTCTAGTCATAATGCCCTCACTCTAGATAGGGATATATATCTCTATGGGAGGCCCACCTAGTAACTCGAGGTGAGGTTTAGGTATTAGTGTAGGGGTTAGGGGCCACTTTGACATTCAAAGTGAGACATATGAACAGAACAGTGCTCTCTTGTGAAGATTTGATGACCCTCGGAGTGAGGAAACTCAGTCAAAGATGAGATTTGTGCAATGTTCTGTCAACCTAGCTTGATAGAACATTGCACAAATCTCATCTTTGACTGAGTTTCCTCACTCTGAGGGTCATCAAATCTATCTAGGGTGAGGGCATTATGGCTAGGCTCTCTCTCTCTAGCCCTGATAGTAAACATGGTCCCGTTCCCCCCCCCCCCCAGTGGTTGTATGTAGGAAATACCACAATCTGGCACTTATCTCAAAAAGTGTGGAAAGAAAATCCAAATATTTCCAGATATGGTGAAAAGTACCCAGATGAGAAGAAAACAATTTTTAGTGTTAAAAGATAGGGTTCTCTCTCAAGGTGCATTATTTTCCTTAAATTTCTGTGCAAGTGCTATGTCACTTTGGTAGGAAATAAATTTATTTTCTATGATCCCTTCCATTTGGAAACATTTCTTCTTGATAAAGAGTCAAAATCTGAATGATCTAGAGAATTGCTGAGGTATTAATGTAAAGAGTAGACATATTTATATCTCTCATTTGGAAAATTTTGGAAGTGTATGATATTATTTGCTTGTAATACTCCCCAAATATAATGAGGACTGGGGATAAGGTAGCAGACTAGTAGTCTAAATTGTTTAAAGTGTTTCCTTATGTTTATTTATGTAATCCTTATTGCTTGTGTTTTATTGATATAAAAATTGATAAAATTCTAATAAAGCATTAATTTAAAAAAAAACAAAAACTGAAGCTGAAACTTACTTGAAAAAAAAAGTGCTTGGCTCTTTGCTGTACAGGGAGGGTTGTTGCAGCAGGTGTCCAATTAGCTCAGCCAAGCTTCTGAGCTTGTGGCTCAGCTGAGCAACTGAGGTATTCCCCCTCTTGGAGCTTCAGGAGCCTAAGAATTCAGATAAAGAAAATAAAGGGTAAGAGCTGAGCTCTTTTAACTTATAAAACTAAAATAAAATTTAAAAAATGCAATTATGGGGGAAGGGTTGAAATTAAATTAAACAAAACACTTGAAATAAAACTCTCCCTTCAGCTCCAAAAGGAGGCTGAAGGAAGAGTATGACAGAATTTAAAACTGTAAAGCAGATAAGAAAGGAAGTGTGCTTTGAAATTAACCATGCCTAAAACAAAACTCACCCTAAAATTAAAACCCTCAAAAACTATCCCTGCCTAGCTAAAACTTCACCCTGAAATGAAAAGTGTGTGTGTGTGAGAGAGAGAGAGAGTGGGGGAAGGGAAGAGAGGCTGCAGTCAGTATACAGGGGAAGGCAGAGAAGCTGCCTTCCTCTCACACAAACAAATCAATGTCCAAAGAAATGAAATTAACTAAATGTGAGGACTGATGCCTCAACACAAACTGAACTAAAAATATATCAAAGTTCTAAAGATAAGTAAATTCAATTATATGAAATTAAAGGTTTCAAAATCCCTGCTGCAGGAGCACCAGCTGCATACAGCCTCTCTCCAGGAGGGAAAGCTAGGACTGGATGAACCTGTCCGAAAAATACTGAGGTCAGTTAGTAACCTAATCCAGTCCTGGTAGTCTGTGGGAAAGGACAAATTTCTTTCTAGCTCTCTTCCTATTATAAAGGGGATCTTGGCTAAGATCTCTGGGGCCAATGTAATGAGCCATGCTATCCCTACTGCGAGTTTTAACTCCTGTTTTACTGCAGATTTGTTGGCGCGAATCTGATCTCAGTACGGCAAGTTTAGCACGTCTCATGCTAATTGCAGGGTAATGAGCCTTATTAACTATTACCCTGCAATGGAAGGAGATAGGCCAGTCTTCTTTTTCAGTGGGAAATTTAACACCTGGTCAGAGGAAGAAATTAAACTTCCCACATAAGAGAGGAGGACACCAAATACAACTCCTTCACTGTCTGCTGATTGGTCCTTCCACTGTCAGTGAAAGGACCAATCCCCTGAATTCTGCAAGGGGATTGGTCTTTTCACTGACATGTGTCAGTAGAGGCACCAATCGGCTGCCAGTGAAGGAACAACCCTGGTGGAAGAGGTAAGGTCTTCTCCAGCTGGGGTTCCCAGATGTGTGGGAGGGGAGGGCCCTGATTTATATTAAGGTGAGAGGTATGTCTGACCCAGACCAAGACCAGACTGGATTCTGCCCTGGTGGGCCAACTTTATTTTGACTAAGAGGGAGGGAGGCATTCTGGGGAGGGAAGGAGGACCTGCCACGCTGACTCCCTTGGCCCAGCCTGATCCGGCCACATCAGGCCAAGCAGGAGGGAGGGAGCACAACTTGGGAAGTCGTGAAACTTGCTTTTTTTTTTTTCTTTTTTAGAGCAGGTGTGCATACAACTAGGTCATGAATCAAACGTTTAGAGCGCTTTTTTTACTCCTGGTCTGTTTGCATATCTTTAGCTTCCTGTACCCCGCGGGGTCTGATTTTATTAGCACAGGTTTATTATATTGGACTATCTGTGAAAAACATGAAAATACTAGGAGGATGCAAGGAAAGGTTTTTTGTTTTGTTTTGTTTTGTCCAAGACATTTGAGGTTCTGGTGGGGGGGATTATTTTGTTTTGTTTGATTTCATTTTTCATTCCAGCATGCGAATGAAACAAAATGAATGTGTGGTTTCAGATAAGAAACAACATAAAAATGAAACAATAAATTTCATTGTGTTTTTATGTTGTTTTTCAATGACAGTGCACCTCTGGGGAAAAAAGGAAGTCCATGGTGAGACCGCACCTTGAATACTGTGTACAATTCTGGTCGCCGCATCTCAAAAAAGATATAATTGCGATGGAGAAGGTACAGAGAAGGGCGACCAAAATGATAAGGGAATGGAACAGCTCCCCTATGAGGAAAGACTAAAGAGGTTAGGACTTTTCAGCTTGGAGAAGAGACGGCTGAGGGGGGATATGATAGAGGTGTTTAAAATCATGAGAGGTCTAGAACGGGTAGATGTGAATTGGTTATTTACTCTTTCAGATAATAGACTAGGGGGCACTCCATGAAGTTAGCATGGGGCACATTTAAAACTAATCGGAGAAAGTTCTTTTTTACTCAACGCACAATTAAACTCTGGAATTTGTTGCCAGAGAATGTGGTTAGTGTAGTTAGTATAGCTCCAACTCCTTGTTTTACTTTTTTCTTTTTTCTTTTTAACTGCAATTTCCTTTTGCTCTTTTGGGCTTCCAGTTCCTTCACAACTATTCCAGGGATTTTTCCTCTGTTTTACATTATTCCCCTCCCCGGCCTACCTAATCTGCTTACTGCACTAACAGTCCTGAACTAGGAGGCAATGCAATGGTGCGCCTTCTGGAACCTTGTGTTATGGTTAAACGGTGTTTGGGTGGATTCTTGGTACTGAGGCAGATGTCCATGCCCACGGGGAGGAGCCCCGTGAGGCACCGCAGAACTGGGCTAAACGCAGACGCACAAACACAGAGTTAGATCTTTTATTAAACAGCTTGTAGTGTACCACCAGAGGAGGCAGTAGTGAGGTAGTCTGGATGTAGCAGTTTCAGGACCCTCGGCAGGGGGAACCCTTCTCACCCCGTTGGTTTAGGGGAATTCCAGTGTAGATTTTCCAGTAAGGCAGCACTGTGGATGAGACAGACAGAGTTAGATTACTCACTAGATGGTTGCTGTTGGTATGCGATTCCACCAGGTTGAAGAAGTTGGTAGCGGCACCGAGGCAGGGAGAGCAGGCCCTCGATGAGCGAGTACCTGATCCCTGTAAGGCACCTGAAATAAAGCAGAGGGCCCCCGAGGAGCGGGTACCCAGGTTAGCAATACCTCAAACGGCAGAAAGAGAGCTTCCAGTAGCAGCATGGAAGCGGCAGAGTAGCTTAGACCGGCCGAGACCATTCCTTTGCTAACTCAACGAGCTAGCAACTTAGTACAGGCTATATACCCAGATGGCGTGACGCCAGTAGAGAGGAACGCCCCCGAGGTTCGCGCCAATGCTGGAATAAAGACATGGGTGGTGTGTGCGCACGCACACCCCAGTAGGCCTTTGGGAGGAGCATGGCGGGAGGCAGCACCATAGTCGTTCCGGGGACGCCGGAGAGGTCGCCTTGTAGACGCAGTGACAGCCATTTTCCCAAGTTAAGGGGGAGGAGTCGTGAACAAGGTGAGGCAAACGGGGCGGAGCTGTCTAGTACCAACGGATGCAACACCTTGCAATCGCAGGCCCTAAATCCTGCCACTGGGTGTCGCCCTTGAGCAATGACCGTGACTCCCTTTCCAGTGGGTACTGTGAACGTTGCCTCCGCAGCATTCCCAACTCCCCAGCCACATATGGCTATTAGGGGTAATTTGGAATGGCATCAGTGACAAATCTGAGGATATTATCATCCTCTGCACGAAGCTCTGGTGCAATCACACCTGGAATAGTGCATGCAGTTCTGGAGGCCCCATCTCAAAAAGGATGTGAGAGAGCTTGAGAAGTGGAGGAGTAGTAATGGTTCAAGCAACAGTCTATAAAAGCAGGGAAGCCAGGGTTCAAATCCCACTGCTGCTCATTGTGATCTTGGACATGTCTCTTTACTCTCTAAACCCTCTGGGGATAGAGACATACCTAAATGTAATCTGCTTTGAAGTGCTAAAAAGAAGAATATAAATAAAAATACAGCAAACAGCACCCAAAATAGTGAGAGAATTGGAGCATCCTTCCTATGGAAAAGTCCAGGCTTTTCAGCCTGGAAAAGAGAAGACTGAGGGGGTACATGAGAGAGCCTGCAAGATCATGAGTGGAAAACAACAAACCCCAAGTAAGAGGTTCTTTACCCTGGCCATCCAATGAAACTGAATGTTAGCAAGAAGTGAATGTTTATGGGGGCCCAAGCTTAAAAGGGGTGGGCTTTGTAGTCAGATCCTGGCCCAGCCCCTACTCCTTACCCCATCCTATGTGGGTCTTCAAGGCAGTGGCTACAAAACCTTTTAATTTCTGTAAACAACACTGTCTCTTCACTCTCTCCTTGCTCTGTCTCTGCTGTTTCTCTCTGTTTATGGGAGCTACTTTATACTTTTTAATTGAAGATCATTTATATAAATAGACCTCAGTCCTCCCAGGCATTCTTGAATGTTTTAAGGGGTTGAGAGGAGCGGGGATAAATAATTACCTGGCAAAAGTAAACAAAGACACTGATGACCCTCAAACGTTTACATGTCTAGCTCAAAGACAGTGGCATTTCTCATTCAGGTTAGCAGCACCCCCCCCCCCCCCCCTTAAAGCTGCAGGGGATCATGGATTGGCAGTGATTCCAATGTTTTCAGGCCCTCTAACTCCTGCACCCTTAAGATGCTGACTCGGGTGGGACATGACCCTGCTGTTAGGGGTAAGGGCCTGAGCCAAAACTGAGGAAGCACAGGCCCCCAGGGCCCACCCATGGCCATAGTACTGGTTTCAAAAGAAACCCAAGGAAACAGTTCTTTAGTCGGCAGGTACATGGCTGCCATTGGGGTACAGTCACAGCAAGCAGCGTCGCAGGGTTCAAGAACAAATATTAGAGACTGTCTGGGGGCCAGGTCGCTGCATATTGCGTATCTACTGTGAGCACATAAATGAGCCCTGGTTTACCTCTGTTGGGTGTTGCTAATAACTCCAGGACTACTTTTGGAGAATGAATGCAGGGCGAGATGGGCCATTGGTCTGACCCAGCTTAGGATCTTAAACCTTACTCTGGAAAGTTTGCATTGAATGGTTAGTTTTCTACTCAAGTTATCACTGTTGTAACAAAGATTGCGGGCACAAAACGCACACAGCAAACTTCTCCCGTGACTTTCTTGCAATGCCTGGGAATCCAGCTGTAGAATGAATTCCTAGATGATTGAACAGTGTTGCTTTCCCAGTCAGAAGCAGGTTGCATAGGAACCTTGCGTATCAAAATGAAATGAAATGGGGCTGGAAACGGTTCAGGATTCTTCTTGTTTTTCTAGCGTCTTCGGGTCCTCACACCTTTATCGACGTACTTTTGAACAAGCATTGCCGGGCTCAGATTCCCATGTTTCCGAGCAGGATATCAGATCCATCATATGAACACACAAGCCTTTATTGGTCCCGCTAGGATTGAGAACTATGTTGGTACCGCAGTTCACTCAGCCAGGGAAGGCCAAAGGTTATCTTGTGTGGGGTAGTATGGAATCGCCCGTTGACCCAGAACCCCCGCCTTTATCCCCTGGTTCATCTGCAAAAATCATTAAGGGACAATTGCCTTTAACCTCAAGCACTATTAGTGTCTTTTTAGCACTGGGATCGGGTTTCTGACCCCCGGAGTGCTGATACCTTCAGGGTTTCAGGCAGCGAAGGATATTTCAAGGCACAGAGCAGAGACAGATTAAGAGACGTGATGTCTAAAACTTCAGTTTAGTCTATTTTATCTTGTTAAGGATATTCCTGCTGCCTTGATTTATTATTGAACTTCAGGAGAATGCTCCGTTATTTATCGTACCATGCAGGTCTGTGGCTAATTGATTTTAGGTTTTGTGGTGGGGTGGAGGGCGAGTTTACATTTAATACAGAAAGGTATATTGCACAACGACTGTAACCTTGTACGGGCTATAAACGTTTGAATTAACTCCGCTCTCAAACCTGTACGCAGAAAGGTCATGTTAAGGATCGGACCATGATTTGTAACCAGAATATACCACCACATCACTCCCTCCACAATCTGTATCACACTGTACAGGTAGTGTATTTTAATCAAATGAGCCATCTGCACATTGTGGGGCTTTATGCTGGAATAGCAAAAGAATTATTCAGAGCTGGCATAGGTGCTTTATTTGGGGCCACATAGAGTCCTTCGGATGCTTTTCAGCTTTGATTCCTGTACAACTCTGTGTATTACAAAGTCCATCAAAGCCCTCTGCAAAATAAACCTGTTACCAGACCACCCATCACCCCCGACTCTTTCCCGGGTGACAGAGCCTTTTTTTAACTGGCCTTTTACATTTTTTAAATCTATTTGTTAGCTTTTTTGTTTTTTAATTTTGATGCACTATGGGGAATATGCACCAAAACTAAAAATTGTTTTAATGTGCACCTGATAAAAATATTAGCTTCTATGTTAAAATACCACTTAATGCACACCAGAAAGTGCCCTCAATGGCACATGTCCTGCTGGTGCGCACACTAACAAGATAAATCCTAACGTTTATATACTAACAACTGAGTGCTTCGTAACACTTCAGTGCACTAAACAGAGCATGTGCAGTCCTCTTTTCTTAATGGCTCTACTTCCTTATTTAAAGAAAAAACAAAAAAACTTTATAAACCAAAGCCCAGCATATTGTCCTGGTTTTTAGTATAGAGAGGAGAAACTGGAAATTAAATGGACACTTCAGATCCTTCAGGCTCTCCTCAAGACTTCCAATACAGACCCCACACCATTTTGGTCGCCCTTCTCTGGACCTCCTCTATCCTGTCTCTATCCTTTTTGAGATACGGTCTCCAGAACTGAACACAGTACTCCAGGTGAGGCCTCACCAAGGACCTGTTCAAGGGGATTATCACTTCCCTTTTCTTACTAGATATTCCTCTCTCTATGCAGCCCAGCATTCTTCTGGCTTTAGCTATCGCCTTGTCACATTGCTTTGCTACCTTCAGATCCTCAGACACTATCACTCCATGATCCCTCTCTTGGTCTGTGCACATCAGTCTTTCACCCCCCATCACATACAGCTCTTTTGGATCGCCGCACCCCAGATGCACGACTCTGCACTTCTTGCCATTGAATCCCAGCTGCTAAGTCTTCAACCACTCTTCAAGCTTTCTTAAATCACTTTTCATTCTCTCCTTCAGGTGTGTTTACTCTGTTGCAAATCTTGGTAACATCCTCAAATCGACAAACTTTACCTTCTATTCCTTCTGCAGTGTTGCTCACAAAGATATTGAACAGAGCTGATCCCAACACCGATCCCTGTGGCACTCCACTTAACACCGTTCTCTCTTCAGAGTAGGTTCCATTTAGCATTATTCATAATCTCCTGTCAGTCAATCAGTTTGTAATCCATGCCACCACCTTGGCGCCCACTCCCAAGCTTCTCATTTTATTCACAAGCTTTCTATGCAGGACCGTATCTAAAGCTTTGCTGAAATCCAAGTAGATCACATCAAGCGCTCTTCCTTGATCCAATTCTCTAGTCACCCACTCAAAAAAATCAATCAGATTTGTCTGGCAGGACCTTTTGGTGAATCCATACTGCCTTGGGTCCAGCAACTTACCGGATTGTAGATAGTTCACTATCCTTTCTTTCAACAGCATCCTCATTAATTTTCCCACCACCAAGGTGAGGCTAACCGGCCTTGTAGTTTCCAGCCTCCTGTCTGCTACCACTCTTGTGAGGTAGGACCACCACCGCTCTTCTCCAGTCACACGTCATCACTCCTGTTTTCAGTGATCTGTTGAATAGGTCTTTCAGCTTCAACGGTGGGGGGAAGGAGAGGAAGGTGAATTGGATTCAGACAGCCAATGCTGGACCCTGACTTTTACAGTCCAGATTACTGATATGCAAACGTTATGGAAAAAGCACAGTCAGCAGCATTGTATGAATTATCAGGAAAGCTGATCACTCTGTAAAAATGTTGCTAGAAGTAGTTTTGTTATGAGTTTGACAGTTGTTTGGTCTTGATTGTTAATATAAACCTTAACATAAGGCTTGTGGGTAACCTGCATGGAGTGGCAGTTTCTATCCTTAACATAAGACTTGGGGGTAACCTGCATGGAGCGGCAGTTTCTACCCTTAACATAAGACTTGGGGGTAACCTGTATGGAGCAGCAGTTACTAGCATAAGAAACTTACTAGGCAGATTGGATGGACTATTTGGTCTTTTTCTGCCATCATTACTTTGTTACTATAACCCCATAAGAGGAGGTTTAAGGACAGAGATGGGTTTGATTAGAAGATAAGACAGGTGTCTGCATGGCTTGTGTTGCACTTCTTTGTATTTTGCCCTCCCTTAGCTTGTCCATTGTTCCAGATCTGTTGGGTGAGAGGATGAATGAGAGAGGATGTGAATGGATGCTTCTGTCCATCAGTCTTCTGTGTCAATAAGGGTCTCAAAAGAGCAGAGTGAGAACATTTGGTTGGAAAGAGAATCAACTACATAAGGGGATGAGAGATTGTGCATAAGTATGGGTGTGGAAGGTGTGAGAGGTGGAAAATATGAGTAGGTATAGAAGGCAAGAGAGGGAGAGGTATTGTGTCAGAAGGAAAGTGGAGGAAACAAAAAGACTGCCTTCTGTAGTGTGAGGAAATAGCAGTGGGGTAGAGGCAGAGGCACAACAGTCAGGCCAAAGTGGTACAGGAAGGACCCTACACTGCCCAGGTTAGCTCCAGTAGACACCAGATAAAGGAACCCGGCATAGCAGGAGAAGGAATGAATGGGAAGGGAAAGGGATGAGACAAAGAAGGCAGGGACCCCCAAAAGCATGGGCTTACTATCTGTCCAGGAGGTGGAGAACATTACAGAGGAGGAGAAAGAAGAAGGGAGCATGATGCAGGAGGAGGAGGAAGAGGAGAATAAGATGAAGGTTGGACCAGCTTCTACTGCCACTACAACCTGGTAAATGGATGGTGCTCCACTCACGAAGAAAATGACTGTCTGCTGGAGCTGATCCCAGGGAGCTACAGTGTGCTGTTTGGTAGAATCTCCTGAAGGAAATTCCTGGCAGCAAAGGAGGGCATTTAGAAGCATGTAGTATCAGACATCAGCAGTCTGAGTCACCACCTGGTCAATAAAACATTAAACATCACTATCGACTCAGGACATCCAGACATCAGGGCATCCAAGAAAAGAGTACCAAGATCCATGCCCATCAAAACAAGATAGGTGGTAGCCACATCTGTCCCATCAACCTCACACTGCTGAAGCAATGGCTCAAGGAAATCTTGGATATGGGCATCATTCTTGGCCTCCTAGAACCAATGGATACATCTGCAATAAATCAGGGAAGAGCAGATTAGAAGTGCACTGCAAAAGTTCACTAATGTTTCTTTGCAGAGTTGATGAGCTATCGAGCCTGTAAGATATCCATTGGGTTGGGGTGGGGGGAGGGGGGCAAGGGAAGACAAACCTGTGACTGAATCTTTTTAGAAGGATAGGGACTTGGAAGGGAGTAACAGATTTCAGGGGAGGGGAGTTGCAGGGTAGGGGCCTGGCCATAAATAAGCCTCACTTTTCTGAATCAAGCAAAGGGATGCATGTGCTCCAGCAAGACAACTTATTCATTTCTGTATTTTTTTTTACAAGTCCAACAGGTTCACTCATAGGACCATGCCAGTGGACCCTCATCGCTGCCATTGAGGGACAGGAATCAGAGCAGGCAGGCATTGGCCACATTCAGGAGGCTGAATTCTGCAAGGGGATTGGTCTTTTTCACTGACATGTGTCAGTAGAGGCAATTTGATGAGAATGGATTAAAATTATTTGAATTGAATGGTTTGATTATATACATTCTCTCTATATTGTTTTTCATTCACTTTGAAGCCACCCAACCACTAAGAAATGCCTTTGACGGTTAGTATAATTTTTCAAGCTCCATACCATCTGGAGGCCAAACATGACATTCTTTTTCTAATCTTAACAGAAATTGATATTAATGCTTGTGCCTTTGTAGGCATTATTACTTCTCTTTCCTATTCATTAATCACACGTTAGCAGTGCATGAACTTTTCCTCCAGCGAAACTGGACTTGTGTTGAGTTTGACCATGACACATATCGGTCCTGTACTATGATGATCAGCGTCTTCATTTCTGCAGAATAAATCGGCATGGATGGTGGGACCCACAGGCCTCCATCTCAATGATTTTTCGGTCTTTGCTTTGAAGAACTTTCTAGTATATCACTGAAAAGCATCAGAAACCAGGAGCCAGGCACTGCATGTAACTGTCTAAATTTTGGACATATTCTTTTCAGGTTTTTGGAAATGAAAATAATAAACCTGCATTTTTAAAGAACAAGAACAACTGTTGGAAGTCAGTTTCTCCTCCTCTAACATTTTAGGTGGGTTCTAGATATTTTTGGAAATCGAAAACCATCGAACAAAGATTATTTGAAAGCTTGGCAAGGACTATTACCTATAATCATTCCCACCACTGACCTCTCTGCAGTTTATGTTTTTGTGAACTCATCAAAAGTACCATACGATAGGCCTTCTGGTTACACTGAATAGGAAAATCAGATTTTTCTGTAGCCCTCTCAGGAAACAGAGCTCTCTCCCTGGTCCTAATTATGTTATTTCTGTAGTGAAGTATCGTTTTGTTGTCTAAGTCTAGTACAATGATTACAAAATGTAATTATCCCTAAGACAAGAGTAGTGACTAGAGGTAAAACATGACAGAAGTAGAACGGACCGGCAGGCACCATGTGAGAGTTTGCAATGGGTCCTTGTCCTGACCATCTGTGCCAGTAATATCATTCCAAGCACAGCAAGCCATGAAACAGAGGAAATGTTAATTCATGGCACCCTGCTGCTAAATTTGTAATTCTGTGCCTATGAGATACACTCAATATTAATCTGTGATTGTGGGAGGTGGATTGGAAGAGGAGAGGTCAGAAAAGTTAGCTGGTTTCTGAGAATTGGCTGCGTAAAGTAAATAAAGTGACTAATATTGTAAAGGGTTATTACTCAGCCGGTCGTGGCCTTAGTTGGAAGGAGGTCCATGAGAGTACTAAGGTTGCAGCACACTGAATCTACAGGAGAATGCATATAATATACCTTAGGTACTGAGCCAGCTCTTTCGCTGTGTCCAGGAAGGCGTAATTTGTATTGAGTTCAGCACCCTCAGTCGTTACAGTTACAATAAAATGCACGCCATTACAGTGCATATAACAGGACTGTAGCATGACTCTGTTCTTCTTGCCTGGATTTATTACTACGTAATTAGCTTTCATTTTTAAAATGTTTTGTTTTCATTTATTGCAGGCAATTTTCTAAATGGACCGCTCAGGTGCCAAGTCCAATTGTACTTTGCACCCCCCCCCCCCCCCTCCCCAGGTTTTGCACAAATTTTCAAAGGGAAAATTCTCTCCTTCTTTCCCATTGAAAATCTCTCACCTTAGTACAACTGTCCCACACTCTTTGCACTTTCTTTGTGTGTAGAGAACCCTGTGGGTTCCTATTAAAAGGAACCGTCCATCATATAGGGGAACAGAGCTAGCATTATTGGGAGGGTTTAGCTCCCTTAAGTGGGAGTCTGAGATAATGAGCTCCTAGCTTATATTATAAACCTCTGCCACCATCTTAGTGTGTGGATCCTTTAGTTGACCCTCTTACAGGCAGCATATCCCTTTGCTCCTCCAGTATGGTTTACTTTTCTAGGGAAGGATCCTCAAAACCTGACTGAAGTAAAAGGGAAAAAACAAAACAAAACAGGGTGCCTTTCCCTATGTTACCATGTCTATTTGAAAACCTTTTGTTAGGAGAAGAAGGAAGCTTTTTCCCAAACTTCCATCCTCTACTGTTTGTTTCCTTTTTCCTAAGTCCTTATTTTTGTTAGTTGCCTGAGTACCAGGGACTCAGATTTACCATTTTGAGGATGTGGTATCTCTGACAGAGAGAGAACCAAAAGAGCATCAATGTCCTTTTTGAAGAATAATAACCATTCATTCCCAGGAAGAAAGAGTGGGAGAAGTTAGAAGAAGATCAGTAGCACCCATCAGGTATATCCACAACCATTTCAATGAAATCAGCTGAGCAGAAAGAAGCATGAAAGTACCACCCAGGTATGAAACAAATGAGGGAGGAGAATATTGAATACTACAGTAAAGGTAAGAGAAATGGGACTGTGACACTAACTCAACTAAATTGGGATACCATCCTATTCACCAGCAATAGGAAGCTTAAAATCTAGTTTTGGAAAGGACAAGGTATATAAAATAAGTAATTGGAACTAGCTTTAGCCACTGAATAAAATGATTAGAAGTGTAAGGTCGCAAATCAGCAAACGTTTGAGCTGGAAACCACATAAGCTTCCAGCGTGATTATTAGTGCTGTTTATAATAGACTTCAATGTTCGTTAATGAACAATGCACAGGGCCTAGAAGAAAAAATCTCCCCCTCCCCAAACAGGGAATGTTTAGACACTCAGATTGTATTAAAATAAGGAGAGGATGTTTTTATTTGAGGTGGGGTCATTGGGGTCCTGCGCTGGGACACTAGCCCACGAGTAAGGTATGGGCTAAATGTGACTGGGAAATAGCACGAGCCTGTCTGAAAATGCAATGAGGGTGTGCTATGTCCTAATGCCACCCAGGACAAACCCCCAGGAACACCTCCTCTTAATCCAGCTAAAGGTAGGTGGGGTATGGAACCCCACACAGAATTTTAACTGAGGTAAGGCTGGGAAATTTCCATACAACCCTTTTCCCTGGTTTATTGGTATTTACTCGGGAAAATAACTTAAAACTTGTCCTCCTTCTGACATGTTGTACAATGCAAGGTGTACACCTTTTCTTAATGCAACATCTCTCGTTCCTGAGGCTCTCATTTTCCCAAGAGAAGCCCAAAGCCTTTTGCATTGTTGCTCGCACTCCAATACATATGAGAGCAGTGGCCCGCAGCCAGATCCCCGGTTTCATTCCTGGTAGTCCTGATGGCAAGTGGCAAGTGCTGGGTTTGATTCCATCCTGGCCTAGGCCTCTGCTCACCGGGTCGGCCAGGCCTGAGGGATACGGCGGAGGCAGCCTTCACGGCCCCTGGCCATCGCTCAAGGGAAACGTCTGCTGATAAGACCTAGGGTCTGAGTTGGCCACGTTCCAGAGCCAGGCACAATTTGTGGCCCCCGGCTGGATGGGTTAAATAGGAAGGGGGAATGTAAAAAGAGGGGAACCGGATCTCCCTAGAGCACAATAAGGGCTGGTTATGATTGAACTGGAAGTCAAGAAGGAGCAGGAGGAAGCTGTTGGGCCCAAAAATGTTGAAAACCATCAACCACCTACCCGATCTAGATTTCTGAGGATTTCAATTATTTCCACTTGAATGTCAAAACCTAGGCTTTTTTTTTTTTTCTCATATGGGCTTCCTTTTTGCTGTCAAGAACTTCAAACAAATGGAGGGGTTGAAGTCACTGAAATTTTTCTTTTGGCGGTCTTAGCTTTGCTTCCGTTAAAAAAATATATATATATAAACCCCTCTTCCAAATACTTCTATGTTTACAGTCATGGAATTTTTTGAACTTCCATTCAGCACATAGTAACCGACCCCCCCGGCTCTCCTGAAGCCTGATGGTTTTCCCCCACTCTCTAAAATGTATCAAAGCGTGCCTAAGAGGTCACTTGCAGTTTCTACCACAGCAGTTTCCCTCTGCAGAGAATCTATACATCAGTTCTCCCCTCACCTGTGAAACCCAATGCGCACAGCAGCAGAGTTATTCTATTACAAAATCAAGATTTATATGAACATGACAGGCTTAGCAGGGTTTTATTATGTGCATGGCGCCAATCCTCTCTTTTAACCTATTTGTAACATTTGCTCGGGAGCTTTTTATCATTCTTGACACCCCTCCATCTGTTCCCAGTCATTCAGGATCTGGGAGTCCTGTTTCACTGGACAGGGGTAGGTAACACAGAGTGAAATAGCTCTGTCCCAACAATCACCTCCCAGAATCCAGTCAATCTTTTCAGCACTTATTACTGGGGGGGTTTTGTGACCATAGATGCATAACTTTTTCTTTCCTCATGTGTATATATTATAATGTGGTTGCTGCCTATGCACCTTTCTCCAAAGCCTGGCGGGACAGGGTTGGGTCTATTTTCCTGCATTTCCGGAAGCACTTTGTGGCCAATATTAAAAAAAAAAAAAAAAAAAGCTGAGCTCCTAAATTTAGACCCCCTACATTAGGTCCATAAATTAGACACCTATTTTCAGTCAAATTTAGGCACCTACATTTTCAGCTGAAAAGTCACATCAATTTAGGCCTGCTATTAATTGCCCTAGATTTAGAATCCTAAATTAAGCGCCTAGTTCAGAAAATCAGTGCTAAGCTCCTAACTTTGTCCTCCCCCTGCCCTAACTCATCCCCTGTAGCCTCTCACTTTTTAGGATTCTAAATTTAGATTCCTGATCAAAATAAGAGTTTAAAAGTAAGCAACTCAGTCCTCTTACATTTTGAAAAGGGCCAATTTAGGGGGCCTTACTTTGAAAATGGGCCCTTTTATGATCAAATATCTAGCAAATAGGGATGTGCTTCTTCTCTCTGTAAAGCATGCTCCAAGGTCTTCACTCTTGAGTTAGGGCTGTCGATGGATGGGAGGGGATTGCAGAGTTCGAGAAGGAAGTTTTGAGGAGGGGTGTCATGCCATTGTGGTTTACTCTTATGGGAAAAGTTGGGCGTGCAGTAAGTGAAAGAGGAGGGAGAACCCTTTGTAGCGCACAGGATGTGATAATGCAAGAAATGAGGGGAGGAGCAGTAGCTTTCAGGATTTGTGTGCATTTGCTTGGATTTTCAGAAAAAAAAAACAAAAAACCCTACCTTTTTTCTTGCTAAGTCGCCTGTACAAAGCATCCACACTCGTACTTCATCTCAGAAAACCGAGCCTGGCGGAATGCCCTGATGAGGATGGAAATGAGCAGCCCGGTCGTTTATTATTCTTTTGCTTTTCCCAACAATCCACATGATGGGCTGTCCGACAAGAGCATCCAACACAAAGATAACACCAGCAGAAACAGCGTTCACGATCATGCAGTGAGCAAAAACATTACTCGGAACTGGCCAGCATTTTTCAAATTATTCAACGCGACCAAATGTGAAAAATATGTAGATAAATAAACCTCATGAGGTGGAGCTTGTCCGTGATCTGTTTATTGACATTGGAATTGCCTGTCAGTTGCTCTAATCTAGGAATAAGGCCTAACTCAGTACAGTAGGATTGAAGGGGGTAAGTGGAATTAGGACTACGGCTATACCATGTGATGGAGCCTGTACCAATCAGATTGCCTCATTTCAAAGCTCCATGATGACCCAGTGCCTTATAAAGACACACATTGGGGGCGATTTTTAGTGGGCTGCCTAGGTGAAAATCCTGCACCTGCGGACCTGGTAGGCAACTTTCAGAGAGAAACTACACCCGTAGTTTGCCCTTGAGGATTCATTTCTGCAGGTGCATGGGGCACAAAAGTCCCTATGGACTTTGCACCTCTTTTTTCGGCAGCTGGAGGAATGGGAGGGAAAGTTTCGTGCAGATCTGAAAATTGTATTCTGTACATTATTCCCCAGATGTAATTATACCTCCCGTTCCCCGGGAACACTTGTTTTTAATGGCGCTAAAAGTGAAGCACTGTTTGCCAGATTGAAAAGGGCAATGTTTAGTGGTAAGGTTAGAGGGGTCTGGGAAGGCCCCCACTCGGTTGTGGTGGTGGTGTTAGTGAGGGGGAAGAGGAGAGGGACCAGGAAGGCCCCATTTTAAGTTCTCTTTTTGTTTTCTTTCAATTTGTTTATGTTGGTTCAGCAAACAAACCAAAATAAATATTAAGGGGCAAATCTTCAAACTTATGCGAGGGCGCAGATTTGTTCGCGCAACCCGGCGCGAACAAATCTGCGCCCGATTTTATAACATGCGCGCGCAGCCGTGCATGTTATAAAATCCAGGGTCAGCGCGCACAGGGGGGGTGCACAATTGTGCAACCTGCGTGCGCCGAGCCGAGCAGCCTGCCTCCGTTCCCTCCGAGGCCGCTCCAAAATCGGAGCGGCCTTGGAGGGAACTTTTTTTTTTGTCGTCCCCCCCCCCACCTTTCCCTCCCTTCCCCTATCTAACCCACCCCCCAGCCCTAATTAACTCCCCCTACCTTATTTTGTGGAGTTACGCCTACCGCTGGCTCCCTGCCCCAGCACAGGCCATTGTGCCGGAGCACTCGGCCCCGCCCATGGACCACTGCCACGCCCCCGGACACGCCCCCGGCTAGCCCCTTATTCGAAGCCCCGGGACTTACGCGCGTCCCGGGGCTTGCACGTGCCACCGAGCCTATGCAAGATAGGCTCGGTGCGTGCAAAGGGAGGCAGGGGTAGGTTTTCGGGGGTTGCGCGCGTATCTTATGCTCGCAACCCTTTGAAAATCTACCCATAAATGAACTGAAACCCAAATTTAAAAAAACTCCTGAAGCAAAGATATTTGTGGGGCACATCCCTAATTTTCAGACAGGCCAACTTTCCTGGGTAAATCATTAGCCGGGTAAATGGCTTTGAAAATTGCCCTCGTTATGAAGCCAGAGTGACAAGGGCTACTGCAAGTTAAAAGTGCTGTAAGCAGGCACAATCTGGCTTATGCATGTTAATGATGTCTTTTATGCCTGTTAATTAGCTTGTGAGAGTCCTAATGCAAAAAACCTATGCTAATGAGGCAATGAGATGTAAAATCATGCAAAATAGCTCATTACCTATTAGCACAAATAAAAGTAACATATATTAAAACACACAAAAAAGAACACAAACTGTTTAGTGCAAAGAAATTATGATAATCACTTTACCATGTTAACTTTAACACTAGTATATCAACGCAAAATTCATTTGTGTGTCATAACATGGGCCATTAACACGAGTTAATTAACGTGCATTAATGATTAATGTTCGTGCACTTAGTGCACTGGCCTCTATGTGTGTTAGGAAGCACACAAAGACTAATTGAGTTTTATTATAACCATTATAGAATACCAAGGGTATTCAGCCAATCAGACTGCTCAATTGACTTCTAAAAGTCTTGCTACATCTTCAGCATTTTCAGTGCGACAGCCATTGGGCGACTGCATGGCAGGCTTCATGGGAACATTTTCTAAACAAATAAAAGAGCAATTTAATATGAATTACTAACAAATGTAAAATTCCTAGGTAGTTTATAATGTTAATTCTAGCTTTGGTGATGTAGCATGTGATATGTGGATAATACCACTGTAACCAAAGGTACACCAAAACCTTCACTTTCCTTTGATTGTTTTATCATTGTTGTGCCAAATGTGTGTGTGTGTGTGTTGACAGTCTCATGTAATGTGAGATACCGTCAACAGCATGTATTAACATAACATCCATTCCCTATAGGGCTTTATAGCTAGTGGAAAATTGATTTATGGTATTAAAAGTTTCAGCGTTTCGTCCATCTTTAGAGAGGCTCTAAGGCTCGGACTTCATGGGTCCAGTGGTATCCGTAGGGGCTTTAGCTCTGTCTGGATGTCCTGGTCTTAACGCCTGATGAAGAGCAAGGCTGACACAAGCCCCTGAGTTTGCGCGGCTCCATGCGGATTATTCAGTCAGATGAAATACAATGATACTTGAGAAGTTCCGGTCTTGCTATTTACTAGTTCAGACAGAGTTGCTGACTTATTTTGCAGGGCGATATCTGTGCAAGTGCAATGCTGCAATGGCAGGACCTGCCTGTCAGACTGGTTGACCTGATAGCTTCATTGTCAAATTTTGCTCGCCATGTTTCAAAAAGAGCAATTTTAAGTAGCCTGCATTGCTGCAAAGCAAGTGTCCGCGATGCCTTTCAAAGGGAAGACTGCCTCCAAGGGCACAAAAATGCCTGTGTAGTGCACACCTGCAGGCATCGGAAGAAGGGAGAAAACACCCTGCGTACATCTGAAAATTCCAACGTGCGCACTCAATCGTTTACTCACCCAACCCAAACATTTTCCTCCACCTGACTAAAAGCCCATGCTTTTCACTCAGGGCAATCTAGCCAGGTAACCACTTAGGGAATCAGCTAAATCCCTATGAAAGATGTCCTTAGAATCTTGTCAAAAGTTGATTATGTTCCAGCAGTTTGTTTGACAGCGCTAGACTCGGGGAATGCTAGCCTGTGTAGAATAAAAGCCTTGACACTCATCTGTGATCAGCTCGGATAACACAACCATGTCCTTATCCCCCTGACAATTAATGGCGCTGCAAGGCTGGGCCACTTGAGAACTGCTCAGATAAGCAAAACTGGACTTCACCCCCAAAAAGCACTAAAAAATAAATAGGAGCTTGTGTTTTCGACGGCTACTGGAACAACATCTGGATTCCATTTAAATAAACAGCTACCAGATAACCCACTGCATTTTGAAATCGCTGGCAAAAAAAAAGAAAGATACATTATTTATATGATACTGACCATATTCCATCATAACCTCACAAACGCCTGACTCAGTCGTCCGGATTTCTCACCAGTTCTCTTACCATCACATGCAATTCTCACAAACAAGGAAGCCTGTTATTATTATACAGAATTATGCTGGTATCACGTTCCCAAGGGGCAACATGCAGCTTCACGTGTATTCGGCATTTCTAAACAGCAGCGGCCCGTGTCTCCATTTCTCTGTGACATCAGGTTTCACATTCCTCACTGCACTGGCACTGCTTAGCACTGTCTTTAAATTGCGATGTTCAAAATAGGAACGTCGCACCAATATCTATGTTCTGCAGCAGCTTGGATGTCTTATTGGCAGCCATTTATTCCTACTTATGCAGGGCCACTTACTGTGTGGAACAATGTTACGTGGTTTCAACAATACTAGCAACAAAAACATACACCGTTAATACATTTAGCCTTTGAAACAAGGACAATCACAATCATTTCCCTCGGTTTTGATTGCATTTATTTATTTCATTCGTAAGGAGGTGCGTTTGAGAGCCACTGCCCTAGAGCAGAGAGAGGGGGGAAAATATGTTGGAGATATTCAAATACCATAAATGCAGATATATAATGCACAGAAAGCCAACAACGTGGCGTGGCAGACTGGCCTAATGGTTATGGCAGTAAGCTTTTCCCACAGGTGCTCCTTGTGCCCGTAGGCAAGTCATTTCACATTCCATTGCCTCAGGAACAACTTAGATTGTAAGTTTTTTTGAGCTCAGATTTGGAAATCCAAACTTGTCAGCGGAAAGTAAGTTATAGAACAAGGGGTCATGGTAAATCCTCAGCTCAGTGTGCAGCAGCAGTCAAAAATGCAACTAGAAAGTTGGAACTATTCATAAAGGAATAGAGAATACGATTGCATATACGTCTTTGTCACACTGTCTCCGTACAGAGCCCTGGTGCAACTGCATCTTGAGTAGTGCACATGGTTTTGGTTACCACACCTCCAAAACAATATAACAGAACTAGAAAAAGACAACCAAAATGTATTTATTTGATTTATATTCTGCTTTCTTGGCACTTCAAAGTGGATTACATTCAGGCACTGTAGATATGCAATGTCTCCCTTATGAGAATGGCTAAACTGGTTAAGGCTCTTGCTGTGGCTTCCTGCTTCAGAGTACATTGGGCTTATGGTTTCCAAACGTTTTCATTCAGGACCTGCAATAAAATAAAAAGTCTTCAAAAGCCAGACAAAAATACAAACAGGTTCACACAGATCAAATGCCATGAATGCAGTGCTGCAACTTTAACTTGTATGCTACCCTGCCCTGAGCTTTTCAGTCCCATAGCCAAGTGGCTACAATGAAGTTTTATCTTCTGACCCACTTCTGGTCTTCTGGGATCCTCTATTCTAGTGGTTCCCAACCCTGTCCTGGAGGACCCCCAGCCAGTCAGGTTTTCAGGAAATCTACAATGAACAGGCATGAGATAAATTTGCATGCACTGTCTCCATAGCATGCACATTTTATCTCATGCATATTCATTGTGGATATCCCTGAAAACCTGACTGGCTGGGGTCCTGGTCCTCTAGGGTAGGGTTGGGAACCTCTGCACTAGTCAGTGGGATGAGACCTACCTGGGGATTTTACTACATCATCTCAGCCAGTTTTTCACTTTTAGTCAATTTATATACAACTTAACCAATGACCTTCATATCTCAGTCATCCTCTGAGGAAATTTCTGGTGAAATATTTACATATACTACAAAATATAACAAATGTTCTGTTACCATTGAAACATTGATATGATCTTGTGGCATGCCAGTTTTATAAACAAAACATTAACTAATCTCATAATTAACTTAATTTCCTATTATTTATTTAGATTTGATTATCCGCTTTGTAGAAACCTTCTCAAAGTAGTACAATAAAAAATAGCCCGAAAAACAAAACAATTAAAATATATAATAACTCCATAGACAAAGCAGACTCTGATAGAATAGTAGGGTAAATCATAATTGAAGTTCAAGAGTATAAAACTACTTCAAGGTAATCCAATGGTCCATGTAGGATATCAAGTTGGAAAAGCCTCTTCAAATAGCCAAGATTTTACATTTTTTCTGAAACTCAAGTAAGCTGGCACTGTATGGATATCATAAGGAACTGTGCTCTCTAGATGACGGGTCACATAGCTAAAAGCTGTTTTATGTGTGATTTTTGTAATTTTACCTGTGATAGTGGAGAAACCTGAAGAAGACCTTGATGTAAAGAGCATAGATTTTGGTGGGTTCATAGAAGGACAGTAACATCTGAAGATACAGTGGATCTGAGTGATCCAGACACTTTCATCTGGAGAATTCTAAATTTGAGTCTCCATGAACCCAGGAGCAGTGAAACTCCCTCAAAATCAAAGTCATGTGATCTCTAGCTGATGCACAGGAATAATCATACGATCAGTGTGAGGAAGTTACAGTCATTGGAGAAGTCTCAGAGGTAAACCCTGCTAAAGAGTGAACAAAGGTCAACTCTACATGTTGGCAGGGCATGAACAGCCATTGCCAATTCCTTCCTAGGCAACATAAGAACATAAAAAGTGCCATGCTGGGTCAGACCAAAGATCTATTGAACCCAGCATTCGGTCTCCATATGAGCCCTTGGAGCGGCCTGGGACTGGGGTAGACCAGAGAACAGACCACACTGACTGCTTTTCACTGGTTTATTTTCAGACTCATATAACAGAACAGCAAACAGACAAGCAAACAGACAAGCAGCAAACAGACAAACAGCAAACAGACAAGCAAAAGACAAAACTTCCAAAACAGACACAGCACTTAATTACAGCTTCCTTCTTCTTCCTGGGGCCCTCTCTTCTCTCTCAGGGCCTCACCTTTTATCCCCTACCTCAGGGAAATGCCCCACCCGAAGATCCCCTTCCTATCTGTCTTAAGGTGGACCGGGCCAGATAGCTGGAGCCGGTCCCTTAAGGCAGTCTGAGGTTTTCTGTCATATACTCTATCACACTCCAATTGTGGCCAAGCTGGTCACAAATACCCAGCAGATCCTAAAGAATAGATACATTTAGGACTTTTCAGCTTGTAGAAGAGGCGACTGAGGGGGGATATGATAGAGGTGTTTAAAATCATGAGAGGTCTAGAACGGGTAGATGTGAATCGGTTATTTACTCTTTCGGATAGTAGAAAGACTAGGGGGCACTCCATGAAGTTAGCATGGGGCACATTTAAAACTAATCGGAGAGGACAAACACCAACAGAGGTTCAGTCAGCAGGTTTGGGTCGCTTCACGGCTCCTTATTGCCAAATATTGGAAAAGTGATCGTGTACCCACATTGGGAGAGGTAATCACGATGTTAAGATCACATAAGCGTCTGGATTATTTGACGGCAATCCGCCATAATAGAGTTAACTCCTTTGAGAAGATTTGGGGACACCTATCCCCGGCTTAGGGCGACAACGGGTCTCTCTCGTGAACATTTGAAACTTTAGGGTGTTTGGGCTCCTTCACATCACACCTCATCTTTCACATCACACCTCACCTATCACATTTTAAGCAATTTGTTTGTTCTGTTGCTCTCACTAGCTACTGGGCTGAGTCCAGACCATCAGACATTTTCTGTCGCCTTGCTTTGACTCCTTTTCTTGTATGTTTCTTTTTCGAGCTGAATTGGTACTGTCTCCGTGCGAAGTTGATACCATGTAATTACATGTTTTCTTACTAATGGGGGTCCGCTATTTACTATTTGTTGACCCCATGATAGCATTAATCTATAATGTAATACCGGAAGTTGGGGATTTTGGGGGGGGGGGGGGGAGAGGGGTGGAAAAAACCTATCAGTTTTGGAACTTGGGTACTGTTCTGATGTTTGTAGAGTATTTGTATCGTTGATGTTTGACCAGACCAGGCGGTGCTGGCTTTCTATTACCAGTGTATATTTGTTCCTTATGCTGATATGAAAATTAATAAACCTTTAATAACAAAAAATAAAACTAATCGGAGAAAGTTCTTTTTCACTCAACGCACAATTAAACTCTGGAATTTGTTGCCGGAGGATGTGGTTAGTGCAGTTAGTGTAGCTGTGTTTAAAAAAGGATTGGATAAGTTCTTGGAGGAGAAGTCCATTACCTGCTATTAAGTTCACTTAGAGAATAGCCACTGCCATTAGCAATGGTTACATGGAATAGACTTGGTGAAGCCTCATCTGGAGTATTGTGTTCAGTACTGGATATCGTATCTCAAGAGGGACAGAGACAGGATGGAGGTGGTCCAGAGAAGGGCGACAAAAATGGTGGGGGGGTCTCCATCAAATGACATATGAGGAGAGGTTGAAGGTCCTAAATATGTACACCCTGGAGGAGAGGAGGTGCAGGAGAGATATGATACAGACCTTCAGATTCCTGAAAGGTTTTAATGATGCACAATCAACAAACCTCCTTGGAAAGAAATTAGTAGAACTAGGGATCATTTATTTATTTATTTATTTTGTTTTATATACCGGCAACCGTTTGCACATCGTGCCGGTTTACAGATAACTTACAACCAAGAATATATAGGCAAAGCCTTTACAAGGAACAGTTTGTAACATAAATGCAGTAACATGGCAATTAACTAGATAAATAAGTAGGGGAGGGAAGGGTGGGGGTAGACAAGACAAAGGAGGGGGAGGGGAAAGGTGAAAATGGAAACATAAGGAAAAGATATGTACAGGGGTTCGAGGAACAATTAATATGTACACATGTTATATACAAAGGTTTTTTTTTTGGTTTTTTTTAGGTTTGTAGATCCTTGGAGGGGGTGGGTGTCGGGTGTAGGTCCTGAGGGGGGGTGTTGGTGAGTGGTGGTGGTCGGGTTAGGGTGTTAGTAGGAGATGATGATGATTGTGGGTATGCTTGGAGGAAGAGCCAGGTTTTGAGTTTCTTTTTGAAAGTGGGTGTGGAGGTTTCGGTGCGTAGGTCAAAAGGCATGGAGTTCCAAAGGGAAGGGTCTGCGAGGGAGAGGGCCCTATTGGTGGTGGAGATGAGTCTTGTGGATTTTATGGAAGGGGGAATAAGGGTTCCACGGAGAGAGGAGCGGGTGGGTCTTGTGGAGATGCGAGGGAGGGTCTTGTGGAGATGCGAGGGTGGGTCTTGTGGAGATGCGAGGGAGGAAGACTCAGAACAATCATCAGGAAATATTTCTTCTCAGAGAGGGAGGTGGATGCCTGGAATTCCCTTACGGAGGAGGTGGTGAAGACAAAAATGGTGAAAGAATTCAAAGGAGCATGGGATAAACACAGTGGATCCCTAAAGGCTAGAGGATGGGAATAAAGAAAAAAGTGCATGGGGGTAACTTACTGGTGTGGCAGTTACTACCCTTAACCAATAAGCCTTCATACTGTTGATACAACTCCAGTATTGCTCTCTGCTCCAATATTGCTCTCTGCTTTAATGGTAGGGGAAAGAGAAAAAAAGGGGAGTCAGAGTCAGACAGCAACCAACAAAGACACTGAATTTTAAGGTCTGGGAAAACAAATAAGAATGGGGTAACTTGCTGATGCAGCTGTTACTATCCTTAACCAATAAGCCTGATACTTTTGATGCTATCATAAGCTTCCAGAGCAAACTGGATATGGTCCTTTTCTGCCGTCATTTCTATGTTTCTATGTTTAAGACAGGCACAGGGCTGGATTGCAATTCACACATGCTATCAGCACCATATGTGTGATACATTTCGTGATACCGTGAGTCACACTGAGCAAAGAAGAGCATGGAGAAGAACAAGGAAGGCGATCTATTGTGTAGAGTACCAGGACTGCTTAATATTTGCAGAGCATATAGGAAGATAATTGACTTCATTCACTATCCACCTACTCCTTATTCTCATCCTTCCAGGTTACAGGGTAGAGATTTATACATACACAATGTCCGCCTACAATTCTTGATGCCCAATGAATTATCATATAGGGCGGAACATTGAGTTTCATGTTGCCATTTCTTGCAACTCTTTAATGTATACTAGAAAATAAATCATCGATACACATTGATAATGCAGATAAACATGGTTTGTTATCAAAATAGTCTAGATCTGTACTGGGTCACAATTTATCTCATTGGCATCAAAAAAGAGAAGTATGATAGTCATCATTTATTTAAATTTAAAGTTGTACAACAAATTAAAACAGCATTTAGAAAGGTAGCAGCCCATAAGCAACAGAGGCACATTAGGAAACACCGTGTCTCATGCAGTGTTTGTAGGCTATCTGCCTTCGTGTTTCCTATGGTTTATTTTCAAAGTGGAGAAAGAGCCTTGCCTAGTAGGCATTTTAACCTAAACAATATCAGTTTGAAGGCAAGGGGCATGCTCTTTGGAATATTTTTCCTAGTGTTTTGAAGTGTCCACTTAGAAAAGGGATTGTTCTGCGTTGGGATCAGTGCTCTTGGCCAGCCTCGGTAGCCCGCTGCATCCAGTCATATGGTATGGATTAGGCTCCTCTCTCACACTGTGTCAACTTGGGTGTTCTGAACACAGGCTGGGGTTTTTTTTCCCGGGGTCTTGGTTTTTGCTTTTTTAACGGCAGGAAGTGCCCCCACTCACACCACATGTGAAATCGTGTGGGAACAGTTCGGGGGGGGGGGGGGGGGGGGGGAGAGGGGAAATGAATGAAACGGTTTGACTAAACATGCAGCACTGTGGGTGGAGATAGAAGCACACGAAGAAAGAAAGAAAGGCTGGAGGCAGAGAGAGAAACTTATATACACATATATAGGCACTGGCTAGTTAATACAACTTTATAGGCCCAACCAACTAAACAGGCAAACAGACTGTGGGAGCAAGGGGAGTGAGTTGAAGTTTGCTCAGTGTAATGAACCCTGCATCCATTTTTAATACTTTACAATATTCCAGGCTGTTAAAGTGTGAGAGAGATTACAGCTGCTGCTTAATTTGTTCCAAATTTCCTGCCTGTCTCCGCGGACACGTAGAGGAAATGGGCCAGTAAATGTTTAATAGGTAATAGTTAACTGGACAATTAACAAGTGCTGTCACTCAGAAAATCCAGCCCTGTGTGTGTGTGTGCACGCGTGCGCGCACATCCACAGCTGAAGAATGAAGCCACCACTTTTACCCCTCTTGACTGACCGGCCTGCAGCCCGGCTGAAGACATGCACTGAAGCTGTAGCAGAACACTGCAAAGGACCAACGAGTCCATTTTTCAGAAACCCATTCAGCCGGCCATCTCAGCCGATCCTACTTGGCTAGATTTTTAGCTGAAAAGTTGAGTAAATCTAGCCGGACAAAACTTTCCTGGACAGATTTAGGTCTGCTATCTGTACGAGCAGAGTTAACTGGATAATTTAACCGGCTAGCACTGGAAATCAGCACTAACCATATAAGTTCCTTCCGCCGATGCTAGCCATACCACTAACCCTGTCCCTTTTTTTTAACCATTATTAGATAATAGACCACGTTACCAAATGTGCCAAAATATATTTTGTATAAACAACCCTGATTCGGGAGCAAAAATGCTTACACTGTATCGTGTTTCATTTCATTCTCTTAAAATAAATATGGGATTTGTAACCCATTATAAAGTGAATCGTCATCGCTAGAATTTTCTAATCATCGGGTTGGTTAGTTGAAAGTTCTTTTTGATCAAGTAAGCAAATGGCAATACCATAACTTCTTCTTTCAATTTTTTAACAATGTTCACTCTTCACTCAATGTGTTTCATGGCAAAGTATATCCACAAAAGTAAAATGAGAAACCACTTATCATGTTGCAGCGGCAGCTAACTCCTGTGCCGTGTCTGTAACGCCCGACTATGTAAAGCAGCTTGCGACTTGAAACTGCTTCAATAACGCCTGACACAGCGTGTGTTTTGTTGAAGGAACTTCATCAGGGGCTCGGGCTTCAAATTTTAGTGTTTCTCTATGAGTGGAACTCCTTCCGGTGCCTTGTCGCCGTGTCTGTAACGCCCGACTATAAAAAGCAGCTTGCGACTTGAAACTGCTTCAATATTTGAAGCCCGAGCCCCTGATGAAGTTCCTTCAACAAAACACACACTGTGTCGGGCGTTATTGAAGCAGTTTCAAGTCGCAAGCTGCTTTACATAGTCGGGCGTTACAGACACGGCACAGGAGTTAGCTGCCGCTGCAACATGATAAGTGGTTTCTCATTTTACTTTTGTGGATATACTTTGCCGTGAAACACATTGAGTGAAGAGTGAACATTGTTAAAAAATTGAAAGAAGAAGATATGGTATTGCCATTTGCTTACTTGATCAAAAAGAACTTTCAACTAACCAACCCGATGATTAGAAAATTCTAGCGGTGAGCGATTCACTTTATAATGGGTTACAAATTCCATATTCATTTTAAGTGAATGAAATGAAACACGATATAGTGTAAGCATTTTCGCTCCCGAATGAGGGTTGTTTATACAAAATATATTTTGGCACATTTGGTAACGTGGTCTATTATCTAATAATTGTCATATTATTACCACTGTTGACATCCAGTTTTCAAGAAATATACCTTTTTTTTTACCAGCTAACAAATGTGTGCACCTTGCTTATTTAGCTGATCGCTGGGGAGAAGTTTTAACCTATTAAGTTTTTTTTTTTGGCAACAAGGAGTAAACCACCACCTCTTTTCTTTTTGCGGGGAATAGAGAAAATATCGTAGATGTCAGTGGGGAGCTGATTAAGGAGGGAAATATCAGTGGGTTTAAGCCATGTTTCCGTTATGGTGCAGATTTCAGGTTTGGAATCGGTTAGGAGGTCGTGGATAAGGTGTGTTTTTTGTTTTTTTTTAAGAGATTGTGCATTGAAAAGGAGTAGAGAGATTAACTAACCAACTAACTCCCAAAGTTAGCCAATTGAAACATTTGAAAATCCAACTCCACGGATAAGATCTATGAAACAGATCTGCCTCTGCGATAGCTATTCGCCTGTAGTTACGGGGCTGGAGAGTATTTGCATAAAAGTGCTCTGTCTTTACCAGTGCACTGATCAAGGACTGGTCTGATGGGGATTATTCAAATGAAAAGTAGCCTGCATGGGAATGAGATTTCTAGGGCCTGGGTGAGAATTTGTAACCTGACCCTGCTGTGTTTCTGATAACAAAGTTATATTTCCGTACATCACTAGCATTGTTTCATAGGAATACCAAGTACAACGTGCAGTAGTAGATTTCCTCTTGAAAATTGCTATTAGCATCTCCAAGTCTAATCAAGTTGTACACATCTTCCTGTAAAAAACCAAAATGCTCTTTGCTAATCCTTGCCTAATGTGTTACATTTGCTAGTACTATTGAGTTCCTTCAGAGAAGCTTAGACATCTCTGTCAGCTCTCAGTATTCATCCAAACCAGTGGATACCACATGTCCTTTCAGGACAATGAAGTCCTTCTCTTCATGGTGCTGTTTCCCACTCATGTAAAACCTAGCCTTAAATTTAATGGGCATAATTCATTTTCAACAGATGATTTAATTTTTCTTGACCTGCTGCATGAGGGTCTCTTTGTTTAATGCTTTTATGCTTTTAACAAGCTTCTTTTATTCTCATCATAAATTATGATTATTGTTATCATTACTCTAACTTTATCGGTTGGAAAAGTATGAAAATGCAAACTAGGACCTCATTTGCTAAGCATTTTTTCTACAGACACAGAATGGGAAAAAAGCTTTAGTAAATCAGGCCCTTAGAAGGCAGGTGAGATTGAAGGTCAAAGTCAAGGTGGATAAAAGTTGGAGGTCACGGGACAAAAGACTTTCTTGAACGTAAGTCTTTACTATTGCTCTTGACTATACTCATGTTATCTCACACACAGGCTATTTGCAAATTATTATGCTATTTGTGTGATTATCTTTAGGCTCAGAACCCTACCAGTTATACAAAATACCAACCAATGGATGGGTTTCTTCGAAGGGATGTACAGTCCTTTTTAAAGAAAATGATTAATGCAACGAAATACCCGCATTTGGTTTAAAAATGGAGTAGAAAAATCACTCCAAAATTGTGTCATTTTTCATTGACTTTTAGAAAGTCAACCCCCCACCAAAAAAAAACCCTGAACGTCAACTTCCAGGCCTTCCCCAGAGTTCTCTTACCCTCTTCCTTAGATCTGCAAAGTAGAAAGGGGCAGGAGTGATCCCCAGTCACTCCAGCCCTACCAGATCCCGTTGCAAAAAAATGGTGCAGGCTGAGGGGCAACCAGTGCCATTTTCAAACTGGAATCCAGAGGGGCAGGAGAGATGGGGGGGGGGATCACTCCTGCCCTTTCCACTTTTTAGACCCAATGAAGGGGGTAGGAGACCTTTGGGGGAGATGGGAGGCTTACGAAGAAGGACAATTTTTCCGATTTAGCACCAAGAGGATGAGAGACAGGCAGTTTCTTCTTGTATTTATCTTTTGGGATTTTTTTGAATGCAATGTTTATTTAGATTCAAGTAACAACATTACCTGAAATAAACATTAAACTAACTGAAGCACGAATTTGAAAAACCTGAAATGCAGAAACGAAGCAAAACCAAATCATTTTCCTTGCACACCTCTTATAATTCTTCCTGTTGCCCTTATCAATTCTCCTTTCTTTTTTCTCTACAGATATTTAATGTTGCCATTTTTGGATCCTGTTATTATTTTTTATTAAGGCTACAGTGCCTATATTTAAGAATCTCTACCCTATGTGTTGCACGTCCCGGCCGTGTGGGTGCTGCGACCGGGCCTGCTCACCTCGCGCTGCCGTCCACAAGTGCTGGCCTGGCTGCTGCCGCTAACCCCCGGTGTTCCCGTCGCTCTCCACAGCCTGCCTCAGCGTCCTCATCCCTGCAGGCTTTGCAGTGGAGCTCCCGTCGGGGCTCCGCGTCTTCGGCCATCTCAGCCCCACCCCTAGGCACGCACGCGGCTGACGTTCATTCTTTTAAAGGGACAAGCGCAAGAAACCCGAGGGAGGCACGTTCAGATGACATCACCAGAGCCCTGTATATAAGGCAGAGCTCAGACTCCTGATCCCTGCCTGGGCAATCAGGTCGATACCATTGGTGTACTAGTTTACCTCCTTGTGTTCCAGTGTCTCCTTGTTCCAGCATCTCTGTGTTCCAGTGTCTCTCCGTTCCCAGTGGCTCCGTGTGTTCCTGTATCCTTCTCACGTAGTGCCTCTTCGGACTGACCTCTGGTACTGACCTCTGCCTGCCTGACCATTCTTCTGCCTGCTGTCCAGAACTGACCACTGCCTGCCTGACCATTCTCTTGCCTGCTGCCCAGAACTGACCACTGCCTGCCTGACCATTCTCTTGTCTGCCGCCTAGAACCGACCCTCGCTTGCCTTGACTACGCTCGGGCTGACTCTGGTATTGACTCCTGCTTTGGCTGACTTCTCCTGGACTGATACTCTGGCTCTGACTCTTGTGCTTCACTTGGACCCTCTCTTCTGGCCTACTGTGACTATCAGACCAACATGCTTGGAAACTGACCGCGGCTTCCACTTGACTAGACCCGCAGGCGTTGCCTGCCTCACCAGGAGTACCTTCCTGAACTGTTACCTCCCTGAGGTCTCTGGAGTTTCCAGTTCAGGTCTAGTCCATCCACTCTGCATCAGCCATGCACCCTTGCTCATGGTGGGCACACCCCTCTGCTACCTCTCCGGGAGACCTCCAGAGGCCCACCTAAGTCCAGGCAGTCTGGGTACCCAAGGGCTCAACCTGCGGAAACCCCGGACTGTTATTGGTGATGCTCCAGCTAGCCTCTTTCTCCTCGTGTGTTCCGCCTCCTGGTGGCAGGCGCTCTCTGGGTCTGACCAGAGGGCCGTACCAATCCTTTACCATGCCAAGGGTCCACCTCCAGCACAACAGGTTGCCAAGGCCATGGATTCGGTGGAGTCTCCTGCCTTGCAGGCCATCCCTGGTCTGGTCACTCATGTCCGAGAGCAACAACGGATCATGGAAGCGGCTTCATCTGTGGAAAAAATACGTTCTCATTTGGAGGAATCTGTTATGGCCAACCCAGGGGCTCTTGCCTACACTTTGCCCTCATGGGCACTGCTGACCCTCCCAGCTCCACCCTGTCTTAATGGGGATCCGTACCTTTGTCGAGGCTTCATGAATCAATGTTATATGCAGTTTTCACTGCAACCCTCGCTGTTTCCTGATGAAGCAACTAAGATCACATTCATCCTCTCGAGCCTTGAAGGGAAGGCCCTGGCATGGGCTTCCCCACTCTGAGAGCATTCTGATGCCATCCTTCGCCAGCTCCCTCAGTTCATCTCTGTCTTCTGACGTACCTTTGAGGACCCAGGCTGGCAGGTGGTCGCTGGCCACCACCTACTCCACCATCAAGGCTTGCACTTGCTCGCTGAATATACAATGGAGTTTAGAACACTAGCTACTAAGTTAGGTTGGCAAAAAAGACTGCTTGTGGGCACTCTACCTCAAGGGACTGTCTCTGGCCCTTAAAGATGAACTGGCCACCTGCGAGATCCCCGTATCTCTGGAAGACCTGATCTCCCTGGTCGGTAGAATTGACTACTGTCTCCGACAACGACATCAGGAGGTATGGGTCATCCGACCTCCTGCCCTACGATCATCCCATTCAGCAAGTCCTCAGTTAAAGGCCTTACCAGCAGCTCCTCAGTCACCCAAGGAGCCCATGCAAATCAATTGCAGCCGCTTGTCTCCAGAGGAATGTCTACGATGCAGAAAAGCATATTGCAGTTGTTCCGGACACCTACTTCAGACTTTCCCTGTGCGTCCAGGAAACTCCAAAGCCTGAACCCGGCGGGGGTCCCAAGCTTGGGCACTACTGTTTCTGGCCCTCAACTGTTGCTCCCTATCTCCATCCTTAGGGAGTCATGTTCTTTTGCAACCACCGCCCTCGTGGACACTGGGGCGAGTGGAAATTTTATTATGGAAGATATCGACAAGCTTCTCCAGACACAGGTCCAACCGCTTGAGGTATCACTCCGTATTGCCTTGATCCAAGGAGAGCATCTCCCCGGTCGTATCACTCACCAAACCATGACCATTTGCCTCACCGTTGGAACCCTCCATGACAAGGAGATCTCCCTCCTGATCCTGAAACGATCCATGCACCCCATAGTCTTTGGACATCCTTGGCTCCAGTTATATGCATCACTCTTCGACTGGCAATCCCTGCAACTAACTCAGTGGGGCCCTCAATGTCAAACCCACTGTTTACGGCAAGTGTCTCCATCTGTGACTGTTCTAAACTCTACAACCCTTCCTGGGTTACCTGCCCCATACTCGGAATTCAAGGATGTGTTCTCCAAACAAAACACAGATATCCTGCCTCCACTCCAAGAGTTTAACTGCCCCATAGAACTTCTACCTGGAACCATGCCTCCCAAGGGCAGAACCTATCCCCTTTTACTCCCTGAAACCCAAGCAATGTCAGCATACAACAAGGAAAATTTGGATAAAGGATTCATAAGACCCTCTAATTCCCCGGCAGGGGCCGGATTCTTCTTCGTAAAGAAGAAGGATGGCAGTTTAAGACCTTGTGTAGACTACAGAGGGTTGAACACAGAAACTTGTAAGGACCGTTATCCACTGCCAAGTCCTAGTGAGGTCCCAGACCACTGGGACTTAGGAGGTCAGAAGGAGCGAAGGGTGATGGAACTGACTGAGGTCGAGGCAGGCGGCAAGGACGGTAGCCAGGAACAAGCCGAAGTCAGGAGCCAGAGAGACAAGCAGAGGATCCGGATCCGGGAATCCGGAACTGGACAGAAACAGCGGATCCAAGACTGGAACAGAAGCTGCAAGCCCACACCTAGAGCAGGAGCCGAAGATCCAAACTGGAGCAGGAGCCAAAGATCCAGACAGGACAGGAACAGAGCACTGCAACAAGCAGGAACCTCGTTGCAAGGCGAATACAGGAAGCAGACGCCGGCTTAAATACAAGCCGGCGTCTGACGTCATTTTGTGGGCGGTCTGCGGTCTGGCGGGAAAAGCCCTTTAAATCGAGCTTCCCCACACGCGTGCGTGCCCATGCCCATGCCTGGAGGGGGAGGAGTCAGGTTCTGGGGCTCGGCGGCATCTCCCTCGTGGAGACGCCGCCGCGAGAAGGCCTGAGAAGGCCCAACAAGCCGTCACCCCGCGGAGCAGCCGAGAGACCAGGACGAGCCCGAACACCCTGAGAGCCCCGATGCTGCCGCCCCAAGACCGGAGGTAAGGACCCGGTCGCAAGGCTTGCGACCGGGACCACAACATTTAAAGCAAAACCCAGTATTTTAAACTGGACACGAAAAAGAACCAGGAAGCAATGTAGCAATTTCAAGGGAGGAGAAGTATTTTCTTGAAGCCACACAAGCAGCTGTGTTATGAACAAACTCTAACTTATGAAAGTGAGAGTGTGGCAAACCCGCATACAAGGAAATGCAGGAATCCAAGTGGCTTCCCTTGCTCTCTTTTCTTGATATCTGGGATTGGCATGAATTAGAGATCTATTACATGCAAATTTATTTCATGCATATTCAATCTGGATGTCCTGAAAATCTGATTGACTATGTAGTCACCAGGATAGGTTTGGGAAACTCTGGAATAAGCACTAACAATAGGGCACATTTGTTTTAAGGTTTGTCCAAGCCCATCGCCAAGCTAACCGGTGCCCTCGGCATCCAAGGCAGGGGGACCCCCCCCTCCAAACTTCCAGGTGGGGAGAAGGTATTCCTTCAAAGTTCTGGCTGGTAATGGAAAGGGGTGTTCCCCTCCGATCACTTGGGCACACACTACTGGCCAGCTGGAGTCCTCCACTGATAACACAATTGCTATTATGTGGTCTAGTTATCAGAGGGGCACCCAGCCGGCCGCAGCTATGTAACCACATCATCAGAGAGGAGTCCCTCCATGGCCAGGGCTTGCAATAGCAGCAGCATGGTTTGCTGGTCTCCCGCCCCCTGACAAGGCGAACTGAAGCCCCCTCCAGCCTGGGTCCCATCTCTACCAGCAATTCCACATGTTGCGGCTCCCGGCCGTAGCAGGCCTTGGCCAGTCCCCACTACCTGCTCCACCGCCAGCCTCCGCTGCAGCCCGGCGTGATCCTCTCCACAGCAGGCCGACCGTAGCCTACCGCATGGCCGCGAACGCCATCCTCCTCCGTCCAGTGGGGCTCTCCCTAGGTGCGTGCGGGAGGCTCTGCCCTTTAAAGGGGCTGCAGCGGGAAACCTTGGCCCGGCCCCAGGAGATGACATCACAAGGGAGGGGTATTTAAACCCCACAGCAGTCTTCAGTCCTTTGCCTTTGCAACAGGTTGTCTCCTCGGCGTGCTAGTTGCTGTTCCTGACATCTTCGTTCCTGTTCCTGCCTTGTTCCTGATCCTGATTCCGTTCCTGCTTCTGCTCCAGTCCTTGTGTTCCTGAGTCCTGCCCTGGCATTCCAGTTCTTGCTTTCCTGCCCATGCCTTTGTTCCAGTCTCCGATCTTCTCCTTGATTCTCAGGTCCTGTGACCCCGTCCTCGGCTTGATCTCCTGGTTTGACCTCGTCTCTGCTGTCTGCTGCCCATCTTGACCCTTGGCCTGGTACTTTGCTCTTGCCTGTCTGCTGCCTGCCCCAGATCTTTGGTTTGGACTCCGTTCCGGACCTTTGCTGCCAGCCCAGACCCAGACCTCTGACCCTGTCTTCATCCTCAGCTCCATCGTCTTCCACGAGGCACCTGCACCTAAGTCCTGGTGGCCCTGGCACCCAAGGGCTCAACCTGCAGGGAACGAGGGCTGGTATAGGTGAAGGTCCAGCCGGGTTGTCCTCACCAGCTCCACCTACCGGAGATGAGATCCATTGGGGGCAATCCCTCTGGTTACATCATCACTCGCTGCGGTCCAAGGGTCCACAACCATAACACCTCATCTCTACGTCTGTCCATTGGTAACTGCTGAGTGTGACATGACATGTAACTCCCGTTATATTGTACAAGCGTGTACTACCCTTCAGGAAATGAAAGCCTACAGTTTACCATGCTGATGTTAGAAAAACATTGTTTGCATCATGCTACTTTGGAGAGCAATCCCTGTGGTTTGTATTTACTTCCAACCGAAGGCTTTTAAAGTGCAAGATTATGTTGGACTGGCCCTATTCCATCATGCCAGAGGCTGAAAGACCCTTGCTAAGGATAATTACAGTGTTGGGAGGCTTAGTTGAGTCCTCTCTGGTTTTCCTCTTTCTAGACTTTTGATCCCATGCTTGCTTCACTGCTGTAAGCAGGGCCCCCTTTATCCCACCAGCGAAAGGGGCAGTGGTCAGGCCCCCCTCCCTCCCCACATAATGCAAGAATGACGTCTTAGGTTTCACCTTAATGTCAATTGAGAGTGACATTTTGAAACCTTCGACTCTACCAATATCATTGCGCTGACCAAGACTAAAAGCCAGACAAAAGCTGTAAGTATATGAAGAACAACAACCCTGTTTTATTAATTCCTTTTTCATTTTACCACAAATACATTTCATTTAGGAAAATGTATGGTATTTTCTTAAAAGGCAGAGTAAGAAAGGGGGTGGTGGGAGCAGTAACATGAATTTATATATGACCCAGGACCCATCATTGCGTTAGCACAGCTCTGAATGATGCCAAACCTTAAAAAGAGGGCAGCCCTGTGCTTGTTCTTCACCCCATCCAATCTGTGGCCTGTAGCAGCATCCTCAGTCCAGTCAAAGAGAAGCCAGGTTAGAACCTGCTTCAGACCACAGAGGATGATACCAGGAGAGGAGCAAAAAGCACTTTCCATGTAAATCTGTGAGTTGTGCATCACTAGCACTGCTAAGTGCAACAGCACTCCAAGGTGTGTTATCATTCCATGTCATGATTTGTTTCCAACTGTGCACAGTACATTTTCACTGTTCTGTTGCAGGAATCGCTAGTTGGTTCACACAGTTTCTGAAATTAAACAAAAAAACAAAACGGCTTCTGTGTAGAAAAGAGGTCAGAACAGAGAGCGTCCCAGTAATAACTGGAACCCAGAGTAACTAAAAATGGGTCTGTCTAGCAATGGCTTGCGTCTGGTTCATTGAACAAAAAGGTCTGGAAATGGAGAGGAAGTGCTAATGGTTTCCTCTTCCTGTGGCTGAAGAGCTTCCTGTTAAACCCTTAGGAGTCTCAAACAAAATAAGTAGGAGAGAAAAAAAACATAAAACCCGGCAACTCTTATCCCCAGCTCATTGCAGGCAGCAACTACATGCAGTTAATGCAAGGGGCTGAGGGGAATGGCTTTTAGGCAAGCTCCTTTTTCTGTTGGTTTTTGCAGTAATGGTTCAAATGCACTGGGTCTTAATCAGAATGGACTTTTCCCCAACCTGATCCCATGGAAGAAAAAAATCTATTTTGAACAAGACCCATAAAATTGTAAGTCAGGAGACCTCTGACTCTTTGTCTAATTGGAGAAGTCATTTTCTACTTAGTCCTCACAATATCAGTTCACTTTCTTGGGCTGTCCATGCCGGGGGGAAACCTTTACTTTCATTTTATTTTCTCTTTCATTTACAATATTTTATGTTTTGTTTCATATGTGCATTTCAGCGAGCGCTAAATCATTGCAACCCACGAAAAGGATTTAGCATTTACTAAAATCATTTAGCGAGCACCAAATAGTTTTTTGACGGTTTTGTTGTTCTCTGGTGTCGTTTCTGATGGGAAATGGCACAACATGAAAGAGCAAAGGTCATGCTTTCCCAGTTGCTAACAGCACATCCCTATCAGTTTGTAACTGGGTAATGCTAAGATTGCCCTTCTTTCAGGCCGATTCAGTAAACCGCGCGGGAGAGCCGGCACTCCGAGGCGAGCGCCCCTTCTCCCAACGCGCGCCCAGGCCACTCTCCTGGGCGTGCGATTCAGTATGCAAATGAGGGCCCGCGCTATTACCCCTTACTGTATAAGGGGTAACAATAACACGTCAAAAACGTGCGTCCAGACGGGGGCTAACGGTGCACTGGGCCTGAGTGCACCGTACTGAATCGGCCTGTAAGTCATGAAAATCAGGAAGGGAGAAATAGTCTGCAGTGTCCTCCACCCCAGAGTTGATGCTATAGCTAATTTTGAAATGCTATAGTGGTAGAGCACATAGAGACACTGTTTAAAGGCATCATAAATAATAATTAGAATAAAATGTTTAACGTATTCTGTGGAGTATTGTGTAGATGGAAAAGAAAGCACTGCAGAAGAGATTTTTTATTTAATATGAATTCTTAATCAGAATTTTAAAACAGTTTATCGTGAGCTGCACTATCAGTAGGGTCCTTTGTTTTCAGTTTAAACTGATTTTTACCCATAAATTTCTGGATATTTCCAAAACTGACACTTTGTTTAAACCAGTTTTCACCCTAATTTTAGGCTGATTAAAGATCAGTTTCAGAGCTTCAAGATGCAGCATCTGAAGGCCTCCAGTTACTATGGAAAGCCCAGTGCAGGCCAAAGCACCTGCAGGGTTTAGTCCTGCACCCCTCCAATGAAAGCGCTGGCCCTCTAGTGTCTCCGACGTGGCGTTTCAGGTCCCATCTCCACCTCCACTTCCCCCTACCCCTCTCTCTAAGCCCGCTGCAGCATTTCCCAGCAGGCTCCCTGGCCTTGCAAAAAGACGTGCAGTGCCATAGAGCAGGGGAGCCTCGGCAAGCCTGCTGCCAAAGGAGAAAGAAACCTGGAGCCCTCACTGGTAAGGATAAATGCTCCTGCAGTGGGGAAGGGGGAGAAAGAGGGGACGTTCTCATTGGGAGTGTGGGGGGAGAGAGAAGGACATGCTAGGCAGGGGATGGAGGAAGAGATAGGGATGCTGCTGAGTGGGAGAATCTGCTCAATAATGTTTTATTGCCCTGGCTTCTGTCCACAAAAATACACTCCGATATTTACCAAGAAAAAGGATGTCACGTTTTTCCACTGATTTTTTTTCTTTTTTTTTTTTTTTTTCATAGTAAATATTAAAGCCAAAGGAAATCAATATTAAACCAATGCATCAAAAATAATATTTATAACAATTTCCAAATTTTTATATCAAATGCAATTTTTATCAGTTATTCAAATTCAAATAATTCACATTATTCCACACATTTTTTTTTCATTCCACCAATTTCCGACTAACCTTATAATGTTAACATAAGGCCCACATAATATAATACAAAACAAACAATCATAGACAACACAAGACAAAAATAAACAAATATCCACAAAAAGATTTGAAAAGCTGAAACAGCTAAAACACTAGACACAAACCTAAAACCTTTTGGATACCCCAAAGGGCTTGATTGAAGAAGCTCATACATCCCAAAAATGCTATAGCAAGGGACTTGGAAGCACAAAACGTTCTATATCATATGCCCCAGAGATGCCTCACAATATGCTCCGGGCATGAACATGTATTCCTTATCCTACTGACAAAGTGATTGCAAAGATAGAAGCCACAAAACACCGTCCAACTGAAGATTTAACTCCACAAATGTTGTGCATTTCCCAACACGTTTCATCTATGTCATGGCTTCTTCAGCAGATACTTCATATAGCACAGCAGTTCTTTTTCATTATATCACCTTTGTATGGGTCCCGTGTATTCATCACCGAAAGCAAAACATTACAAACCTAAAACGAAACAAATAAATCTAAACTCCCACAGATATTGATTAAAGAACAAATACAAAACAAAATGACAATTACATCATATGCAGAGTTTCAAACTTCATTCAAACAAGGATCAGAATTTCTGATTCAAGTCTTACCACTCGACCAAATGCGATACTAGGCAGTGTTGAGTGCCATTTTAATTAATGAGACCAAAAATTAAAAACAACTAATCAAAACCCATCCTTCTAAAACCCCCAACTACTCAAGAACCAGATTCAACAAATACTTCCCTTTCACAAACATAACCAATCGGTGCCCACAACCAAACAATTCTCTGCCTTAACCATGTGTGATAATTCAAAAACACACAATAAAGAAAAAGAAAAAAATAGAGAAAGAAAAAATAAAACAAAACTTTATTTTTTTTAAATTTTTGAACCATAAGTACACACTTGCAACCATCAATCGACATACAAAACAAAAATCCTGTCATAATCAAAAACAGGAAAATATTCATAAAGAGGTAGATTTTTAAAAAGATGCACTGATTTTATAACATGCGCATGTCACCACGCGCATGTTATAAAATATGATACCCATGTGCACATGCGCGCCCAGGTCGCAACTCGCACGCGCAGGGTGGAATTTTTCAAAATATGCACAGCAATTTGATCAGGCCTTTGCCCAGTTGCCTCCCAGTCCGAGTCTTAATTGGAGTGGACTGGAGGGATCTTACCTATCCTCCACCAAGCCTTCCTTCCTTTTCCCCTCTCCACCCCGACTCTTAAACCCTACCTATCAATCCTATTTTTTTTTCCTGGGACAGTGCAAAATGGTGCTGTCCTGGCCAGCTCCCGTCTTGCCCACCCCTTTTCTTAACCCTGGCTCTTCCCTGCATATCTGCTGATACACGTGTGGCCGGGGCGTTTAGAAAACACGCTCAGCCCGGCCACGCGCGTATCTGCCAGGATTTGCATGTGTGGGGTTTTTTAAATTAGCCCGTTAATGAATAAAATATTCAAAGGAACATGGCCCATTCCACCTGATTATTCAGTTCAGACAGAATTAATGATTTCAATTCATAAATCCATCTCTGCTCACATTGCACCAATGAACGGTTAAGGTCACCTCCTTTTGAACTTCGTATCTAGCAAAGAACAAAAAAACAAATATCTTCTATTACATGGTTTTGTTCCAATCAGTGTGACATCAGAGGGGCCTCCATCTGACCACAACAAATGGTACTACAATGTTCCATTATTCTAAGTTTAACCGGTCACATAGTTTTTCCTACACAGAGGAGGTTGTATGGGCATTGGATAACATAAACTAGTTGAAATGATACACAAATAGTATTTGATCATAACATATAACATTATCCAGATGCACAAATGACCACCGAGATAAAGATAAAGGACAAACCTAACATTGGCTATAAGACTGATGTCCATTTCTCACATCATTAGTACGGGATTCCAAAAACGGTGATGATAAAAAATGGTCCCGTAAGTATGAGCACTCTGAAAAGCAAGAAAGAATACATGATTTGAAAAAATGTAGTCTGTATCAAATGCCAATGACACTTTATAATGTGAACAATCTGAGACGTACAAATGATATATGGTAGGACACTCACTGGACAGCGGAAGTCCTCATAGTTAACAAATCTCGGTTAATGTATAAAGTTTAATAACCATTTGTTTTGATTTTCTTGTCATAATAAACCATGACAAATTTCCGAGAAAAATGTTAACAATAATAACTGAAAATGAAGGTCCCTAAGTATCTGGCATAATTATTAACTGACTGCATTTTATTTCAGGATAGGGTGATCTGGTCCTCCTGGTTTTAACCCAGTGAATGCATGCATTTGTAGTTCTGGTTTAATCCAGGCAGGACTCCACCCCAAGCCCATATATGCAGTAGAGTAAAGCCAGGAGTACATCAACCTGTCTTGGAAAAAAACAGTGAAGCCAGATACTTTAGTATCAGTTGGTATTCCTCTTGTCACAGGTGTCTTCAGGGGGCATGTCCTGTTGTATTGGGCCTTTAAACATTAGCAATGCTCCTTTAGCTTCTCAGGGAGAAGAAAACAAGATGTAATAGAATGAATTAAGAACATAAGAATTTGCTATACTGGGTCAGACCGAGAGTCCAACAAGCTCAGTTTCCTGTTTCCAACAGTGGCCAGTCCAGGTTGTGGATAAGCAAATAAGTACATGTTCAAATTCCAGATCTAAATTAGGTGAGACAGAGGAACCCATGACGAAGCTTCCAAGATCCCACAAGGGCCAAGGCTATGGTCAAAGGTGCAGACTTTGGCTGCTGCTTGAAGTGTGCCCTGCACGGATGCTGAGGATCACAGTTGCATGAACAAACCAAGGCCCCTTTACTTCTTTCCACAGTTGGCACTCTCATGAAGTCTCTACTCTCTGGGGAATGCCATGCTGGAAAGTCTGCCTTCCAAATGCACCAAAGACTTGAGGAGTCTTGGGTACACAACACTAGGGATGTGAATCATTTATCTGACGATTGAAAATATCGGACGATCTCGTCAGATCGGACAATCTCGTCAGATATCGGGGGGTCCCCAATAGCGATAGGAAACCCCATGTTATGGGGTGGGGGTGGGAAGAAAAGGCACTTACAAAAACACAGCCCGACCCTTTTTAGTTCTTTAGTATCCCCCCACCCTCCGGACCCCTCCAACCCCCCCCCCCCAACTTTTTAAGTACCTGGTGGTCCAGTGGGGGTCCTGGGAGCGTTCTCCCGCTCTCAGGCCGTCGGCTGCCAGTAAACAAAATGGCGCCGATGACCCTTTGCCCTTAGCATGTGACAGGGTATCCGTGCCATTGGCCAGTACCTGTCACATGGTAGGAGCACTGGATGGCCCGCACCATTTTTAAAGATGGCGCCGGCCATCCATTGCTCCTACCATGTGACAGGGGCTGGCCAATGGCACAGATACCCTGTCACATACTAAGGGCAAAGGGTCATCGGCACCATTTTGTTTACTGGCAGCCGATGGCCCGAGAGCGGGAGAACACTCCCGAGAGCCCCACTGGACCACTAGGTCCTTCAGAAGTTTGGGGGGGGGGGGGTTGGAGGGGTCCAGAGGGTGGGGGGATACTAAAGAACTAATTTTAAAGGGTCGTGCTGTGTTTTTGGGTTATTGGCTCTGTGCAGCCGATAAAAAAAAACAATTGGACCACAGGAAAAATAATTTCCCAATAGTCCACGAATCCGAAACCGAAACCAATTCACAACTCTACACAATACAGCCTTTGTAATCATCACAATAATCAAAACTACCCATGTAAGTTTGCTATAAAAAAAAAAAAGTACCTGCACAAAAGGAGTGCAAATTTGTGTTGGCACTTTTTATGGAGCAATAGTCAAAGCAAAACATGAAAGTCCTCCCTGGGCTGAAATCCCTCCAAAAGCTACCCCTCTCCCAGTCATGAAAGGCCTTCTTGGGGTGAAGTCCACCCACACCTCCCAAATCAAGATCAAAGTCCTCCTAAGCCAATTGCCCCCCCCCCCCCCCCACCCCCACACATGGATCCACTTTCTTCTCTAGCAAGGCAATCCCTGCCTACCCTATCTAAAAGTTTCCAATTTATGAGGGAGCAAGAAAGAGCATGACTCCCTCTCATCCCACTGCCTCTGACAGGCAAAATGGTGCCTTGCAACCTCATGCTGGTCTTTATCCCTGCTATAGGTGTAGTTGAAGCTCCTAGAATGTGTTGTTGCAGACTGACCACCTGGATCCTGAGGAAATCTCCTCAATAAGGAGATTTCCTCAGGATCCAGGTGGTCAGTCTGCAACAACACATTCTAGGAGCTCCAACTACACTTTAGTTTGATGCAGACAATGAACCACAGGCCTACCAACTCTACTGCTGGAACCAAGGAAGTTAGGGTTACCAGATGACTCCAGATCCTCAGGGACGGGTTGATCCAGTCCTGGCTTTGTTCCATAAACTTGTAGTTCTGAGTCTCTTAAGGAAATCCCATGCATATAATGGGGAAAAATCAGGGCTGCCTCAACTTGTCCCTGATGATCTGGAGTCACCTGGCAACTGAAAGGAAATGATAATTCTCAAAATGCAAACTTGCAATTCCATGGGGCAAAAGAATCAAAGCTTAGCATTTGGGAATTTTTAAGTGATAGGTTGTTTCTCACCAGTCCTTCACTGATGAATAGAGAATTCACCTGAAATGGTCATGGGGTGTGTGAGCCTTTAGTGTTGCAGTGCAGTTGTTGCAGCCTCGAGAGGGAGCCCCCCCAAGGCCTATGCCGGCAGCTGGCAAACGCTTCCTATGACTAGGACAGTTGAAGCTTCACCTTTACCAGCCACCTCCTCTGCAGACTGAGCCCTTGGATTCTAGCAGCCGGCAGTCCCTAGGGCAGAGATGGTAGTTACGAGTCCAGAGACACACCAGAGACAAGGTAGACAGCAGGCTTCTGGAAATCAGAAAAGAACCAAGGTTGGGTAAGGCAATGAGTGAGAGCATTCAGGTCCAGGCTAGAGGTCTGATCCAGGCGGCAGGCAATTGTAGTCAGGTCCAAGCAGGAGGTCAAAATCCAGAGCAGCAAGCCGAGGAGTACATGGACACACAGGAGACACTGACAACAAGGACAAGGAAGGCAGACTGGACAGACTGGGCTGGAGGACATCTAGACAAGGCTGATATTAAGCCCCTCACCTCTGAACTGAAGCGGCTCTGGAATAGCCTCCAGAGGTATGCTGTTCCAAGGTCCCGGGATAGAACTTTCCGCAAATTTGGACTTTTTATAGGTCTCCTAGCTTGGATTTCTTGTGGCACTGGCTGATGACATCATATCCTCCATGAGTATATAAGGAACTCCTTTGCAACTAGCCAACGCCTCAGCCTCTGGTCTCCTGATGCCCTTGTGTTCCAGTGCATGTTGCTATCCTTGTCTTGTTCTTGCCCTAAGCCTTGTTCTGTGTTCCTTGTTTTGGTTCCTTTCTTCCTTGTCTTGTCCTACCATCCTCCATGCTCTGTTCCTTATCCAGTTCCTTGCCTGTCTGTCCTTGTTCCTGACCCTGCTTGTTCCCTTCCTTGTTTGTCCTTTTTGGTCTTGTCTGCCTGTTTGTATTGGACTTACTATCTGGATCCTGATCCTGGCCTGGCCCCTGACTTTCTGTTATCTGCTGTCCGCCCCAATCTCTGGTCTGTTATCTGTTCTTCTGCCTGCTGCCTGCCAAGAACCTTGCTCAGATTGGACTCTGATTCAGGATAGCCTCTGATTCAGTTCCAGTCCTGCCAGCCACCAGAACCCAAGGACTCAACCTGTGGGGAAAGCGCCTAGTATAGGCAAAGCTCCAGTCAGTCCCGTTTATGGGCTTCTCCACCAGCTGCCAGTGTGGGCCTAGCAAGATCACCCACTAAGTGGCACCAACCACACCACTGCCAAAAGGGTCCACTTTCTTCAACAGTGTTACAGCAGGAACTGGAAGCCAAGGAAAGGCTGTACTGGACTGGAAGGCAAGGCAGGAAGAAGAGGCAAGGCTGGACAAGGCTGGGCTGGAATACTAGACAAGGCAAGACTAGACAAGCTGTTTTCCAGCTTGTTTTCCAGGGGGTTTTCCAGGGGGTTTTCCAGGGGGTTCTGGACCTCCGCTGAACGATCTCCTGCAGTCGATCTCCTGCCGGCGCCATTTTCCGTACGGAAAACGATTCGCGGCAAGAAATCGCTCCCGGAACCCCGCTGGACTCCCAGAAACTTTTGGCCAGCTTGGGGGGGCCTCCTGACCCCCACAAGACTTGCCAAAAGTCCAGCGGGGGTCCGGAACGACCTCCTGCGTCGAATCGTTTTGTCTATGGCCGCCGCCATTTTGCGGCGGCCATTTTGGAAAATGGCGCCGGCTGAAGACAACAGGATTCAATTGAGGGGGCCGTTCCGGACCGTCGCCGTTCTGGACCACTGCTGGATCCCCAGGTAATTTAAAGCATTTGGGGGGGGGTTCGGGAGGGTGGGGGATTTAATTTAAAGGGTCAGGGGTGGGTTTTAGGGGTTTTAGTGTGCCGGCTCACGATTTTAACGATTTTCACGATAGTTTACACACCCAAACGGCAACAATACGATTCCCTCCCCCTCCCAGCCGAAATCGATCGTTAAGACGATCGAGGACACGATTCACATCTCTAGTAAGTACGGAGACCTGCAGGGACGTCCACGGGTTTGCCAAATGCAACATCGCCTTTGTACTACACATATCTTGTTACTTTAATTTCTGCATATGTCTCTGATAATAAATATGTGCAAAACAAAATCAGCAGGCAGCATGAACTGTCGGCACGTAGCCATTTCGTGAAGCCTGGACTTTGTCCATTGATCAAGTGTATATTAGTCACTTGATCAGTCAAAATAAATGTCTAGACAGTGACATTCTACTTTGTGAAAGCAAAACAGTGATTTTTTGAACCCTCCATGTCCCACAATGTTACTGTAGCATGGCTAATATTGCCAGGGGATGGGAAAATGAGGCGTTCTGAGCTGAATTCTATAAAATGTACTGAGAAAACAAAATCTGGGTGTTCCCATCACCATTTATTCAGCTGCTGGAGTTCCCGGCAATCTAGAAAAGATTCTTCACCTAACCATGGGAGTCTGAACTCAAAGCTTGGCCCCGGCTCAACTCATGAATGCAGAAGCCTATCCAGCTGGCCACATCAGGCGCTTCTGCCACATTAAAAATACGATAATGTCACCCGAACATTTAACTTGATTCAGGATTGATGTCTGTAGAATATTCATTACAAGCTAACACCCAGGTATACGTCACATCAAACTGTAATGAATTTACCATCATCTCAATCCCACTCACATTCCTGGCCCCATCCTGCTCAGTTCCTCCCTAAAAAGCTATTGGTCATGCCAGCTGCTTACGTACCACTGACATGTCCATCCTCTCTGATCTTTACACAATTCTTACATAGTTCTGTGTACAATTATACGGTATAGCTGTTTTTTCCTTCTGACAAATTTAGTCTTTCAATGTAACCTAAATATATGTTAGTTGTAGTAAATAAGTGTGAGCTAATAATAAATCATTATTTTCATTGCAGTGTGTTTATGGAGTCATCTTCTAACCCCATCTGTGACTTTCCTCCTCTAAAAGAGTATTGCTGACTAGTACTGTATGTCACTGATCACTGTAACGGAAATCTACGGTCTTCTCAGCATATTTGAACTCAAGTAGCAAAATCGGGCCAGTTCAACCCATCCATCCCTCTGGAGAAACGATAATATCCATGAAAATTTACCAATTGTGTCTAATCGAGGCGAAGGAAGAGCATGGCCTGTCATCTACCCTATTGTCAATATGTATGTTATGTTTGTTTTCTGATTTTTTTTTTATATGATTTTATTATTATGAGTTTGGAGTTTATGGCATATAAAAATATGTAAATAAACAAATACTGAAAATGACCAAGATCCAATAAAGGCGAGATCATGTTCAATAATGTCGGATTTGAAGAATGCTAGAAAATCCATGCAAGGACGTGGTTTTCATAACCTTCCTTCTTGTTGTGAGTAACAAAATGTAATACTTTAAAATCATGGCAGAAAAAATAAAACGGGTCTTTTTCTGGGTGATTTATAATTTCAAATGTAGAACCAAATAGTCAAGAGATTTTTTTATTTTTTGCACGTTATATCTCTTTTCTTTTTATATCTCTTATTTATATCTCTTTTTATATCTCTTATTTATATCTCTTTTTATATCTCTTATTCATATTTTATTTATCATCTGTTGGAGAGAAATCAAAATTCATTGCATTTAATAATTTTGGGATCCATCCCACAGTAATCTAGTCTTACATTTTTGAGTAAATGTAAGACTAGATTTTGGGTTTCCGTTTGTATATTTTATAGGCATGTTGAAGGATTCCTGATGGCAAGTTTGAGTGAAAAGGAATGGCCGGAAAGGTGACATGTCGGTCCCAAGCAACCTTCTCGGAATGCATTAGTCAGCATTTAAAATGACAAATTAGGAAAACGGTCAAAGCTGCTTTGTACATGACAGAAAGGTGGGAGGAAAAATGAAGAACGGAGAGATTTAGTCAACAACCAGTACAGATGGATAAATTGTTCCTCGTAAGTCATTTTACCCCGGTACATGCAGCAGGATGGGTCCCATCTGGACTCTACAGATAGTCAGTCTGGGGACCAAGGCTCCCTCAGAGGCCATGGCTGTGACTGAAGCCTAACCGCTTGGCTCCCCAGGGTCCTGTCAATCAGAGAAAGAGCTGGGAAGATGTGAGGGAGAATCAGAAAGGCCCTACAAGAAGGTCCAACATTAGATTTATTTATTTTTTTTTTTTTACATTTAACCCTTTTGGTAACTGAATTTCGTCTAGATCAATGTACAACTGGCAGCCCTTTGTGCCTTCTGGTACTGTGAACAGCAAACCCTTCCCTTTGGAAAGCAGGGAATATGTGTTCCACCATTCCCACAAGCTGGGGACTGATTAGTACATTTTTGAGAAAATAAGCCCTTTCTCCAGACTGATGAACCCTTAGGTCAGCTTTACTACTTGAGTTAAATGTGCTAACTATGGGGGTAATTTTCAAAGAAGTTACGCGCATAAATGTAACTACTATAATGGCAGTTTTCAAAAGCCATTGACTCGAGTAAAGTGCACTTACTGGAGTAAATCCTGTGGACAATTCAATGGCACATATTGTAGCAATTTTCAAAAGCCCACTTACTCAGGTACTCGAGTAGAACCCAGTTTTACGCGAGTAAATGCTTTTTAAAATCAGGCCCAGTACCTCCAGCACCTGAATGTAATCCGTTTTGAAGTACACTCACAAATAAAGATGAACCCCCCCAAAAATGGAGAAGATATAATAAGTTATGCCGAGGAACCACGGATACATCCAACATTGCGTCATGTAATTTAACATGGTCTTCAAATCACATGTGAAGCTAGAAATGTGAAATATGTTACCAATGTGCTTGTCCTTTAGTGCAGTGGTCCCCAACCCTGTCCTGGGGGCCCACCAGCCAGTCGGGTTTTCAGGATATCCACAACGAATATGCATGAGAGAACATTTGCATGTTATGGAGGCAGTGCATGCAAATTTTCTCTCATGCATATTCATTGTGGATATCTTGAAAACCCGACTGGCTGGTGGGCCCCCAGGACAGGGTTGGGGACCACGGCTTTAGTATATATTGGAAGTACTAAGCACATGATTTGCACTCGGATCCGGGAGCACCACATTTGCCTTAGAGCCAAAAAAGAACAGGCTCCAATTATGAGTCACTGTGTCCTCAAGAATCATTGATCTGAAAATCTACCCTGGGGGATCATTGATACAGTACTGTCTCCTAAACGGGGTGGTGAGGTACCTATTTTGAATTATAAAGAACAATGCTGGATATTCCAACTAAATACTGTTGACTCCCCATGGACTGAATGAAGAAACTGAAAGGCAATCTTTGATCTAATTCTTGATCTTATTAGTTTTTTCAATAGACAGATTTTGTGTTTCATTGATTCAGTAATTTTGAGCTGTTTGGCATTGATGATGTATTGGCATCACCTGACCTAAGTGACTCAGCTCTGAAGTATTTAAAATGACGTTAGGTGTGGTGTCTGTCAGTAGCAGTAGGGGTAATGATACGAGTCGGAAATTTACCCCAACGATGTCAAGAGAAATGCAGAACACGTCAGGTTGAATCTGATATGAAAAACTGCTGCGGACATTGATGCAAGTTTCACTAAAGATACGTTTCCCCACTATTATATGCAACATATATAACACAGAGCGTAATTGGCTCATTTTTACTTGCATTTTAAAAAAACATAAAAATAAAAGCTCGAAGTATGTGAGACCAGTGATTTGAAAAAACATATTTATTTATTTATTTATTTATTGCTTTTCTATACCAACGTTCGTTTGCACATCACATCGGTTTATAGAGAACTAAATAGGAACAAAAAATGGCATCGGAACAGAAATTACATCTCAAATTTCAAACATCTCAAAGTTTCAATCATATAGCATTTAGAGTGAATTTTGATTCGAGTTACAATGCATATATTGGTTTACTCTGCTATGGTTTTATGAAGGTCTCTTTACCTCCTTTTCTAAGTGGTGGGTCCTCAGCATACATTTTATCCACTTTGAGCTGTCATGAAAAGTGGAATCAGAGAAGTGATTCCTCCAGGCCAGAATCACTACCGTCCAAATGTTTGACTAAACCACCAAACATCTCAGGAACCGAATAAAAATGAGGGAGATTACAAGAACTCCGATCCCAGTGGATCCTTTGGCAAGTTTTAATTCTGTAGGTTTCTTGTACGCTTAGGCGTAGGCGGCATATATATAAATTCTACTTTCAAAAGGGATTTTACATTAAGGAGAAACACTTCATCAGCTAACGAGGCTAACCGAGTCATCATTCTGCAGGGGGACTTATGCTGGAGCCCAAGCTTAAAACTTGGCCCTTGTTGAATCAGAGAAATGCAGAATAAGAAGCATGCAAGGAATAAAAAAAGAAGAAAGCAAGATATTAACATTGTATGGGATTTTAGTGCCCACTGACAGCTGGAGTTTCTGTGGTTTGAGGAGAAAGCCAGGCCTGGAACCTATGAATGGCAGCGGCTCACATGATTGAGAGTCCTCCTGCGTGCCAGCGATTGGTCAGAGCAGGTTTTGAGGGGGGGGGGGGGGGGGGGGGGTTGGGCCAGGGCCACAACAGGCACCATTTGCAAAGCAGAGTAATGTCGCTGATGCAGCGCTTCAGAGCACCTGGCACTGGTTTGGGCTCCCTGTGTCCAGCATCAGCCCTGTGGGAACGAAAGATACACAAAGACATGCATGAAATGGAAAGGCAAGTGGCGTTAATGCATGGCAATCAACGTTGTCCTGTACAGTGTCAGTTGCATGCATGGTCATTTTGGGATTAACTGCTACATTTACATTTAAAATGTAGAATCTGATTCCTCCAAAAAATCTGAAGATAATGACTGTTTTCTTGTTATTCACCATCCAGCGCCCACTTTTTCTTTTTGAGCTGGAAACATGATACAAAAAAAAAAAAAAGCAACAAAGGTAGGGGGGAAAGGGTGGGGGAGGGAAGGGAAGGTGGGGGGGGGGGGGTAAGGAAGTTCCCTCCAAAGCCGCTCAGATTAGAGCAGCCTGGGAGGGAACAGGGGAAGGCAGCGGGGCTCAGATAGGGCTCGGCGCGTGCAAGGTGACTTCATCAATCTAACCCTATCCCAACCATTTGTAGCAATTTATACAGGCAACCCAATGGGAACATAACCTCTCTGCCAGTCACACAGCCTCTAATGCTGCTAGATTGATGAAGTCTTTTTAATTTATAATGTTTTTGTGTTTTGTTGTAAATTAATCTGATTCCCCTGTTGCCGAAACATTGTCAATGTCGGGAGTTCTGTGGGGATAATTGTGGAGCATAGAAAAGGAAATGGTTTGATCTTAAAAAGATAGAAGATAAGTATAGTGAAAAATGTTTTAGATAGTAGTTTTTTTAGATTGAGTAATACAATGAAGTTGATCAAGATTCAGAGTTAGTACTGTTTTATATGGCAGTGGTATATGACGTGAACGGAGTGCTCCAATATATGATACTGGTTGAAGCCCATTGCGAGCAAGAGCCTATGGATTATTTTGCATAGAGCACTACTTTTTCTGATACTAACTTCCCATTAGTTAGGTTATTAATATATTTTCCTCGTTGGTTGTTTTTTTTTGTGATAAAATTGGTGTGTCCATGTGCGCACACCGGTAAACAAGCTCACTTGTGCACGGGTCTTAAATTTTACTTCTATGTCAACTTGATTAATAGCAGTTAATGGACTTCTCTTCCAAGAATTTATCCAATCCTTTTTTAATCCAAGCTACATTAACTGCCCTAACCACATCCTCTGGCAACAAATTCCAGAGTTTAATTGTGCGTTGAAAAATAATTTTTTCCGATTAGTTTTAAATGTTCTACTTGCTAACTCCATAGAGTGCCTCCTAGTCCTTGTATTATCTGAAAGAGTAAATAACCGATTCACATTTAACCTTTCTAGACCTCTCATGATTTTAAAGACCTCTATCATATCCCCCCTCCAAGCTGAACAGCCCTAACCTCTTCAGCCTTTCCTCATAGGGGAGCTGTTCCATCCCCTTTATCATTTTCGTCTCCCTTCTCTGTAACATTCACCTTGACACCTGTGACCACTCTAATTCTTTAGGAAGCTCCCCTGGAGCTGGATCATAGGATCTGGTTGGTGAGGAGTGACTGTGATGTCATAAGTGACATGACTCAGGCAGCATGAGCACTGCACACCCCTGGCAACTGCTCCTAATGCTGGTCTTTTCTCAATCATTTCTAATTGACTTGTGCCTGATTGTAAGCTCTGCTGAGCAGGGACTGTCTCTTATGTATTGTTTGTACAGTGCTGTATACATTCGATAGTGCTATAGAAATGTTAAGTAATAGTAGTAGTAGTTGATTTCTCTATGCATACATGAACCAGTTGACACAAAACTACTGTGGATTACACATTTTCTCCCAGCTACGGAAAACAAAAGCTGCAGACAATTTGGCAATGATTGGCAATAACAATTTGGCAGTGATGTGTCCTTACCAGGAAGGTAACTATAAAACCTAGAGAAAATACACAAATATTGGTAAACAAGCTGCTTCTTTAAAACCCACGGCATACTGTATGTAGAAAGGAAGAAAAGAAGATAGCTTATTACTGACTGCAAAAAGGCAAAAAAAAAAGGTTTATTTTAATCAAACTCCTTTCCATATCTTTATCTTTGAATGCATGTATGTATATCAGCCGAACCAGCTGGCTAACTGGAATAATCCCTGCAACCCAACACTAGAGATTAAAAATCAAAAAAAGATACCGTGATTAAAACCTCGGTCTTAGCCTGCTTTGATGTCTCTGGCAGGACAGGTTTTGCCCCTAACATTTCAGGCAATCTTTTTGTGTCAGCCGAGGAGCAGTTATTATCCCTATAAGATGTCAAGGTAAACACCGGAGTCGGCTCGTGAATTCTGCCTTGGCAGGGTTGGTTTATTAGTTCCTGTCAGAGGGCAGCGATGTTGTGTGCGTGGAAGGGTTTGAAGCCAGGAGTGACAGCGCTGATGGGGGGAATGTGGTCTGATTTATTATTTTCTAGTAACCTGCAGCGTCCTCGGAGTAGGGCATCTTCTCAGTGCTCTGGCCGGTGTGACACAGGCTAGCGTTTCGTATGTACAGCTGCGGAGTGACCTTGCTCAAACCCCCAGCGGCGCCAGGACTTCTCCCTTCCCCTCTCCAGCTGTCTCTGGGCAGCCTCGCCGATTGGTCCGGGGGATGAGCTTTTTGGAGTTTTTAATTTTATTCTTTTATTTATTTATTTATTTATTTATGGTGGTAAAGAGTCTACTCTGAGCAAAGCAGGTCTTTTCCTTCCAGTATGCCAGCATGCAGGCTAGGTGCTCCAGCTACCCCAGTACAACAGGTTTGTTTGACGAATAATATTCATCTATTTTGCATCCCGCCTAGAACGGCTAGTGCTGCGATTAGTGGGCTATAAGCAATTTTTAAATGAACGCGCTTCTCACACTCCATCCAACCATTACTTCCCGCGCTGCTTCTACGTTTCCACCCAAGTCGAGTGTCTGAAACGCACGCAGAGAGGCCAGGACCCTTGCCCGGGCCCGTCCTCTGCTTCAGATTATATGATGCATCAACAATTGTTCGAACACTTCAGCCAATATTCACCAATATATATATCTTAATTAAATCAAGTGAAATTGTGTCAAAACGTGTGAATTTCTTGAAATGCAGTGTGCCTTGTAAAAATAAATAAATAAAATAAAACAGCCTAGTGAACAAATTGATTTTGAAGGGAAAATAAATGAGAATGGATTTTTGTTGCAGGGAAGGAAGGTAATCCATGCGCGGGGGTTCATTTGATTAGTGGAGAGGTAGTAAAATCTTCCTCCAAGGTTAGAAATTTAGGAGTGATGTCTGAAGATGAACTGTCTTTCCAGTCTCATATCTCTAATCTGAATAGGTCTACTTTTTTTTTTTTTTTTTTTTAATTGCGTCAGTTAAGGAGGTTCAGAAATGTGTGTGAGTCCTTTCGAACAGTGGTTCAGACAGTTGGTTTGTCCTGTTTGGGATTACTGTAATGGGGGTTTTACTCGGTATTTCCGATTCGGTTGTGCCGTGTCATCAGATAATGCAAAATATGGCAGCGAGGCTGATCTTTTCCTGTCCCCGGTGAACCAGTGCCCAACCTTTATTAATACGGTTACATTGGTTGCCAATTAAGGAACGAATCCAATTTAAGATCTTGGTTTTGATGTTTAAGCTTAGGCAAGGTTCTGGGCCAGGTTAGCTGCTTAAACCTCATGTGCCCAATAGGAGTTTATGTTCGGGACAAGGAGGTTGCTTCCTTGTTCCCACAGTTCAAGAGGTACGTACAGTTAGATGCAGGAAGACAGTAATTTCCATAAGGAGCCCTGAGTTATGGAATTCTGTCCCCCTAGATATTAGGATGGAATCAAATCATTTGACTTTTTGGAAAAGGGTGAAAGTCAGGCTGTTCCCGGGGTGGGGGAGGGGTGAGGATGATCTGATTTGTTTTTCTCTTATTCTGATGTGGGTGAGCGTGATGTCGAAGATTTTAATGATTTTATATTGTTTTTATTGCGTTTTTATTACTGCGTATTTGATTGTGTTGTGCACCGTTCTGGTCAGCTTTTTGCTGAGAGTACGGCGTCTAAAAGCTGGAAATAAATAAATAATATATTAAAAGTTTGAATGGAGCAGAGAATATATATCCATTTTAAACCTGCACTGCCAGCTGGATTCTTTGAAATATGCCTTTTCCGAATTTGGTCTTATTCCTGTCTTTCCTTTCATTTGTATTTTGCTTAAAATATTACTCTTCTTAGATGTTTTGGAACAAGATCACAGACTTGTGTGCTTTGGGAAGTTACAGAACAGAATACCCAGCACACTTTATATCAAATGGCCTTTCAAAACCCAAATCATACATACATTTTAAAAACATCATCATGGATTATTAGCTGGTCTATGTAATCAGGAGGTTTGAATGGCAGTTGGTCACTTAGCTGTACAACATGGCGTCACCGGTTATTTTAATTCCTTATTAAGAGCCTAACTTTCAAACCTATCTGTGTGTGGTAGAGCATTTACCAGCATAAGTGCAAAGATTAATGCTAGCATTTTCTGAACTGTGTGGCGGGAGCTGCACAGTTTATAAATTGCCAAGTAATTCTGCTCCAAAAGGACTTACAAAAGCCTCAATCTATGCGAATATTTCCAGTGCAATGTAAGCACTTACTTTCCCTACCTATTTTATAAACACCCGTGCGTATATGCTAGAGGCATAAAAAATATAACATGTATGAGTCATAGACAGGCATTCTGAAAATGTAGAGAGCCTAAAGGACCTTCTTCCATTTGTCACAGGGGACCAGAGGGAGTATTATTATGACTGGGTTTTAGGTTCCCCATGCAGGAGCCTGAGATGGTGAACTCTGCCGCCATCTTAGGCTGTGAACGTTTCAGTTATCCCTTGCAGGGGAAGATGTCATCAGTCTTCTTAGCTTATTTAGGAAAGGACCCTTGGGCCTCTGAGTATGGAAAGGTACACAGGGTGCCTTTGCCTAACCTTGATATCTCCTTTTGGAAACCTTTTGCTTTTGGAGGAGGAAGCTGTTCCACTTTTCCTTCTCTATTTTTGCTTTCTCTTAATAAAGAGATTTTAGTTTTACAACAATTATAGCTCAGGCACTTAGTTGAATACCATCCAGAAAAGGGGTGTCTCTCCACCGTAGAGCATGAGGATACAGTTTTGAGATTGTGCCTCTTTCTTCCCGTTTCCTGCAGTTTTGAGATAGCGCCTCTGTTACACTTGGGCAGTGATCCGGTGTAGTGAACACCACCTTCAAGAGTGACTCCAGGTGGAGAGAGACAGGGATAACTGGAAGGTTTCTAAGGAGAGAAGTGTTGTGGCAGGAGTGTATGGAGCTGGGTGATGGCTGGTAAATGGAGCAGAGTACAGGCTGGGACAAAGTCCAAGTCCAGGCTGGGTCTAGGCAGGCGGCAGGCAAACAGCGTCAAGGTCCAGGCTGGGTCGGGGCTGGCGGCAGGCAAGCAGAGTCAGAGTCCAGGCTGGGTCAGGGCAGGCGGCAGGCAAGCAGAGTCAGAGTCCAGGCTGGGTCAGGGCAGGCGGCAGGCAAGCAGAGTCAGAGTCCAGGTAGGGTCAAGGCACCTAGTAGCAAGGTAGAGAGCCCAAAGGCCACACACACGCGGCAGGGCAGAGGGCCTGAAGGCCACACACACACATGGCAGGGCTAAGGGCCCGATGACCACACACACACGGCAGGGCAGAGAGCCTGAAGGCCACACGCACAGCAAGGCAAGGCAGGGCAGAAGGCCCGAAGGCCACACACACACGGCAGGACAGAGACAAGGCCGAAAGGCCTGAAGGCCACACGCACAGCAAGGCAAGGCAGGGCAGAAGGCCCGAAGGCCACACACACAGCAAGGCAAGGCAAGGCAGAAGGACCGAAGGCCACACGCACAGCAAGGCAAGGCAGAAGGCCACACACAGCAAGGCTAGGGCAGGAAGTCCAAGAGAGCTCGATGCCGAAGCACTCGAGTTTAGGGTAGGCAGGGCTATAAGGGAACCTCCAGGACATAGAGCAGGTGGATTGGGCCAGCCAGGAGAGCCTGCTCTAGAAGGACCCCTGGTGGTGAGGTGGATGCATAGCAGCCATAGCCGTAACAGTACCCCCCCCTCAAGACCTCCCCCTCCTCCTGGGTCCCAACTCTGCAGGGGGTACAGCACGAAAAAGTCCAACCCTTCCCTGGGGTACAATGGCAGGTTCATTCTCCTTCTGAGGAGAAGTGATGAACTCTACCCTTCCTGGGGCGGCAAAGCAGTCTTAAACCCCTCCTTGGGTGACCAGGTAGTCTCAAACCCCTCCCGGGGCGACAGCAGGGCGGTGGGCTCGGACCCCTCCCAGGGCGGCAGCAGGACCAGTTCGGACCCCTCCAGGGACAGCAGCAGCAGGACCGATTCAGCAGGTTCAGATGGCTGAATAACAAAGTCTGTCAGCAGGACCAGTTCGGACCCCTCCGGGGGCAGCAGCAGGACTGGTTTGGACCCCTCCCGGGACGGCAGCAGGACCGGTTCGGAACCCTCCGGGGACGGCAGCAGGACCGGTTCAGCAGGTTCAGACAGCTGAATAACAAAGTCTGTCAGCAGGACCGGTTCGGACCCCTCTGGGGACGGCAGCAGGACAGGTTCGGACCCCTCCGGGGATGGTAGCAGGACTGGGTCAGCAGGTTCAGACGGCTGAGTAACAAAGTCTGTCAGTAGGACCAGTTTGCACCCCTCCAGGGGTGGCAGCAGGACTGGTTTGGACCCCTCCGGGGGCGGCAGCAGGACCAGTTCGGACCCCTCCGGGGGCGGCAGCAGGACCAGTTCGGCAGGCTCAGACGGCTGAGTAACAATGTCTGTCAGCAGGACCAGTTCGGACCCCTCCGGGGGCGGCAGCGGGACTGGTTCTGACCCCTCCGGGGACGGCAGCAGGACCGGTTTGGACCCCTCCGGGGACGGCAGCAGGACCGGTTCAGCCTGCAGGGTAATGGAGTCTGTTACAGATTGTTCACCAGTGGTGGATGTACTTGTGATGGAACAAATGGAGGATAAAGGCTGGACAGCAAAGGACTTGGTGAACAGAGCTGGATTCTTAAAGCCTAGCTCACAATTCTCCGGTTCAGAAGTGTGGACATGCAGCTTGTTAAAGGAACAGGCAGCTCTGGAACGTCTTAAAACGCAGTTCATTAGTTGTCTCTGAGCTGCAGCTGAGGGAAGCAGAGCTCTGCTAGGCTTAATCAGCTTTCTCTGTTTAAGAGAAACCTGTTCCTGAGGCTCTAGCATGGGTGTCACAGAAGCCTTCCTGAGCAGGTAAGTCCTAGGATTTTCTGGGAAAAAACTTGTTCTTTTATGAAAAGGTTTCTGCAGGGTTTCATGAAGTAATGTCTTAGAATTCACTATCCACAAACCGTCAACAGAAACGTCTGTCTTAGTTGAGCCAGAAGCAGAATACCGGTTAGTAGAGCTGACTGTCTTTTCTAATGAAACAGCTGGTCCTGGAGCTGAGCAACAGGGGCAAGGTTTGCCTGGTGGTAACAGACAAGGAATACAGGAGCATTTCCACCATCCTGGTTTTGGAGTCAGACAATTTAAACATTCCTGATAAATGGACACATTCTTTTTATGACATTTGCTGCAAGACCAGTGTTCTTGATCTGTGAGCTGACAAGCTAAACGGTTCTGATAACTGGGATAGTTCAAGGTCTGGCAAGGAGCACAGATATCAAATCTTTGAGACTGAGGCATGATGTGAGAAGTAAAAACAATTTTCTCACCGGTAGACACAAGTTCAATCTCTCTCTCTGGAGGGTGGCTTCGGCGTACTGTTACGCTTGGGCAGTGATCCGGTGTAGTGAACACCACCTTCAAGAGTGACTCCAGGTGGAGAGAGGCAGGGATAACTGGAAGGTTTCTAAGGAGAGAAGAGTTGCGGCAGGAGTGTATGGAGCTGGGTGATGGCTGGTAAATGGAGCAGAGTACAGGCTGGGACAAAGTCCAAGTCCAGGCTGGGTCTAGGCAGGCGGCAGGCAAACAGCGTCAAGGTCCAGGCTGGGTCAGGGCTGGCGGCAGGCAAGCAGAGTCAGAGTCCAGGCTGGGTCAGGGCAGGCGGCAGGCAAGCAGAGTCAGAGTCCAGGCAGGGTCAAGGCACCTAGTAGCAAGGTAGAGAGCCCAAAGGCCACACACACACACACGGCAGGGCAGAGGGCCCGAAGGCCACACACGCGGCAGGGCAGAGGGCCTGAAGGCCACACACACACACACACACACACACGGCAGGGCAGAGGGCCCGAAGGCCACACACACGGCAGGGCAGAAGGCCCGAAGGCCACACACACACGGCAGGACAGAGGGCCCGAAGGCCACACACACACACGGCAGAAGGCCCGAAGGCCACACACACACGGCAGGGCAGAAGGCCCGAAGGCCACACACACACACACACGGCAGGACAGAGGGCCCGAAGGCCACACACACACACGGCAGAAGGCCCGAAGGCCACACACACACGGCAGGACAGAGGGCCCGAAGGCCACACACAAGGCAGGGCAGAGGGCCCGAAGGCCACACACACACACGGCAGGGAAGAGGGCCCGAAGGCCACACACACACACAGCAGGGCAGAAGGCCCGAAGGCCACACGCACAGCAAGGCAAGGCAGGGCAGAAGACCCGAAGGCCACACGCACAGCAAGGCAAAGCAGGGCAGAAGGCCCGAAGGCCACACGCACAGCAAGGCAAGGCAAGGCAGAAGGCCCGAAGGCCACACGCACAGCAAGGCAAGGCAGAAGGCCACACACAGCAAGGCTAGGGCAGGAAGCCCAAGAGAGCTCAATGCTGAAGCACTCGAGTTTAGGGTAGGCAGGGCTATAAGGGAATCTCCAGGACATAGAGCAGGTGGATTGGGCCAGCCAGGAGAGCCTGCTCTAGAAGGACCCCTGGTGGTGAGGCGGATGCATAGCAGCCATAGCCGTAACAGCCTCTTCTTCCCGTTTCTTGCAGTTTTGAGATAGCGCCTCTTTCTTCACGTTTCTTGCAGTTTTGAGATAGCGTCTTTTTCTTCCTGTTTCTTGCACAGTTTTGAGATAGCGCCTCTTTCTTCACGTTTTTGCAGTTTGAGATAGCGCCTCTTTCTTCACGTTTCTTGCAGTTTTGAGATAGCGTCTCTTTCTTCCTGTTTCTTGCACAGTTTTGAGATAGCGCCTCTTTCTTCACGTTTCTTGCAGTTTTGAGATAGCGTCTCTTTCTTCCTGTTTCTTGCAGTTTTGAGATAGCGTCTCTTTCTTCCTGTTTCTTCCACAGTTTTGAGATAGCGCCTCTTTCTTCACGTTTTTGCAGTTTGAGATAGCACCTCTTTCTTCCTGTTTTTGCAGTTTTGAGATAGCGCCTCTTTCTTCACGTTTTTGCAGTTTTGAGATAGTGCCTCTTTCTTCCCGTTTCTTGCACAGTTTTGAGATAGCGCCTCTTTCTTCCCGTTTCTTGCACAGTTTTGAGAGAGCGCCTCTTTCTTCCCGTTTCTTGCACAGTTTTGAGATAGAGCCTCTTTCTTCACGTTTTTGCCATTTTGAGATAGCGCCTCTTCTTCCCGTTTCTTGCAGTTTGAGATAGCGCCTCTTTCTTCCCGTTTCTTGCACAGTTTTGAGATAGTGCCTCTTTCTTCCCGTTTCTTGCACAGTTTTGAGATAGAGCCTCTTTCTTCACGTTTTTGCAGTTTGAGATAGCGCCTCTTTCTTCCCGTTTCATGCACAGTTTTGAGATAGCGCCTCTTTCTTCCTGTTTCTTGCACAGTTTTGAGATAGCGCCTCTTTCTTCACGTTTTTGCAGTTTGAGATAGCGCCTCTTTCTTCCCGTTTCTTGCACAGTTTTGAGATAGCGCCTCTTTCTTCACGTTTTTGCAGTTTGAGATAGCGCCTCTTTCTTCCCGTTTCTTGCAGTTTGAGATAGCGCCTCTTTCTTCCCGTTTCTTGCAGTTTTGAGATAGCGCCTCTTTCTTCACGTTTTTGCAGTTTGAGATAGCGCCTCTTTCTTCCTGTTTCTTGCAGTTTGAGATAGCGCCTCTTTCTTCCCATTTCATGCACAGTTTTGAGATAGCGCCTCTTTCTTCCTGTTTCTTGCACAGTTTTGAGATAGCGCCTCTTTCTTCACATTTTTGCAGTTTGAGATAGCGCCTCTTTCTTCCCGTTTCTTGCACAGTTTTGAGATAGCGCCTCTTTCTTCCCGTTTCTTGCAGTTTGAGATAGCGCCTCTTCTCGTTTCTTGCAGTTTGAGATAGCGCCTCTTTCTTCTTGTTTCTTGCAGTTTTGACATAGCGCCTCTTCTCGTTTCTTGCAGTTTTGACATAGCGCCTCTTCTCGTTTCTTGCAGTTTGAGATAGCGTCTCTTTCTTCCTGTTTCTTGCAGTTTTGACATAGCGCCTCTTCTCGTTTCTTGCAGTTTGAGATAGCGCCTCTTTCTTCCCGTTTCTTGCAGTTTTGAGATAGCGCCTCTTTCTTCCCGTTTTTGCAGTTTGAGATAGCGCCTCTTTCTTCCCGTTTTTGCAGTTTTGAGATAGCGCCTCTTCTCATTTCTTGCAGTTTTGAGACAGCGTCTCTTTCTTCCCTTTTCATGCAGTTTTGAGATTGATCCTCTTTTTTCCCGTTTTTGCAGTTTTGAGATAGCGCCTCTTCTTCCTGTTTCTTGCAGTTTTGAGATAGCGCCTCTTTCTTCACGTTTTTGCAGTTTTGAGATAGCGCCTCTTTCTTCCCGTTTCTTGCACAGTTTTGAGATAGTGCCTCTTTCTTCCCGTTTCTTGCACAGTTTTGAGAGAGCGCCTCTTTCTTCCCGTTTCTTGCACAGTTTTGAGATAGAGCCTCTTTCTTCACGTTTTTGCCATTTTGAGATAGCGCCTCTTCTTCCCGTGTCTTGCAGTTTTGAGATAGCGCCTCTTTCTTCCCGTTTCTTGCACAGTTTTGAGATAGTGCCTCTTTCTTCCCGTTTCTTGCACAGTTTTGAGATAGAGCCTCTTTCTTCACGTTTTTGCAGTTTTGAGATAGCGCCACTTTCTTCTCCTTTCTTGCACAGTTTTGAGATCATGTTTCTTTCTCCCCAGGTTGTTTTTTTTTACCTCCCACTCCTTTGGGCTTCCCAATCTACACCAACCAGGGCTCATATCTGGCACTATGAGTCTTCATTCATAACTACCCAGGGATTTCTGACTGTTTATCTACCTATTCCAATTATTTTGAATCTTTTGGGAACCCTGCTACTAGGTATCACTATTTCAGGCATGGACAACTTCGATCCTATCCATAATGAATATGCATGAGCTAGATCTGCATACTATGAAGGCAGTGCATGCAAATCTATCATATTCATTGCGGATATCCTAAAAACTAGGCCTCTCTGTGGCACTCCAAGACGTGCATTGGCTGCCCCTCCACTATTGCATGACGACTATGACTCTCCCCCACCCCCCCAGCTGTGTACACTGCTTCCACAGCATCTCCAGCCGTGGCTGGCACCCACCCGAGGATCAAACCAGGGACTTTTCACATGGCAGGAGACAGTACTTACTGACTAGGCCAGCCTCTTTCTCAGTTTTTGACTCCCTACAACTACAGGATGGGGAAAGAAAACAAAGACCTGTTGAAAAAGTGCTAGGAAGTGGGGGATGGGTCATTTCTACAGTTCCTTAATTTACTACATTCAGGCAATGTCCTCCACTGTGATTTCTTTCTTTTTTTTTTTTTTTTTTGCAAAGTTCTTGGATTGCATGAATTTTTTTCCTTTGATTTTGTTTTTCCTTCCTGAAGTTGCAGGAAATTGAAAACCGGGGCAGAAGACATTCTTTTTTTTTTTTTTTTTTTCAAAATTGTGCAAACAAGCAGTCTTTACAGGCATTTAAATGCAGTTTTAAGTCTGCGACTGGAAAAGCTTTGAATAGGACCCAGGAGAGGGGTGTGTGTGTGTGTGTGGTGTTCTACTGCACGCTGTCACACCACGCCTAGGTTGACTACCGACTGCAGATCATACGCCCTTGGAATGGCGATATCAAATAATCACACCACACCCACCTGTGTCTTAGCGCTTAATTACCGTGCTTCATATCAAGTGACATCCTGCTTCTGAAAGAGCTTCCACACAAATAGAAAAAGGCACTGTACTCGTTATTAATGACTTGAGAACTGATACCCTTGTTACGGTTTATGTTTTCTGGAGCGGGGGTGTGAGACTGCATTTAAGAAAATGACACATTTAATAGGATTAGAGAAGTAATGTTGTTTGTGACTGATTCTGGAGCTGCTGCCAATCCAGGCGCGTTCAACTTCTGCCAGACACCTAGCATGGGAGAATGACCTGCTTCTGACCTTGTCTGGGAATCCCACATATTTTAAAATCTTCATATCCATAACTGTTTTCTCCCTTTGTCAGAGTAGGCACTCCACCCCTAAAGGGTTAACCGGTCTTACCTGCAGACACATCACATGTGGCATGGCCCGGTGCATATGTACAGCTGATAGGGGTCAGACTGTTTGCCACGCCATGGCTTGAAAAACTCAAGGAAACATAATCCTTATCCCTCGCTATCAGGCCGATACAGTAAAGGCACGCGGAAAACGGGTGCTCATCAGTGCTCAGCGCCCAGGAGAGGTGGCAGGGTGCGCGATACAATATTTAGATGAGGGAGGTCACGCTAAAAAGGAGGCACTAGGGACAATTGCACGCCCCTAGTGCCTCTTTGGCAGCAGACGCCCAGGAGAGGTGGCTGTCAGTGGGTTCGGAAAACGGCAGGTCATTAATTGAGCGAGCCTTTTCCTTACCTGACCGTGGCACACGTTTGTTTTTGAGTTTTTTTTACTATTTTTTTTTAATCTTTTAGTTCCTCTGGCTTAATATCACCACAATATTAAGTCAGAGGATGTACAGAAAAGCAGTATTTTCTGCTTTTCTGTACACTTTTTTGGACTGCTAAGAAATTAACGCCTGCTCTGGGCATAAGGGGTAAAAGGGGTTGTGGACACTCGTCAAATAATGTGCTCAGCTGAGTGTGCTGTATTGTATCGGCCTGTAACATTGATTAGAAAAAACACAAAAGTTTAAAGTTAGAACATCCAGTCATGTTTTCATCTTGAAGTTAGGAGGAGGGATCCAGTCAGACCAGGCATTACTATGGAAGTTTATTTTTCAAGTTGTTTATTAGTATTTCCTGATATTCTATTATTATTACTATTCGGAGTGCTAGCATGTAGTTAAACAAAAGTCTAATATACATGCACCATGTTTATTTTGCCTGCCAGACTGATATGTTATACTAGCATAAGGTCCCATCAAAAATGACAGGGGAAAAAAAGCTATTCACACACCTACCTTCATTCCACTGACTTCTCCTCCTTCCTCCCCCTCACCCCCCCCCCCCCCCCATGCCTCCGGGAACGCCCCTGATTCTCAGCAATGGAAAATCCACACGCGGTGAAGCTCCATGTGCACATCTGCCAGCAGACACAAATATGGTTATAACATAGTCCAAACTCCGTCAACCAGGACCTTTCTCCGACAGCATGAATAATTACCTATTTCCTATTGCAGTTACGGTTCGATTTCTCTTCACATCGTCATTAGTCAGTGTATCTTCATACCGCAGAGATATTGGAGTTTGGGTTAACGATTTTGTTTAAAGAATTTGTGAAAATTCTTCTTGTACAACAATTAATGTGGAGTCGGATGAAGATATTTTTCCGTATATATGAGATGATTAGATATTCATGGGAAGGTTGAATGTTGGTGTGGATACCATTACAACTGTTGGAAGAGTCAGTACTGCGGGATATTGAGATTCCCTTGTGAGGGAAGCAAGATAGTTGAATAATAGTATGAAAGATAACCCCTGAAGAAGCTAATGTGCGAAACAAGGTCCTTGTCGGGGATAACCTTTTTGATGTACAATTGAAGGGGATTACCTATTTGATGTATAATTGCATGTGGGATAATTTGATAGTAGCTCCCGTTCAATGCGGGGTGATTTTAAAAAATTGACAAAGAAAATATCTTGTGTGTAAAAACAATATCTCAGTATCCCTGTATGCTGAACTTGTGTTTATAATATTGGGTTGTAATTTATGGTTTTGGGATAAGTGCAATATTGTAGGGAATATTTAGGTAATAGGGTGAATGTGTGAATGAATGTTAGCATATTTTAAAGTTGGGGTACTTATTGTTGGTACATTATGTGGAAAATTGGGTAGTTTGGGTATCCACATATGTTAAGAAAAATTACATTTTTTAAATCATTGATGTCATATTTAAATTGTGTATGTATTTAGTCTGTGAAAACAATGTATGTTTGAGAATAAAAAAAATTTATATATTATATAAAATATTATTTATGTGGTTGGATGTATGAAACATATGTCTTATATAATAGACGATTGATAAGTATACACATCTATGTCCTCTTTATGATATATGAACAAATAAAACACGGAATTTTCTTGCATATGCTGTCAAGGATCAATAACACCTATGCACACATATACTAAGGATAGGATAAAACAAATCTAACTTAGCTAGGGTCACAATAAAAGATCCAAACAGAGACACTAATCTAAGAGCCAAAGGCTTCTTTCCAGAATTTTAAGTGAGGTTCTGTCCTCGAATCTTATGGTAGCAAATTCCAGAGTGAATGAGCTACATAACTAATCACTGAATGGGGGTGGAGGGAGCAATGTTAAGAAGATCAAACTGAGAGGAACAATAATAACTTCTGCTAAATATATAGGACAACGCCTTGGGTCTAAATCCATGAGAACAGGTTCAAATGTTGGTGCCTCTATGCTAGCCCATCTAGCATGTAACAAAGTAAATGACAACAGAAAAAGATCAATTAGTTTATCCAGTCTGCCAAGTTATTCCTGTCTAAATGGCTAAGGATATATCCCAGCTGCCAGCTGTAGACCACTTGTAGGATAGCGCTCCTTACTCAGTCAGTTTCTGATTTCTTCTTCGTATGCCTCTTGGGTACGTGAGTATAGAGGATCCCATACCTACTCTAACAGCCAGTCCTTCCTTCCATGTCTTATATCCAAGCATTTTATTATTTATTTATTTTATTTAACTGCTTTTTTATACCAATATTCGAATGAACATCATATCGGTTTACATCAAAAAACAAAAGGTGGAAAATACAAAGAACGGGGAGGGGGGAGAGGGACAACAAGTGTAACATGTTGCAACAATGGAGAGAGGCTGTTGCCCGATTATCTGATCTCCTAGGTCTCACTGGCCTTACTAGACAATACCCATTTACCACCAATATGCTGGTGCAGAGACTAGGGAGTCTTCACTGATGGCCCTAGTCCCCAGCCCTTGGTTAGCAGCAAAGGTCGTACCATTCTATAGAGCTCCTCTCCCAGAGGATGTCTGGAGTGGAGTGCCTTGGTAGGCATGGGGTGAGGGGGCTCGTCCATGTTAAATGCGGCAGTGTAGATTTGATTGTGAAGGAGGAGGAGCTGTTTCACTGGGCTCTCCAACAGGCGATACAGTAACCTGCCCTTGGACGCGCGTTTTCCCTTACCCCTTATTCAGTAAGGGGCGGAAAACGCGCGTCCAACCCGCGGCACCTAATAGGGCCCTCAACATGCAAATGCATGTTGAGGGCCCTATTAGGTATGCCCGCACGATACAGGAAGTAAAATGTGCAGCCAAGCCGCACATTTTACTTTAAGAAATTAGCGCCTACCCAAAAATAGGCGCTAGTTTCTGCCGGCACCGGGAAAGTGCACAGAAAAGCAGTAAAAACTGCATGTTGAGGGCGCTATTAGGTAACGCGCGTCCAATGACAGGCTAACAGTGCGCTCCGTCGGAGCGTACTGTACTGTCTCGGCCTGTATATTTATTGCACCTATTAATTCTTTTGAAATTAATCACAGTAAATTTTAATATGAACACCCATCCAGAGAGTCCAGCCTGGTTTGAAAGTGTACATGTCCCGATGAGCTATGGTAATGCACACACATAGGAGATCAATAATGCCTGGATCAAGAAGGTTAACATTTTCCCAACAGAAAACAATCCACCCCTTGAGGATAGAAGATTTGGGGAAAGGGCAAAGAAGGTAGCCCCAAAAGAAATTATTTTGTGTGCCCTTAGCCTGATAGTCAAATCCATTGAGAAATGAGCATTGTAGCCAGGGCCTGTGGAAGGGTATTAGGCACACTTAGGTGAACCTTCAACCCTATGCCCCCTCTCCATTAACTTTCAGACTTACTGGACCCTTGGGCCAAGGCAGAAGTAGTGCAACCTGCAGGGAGGAGCCCTGCAGGTTCCACCGTCAGCAAGCGGACACTGACAGAGCAGAGGCCAGCTGGAGCTTTGCCTCTACAAGCCCTCATTCCCCTTGGGTTCAGGGCTGGTGCAAGGGTAATAGGTGCCCTAAGTGACTTCTACCTTGTGCCTGCCACTCCCCTCCCCCACCCCCCCCGTTCACTCTGCACTGCCCCCATCAGTTTCGGGCCCAACTCCTCCTACCTCATTCGTGCCGCCCACTGTATGCTTCTCAGGGCCGCAAGCAGTGCATGCTGCTCACGGCCCGACAAATTTCTACTCCTCTTTGCTGCTAGTGGCTCTGCTTGCAGTACCACCTGGCTGCTCTTTGGCACCCCCTAAGGGTCAGTGCCATAGGCGACCGTCTGCCTAGTGGACGCGCCGGCCCTGCTTGGGTTGAGCTTTTGGGTGCCAGGGCTGGCAGGTCTTAGGTGGGAGCCTCTGCTGATGGCAGAGGAAGTTGTCATAGGGTAGATGGGTTGAAGCAGATGAAGGTCAGATGAATCCAAGGTCTGGGCAATGGTCAGGAGCTGGCAGTGGTCAAGCATATCTGGTGGCCAAGCATATCCAGTGGCAGGCAGTGGTCAGTGGCAGGCAGCGGTCAAGCATATCCAAGAACAGGCCGAGGTCAAACTAGGTATCCGTCCAAAAGGAAAAGAAGGAAGATAGGCAGGGCAGGAAGGCAAGGAGAAGAACAGGTGAGCAATGAGGAAGAAGCAGAAGAACTAAAGACTAGGATGCTGGAACTAAAGAACTGAAGACAAACATGCAGATTAGCACCACGCTTTACTGAAGAATAGGAACACCTGTTGCTGAGACAATGAGAGGGAGAGCAAGAGAGCCTCTTATGGGCCTGACTGTGTGAGGTCATCAGGGAGCATCGCGAGACTTTTCCTGCCGCGAGCCTTTTAAGTTTAGCAGTGTTGGGCATGCACGTGCCTAAGGAGGAAAGCAGCAGGAGGAAGTCAGTGGCATCCTGCCGCAGGGTGAGCCAGCAGCATGTTGCCGCAAAGATGAGCAGTGCCCTGCCGCAAAGAGTGCTGGTGGCATGTCGTCATGTCTGGGGGGCCCAGCCAGAGAGGTGAAGGTGGCAGTTCGTGGGATTAGCCTGTGGACCACCAAATGCAACACTTAGAGGTGACCACCCCCCACCCTGAGATTTTGATAATTAAACTGAACAATCATGAAGACTCCATCACCACCTTGCCAAGAACAGTCCTGTAAAAAGGCATCACTGCACCTAGGGGGGGCAATTTTTGAAAGTCATTTATGTGTGTAAAAAGGGTGTTTTGAACATTGTCCACCCTAATAGTATCTAAAATTATGCACAGTTCTCTTTGATGACTGGTCTTTGATGACTGGTCTTTGATGACTGGTCTTTGAATTACGTGCACCTTGTGCACCTACAGGGGTCCATATTCAAAGGATAACTTGTGAGTTATCTGGCTAAATGTCAACTTTGGAATACTTTGGTCACTTATCCAACTAAATTTATAATGATAACTTCTAAGAACATAAGACTTGCCAAAGATTTCAGATTCGTGGACTATCGGGAAATTATTTTTCCCGCGGTCCAATCGTTGTTTTTTTTTATTGGCTGTGCCGAGCCGATAACCCAAAAACACAGCTCGACCCTTTCAAATTAGTTCTTTAGTATCCCCTCACCCTCCGGACCCCTCCAACCTCCCCCCAAAAGTTTTAAGTACTCGATGGTCCAGTGGGGGTCCCGGGAGCGTTCTCCCGCTCTCGTGCCATTGGCTGCCAGTAAACAAAATGGCGCCGATGGCCCTTTGCCCTTAGTATGTGACAGGGTATCCGTGCCATTGGCTGGCCCCTGTCACATGGTAGGAGCAATGGACGGCCGGCGCCATCTTTAAAAATGGCGCGGGCCATCTAGTGCTCCTTGCCTCTGCCACCGATGTCTCTCCCTTCTCCGTGGTCTTCGGATGCCAGCCACGCCTGCCCCTTCCTGTACCACTCTCCTGGAGCAGTCACCTATGGGAATCCACAATACCTTTCATGTTTCCCTGTTGAAGCCTCTGGGCTTGAATTATCCAGCTATCCAGTCATTTCAGAGACTAGAGTAAGCCTATGCAGTATGGATTTCTTTTTTTTTATAAATCCAGCTATCCAGTCATTTCAGAGACTAGAGTAAGCCTATGCAGTTTGGATTTCTTTTAATTTATAAATTTTGCAGAGCTATTCAAAGTCATTTAGCTGGACAACATGTTAGCTATCCAGCTAAATGTAGACTTTTGATTAGTTTGGGCACTTAGCTGATAATTAAAATGTAGCTGGATAACATAAGGGCATTCCAGTTGTTTTCTGGGGTGAAATTAAGTTAGCCAGATAAGTTATCATATATTCAGACTTAGCCAGACAACTTATCTAGCCAACTCTGGTCATGCTGTAGTGCAGTCCTAAAGGTAGCCAGATAAATGTATCCAGACAACTTTAAGATAGTCAAGCATATTCAATGGTGTAGCTGCGCAAGTGAATAACCTTCCAAAGGTAGCCAAATAAGTTTATCCGCCTAACTTTTATGGCCGGACAGCAGCTGAAAATGGACCCCTTTATGTATTTCTTGATTTTTTTTTATTTTGCAGTCTACCCCCAAAAATCACAGATGACACATTCATAAGACAGTGTACATGATTTATAAAACATTTGTATTATACATTTTATATTATTATTATATTTTATATATATATATATGTGTGTGTGTGAAACATAGTGTTGTGCTGGAGGTGGACCCTTGGCCTGGTGCAGGATTAGTACTGCCCTCCAGTGCCTCCCATGCCATGTTTCAAGTCTGCTTCCTCACTCCCCAAGCAGCCAAAGTGCCTGCTGTCTGCTGCTGTGAATGCGTTTGAAGGAGACTCTGTCCACCAGAAGCACTTCCGCGGCCGGTCCTGCTCACCTGGCCCGACCGTCCACCAGCTCCGCCCTGAGTCCCTGCTGGGCTGTATTAGTATGTTTCCCCCCTACTATTCACCGTACAAAAATATTCAAACTCATCTGTCACCTTAGTAACAGTGACGCAGACTCCCTCCATTATCAAGCACATTGTGAGGAAACACAAAACCCTGCAAAGAAGGTCACTCAGAACCTATACAGCAAACCTGCCATACCAAACAGCACTAACTCCCAGAACTCAAACAGCAACAACCCTGCCTGTGAAAAGGAAACACTGAACTACTATTCTTGGCCCGGCACAAAAACAGAAATGCAATGTTGCAGAGCAGGGAGTTGAGTATGGGGGGGAAGAGAGGCATGGTGGGAGGAGAGAGAGGCAAGGTAGGCAGGGGATGGGGTAAGATGGAGGTATTGCTGAGTGAGTGGCTGGGAGAACCTGGTAATTTGTTTTATTGTCCTGGCTTCTGTCTACGAAAATAAACTCTGATATTTACCTGGAAAAATAATGAGTCATTTTTTTTCAACTGATTTTCTCCTTTGTTCTTGTCTGAATAAAACCTGATAAATTCACAGGGGAAAAAAACGAACAATAAAAATCGAAAATGAAGGTCCCTATAAATATGTCATGTTGGGCACATGCAAAGCACAGAAAAACATTCCCAAAATACAGAATACACAGTCCCAAAAATTGTAAATAGAAATATGCAGAGAAGAAACTGAGCTCTTAGCCAGCATCATCACCCCCCTCCCATCCTGTTTCCTGCAGGACAGGAGGGAAGGAGGAAACAACAGGAGGGGAGGGGCTGGATTAGGGATCCTACCTTGCTCTGCTGGATGCTGTCTGCTCCAGGCTCAGCCCTCCTCTCCTGTTCCCTGCAGGCTGACTGGGAGGGGAGGTGCTGCTGCTTGAGCAGAGTCCTGGGGGAACGGCCTTGAGCGCTCCTGCACCGCAAAGCCCCTGATGCCTCCCGCTCACATGCTGCACGCTAGGCAATCACCTGCCCGATACCGTGGCCTGCAGTGTCCTTCCGCCGTGCTTTGGGAGGGCTACAGCTCTTGGTGACACATGAGAAATGCGAAGTGAACCAAACGTGCATTTTAAAAAAATGTTTGTGCCTGCAAAGCAGCACGAGGAAAGGTTTAACAAAAAACAAAGTAAAAATAAAAAATAACTTGATCCTCTGGGACCCATACAATATTTCTAACTTCATTAGAACTGGACATTTCCAGGTAGGAGACAGCCAGAGAAAACAAGAACTTGGGAAAAGGTTTGCTGATTGTCAGGAACAAAAGCAGATCCTTTGCAAAAGAAGTAAACTCGCACGACACTCGAGCAAACAGCTGGCTGTAGAGTTAGGATTTATTGAAGCTGTGGTTTGCAGCCTCGTCTGTTCCTAATTTCTGCGTAAGGCCCGCATCTGGCATCAGGATCCTAAGCATGCCAGGGTGCATCATGTCCATTTCACTGTTGCTTGTTTGCTTGTTTGTTTTGTTTTCTTGCTTTTTTTCTTCTCCATAGACATCAACAAAGCCACACGTAGTGCAGTGAAATGGGAAAAGGGTTTCCTTGTAGCTGACACAACCGCAGATGAGTGGCGTCTTGCTCCCACTCACAGGCTCATTATGCATCACTGGAACGCCTGTCACCTCTTCAGAAGCCATGGCATTGATCCCCTCCCGTGATCATCCCTGGGAACTTCTGCAGAATGACAGGAACAGCTCCAGCTCTGTTTATTCAAGAAGGGTCACTGAATTTTTCCCCCAAACATTTTTCTTAGCAAGAAAATGAAAACATGTAGGATAAATATGGTACTGTCCTCTTTCTCTTAAAAAAAAAAATAAAAACCTTACTGCTGTTAATTCTTTTTTTGCTCCTCAAATTTCTGTAATGTGCACATAACTCAAAATATCCTCTCTGTGATTATGCTAAGGAACCATGTCTTGAAAACCTGCTGTATTTGAAGATAAATTAACTGCTGATTTGGGTCCTTTTAGCTTAATGTTTGTAGTAAAATCTTTGTAAACTAAAAGTGACTTTTTAAGTCTCCTTACCGGCACACAGTAGTTTACAAGGATTCTACAATAAATGTTAGATCAAAATCCCACATCAGAGAGCATGTATGACATGCAATTAACAATCTCTGACTACACCCTCTCTAGATTCTGTCTTAATAATCATAGTCTTAATGGTAATTTATTTTTCATAGACCAATTTACTAAGTAAAATCAAATGAGTGTACAATAAAAATATAAACATGGGACAATAACTTTTAAACAGCCACGCGGGCATACGAGTGCGCGCATAGGGTGGTTCGTGTGATTGGACGCAGCCATTTTATATGCGATTATGATATAAAATCAGCTGTATGTGCCTACATGCGCATGCAATTTTGTATTAACTTGCACTTCTGCACGCAAATGCCGGGCTCACCGCATAAGAGGCGGATTTTATTCAATATGTGCGATGGAGAAGGTACAGAGAAGGGCTACCAAAATGATAAGGGGAATGGAACAACTCCCCTATGAGGAAAGACTAAAGAGTTTAGGACTGTTCAGCTTGGAGAAGAGACGGCTGAGGGGGGATATGATAGAGGTGTTTAAAATCATGAGAGGTCTAGAACGGGTAGATGTGAATCGGTTATTTACTCTTTCGGATAGTAGAAAGACTAAGGGGCACTCCATGAAGTTAGCATGGGGCACATTTAAAACTAATCGGAGAAAGTTCTTCTTCACTCACCGCACAATTAAACTCTGGAATTTGTTGCCAGAGGATGTGGTTAGTGCAGACAGTGTAGCTGTTTTTAAAAAAGGATTGGATAAGTTCTTGGAGGAGAAGTCCATTACCTGCTATTAATTAAGTTGACTTAGAAAATAGCCACTGCCATTAGCGATGGTTACATGGAATAGACTTAGTTTTTGGGTACTTGCCAGGTTCTTATGGCCTGGATTGGCCACTGTTGGAGACAGGATGCTGGGCTTGATGGACCCTTGGTCTGACCCAGTATGGCATTTTCTTATGTTCTTATGTTCTTAACGCAATTACTAGTTTCCCCAGTCTGTTCCCAGTTCACCCAGGTAAAGGCGCCTAACTACCTAACCCCCCCCAATTAACTTTCTTCCCTTTTATCCTATTAGTCTCGACCTTTCAAACCCCACTGACTAGCCCTGACTTTTTTAAATTTTAAAACTTAAATGCCATCCATAGCAGAAGTAAAGTTACGCAATGGGGGACATTGGCGCGTGCTCGTATGCGTAAAAATACTTACGTCCACGCTTCACCTTCCCGCCCATGCTCCGCCCCATTTTTTTTAAAACTTTTTGATTTGTGTACATACCCGGGCAGTTCTTAAAATCCGCACAGCATGCACCGACCCAAGGCTCGCGCATATCTCCCAGCTTTGGTGCGCAGAGGGCTTTTAAAATTCACCACAATAATCTCAAAACAACAGAAACACAATAAAAGAAACACAGAAAGACATAATAATGTAAACCCAAAAAAGAATATACATGCAAGAATTCAAAAATACATAAACCCTAAAACCTGCCGATTTAGGGTAAAGAAAAGATTCTATCACCCAGTTGAAATAAAATCAAATATAAGTTAGCTTTAAAAACCTGTGCAAACATCCAATAAATGTGAGATAGTTTTTCTCTGTTCTTAAATCAGAGAGAAGAGCACGCTACATTAATGGAACCTGAAACTGGAATGTGGTCTGCCTCATGTTTTCCCTTCTTATCTCCCGAGGAGATGGGGAGGGTAAGCAATTCTAATCTTAGTTGATGTTGCAAATTACAATGCAGTAACAATTATTCCTTTGGCTATTGGCTCATTCTCAAATACCCAGGGACTTTCCTCCTATCAACCCTGTCTCCCTGCCACCTAGCCCAACCATTACAAAGGCAATCCTCTGCCAAGAGGCCCCAAACCTGGCTGGTACGTGTTGCTGTTGTGCCATGACCTTGCCCAAGGGCTTTTTACGCCACCTCCTCAGCAACCCCTAGCTCAAAATCAAACCCAGACCTCCCATGCAACAGAAATTAAACACTTCAGTTTACTAAATTAAAAGTTAGCTACTGGATTAAGGATTTAGAACATTCGAGGTTGTAGAATAAGTTACCGGTTGCAATCAAACATGAATTAAATTACCTTGCTTTTCAAAAAAACCAACAATATTTGAAACCCGAAAAATAGAGAAAACTGAAGAGAGGAATCAAGAGACAGGATTCCACCTTCTGTGCACAGACAGAGGAGACTTCTGGAATGCTTGACTGCGTGGGAAGCACCGCACATGCCCAGTAGAGCTAAAGCTCTGAAAGTTTTGAGAGACAGCTCTGCCTAGTGCCGCCAGATGATGGCACCCAATCAGCATGGCTAATTCAGCCTGCTTATCAATGGAAAAACAGAGGTATTCCTGGAACCCCTGGAATTGGCTGTGACTTAGGCTGTGGGGTTTAGGAGGTGGGGGGTGGCGGGTGCTGTTTTGTTTGTATTATTGTCTAGTTTATGCTGAAGAATGGACTGAGGGTATGGCGGCTTGTTTAATGTGGGCTGTTTAAGGTACTTACTATGGATCAGTAGTATTAACTAGGGATGTGCATTTGTTTTTCCCGAATTAGGCAATTTCAACAAAATTGACTAATTCGGTATGGTTCGGGAGAACCGAAAACCGAATGAATTTTTTCCAAAATTTCAGAAAAATTCATTTTTCGGGTTAGCACGCAAGCACTCTGACACGATAGTGCGCACTATCGGGAGTTAGCGCACTCTAATCCCAAAATCAGGCCCCCCCACCCAAAAAAACCCCGAACCGCTGGAAAAACAAAATTCCCGCGGGGGGGCCTCGCAATGAAGCCTGACACGATAGCAAAACCCGAAGCACATATCTAGTATTAACCCTCTATTAGATTGTCTTTAAGTTTGTACTATTGTATTACTGTATTTTATATTTGATGCTGTACATTGTTTTGAACAATTATTTTTAATTGAATAAGGCAATATAGAAGAATTTTAACAAGTTAAATCAACAAACAGTAAATTCTTTGGTTTACCTGTCAATAGCATTTTTGTATATTAATTTAACAGATCTGTTTATACATTGGAAGCTTATCTTCATTGATCTTTCCTGCTTTTCTTGCTTTAGTGTAGAGATCTATTTTTAGGATTCATGGGTTTGTGGACCCTTGGCCCGAGATGCAGGTTGTTACAGCCTGAGGGGTGGAGCCCCACAGGTCTACACCGTCAGGAGGTGAGGTCAGCTGCAGCAGGGAACCAGACTGTAGTTCACTGGAGCGATAACGTCCTGCGTCACTACCACATGATCGCAGAGTAGCCCAGAGCTGTGCCGTGAGGCAGACCCCGAGAAGCGGGGAGCGCAAGGACAGAGTCTACTTTAGGCGAGATGCAGAGACTGTCCTGAGGGGCGGGACAGCGTAGAAACAGAGTCTCTGGTATGATGACATAGGGGCTGCTCCGAGGAGCGGGGAGGTGAAGGTCAATCTTGGCAGTAGTGACGTAGGCTGCCCCGAGGACAGGGAAGCGGGAACAAGTCACTCGTGTAGAGACGTAGGCACTGCCCTGAGGAGCAGGGAAGTGCGGAACAATTCTCTGGTGTAGAGACGTAGGCACTGCCCCGAGGAGCGTGGAAGTGGGAGCAGGTCTCTAGTGAAGGCACTACCCCGAGGAGCAGGGAAGAGCAGAGTCAAGTCTCCAGGCAAGGCAGATACAACCCCGAAGAGTGGGGAGCATAGAGCAGGAGTCTCTGTAAGGCAGTTCTTAAGACAATCCCGAGGAGTGGGGAGGCCAGCAGGCAGGACCTCTGGAGAGGCGCAAGAACCACCCCGAGGAGCGGGGAAGTCTGGAGGCAAGTCTCCTGTTAGGATTTGTAAGTACCCTTTGACCGAAGTGAGAGATGGAACTGCCCGGGGGAGGAGCCCCACTGAGCCTTGCCATCAGGAGGCGGAGTCTCAGCTGCAGGATGGGATACAGCAGTGAGTAGAATGAGAGAGAGAGTGACCCCTAGAGGTGGGTCACGGAGTGGCAGCGCCGCTGCTGATGTCAGACGCAGCTAGGAACCTGGATTAGACAAATAGCAATGGCACAACTCGTGGAGCGGGGATGCTGGTAGAAGTACAGTCACCAAAGTACACTTGGTCTATAGAGATGGTAATGAGAGGGTCCCTCAGTGGCAGGTCCCGGTAGTGGTCCACAGAGTGGGGTACACCGGGGAGGGTTCCTCTTCAGATGTCACGGCAATGGTCCACAGATCGGGGTACACCGGAGAGAGTTTCCATGTGGAGAAGACACGGGAACCACAGCATAGTACTCACAGCGACTGAAGGCAATAGCAGGTCCAGAGAAGCCTCGGGGAGCGAGGCAGACAGGAATCCGTATGAAGGCCCTCCGAGGAGCAGATAGTCAAGAGACAAGATAGGGCCCCCGAGGAGCGGGTACCCGATAGTCTCCAACACGGAAGAAGGAACCGGAACAGCATAGCAGAGAGGATAGTTGAAGTAAGTGAACTCGTTGCTAAGTCGCTGTCTGTCTGGGCTGGTGAGCTTAAATATCCAGCTAGAGTGACGTCATCTGGTGGGGACGCCCCCGAGGTTCCCACCATGACGTGGTTAAAGCAGGTCGGGGAGCTCGTGCGCGTGCCTAGGGAACCCCGCAGGTAAGATGGCAGTCGGTGGCGTCCTTGACACTCGAGGAGACCTGAGAACGGAGGGTGGAGGGCCGGTGGTAGCTGTCAGAGGCCACGAGTTCCCCTAACGGAGCTAAGGCAGCAAACAAAGAGGTGAGCAACAACGGTCGCAGCCGCCTGAGGCCGTGGAGCATAACATCTCCCAAGAAAGCAGATGCAGGCCCCTGAGGAGCGGGTACCCGATCCAGAGTCCAGAACTGCAGAGAGAGATCCGAGAAGGCATCAATGTCCGAGGAGACAGGAACAAGCACCAGTAGGCGAAGGAACTCATTGCCAAGTCAATTAACGTAGGTCAAGGGAGGTGCTTATAAATCCCAGTTAGTGATGTCATCAATCGGGGACGCCCCTGAGGTTCCCACCATAGTGTCTTTAAAGAGAGACTCGGTGGCGAGCGCGCACTTAGGAAGGCCCAGAGGAGGCATGGAGGTTGGCGGCGTCCCAGCCGCCATGAGAAGTCTCGGGAGGCAGACGGCATGTGGTGGCAGCTGCTAGCCACAGCCACAAGTTTGCCTAGAGAGGAGAATAGGGCAGCACATGAAGTGAGTTGGGTCGGCCGCAGGTGGCCGCGGCTGACGGTCACAACATCTATCTAGTCTTTTAGTTGAAATGTATTTATTAACAAATAAACATTCAATAAAATATGGTACATAATTGTTTTTTACATAGCACCTTTCGGGCTAATTCATAACAAGTAAAATTTTAAAACCCCGGCGCGCGCCAATTCTGGGAGATACACTGGCATTTTCAAAGCGCCTCGACCACGCAGGTAACTCCCAGTATGTGCGGAAGAGCCAGGTTTCAAAAAAAGGGGCGGGATGGGGAAAGGGGCGGGTCCAGCTTGGCGAGCGCCATTAGGCACTGTCCCAGTGACGCGCATGCCGGCAGCCAGCCGGCGCACGCTACTTACTACTGCTCATGAGAGCAGGTAAGTATTTATTTGTTGTGTTTTATATACCGTCATTCGGTGAAGCCATCACAACGGTTTACAAGATTCAAAGTGTATTTTCTTAACAATTGTGAATTAAGGTATAACAGGATGCAAGTTATAAACAAAAGTTAAAGTATAAAAACAAACAAACAAACAAAAAAGCTAGGTAGATGGGTTTTAGCGTTTGAGAAGGTGAAAAGGGAGGCAGGGTAGGAAGGGGGTTAAAGAAGTTCCCTCTCAGTCTTTTATTGGAGTGGACTGGGAGAGAACTGGGGAAGGCCCGACTGCGTTGCCGCACACTTCTAACAAAATTCCCTCCCCCATGCACGCCCGAGTCGGCACTCGTGCGCACACATGTGCGCCGATATAAAATCGGGCGTGCATGTGTGCGCGGGTAGCTGATGTTATAACTTGCGTGCGTCGACAAGTGTATGTTATAAAATCGGCGCGTCCATGTGTGTGTGTGCCAGGTACCGCGCGCACCATGGACACCCGTGCACGTGTTTAAAATTCTACCTTTCAGCTTTGTTTTCCCTTCTTTGTCTATGGGGAAAAATGTCAGTAGGTCAGGCCCTAGGTCAGTAGGTCAGGCCCTAGGACAATATTAATATTTACAATGTTTTATTCTTTTCATTCCATCCTTATCTCTTTCGTTTCCAAATTGCACATATACTGAAAGTTCGGGTACTACCAAATATTAGGGATGGGCTTTAGTTTTCATTCATTTTGATAGTTTATGTATGTCCATTTTTTAGGCGCATACAATTTGATTTTATGCACATAACTTAAACAACTGGGAATTTTCAAAAGGATTTAAACGTGTAAATGCAAGTACTATTGTAGCAATTTTCAAAAGCCCGCTTCCACAGGTAAAGTGCATTTATACATGTAAAACTCACCAAGTTTTCAGAGTCTGGTCCCCTAAAATGCATGTTCTTGCATAAACTACTGAAGCAAATTAAGCGAACAGAACCCCTCCCTCCCCCCCCCCCCCCGCATAAAATAAAAAAAGCACACGAATGAATGAATCAAACATTTCTTTTGTGCACATCCCCTGCTGCATACTCTTCCTTGACATCAACTTTACCATATTCTTTCTCATTCTGAACTGACAAAAAGAATAAAGATATTCACTATTAACCCATCAAAAGCAGTATAAAGAACTTGTCTCTTGTATGACTCATTACACACATGTCCATGATCTCTTGCTTACAGTCTCCAGAGGTCTCCATATGTGTGTATTAATGGTTTAAGAAGGTGTTACAGATCTTACTTGGAAGTATCATAAAAGCAGCCCTCCCTTATTCTTAGAAACGTGTCACAGCCAGGACGCCCAGATGTTTTTGCCGTTTGATGCTCCATTACCTGCAAGCTATGCATCTGGATCTTCCATTCTTTCAATGACAGGGGCGTCCTTCGACAACCAGGGCCTTTAAATATCACTCTTTTGGTATCAGGAAGGCTTTCTGCAAAAATAATAATTTTAGATCTGTGCAAACTTGGCCTAAACTGTTCAGATCTTCAAAAAGGCACATTCGCATTGAGGATATAGCCCTGTATTTCATTATTTTAGCCAAGTATTAAAAGACTTGAGGCCAAAGGCTATTTAATTTTGTACACAGCCTGAAGCTGTGTAAGCTTGTTTCAATATCTTATTTACATTGAATACAGTATCAGGTTTGTCCCATAGGCTCCTTTTTATGTGTATTTATTTGTTTTAAGAATATAAATTACATTTCCTTCAAAGCTGCTGTTTTCACAATTTCTTTAAGCCTTTTAAGGCAACCAAGAAAATTACCTAAATTTGAATTTTAGGACTTTTATCAATATTATAATGCACTGGTATTGGAGGCGGGCTTCTTTTCCATGGGCCACCCTGCATATGCTTATTTTACTGCTGTTTATTTTTTTATTGTGGGTTATTTCTGTGCTTATATTTTTATGTAGTTATTTATTGTTACTCTATCTTATATATTTTATTCTCCTCGTCCCCTTTTTTTTATTATATTGTAGAAAACTGGGTTATAGAAAGTGTACAAGGAAATACAACTCTAATGTTGTGCCTTTTTTTTGCTAAATATTCAATAAAACTTTTAAATTCATATCTTTGTATGTTTTCAGTAATTTTGAATAAAACAGAGAGACTGATATCTCTTCATTAGATGTGTCAGTAAAGGTATTGGACAGGTGTCCTTACAGAAAAGCAATTGGCATAATTCAGTCATCTTAAAAAAAAAAATGATCTCAAGTGAGAAAACATGTCCCATGCACTCACCTCCTGCTTAGATGAGAAAGGGCTGCACATTGTGGCTGCAAACTCCTTGTTTCCTTGGGGAGTTTAACAGATGAGAAGAAACTGGATCTCTTGAGTGGTCATGGTTGGTTGGTAGCACATACTGTAGGTTGTCATCCAGAATGGGACATGTATTCCATTGCTAAACCTCTGCATACAAACAGTTGTAAGAATTAAGTAACACAGTTGCTATAATCCAATCCATCTAGATCAGGGGTCGGGAACCTTTTTGGCTGAGAGAGCCATGAACGCCACATATTTTAAAATGTAATTCCGTGAGAGCCCTACTAACTACAACCCCCCACCCTCCTGATGCCCCCCAAGACCTGCCAAAAGTCCTTGGTGGTCCAGCGGGGGGTCCAGGCTCGCAGACAAATCTTTAATAAAAAAGTAAAAATCTAACAAAACCCCCCACCCTCCTGACGCCCCCCAAGACCTGCCAAAAGTCCCTGGTGGTCCAGCGGGGGTCCGGGAGCGATCTCCTGGACTTGGGCTGTTGGCTGCCAGTAGTCAAAATGGCGCCGACAGCCCTTTGCCCTCACTATGTCACTGGGGTCAACCAATGGCGGTGGTAGCCCCTGTGACATAGTAAGGGCAAAGGGCCGTCAGCGCCATTTTGATTACTGGCAGCCAACAGCCCAAGTCCAGGCGATCGCTCCTGGACCCCCGCTGGACCACCAGGGACTTTTGGCAGGTCTTGGGGGGGTCAGGAGGGTGGGGGTTGTAGTAAATTAATTTTGGAGGTCTTGGGGGGTGTCAGGAGGGTGGGGGAGTTTGTTAGATTTTTACTTTTTTATTAAAGATTTGTCTGCGAGCCAGATGCAGCCATCAAAAGAGCCATATCTGGCTCCCGAGCCATAGGTTCCTGACCCCTGATCTAGATGCATAGAAATTGTTGACCTTTATTTCTACCAACAATAGACTGAACTTTTTTTTTTTTCAAATCCTTTGGCCATATGCCACACACCACACTTTGCTTGTTAACATGGAAAATAAAAATATATAACAAAATATATAGAATTTTGCTGCATATATTCTTTTTTTCGGACTCACTTTCTTCTACATCAGAGGTTCAAGCCCCAACCTTGCTCGGTGCCATTGAGAATGAGAGGTTCTAGAGCTGAAGTGCCTTTTGCCTTCATTTGTGGCTGATTAAAAAATCCCTAGAGGTGGACCAGATAGTATTTAGGTGATGATAACCTCAGTTTGGCATTGTATAAAGAGTTGCAGGGTCCGAAGTGACTCAATAACCACCTTTGGGGGCAATGTTATTGAGGCATTCAGGGCCGGTGCAAGGGGATTAGGCGCCATGGGCGAGCCTTCTCCCTTGCACCTTCCCCCCGCTCCAGTTTGCACCACCACCCCCCGTCTAGGCCCCTACTCCTACCTCGTTATCGATCACACCTGCCGATTGTGTGGTTTTCTGGGCCGCAAGCAGGTTGGGCACTGCTCGTAGTCCGCCAAATCTCCACTCCTCTTGCCGCAGCATTTGACCCCCATATGGCTCGCACCAGTGGCGCACCAAGGGGCTTCCAGTGCCCGGGGGCCAATGCATGTGTGAGTCTCTCCAGCATCCCCCCCCCCCTTAATCCTTCTTGTACTAATGCTTAAGGCCCACAGAAAAATCAGTATCTCATCTCTAGACAGAAGAATTTGGGGGGGGTGAAATGATATTTCCTCATCACATCCACCTCCATAGCATTGCCCCTGTTTTAAAATTGGCTATAAAAAAAAGTCTTAATAAGTCCAAAGAGTCTTCTGCATAATTTTAAAAAGCTGGCCAGTTTCACAAAATAAAATTATTTGATAGCCTCATTCAACTAATTCTATGTGGCTGTGAGAGTGAAGTCTGGAATATATAGGAAGGGACAGAAAGTCAATACAAATCCTGCACCTCCAGTTCTGTAACTCTGTGCATCCACTGAAATTCCCCCAAACAATGGAGCTTGGAGGTTTCCCTTACAGCTCATCATAATAAAAGATATTTTTCAAATTCTGGTGTCACCTCACAGTAACAGAGCACAAACACCTTCCAACTGCCAGGCACATTGTGAAACTAACACGAACCTCGCAAAAAACTGAAAATCTATAGAGTAAACCTATCATAACGTAACATAGGTAACACTAAGGACTCAAACAACAGGAAACCCTACCTGTGAAAAGCACAGGTAAATATTTCACTGGGTCCTAGAATACCAATACACCGCCTGTTGGAGAAACAAAACAAACCCGATTGCTATAGATCCCTATGCTAGCAGAATCTCTCATCATGGTCACACACACAGAGCAGAGACAGACCCTCACCAAATACAGAATACAAAATAAAGGAGCACAAATTAGACAAAAACTGAAATGGAAACCCCAAGAAGCCAGACTCTGTGTATTAACAATGAAAAACAGAACCACCATTCCTCATAAAACAAGAAAATCAAGAAACATAAAGCATCAGTTATAATAGTAAAACCATACTAATAAAAGAATATTTTAAAACTACTGATAAATAGAATTTCTATTAATTAAAATCATATACATTTTTTACAATTTCCCAAACACCAATAAAATATTTCAAAACAGCACATATATCAAATAACACCCAATAATTGAAACTAATAAGGATTTTAAAAAGCCCCTGCTGTCCATACGTGGGAGCTCTTGATTTCCAGTCACTCTGAAATTGTCGAGGATTAGGTTAGGGGAGCACACAAACTTTATCCTCTCTCTCGCACACATACTCACATGTCCATTCTCTCTCACATATACACTGTCACATACACACACATTCATGCTCTTATACCCACCATAACCTCTATCTCTCACAGACACTGACACACTCAGGCTGTAAGACCCTCTCTCCCCCCCACACCCCCCACACACAAGCTCTCACTCCCCTGGATTCTCTCATACACACACATGCTCTCACTCTCACTGGCTTCCTCACATACACACAAACACACACACACACTGACCCGCAGGCAGGCTCCCAATCATTCTCACACCACTCCCTCCCCATTCCCCAGGCATGCATACATTCATTCTCACACACACAGACCCCCAGGCAGGCACCAATTCATTCACACACACACACAAACATCACACACAAGCAGGCACCTATTCTGTATTCTCACACATACAGACCCCAGGAAGACACCCATTCATTCTCATACACACACACCCTCAGGCAGGCACCCATGCATTCACACACATACACTCCCAGGCAGACTCACATTCATACACAAGCACACACTAAAGGCAGACCCCCTCTCTTTCTTTTGCCAGCAATCTCGGAGCCTCTCTCATTCCTCTGCTGCCACTGTTACTGCTGCCGCGTGGCTATTGGGGAGGTGCCGATTGCTGCTACTGACACTGAAGCCCATCCTGCTGCCTCCTCTGTGCAGGCCCCATGGTATTAAACATTTGTGGGTTTCCACTTCCTCCATGCCAATCTCGTACACTGTGAGATCAGCATAGAGAAAATGCTACTCTTGTACATTCCCATAGATTACATGTGCCAATCTGTCTTCTTCCCTCAAACACACAGTCAGGTTCTCATTCTCACATGCTTTCTCTCTCTCACACACATATACAGGCTCTCACTCTCACATGCTCTTTCTCATACAATCATTCATACACACAGTCTCTCACTGGCACATGCTGTCTGACTCCCACACACAGACTCTCTCTCATTCCCACATGCTGTCTTGCTCAAGCACAGGCTCTCACTGTCACAGGCTGTCTCTCTCACACACACAGAGGCTCTCACATGCTGTCTCTACAAACATTCAGGTCCTCATACCCACACTCACACACACACAAATCTCTCAACTCATCTCATACACACACACACACTCTACAGGCCCTCAGCCTCTCTCTTGCCTCTGGGCCTCCTTTTCATGGGTTGCCGCAGGATGGGCTCTACAGCAGCCCTGATCTTCTCAGGCCATCCACGATGTGGGATCCGCGGTGGCCCTGCTACTGGGTCTCCTCCTCTTCTCAGCCCGCCACGACATGGGATTTGTGGAGGACCATAAACGCTACACTTCTTCTGCACACAGCTGATGCTCCTCCTCCTTCCTACCCATGCAGCTCCGGCAACATTTTTCTTCTGGGGTCACGCGTGCAGGAGGGAGGAGGAGCACCTGCAGGTTTGGACGCGACCATTTTCTTCGGGCTGTGTTGAGTTGAGCTCCACCATGGCCCCCGCCAGTCTTCCTGCTGTGTGTGTCCGGCACACATCACAACAGTAGTTCCCTGCTCAGCAGCCAGTGGGATGAGGTCCACCAGCGGCCGCATGAGCCTCCATGTCAGCCATCGGCATCCCCCTGTGGCCCTGCTCCCAGGGGCATTGCCCCCCCAGGACGCCATTGTTCACACCCCTAATGGTCGGTTGCCCTAGGCCCGGGCCTAGTTTGCCTAGTGCTTCACCAGCCCTGGCAGCACTAGGTTATAATCACATGCCAGACTGCAAATGAAGTCCAGTATTCATATTGAGGTGGGTTTTTTAAAATATATATTTTGTAATGCATATAAAACTTTGCAGGGTAAACCCAACTAATCCATCTTATAAGCCAAAATGTGCAGAAACTAAGGATACCTCCATGGTAAACAATACTGGAAGGTATAATCAACAGGCAGAGTAGCCAAATACAATTATACAAATGGGGTAGATTTTTTTATAAAGTGCCCGCATGTCCATGTGCATGCAGGACCTGGCACGCCACCATAGATGTGCGTATTTTATAACATGCGCGTGTGGCGTGGCCAGCGCGGGGGGCTAGATTTTGCCAATTTACACACATCAACAAGATCGGGCCTCCCCCAGGTCCCTCCTAGTCCGATCCAAATAAGGAGCAGACTGGGAGGGAACTTTCCCTACCCCCCCTACCTACCCTCCATCCCTCTTTCCCTCTCCTTTCCGTCCTCTTAAGAGTTCCTACCTTTTTTTTTCTTTGTTTATGCCAGCAAAAAGGCCATTGTACCGGCCCGCTTCCAGCCCCGCCCACTGGACTTCCCTTCCCCACCCCCCTGGCCTGGCTCTTGTGCACGTAATGAGGGTTTGGCGCGCAGCGTGGCCCCTTCTAAAATGTGTGCAGCGAGAACAAGGCCCAGCCGCCACACGTAACCCCCCTATTTTACGCATGTGGTGATTTAAAATTTCCCCGAATTTGTATAATTGCACAAACGAAGGATCTCAATAATTAGCTTTATCCCATGGTTGATGAAACAAGGCTGAACTGGGCTAGCGTGATGTAGCACAACCGAGTCGTTCATGGGGATTCAGTATCAACCGTCTATGATGGTTAGTAGCAGCCAGCGTGCAGGAGCAAGATGCAGCCCAACATCGATAGTGCCGGCTTCGGGGAATATTAAAGATCAGTTTAAAACTATATAAACACTTTATATGGGCAGCTTATCAATATCATCAGAAAGCACCAGCAAACCACAAAATGTCATTTTTCACAATATGGACAGCATCCCAACATTGGTGACCGCTAAGATAACCCTATTATATCTAACAAGACCATGAATTGTTGTAACACTTAGCTCACAAGGACAGTAAGTACTGTTATATAGCTGTCACTCCTTCAGTCGTTGATTTTCTCAAACAATGCATAAGCTTGAATAGATTTTTCTCCTCTTATAAAACCCGAATGGTGGAGCTTCACATTTGTGGAGGTTCACATTTGTGAACCTTCTCAGAGAAAGCAGGTTCACTGCTCTCTGAACAGCTCAAGGTGCAGGTGCCACACCTACAAATCAAAGCTAGGTGCTTGGTATGGCAATATGTGTTACTTTCCCTAGGCTATACTCTGAGATCTCATCCTCAATAGGATCCTGCTCCCAAAAGAAAATAAGGCACCGTGTTTTGCATCAGAATGAGATTAAATTCAAGATCGGGCTATGATGCCATTGGCAAGTACCCAGGGAGGGGGTTTCTTTTGTAAACTCCTTCCATCACAGTGCAGGTCCCTTTAGGGCCCTATATGTGGGTACGTTGGTGTTACCATTGTGCAATGAATGAGTTTTTCCCCCTTCCCCACAGGAGCTGTGAACACTACTTCCGCAGCATCCAAAATCCCGCCAACCTGGGAATGGGAGCCAGGCCAGAAATCAAACCGAGGTCTTCTGCCACCAGGCCATCCCACAAGTCACCATTTTGTCTTGTCGTGAGTGTCCGCGGAGCTGGGATCCACAAAGCTACTTTAATGGAGGTCTGTTATTGACTTTTCAACTGCACATATTCTTTTGAAGATTTTTTTCTGTTTAAAATATACACTAAATATTTATTTAATACATGCTACAAGAGAACTTTAAAAGCCAAGAAATCACAAAGGCAACAAGCTGCTAAGGAAAGACAAATCTGTCCTTGTTCCCTAATTTTTTTTAACAATAAATGTTCTTGCTAACAGCAGACAGCATGAGCCAAACTCCTGCCCTTTTAATCTAGAGAAGAACTTGAATTTATCAAAATAAGCAAAATATGTGAGCTATGGAATGCAGTTCATTGGAGGGCAGGATTTTCTTGGGTGAGTGGTAAATTGAAACACATGGGTGGATGAATGAGAAGTGCTACATGTAGGAACACACTGCCGACTGTATTACTCTGCTTTATTGGTTAATCTCTAATAAGAAGCAGCTGTTAATAAAGAAGGGAGTTCATGGGAACCCACCCTTTGGTGAAAGCCGAGTTGGTGTCAATACTAGAAACACATGAGCACAAAGAAAACAGATGTAATTGGCCTGCGGAGGTCGGGTTATGTAAAGACTCAGGGAACAGAGGTGAGGCCTTGGCTGTAGACAATCAGAGACTAAAGCAACCAGTGTTTTCCAATAGCATTTATTGTGTGTGTGTGTGTGTGTGTATGGGAAGGAACATCAAAGATTTGGACTGGTACAGTGGGACTACCCACTACGTTACCTCCAAACTCAAGATGCTATGTGGCATGCCAAAGTCCAGAAACATTGGTTTTCTACCATAGCAGTCCCAAAGAAATGAAATGTGTGTGCGTGAATCTGGGTGGTATGTGAAAGTAGTAGGAGTACAAGGGAAGAATGCCATATAATAGGCAATATTTATGTGCTAAATATGACTTAGCGATCAGTCTGGGTAATTGCAAAGACTACAAGATTATAGGGGATTGTAGTCCTTCTGTGATATCACACAAGCTTAGAAGCAGGAACAGAACAACTTTATATATACATAACAATAAATTTGCTTACAATTAATCGGGGAAGAACACGGCTATGTAAATGCCTGGATAAACGTTAGCCAGATGACCTGGAGGCATTCCAGGGGTGGAGTTATCTCACTAAGACCTAGATTCATCAGTTTGCAAAATATATCAAAAATAGCACTCGAGGTATAAAAAAAGAGGCGTGTTTAGGAAAATGTACTGCCAGAGGCAGCGCATCGCTAAATATTGCACGCGGCATTGCGTCAACACATGCGGCGTTGTTTCATTGCATGCAGATTTGCATCAACACACTCGGTGTTGCGTCAACGCACTCAGCATTGCATCAAGCCAACTTAAGACTTGACTTTTCCGTCAAGCCTTCCCTTAACTCCCTAAAACCATCAATATACTACATATTCAGACTCTACTTCCTGACTAGATGCCACGCCTAATTCGGCACTTTTTATATTTCTCATTTATTTAGTTCCACTGTCCTTTGCTTCTGGCTACCCTAGCCCCAAGTTTCTATTTCCTTGTTTTATGTAACTTTTGCTTCTTTGTTAGTTTATTCAGTTAACCCCCTTGTTCTATGTAAACCGATTTAATATGAATCTATTCATGAAGGTCGGTATAGAAAAGTATTAATAATAAATCAAAGCGTCATGCGTTACATCATCGCAAGGAAAGTTACATTTTAAGATTATATATACAGTCTTCCTGCAGCTGCCTCTCTGGGAGTGTTGAGGCATGGTTTAGAGGAGAGGAGGTTAGTTGTGGTGATATTAAGAGAGGTTTATATTATGAGTTCTGAATGCGTTGTCTTGTGATTTACTGTTCTTTTTGTTTACCTTAACCTTTTTAGTCTCTGTGTGTGTGTGAAAGTTTGTGTTGGTTAGTGAAGTTTGTCCATTTGTCTTTTTCTGTGGTGGAGTGAAGAGGTGAGTGGAGGCGGAGGTGTGTGGAGGAGTGGAGGAGGCGGTGAGTGGTGGAGTGGTGTGCGGACGAGTGGATGAGTGGAGGGAGGGTGTGTGGAGCAGTGGGGTGTGGGGGAGTGGAGAAGGTGGTGTGTGTGGAGGCTGTGGAGATAGAGGACAGGAGGAGGAGAGAAGGGGAGGAGGGTGCAGAGGATGGGGGAGGTCGAGGGCAGGAGTGCTAGGGGAAGAAGGAGTAGGAGTAAATACAGGGCCAGTAGTAGAGAGAGGCAGCATGGAAGGGTTAGGAGGAAGTGGGTGGGGGAAGGGGATAGCTAGCCAAGTATGGAGGGAGGAGTACGTCAGGCTAGAGATACACAGGGCAGAGGGGAATGGAGTTTGCAGGGCAGGGGGTGGAGGGAGAGGAAGGGAGGGAAGAGGGGAGCGGGATGGAGAGTGAAGAAAGTGAGGATGCCTCTCTGGAAGAGGAAGTGGCACTCCCTTCTGGCACCCAGGTTGCAGGATGCAGCCATTTCCAGGCCATAAAGTTCAGCATCATGGAGATCGAAATGGTAATTGCAGAGGTCCTACAAAATTATGCCACGCTGTTTGGCAACCTGGCAGCTAAAACATCAAAGGCAGCCAAGGCCCAGATCTGGTGAAACCTAGCCCAGGCCATCATTAGATACAACGGAGTGACAAGAAGCAGGGAGCAGCTCGCCCGCTCAGAGATATCAAGGCCCAGCTGAAAGCCAAGGTGGTGGCCCAAAACAAACACCGACGAACGGCGGGAGGAGGAGCCCCATGTCCCATTGTCATCACCCAAATAGAGAATCAACTAATCCAAAGGCTGGGACTGGACGATTTCGAGGGCATGGATGAACGGCTGGACACCAAGCGAGCCGCAGCCGATAAGTTCACCTCATCTCTAAAAGGGCAGGTAGCAACGGGTGTACCCATATTTTGGCTTAAGATGCTCACAATGCAAAGAAGCAAAGTGCACCTCTGATGCCAAAACAAAAAAGAGTACTTAGTCCCATTGGTACTTATGTGTTATGTTTTGTTTCCACAGCTCTCGCCCACTAAGCTGCTGGTCTCAGCCAGGATGCCCCAGGGACCAGCCAGCAAGACTCATGGACCAGCCAGCCACCACCAAGTTTCAAAAGGCCTTTCCTCATGGAAGTTCAGACTGAGGTCAGCGCTGGGGAGGAGGAGGAGGAGCAGCAGCAGCCACAGGCTGCAGACCCATTTGTGATGCTGCAACCCCTGGGTTCACCCAGCCAACTAAATGTCTCCCTCAACTTATCACAGTTAATGGAGGAGCATAGGCTGGAATGGGAGCCTCCAGGATCTGCAGAAGGTCAAGCCAGCACACCACAGCGCCATTCGGAATCACTATAAGTTCGCCAGGAGGAAGCCACAAGCCCAGTAATGCCTATTTTGCAGACAAAGCCCAGCACCACCACCGGCATTGGCACCACCACCAGCACCAGCACCATCAGCATCACCGCCACCAGAACAGTCCATGCAAGAACAGCTGCATCAGCTGCAAAGGAGCCATGGTGAACAGCAGAGACACATATGGGCAGAGCTATTGCGGCTCAGGAGCGGTGTAAACAGATAAAACAAGATCCTGCAACAGTATACGGCAGCCCAAACTGCTGCCCAAACTGCCAGTCAGTGTCATGCACTGTCATGACACTGACTGGCAGCAATGAACAGCATCACTAATTAGCTCACTCAGATCCTACCAAGGATGCCGGAGCCGGCATCTGAGTTGTCCCCAGCCTCACTGGACTGAACACCATGCAGCAGTCCCTGTGACGGTAGCCGCACAAGAGTTAGGCCCCCCAAATCCATGATTCACCAATTGGCAAACTGAGACATGACAAGGGGCCATGAACAGCATAATCACCTGGCCTCTAAGGTCGAACAACCATACTTCTAGGACAAGCCTGACCTGGCCTCTGCACAGATTTCCTGTGCTGGCTAGATGGAAGAAGCCTGCTGGGCCCTTCTTGACTACAGAGTTCCCGTGCCGGCTAGATGGAAGAAGCCTACTGGACCTGTCCTCACTACAGAGTTCCTGTGCCAGCATACAGAAGGGAGGTTCAGCTGTGAAGTTTTGACATCCAGCAGCCTAACTGTAGAGCCCTCCTCCATGCTCTGTCCATATTTCATCCTCCTTAAAGCGGCATCCAGTGAAGGTGCAGCTGCAGCCTCTTCTCATCAAGTCTCATCTCCTGCTCTGGATGTTGGTGTCTCCTCTTATCTCAACTCCTACTGCTGCTCCTGCCTCCATGCTGCTGGTTCTTCACCTGGGTCTCCTGTCTCCATGATACGCTCTCCAGTTCTGGTCCTGCTGCCTACATGTTGAACTCTGCTGCCTTGGCAAGGCAAGGAACTGTCTCCTTGAGTGCACTCTTTCAACATGGACTGTCTGGGGCCTTCAGTTGAACTCTGCTGCCTTGGCCCTTAGGCTGTCCCCTTGGGTGCACTCTTTCAACATGGACTGTCAGGGGCCTTCAGGTGAACGCTGCTGCCTTGGCCCTTAGGCTGTTCCCTTGAGTGCACTCTTTCAACATGGACTGTCTGGGTCCTTTTCTTAGCTATCACATCGCAAGGCTTTTATGAGCTCTAACATTATTTATTTTATTTATTTATGGATTTTTGTATACCGACATTCAATCTGACATATCATATCGGTTTACAGAGAACAGATGAAGTAGGAATATCAGTGTCTTCCTATTATTTTCAGTAAAACTTAGAGTCAATTATTAACAGATATGAATAGATATTAAACTTAGAATCAACATTAACTGATATTAACAGAAAAGTTAACTGATTTAAACAGAAAATTAACATTAGTTGCGATTATAAACATTTATTGTCATTGTAAGCATTTTCAACGAGAATCAGTAGCGGGCGATTATGGTATCTCTATGAGTAACTAATGTGCTCCTTCTCAGTGTCGTAGATTGGCGTCATGGTATTGATGCAAAGGCTTTTTGGAAGAGCCATGGTTTTAGGTGTTTTTTTGAATGTTTGGGTTGTGGGTTCCATTCTTAACTGTGTCAGAAAGTTGTTCCATAACAGAGGGCCAGCTAGTGATAGAGCATGCTCCCTTATTGTATTCAGGTGCATTGATTTTAGAGAGGGGGTTTAAAGAAGCCCTGTATTTGTGGAGGGAAGGTTCCTAGGGTGGACGTGAAAGTGTAGTGTCGCATTCAGCCAGTCAATGTACAGTGTTTAATGAATGATAGTCTTGTATTGAATTCTGTATAGGATGGGCAGCCAGTATAGCTCTTTGAGGATAGGAGTGATATGGTCTGATCTTTTACTGTTTGTAAGTGGTCTGGCTGCTGCATTTTGTAATAGCTTTATTGGCCTTAGTGCTGTACTGTAGCTATTGGGGGTGCCACTTCTGCGTTCATTGTTCTTAGTTGTAATCATTATTTTGCTAAAAGGATAAGATGCAAAGCCTGTATATGTAATGATGCGATTTCTAACAATGTCTGTACAAGTCTACACTTGTTCATTTACATTACAATGTTTTTTGCTATTTAATATCTTGTCCTTGCATAATTTGATTACCTAAGACTTTGACTTTATGTAAAACAGTGGACTACATGTCTCTGGTAATAAAGTGGTCACCATTTTTAAAAATAAACTTTCTAGTTGTGAGTGTTTTTTGTGTTAACGGTTCACTAAGTACCAGTTTTGCCCTCCACATGACCTTGCATGCTAGATTGCTCTTGCACATTTCAAGTAGCCACTTACTAGCAGGCAAGACCATATGGACTAGGCCATACAACTGAACGCTCAGTGTAAGCTCCTAAGAAAGATAGGAAGAGCTAAAGACAAAGTTTATTACTTGTTGCCTTCCTCACGCTGCATATTCTTTGGTAACTCCTGCTACATGGGCCTGTATGTGAGAGTGTACAGTAGCTAGCTGCCCAAACATCAGTACATTGTGTACATGTACAGCATGTGAGCTGTTAATAGGAAGATAGATTCATCATCACACAAAACTTGATCTTCGGCCCCCCCTCATTGTGTCCTGATGGCACCTACATGTATGCGCATTTTAATGTTTACTTTCACATGTTTTTTTTCAAGTACAGTCCACTGCTCCATTGTGAAGAGAAATCCCGAGTAGGCATACATGTTTTTGGTTACACAGAGACTAATTCAGAGAAGCAGTGAGAGAAAGAAAACTGATAGCGAGGAGAGCCGCACCTAACAGTCTTCTGACTCCCTCCCTGGAAGGGGATGTGGTAGGTGAGGGCTGTCAGGAAAAGTAGCATTGTATAAGGTTTTGGCGAACCTGCTGCCACTTAGCGTGGTCTCCTGGGCTCGGGCAGGCACACATTAGGGATCTGGGAGAGATCCAGAATATCTCCATCATAGTCTGGGCACAGAGCAAGACTATGGAAGAACGCAGCAAGCAGCCATTATCTGTGCAAAGTTGAGTGGGGCATACATTAAAGCTCCCACCCATCTTGTTCAAACAGTGAAGCGACTTTGAGAACTCCGAAGGTGCTTTTCAGTGACACAGCGGGAAGCACATAAGGCCTCATTGTACCCTCGTCTTTGCTGGCGTGTTTGGAATGGCAACGGGGGTGAGAAGCCAATTCCTGCACTGTTACCCAGAATCTCCTGCGGCAATGACAGATTAAAGCCATCAATCATAGCATTGTCACTTGCAGATGTGGCTGGGTGCAACCTAAACAACCGTATAAGGAGTCTGTAACTTTGTCTTAAAGGCCGATTTGCCTAGCCTTAGTGCATATCACATTTTTGAGGACCCACTATATGTGCAGGCTTGCTGTAGCCAAAACTAGCTCAGCTGTTGAGGACCTGCTAACTTGCATCTGGGTATTCAAACCAAATGTGTGCCTGGCCCTCACAAGTGAGCTAAAGCTACTGGTGTTGTGCAGGCTGGTAAACTAGAAGTGATGCATGACAGCTGCCACACCAGTGTTAGCTCCAAAAAGGGTACCTCAGGGCGTGCTGCTATTGTCCCTGGCAGGCCCGCAGTATCTCCTTCATAGTAACTTTTTTGTGAGTTGCAGACACAGGGAATATGGCACACCACCAACGTGCACAGAACACTGCTTCTGGTTGTGCTGTGTGAGACTCAAGACAAAACTGTGCCACACAATCGGCATGATGTGTCAGTAACCGGCCACACGTGATCATGCATCCACAGTAGTGTGGACACTTCAAGCTTGGCATTAACCAGCGAGACTGAAATAGCTCCAAATGAGAGGATAGGAGCGGGACCATGTTGAAAATAAACACCCTGAAAATATATAGTGGCTGCTCACACCCCAAGCTTTAGGCCCGGAGCATTGTTTGACATCACAACAACTGCAGGCCTCTGCAGCAGGGGGGCAAAAAGGCTGCCTCAGTGCCACTGCCAATGGCCTTCAGACTTCCCCAGCCACTCCCCATTTGCATGTGCTTTACCAGAAATAGATAACCAGAGATGGAATATATAAAGAAGCGAGCGTCTTATCTACAAGCCAACCGTCACCGTACAACCCGTCTTCAAAATTGTCAACGAGGTCTGTTTGCCTAAGTATAAAGGAATTGTGCGCCGCTCCCGGGTACCTGGCCACCATGTCAAGGATGCGCACTCGAGTCTCCCAGACCACTTGCACGTTGATGGAGAGGAAGAGCTTCCTGTTGCGGTACATCTCCTCCCTGTCACGGGGTGGAAGGATGGCCACATGAGTGCAGTCGATAGTTCCCAGAACATTGGGAAAGTTTGTGAAGGCATAAAAGCCTCTCTACAAGTCCATCAAGTCCTGCCTGTCATGAGGAAATGCTTTGTAGTGATTAATGCGGTCAGAGACTGCTGTGATGACCTGGTCCAGATAGCGGGAAAAAGTGGTTTGGGACATTCCCCCCACGACCCCCTACTGTCATTTGGAAGGAGCCGCTTGCCGTGAAATGCAGGGTGGCCAACTGTTTGGTGAGGCCCGGCACAGCATGGGACCTTTCCGTGATCGGATCCAGATCCCCTCGGATTCCTTCATATAATTCCAGGATAGCCCGAGAGCTGAGGCGATACCTGCTAACCACATAATCCTCTGGCCTGCCCAGCAAGGAAAGATACGCTCCCTGAATCTCCTGCGCTGTTGCCACCTGCTTGCCAGGCGCTGGGCAGGGTCCCGACCCTGCAGGGCCCGTGGTTCTGGCTGCTGGGTCTGCTGCCAGGTCCGCTTGTCGTTGTCTGTGGCGAGCCTGCCAACACATCCAGTATGCCACAACCATTAAACTTGCCAAAAACATTATGGCTTTAGGAAGATAGACCAGGTAAGAACAGATGTTTTTATTGGGCCAGGAAGGCCTGGCAGGTGTGTTCCATTCAATTGGACTTTTTATCATGCACTATCGTCACTGCGATAATACCTCGGTCCGCAATATTTCCCATGATAAATACTGTTTTCATCCTATCGCAAAAAAACATAGGTGTAGTTATTTCCCGCTTAGGTCCCATGATAGTGTATCGCACGCCATGCTAGCAGACCTCATTTCCATTAACCCCACCCAAACTCCTCCCACTTGACTACTAATTTTGAGTTTGCATTCGCAATTTGCGCTGCAGTATTTATCGCGTGCGTTAGCGCTCTACGCGTACGATAAGGCCCTAACGTGATTTGATAAATGACCCTGTAAATTAGCTGGATAACTTTAGGGCTGCATGAAAGTTATCTTATTCAGATAAACTTATTTGGCTGATAGCTGGGAATATTCAGCATCGCACCTGCACCATTGAATATTCATTAGAAGTTAACCAGATAACTGCTCCCTACCTGGCTGAATATTGACTTGTACATCATGTTATTGTAAGTCCCTTTTTCCAAGAATTTGCACTGAGCATACCATATAAAGATTCAAACAATTTAGCAACAGAAAGACTGAACATTTTCAGTTTGGTGCTCAGGTGACAGGGAGCAATAAGGGACCATGTGTCAAAAATGTGAATAAAAGATGGTGTTTCAATGGGTGCCCCTTCCCCCTCTCCATTCCCAAGCCTCTCACCTTATTCTTTAAAAAAGTGATCTGGTTCCCTCAGTCCATTTCAGACCCCCAATCCCATCCATTTACAAAACCCCTGGTGATGTAGTGGTGCTGACCACAGCGCCACCTAGCTGTGCGAGGCTGGCAATGTCATTTCCAAAAGCTGCTGGCTGGGCTCGGGCATCTGTTTGCCTCTTTGATAGATTCTGCAAGAAGGTGAATCCTGTTTTATTTTCTATTGTAATCTACTGAGAAATATAAATTTGTATTAGTGGATTACAAGTGATGTGAAATAAATAGATACCCTGTCTCAGTAAATAGATTTCTAAATAGCTGGACAACAACAAAAAAGGCTTAGGTGCCAACCAGACACGCATTTTCAGGGTTGAGACCAGGTTTAGTCTCAACATGACTTGAATCTGAATAGATCACAACATCCCTACGAATAGGCATTTAAAAGGACAACTTTATTTTTCTCATTCTCAGCCCCCGAGGGTTCCAAAGCTTTGTGAAAGTGCTTAAGCCTTCCTGTTCTAATCATTCATGTCCGAGTGCCCTTGCAAATCTGTACGGCAAGATCAGCAGAAGTCATCACAATGTAGACAAACAGAAAATGGGATTTGGCAGGTCAAACAGAGAAAAGGTGAAGGCATCTCTGCCAGAGTTGGAATGACTTGATTTGACAGGCTAATATTAGGATGGGACTTGTGGCGCTCTATCAGACACTTGGAGTTGTCAGGTAACTCAGGCAGAAAGAAGAGAGGAACAAAGACCCCTCATCCACTCCTCTTTCTCTGCAGAGACCTCAGGTACCCTTTGCTATGGATGATTTACAAGCACTATCTTTCCTGCAGGTCACTTTAAGAGCCTGAACATAGCATGAAAGTAGAGAATAATCAGGCCATTTAGCACCCGTTTGGCCGTGCATTTTCAATGCTCGTCTATTACCCCTTCTACTGTAAGGGATAATAGCGGCCTTGGAAATGCGTGGCTGAACTCGCGAAAGCTAATAGCGCTCATCACATACAAATGTATGTTGATGAGCATATTAGTTAGTCGCTTGGATACTAAAAAGTAAATGTGTGGCCAACATTTTACTCTCTGAAATTAACACCTGCCCAAAGGCAGGCGTTAATCATAGTCAGCACCAGGAAAGTGTACAGAAAAAGCAGAAAAAAACTGCTTTTCTGTACACCCTCCGACTTAATATCATACAATATTAAGTTGGAGGTCCCAAAAATAAAAAAAAAAACCTTAAAAAAAAATGTGTCCGTCGGGTCTGTGGTTCAAAAACGGAGGCTCAATTTTGCCGGCATCCGTTTTTCGAACCCGTGGCTGTCAGCGGGTTCGAAAACTGACGCCGGTAAAATTAAAGCGTTGGTTGTGGGACCCGCTGACAGCCACTGCTCCGCTAATAAGGAGGTGCTAGGGATGCGCTATTGTCCCTTACTCCTTAGCACCTCCTTATTAGTGCCCGGCCTCATTTAAATAGAGAATCGCATGCCCAGGAGAGGTGCCTGGGTGCGCGTCGGGAGAGCGGGCACTCAACACGGAGCACTGGCTCTCCCGCACTTTATATTGAATCGGCCCTGAATGTCGGAGGATTTGGATCTTAGTTCTACTTGCTTTTGGTAATGTAACATCCTTTTTTTTCTTCTTTTTTATGTTTACCATACCTATTCTGCCACAAGAAAAATCAAAAGAGCTCTTGTATTATTTAAAGCCAAGTCCTTGGAAGAGTGTTATGTAAGTATCCAGAAACGGTCTTTGCAGGGATATTGAGGCTAGTAGCATAGAAACATGGAAAATGTCACCAAATAAAGTCCTTCTTGGCTTACTCAGTCTGTCCATTTCTTCTGCCACAAAACCAAGTCAATCTCTGATCTTCTCCTTCTTTCCAGTCCTCCTCCCATATTGCTTTTGGCTCCTACCACCTCAACTAGAGGACTGCTCTCATCGTTCCACTCGCTGCCAGTAAAAAAAAAAGCTGTTCCCAATTTCTATACTTAGTTCTCATCTTTGTGGTCTTAAAAGCTGAAATACAACAATATCTGGATAGTTCTTACATTGGTCCAATATAAGGCATCACAACCTGCAACGAATCTAGACAAAGGTGTGCAAAAGACAAAGGTGTAGTTTTTATGGCCTAGTTTTGCTGTAAGATTTGGTATTCCCCATGCTCCGGTGCACTGTGCCAGATCTTGCTCATTTCCAGTTTGACACTTTTTTCTGATAACTTACTGTGACAGGCTGGAGCAATAAAGAGGATGGATATAAGCAATTTAGCTAAAGTAGATAAGGTTTCCTACTAGTTTAGCTAAGGGAGCTTCTATTTTAGCACAGCAGTAAGAGTTGTGTCCTTGGTTCAGAGCTAGAAAACTGCAGGTTCAAATCGTAAGGTCCCCAGCTGGAAAACTAGGCAATGGTACTACACAGCGTAACCTTCACATGAATGTTCAACAACAAATTGCCTAGGCAGAAAAGTTGTGCATTGTCAACAGGTATGAAGCAACTTATGTCTAGTTCAGTTTACATGCTACAGGAGTGCATGCAGGATACAAGTGGGAAAATGTTTTGTATTGGCAACCATACATGCTGGGAACAGCAAAGCCAGCAGGAATCATGCACTGATAGCTGAAGCTTAGCTGGACTATAAATGCAATTTTTATAAACATTCCTCAGTTGTCAAGCTCTTGGCTTTCCTTGCAAGCACAGATCCCAAAAGATTGGGGTTGTTTTGTTCATCGCTGGATCTCTTCCTTTATGTCTAAGAAGCCCCTTCCTCTGAATAAGATCTTGAATATATTTTACTGGTTTGGCCAATGTATCTGATCTATGTATAATTCTATGTTCATTAATGTTAAAGACAATGGCTTCCTTCAGGCCCCTCTTTAGCCTTCTGTTTCCAGCATGTATGACTGCACAGCATGAAGTGGAAATCATAATAATTGGGATATTTTATGTAGAGTTACTGTTTGCAGCCAAAACCCTCTCTAGCATTAAAGAGCCTGAATCATCAAAGGTTTTCCTTATAGATGTAGAATTGGATGAAAGCCTTGGTGAAGCAGCTCCTGCATCATTGTGAGCTTGTACTATCAACAGCTAATGTACAGTATTTGTATTAATTTCCCAGCATTTTTGGTATATTGGGCCACAACTGAAAAGGTTTTTCAATATTGATTACATTCATAGTTCCATCAGGTGTCTTTTATATCTCCTGAGTCTCTGGGTTATCTAACCAGCTAAAATTAAAGTAAGGGATGAGCTCTTGTTACGCCCGTCGGTCGCAGATGGCTGCAACCTCTCATGCTCACCTCTTTTTTCCCTGCACCGTCAATCCTAGGAAGAATGGTGGCCTCCGCTAACCAACGCTGACCTCCCCGGCATCCCCAGGACGGCGTGGGCACTGTCGACCACCACCTGTTTCTGGAATCACCTAAGGTGCGCGCACACACGCGCAAGGGCCTCGTTTGTACACGTCATGGTGGGAACCTCAGGGGTGTCCCCTCCCGATGACGTCAACTCACTACTGTACTTAAGCTGACCGGCCCTCTGCTACTACGAGTTAGCAGACTTGCTCTTGGTGTATGGACGATCTGGGTACCCGCTCCTCGGGGGCCCTTCCACATTCCTGGCTATCCGCTCCTCACAGGGCCTTCCTGTCTTGGTCTACGACCTGACACGCTTCTCGGGTCACTCTCCTGGAACTACCACTTTGGGTACCTTCTTCAGGCTTCAGCGATATCAGCCTAACTGAAACTTCTCCATGGTGTACCCCATGCCTTGGGCCACTACCATTCCTCTTCAGTAGAAGTTGTTCCAGTATATCCTATGCTGCAGGGTGTTGCGTGCGTTGCTGCTCGACACCCTCACTCCGCCCTCCTGACTCGCTGGAAGAATTGATAGCCTTAGCTACTCGGATTGACTGTCAGCTCCGAGAAAAGGTGAAGGAACTCCGGCCTAAGGTATTAACTGGTTGAAACTGGCCAGTACCCCTGTACCTCGGATGGGTCCAGCAATTCCTGCTGTTGATACAGATGAACCAATGCAACTTGGTCATGGTCACTTGACCTCAAAGGAGAGAAGATTTCGGAAGAAACGTGGCCTGTGCATGTACTGTGGTCAGTCTGACCATGATGGACTCAAGCCCGGCGGGAAGACTGTTCTTTGGCCTTACTGCATCCTCTCCTCCGCTCTCTCTCCCAGTCTCCTTGACCTATGGACCTGTCACGGTTCGGACTCCTGCCCTGGTGGACTCAGGGGCAGGAGGCAACTTCATTACTAGACGTTTAGTAGAATACTTGAGGATCCCCTCATCAAATTGAAAGATCCACTACTGTTGTCTTCCATTCACGGGGAGCCCTTGCCGGGCGACGTGACATGCGAGACTGTATCAGTTATGCTTCGCACCGGAGCACTCCATACGGAAATAATCTCCTTCTTTGTACTAGAAAAGGCTATGCACCCTATCATCCTGGAGTTACCTTGGCTGCAAGTGCATCAACCCCAATTTGATTGGGCATCCCTGGATCTCTCACGATGGGGCCCAGAATGTCATGAGAAATGCCTCAAGGAGGTTTCGTCTATTATTTGCATGCCTACGACTCCAGCGATGCCAGGACTGCCGCCTGAATACGCATCCTTTGGAGATGTATTCTCCAAAGAAGCAGCTGATATTCTTCCTCCACAAAGGTCCTATGACTGTGCCATAAGTCTGAAGCCCAATTCGGAGCCACCAAAAGGATGGGTGTACCCTCTCTCAGCTCTGGAAAATAAAGCAATGTCTGAATACATTGCAGAAAATCTCCAGAAAGGGTTTATTCGACCATCAAAGTCGCCAGCCGGCGACTTTCTTCCCCACATTTTTCTTTGTGGGGAAGAAAGATGGATACTCCGTGTATTGACTATCGAGGTCTAAATGAAATCACGATCAAAGACCGTTACCCCTTGCCATTAATCTCGGAGCTGTTTGATAGGCTGCAAGGGGCCAAGATATTTTCTAAGCTTGACTTGAAAGGGGCCTACAACCTCATCCGCATTCGAAGTGACGATGAATGGAAAGCGGCCTTCAACACGTGAGACGGCCATTTCGAGTATCTTGTAATGCCATTGGGATTGTGCAATGCACCCGCTACATTCCAAAATATGATGAATAACATCTTGCGGGACTTGCTATACAAGAACGTGGTGGTCTACCTGGATGAGATACTAATCTTCTCCAAGGATTTGCAGACCCACATTGCAGATATCAAGCAAGTGCTTTACCATCTCCACAAAGATTGGCTGTATGCCAAATTCTCGAAGTGTGAATTTCACAAAGACTCAGGGCCTTTTCTAGGCTACATAGTCTCTAAGGAAGGTTTTCGAATGGACCCTCACAAACTTGAAAGTATCCAGAAGTGGTCTCAACCCACCAGCTTGAAGGCCTTGAGGAGATTCCTGGGGTTTACCAATTATTATCGCAGTTTCATTAAGAACTATTCTTCTTTGACTGTACCCTTGACTGAGATGACCCGTACGGTTGCAAATGCTTCTAAATGGTCAATGGAGGCCATTTCCGCGTTCGAAAAATTGAAGGCTGCCTTCTCCACTGAACTGTGCTTGCGGCATCCAGACCCCAACAGTCCCTTTATTGTCAAAGTTGATGCTTCAGATGTAGGGGTAGGGGCTGTGCTGAGCCAAGTGGGAGACTCCAAGATCCTATGACCCTGTTCATTCTTCTCTCGAAGATTTTCTCCAGCTGAGAAGAACCACGGAATCAGTGACAAGGAACTTCTAGCTATAAAGCTTGCATTTGAGGAGTGGCGGCCATGGCTCGAGGGTGCTCAACATCAAATAACCGACTTCATGGATCACAAAAACCTTGAATATCTCCGCCATGCATAACATTTGAATTACAGACAGGCCAGGTGGTCTTTATTCTTCAACCGTTTTGATTTTGTGCTTAAGTACTGACCGGGAGATCGGAACACCAGAGCAGACACGCTGTCACACTCATTTCATTTGGAAGATGTACCTGATGAACCACAGCACATAACTGATCCGAAAAAGATATCTCTGGTAACCAGCCAGTCGTTTCCCGCTGGTGATGCTACCATCCCTTATTCAGCATCATCTACTGGAGAGTCAGCTTTATAAGTGGATTTTGGACATTCTTCAATATCACCACTTCCACTGAATTCCTCAGTGACGTCCACAGCAGCTCTACCCATTGCTGCTGATATCAATAACACTCTGAAAGATTCTTCCGAATCTCAAGATCCATCTGTCATCCTTGCAGAAGATGAAATGGAAATCAAGATCAAAGGGATTCTGGATGTTCATAACAGAGGCAAGAATTTTGAATACCTTCTGATTTGGGAAGGCTTCAGCCCCGATTTAATCAGTTCATCAGTTTCACCCTTGCATGCTTTGAAACCTAAGCCTGGTACCCAAAGAGGAGATCGCCCTTTGAAGGAGGGTACTGTTGTGTCCGTCGCTGCTCGATGCCCTCACTCTGCCCTCCTTATCACTGTGGCGACTCCCTCTGGGCCTGATGGACGGTTTGCTGCCACAGTATCTTCTTGCCGTCTTCCTCCGGCGTCCCCAGAGCTGCACGACGCTGTGGATCCGCCATGTTCCTGATGACATAGGGCGCGCATGCGCAAGCGCTCCGAATGATGTACCAGCAAGGGCGCGAACCTCGGGGGCATCTCCCTGAACTGACGTCATCTGCTTCCAATATAAAAGATCTCAAAAATTGCTAATGGATCAAGTTAGCAAAGGGTTTCGCTACCTAAGCTACTCTGCCTCCTTGGACTTACCAGGGGTACCCACTCCTCAGGGGCCTCGCTCTCTTTTCTCTATTTCAGATTGCCAATGGGAACCAGTACTCGCTCCTTGAGGGCCTAACTCTTTCCAACTACTGAGCTTTCTAAAGACTTTATGTGAGATCTGTCATCCAGTTCTGGCTATGAACACAGCATACCCTGTCTACTCACTATCTATAGTTTCTCTACAGCTCAGCAACCCTGGGATTACGGTTCCAGTACCTGAGGGACTTCAGCCCTGCCGAGCATAGCAGCTCACTACTGCCACCTCTGGTGGTTCTACTAACCTGTCTAATAAAAGAATTATCTGTGTTCTACTAACCTGTCTAATAAAAGAATTATCTGTGCCTAGCCGGTGGTCCCTCTCAGGATATCCTCCTGGGGGCGCAGTCATCTGCCATCGAGCCAAGGATTCACCTATCTACATTCCTCTACAGCTAAGTGTCCTCTCCAAGCACTCCGCTGGTAACAGATGTCTACTCCTTTCCTACCAGGAGTCTTCAGCAACAGATTCATAACAGCTTTCTAACTCCACTCTAAGTACACAACAGATTGCTACTCCTAGCTCTAACACAGAGCTTTCCTAACAAGATTGCTAACTCCTCCCCTCTCAGGAGTCGAAGCAGAACAAATTGCTAACTTGATCAGCAGATCCATAAGAGATTGACACAGGGTATTGCCATACCAACTACAAGATCCACTTCTGGTTCCTACACTTCAGACTGGTTCATCATCATCTTCAGTACAGTCATCCTCGGCATATCCCGCTCTGCGGGCCACTACCGGATCTGCACTTCTGAGGTAATAGCTACTCGACAGAAGGGACTTCCTGGCGTATCCCACTCTGCGGGACACTACCGGATCTTCACATCTGTCGTATCACCTTGGGCATACCCTTTGCTCAGAACTGTACTTATTTGCAGTCCCCGCTCTGCAGGGTTTGTTTTCCTTCCTTCATAATAAATCCTATCATACAGCTGTGTCCTACGTCGCTGAGACCACGCCCATCGACGATGAGGCCCACAGGGCTCCTCCCTGTGGGCAGAGACATGTCTCATCTCGACCCAGGGTTCACATCTATACAAAAACATAACAGATTGCTAACTCCATGGACCGGACTCAGGTCTCAGCCATTCAAGCCATTCCTGGCTTGGCCCAACATCTTGCCAAATAACAAAGGACACTAGAGACTTTGACTAATGCCTTCAATCAGCTAAACTCTCAGCTGAACTCTACATTGATGACTGACAAGGCCACTTCCTTTTCCTCTATGATGTCTGCACAACTCTCCATGCCTTTGCCAGCACCCACTCGTTTTACAGGTGCTGGTGTTATATAGGGGTTTTCTGAATCAGTACTTTATGCACTTTTCACTACAGCCTACCTATTTCCAGATGTAGTGTCCAAAACTATGTATATACTGTCTCTTTTAGATGGAAAAGCCCTGGCCTAGGCTTCACCCTTCTGGGAGCGTAATGATCCAATTCTTAGTGATTTGACAGGCTTTCTTGCTCTCTTTCGTTCTGTGTTCGACGACCCCGCTCACAAGACTGTCGCTGGATCTGCACTCCTGCATCTTCAACAAGGTACCAAACCTTTGACTGATTATGTTATTGAATTTAAAACCTTGTCCTCGGAGCTACATTGGGACCTGGGTTGCCTGCGGGCTATTTTCCTGGGAGGTCTTAACTCTCGCATCAAAGACGAATTAGCAGCACGCGAACTCCCTGATACTCTGGACTCTCTCATTGATCTAGCAGGACAAATTGAACGATCACAAGAGGTAAAGGGTTCTAAAAAGATGCCACCAGGGGTTTCACTCTCTCGTCCAGCACCTGTTATTCAGACTACTCTTGCACCCTCATGTCTCAAGAGCGCATGCCATTCAATGTAGAATTGTTTACATATTACTATCGCATTCTAATTTTTCCAGTGATTTCAGCAACAATTGGCCCCTTAGAGATTTCAGATCATGTCATGATATGGATAGATTTGCAATGGCATGAGCAATGGGATGGCTGCCAAAATTGGAAGTTTCCAGCACATCTTTATGCGAATGCCTCTTGTAGGGAATTTCTGAAAATAAAATGGGAGGGGTTTCAGGAGTTTAATCAGGACACAAGTCAACATTGACTTTGTTCTGGGACACTGTTAAAGTAGTTATGCAGGAAGAAATTATCTCGCTTGTGATTCAATATAGGAAGTGTTTAGATAAGGATTTTCTGAGATGGGAAAAGGAGGTGCACAAAACTAGAATAAACTTAGCAAATATGCATACTGATGAAGCAAAAGTTTCATACTTTGCTGCACAAACAACTTTAAATACACTGATTCATCGGAGAACAAAATAATCTATGTTTTATTATAAATTTAAATTATATCAGTTTGGAAATAAAACCAGCAAGTTAATGTTGGCGTAACTTAAAAGGTGAGAGGGGCAGAAGTATATAGCAGCTGTTAAGACTTATTTTGGGAAAATAATAAGTATAGGAGGTGTTCCTAAATGTTTTTAAGGCTTTATATATGAAAGAAGTGGTTGACCCAGATGCAGTGCTTCGATATTTGAAAAGTGTATGATTGCCCAAGCTCACAGAGATACAGTTAAATCAGTTGAATGCACCAGTGCACATTCAGGAAATTCAGTTTGGTATCCAGCAAGCCAAATTATGCAAAGCACTGGGTCCGGATGGATATGAAGGAGAGTTCTATAAGTTACTTAATGAGCAAGATATGGAAGATATGTATGCAAAAGCTATAAAGGATAGTGCCTTTTCAATGGGTTCAAATAAAGCCCTGATTATGCTAATTTCTAAATCTGGCAAATTTCTTTATAAACCTGAATTGTACAGACCCATTTCCCTTCTCAGTTTTGATGTTAAATTGTCAGCCAGAATTATGGCAGAGAGGATGGCATCTTTACTTCCTAAACTAATATTAGATAATCAAGTAGGCTTTGTGCGATATTTTCATTCAGTGATCAACATTAGGAAGATCCTGGCTTCTCTGATGACAATGCAGGCTTTGAATATAGATTCTTTGCTCACCAGTTTTGATACAGAGAAAGCATTTGATCGGGTGGTCTGGAAGAAGGTAGGGATATTGGGTGTTTTTATGCAAATGGTCAAACTTCTCTGTTCACTGTCTAAAGCCTCTATCTTGATTAATGTGGGAAGGACCAAGGAATTTGACCTTCAAAGAGGAACACATCAAGGATACCCTCTATCACCTCTGCTATTTTTGCTTTCTCTAAGAACATAAGAACATAAGAAATTGCCATGCTGGGTCAGACCAAGGGTCCATCAAGCCCAGCATCCTGATTCCAACAGAGGCCAAACCAGGCCACAAGAACCTGGCAATTACCCAAACACTAAGAAGATCCCAACCCACTGATGCAATTAATAGCAGTGGCTATTCCCTAAGTAAATTTGATTAATAGCCGTTAATGGACTTCTCCTCCAAGAACTTATCCAAACCTTTTTTGAACCCAGCTGCACTAACTGCACTAACCACATCCTCTGGCAACAAATTCCAGAGCTTTATTGTGCGTTGAGTGAAAAATAATTTTCTCCGATTAGTCATAAATGTGCCTCTATTGCGATGGATTCATTGTATGCCTGAAGTTCGGGGGGTTCCCATAAGAAATGCTGAATTCAAAATTGCTGCTTTTACAGATTTTATTTTTATTTATTTATTAAGGCTTTTATATACCGACTTTCTTGATACAAATCAAATCAATTCGGTTTACAATGAACTAAGCAGAATATACAATTAACCAATCAACAAGAGATACGGAGCATACAGTTACATTATAACAAGGAAGCCTTAACTTGGAGTAGGAAAATAAAGAAGGGGTGAACGGAGCAATAAATATATAAATAAAATGAAATAAAATAGAATAAATACTATATACAGAAGAGGGGGCAAGGGGCCAACCTCTCTTTAATGGATATTATGTATGAAAAATTTGGAGAGTTTTGTTTACAGAGATGTGTGGTGTACAATTCTAGATCAGGCAATGGAGTTTGTAGAGGGGAAGGCTTTGCTGAACAGCCATGTCTTTAGTTTCTTTTTAAAAGTTGTTAGACAAGTCTCCAGTCTGAGGTCCGGAGGCATGGTGTTCCACATGGAAGGGCCTGCGGTAGAAAAAGACCGGTCTCTGAGGTATGCGTGGTGCACTAATTTGATAGTAGGAACGTGTAAAGATCCCTTGTAAGCATCCCTTAAAGGCCTGGCTGTCGAGTGCAGTCTGAGAGGATGAGACAGGTCAAGCGGGGTTTGATGGTGGATATTTTTATGAATGATTGTGAGAGATTTATGGAGGATCCGGAAATTTACTGGGAGCCAGTGGAGATCTTTTAGGATGGGAGAAATATGCTCTCTCCGATTGGTATTTGTCAAAATCCTTGCCGCTGCATTTTGTAGCAGCTGGAGCGGTTTAATGGTAGAGGCTGGAAGACCATGCAGAATGGAGTTACAATAGTCGATCTTGGAGAACAGAATGGCTTGGAGGACGGATCTGAAATCGTAGTGGAATAGGAGCGGTTTGAGTTTTTTGAGTACTTGTAACTTGTAAAAGCACTCCTTAGTAGTGTGTTTTATAAAATGCTTTAGGTTCAGGTGACTGTCGATTAAGACTCCAAGATCTCTGGCGTGTGATATATGTGGAATATTTTGTGATTGGAGAAGTATGGGACTACCTTCTGGAGTAATTAGCAAGAGTTCGGTTTTAGAAGTGTTGAGCACAAGGTTGAGGCTGGATAAGTAGTGGTTTATAGTTTGTAGATGAGAGTTCCATAACCTGAGTGTTGAGTCCAATGATTTGGATATAGGGATTAAAATTTGAAGGTCATCTGCGTATATATAAAATTTGAGTTTGAGGTTGAAAGTAGGTGGCAGAGGGGGAGAATGTAGATATTAAACAGGGTGGGTGAAAGGGAGGAGCCCTGGGGGACACCAAAAGGAGCATTAGTATGAGGTGATTCCATGTTTTTAATTTTTACCTTATAGCCTCTATTACTGAGGAAAGATTCGAACCATCTGAGGGCTGAACCTGTAATTCCTATGTCTGAGAGTCGGTTTAGGAGGATGTTGTGATTTACCGTATCAAAAGCCGCAGAGATGTCGAGGAGAGCTAAGAGAAATGACTGTCCTTTATCAAAACCAATATATAGTTGATCCAGGAGGGAGGTGAGGAGGGTTTCCGTATTGTGTTCTTTTCGGAAACCATATTGTGACGTGTGAAGTATATTGTGGTCTTCTAGGTAATTTGAAAGTTGCTTATTTACAATTTTCTCCATGATCTTAGATACAAATGGGAGATTTGATATGGGACGGTAATTGTTGAGGTCTTCCGGGTCCAGGTTGGATTTTTTGAGTATGGGTTTGAGCGTGGCCAATTTGAGCGCGTCCGGGAATGTTCCTTGTGTAAGGGAACAATTGATGATATCAGCTAGAAATTTGGATATGTATTCTGGAATGAGAATCAGTAGCTTGGAGGGTATTTGGTCCAGCGGGTGGGTCGAAGGTTTCATTCTTTTTATCAGCGATTCTACCTCTAAAGTGTGGGTCGAATCAAAGGAGTCCAATCTTATGTCTAAGTTTGGTAGGAGAACTGTGTCCGGAAGAGTAGGATTTGTGTTGACAGGTAATCTAGCCAGGGTATTGGTGATTTTATTTTGAAAGAATAAGGCCAGGTCATTGGCCTTTGATTGAGCTGTATCGTCAGGGATATTAGGAAGAGCCGTTTTGGTAAGTTCCGAAACATAGGAGAAGAGGGCCCTCGCATCATATAGCATATTGTGGATGCGGTGAGCATAGAAATCTCTTTTTGTTCGGAGTGTTGCTGATCTGTACTGGTGGAGAGTAGTTTTGTATATGGAAAGAGTGAGGGGATTAGAATTCTTCCTCCATTCTTTTTCTTTCCGTCTTAGATTTTGCTTCTGAGTGCGGAGTTCATTTGAGAACCATGGTTGCTTATTTTTATGGGAGGGGTTTATAATTTTTCTTGACAATGGGCATAATTCGTTGGCTATCATTTCGGTGATGTTTTGCCATGAGGTGATAGCTGAATTGGGATTTGAAAGATCCAAGTTTGGGAGTTTTCTGATCAGGGATTTGCCAAGATCTTCTGAAGAACAAGTTTTCCTGTAGTATAGAGTTGTAGGCTGATGAGGTGTGGTCAATCCTGTCAATGACCTGAAGGTGGAGTTGATCATAAAATGATCTGACCATGGGACTGGTAAGCATATGGGGGGTGAGAGTGGGGTGAGATTAGAATTTGTGAAGATAAGGTCAAGAGTGTGACCCGCTTTATGTGTTGGTTGGTTAATGTGCTGTTTGAAGCCCATGTCCGAGAGTGCTGATAGGAAAGCATCACAGTTGGTCGATCGAGGATTGGCATCAATGTGGAGGTTAAAATCTCCAATGATTATGGCAGGAGAGTCTAGTTTTAAGTATTTGGCTATAACCTCTATCATGGGAGAGGCATCTTGATCTAAAAGTCCGGGAGGAGCGTAGGTGAGGAGAATTTGAAGTGACTTAGACTTGAATAAGCCTACCTCAAGTTTGGGTATAGTATAGATAGGTTGTTGCGTGAGGTTAAAAAGTTTTTTTGCAGCTATTAGGAGACCTCCTCCTTTTTTTTTCTTTCTGGGTAAGGAGAAGACATCATATGTCTGTGTAGGCAATTGATTTATTAGGACTGTGTCTGAGGATTTTAACCAGGTCTCTGTGATGGCACAGATGTCTGGTTTGGTATCTAGCAGATGGTCATTAAGGATGTGGGTTTTTTTTGTGATAGATTGGGCATTGAAGAGTGATAAGGTGAATAGAGCCAAACCAAGTAATTGTGTGACTGGTGAGATCATTACCGGGGTTAGATTTCTACGGGTTATAGGTTGATATCTTAGTGTAGGCTTCATCTTGGAGAAGGAGTTGTGATGTAATATATGTATTGGGTGTCCTTGTAACATGGTTGTACGAGGGAGATAACTTTGATGGTATTGTCAGAATCAGGTGTCCTATGACATTATGGCGGTAGTAGATTGAGGAAATGTTCTTAAAGGAGGACTGAGTGATATATTTGGTTGTGTAATCTTTTGCTGGATGAATGCTGAGGCTGTTGGTTGAATGCTGAGACAGTGGGTTGAATGCTGAGGTTTTTTGGTTGAATGCTGAGACAGTGGGTTGAATGCTGAGGCTGTTGGTTGAATGCTGAGACAGTGGGTTGAATGCTGAGGCTTTTGGTTGAATGCTGAGACAGTGGGTTGAATGCTGAGGCTGTTGGTTGAATGCTGAGACAGTGGGTTGAATGCTGAGGCTGTTGGTTGAATGCTGAGTCAGTGGGTTGAATGCTGAGGCTTTTGGTTGAATGCTGAGACAGTGGGTTGAATGCTGAGGCTTTTGGTTGAATGCTGAGACAGTGGGTTGAATGCTGAGGCTGTTGGTTGAATGCTGAGACAGTGGGTTGAATGCTGAGGCTGTTGGTTGAATGCTGAGACAGTGGGTTGAATGCTGAGGCTTTTGGTTGAATGCTGAGACAGTGGGTTGAATGCTGAGGCTGTTGGTTGAATGCTGAGACAGTGGGTTGAATGCTGAGGCTGTTGGTTGAATGCTGAGACAGTGGGTTGAATGCTGAGGCTGTTGGTTGAATGCTGAGACAGTGGGTTGAATGCTGAGGCTGTTAGTTGAATTGAATGATGGGTGGATGCTGGATGAGTTCTAGTGCGGTATTGGAATGTTGCAGCTTGGGGAAGCGAAGGTTGAAACGAAGGGGCGAAACAAAGGGGCAGGCCCCTTTGTCGCGCTCCTTCGTGCGCGCGACGCCCGGCGCGCGGCGCCAGGAGAGTGGTGGTTTAAATAGCTCGCCGGTCGCACCTCTGACGTCACCACCGCGACTTTTTCGTGGGCGGTACGGGGCGAGGGCTCGCGGCTCGGCTGGGGGCCTGCTGGAGGCGAGGGCTCGTGCTTCTGTTCGAGGCTGGGTGGAATCGGCGTATCGCGGCTCCGATGACGGCTGGCTGAAGGCAGAGACTCGTGGCCTCTCAGGTAAGTGGCTGCTGGAGAGACAGGCCGGCGATCGGCGAGGGAGCCCGATCGGGGGTGAGCGGAACAAGAGGCCTTACCCCGACGGGCTTCAGCGCCGATTGCGCAGGCCTAGTTCACCGCTGGAGCCCCGTGGAGGAGAAAAGGAGGATGTAGCGGAGAGCGGAGGTTTAAATAGCCCGCCGGTCGCGCCTCTGACGTCACCGCCGCGACTTTTTCGTGGGTGGTACGGGGCGAGGGCTCGCGGCTCGGCTGGGGGCCTGCTGGAGGCGAGGGCTCGTGCTTCTGTTCGAGGCTGGTGGAATCGGCGTATCGCGGCTCCGATGATTTCTTAGTACATTTGACTGACCCGGTTAACTCTCTGAAAGCAGCAATGTAGGAATTTATTGCTCTTGATTCTATCTCAGGGTTGAAACTTAATTTAGATAAATCAGAATCTATGGATAACTCAATGCACGTACACATTTTTGGGGGTCAAGATTTCCCTCTAAATTGGGCAGGGGATTCAGTTAGAGATCTGGGGATCAATCTTCCTTCAGATGTTACTAGGCTCTATCAGGTTATTTTATTTATTTATTTTTATATACCATGGTTCGGCATAGCCATCACAACAGTTAACAAAGCAACACATAGACCAATATTCATGCATATAAATTAAGTAATTGGTAGAAATAGTAAAATAACATTGTTGCTCATTAAAAAGGAAAGTACAGTACAATCTTAACATAAAAGGCACAATTGTTATTCATAATAAGATCAGATTAAATTTAAATGTTAAAAGAGCATAAATATAAACTAAAAGGCAAGATTAAAAAGGTTTAAAATTGCGGAAACATCTAGAGAGTATGTAGAGGAGGGTGAGTGGTTTGTTAGGCATCTTGATATGCTATTGAGAAGATATGCTTTTGAAAGTTTTGAGATTTGTTTGTAGTCTTAGTTCAGAGGGGAGTGCGTTCCATAGTTTAGGGCTTGTGAGTGATATTGTGCGTTCACGCATTTGCGAAAGTTGTGCCAATCGAACTGAGGGGATTGTTAGTAGACTTTTGTTAGCTGAACAGAGATTTCATTGTTGAATGTGAAGTTTAATTGCCTCATTCAACCAGTCTGTCTGTTCTTCATATATGATTTCGGGATTTTATTGGTAGCCAATGTAGTGATATCAGAATTGGTTGATGTGCTCATATGTTTTGGGCCAGTTAGAATCCTTGCTGCCGAGTTTTGGAGGATTTGCAGTGAACGGATGGTAGAAAGAGATAGGCCGAGTAGGAGAGAGTTACAATAGTCAGTTGGTGAATATGAGCAACTGTAGTACAGTCCTGAAATCAGCTGAGTTTAAGAAGGACTTAAGTCATCGAAATATCAACAGTTTGTGAAATCCGTCTTTTATTTTTGCTGTGATGTGTGTTTTGAAGTTTAATTCACTGTCAATGATGATACCAATGTCACGCGCATGTGTCACAGGGGAAATTTCGGATATTTGGTCTTCAAGTTTTAATGGGGAGAGGATAATTGAGCTAGTTTTTCTCTCTAATAGTATGATTTCTGTTTTGTCGATGTTAAGTATGTCTCATATGAGTTAGTAGTTGTTTGATTATGGACAGATACATGGAGGTTTTCTTGTAAATTGAGTCTAGGGTATTTTGGATCGGAATTAATATCTGTATGTCATCGGTGTAGAGAAAGTGAGTCAAACCGAGACCAGCGAGTAAATGGTAGAAGGGGAGCAAGTAGATGTTAAATAACATGGCGGATAGCAATGAACCCTGAGGGACACCGGTTTTGAGATGAATTTTCTTGGAGAGGGAGTTATTAATTTTTACTTGGTAGTTCCTATTTGCTAGGTAGGATAAAAACCACTGGTGTGTTTTTTCTGTGAGCCCAATTTCTGTTAAACGGTCAAGAAGAATGGAGTGATTTACAGTGTCGAAGGCAGCTAATAAATCAAGCAGAACCAATAAGTAACTTTGACCATTGTCGAAGCCTCTTAATACTGTATCGTTAAGAGAAAGTAGAAGAGTTTCGGTGCTGAGGGGTTTTCGGAAACTGAATTGTGATGGGAACAAAATACTGTTTTTTTTCTAAATATTCAGAAAGCTGTGTGTGAACAACTTTTTCTATGATTTTAGCAAGGAATGGTAAGTTAGAGATGAGACGGTAATTATTTAGGATATCTGGGTCAAGGTTGTTTCTTTTTAAAAGGGGATTTATTACTGCTGATTTTAACCTGTCTGGGTAATTACCTTCTGAAAGGGACAGGTTAACAATTTCAATTACAGTGTGATTGTGATTTTTAATGATTTCAATGTGGGCATGGGTATACTATCTAATGGATGTCTGGCGGGGTTCATGTTGTTAATTATAGATTGGATTTCAAGAGAGGAGATTAACTGGAAATCGGTCCAGCAGGAGATTTCTTTTTTCCCATGTTGATAGGTTTGGGGTCACTATTGAAATTGCTGGTGATTAGATTCATGACTTTATCATTGAAAAAGTGGGCAATTTCATTGCATCTGTTTTTTGATAATGGTATTTTGTGATCAGTAGTGGATCTGGTCAATTTCTGCACAATAGAGAATAGGGTCCTGGGATTGTGCTGGAATTTTTAAATTTTATTTGAATATAATTCTTTCTTTGCATCGTTAATGAGTCTTTTGTAGTAGGTTAATTGTGCTCTGTATACCGTTAAGTAGGGTATAGTTTTGTGTGTTCGCCACATTTTTTCCTTTTTTCTCAACTCACGTTTGGCCTTTCTAATACCAGGATTATACCATTGATTATGGTGAGAGGGCCCTTTTAAGGTTTTTTGTGATCATAGGGTTAAAGGTGTCTGCAACTGAACTATTAATGTCAAACCATGTCTTTGTAGCAATATCCTACCCATGTTGGCACAGACAAAGGTTGAGTTGGCTCAATGGCACTCTCTTTCGCATTCATTAGTTGGTAGAGTTAATCTATTTAAGATGGTCTTATTTCCACGATGATTATATATGATGAAACTATTACCACTGTGGATTTTGAAAAAAGACATTAGAGCATTAAATGGGATGTTAACTACATTTCTTTGGTAAAGTAAGAAACAAAGATTGAAATTAACTTGGTTAATAGATACATGGGAATCTGGTGCTATTGGACTTCCAGATGTTGAAAGATATAATTGGGCATGTCAATTGAGGCATTTGAAAGATTAGTTGTGGGGTCTAGCGCATCATACACCAATGGAAGTTGAGAGAGCTTTAGCTACCTCGTTGCATCTCCACTCAATACTGGATATTTACCTCTTGGAGGTCTAAAGGCATTACCCATCTGCACCAAGTTCTGAATGTGAATGAGCATATGTTTTCCTTTCCAGAGTTGCAGGAGACAGATGATCTTACAGTTAAAGATCAATCTGCCTATGTGCAACTTCATCACTGGCTTCGCTTTTCCGGGAAGTTTTTTGTGATCAATTGGAGGACTTTTTTCAAATTGAGAATTATAGAACAAGTTTCTCGATTTTATCAGTCTTTTATAAAGATATAAACACAAAAGTTCATGGCTCCTTTACAAGAAAAGTGGAATACTGACCTGTTCATTCAACATACAGACATACAGATGAGGGCTAGATAAGGGCTAGATTAGGCATATCAAAACTGGTATCTTCTGTGAGGTTGCGGGAAATGCAATTTAAGTTTTTAACTATTTAAGTATTCTCCAGTACAGGTGCACAGAGCTGGATTTGTAGCTACTGATCTATTTAAAAAATGTAAAATGGATAGATACATTGGGTCATGTCTTTTGGATGAGTGTTTTCATTCATAAATTCTGGGAGGGGCTTCAGGAATTTTTTGAAAATATTCTTGGTTAAAATATTTCCTTTCTTCCTGAGGGAATCCTATTTGATGACCCTGCTTCATTTCAAATTCAGGGTAAGGGCAATAGGCTTTTAGTTCTTAAAGCCTGTCTGGTAGAGAAAAAAAATATTCTGATAATGTGGAAAGCTGAGGAAGTTCCTTCTCATTGGGTTTGGAGGGATGCCTTTCATGAACTAATGTTAATGGAAAAGTTGACAACAAGGCATCTTCGTAGATGGAAAAAGAGCTTTTCAAAAACCTGGAATATGTATCTTCAAATATTGCCTGCCAAACTTTGTAGTTCTGTATTAAATGACTCGTCGTCGTGACTCTCTGAATATATTTCCTTGTCACTGTTGATCACTGCAGATATTACTCATGGATGGGGAAATTATCTTCCTGTGGAATAAGTTCTAACCCTCTCTTGCTGATGTGTTATTCTTCTGGATGGGTACTTCTGGGGGGGTGCAGGGATTGATAAATAAAAAGAAAATTTTGTTTTGTTTCATATCATGTGCAGTGGGTGTCAGAGTAACTGCCCACCCTATGTTGCCTTCTATGTATTGTTAAACCTTTCTTGGGAGCAGCCCTATTCAGGAGAGAGTGTGTGCTCTTGGGCCACGGCTCAATCCCAGAGGAGGAGCGCCAAGGCAGGTGAGACGTATCCAAGTACGGGCAGACAGCCTGAACGCAAGAGAAGAGACCCAGCAACACAATGCTGGTTTCTGGGGTAGCCCTCCAGCCACTTGATAGCCCTTTAGGACCTGCCTCCTGGAAACGGCAGGTGCGACAGAAGCCTCCTGGAAAGATGAGATGAGACGAGGAATCCAGGAGCAGGCAGGCTCCTTGCGAAGGCCTGAGAATCTGCTGAAGAGCCCTTTTATAGGGCTGAAGAGGAGTCGCCAGGTGACGTCATTAAACAGGGCTGAGGGGCTTTTCCCACTCCGGGCTCTTTAAATATAGAAGAGAGGCGCGGCCACACACCTAGGGAGAAGCTGGAGTCAGGACAGTCTGCAGCAATGGTGGCGGCATCCTTTCCACAAAGAGGGAGCCCATGGTGGAACTCCCACTGCGCAGAGGGACGAACGGCAGTGGCATCCGGGCCGCAAGGAAAGGACTGGCAGCAGCACCCCCACCACATAACCAGGCAGGATGTTGGTGGCACATGGGCCGCGAGAAGGTAGCAGCATTGGTGACCTCTAGGCCGCAAGAGAAGTAAGCTCAGCGGCACTCCCACCACACAGGGAAGGAACGGTCGGCAGCGCTCAGACCGCATGAAGCAGCGGTGTCAGGCTGCATGGCCCACAAGAGGTGAGAGGCTGCTCACGGCTCAGGCCCACGAGCAGCATCTTAACTGTTGCAACCGTTGGTCTGCGACGGCTTTTCCCCGCCTACCTCACTTCTTGCGGCTCCTCCCGCTGACCACGGACTACTGGCTGCGGCGGTGTCTGTCTGCCGACCTCTCCGGTGTCCCGGACCAGCTGTGGTCTGCTTCCCACCATGCTCCTCCAAGGTACCATAGGGTGCGCGCGCACACCGCCCTCATCTTTATTTCCTCGTTGGTGCAAACCTTAGGGGCATCCCCCTGAGATGACGTCACGCTGCCCGGATATTTAAGCCTACAACTTTTGCTAGCTAATCGAGTTAGCAACTGGAACCTTACAGATGGGATTCGCTCTCCATACCGAAGCTGCTCTGCCACTCCAGAGTTATCTGGAACTCTTATTGCTAATGGGGTACCCGCTCCTCAGGGGCCTCTTCTGCTTCTTTCAGGTGCTATCAGGAAACCGGTACTCACTCCTCGAGGGCCCATGTTCCCTGACTCGCTGCCTGCATCTACAACCCTTTCTACTTGGAAGACTTCACTAACAGTTTCCATCTGTAAGTACAACACCATCTGTTCCACAGTACTGCTTCCCTGGAACCAGGTACTCGCTCCTCGAGGGCCTGCCCTCTGTTCCAGTCCCAGACCTCTCATCTAGTGGAATCGCTGTGTGAGTACAATACCACTGAGTCTCTCTTCTCTAAGGGATCAGGTACTCGCTCCTCGAGGGCCTGCCCTCTGTTCCAGTCCCAGACCTCTCGTCTAGTGGAATCGCTGTGTGAGTACAATACCACTGAGTCTCTCTTCTCTAAGGGATCAGGTACTCGCTCCTCGAGGGCCTGCTCTCCCTGTCTCGGAGCTTCTCCTATTCTACCTGGGGCTCTGTATGTTTCTCACTGTGTACTCATAACTCTCAGTCTCTTTCCACTACAGCACAGCCAAGCAGAGGATTTGCTGTTCCAGCGTCCTATGGGATACTCGTCCAGCCAGGCTCGACATTTACTACTCACTACTGCCACCTCTGGTGGTTTCCAAAACTGTTTAAATAAAGATTCAAATGTGTTTGTGTGTCCAGAGTCTAGCCTGACACCGTGGTCCCTCTTGGGACTGCCCCCCCATGGGCGTGGTCAGCTGCCACAGTGTCCAAGGATCCACCCAAACATCAATAGCCATAACAGTAACAGCAAACCCTCCTTAAAGACCCCCTCCTCAAGCCTCATTTCTGCAGCTTGGAAGGGTCGAAGGTACAACATCCATTCCAACAGGTAGAGATCTAGGGTCCAAGAACTGAAGCTGAATTCCATGGTGAGGGACTGAAGCGATGGAAATATTCAAGGCTGAAGACATGGAATAGAGGTAATCAAGGAGCACTGGCTCGCTGGCACCATCTTTGGCGCTGGCCATCCAGTGTTCCTACCATGTGACAGGGGCCGGCCAATGGCACGGATTCCCTGTCACATGGTAAGAGCAAAGGGCCATCGGCGCCATTTTTATTAACATAGCCGATGGCCCGAGAGCGGGAGATCGCTCCCCACGCCCTCACTGGACCACCAGGTAATTTTAAAATGTTTTTTGGGGGTTCAGGAGGGTGGGGGAGGGTTTTTTTGTTATCGGATCGGGCGCAGCTGATAACAAAAAAAAAAAATCGAGCCGGACGATAAAAATTTTAAGATTTTGAATCGGAACCGGAACCGATCAGATTCCGGTTCCGATTCACATCTCTACTAGGTATTACTAGGACTATGTTGAACTGGTTCTCCTCTTTTCTTTCCAATAGGAGTTTTCAGGCTGTCTATGAAAACCAGTTTTCAAAATGGTTTAGAATCAAAACAGTTGTCCCTCAGGGCTCTTCCTTATCTGCCTCACTGTTTAATGCATATATTGCCCCTTTGTGCAAGTTATTAGCAGATTGGAAATAGAATTTAAAATTTTGGCAGATGATATACAATTCTGCTTTCCAGTAAAGGACTCTGTTTTATCTGCCTTAAAATAACTGGCTATCTATCTTAAAATGATTAAAACATGGTTATACCATAATCGCCTAACTTTGAACATAAACAAGACCGAAATTTTAGTGTTGCCAAAAAGAAAATTAACTGAAGATTTACCTAACTTTGCCTTTGAGGGAATAGAGCTACCATTGTCCCGAGTGGTAAGAGATTTGGGGGTGCAGCTTGATTTCAGATAATCTGTGAAAGATCATGTTCATAAAATAGTGAAAAGAAGGTACTACAAGCTAGAATATTAAACCATTTAAAGCTTTCTTTAGAGAGTATTGATTTTTGATTGATCTTTCAAATGCAACTTTTTGCAAATATAGAATAATGTAATTCACTTCTACTAGATCTACCAAAAAACACAATTAGACCACAATTAGACTACTTCAGAACTCTACAGCAAGAGTTCCGTCTGGTGTAAGTAGATACGACTATATTATACCTGTTCTGTTTAACTTTCATTTATTACCTGCAGATTTGTTATAAGGTCCTAACGATAATTCATAAAATTATTTGCAATTTAGAAAATATTTGGTTGGGGGTCAAGACTTCATTTTTATATACCCCAAAGAGACTTGTGCTTGGTAAGTAAAGGCCTACTGACAATTCCATCTATTAAGCAGGCCCATTATTATGGAACACCATGCCTAATGAATTGCGGTTGATGAGAGACCCTAGAGCATTTAAGAAACTCCTTAAGACCTGGCTTTCTAAACAAGCATTCAAAGAATGATAGATTTAGAGTTGAAAGGGTTGCACTTAATCTGACAAATTACTTATATGAGACCTTTTAAAGATGAATTAGATTGGTTTCAACCTTTTTGTTTGTGATTGATTATCTATTTGGATATTTTCTATTTTGATTTTATGTTGTAATTTTTATGTGGTTAATTTTATTTTTTAATGTATTTAAAGATTATTATTATTGTTTTAAACTATATTATGTATGTACAAATATGCAAACCACTTACATTTTTTTGATACATGGTATAGAAAATAAATAAATAAACAAATAAAAGAATAGAGAATAAAACCAAGAATGTCATAATGCCTCTGTATCAATCCATTGTGTGACTACACCTTGAGTACTGTGTGCACTTCTGGTTGCCCCATCCCAAGAAAGATATAGCAGAAATAAAACAAGTACTGCGAAGGGTAGCAGAAATGATAAAGGCGGATGGAAGAGCTTCCTTATGAAGAAAAACAACAGAATAGACCAACTTGGAAAAATGAGAGAGAGGAGATATGATACAGGTTTATAAAATCATGAATGGGGTAGAACAAGTAAATAGGAAATGGTTTATTTATCCTTTCAAATAATACTAAGTCTAGGAGACACTCCATGAAACTGACAAGCAGCAGTAGGAGAAAGTGTTTTTTCACTCAATGCACAGTAAGTTGTGGAATTTGTTGCTAGAGGATGTGGTTAAGGCATCTAGCATAGCAAGGTTTAAAAATGGTTTTCACAAGTTCCTGGAGGAAACATCCATAAACAATTATTAACCAGGTAGACTTGGGAAAGCCACTACTTCTCCTTGAGAGTGAATAATTAGGAATGGACCTACTCTTTGGGATTTGCTGGGCTCAATGAACATTTGGTCTGACCCAACATGGAATAGCTTATGTTCTTATTAAGCTGATTAATAATTAATATGTGCAGGCAAAATATTTTTTGTCTGGTTTGCTCCTTTTATTCTTGGCCTGCTTTTGGCTGAATTTTATTTTGTGGAAGATTTTAGTCAATTTTTTTGGATTTTTTTATTTTGGCCCATAATGCAAACTATTTGCAAATAGTGTGTGCTATTGGCCAACATGATTTCATTTCAAAATTAATAAAGCAAAATATAAATGGACTTATTTGGTTTGATTGCACATTCATTATGGTGACTTTTAGATTAGCAATGTGAACTAGGGATGTGCATTTGTGTCATTTGTTTCATTCGTTTCATATTATATGCTTGAATAGGAAATAGGTTACTACCCCAAACCAAATAAGCCTGATACTTCACTTTCAATGCATATCCTGCTTCAACGGCAGGGGAGAAGAAAAACTGATACTACACGCATATCCAGCATAGCTCCCTGCTTCAACGGCAGGGGAGAAGAAAAACTGATACTACACGCATATCCAGCATAGCTCCCTGCTTCAACGGCAGGGGAGAAGAAAAACAACCAATAAGGGCTGAATAACACAGTCTGGGTAAAACAAATAAGCATGGGTGTAGCTTGCTTATTGCGGCGGTTACTTCCCCTACTACCCCTAACTAATCAAGCTTGATATTTCACTTGGTTGCAGCTCCATCACTGCTCTCTACATTAATGGTGGGGGTGGAAGGGAAATAGAACCAAAGAGCTAAGAGAAACAGATAAGTATGAGAAAAAAAAATGTGAAGCTTGCTGGGCAGACTGGATGGGCCGTTTGGTCTTCTTCTGCCGTTATTTCTATGTTTCTATGTTTCTATGAAATGAATGCACATCCCTAATGTGAACACTTAATATTATTATTTTATTTATTTATTTTATTTATTTAAAATTTTTATATACCGGCATTCATGATACAATCACATCATGCCGGTTTACATAAAACAGGGGTGTACAAATAACAAAATTGAGTAATCTATTAGTGAGGAGGAAGCAGTTACAAATAACAAGGTACTAGAACTGGGAAAAGAGAAGAAAGGGAGAGGATAACATAGGATGTAGATATTACAAGAAAGGGAGATATTACAAGAAAGGGAGATATTACAAGAAAGGGATGTAGATATTACAAGAAAGGGAGAGGATAACATAGGATGTAGATATTACATTATTACAGTTTTATTTTCTGATCACTTCATCTAACTATGGAAAATTCATTATATTAACATCATTGCTCCAGGTAAGGGACCTACTTTTGTCTGTGAACATAATCATATTTCATTTTAGCCCTGTGTTTCATGATGTCCAATGTCAGACAGGTGTCATTTGTTTTGATTTAGAATGAGAAGGTGGGTTGCAAATGAAGCCGCCTGCTAAATCTAGCAATTATTTCCAATAAAAAATCATTAACCTTTCCTTGTTAGCACTAGCATCTCCTTCAGCCTCCCAGCAGCCTGAATAAGTGCACCTGCCAAAATAAGCACCAAGTGCAGTTACCCTCTTAGGGACAACCCTGTTCCATAAATCACTGTGTTTCAATGACAGCTAAATGTGTTTTATATCATACAGTGGGCCTCTGTTTATGGATGCAAGATAAAAAAGGTTTAGCCATTGCAAACACTGGAACTACTGTATAGAGTGAGTCTGGCAACCCTTTCATGCATTTTTTTTTTTAATTCTAAATGAGTTCCTGTGAGCCCACTTGTGTTACATATGTAAAAATAGGGTTTGTAGGGTAGTGGCAGTCATTTTGTTTTAACTGTCAGTCTCATTTACCATTGCCAAAAATTCCTCTTCAAAGTAGGGCCTGAAATGTCTCTTGTATTAAGTCTAGAGTTCAAGAGTTTTATCGTCTGCAAGGAAAAAAAATGTATATATATATACATTTCAAAGTTTGCAATCCATTTCCAAATATACAGCAAACACAAACTGAAATAGTAAATTTATCATAAATACATCCTGAATATTTAACCCTTTCTTCATTCTCTGATGCTTACCCAGAACCTTCATGGTCAAGACTTACTTTTCATGAAAAAAAGGATTTTTTTATTGAAAAATTCACTATTTCATGGATTGCTTCCCTTAATTTTCTTCTGGATTATAAGCAAAACCAGCTGGATGGTGCTGAGTGGCGGTAATGTAGTAATGTAGTAGATAACACCAGATAAAGGCCAATGGGCCCATCCAGTCTGCTCAGTAATTCCTATCCACACCGCTAAGCAGGGCCATCTTTGGAGGATGGAGCAAACCAGGGCAATTGTCCCGAGCCCCGCTCTATAGAGGGCCCCTTACTGACCTTGGGAGAGCCGGTGGGATGGAGTTGATGTTGCAGCAGCCGTGCGCCATGCTCCCGCTGCTACTTCCAGCCCAATGCTGTTGCTGCCTCTCTCCCCCTCCTCTTGCTGGGCTGTTCTTCACATATTTGACCCGGTCCACTCTTCAACCTTGGGGAGCGGGGGGAACAGATGACCCACTTCCTCCTCTCTGGTGTTCAACCTCTGGATGGGGGTTAGGCCCCACTCAGCACATTTGCCCCGGCCTTGAACTCTTCTAGGACCACTGCCCCCTCCCAAAAAAGTTATGGGGAAAATGGGGAGGTTGAGCGGGGGTCAAGGTTGACCCCTGGCTCAACCCATGGCCACCACTCAAGGCAGCCCTGACTCCCCCCAAAGTTTAAAAATGAAAAAGCTGAACCCACACGGTGATGGCCCTGGCCCCCATCCCCACCCACCCCCACCAAATCCATCTAATAAAAACCTTATCCTGCTCCCAGCCCTCCTTCCCTAAACATTTTGACTAGGCCCCAGCCCTCCCTTCCCATACCCACCAGTCTATCAGATGAAAATCTTGCTCAGGCTCCAGCCTCCCCTTCCCATACCCATCCCTTCTAAAGGTTAACTGCAAAAACAGGGTCCCAGGCCCTGTGCCACCCTCCCCCCACCCCACCCCCTCGCCCCCCCTGAACCTTAAAATGGATCCTGCATTGGGGCCAAGTGCACCCTCACATCCAGCCCAGTCAGAGATTGGACTTCAGCCACGTGGGATCAGGCCTCGGCATGTGGGATCCATTTTAAGGTTTGGGAAGGTGCGGGGGGGGGGGGGGGAGTCAGATGGGAGGATGACTATATAGTAAGGTCAATATTCAGCAGTGCAGCGAGTGGACATTTTTATCCAGCTCCAGTTAGCCAGATAAATTGTCACGGATATTCAATGGAGCAGTGTCGATTAGGCACTTTGCTGAATATAGCTGGACCAAGTTCTGGTTAGCTGGATACATTTATCTGGCTAACTATAGGACTGCTTTCTGGCATGATCAGACTTCACCAGATAAATTATCCGGCTAACTTTGGATATCAGAATTAGCCGAATAAGTTATCCAGCTATCTTCTCTGCCCTAGAACAGAATGCCTGTGGAATGCCTCCAACTTATCTGGCTAATTTTTATCTAGCTAGTTACTGGATCAATCAGATCAGTGGGAGATTTAAAACCCAGAGCTTTAATGGCTAAGTCCCATACTTAGTCGGGCAGACTGGCAGAATATTGAACACAGTATGTATAAGAGCTTCTCTGAGAGTCTTGCCATTCTTTCCCTGACACCTAAATAAGTCAATTCTCAGACTCATTTAGGGTAAAAGTCAAATGTAAGAGCTGAGCCCTGAGTTGAGGATGACCCCCTTTATGGTATGTTTGCTGAGATTTAGAATCTGTACAATATGAGGGGCTGAGGCGCTGCCTTCCAACCCTATTGGATATACAAAACTGTTTGCACCCTGGCCAAAGTGGGATGATTAGTAATTACTAATTACCCCTTCCATGAAAAAAGGACTTGGGAAGGGCTGTTATTAATACTTGCTCTGGTGCATTGTGATGAAAAAAACGACATGGCTTGAATACTCAATAATATGTTATGCCAATGTAACATAAAAACATGAATATGACAGCAGATCAGCATCACAAAGCTTCTTCTAAGCTGCCTAATTTCGTTCCTGGTGTAATGTCATAGACTCCAGCTGGTTTCTGGCTTTCCCTTTACTTCTTAACAACTAAGAATCCACTCTGCTTAACCCAGGCTTTCTTTATTGTTTTTGTCTCCATAACTTCAACTGGGAAGCTGCTCCATGCATTCCATGGTCAAGCAAAATAAAACCTAGAATTTCCCAAATTGTATGATAAGCTGGGAAGAGGGCAGTCACTATCAACCAGCCCTCCACGTTCAAAACCTGGCACCTATCCTGAACAAGAGTTTTAAAGGTGGCTAACTATTCCAATCACTCTCACTATAATGGAAGACTGCTCTCCCAGCTCAGGGATTTTATTCTGTTGAGAAACACTGGAACAAAGCTGCTTTCCTGAAATACAGTGTTTGCTTCCCCTGGACCAGATGTACTAAGCATTAGTCCCCCTAGGCAAAATAACGGTTTTGAGCACCAGGCCCTATATCAGGACATTGACTGTAACAAAGATCAGTAGGATAAGGTTCCCCTGCATTTAATGCTTAATGGAAGAAAACGTCTGACTTTAACTTAAGCATTTCCCTACAGTTTTTAACATTCTCCAGTTCCCTCTCTTCTTCCTCAGTCATACAATATCCATGTCGCGGTGAATACATTATAGCATGTGGAACGTGATTGTGGAAACTTAATGTGACAGAGCAGATCAATTTTTTGGCTTTTTCCCGGAGTATGCTTTTGATTTTTTTTTTTTTAATTCCATTAAAATGATTAAAGGCTTGACTCAGGCGTTCTCAGATGGGAGAGAAGGGCATGGTGAACCTCCATATTGGTGTTGACAGGCTCGTGATAGTCAGGTTTGACAATATAATATTCAAGAGACTGAATTAAACGTTAGGTGTCTGCCCTTTTTCTTCCTTCGTTCCTTTGGGATGGAGTTGTTATTGGTGCAGCCCTAACGCTGTTTGGGTAAAGCTTCACACACACACACATCCAACATGGAGCGTAGACGGTGTTCGGAGCTGAATCGGCAAACACCCTCAGTGGGGGCCCATTCACTGCCCTCTGCTTCTACAGATATTGCTCTTATATTATGTCCATTGTCCAACTATTGAACAGCGGTCTTCTAAATTCAGATAAATAAATGTAATGCAGCTGCTGAATATGCAGCAGGCAGGGAAATATCAGTGCTGTACAAGAGAAATGATACCATGACAAAGGTTCTTCCCCAGAGAGCTCGAATCGAAGAGTAAAACAGAAGAGGCACAAGTTACACAATTACTGCCACAGGGGAATTCAGCGCTTTAGATTTCATAACTTTGCGCCTCCAGTTCATCACAAGATTGCGGTGCCAGCCCCAGTCACAGTCAGAAACTAATCCTCCAGAACTTATCCAAAGAAGATAAGACAGAAATCCTGCTTCAGAACTGGTGCAGAACACCATTCATTTCTGCCAGGGGCATGTTTCGGTACAGTATGTTTGATTAATCTTTGCTACTTTGGATGGTCGTAGACCAACTCATCCTTGCAAATGATCTTACTCTGTTTGGCTTGCCAGTGCAGCTTGTGCACGCTAACGTTAATGCAGCATGCCACCGTGTTTTTGCACTCCCTTACATTGGCTTCTGCTCACATTGCCCTTCTCCTAGCACCCGCTCTGAATCAGACTATGAGAAAACGGGCTTCAGCTAGGACTAAGACTGGCGACCTTCTCAGATGGAGGAAGTAGCTCTACCAATCTCCCAGAAAAGAGGAAATCCTCTTACAGTAGACCTAGCTTTTCTTCCTGGCTGCAGTTCCCACATCTCACAGCTGGAAGGGGTTCTCAGCAAGGCTCTAAAGTTTGGAGACTTCTTCCCAGAGGCTCCCGACTGAAACTTCATGCTGCTGCTAATCCCCAAAGCTCCCACTGTAAAAAGTACGGAAGAGCCCAGCTAACATTAGGGCCTGACTTTCAGAAGCATTACATGTTTAAAACTGGGCTTTACACGTGTAAAGCCACGCTACCTGTGTAAGTGAGCTTTGAAAACGTGCTACTATATATACCATTGAATTGCCCATAGGTTTTACCCGTATTAAGTGCAATTTATGGGGTAGATTGTTAAAAAGAACGCGTGGGTGGTTCAAGGCACATGGACACACCGATTTTATAACATATGCGCGCCAACGCACGTATGTTATAAAATCCAATACCCGCATTTCCACATGCATGCCTGATTTTATATTGGCGCGTGCATGGGTATACAGGTTCCGACTTGCATGAGAAACCGGGGGGGGATTTTATAAAAAAAAACATGCAGCAACGCAATAGGGCCTTCCCCAGTTCCCTCCCAGTCCGCTCCAATAAAGGAGCGGACTGGGAGGGAACTCCCTTAAGTTCCTACCTACCCTGCCTCCCTTTTCCCCTCTCCACCCTGACACCTAAAACCCTTCTACCTAGGTTTTTTAATTTTCTTTTTATACTTACCTGCTCCCGCTGTCCCTGCCGGCCTTCGCCCCACCCTACTCCCGCCTTGCCCCCTGGCCCGGCCCTTTCACATAGCCCGGCACTTCGGCACATATTGGGGGATAACTTGCTTGGCCGGGCCGTTTGTAAAATGCTCTCAGCGCAGCCACGCGCATATCCCCCAATGTTTGCACATGCGGGCTTCTGAAAATTCAGGCTTATCCGCATAACTATATTTTGAAAATTGCTATGTTAGGATGTTACATTTACATGATTAACTCCTTTGAAAATTCACCTGTACGTGATTAGCGATCAAAGATTTTATTAGATAGAATGGATTGTTGAGCGGCTTGACCTTGACAAAAAAGGGCAAAATAATTTTTATACCTTAAGAGAGCAAAGTGAATTGTTTTTCTGGGAGGACGAAAGCACTCCTATAGGTGTAGTGTAACGGACACTTTAGCACTATCGCACCCAAAAGAAAGCAATGTTCAATGCCTCTGAAGGCGTCTTCTAACAGCGAATAATGCATTCCTATTTTACAAGGTGTACATGGTACTGAAAGATGTGAAAAGTAAGAGTAAAATAAAGGAATGCAATGAAAACAATATCTAGGTATTGCAAAATCTGAACTTTTTACATGAGCAGCCTCCTGAACAGATAATATGACTTTGATGAATGAAGTTCTCTGAAAACATTTCCCATTGCTAGTTTTCCCTCTGGAAGCACAAAAAATGATTTTCCTTGCCAATCTGCATTTTAATCAACAATGAAGTTCTGTCTACAACTCTTGAGTGAAACCAGAAGAGACTGGAATTTCCCCGTAGTAAATATAGTATGAGGGGGGAAAAGACGGCGTTCTGAGCTTCTTTCCTAGCTATGCTGAAAATGGAACGTTTCATGGCATATACCTGCTTCTGTTCAAGGTCCTATGAGCTCAAAATGTTTTGCCATAAAAGCATAAATCAGGAGGAAATGTTTAATGGACAGCGTCTTCAGAAGAGAAAACAAAATCCAGTAAACTAAGCAAACCATTCACTGGGTATTAGTTACAGCACGGGTTCCAGCAGGAACTGATGCATCGTGCAAAGAAAGTTAGAAAATTCTGGGCAGGATCTGGAGCAGGGGTTAGAGAGCTCACATTTCCACCCAGCATGACCTTATCCCAGCAGGAACTGGATTCTCATGGCCTACTGCTGTTTTCTCACAGGCGAGCTCTTCCAAAGGCATGGAGGAGGTCCCTGGCAAGGGAAAGAGTGACGAGCCCTCAGGTTATTCGGCTTTGTGAAAATGGACTGGAAATGTAAAAGAAAAATCAAACCGATGCATAGAGGTTCTTACTTAGCTGATGGGTGTGAAGAATCGTGACAAAATGATTCTTTAGCTGCTATGGGTCAGGAAAATGTCATGTGATGCCTCGTAATGCTGACAGCTTATCCATTGGACACAGTGGCCAGATAAGATTACCACATCCTTGGACTCTGTGCCCTTGTTGTTGTTTTGGTGAAATGTGATATTGTATTAGTAAGGTGGCGTATCATATTCTGAAATGCAAATGGAGTACCTACCTATCATATCCCTGAAGTGGACTATGCTAGAGTACTTTAGTGCAGCAGTTTCGTGTTATACAGAGGTAGGGAGAAGAGAAGAATTTCAACAGCTGGGAGGTGTTTCTTGAACGTGTTAGTGGCTAAGATGATGGTGGCACAGCTTGAGCTAAAGGCACAACACTGGTGAAAGAAAAATTGTTATTATGGGGAAAGGCCCAGCATCGAAACCAAGGAGTGGGCCCAGCCAGCAACCAGGTGGCCTGAAGCTCTGGCTCGGAGACATCACTCAGCTTCTCCCAGGGCGACCCTTGTGCTGCTCAGGCTCCCGGCAACTGTCCGACTTGCTCTCCCCGCAAAACTGCCTCTAACCTTCCGGGCTTCCCTGAACCTTCTAATGTAGAAAGCATTGTTTAGAGGATCTGGATGTGATTATCCCAAGGAGAATGATGAAGAATTTCTAGTTCCATTCCTAGCTGTGCCACCGAGGCAGGATGCTCTACTTTACAAATGTATTTCGTGGAACCGGTCTGTGATTGGATAATAATGGGAATATTCCCTTTCTGCAGTCCACAGGTTCCTGTGCAGTGGCGAGTTTCTGTAATGATCGACTTCTGGGCAATTATTATTGCCAAGAGCATTGGAATCCTGCTTAAATGAAAGATATTCTATAAGAAGGAAATGTATTCTTCCAGAGAGTCCATCACTCATTAGTTCTGCAGTAACACAGAGCAGGTTTGTTGTGCTCAAATCGATGCAGTGTCTTCAACACCTAAGAATGCAGGTCTGCAGGCAAGCACAGTTCCTGCCTTTAGCTGGTTCTGCATTTCTGGAAATCCAACGCTCTAATGCCAGAATATCTATCAACGTTTGAAATCCCTTTTTTCAAAAGGGGGGGGAAAGGGCAAATCTGTGTTATGAATGATTAATATCCGTGCCGTAATGTACAGTATCTGCTTTTTCATGAAGGCACCTATGAGACTGAAGAGCCATGAAATCTAAATCTTCAGCTTTACAAGGGAAGGGGTTGCTGCCATAAATACTGCTTGCTGTTATACCTACTTATCTGGATTTTTTTTTTCCTATAAAGATACAGAATGCACTCACAGGCCTGTTTATGGTTTTGTTTTTATTAAAGCCTGCACGTAATAGTTTGAGTTTGATTCAGCAAATCAGCCTCGAGCTTCCAAGGACTTTTGCCCTTCGCAAAAAAAACAAACCCCCCCCAAAGTCCGGCTCTAAGTGCACAGAAGTGGAGCTGTAACGGAGTGTGCTTGACTTCACCCTGTGTGCAGGGTCTAAGTGGAAACTCTCCCCTTTTCTCTAGCGCTTACGGAGCGTTCACCCTATGGACAGCCCTGGACAGTGACCTGAATGGGCCCGGGCCTCTCTGCATTCCACTGGAATCTTCAGATCAGCCAATAGGCAGGCAGTGTGATTGCAGAGAGCCAGCAACACCTTTGTGTGCCACAGTGCCTTCCCCGAAGAGCTTATTAGTATTATAAATTATGACAGACTTCCCCGTTTGCAGTTGAGTAAATAGAGGTACAAAAGGGGGGGGGGGGGAGGGATTTTCAGGAACCCGCTGTGAGAGCCAGCACTGGGAGTCAAGGGGAAGAAGAAGAAGAAGAAGGTTATTGCAATTACAGTGATGGAATGAGCACGGAGGAACATCAGAATCACACTCAAAAAGTTGGCTGTAGTAAGAATGGTCAGAGGCTGCCAAAAGCAGATGTGAATATCTGCAAAAACACCCAGAACGAGAAAAAAAAAAAGAGCAAGATTACTGGTGTTAGTGACGGAAGATTCCTCCTTCGTACATGAAAGACCAGTGCAAGATTAGTGGCTGGATAGATTGAACATGAGATGGTGGGTCACAGAGGGAGCTAATAAATTTAACACTTACTTTATTTGTCCAAATATCTTGGCAATTGCTTCCCTCTGCATGTCCAGAGCATAATTGTAGAGCTCTAGCAAAGGATAACAAACGCTCTTATATGCTCTTTTTGATGCCAAGAAAGCCGGTGTTAGATGTATGTGTGGGGAGGGCGGGGAGAGGGAGAGATTGGATGACGTGTGCCAGCTTTAATACGCTGCAAAACAAGTGAAGAAAATGCATACCAACAAAACCCAGGCCAAGAATCATCATAAGCAATAATACTGAAGAAACAGAATATTGTACTATAGCTGCTAATACACAAGATCTGCCTAATAATGTATTTTGGCTAAGGATGCATTGATTGTATGAATGTTTAGGTCTCCTGTTTCCACACTGGAGATTTCTGACCTTCATTCTGTAGCCAAGTGGTACCGTTGAACCAAGGGCGGACTGACAGTTTGTGCAATAGGGCAGTGCCCATGGGCACACAGTGCTTCCCTTGCCTTGGTTGGGTGGTTAGAAGCCAATGAGGAGCCAATAACCCTTATTGCCTGGGGGTCCAGATCACTGTAAGTCTGCCTCTGCCTTAGAATCAATCAAAAGGACAAATAATAAACTCTAAGACAAGAGAGTAGGGTCAGGCAGCAGTTAGTACCCACAACAGCACAGTTGAGCCATGCCCCTCTCACAATGCCTGTTGAGGATGACTTCGGACTTTTTTTTTTTTTTGCAATAAGTGATTTACTCCTGCCCAATCTGGGCAGGAGTAAATCACGAATTGAATTAACAAGGAGGGGGATCTGGAAGCAGGGTGGCACCTGACAAGTAGAATCTATGATAATCGGAGTCGTGTGCTCAAGTCGTTTTCAGTCAAGCTCTGAGGGGGGAGCATTTGCCCATCCAGCAAGAAAACTTAAATTCACTATAGTTATGTTAAAAAATTAAAAAGAAAATGTAGTAACCTCTTTGTGATGCTGAAACTGAGGCACCCCCCTCAAGCAATTCCTAAATCTGGATGCCAAATTTGCAATAAACCACTAAAGAAGGGCAGATGTTCTTCACCATGATTCTGTGAACAGAAACTTCACCACTAAATCAATCGACAGAACCTAGAGAATGACCAGAGGGAACATCGCCACGGGAACTACACACACAAAAATCTCCAGAAGCTTCCTGTCTGGATGAGCCTCATACTTCTCTAGGTCCCATGAGGAAGCCCAGGTTATTTCACAACGCTCAAACATAATGACCCAGTTCAACTTTCTGTGCCCCTCAAGCTAGATCGGTGTCCCAACTGTTAGGCATACAATGGCAAACCCCAAATCTGAATTAACTGAGCCACAACAAAGGTCTTTGACAAACCATCTTGTCTAATATTTGAGAAATGCAATGAGCTAAAAGCCAAGCCACAAAATCAAGAGAAAGTTGAGTAGCTGTAAAACCTACTCTAATGTATTGATTGCATAAAAAGGCTCTTAAATATATACATAGCATACACAAAAAACCCCATTCACAGCCAAGTTCTGGATGCAAGAAAATCAATGCTAAAGATAAGGCAGATTGGTACAGTGAGACGTGTTCATTGCCAACAGTCTGTGAGGCTGTTGGAGGCTCAGCTTTCCAACAGACTAGTTCCAGAGTGGAGGCTGTGCTGGGTTTTGCTGGCATTTAACACTAGGTCATTTACTGCCAATTTGCTAATTGTATCCTATAATTAATGGTCATAAGACATTCCTTAGTAAAATTGCCACATGCATCTAAAATAAGATTGTGCGTCCTGCAAACAGCAACTGTAATAAATGTTAAATAAATCCAGTAAATGACTAGGACCCTATGACTTGAGCACATTCTGAGGTGCAGCTTAATCATTTATCAAAGTGCAATGAGGCATAGAGATGTCTTCTCATCATGCTCTAAATGAGGCAGGCACAGTGAAATACTGCCAATGCCGTGTGGACCCCAGAAACTCTGTAGCTATGGGCATAAGCCTCCCTCCTCCTCCTTTCTCATTGACTTTGATTCCTGGTTTTCCTTCTTCATTGACCCATCTTCCCCCTCCTCTTGGTGACTTTAACCTCCATGTTGATGACCCCTCTAACTCTTATGCCTCAAAACGCCTTTCTTTAATTTCATTTGATCTCCGACTCTGCTCTACCACCTCTGCTCACCATCATGGCCACTGCCTTGACCTAGTCTTTGCTTCCAACTGCTGTCTCTCAGACTTCTTCACCTCAGTTCTTTCTGATAACTTTCACATGAAACCACCCTCTCCCACAGACTTGTCCAGTCACCATGTACACCTTTGGGAATCTCCAAGCTGTTGACCCTTTAGGAATCTCCAAGCTTTTGCATCTTTTCCACTGCTGTTTCATCTCTCCTTTCCTCCACAACTTTGTCTGAATCTGTTGATCAAGCAGTTTCTTTTTACTATACTCTAGAGATGTGAATCGTTTTCCATATCGTCTTAACGATAGAAATCGTGTGGCAGGAGAAGAAAATCGTGTTTGGCACGATTATTTCGTTGAAAAATCGTTAAAAATCGTTTTTTCCAATTAGTGCGCACTAACTCGAGTTAGTGCGCACTAACTCCCCGTTAGTGCGCACTAACGGGGAGTTAGTGCGCACTAACGGGGAGTTAGTGCGCACTAACTCCCGTTAGTGCGCACTAACACGATTTAACAATTTTTAACGATAAATCGTTAGAATTTCTATTGTATCGTGTTCTATAACGATTTAAGACGATATTAACATTATCGGACGATAATTTTAATCGTTGAAAAATGATTCACATCCCTACTATACTCTCTTCAGCCTTAGACACTCTTGCCCCTCCTCTTACCCGTCCTGTAATGTGCACTAAACCCCAGCCTTGGCTCACCCCCAGAATTCGCCTACCTGCATTCCTGCACCCGCTCTGCAGACCGTCTCTGGCTAAAATCCCGTGCACATGCAGACTTTATACACTTCAAATTCATGTTGACCACTTTCCAGCCTGCTATGTCCATCTGACAAACTCTCTTACATCCAACCCTCGCTGACTCTTTGCTACTCTCAATTCCCTCGCCCCCTCCTCCCCTTTTCTCTCTGCCCAGACTATGGTTGACTACTTCCACTACAAGTTTCCCAAAATTGGTCTTAAGTTCTCAACTATTTCACCTTTACCTGCCTCCCCCCACTTCTTTCTTCTACACTTCCCCTGGCCTCTGCTACTCTTTCCTCCTTTCCTAAAGTCACAGTGGAGGAAACTGCTCGTCCTCTCTCTTCCTCCAAACTCACTACTTGTTCCTCTGACGTCCCCACCCCCACCCCACCCCACCTCAGCTCCATCCCCATTGCAATCATCCCTTCTATCTGTCACATCCTCAATCTTTCACTCATCTGCTACTGTTCCTGCTGCCTTCCAATGTGCTGTAATCACACCACTCCTTAAAAACCCTCACTGGACCCTACCTGTCCTGCCAACTATCATTCCATCTCCCTTCGCCCTTTTGCCTCCAAACTACTTAAACGTGTTGTTCACCACCACTGTCTTGACTTTCTTACATCCCAAGCCATTCTTGATACAATCCAGTTTGGTTTTCGCCCTCTACATTCAACTGAAACAGTTCTTGCCAAAGTTTCCAATGACCTGTTTATGGCTAAAGCCAAAGGTCTTTACTCTGTCCTTATCCTCCTTGACCTGTCTGCTGCTTTTGATCACCACCTACTCCTTGATACTCTGTCCCCTCACTTGGATTTCAAGACTCTGTCCTGCCTTGGTTCTCTTCTTACTTCTCCCATTGCACTTTTAGCGTTTCCTCTGGTGGTTCCTCCTCTACTGCCATTCCACTATCAATTGGTGTGCCTCGGGGCTCTGTCCTGGGCCCTCTTCTCTTCTCACTATATACTAATTCCCTTGGTGCTCTGATTTCCGCTCATGGCTTTCAATACTATTTTTATGCTGATGACTCCCAGATCTACCTTTGTACACCAGAAATTTCACCAGAAATCCATTCCCAGACTGACTGACCGACATTGCTGCCTGGATGTCCCACTGCTAACTTAAACTCAACATGGCCAAGATGGAGCTCCTTATCTCCCCCCCCCCCCCCCCTCTCCAATCCCACCTCCGCTCTTCCTCCTTTCTCTGTGGATAACATGGTCATCAACCCAGTCCCATCAGCCCATAACCAATAACCATAACTCTTTGACTCCTCTTTCTCCTTCTCTATGCATATCCAAAATGCTGCTAAAACATGTTGTTTCTTTCATTATAACACCACCAAAATCCATCCTTTCTTTTCTGAACATACTACCAGAACCCTTATCCACTCTCTCATCTCCTCCCAGTTAGACAACTGCAACCTGCTCCTCACAGGTCTCCTGGCAAGCCATCTCTCTCCACTACAATCTGTCCTAAATTCAGCTGCATCTTATCTTTCACCAAAGTTGCTATGCTCAGATAACCCCTCTTCTGAAATCACTGCATTTATTCCCTATCTGCTCCCGCATACAGTTCCAGTTCCTCTTTCTAACCTACAAATGCCTTCACTCTGAGGCACCTCACTACCTCTCTTCTCATCTCTCTCTACTAGGGATGTGAATCGTTTTAGGACGATTAAAATTATCGTCCGATAATTTTAATATCGTCTTAAACCGTTATGGAACACAATACAATACAGATTCTAACGATTTATCGTTATAAATCGTTAGAATCGTGAGCCGGCACACTAAAACCCCCTAAAACCCACCCCCGACCCTTTAAATTAAATCCCCCACCCTCCCGAACCCCCCCCAAATAACTTAAATAACCTGCGGGTCCAGCGGCGGTCCGGAACGGCAGCGGTCCGGAACGGGCTCCTGCTCCTGCATCTTGTCGTCTTCGGCCGGCGCCATTTTCCAAAATGGCGGCGGCCATAGACGAAAAAGATTGGACGGCAGGAGGTCCTTCCGGACCCCCGCTGGACTTTTGGCAAGTCTCGTGGGGGTCAGGAGGCCCCCCACAAGCTGGCCAAAAGTTCCTGGAGGTCCAGCGGGGGTCAGGGAGCGATTTCCCGCCGCGAATCGTTTTCGTACGGAAAATGGCGCCGGCAGGAGATCGACTGCAGGAGGTCGTTCAGCGAGGGTTCCGGCGCCTCGCTGAACGACCTCCTGCAGTCGATCTCCTGCCGGCGCCATTTTCCGTACGAAAACGATTCGCGGCGGGAAATCGCTCCCTGACCCCCGCTGGACCTCCAGGAACTTTTGGCCAGCTTGTGGGGGGCCTCCTGACCCCCACGAGACTTGCCAAAAGTCCAGCGGGGGGCCGGAAGGACCTCCTGCCGTCCAATCTTTTTCGTCTATGGCCGCCGCCATTTTTCGGCGCCATTTTGGAAAATGGCGCCGGCCGAAGACGACAAGATGCAGGAGCAGGAGCCCGTTCCGGACCGCTGCCGTTCCGGATCGCCGCTGGACCCGCAGGTTATTTAAGTTATTTGGGGGTGGGGGATTTAATTTAAAGGGTCGGGGGTGGGTTTTAGGGGGTTTTAATGTGCCGGTTTTTCGATTTTTCGATTTTTCGATTTTTTAACGATTTTTCACGATTTTTCACGATATTTTACCCCCCCAAACGGCAACAATACGATTCCCTCCCCCTCCCAGCCGAAATCGATCGTTAAGACGATCGAGGACACGATTCACATCCCTACTCTCTACACCCCCCTCATACACTCCACTCATCAGATAAGTCACTCCTATCCATGCCCTTCCTCTCTACTGCCAATTCCTGACTCCGTGCTTTCCACCTGGCTGCACCGTGTGCTTGGAATAATCTTCCTGAACTGGTGTGTCATGCTCCCTCTCTCGCCATGTTTAAATCCTGTCTAAAGACCCACCTTTTTTAAACTGCATTTAAATCTTATGCCTGATTGTCTGCTTTTAGTCTTGTTAACTAACTTTCTTTTCTTTTTAACCATTGCCTTGCTTTATGAAATACCCCAAGTCTCTTGTCCTGTATGCTTGTCTTATTAGATGTAAGCTCTATTGAGAAGGAACTGTCTTTTTGTGGTTTTGTAGCGCTGTGTATGTCATGTAAGCTCTAGAAATGTAAGTATTAGTAGTAGGCATACAGGAAAAGGCAGTTTGCAATATGATGGGTGGATTGATTGACAGATGCATGGTAAAACTGGTCAAGCAGTTTGTGGAAGGATAAGCAAGAAAACTATGGCTGACATCTGAAAAACAGTTTAAGTTAAAATGCAGACTGATATTTTCTTAACACCATTTTGGATTTCTGTAACAAATAAATACATGCAATATTTGCATTTTTGTAATTTACACACTACACAGTAATTCAATATATTCCTGACTGAACTATAGAAACAGATACAATGATAATGGATAAGGAGCACAAGATCCATCTGCTCTGCTGAATTTCATTCCCAGCAGAAGACCAGGGCTTTCCAAACCTGTCAGTCAGGTTCCCAGGACATTCATAAGACCGATTTCCATATACTGGGTCTACCATGCATGCAGATTGATCTCACCCAGGTTCACTGTGGGGGTCATCAGGGAGGTTTGGGAAACCCTGATCTTTACCTTTCCCCTCATCCTACGATCTTCTGCGCTTATACTGGGCTTTCTTGAATTCCATTACTGTTTTTGTTTTCCATTACGAGGGCGCTCCATTTATCCACCAGTCTTTCTGAGAATGAATATTTTCTGACTAGTGGTAAAAGCTCGTCCAGGAGCAAGGAATTGTTGTGAAGGGCAGGAAGTGCATAATTGAGATGTGTGGTAGTAGAGAGTGCAGGCCAAGCTTGGGTGGCACTGTGTGGTAGGAGAGAGGGGGATTGGACAATTCAGAGAAGGGCGGACTTGGAGAGTGGGGAGGAGCTGGAAAGTATAGGGAGAGAGATGTGCAGAGTTCTGAGGGAGGGACAGAGCAGGAGAGTACAGGGAAGGAGAGGAGCATAGTTCAGTTTGCATACCAACGATGCAGGTGCACGGAAACTTTATTAGATGTTTCTCCTGAGTCTACCTCTGTGGTTCCTCTTAGCTTAATAGCCATGAAAACCCATCCAGTGTTGCTTCATTAAGCCAGTGACATCTTGGTAAATCAACTCAAGATTAACTAGGTCTCTCCGTATTTTTATGTGTTAGCAGTATGCATGGAAAAAAATCTGTGTTCATTTCAGATTTATGATGCTTCTATTGTTTCATTTTCCCATATATATCATTTTATGTGTTCATTTCATTTGAATATGTGCTATATTTTTACAATGGATGTACTTTACAGGGATGGTAACTTTAAAACAAGTGCATGTGTGTCATGCGAGTGAACATACGCTGGAATTTTAAATCATCCACGCAAGTGTGCACGTAATATTTAAAATACACCGAGTGCACATATGTTTATTCCTAATTTTAAATGGGTCCCCAAGCAAATGTAGTTCACATACCTTCCTTAAGACTTTGTTGGCTTTAATGTGCGCAGGTTAGCAGATTTCAAAATATGCAAGTATGAATGACATTCCTAGTTTGATCAATTTGTCCACCAGCTCACCCAGTCTATCTCTGGGTCATCCACACCCCTCTGGTTCCTCAGCCTGCACCCCCCTGATCCTTCACCCAGTTGTTTTAGGCCTAAAGTGAGTTTTCTGCAGACTCACACCTCATCAGGAGCAGAAGTAAATAAGCGTGGGTGACAGCCCAATGCGCGCTGTGGTTGGCAGAATTAAAATAGGGATTTTCGTGCGTAAATGTTAGGCCTGCCCCTAAATGCCCCTGCCACACCCTAACTCCACCTCTTTTTCCCATGCGTTTGCTTGCATGCGCATTTATATGTGTGTAAGTGGTCTGTTTTAAAATATGAGTTGCTCGCGTATATGGGCTTTTTAATCATGAGCAACGCTGTTAAAATTCACCCCTAAGAACACAATGCTTTCGTGAGTGCTAAAATGACACAAAAAAATGAAATTTCACTAGTTTTTTTGTCATTCCAGATTGAAAACGAAATTAAATTATTTAAACTAATAACACTGATGTTTTCATGTCATTTTAAAACGATAGTTCAACCCAAATATGCGTGCAAGTTCATATACAGTATGTTTGAGGAACAGAAGACCATTATAGAAAAAGAATAGCTCTTGCTCTATTTTCTAGTTGGGTAGAGAAATTGATAGTGCAACATTTTGCTCCTCATTAGTTCGTAACATCATTGCGAGAGGATTGACATCAGTAAGGTCACAGCAAACGTATTACCAAATAGCTGCTTATTACTTTTTGAAAATGCATTTCAGGCCCAGTTTTAAAAGCTTGGAGCAAGAGAAGCTTAAGGAACCATGGAGAGAATGTTAAATCAATTTGCAGAGTACCTCGTCTCTGTGCCAGTTTGACAGACTTCAACCAGTTGGGGAAGACTGAAAGCAAAGGATATGGACCTGTTATAAAGACTTCACTGTTTAGTAGCAAGAACCACTACATTTCTCAGCTGTATGCTATGCACATATCAATTTGTTAAAACTCCTAAAGTGGGAGCCTAGCCAGATGTCTGGCATTATACAACATAGACCTTGGAAGAGGAGCATGCACATTTTTTTAACATCTGCCAGAGTCCCATAAATGGAACTCCTGCATTTCTGACCCTTTGTCCTGATTTCAAAAGAGCCTCTGAAACCTTTAGGAATGATATGTTTTTACTTTCAAGTGCAGACGGGTTTGGAAAATGTACGTTTTCTTTTATTTATTTATTTATTTATAGCTTTTTGTATACCATCGTTCAGACGTACCATCACAACGGTTTGAGGACATTCAGATTGAAGGTATAGATGTTAGGCCATGCAAGCTGATAAACCAACCTTACTGAGCGCTGGAAGTGTCAAGTAGTAAGAGCCAGCAAGTCATAAATGCTCTACAAAATGTTAAAACTTGACCTTATAGCATGGGATATTATCTTTCAGTGTACAGAACATATAAAATGAAATGTTGATCTCTGAATCTATACATAGTAGATACAGGCACCATTAGAAATGGCATGAAAAAAAAATGGTAATATATCACAGAAGGTTAAAACTTGTTCTCTAAATCAATCATTTCACAACCACATGAGGAAACACAATTTGCTATATTGTAAATACTTTGTTTATTGATACAAAAACCTTTACATGTAAACAATACACTTTAAAAATATCCCCCCCCCCCCCCATTATTTTAAACACACACACACACACACACACATCCATACCATTCACTCAATGCACTTATTACTAAAACTCCAACAAATTAGGATCCTATTTGTTTCGCCTATATTAGGCTTCCTCAGGGAATATATCAATAACCACTTTTACATAAAAAAGCACTTTTATATCTCTCTTAAATGTGTTCTTCAATTTTGATGTAAATTCCCATTCTTCTTAAATTTTATTTGCTTTGGACCTCTAACTTTTCTTCTGATTTCTTCTTTAAATATTCACCAAGATGAATCCACTACTCTCTTCCCTTATTCTTTTTTTATCGACCTCTGCAAATGCTGTACAAAAAATACCATCAACAGATTTATACTTTATATCTCCAAAGCATTTCTAAATAAATTGCATAATACCATACTGCCCGCTTACCTCAAATTTTTACCACATCATCCGTTTGCGTTTCACCAACCAGATACTTCACTGCCATTATTGCCACTTCTCCTATTACCCCGGATGTTATACACGATGCATTTTTAATCTACAAATAAAAGTATTTTTCCAATTCTTTAAACTTGAAGCTTTTTCTCTTCACTATTCCCAAAAAGTCTTCTACTCTTTTAATTACTTCTAACAAGCAACTCTTATCAAAAAAATAAAATAAAATAATCACCTACGTGATTCTGCTTTCTTATCCGCGTTTCCTTTCACAAACATCATCATATCCAACTCTCTTCTCAAGTCAAATATCCACTATCTGAAAGATAAAGACATACTATTTCTACAAACCTAATGCTTTTCCCATGTATGAGATGTTAAAAGTATAGCGATTCAAAATCCCCCATTCCTTTTTCACCCGTGCAGTTTGGAACACTGCCTCCCTCTTGGAAATGCCGCGCCTGCATACTCCTACTTCCCCTCTCTCTTTTAAACCATCTTACTTTCATTATGCATCAATTCCCACAATGCCATGTACCCAAAACTTTTCTTCACATGCATTATTGCCTTTAAACTATTCAATGTCAATGTAACTTCCTCCACTTATAATAATCCTGCCACTCAATTTCCCTATTTAAACCTTTAGGGACAAGGGTTTGCCATTCAAAAATAAATCTCTGTTCTTTCCATATCAGTTTTTTTGTAACATCACCTCCTCTTCTTTTAAACTCTTGATGTAAAACTACAAATTTTAAATCATTTTCTGTGTGAGACATCTGAAGCCAATGCTCCACAATGGAGCCTGCAGTTTATTGGTTCTGATACAACTCAAGGATTGCAAACTGGCTAAAAGACAGGAAACAGAGAGTAGGATTAAATAGACAATTTTCTCAGTGGAAGGGAGTGGACAGTGGAGTGCCTCAGGGATCTGTATTGGGACCCTTACTTTTCAATATATTTATAAATGATCTGGAAAGAAATACGACGAGTGAGATAATCAAATTTGCAGATGACACAAAATTGTTCAGAGTAGTTAAATCACAAGCAGATTGTGATAAATTGCAGGAAGACCTTGTGAGACTGGAAAATTGGGCATCCAAATGGCAGATGAAATTTAATGTGGATAAGTGCAAGGTGATGCATATAGGGAAAAATAACCCATGCTATAATTACACAATGTTGGGTTCCATATTAGGTGCTACAACCCAAGAAAGAGATCTAGGTGTCATAGTGGATAACACATTGAAATCGTCGGTTCAGTGTGCTGCGGCAGTCAAAAAAGCAAACAGAATGTTGGGAATTATTAGAAAAGGATTGGTGAATAAAACGGAAAATGTCATAATGCCTCTGTATCGCTCCATGGTGAGACCGCACCTTGAATACTGTGTACAATTCTGGTCGCCGCATCTCAAAAAAGATATAACTGTGATGGAGAAGGTACAGAGAAGGGCTACCAAAATGATAAGGGGAATGGAACAACTCCCCTATGAGGAAAGACTAAAGAGGTTAGGACTTTTCAGCTTGGAGAAGAGACGACCGAGGGGGGATATGATAGAGGTGTTTAAAATCATGAGAGGTCTAGAACGGGTAGATGTGAATCGGTTATTTACTCTTTCGGATAGTAGAAAGACTAGGGGGCACTCCATGAAGTTAGCATGGGGCACATTTAAAACTAATCGGAGAAAGTTCTTTTTTACTCAACGTACAATTAAACTCTGGAATTTGTTGCCAGAGAATGTGGTTAGTGCAGTTAGTATACCTGTGTTTAAAAAAGGATTGGATAAGTTCTTGGAAGAGAAGTCCATTACCTGCTATTAAGTTCACTTAGAGAATAGCCACTGCCATTAGCAATGGTTACAAGGAATAGACTTAGTTTTTGGGTACTTGCCAGGTTCTTATGGCCTGGATTGGCCACTGTTGGAAACAGGATGCTGGGCTTGATGGACCCTTGGTCTGACCCAGTATGGCATTTTCTTATGTTCTTATGTTCACGAAATCGAACATTCACCATCCATTTGGTATAACCAATGTATATAAGCTCACAGGGACATATTAAAACATAAACCACCTGCGCACTCCTACAATTATATTTACCCCTCAATCTATAAATCTGACCTGTACCTGGACATACAAATTCTGAACCTCTTACTGCTAATGGACAGATTGAACATTGTTCACCAGGTTCCTGCCCCTTAAGATCTTTATCATCTCTTTCCCATAAGGTATCATCAGATCTAATCAACAGATCCTGTAATGATCTATTTTTCTGAATAGCAAATACTGGTAATTCTCTAAATAATGGATCCCCTTCCAAAATATGCCAATGGTTTTTTTTTAATAATTTTCTTGATCTTTGATACACTACTAGAAAAAGGTCTAGCACATACCACCCTATCAAGATCAGATTTTTTACCCGTAATGAGCAAATTATCATGATTTGCATATAATGCCTTTTTGTATGCCTTACGGACTACCTGTGCAGAATATCCTCTCTCTTGAAATCTCATCTTCATATCCTGAGCCTGTTTTTTATATGTTGCGCCAGAGGTGGACCCTTGGGCCGAGGTGGGGTTGATGCTACCCGTAGGAGGGATCCTACGGGTCACCACCATCGGCAGGCAGAGATAGCTGATGGACGGAGGCCAGCTGGCGCTTCATCAATACCAGCCCTCGTTCCCCGCGGGTTGAGTCTTTGGGTGCCGGGTATGGCTGGACATAGGTAGCCTCCGTCAGTGGTCGTCGATGGGTGGATCGAGGTCAGCCCAGAGGCAGCAACTAGTGTAGGTATCAGTCTGTACTGGATGAGGCGGAATCCCGGACACCCGGGCGCCAATAAAAACACAGTTTGACAGAGGGCACCCGAACAAGAGCAGGTGAAGCCTGAATGAACCACGTCCAGGACAAAAGCTGAAGAGGCATCTAAGAAAGCTGGGATCAGGGCTGGCGGCAATCTGGAAGCAGTGGCAAGCAAGGCAATCTGGAAGCAGTGGCAAGCAAGTCAAAAGGATGGTCAGATGAAGAAGAAGTCCAGGGCTGGAGAGAAGCAACGGCGTAGTCAAGCAATGCAGAGGTCTGGGGCTGAAGAGAGGGAACAGAGTAGTCAGGCAATGCAGAGGTCTGGGGCTGGAGAGAGGCAACGGAGTTGTCAGGCAATGCAGAGTTCAAACCAGGTCAGCAATCCGAAGGAGAGACGAAGGAACAGGAACACAGGAACAAGGAAATAGGAATGAAGGCAATCAAGATCAGGAACCAGGAACTGAAGAGGCAATGAGTATTCGACTAGCAAATGGATCTGTTGCAAAGGCAATTTGAGAAAGCAGAGCCCAGCTTATATACCAGAGCTCTGCTGACGTCATTATCCAGGGCTGCAACCAGGTTCCTGCCGCAGGCCCTATTTAAAGACTAGCTGTGCTCGCGTGCCTAGGGGGGGCACAGCGCTGGTTGGGATGGTGTCTCTCCGTGGAGCATCAGGAGCTGCAGCAGAGCTGGAGGCATCAGGGGCGGCCCAAGGAACGGAGCTGGCGGCGGATGTCAAGGACTTCGTGGACCTTATAAGTGGTGTCTGTCTCCGTGACTAGCGGAGGTGGTGCAGGAGCCTTTCGTGAAGGCCAGGATAGGATCACAGGTTTTAAGAGTGATACGTGAATCGTGTTGTGGATTCCCAATGTAGGCAGCAGCCAAAGTTGGTAAGTTACTGGTCCAACATGACGAATGATTGGAAAAGGTCCAATATACCTTGATGCAAACCTCTGAGAAGATATCTTGAGTCGAATATAACGGGTGCTTAACCAGACTTTCTGGCTAGGAAGGAACTCAGGAGCCAATCGTCGATGGCTGTTAGCAGATCTCTTGGCCCGAGAAGCAGCTTGGCGTAAGTGAAGATTTGTCTGGTTCCAAACTGCCTTGAGGGCATTGGCAGTGGCTTGAGCAGCAGGAGAAGGCACCGACAATGGTATGGGTAGCGGTGGTCGTGATTGTTTCCTGTAGACAATGGAAAAGGGCGATGTACCTTTAGCAGCGACAATGTGGGAGTTGTGGGAGAACTCCGCCCAAGGAGGAAGCTCCGAGCAATTGTCCTGATGATCGTTTATATATGCGTGGAGGAAGAACTTCAAGGAGCGGTTTGTATGCTCGGCTTGTCCATTGGCTTGAGGATGGTATGCTATTGTTAAACTGATGGTAATGCCAAACTTTTTACAAAGAGCACGCCAATATCTGGTGATGAATTGTGGGCCTCTGACAGAAACAATGTCCTTAGGTAAGCCGTGTAGTTAGAAGATGTGTCGAAAGAACAGGTGTGCCATTTCGGGTGCAGATGGTAGGTCCGGTAGTGGAACGAAATGGGCCATTTTGGAGAATCTGTCAATTGTAACTCATATGACCATGTGGCCTTTAGATGGTGGCAAATCCACAATGAAATCCGTGGAAAGATGTGTCCACGGTTCTTCGGAAGCTGGCTGGAGTAAACCCCAAGGTCACCCGACCAGGGGGTTCTGTTGAGTGCAGGTACTGCAGGAATCAACGTACGCTTTAGCATCAGAGACCATAGTGGGCCACCAGAAGAACCGCTGAAGCAGTGCTAAGGTTCGCGCTTGCTCTGGGTGCTTGCTCTGGGTGCTTGCTCTTAGAGTCATGTGCCCACAGGAGGACTCTTTCATGGAGTCAACAAGGCACCACAGTTTTCCCAGTAGGAACAGGATGAGTAGCCAAAAGACAAATGCAGGCTGGGTCAATAATATGACCGGGTTCATCAGGTTTGCCTTCAGATTCAAATGAATGTGATAAGACATCTGTGGTAGCGAAGCTCAAAGTTAAATCTGGAAAAGAACAGAGCCCATCAGGCTTGACGGGCATCGAGACATTAGGCTTGGCTCAAGTGTTCCAGATTTTTATGATCTGTGAACACTGTAAATTTATGTTGAGCGCCCTCTAGCCATGAGCACCATTCCTCCAAAGCCAGCTTGATGGCGAGTAACTCGTGGTCTCCAATGCTGTAATTTTGTTCTGCAGCAGAGAATTTGTGAGAGTAGAAGGAACACGGGACAACGGATCCGGAAGCAGAGCATTTGCTCAGGACCGTCTCCACTCCAATCATGGAGGTATCTACCTCAACCAGGAAGGGGTGATTAGGGTCTAGATGATGGAGGTGATGAAAGGCGGAAATAGCCTCCGGGGTCCAGTTTTGGGTGTCTTGACCCTTATGGGTTAAAGCTGTAAGAGGTGCCACCAACGTACAGTAGTGTGGTATAAAGTGGCGGTAGTAATCTATGAATCCTAAAAAATGTTGAAGTACCTTCAGGCCCACGGGCTGCGGCCAGTCTCGAATTCCTTTGAGTTTCACAGGATCCATCGAGAATCCTTGTTGGGAAATTATGTACCCAGAAAGGGCAACTGAATTTTTCAAACAGGTACTTGTCCAATTTTGCGAACAGATGGTTCTCCTGAAGACGTTGAAGTATGGTACGAACATCAGTACGGTGCATAGCCAGGTCCTTGGAGAAGATAATGTCATCCAGGTATGCCACAACTTTGATGTACAAAAGATCCCTGAAGATTTCATTAATCATTCGCTGGAAAACTGTGGGTGCGTTACAAAGGCAGAAGGGCATCACTAAATATTCGTAATGCCCATCTCTAGTGTTGAAAGCAGTCTTCCAGATGTCATCAGGGTGAATACGCACTAGGTTATAGGCTCCACATAAGTCTAACTTGGTGAAGATAGAAGCTCCGTGTAGCCAATCAAACAATTCAGATATCAAGGGCAGAGGGTACTTGTCCTTGAGAGTGATCGTGTTCAGACCGCAGTAATTGATACACGGTCTTAAAGATCCGTACTTTTTTGTGCTGAAAAAGAATCCTGTGCCAGAAGGGGAGGTAGAGGGGCGAATGAACCCCTTCGCAAGATTCTCCCGGATGCATTCCGTCATGACCTTGGTCTCGGGAAGAGACAGAGGATAAGTATGCCCTCGGGGGGGGGGGTGTGGTCCCAGGTAAAAGATCGATGGGACAATCAAATCTCCAAAGAGGTGAAAGGAGGTCCGCCTTCTGCTTCAAGAACATGTCTTCGAAGTCTGCATAGGGAGCAGGTATGCCTGAGGAAGTGGTCACCAGAGGAACCACTAGTGGGGGTGCCACTTTATGTAGACAAGTCTGGTGATAGGTGGAGCCCCATTCTGTCAGCTGAAGAGACCCCCAATCAAATTGGAGGGAGTGACATGGGAGCCAAGGTAGTCCCAGAACTACCGGGTGAATAGATTTCTCTAGAACCAAAAGTTCAATTTCTTCAGAATGGAGAGCACCAGTGAAAAGTCAAACTGGCTCTGTGGATAAGGAGATTCAACCAGGTAACGGTTCTCCATAAATTGAAGCAATGCACAAGGAAGTCTCGAGAGGATGGGTATTGACACCCATGAGTTGAACCAGGTCATTAAGGATAAAATTACCACCTGCTCCGGCATCTACCAGAGCAAGGACAGGAAACAATTGAGTCCCAGACTATAGTAACAGGCATGGATAGTTGAGGGACCGGGGATTTTGCGCCCAAGTTCAGGACCCCAACTGAACTTAGGCCGGGAAGTTTCCCGGACGGACTGGACAAGTCTGCAGGTGATGGCCGGGTGCTCCACAGTACAGATACAGGCCTGTTTGTCTCCGCCGGAAGCGCTCTTCCGGGGACAGACACCCACGACCCAACTGCATGGGTTCGTCGGTCTCGGCCACAGCAGAATTCCCACCAGTAGTATGGTTGGTAGCAGGTGGCGAGTGGGAACAGACCAGAGAGGGTTTCTTGGACATCCGATTCTCCCGGTGACGCTCTTGGAGACGATGGTCAATTCGGCCTGTTAGATCGATAAGATCCTCAAGAGAAAAAGGCAGCTCTCATGCTGCCAATTCATCCTTTAGTTGCAGGGAGAGCCCGTCTAGGTAGATAGCTCGCAGGCAGTCCTCCTGCCAAGCAAGTTCAGATGCTAACGTCTGGAATTCAATGGTGTAGTCGAAGAGGCTTCTTTGGCCTTGTTGAAGGTGTAATAGACTAGTACTTGCCACGGCATGCCGCCCAGGATCATCAAAGGTTCGCTGGAACACAGCCATGAACCGAGACAGTTCCTGTAGGAGTGAGTCCGATCACTCCCACAAGGGAGAAGCCCACGCCAGTGCCTTTCCTTCTAGGCGAGACAAGATGAAGGTGACCTTGGTTAGTTCATCTAGAAAGATGGAGGGTTGAAGAGCAAACTGCATGTAGCACTGGTTGATAAACCCTCTGCACAGTTTGGAGTCACCGTTGAAATGAGGCGGGGCTGGCAGGTCCAACAAGGCTCTGGAGGAGGAAGTAGATGGCTATGGTGGAGAGAAAGCCATCGCTGGAACTGAGTTGCTGGACATGGCATCTAGCCGTGCATGCAGACGCTCGAGGGAAGAAGGTAGAGCTGTTCTTGTACCTCCAGGCCAGGAATAGCCTGGAGGGCACGTGGCTCCGCTGAGTCCATGGCCTTTGCAATCTGTTGCACCGGAGGTGGACCCTTGGGCCGTGGTGGCATTGACGCTACCCGTAGGAGGGATCCTACGGGTACCCACCGTTGGCAGGCAGAGAGAGGGCTGATGGATGTAGACCGGCTGGCGCTTCACCAATACCAGCCCTCGTTCCTGCAGGTTGGGTGCTGGGAACAGCTGGACTTAGGTGGCCTCCATCAGTGGTCGTCGATGGGTGGATCGAGGTCAGCCCAGAGGCAGCAACTAGTGTAGGTATCAGTCTGTACTGGATGAGGCAGAGTCCCGGAGACCTGGGCACCAATAGGAAAACAGTTTGACAGAGGGTGCCTGAACAAGAGCAGGCCGAAGCCTGAATGAAGCACGTCCAGGACAAAAGCTGAAAAGGCGTCTTTAAGAAAGCTAGGATCAGGGCTGGCAGCAATCTGGAAGCAGTGGCAAGCAAGGCTGAGGTCTAGACGAGGAGAGAGTCAAAAGGATGGTCAGACGAAGCAGAAGTCCAGGGCTGGAGAGAGAAGCCACAGCATAGTCAAGTGATGCAGAGGTCCGGGGCTGGAGAGAGGCAATGGAGTAGTCAGGTAATGCAGAGGTCTGGGGCTGGAGAGAGGCAACAGAGTTGTCAGGCAATGCAGAGGTCCGGGGCTGGAGAGAGGCAACGGAGTCGTCAGGCAATGCAGATGTCAAACCAGGTTAGCAATCTTAAGGAGAGATGAAGGAACAGGAACACAGGAACAAGGAAACAGGAACAAAGGAAATCAGGATCGGGAACTAGGAACTGAAGAGGCAACAAATACTCGACTAGCGAGGGGACCTGCTGCAAAGGCAATTTGAGAGAGCAGAGCCCGGGCTTATATACCAGAGCTCTGCTGACATCATCAACCAGGGCTGCGGCTAGGTTCCTGCCGCGGGCCCTATTTAAAGACTAGCTGTGTGCGCGTGCCTAGGGAGGGGCGTGGCGCTGATCGGGTGGTGTATCTCCATGGGCCATGTGGAGAGGCCCGACGCAGAGTATTAAGAGCTGCAGCAGAGCTGGAGGCACCAGAGGCAGCTCGAGGATGGAGCCAGTGGCCCACAGCCATCAGAGATGAGGGACCAGAAGCTTGATTACTTTGAAAGAGGTGAGGGGGCCAAGCCACGGGTCTGCTGCGGCCGGCGCGCATAACAAACAGAGCTTTCTCAAACATAAAATCTGTGAAATTGGGATGTTATTTTTCAACTGTCAGGGATGAAAACTGAATGTTGTTGCGACCGTCGCTGCCCGACGCCTCCACTCCGCCCTCTTTACCTCTGTGGCGACTCCTTCCTGGTTTGAAGGACGGCTGGCTGCCGTGGCGTCTCCCTGCCGAACTCTCTCCGGTGTCCCCGGACCGGCTCAACGCTGCAGATACGCCAAGTTGCCTGAAGCCTAGGGTGCGCGCTCCAATTGAAGTACCAGCAAGGGCGCGAACCTCAGGGGTGTCCCCCTGAGATGACGTCATCCGCTTCCGATATTTAAAGGTCTCTGATTTCGCTAACAAACTGAGTTAGCAAGGATTCGTTCTAGCTACTCGGAGTTACCAGAGGTACCCGCTCCTCGGGGGCCTCGCTCTCTCTTTGCCTTTCAGGTTTACTGACAGGAACCGGTACTCGCTCCTCGAGGGCCCTCGTTCCTGACTATCTGCTGATTCTCTTCTGCCTGGAAGCCATCACTGTCTACATCATTGTGAGTTACCATCACTGTCTCAGAGCTTTCCCTGGAACCAGGAACTTGCTCCTCGAGGGTCTATCCTTTCCACTCCTGAGCTCCCTGAGACCAATATCTGAGTGTTGTCATCTAAGTTCTGTTCATGAACACTGCATACCATGCCTACTCACTGTCTACAGTTTCTCAACAGCTCGCTGTTCCAGTATCTGAGGGACTTCAGACCTGCCAGCCACTACAGCTCACTACTGCCACCTCTGGTAGTTTCAAGACCTGTTTAATAAAAGAACTAGTGTGTGTCTGTCTCCATACTCTAAGGGCTGGATTTTAAAAGGGTTACGCGCATAAGGTATGCGCGTAACCCTTTTAAATCCCCCCTGCATGCGCCGAGCCTATTTTGCATAGGCTCGGCAGCGCGTGCAAGCCCCGGGACGCGCGTAAGTCCCGGGGCTTGCAAAAAGGGGCGGTCGGGGGCGTGGCCAGGGGGCGCAGTTTAGGTTCGGGGGCATGTTCGGGAGCGTGTGGGTGGTCCGGGGTGTGGCCGAGTGCCCCGACACAGCGGTAAGATAAAGGTAGGGAGGGGGTTTAGATAGGGCCGGGGGGGGTGGGTTAGATAGGGGAAGGGAGGGGAAGGTGCGGGGGGGGGTGAATGGAAAGTTCCCTCCGAGGCCACTCCCATTTCGGAGCGGCCTCGGAGGGAACGGGCAGCGCGCGCAGGGCTCGGCGCGCAAGGTGCACAAATGTGCACCCCCTTGCACGCGCCGACCCCGGATTTCATAAGATACGCGTGGCTACGCGCGTATCTTATAAAATCCCGCGTACTTTTGTTCGTGCCTGGTGGGCAAACAAAAGTACGCACGCGCGTAGATTTGTAAAATCTATCCCTAAGCCTAGCCAGTGGTCCCTCTCGGGATTATCCCCCGGGGGTTGGTCATCTGCCACCGGCCCAAGGATCCACCAACTATTATCTCCAGCAGTCTATACAACAGATTACTACTCCGCCTACGGAATACATCAGATTGCTACTCCTATCTGATTGCGCCTCCCACCAACATAGCGGATTATGACACATGTAGAATAGTATTTTTATCAGTCTCCTTTCGATAGATTGAAGTCTTTAACTATCCTCTGTGCTTACTGATAATTATATCTAAAAATGGAATACTATGTTGTTTACATGTGAACTGAAATTTAAGATTCACATCAATTGTATTAATACATAATACAAACTCCTTTAATAATTGCTCAGGACCTGACCATATGAAAAATATGTCATTGATAAACCAGTTCCATGTCACTATATGGTCCATGTATCTTAATGGATATATATGTATCCTCAAATGCCCCCACGAAAAGACATGCTATAACTGGAGCCATTGGCGATCCCATTGGGATACCTTTTACTTGTTAAAACTCCTCGTCAAGACTATGACTGACAATTGCAACCACAAATCTACTAATTCCTGTCTCAAATTACTTTTATGTAAATATGTATCTACTATGTCTACTGCACTCTGTTGAGGGATATTGGTATATAATGCTTGGATATCTGCTGTAACCAACCAATAATCATCCTGTATATACTGTGACTGAAATACCTCTTCCAACATTAAAATAAGATGAGCCAAGTCTCTCACATATAATGGTATTATAGACAAAAAAGGCTGTGGTAAATGATCCATATACTGTGCTATGGGTTCAAACAATGACCCCTTATCGGTCAGCCCAGGGGGGTCCTCCAATGATTTGTGAATTTTGGGAACAAAATATATTACAGGTATAACCAGATATTGCTGAAGAAGAAATATATATGACATTCCAGTGGGAGCACTGAGAGGAGAGGATCACCTTGCTGGTGGCTGAAAGGAATCAGTAAGTTTTTTGCTTGGGACATTCTCTTTTTTAAAAGTATTGGAGCTAAGTTAACTATTTGGGAATATTATTTAATGTGTTTGCCTTTTAATAGTCAGTAAGGCAGCGAATAAACAAGTTAGACTGTTTGTATTTTTAAATAGTCAGTAAGGCAGCTAGTAAGCAGAACTGAGTGTTTGCATTTAAAAAAAAAAAAAAAAAAGTAGCCAGAAGCTAAAAGTAACCTAGGAGCAGTGTATACCTAAGTAAAAAGGTTGAAAAGTTCAGTTGAATTAATCACCTTGGAAAGGTGTTGAGGTAGTGTGATTTGGTTTGATTAGGTACCAACATTTGTTAATCAAGAGAGCAGTGAGTCACTCTGGCTGACTAACTGAAGTTAGACTGTATTTCCCAACCCTCCCACCCTCGCCCACCCACCCCTAGCTCACCCTTTAATTTATAGGCAGGTGCCATTGTCACACAAAAAAAAACCAACAACAACAAAAACTTTATTGAGAGTTTGATCAGTCCCTTGTAGGCCACTACCAGACATATAGTGAATTCACTAATACATTTAAAGGACATTAACTAGATACATTCCTACTCCCATAGCAACCTAAAACTTAACTAGGAACTGAACAAAATTGAGATGAAGGCAGCAGCCCAGCAGCAAGAGGGGGGCTTCCCAGTCTTTTGCATCGAGTGTCACATGTATGATTTTTTACCCGCCGGTGAGAAATTGTACATGTGCATGCGATACAAAGAGCTCCTGGCTCTCAGAGAACGAGTCTGATCTCTGGAGACTAGAGTGGCAGACCTGGAGGAGCTGAGGCAGACAGAGAGGTATATAGATGAGACCTTCAGGGACATAGTAGCCAAGTCCTAACTTCAGACTGGCAGCCCTGGTGCTGCCTTGGAGGAAGAAGGTCACATGATTGGAGAACATCAACCTGTTGCAGCAGGAAAGGATCCTGTAGCAAGGACCTGCTCTCCAGGTGATGCTTTGTCCTTTCGCACTGAGCATATCTCCCCAAGGCCTACTGCCCAGGAGGGAAGGTTTAGGTCAGCTGTCATAATTGGTGATTCGATTATTAGGAATGTAGTTAGCTGGGTGGCTGGTGGGCATGAGGATCGCCTGGTAACATGCCTACCTGGTGCGAAGGTGGCAGACCTCACGTGTCACCTAGATAGGATTTTAGACAGTGCTCGGGAGGAGCCAGCTGTTGTGGTACATGTGGGCACCAACGACATAGGAAAATGTGAGAGGGAGGTTCTGGAAGCCAAGTTTAGGCTCTTAGGTAGAAAGATTAAATCCAGAACCTCCAGGGTAGCATTCTCTGAAATGCTCCCTGTTCCACGCGCAGGTCACCAGAGGCAGGCAGAGCTCCAGAGTCTCAATGCGTGGATGAGACGACGGTGCAAGGAAGAAGAATTCAGTTTTGTTAGGAACTGGGGAACCTTTTGGGGAAGGGGGAGTCTCTTCCGAAGGGATGTGCTCCACCTTAACCAGGGTGGAACCAGACTGCTGGCGCTAACCTTTAAAAAGGAGATAGTGCAGCTTTTAAACTAGAACAAAGGGGAAAGCCGACAGTCGCTCAGCAGCGCATGGTTCGGAGAGAGGTATCTTCAAAGGATACTAATGATGCATTAGAATTAGGGCATCCCGACAGTGAGGTTCCAATAATAAGAAAAGAAGTCCAAGTGCCTGTAACTAAAACCTCACCTGAGCTAAAAATGTCTAACTTATCCCTATCAATTAAAAAGCAGAACGAAAATAAAAACAAAAAACAAACTTTGAAATGTTTGTATGCTAATGCCAGAAGTCTAAGAAGTAAGATGGGTGAATTAGCAGTGATTGATGATATAGACTTAATTGGCATCTCAGAGACATGGTGGAATGAGGACAGCCAATGGGACAGTGCTATACCGGGGTTCAAATTATATCGCAATGACAGAAAGGAGTACCCGGGAGGCGGTGTGGCGCTTTATGTCCGGGATGGCATAGAGTCCAACAGGATAAACATCCTGCATGAGAATAAATGTAAGACATTGATGACAGGCTAAGAGAGAATTTGAAAAGAACATAAGAACATAAGAAAATGCCATACTGGGTCAGACCAAGGGTCCATCAAGCCCAGCATCCTGTTTCCAATAGTGGCCAATCCAGGCCGTAAGAACCTGGCAAGTACCCAAAAGCTAAGTCCATTCCATGTTACCATTTCTAATGGCAGTGCCTATTCTCTAAGTGAACCTAATAGCAGGTAATGGACTTCTCCTCCAAGAACTTATCCAATCCTTTTTTAAATACAGCTATACTAACTGCACTAACCACATCCTCTGGCAACAAATTCCAGAGTTTAATTGTGCGTTGAGTAAAAAAGAACTTTCTCCGATTAGTTTTAAATGTGTCCCATGCTAACTTCATGGAGTGCCCCCTAGTCTTTCTATTATCTGAAAGAGTAAATAACCAATTCACATCTACCCGTTCTAGACCTCTCATAATTTTAAACATCTCTATCATATCCCCCCTCAGCCGTCTCTTCTCCAAGCTGAAAAGTCCTAACCTCTTTAGTCTTTCCTCATAGGGGAGCTGTTCCATTCCCCTTATCATTTTGGTAGCCCTACTCTGTACCTTCTCCATCACAATTATATCTTTTTTGAGATGCGGCGACCAGAATTGAACACAGTATTCAAGGTGCGGTCTCACCATGGAGCGATACAGAGGCATTATGACATTTTCCGTTTTATTCACCATTCCCTTTCTAATAATTCCCAACATTCTGTTTGCTTTTTTGACTGCCGCAGCACACTGAACCGACGATTTCGATGTGTTATCCACTATGACGCCTAGATCTCTTTCTTGGGTTGTAGCACCTAATATGGAACCCAACATTGTGTAATTATAGCATGGGTTATTTTTCCCTATATGCATCACCTTGCACTTATCCACATTAAATTTCATCTGCTATTTGGATGCCCAATTTTCCAGTCTCCCACAGTTCGGAAGAAACTAAAAAATGAAATTTCAGACCTATTAGTAAAAATTTGTAACCTATCATTAATATCATCCATTGTACCTGAAGACTGGAGGATAGCAAATGTAACCCCAATATTTTAAAAGGACTCCAGGGGCGATCCAGGAAACTACAGACCGGTTAGCCTGACTTCAGTGCCAGGAAAAATAGTGGATTGTTCTAAACATCAAAATCACAGAACATATAGAAAGACATGGTTTAATGGAACAAAGTCAGCATGACTTTACCCAAGGCAAGTCTTGCCTCACAAATCTGCTTCACTTTTTTGAAGGAGTTAATAAACATGTAGATAAAGGTGAACTGGTAGATGTAATATACTTGGATTTTCAGAAGGCGTTTGACAAAGTTCCTCATGAGAGGCTTCTAGGAAAAGTAAAAAGTCATGGGATAGGTGGTGATGTCCTTTCGTGGATTGCAAACTGGCTAAAAGACAGGAAACAGAGAGTAGGATTAAATGGACAATTTTCTCAGTGGAAGGGAGTGGGCAGTGGAGTACCTCAGGGATCTGTATTGGGACCCATACTTTTCAATGTATTTATAAATGATCTGGAAAGAAATATGACAAGTGAAATATGACAATCAAATTTGCAGATACAAAATTGTTCAGAGTAGTTAAATCACAAGCAGATTGTGATAAATTGCAGGAAGATCTTGTGAGACTGGAAAATTGGGCATTCAAATGGCAGAAGAAATTTAATGTGGATAAGTGCAAGGTGTTGCATAAAGGGAAAAATAACCCATGCTATAGTTACACTATGTTAGGTTCCATATTAGGAGCTACCACCCAAGAAAGAGATCTAGGCATCATAGTGGATAACACATTGAAATCATCAGTTCAGTGTGCTGCAGCAGTCAGAAAAGCAAACAGAATGTTGGGAATTAATTATTAGAAAGGGAATGGTGAATAAAACGGAAAATGTCAAAATGCCTCTGTATCGCTCCATGGTGAGACTGCACCTTAAATAATGTGTACAATTCTGATTTCCACATCTCAAAAAAGATATAGATGCGATGGAGAAGGTACAGAGAAGGGTGACGAAAATGATAAAGGGAATAGAACAGCTCCCCTATGAGGAAAGACTAAAGAGGTTAGGACTTTTCTGCTTGGAGAAGAGATGGCTGAGGGGGGGATATGATAGAGGTGTTTAAAATCATAAGAGGTCTAGAATGGGTTAATGTGAATCAGTTATTTATTCTTTCAGGTAATAGAAAGACTAGGGTGCACTCCTTGAAGTTAGCCTGTGGCACATTTAAAAATAATCGGAGAAAGTTCTTTTTCACTCAACGCACAATTAAACTCTGGAATTTGTTGCCAGAGGATGTGGTTAGTGCATAAGAACATAAGAACATAAGAAAATGCCATACTGGGTCAGACCAAGGGTCCATCAAGCCCAGCATCCTGTTTCCAACAGTGGCCAATCCACGCCATAAGAACCTGGCAAGTACCCAAAAACTAAGTCTATTACATGTAACCATTGCTAATGGCAGTGGCTATTCTCTAAGTGAACTTAATAGCAGGTAATGGACTTCTCCTCCAAGTTAGTGTAGCTGTGTTTAAAATAAGATTGGATAATTTCTTGGAGTTGACTTAGAGAATAGCCACTGCTATTATTAGCATGGGATAGACTTCGTTTTTGGGTACTTGCCAGGTTCTTATGGCCTGGATTGGCCACTGTTGGAAACAGGATGCTGGGCTTGATGGACCCTTGGTCTGACCCAGTATGGCATGCTCTTATGTTCTTATGTTCTTTTCCGTCCTCTGGTTCAGGCATCTAGAATTAGTTTTCAGCTCCTTCACATTAAAGAGGACCAAGGGCTGTTAGCTAGAGAGGACTTTGTATCAGGTTTGCAAAATAGTTTAAAGGAAATGCTTTCTGACAACCTTAAGGACAACCATCAAGCCAATCCCAAAATGTAGAAACAGAGGCTGCATTGATTGCTCTTGCAAGCCATAAGCCAATGGTTGTAGCTAAAATATATGGAGTTTTGTTTCCAAGAAAGCAGGGGATGGATTCATCCTCTTCTGTAATGCTTCTTTCCACCACCCTGCTACCATTACTTACTTATCAATTTTATAAATTGCTTGCCTGATCACATAGTAATTGCACAAAACGGTATACAAAGAGAACATCAATACAATCCATAAAATAATGAAACACAATCAAATCTTCAACAAATAATGGACCTACTCATGATATATATATATATATATATATATATAGATAGATAGATAGATAGATAGATAGATAGATAGATATAGTATTTTGCCAACAGAGATTTCTTTCCATGCAGTCTTTGACCAACCACTGGGATTTTTTTTGGTAAAAGAGTTTCGTCATAGCCACACAATGGAAAAAGTGAGTTCAGATGTGTCATCTTATAAGTGGGTTTTACTGCCGCATTTCTGTATCCACAGAGCTGAGAGCATTGCCCCAGCTGCTCTCCAGGCCCTAACTCGAAGAGCAAGACAGAACCTGAACTGGGAAAAAGAGCGTGATGGCCTCACGTTCCAGCAAAGAGCAACCCTTGAAACAGACATTGTGCTGTCGTTCCATCAGAACACCAAGAATGCAATTTGGACTGAATTTTGTGTTAGGCTGTAAGGTAGTAGGATACCACATTTCATCTCTTTCTTTGTGCCTGCTTTTGAGAAAATACTGCAATGCAAGCATAGTCACTCCAAAACACAAAATCACAGAAGAATATCTGAGCTGCATGGGCCAGTGGACATCTGGGAACAAAGCACCCAGGAACGAGCTTCTCAACCAAAGGAAATGCTGCTTTGGAGGTGCTGGAGATGAGGACATATCAGAAGTCAAGAAAACGAGGGACAAGCACAGAGAATCTCTGATGGGATAGGAAGGGGCTGTACAGCTGAGCAGGACAAGTGAAGAGGCAGACTGGATGGCCAGTATGGTCTTTATCTGCCAGCATTTTCTATCTTTCTCTGAATTTAAAATGTCTTTTCTCCATTTCAGGGTGTATAGTGACAGGTTTTGGTGCTGTACACTCAAAGGGAATAATTTGTCGACATTACTGCCAACCAAACCATTATAAACCACATGCAATACATGGGGGAAAAAGTCTCTCTCTTCTGCTCCCTCCCTGATACAGTAGCCCCTTTAAAGCTTGTTTCAGACATGCCAGCTGAGCAACTGTATTTGTACTCCAGGAACTGTCAGGTCAAAAGTACAAAAGAGAGTTTATTTTGTATTTTCACCTTCCTCGATAATCATCTACTGGTTTGTGCAATCAATTACAGCCACAGTTAGCGTTGGCTCCCCCTATGACATGAGAGCACCCAGGGGATCAGAGGTGTACTTCAAACAAGAAAAAATATTTTGCTCGCAGATACTTGTAGATAAAGCAGCTTTCATGTATTATTTCAGTTTAGTTTTTTTTTTTTTGCCAGCATTAACCCAATGAAATGATCCCTGTTTTAAAAGGCGTACAGACATCATCTGTTTGTGCAGCGTGACACGCAGGCCACCTCCTGCTACTGGTGTTATCACTGAGGAAGCACTAAGTGGGTGTGTTAGGGGATTTTCAAACACTCTGCAATAATAGAACAACAGAACTGTGCCCACAAGCTGGACGCTTTTGAAAGGCAGTCGTATGTCCCCAGATTTGTTGTTTCAACTCGTTCTTTTTACTTACATAGGCTTCAAAACCAGCTAAACAAGACATCTCTGTGATACGCTGGACTAGACGTCCTTGGAAACTGTCAAAAGAAAATAAAGTGAAGGAAAGAACAAATGAACCGCTACAAGATGGGGATAATGGTTAATAGTATTCCATGCTGGGTAAGGCCAACGGTCAGTCGAGCCCAGTATCCTGTGTCTCCCAGAGTGGCCAGTCTGAGTCACTAGGAACTACCCAGCAGATCCAAATGGGGAGATGTAAATGGTTGAAAACTAGTAGGGGGTTCAGCCCATCAAATTGCTGGATTCCATACCTCTTATTTTACTAAAATACTGTTATGTTTCTGTAAGGGTGTGACCCCTGGGCCGAGATGAGAGATGTCACACCATCGGTAAGTGCAGTCTCAGTGGCGTAGGACACAACTGCATGATAGACTTTATTATGAAGGAAGGAAAAGCAAAGCCCGCAGAGTGGGAGATGCAAATAAGTACAGTTCTGAGCAGTGGGGTATACCCAGGGTGATGCCAGTGATGTGAAGATCCAGTAGTGGCCCGCAGAGCGGGGTACACCAGAAAGTCTTTTCAGATGAGTAGAGATTACCTCAGAAGTGCAGATCCGGTAGTGGCCCGCCGAGCGGGGTATGCCAAGGATGACTGTACTGAAGACGATGATGATATAGTCTGAGGTGCAGGAACCCAGAAAGGAATCTTGTGGCTGGTACAGCAATACCCTGCAGATCAGGGTATACTGGAACAACTTGTACTGAAGAGGAACAGTAGTGGCCCGAGGCACGGGGTACACTGCAAAGAAGCTTCAGCAAAGCTAGTATCATTGAAGTCTGTAGAAAGTTACTCACAAATGGTAGTTCCAGGAAAGTGACCCAAGAAGCGGGTCAGGTAGAAGTCCAAGGCAGGAAGGCCCCCAAGGAGCGGGTACCTAGAGCATCCACATGCCAAGAGAGAATGCAGGAACTAAAGTCCAAGAATGGAGCGGATTCAGCAACGAGGGAACTCCTTGCTAACTTGTAGTAGCAGAGGGCTGACCGATAAAACAAGAGGGTAGGTTGTCTAAGAAAGCCGTTTGGGCAACAATATAGATTAGACACCAAGGTAGTCCAAGTGTAAGCCTTTATTTCAGTGGAGACATAGGTTCATACGATAGGTTCATACATAGGTTCTATTACAGATAGGAACCGGTACTCGCTCCATGAGGGCCTATGTCCCTAATCTCCAAAGACTCCCTTCTGTCTAAGACGTTATCGCAGGTACACATGGACTACCTTGGTAGCAGAGGGCTGGTCAGCTTAAGTACAGCAGCGAGTTGACGTCATCGGGAGGAGATGCCCCCGAGGTTCCTGCCATGACGTGTACAAAGGAGGCCCTTGCGCGCGCGCCTTAGGTGATTCCAGAGACAAGATGGTGGTTGGTAGTGCAACGCTGTCCCGGGGACGCCAGAGAGGTCGGCGTCGGTTGGCGGAGCCGCCATTCTTCCTAGGATTGATGGTGCAGGGAAAAAAGAGGTGAGCATGAGAGGTCGCAGCCGTCTGCAACTGATGGGTGTAACAGTACCCCCCTTCTTAGGGCCCCTCCCCAGGGGTTTTGGTTTCCTAGGATGTGACATGTGAAATTGTCTGATCAATTCTTTGTCGAGTATGTTGCTTGCAGGCTCCCAACTATTCTCCTCAGGTCCAAATCCTTCCTAGGATATGAGGTACTCCCAGCGTCTTCCATGTTTCCTTACATCAAGTATGTCTTCCACCTGATAAGTAATGACCTCTTCTGCAGTGAGAGGTTGAGGTTCAGATGTCTTCCTCGAGAATTCCGACAAGATGAGCAGTTTTAGAAGGGAGGTGTGGAAGGCATTGTGGATTCTAAGAGAGGCTGTACGTGACTGGACCCAGGCGGCAGAGTATTGCAAAAGGCCCTATATACCTGAATATTTTGGCTCCTTGGAGCCTGTCAAAGAGTTCAGATATGAATGGCAATGGGTAGCAGTCCTTCATGGTGATCTAATTTAAGCCGTGGTAGTCTATACATGGGCGAAGGGATCCGTCCTTCTTACCCACAAAAAAGAACCCGGCTCTGGCAGGAGACTCAGAAGGTCGAATGAAGTCCTTCGCCAAGTTCTCTTGAATATAGGCAGCCATAGCCTTGGTCTCTGACAGAGAAAGTGGGTACACCCTTCCTTTGGGAGGCTCGGAATTGGGCATTAACTTTATGGTGCAGTCAAAAGATCAGTGAGGTGGTAGAGGGTCTGCCGCTTTCTTAGAAAATACATCCTGAAAAGAATACTGTTGAGGTAGGCCCAGAAGGGAGGTGGTAGTGGTCAGGCAAGGCATAGGAGTTACCACCTCTAAGCATTTTCCATGGCAGGTTTTTCCCCATTGGGATAGTTCAAGGGTACTCCAATTGAATTGGGGTGAGTGCATCTGTAACCATGGCAGTCCGAGTACCACTGGATGTATTGCCTTATCCAGGACTAGGAAAGAAATGATCTCCGAGTGTAGAGACCCCGTGTGGAGACAAATAGGTTGGGTAGAATAGGAGACCTCACCAGGTAATGGCTCGCCATGTATAGATGACAGTAGCAGTGGAGTAGGTGTCTGAACCGTGGGGATTCGTAGGTGTTCTACAAGTTGTCTGAGTATAAAGTTCCCACTGGCACCGGAGTCTACTAGGGCTAGTGTGTGGAATTTGAGGGCATCCAAAATAATGGAGACTGGAATTGTCAGTGGAGGAAATGGAGAAGTTAGACCTAGGAGGAGTCCTCCAGCGGATCCTAGGTCTGTGAGTTTCCCGAACACATAGGACAGGAGGGCACAGCATGGCCAGGTTGTCTGCAGTACATGCAGAGGCCTAATTTCTTATGGTGACGCCTCTCCTTAGAAGATAGGTGGCTGCGGCCTAGTTGCATGGGGTCTTCCTCATCGATACTGGGTGCAGGAGTTGTCTGAGTATCAGGCGTTGGACGAGAGCATGGAACCCCTGGTGAAATCTTTTTAGAACCCTTAACCTCTTGTGACCGCTCATGCAGACAACGATCAATTCGTCCCGCAAGGTCAATGAGAGAATCCAAAGTGTCAGGGAGTTCACGTGCTGCTAATTCATCTTTGATGCGAGAGAACTTCCAGTAAAATAGCCCGCAGGCAACCCAGATCCCAATGTAGCTCCGAGGACAAGGTTTTAAACTCAATAACATAATCAGTCAAAGGTTTGGTACCTTGTTGTAGATGCAGGAGTGCAGATCCAGCGACAGTCTTGTGAGTGGGGTCATCAAATACAGAACGAAAGAGAGCAAGGAATCCTGTCAAATCCTTGAGAATTGGATCATTACGCTCCCAGAGAGGTGAAGCCCAGGCCAGGGCTTTCCCATCTAAAAGAGACAGTATGTACGTAGTTTTGGACACTACGTCTGGGAAATAGGTGTTGCATTCGTGCCTGTTCTCGCCCTTGCTCCACCCTCTCTACCTTTGTGGCGACTCCCTTCGGGTCTGACGGACAGATGCTGCCACAGCTTCTTCTCGCCATACTTCCTGGAATCCCCAGGCTGGCCTGACGCTGCGGAACTGCCATGTTCCTGATGATGTAAAGGCACGCGCGCACTCCAGAGTTTGTACTGACAAGGGCGCGAACCTCGAGGGCGTCCCCCTTAGTGACGTCATCCGCTTCCACTTTAAAAGGTCTTTGCTTCCTACTTCGAATCGAGTTAGCAAGAGGAATTTTTCTCTGCTGCTCTGCCTCCACCATCTTACCCAGGGGTACCCGCTCCTCGGGGGCCCTGCTCTCTCTCTTCTTGATTTCAGATTGTTAGGACGGAATCCAGTACTCGCTACATGATGGCCTACGTCCCTGAATGCTCAGAAGACTCCTTTCTACCTGGAAGTGATCGCAGATGTGAACACAGTGAGTTCTATTACAGAAAGGAACCAGTACTCGCTCCACAAGGGCCTATGTTCCTAATCTCCAAAGACTCCCTTCTGTCTAAGACGTTATCGCAGGTACGGAGATCGTGAGTCATTATTGTAAATTGCAGATAGGAACCGGTACTCGCTCCACAAGGGCCCATGTTCCTAAATCCCTTCTCAACTCTCTTCTATATCAGAAGTATTATATACTTTTATCTGGTGCATTACTATTAGATTGCAGATAGGAACCGGTACTCGCTCCACAAGGGCCTATGTTCCTAAAACCCTCCAAAGACTCTCTTCTATTCTACAAGCCATCTCCTACACAGATAATGTGAGTTCTCATTTCAGACTGCATATAGGAACCAGCACTCGCCTACGGCTCCTGTTCCTGAATATACTGAAGACTCCGTTGCATAGAAGCCAATACAGATATCTACAATTGTGAGTGTATCATCTACTACAGCATACCCGGTCTACTCACTACAGCTCTCTCTACAGCTCAGCAACCCAGAGACCGCAATTCCAGTATTGAAAGGACTTCAGCCCTGCCAGGCACATCAGCTCACTACTGCCACCTCTGGTGGTTCTACTTCCTATCTAATAAAGAACTATCTGTGTCTCCATACTCCAGCCTAGCAGGTGGTCCCTCTCAGGATATGCTCCTGAGAGCACTGTCATCTGCCATCGGCCCAGGGATTCACAATTCATCTCAGTGTCATCTCTTACACTACTAGAGCGATATTATACAACTGCCACTCTGTGGGAAGCCAATCCACCACAGATCATTAACTCCGCCTACGGAATATTACAATTGTTAGCTCTTCCCCTTGGCAGGGGGATTCATAACAGATTGCTAACCTTCTGGCGGACTTATAGCAGATTGCCACTCTTAGTAGCAGGGATTGATAACAGATTGTTAACTCCTCCCTCTCCAGGAGGAGATCCATAACAGACTGCTACTCCTCCCTCTACTGGAGGAGCTCGATAACAGATTGCTAACTCCGAGCAGCAGAATTACAAGCGATTGCCAACTCCTCCCCTCTGGAGGAGCAGATCTACATCAGATTGTTAACTCCTCCCCTCTGGGGAGCAGATCGCCAACAATAGGTAGGTTGTAGCGAAAAGTGCATACAGCACTGATTCAGAAAAACCCTACATAACAGGGGATCAGCTGTAAAATGAGTGGGTGCTGGCAAGGGCACGGAGAGTCGTGCAGGCAACACAGGTGAAGAGGAAGTGGCCTTGTCAGGCGTCAATGTGGAGTTCAGCCAAGAGTTTAGCTGATTAAAGGCATTAGCCAAAGTCTCTAGTGTCCTTTGTTGCTCGGCAAGGGGTTGGGCCAGGCCAGGGATGGCCTAGATGGCTGAGACCTGATCCAGGTCCATGCAGTTAGCAATCTGTTATGTTTTTGTAAGGATGTGAACCCTGGGCCGAGATGAGAGATGTCTTCTCCCAAATGTGGGAGCCCTGTGGGCCTCACCGTCGGTAGGCGCGGTCTCAGTGGCGTAGGACACAACTGTATGATAGACTTTATTATGAAGGAAGGAAAAGCAGAGCCCACAGAGTGGGAGATGAAATTAAGTACAGTTCTGAGCAGTGGGGTATACCCAGGGTGATGCCAGTGATGTGAAGATCTGGTAGTGGCCCGCAGAGCAGGGTATGCCGAGGATGATTGTACTGAAGACCTTGATGATGATATAGTCTGAGGTGCAGGAACCCAGAAGGGAATCTTGTAGCTGGTACGGCAATACCCTGCAGCACAGGGTATACTAGAACAACTTGTACTGAAGAGGAACGGTAGTGGCCCGAGGCATGGGGTACACCGCAGAGAAGCTTCAGCAAAGCTAGTATTGTTGAAGTCTGTAGAAAGATACTCACAAGTGGTAGTTCCAGGAGAATGACCCGAGAAGCAGGTCAGGTAGAAGTCCAAGGCAGGAAGGCCCTCCGAGGAGCGGATAGCCAGGAACGCGGATAGGCCCCCAAGGAGCGGGTCCCTAGAGCGTCCACAAGCCAAGAGAGAATACATGGTTATGAGAGAATTTGAACCCTTGGGCTGAGATGAGAGATGTCTCCGCCCACATGGAGGAGCCCTGTGAGCCTCACTGTCAGCAGGCGTAGTCTCAGTGGCGTAGGACACAGCTAGAAGTAGTGACTTTATTATGAGGAAGGAAAATAATGTCCACAGAATAGTAGATGGAGAAGTACAGTTCTGAGCAAGGTAATTACTCAGAGAGAACCACAGCTGAGAAGATACGGTAGTGGCCCCTAGGGCGGGGTATGCCGGGGAACTCCTCTGACGAGGCAGGCAACTTTAGTAATACAGATCCGGTAGTGTCCCACGGAGAGGGGTATGCCGAGGATTATTGTATAGCAAATGTTGAAGCTAGTAGAGATACCAGAACCAAGGGATGGCTTCTGTAGCTGAACTGTAGATATTCTGTAGGAAAGCTGTATGGCTTCTACCGAAGAAAGACAGTAGTGGCCCGAGGTCGGGGTACACCATGTGGAATCTGCAATGCAGCACAAGTAATAATTGTCTTTAGAAATACTCACAGTAGATGATTCCTGGAGAGAGAGAGAGACCTGAGAAGCAGGTCTCAAGGCAGTCAGACAGAAAGGCCCTCCGAGATAGCCCAGAACGCAAGGGAGCCCCCGAGGAGTGGGTACTCACAGCGTCCAATTGCCAAGACCAATCAGGAACAGGAAGTCCTTGAGTGTGGATAATACAGCAAGATGGAAGTCCTTCTAACTCAAAGAAGGCAAGGGCCGGTCGGGTTAAATACTGAAGCAGATTGACGTCCTTTGGAGGGGACGCCCCTGAGGTTCCCACCATGACGTCTTCAAAGGAAGCCCTTGCGTGCATGCGCACGCCTTAGGTGATTCCGGAGACAAGATGGCGGTCGGCAGCGCCCACACCATCCAGGGAATGCTGGAGAGGTCAGCATTGGTTGGCAGAGGCCCCCATTCTTCCTAGGATTGACGGTGCAGGGAAAAAAAGAGGTGAGCATGAGAGGTCGCAGCCATCTGCGACCAATGGGCATAACAAGTACCTCCATGTATACGGAAGATGTTCCACTGTGGGCTGTGGGGGATCATGTTCCTGTAGCATTTTTTTTTTTACACAAAAGAAGTTTTATTGTAACACAATAAGGAAAAAGGCAAAAACAGAGGCCCTTTCTGCTTTAGGAATCATTTTGGCATGAATTTCTGTAATAGGAGTAATACATTACTGGCATTATTTTCCTATTCCTTTTCAAAGTATCTTGGATCAAACCTCTTTCCATACAGAGCTTGAGATTGCTCATTGCTCGCGCAGGACCAGGATCTGCCTGTTGCCCACCATGCTACGCTCTCATCTCACAGCAACTGCGCATCCAAGAATTAAGACTGACGTTCAAGAGCTTCCTTTGTCTTCTGAGGTCAGCAGACGGGAGCATGAGCTGCAAACAGACCACAAGTATTGTATAAAAATTGGGATTTCCTAAGAATATGTTCAGAATGGCAGCTGGAGACAGCTCTCTGGTTGTCAAAGAGGTGTTGCCACCATAACTTGGTTCCTAAAATGACTCATCTTTGCTTCACTATCCTGAACGCTTCATATCATATGGAAGATATACCTCCAATTGCAATTATTATAAAGTATAAAACATAACTGCTTAGAAGCCAGTAATGACAATGAAATCTTTTTCATTTTTATAAGCAGGAGGTTTAATCTTTCTGCTTTGGCAATTTTTGTTCCTTCGTGTCTCCGTAGGATCAGGTGACGTACCCTTGTCTCCATATTTTACAGATTTTCAATCTCAGCTAAAAGACCAAAAAGGGGAATGTCCTCAGTTTATGGCCCAGACCCTATGCTTGTATGTTAACCAAAAATAGGGTGACCTCCAAAAGGGCTCTCATAGTATGCCCCATATGCATCACGATGGGTGGACCTCATGCACTCTACCTATATGTGGAGACGCTGTGACTTTATTCATTCACACAGAAACATGACGACAGAAAAACACCACATGGCAATCTAATCTGCCCATCGGTCTAATTTATCTAGCCCTTATAATTCCCATCACTCTGTCAGAGATCCCCTGTATTTATCCCATGCTTTCTTGAGTTCAGATACTGTGGATGCATGGAACAATCTCCACCACTTCCACTGGGAGGCTGTTCCATGCATCCACTACCCTCTCTGTCAAGATATATTTCCTTAGATCACTCTCATCCCATGGCCCCTCGTTCTAGGGTCTCTTTTCCATTGAAAGAGGCTCACCTCCTGTGCATAGAAACATTTGAGATGTTTGAATGTCTCTATGATATCTCTCCTATCTCGCCTTTCCTCTACAGTGTACATGTTTAGATCTTTCTCATATGCTTTACAACTAAGACCACTGATCATTTTAGTAGCCACTGTTACGACTGTCACTGCCCGACGTCTCCACTCCACCCTCCTTACCTCTTTGGCGACTCCTCCCGCGGTTGATGGATGTCTGGCTGCCGCGGCGTCTGCCTGCTGTCCTCTCCGGCATCCCCGGTCCTCCTTGGGCACTGCATCCCGCCATGTTGTTCAGCTGCCATAGGGCCCGTGCGCCGCACGGCCCTGCTTCTTATTCCTTCTTTGGCGCGAACCTCAGAGGCGTCCCCCTGTGATGACGTCACACATCCCGGATACAAAAGCCTATTCTGTTTGCTAGCTATTCGAGTTAGCAAGGGTCTCCTTAAGGGTGGGATTCGCTCTCCGTACCTAGCTACTCTGCCTCTCCTTAATTGGACTTAATCTATCGGGGTACCCTCTCCTCGGGGGCCTCTCTTTTCTTTCAGGTCGCTGTCTAGAACTGGTACTCGCTCCTCGAGGGCCCATGTTCCCGGACTCGCTGCCTGAGCTCACTTCTGCTTGGACGAAACCGCTGCCTACACCATCAGTGAGTTACCATCTATATTCTCTCAGAGCTGTTCCCTGGAACCAGGTACTCGCTCCTCGAGGGCCTGCCTCTATTCCAGCTTCTGTGTTACCTTCCGGGAGAAACCGCTGTGTGAGTAACTTTACCAACGAGGCTCCATACCAGAACCCTGTGTATGCTCCACTGTACTCACTATCTCAGTTTTCTCCACTACAGCACAGCCATAGAGGGAATCGTTGTTCCAGTAACCTGAGGAACCCTAGCCCAGCCGGGCTTCATCTCTACTCACTACTGCCACCTCTGGTGGCTTCTCAACTCTGCCTAATAAAAGATATAACTCTGTGTTGTGTGTCCCAAAGCTGAGCCTGACCTATGGCCCCTCACGGGACTTCCCCCCGTGGGCGTGGTCAGCTGCCACAGTGTCCAAGGGTCCACCCAAAACCTTACAAACAATAACAGCCACCCTCTGTACCGATTCCATCCTGTTTATATCCTTTTAAAGGTCTTCAGCATTGTACACAGTATTGCAAGTGAGGTCTCACCAGGGACCTATACAGGGGCAATATCGCCTCTCTTTTTCTGCTGACCATTCCGCTCGTTGTGCAGTCATCACTTTGGTCACCTTAAAATTATCAGATACAATCACCCACAGATCCCGCTCCTTTTATGTGTTTAAAGAATTTTGCCTCCAATACTGTACCTTTTCCTTGGGGTTTTGCATCCTAAATGCATTTTTTAGCATTAAATCTTAGCTGCCAGACATTCCTGGAGCTTCACTAGATCCCGCCTCATGTTTTTCACACCTTCCTGCTTGTCCATCCTGTTGCAGATTTTGATGTTATCGGCAAAAAGACAAACCTTTTCTGACAATCCTTCTGCTACGTCACTCATGAAAATGTTGAAAAGAACTGGTTCCAGGTCTGATCCCTTAGGCACACTGCTAGTAACACCCCGATTACCACTACATTTTGTCACCTCCTACTCAATCAGTTTCTAACCCAATCAGTCACTTTAGGTTCCATACCAGGGCTGTGTCAAAGGCCTTACTGAAATCCAAGTACACTATGTCTACTGCTCTCCCTTGGTCCAACTCTCTGGTCACCCAATCAAAGAAACTGGTAAGATTCATCTGACAAGATTTACTTCTGGTAAAACCATGCTGTCTTGGATCTTGCAAACTATTGGACTCCAGAAAGTGTACTTTCTTCTGTTTTAGCAGCAGTTCCATTAATTTGCTCACCACAGAGTTCAGATTAACTATAGTTCCCAGCCTCCTCCTTACTTCCACTGTTATGAATAGGAACCACATCTGCCCTTCTCCAGTCCTCCAGAACTACTCCTGGCTCTAAAGAAGCATTGAAAAGGTCAGCCAGTGGAATTGCCAGGACATCTCTAAGTTCCCTCAAAACCCTCAAATGTATCCCATCCAACCCTCATTGCCTTATCTACTTAAGTCTAGCTAGCTCCTCACAAAACACTGAAAATGGATCGTTTTTCCTCACTTTCAATCTTATTTGTGTTTGTTTTATGAGGTCCTGCTCCAGGCTCTTCCACAGTGAACACTGAACCATGTCTGTTTCCTTAATGGTAAACTTTTCATGCTGAAACCACAGGATTGGACTCCTCTTATATTTTCCTGAGTTCTGATCTGGGGGACACAATGTGCTTGTACTTAGCAGCTGAGGCTATTAGAAGAGTGCCAGGCAGTTGCAGAGTTGTTAAAGCCAACAAGGAATGTCTGACAGGCTCTTTAACAGCTGGGCCCTTAACAAGCTGACGACTACTTCGGCATGTCTGCCCTGATGTGAGAAAGCAAAATAATCACCTGCCAACGATTTCATCTTCATAAAAGGCGAGCTGTGAGATCAGGTTGCAAAATGTGTAGGAGTTCTGAGCATGCCGTGACATCAGCCTGAACTCTGCACATTCAACTTCTGATAACTTTAAAAGCAGAACATTCGTCTCCCATCCTCTTACTGACTGGGCATAACCCAGCTTGAGCAGCACTGGGTTGTTAGGTTTTCTTTTTGTTTTGTAACTTGGGTTGAGGAAGATAATGTTAGGGAGGGAACAACAATGATCTTGGCAAGGCTGCAGACTTCTCAGTTGCCACCTCCAGTGAAGCCACGAGGAAGCGCTAATGTTTGTTGTTTTGTCTGCTTAAGAGTATTTTGTTAGCATGCAAGAGCACTCATACTTGTGACTCAATCATACCAAAGGTGGAATGTCTTCACACTCAGATGCCCTGGGAAAATTGAAGCTTGGATGGAAGGCAGCATAAAATCAATAAGAGAGTAGACCTGATGTCAAAATATTGGCTGCTGTGACTCCAAGGCTATTAAAACCTCTCTCTACCTCCATCCTAATTAATAAATGCATTCCTTCTACAGGCTCACTGTGTGGGGGGTGTGGTCCTCTGTAGGGTATTTATTTATTTATTTGTACAGCTTTTTTTATACCGTTATACAGAAAACAGGTTTCTGTCTCCACGGTGTACATGTTATTCATAAAATAAACATACAATACATATTTGGAATAAAAATTACAAAAACCAATCAATAAAATAAAATCAGACTAAAAGATATCTAAATTCATTACTTAAAAACAGTAAAGAGTAAAAAGAGCAGTAAGAGAATAAAAACTTATATGACTCTCAACTTGTGTCTTGGGAATTTACCTTATACGCTTGCTGAAAACACCAAGCTATCTTTGTCCTAGAGCTAGGGATATCTTTACTTGGACTATACATGAGTTTCTGAGAGCACGTGGGTTCCTTTTTCAGATGTTTCACCTGTAAAAGATGTGGCCCTACAAACCAGTATCTTTACCTGGAAACTCTCCAGATTTGACCCAGAGATTTCAGGATTCTGCATGAATTGCCAGGCCCCTGAGCAAAAACCCCAGGTGCTGCAGCTGAATTGGCCCATGAGGGCCAATGCAACATCACTTCCTTCTCAGAGTCCACAGGCCAGAGGAAGAAGGAGGAGACATGTCAGCCCAAACCAGCTCCATAAGAACATAAGAAATTGCCATGCTGGGTCAGACCAAGGGCCCATCAAGCCCAGCATCCTGTTTTGAACAGAGGTCAAACCAGGCCACAAGAACCTGGCAATTACCCAAACACTAAGAAGATCCCATGCAGACTGCTCTTTCTTACATAATATTCTGCAGTGTTCAGGATTCTTTCCCCCTCAGCAAACAAAAGTAAACACATGGTAACTGTGACCAGTAGCTTTAGTTCAGAAAAGGCACCAAACTATGTTAATTATTTACCTGATTTTCCTGCCTAATCATGTTTTATACTTTTAAATGAAGATCTAGTGATTTGCTCATTGTGAAATCATTAAGAGAGAAGTTAGCAATGACTTCATCATTCTCTAAGGTGATGGGGCACTGAAGAGGAGGTTCGGAGCATGAGACCCATGTGCCCAGAGCTAATGATGCCCCCTACCCCCCACCGCCATGGTGCTCCCATTCAGTGCCTGGAAACTACAGGCAGATGTCGCTGTGGCATGTGATGCTTTGATTTATGCTTTGTTTCATTATTCAAACTAGAAGGCCATTTGAAGAAATAATTCACAGAAGGGAGCAAGCTAAATGTACAGCCAGTGTGCCAATTGCTAAACTATATTACTATATGATAGGCGGCTCTCTGGTGATAGACGATGACTTGTACATCTCAGACATTTGGTTGCCTACATGTGGCTGTGCCATAGCCTCCAAGATCTGCTCCATTTTTTGACTAGAACCCACTTTATTAAATCTTCCATCACTGCATAGGGAACACATAGCTCAGGACGTGCTTTCCTAGTACTGACATCATCATGACAGTTATCAAGACGTAAAAAAAAAAAATTCTGAACTCCATAGGCCCTATTGGCAAATGTGTTTTGCCACGGAGAGAGGAGGAAGATAGGAAAATTACAAAAATGGACATGAGAACATTTTGTTGATAATCGAAAACTTGAGTTTATCACCGGGAGTCCTTTATTCTTGCATTCTCTGAACTGAATCAAAGAATTTAGGGGGAAAAATGATTCTATAGCATTTGAGTCTGTGAATGGTAACCTTTTAGATCCTAGAGGCAGGGAATCCTTTCCAGGCCCATGCATTAGAAATAATTGTAAGAACTCAGATGCTTTGGGCTCCCAAGGCCTAAAGAAGTAATGTGAAAACCTGATTTATCCCCAAGTCTGGTATAGTGAAAACATACCTGCTTCAAACCTTTCCTGACATTGACCTCCAACACAAAGGACTGCTCTAGCTAGCAAAAAGAACAAACTCACTCCCACTCCAATTCATGTTGGCATATGGAAGGCAAATAGTAGGAAGAGCCTTCAGACATCCTAGGGTCTCCTCCATTCTTTTTCATTCTCCATTTTGAAATAGATCATTGCCCAAAATGTTGGCAAATGAGGGGAGGTTACAGGCCTTTTTCTCCAAAGAAGTTGTATGCAGCAGGCATCTATAACCACAAGGGACAAGGACATATTAGCAAAGTAATATGGAGATCAAAATTTAGATGACCCTTCTTGGCTCCCATGTTTGGCAGGGACCTAGCTTCTGCAGGTACCATCTGCCCGAGCTTATACGTATGCGCAAACAAGGGCCAGAATTGTGAAATTAATTACCGGCGCAGTTAAGAGATGAGCGAGACCTGAAATGGTTCAGGAAGCTGGTTAAGGCAATGTATTTTAATGAGGCACTTGGATAATTGGCTTCAGTTTTATTTGTATTTTATATGTCCTTGTTTGTTGTTATTAATTGTTTTATAATTATTATTTTACCATTTATAGTAGGATTTATGTTTACATGTAGTTATGATTGATTGTACTCTGCTCTGGATGGAATTTTTCTTGGAAACAGCAGAATATAAGATTTTACAAATAAATAAATAGTAACATTGAAGAACAGGCAGACCTGAGCACAAACATTCATTATCAACCTACTTAAGTTGCATTTCAGGAGAAAGTTCAGTGGATTTTGCTCCCAGGAGAAGAATATGTCCCCCAAGCAGCTTCTACCTTAATCAGCACTTCAAATCTAAACAGATAAATTAAATATATAGTTGTCGTACGGCCGCCTATTAACTGGATAGACTGGATGGGTCAATCTGTCTTTTTCTGCCAGCACCTCCTATATTACCCTGAAAAGCTGATCTAGCCAGTTCAGGCTGTGAACTTGCAGGAAAGGCAAGGATACAACTTTATCGATGCAATGAGGCAAAATCAGAACTGAATCTGCTTTTCAGGGTTGTAAATGTCATTGTGATATTATTTGGAAAAATAGGACACTGTGAGACTGAAAATAACGATTGTTCAATTTTGTCTGAGAATTATCAGAAGAGCGGTATTGTTCAAACATGCTTTTGGAATAAGCCTCTGTTTTCGGAGGTTTGGTGAAAATATATGTTGATTATTAAATCTTTAGTGAATGAGTCTCTAAAAGGCTGGCTTGTGTAGCTCAAAATTCTGTTTTAATCCAAAAACATTTTGCTCCAGCATATGACTTAATAGATACCAGCTCCCAGGTCCTTCCATGATTATTTTTTCTGGCATGAACTTCTGTGATCCTTGAGGATATTCAGTCTTCCTATATATTTTTATTGTGAGTTGTTATCATTTGGATGTTATGAATGTTTTTTTGCAACCCACCCCGAACTTTGCAGGGTGCAGGATATAAATGATTATGAATAAATATATAAATAAACAAATGATGGTACCCTCGAGCCTCCATGCCACGCATTTTAATACCAGATCGGAAATGTTTCACTCGTGTCATAGGAGGCACTAAGATGTTGAAGATGATGATTCTCAAATTTTAAAACTGCCGAAGCTCCGGTCACCCACTTCACCAAACAAGCACCTTGTTGCGTCTTCACAATCAACTTACTTTAAAAGGCTTGCCAAAGCATGCAAAGCCTGCATGGATTAGCATCTGATTGACACGACTTCAATTAGGCCTTAAATCATAATTCATTCAGCCTGAGATCCTTTCAGTAATAAAATACTTTGATCCTTGAAATTGTGCTAACAATGGCCTTTGGCTTACCTAACACTAAACCAGTGCTTCATTGTAAGTTACGAGCTGTTGAAAACAAATGAGTGGCGGGCAGTGACTGGATAAGATTCATGAAAGATATTATTTCTTTAGGAGAGACTGCCATCACATTCCTGTTTTGTGTAAGTGGATAAACAGCTTACATATCACTGTCTGCTGGATGATTAAGGAATAATTGCCACGTAGAGTGTCTCTCTCCTCAGCTCTAGGACGACATACCAAGACTGAGCAAACATTTCTTTATTGGACAGCACCAAAAATATGCTGTGAATTGTGTCTTGAGCTGCCTAGCATGACTGATACAACTGTCTCTTGCTTGTCGCGCCCAGACACATGTACTACTGAAAACTAATGTAGTGTAAAGAAGATGAATTGCTCTTAAAATAGAAAGTGTTTATACCCTTCTCTTTCTCTTTTGTCTTATTAACTATATCGGGGCCAGATGCACTAAAGGGTTTGTCCTGCGCCTGGGAGGAAAATGATTCGTGCTCGTGGACCTCAGATGTCACGAAACACGTAGCTGCTCCTCAAAGTAGCCATTTTAGATTTTCCCCATTATTTGTAATCACGGCCTTCTCTCACCAAATGCACACAGTACATACTAGAGGGTTCCCAGTTAGCACCGTGGATTGGCCAAGAGCTGACATCAATCCTACGTATGCACAACCCACCAGGAGAACTATCACACATATTGTATTGTAATGAATAGCCTTTCCCTTGGGATCAAGGAATATTATCTTGGCCACATACGGCAGCCTCCCACATCCCAGCACTTCCTGCACTGGAAACCATGACCTATTTGTCACTGAACTAGCTCATGTCCATTTTAGGTGCAAGGTGGCCATAAACTCAAGCTTTTACTTCTTTCCACAGGGCAAGGACATGGGCTACCCCTCCTCCCATTATGAAAAAAAATACAGTGGTAGACTGTTAGAAGCCAGATTGCAGAGTCCTCACTTTACCCTCATCTATACTGACCGAAATTTCCTCCCCTCCCAGAAAACCGAACCCACCTTCTCCCTGAACATGAGAAGGCAGGTTGCCACTATGAGCCATAGGACTGACAGCGTCTGCAGTTTAAGTCTTTGTGTGCAATCTGATCTTTCTGAAAGTTGAGAGCATTATCTCTGGGTTGACCCCTGCTCCGGCCTGCTTGAAGAGCCTTATTCTTGGATGGTACTTCCAAGGGTCTGCCCCTAATGCACTCACATTTACCAGTGAAGCACAATAAACAGCGGGGGGGAGGGATCTCATTACGATTGCATGGCTTTTTGCTAAATGTTTTCTTTTGGTGTATGCTACTAAATTCCCTGTTGGTATGGTTTTGAATCGCGTTCTGTAGAGCAACGATGGCTTGCCATTTGACAGAGAAAGTGAATATGTCACACAAAAATGGTCATTTGAATAATCTGCATATTGCTGAAATGACTCAGAGGCCAAAATCACTTCTTCATTCCTCAGAAACCGCTAAAGAAATGAATTGCTTGATCCACAGAAAAAAAAGTATTTAAGTGGATCAATAACAACTGTGAATTATGTGTTGAGAGGCAGAAATGCAGACAACCTCAAGAAACAGAGAGGACTTAAGAAGGGCTCCTGCTATGATACAATAGGCATTCAGTGTAAGGTTTTAATAGTTTGAAAGTTTCATGCTGTTTTTTGGTAAGAATAAGTGGGGTTTCTGCAGCTGTGACCTCACTCATGGAATGCGAGCATTAGAATTAGTGTTTTTTTTGTAAGGAGGAACTATAAGCCCACCCAGGGCTCACGAAACCATTTAGACTTCCATTGAAGCTCACATAGATGAAGACCACCATTTCTCTCTGTCTCATAGGTGTTGGTACTTCATTTTGCCCTGAAAAATATAAAATGCTAAGCATCAGATGGAAAGGGGGAGGATGTCGAGGTTCAAGCCTGATGAAAGAGAGTCAAAAGTGCTAGAGAAAAATGTGCAGTGTGATTTTCTCAAAGAAAGTGAACCACACCTTCTTCCATTACAGGCCCACATGCAAGGTATAGCCAAAGGAATTACACCTTCCAACCATTTAACGCTCCCTCTCAAGCTGCCTCCCACGCTGTGACCTGGGGATTGGCATTGGTTTTTATAAACTCTCAGCTGGGTTCTTCTAAAGATCTAATACTTACAAGCCACCCCTAATCTCCATCTACACTATGGTCGACCTTATCTCCTATCGTTTACTTGTGTAAATTAATAACCTGTCCTTTCTCTTCCTCTAAGCCAAGTTCTTATCACCTTGTTATATGTAACTGCCTTTTCAGCACTTTGTTATTGTTATGTTTACTTTGCACCCCTGTTTTATGTGAACCAGCATGATGTGACTGCTGTCTCGAATGCCGGTATATAAAAAATCTAAATAAATATAAAGAGCGCAAAATCCTCGGATGGGACCCAGAATGCCCTAGTGGAGTCCCTAACTTGATGGACTCTCTACCAGGGTACTATCAAGCTAGGGCGAGAGAACATTGTAGAAATCTCATCTGAGTCTGACTTTCCTCACTCCAAATGATGTCAAATCTCCACTGAGGTGTACTGTGCTGTTTGTACGTCTCACTCTGCATGTAAAACTGTTCCCAGAACCCCAACACCACCACCAAAACCTCACCTCGAGTTACTAGCTGGCCCTCCTATAGTGCTGTAATCCACTTGGAAGCGCTGAAAAAAAGTGCGAAAAGCGGAATATAAATCTAAATTAAATAAAAATATAAATAGTTGACTACTATGCAGGGCTTATAGAGAGGCTCCCTCTCTCCTTCTCCCTCTTTCTCTCTTTCCTCTGGGCACTCAAGTATCACAGGGTGCAAAACCTTTAACACACACCCTGCAATAAACTACCCATGCACAGTGCAGTAATTCTAAAATTATTCTAGCAACACCCCTTTCCCTTATAACGTGAAAATTATAGCATTTTGACTAATCTAGGGGCAAGTTAATCCAATAAGAAGGTCTCATCTACAACTTAATTTTATCGGCCTTTATTCCTCCATATCCAAGTAGAATAACGTGGCATCCACACTACTTTGACTATGTCAGGAAACTCACCAGAACTGAATAATATTAAGATGGATACTCCCAAGTTGTAATTTTAATTTGGAGAATATAAAGTTGTAAAAACATGCATAGCACTTCTATTATGTTTGGAGTAAAGGATCCTGATTGTTACGTTTGGGCAGTGATCTGGTGTAGTGAACACCACCTTCGGGAGTGACTCCAGGTGGAGAGAGACAGGGATAGCTGGAAGGTCTCTGATGATGGCTGGGAAGGAATGTGATGCGGCAGGAGTGTATGGAGCTGGGCGATGGCTGTGACATATGGAGCAGAGTACTGGTTGGGATACAAAGTCAAGGTCCAGGCAGGGTCAAGGCAGGTGGCAGGCAACAGAGTCAAAGTCCAGGCAGGGTCAAGGCAGGCGGCAGGCAGCAGAGTCAAAGTCCAGGCAGGGTCACAAGAACCTTATAGCAAGACAGAGAGCCCGAAGGTCTCTGATGATGGCTGGGAAGGAATGGTTGGGATACAAAGTCAAGGTCCAGGCAGGGCCAAGGCAGGCGGCAGGCAAACAGAGTCAAAGTTCAGGCATTGGTTTTTATAAACTCTCAGCTGGGTTCTTCTAAAGAGCGCAAAATCCTCGGATGGTACTGGAATGTGATGCGGCAGGAATGTATGGAGCTGGGCGATGGCTGTGACACATGGAGCAGAGTACTGGTTGGGATACAAAGTCAAGGTCCAGGCAGGGTCAAGGCAGGTGGCAGGCAACAGAGTCAAAGTCCAGGAAGGGTCACAAGAACCTTATAGCCATACACACATGGCAAGGCAGAGAGCCCGAAGGCCACGCACACACAGTAAGGCAGGAGACCCGAAGGCCACGCACACACAGTAAGGCAGGAGACCCGAAGGCCACACATACACAGTAAGGCAAGACAAGGCAGAAGGCCTGAAGGCCACACACAGCAAGGCAAGGCAGAAGGCCCGAAGGCCACACACAGCAAGGCAAGGCTAGAGCAGGGAGCCCAACGAGCTCGATGCCGAAGCACTGGAGTCTAGGGTAGGCAGGGCTGTAAAGGCACATCCAAGACATAGAGCGGATGGATTGGGCCAGCCAGGAGAGCCTGCTCTTGAAGGACCCCTGGTGGTGAGGCGGTTGCACAGCAGCCATAGCCGTAACACCGATGAAGGGTACAGTATAGAAACCGAAACACAGAGGTATGATTCTTTATTGAAGTTTTGTATTTAATGTTTTAGGAGTGTTTGATACATCACTCAGGACCCTGTAGTTATTCATGCAAATGCTGGATGATGATGTGTACTCTGAGGGCTGGATTTTAATACCTATGCGCGGGAGTACATTTGTGCGCACAACCTGGCATGCACAAATGTACGCCCAATTTTATAAGATGCGTCCAGATCCTCCCCATGGGAACTGGCAGACATGTTATCTCATTAAAGAAAATCCCAGTTCTCATACCTCTCCTGCAGTCTTTTCTATTCCCCCCTTCTCACTCCGTGGCACCAACGGGGCCCCAGAATTCTCATTTCTCCCAGATGACTCTCAGCTGCATCGTATTACCAGATCTCAAATCACGTTGCTCCAGTTTCTCCTCTCTGACAATGGACGATGCCACCTCTTCTATTTAGGGCCTTTCTAAGTAAAAGGCCCACTCTCTGAGTCTCCAGGCCCTTGGGTCCTCAGAAACCAAAAAAAACAAAAAGGTTCACTCAAAGGGGAAATTAAACTAGGCAGGAAGGGTGAAAAAAAAACCCTCCCTCCTCAACCATGGACAAAAAAGTAGAGATAGGGTACTCTGTCTCCTTACTTGTCACAGCCTCTGTTTAGAGAGGCCCCAGAGTGCTAAGCATAGGACATGCTACCCTTCAGGGGTTAACTCAGGAAATCCATGCTCTGAGAGGGTGGTAGGGCTTTCTAAAGGCTTTCAGCACACCATCTCCTGCTAGTCCCAAGCCTTTACTAATCTCTCAGCACCTCCCCAAGCTTTTGGTTCACTCGTACTGGTAAGGAGTGAGTCCTCTGGTTCCTTACGCCTGCATTACATTTGTACTGAAACATAGGCGCATACGTTTGGAGCTGAAATGTGTGGTATTTTATAAACTATGCATCTCCTGCTGCACAGTTTTATAAAACTGGCATTAATCTCTGCACGTCCACTTTCACGTGCAAATAATGTACCACAGACATGTTTGAAAGTCAGGCTCCCCCAGAAAATATACACATTTTGAGCCTATGGAACGAATTTGCCTGATCTAAAGCCTTGTTTAAGATGCATTCAGCTGAGCGATATTGGTTACTCAACACCATATAGCTCTTTTGGTTGCAAGCCGATGTTTGAGGTCATTTTGTTACTTGTGTTTTTGTTTGTAATAAAGTTAATTATGTACACACAGGAAGATTTTCAGAGTTTTGGGGGGTTTTTTTGTTTTTTTTTTTGCTTTTCAGCCTGTTTATTCAAAGCATTCCTGTGCTATCATATTCAATAAGTTTTCTGTTCTTTGCACATTAATAACTACAAATGGCCACCCTTCCTTGCTATTCTTTGGGCAGGAGTAGGCACTTTTCATCTGCTAACATTGAAGGCTACTGGCATTGCCTTCATTCCAACTCAGTCCTGATGGCACCCTGTTATGTAGCTCCTCGATAAACTGATAAAGAAGCAACCCCACTCATCAGGAATGGTTACTGGTGAAATATTAAAAATAAGCAGACTCTTATGAAATTATGCATTTATAAGGAGAGTTTCGTGTTTCTTGCTGGACTCTCTGGTAATGGTCCTCTCTCTGCCTATGGAGTTAGGGAGCACAAGGAACCAAGAAGAATTTCCAAAAGTGTACATGCTGAACCCCTAACAGAGCATCCTATTGAGCAAATCAGAAAATGACTTTAAATTAGGGAAAATAACAATCTAAAACCCCAGCTCAGGGGCAGGCAGCATTTGCTCAGCCCTTGACAAACCAGGATACAGTAGTTCAGGGGGTATGAACCCTGCCAGTTAGGTTTACCTGGGAGCAAGGCAAGAGGCTGAATAAGGTTAGTGCTCGTCAACTCTTCCTTTCTAAATTTGGGTTTTAACCTGCATGCACTCAATTTGATGCATTAAGAACAGACTACATCTATTAAAAAAACAAAACAGTCTGATGATCTCCACAGCTAGTGGCGTATCACACATGTCCCAGCACTGATGGGTTTCCAAGTGCGAGGCGGACGACTCTTAAACCCTTTTTGCTAGCAACTTTTAAAAATCAAGTTCTTCCGGATAAACTGAAGGTGAGAATGGAAAAATAAACATGAAATGATTCATTGTGGATCCTCTTCTTCTTTCTGAATATGAGTCTTTTGCTCTGTGTGTGTGGGGGGGGGGGGGGGGGGTGTCACGGCTACACTCTGTTGCAATCATTATTTGTATCATAATTGTCTTGAGCAGATTCAGGGCATGCTTTGTGAGAAGAGTGGGGTTAGTGGGTAGTGAGCACACTGCATCCTGTGATGTCCGGTTTCAAAGCTGTCAGGGGTATCAACTTTTTTAGGATAATGATACATTAAAGAAAAGAAAAGAAAAGAGCTATAGCTCTCTTCCCATCTAAGGTTAGCAATGTTTGCATGTATGTATTGCATGAAATACATCAGCACATGTAAACAATTAGAGGACCTGATGGCACTAAATGATCCGTCCCTGGCTGCAATGGAAAGGAACTGAAATATTTTCCCCATCTTTTTGCAGGCGCATTGCAAACCCGAATGTAGAAACAATATTGGGAGGCGTTTACAGTTTATTGTCTTAACAGACTTTGCCGCTGTTTGCAAATGCACAGACAGGATGGGGAGACGTTCATTGGCCACCATGGCCAGAGCACTCAAAATCCTTTAAGCTGCTAAAATGGAACTTCATTAACAGCTATGAATGATAAATATTATTAGAATCAAGGATGAAGAATGGCTGTGTGCATTTAATTGTATGCACTTACAGCTCGGACTGGTGTTGTAATGAGATGACTGGAATACAGAGATACGAGCATTGGCAACCATCTTTTAAACTTAGCCCTTCCTGTTACTCACTGAGTGAGTTTAAGCTTAGATTGAAACATTTGGGTTTGGTGGAGGAGGAATCATGATTTATTGAACATCATTGCTACTTAAATATATTATCATTGTGTCAATGCCTTAATGTCAAGCTTTAATTATATCTGGTGTTTATAGGCAAGCTTGTTCAACTTGGTTTTTATAAATATGAATGTATTTTTAGCAGGTTTAATAACAACCAATCACTGTGTGCTCATTTATTTACAGAGAAAAACGAAGAAAATGGTTAGCTAAAGAGAGAGAAACTTTGCATGGCTTCCTGCAGCGATTAGCATATGTTATTTACAATAGTGTGCACTATTCAGTGATTTAGCACATGAAGCCATCTTTGTAAAGCTTATCTCCTTTGAGGTCCATATTCAAAAGCCATTTAGATGGATATCTTAAAAATTATGGGGTAAATATTCAGCCGCTAAGCAGCTAGTTAAGTTAGCCAGATATCCAACCCAGCTATCAACCAGGATATTCAGTCGCTGAATATAACTGGATAAGTTAAAGTTAGCGAAATATGTGATATTCGACTAAGTTTAGACCTACACTATGGCACATCTAATTAGCCACTCTTCTTCTGAACACCTACTTCCCTTTCCTGGAATGTTTTGACTTACCCAGCTAAGTTATAGCCAGATAATTTGTTATCCGGCTAGAATTTAGCCAGGTACATAAGAACATAAGAAATTGCCATGCTGGGTCAGACTAAGGGTCCATCAAGCCCAGCATCCTGTTTCCAACAGTGGCCAAACCAGGCCATAAGAACCTGGCAAGTACCCAAACACTAAGAAGATCCCATGCTACTGATGCAATTAATAGCAGTGGCTATTCCCTAAGTAAACTTGATTAATAGCCGTTAATGGCCTTCTCCTCCAAGAACTTATCCAAACCTTTTTTGAACCCAGCTACACTAACTGCACTAACCACATCCTCTGGCAACAAATTCCAGAGCTTTATTGTGCGTTGAGTGAAAAAGATTATTCTCCGATTAGCGAAGAGAGCTAAAGCTCTCTTCGCTTATGTCTCCAGCCTCACTCAAACCATACCGCGAGAAATCCCCTGCGACATGGCACAGTCTAAAGCTGATGAACTCGCTCAGTTTTTCCAAAATAAAATCAACAATCTTTTAACTCAACTGCCTTCCAATACCGCTGACGCCTTTCCATTATATCAACACCCAACCTTCAAAAACTCCAGCCTAAACACTTTTGAGCCCGTCTCTTCCACTGAGATACATGCCATCTTGAGAAGAATGAAACCTTCGTCTCACCCCGCAGACCACATCCCTACCAAACTACTTCTATCTATTCCAGACACAATAGCCACATCATTGACAAACATCATTAACTGCTCTCTAGCCCAAGGATCCTTCCCAGATGATCTCAAAATGGCTTCAATCTCACCACTCCTAAAGAAACCCAACCTTGATCCGAAGGACCCTAACAACTTCCGCCCCATAGCTAACCTTCCATTCATCGCCAAGATCATGGAAAGACTAGTCAACTCTCAACTTTCAAACTACATCGAAGACAACAATCTTCTCTTCGCCCCACAACACGGATTCCGAAAAAATCGAGGCACAGAATCCCTCCTTATCTCTTTGACAGACCATATCCTACTGGGCCTTGACAAAGGAAATTCATACCTATTGATCTTGCTGGACCTGTCCGCAGCGTTCGACACGGTCAACCACGCTATCCTCCTTAACCAGTTGTCATCCATAGGAATCAGCGGCACCGTCCTTTCCTGGTTTAAAACCTTTCTCAACAATAGAGGTTACAAAGTTAAACTCCAAAACAAGGAATCCTCAAGATTCAACTCTGCCATAGGAGTCCCACAAGGTTCGTCTTTATCTCCGACTCTATTCAATATTTACCTTCTTCCTCTCTGCCAACTTCTCACCGACCTCAATCTAAAGTTTTTCCTATACGCAGATGATATTCAAATCATCATCCCTATCAAAGACACATACTCTAATACTCTTGACTACTGGGAATCATGCCACAAAAAAATCAAACAACTACTCAACAGCCTACACCTCATCTTAAATTCCTCTAAGACTGAAATCCTACTCATCTCTCCTGAGAACAACACCTCCAACAGTTCTCTTCCTACCAATCTGCCTACCACACAAGCTAGAGACCTAGGAGTAATAATAGACAACCGGCTAAACTTCAAGGCACACATCAACAAAACAACCAAAGACTGCTTCTATAAACTTCAGGTCCTGAAAAGGATAAGACCTCTTTTCCACGCTCAAGACTTCAGAACGATCATCCAAGCAGTCATTTTTTCGAAACTAGACTATTGCAATTCCCTATTGCTAGGTCTACCATCATCATACTCCAAACCCCTACAGATGGTTCAAAATTCAGCAGCCCGAATCTTGACAGGCGCAAGGAAAAGAGACCACATATCCCCCGTCCTGAAAGAGCTTCACTGGTTACCAGTCTACTTCCGCATCATGTACAAAGCCATAACCATCACCTACAAAACTATACATCAACTTACCACTCTCGATCTTCAATTCCCTCTCCAAACACATAATTCTACCAGACCTACTAGAGATGCTTATAGAGGCTCCCTCCAAGTTCCCCCAGCGAAAACGACCAGACACATCACCATAAGAGATCGCGCCACCTCCACAGCTGGCCCTCTTTTGTGGAATTCCATTCCTACAGACCTCAGACAGGAGCCCTGCCTCCCAACTTTTAGGAAAAAACTTAAGACTTGGTTATTCAAACAAGCATTTCCGGACACAACCCAATGACACATTCCAATGACTCCTAAAACACCACTCCTCTTGTATATAACATTTATTCTGTATACTATATTTAAATTGTATATTGTTTAACCATCTCTTTTCTCTCCTCTCTTCTTCCTTCTCCAAGTTCGGCTACCCTTGTTAAATGTAACTGTACTTCGGACACCACAGTTCTAGTTTTTGTTTATAATGCACTCCTGTTCGATGTAAACCAGCAAGATATGTTTTCATGATTGCCGGTATATAAAAACTCTAAATAAATAAATAAATAAAATAAAATAAATGTGCTACTTGCTAACTTCATGGAATTCCCCCTAGTCCTTCTATTATTCGAAAGTGTAAATAAGGTAAGCCTTTTAAATATGCGGCTAAGCCATTTAGACAGATAACTTTCACGTTATCCATCTAAATGGCTTTTGAATATGTACCACTATCTGTCTAAATGGAAAAACCAGCATTTTCAGCCATTTATCTGGCTAAATTCTAAGGGCCTGATTTTAAAAACTTTATGCGCGCCGGGCCTATTTTCAAAAGGCCCGGCAATGCGTGTAAAGCCCCGGGACGCATGTAAGTCCCGGGAATTTACTAAAGGGGCGGGAAGGGGGCGGGGTCATGGGCTCCAGGCACAGCGACCATTTGCTGGTAAAATAAAGGTTGGGGGGTTTAGACTAGGGCTGGGGGGGAAAAGTTAAGGGAAGGAGTGGGAAAGTCAGGCTAGAGTCGGAGGGAATGGGGGAAGGCAGCATGGCTCGGTGCACGCAAGGTGCATAATTGTGCACCCCCTTGCGCGCGCCGACCCAGGATTTTATAACATGCGCGTGCACTTCTTTTAAAATCTACCCCTAACTGAATAATGAGTTATCCAGCTAGAATTTGGCTGGATTAGCCAGGAGCTGCCTGCTGAATATCCTGTGAGCTGAACATGTGTATTCTGGCTAACGTGCGGAGCCACACAGCAGCTGAATAGGGACCTCTAAAATTTTGCATATAGTTCCTCATGCACAAAATTTTATTCAAATTCATGTTATTGAGCTGCTGTGATGCAAATTCATGCAAAGTAGTTTATTAACTACGAGCGTGGCACAAAAGCGCGTGTGAAATTGGTTTCACAGACTGGATTGCTGAGGAGCAGTTATTTTTTGCAGGATATATAGAATAAAGGATTAACACATAGGTATGACCTACAACTTGTTTACTGTCTCTTTAATCTACTTATATTTTTTCACAATTTTCCTTTGCTACAATTTGCAAGCTATTTTATCTTTGAGGCTCATTTGCACATCTAGAAAAGCAGCGCACGGAATTCTCGACGGTGCATGAAAAACCTCGCACTTTAAATGCTCAGCCCTCAAAAACAGCCTCAGTGCCCTGAATCTTGTAGCTGCTGAGGACTTCCTGCTTAAATCTGCACAAGAAAACAATCTAAAAGCGTGCGACTTGCGTGCGCACACGGGACCATCTTCAAATGTTACAGGGCGGCTGCTGGGTGCCGCTCAGCATGGGCACTTCGGAAGATAGCAAAGGATGCAGCATGTCCATCATTTGGTTTCAAAGTTCAGGAAACTAAAGGATACATTTATGCAAGAATGGTTAAAAATATACTGTTTTGTTAGTTCAAAAAGAATGGCTTGCATATGTTATTTATTTATTTATTTATTTATTTGTTTGTTTATTTGAAAGGATTTCCAACCTGCACTCACAGCAAAGGTTCGAGGAGGGAGACAAAAGGATTTCTAACCTGCACTTTTAGAACAATTTTAAAGTCTCACGAGAAGCTCTGAGTATATTTGGAAATCATCTGGGGTCTCTTTACATGCACAAATTATATGAAGACTCAAGACAAAAAATGGAAACCCCTTTCATCATTTGGGATCTCTTTCCGCTGGTCACTTCAGTTGCCATCTTACATATTATTCAGCCGAAGTCTGGGATGATGACTGGCTCAAATACCACTTTGTGCCCTTTGACCTGTGACACGGAGAACATCTGATAACGAGCCTGACTGCGGTCCCTTTGGGAGGGTGCTAAGGTCGCGCCCTGACGTGTGACTCCTTCTATAGGGGAAGGCAGCCCAGGCTGTGAAGTCACTCAAAGAGTCCCTTGTCCACCTTGTACTGTTTATTTGCAGGGCTGCGCAGCTCCTTTGGCCGGGGGCGACTTGAGTTTGCTAGTTGAAAACGTTTAAATCCAAGACGTTTTGTACTAACACTGCAGCCACCCTCAGCTCTAGGAGACATCAGAACAGCCAAGGCTTTGGGAGTGTTCTCCAAAGCCTTTCTCAATCCCACTTCTTCACTCTTCCCTTCTGTTGTCAAGTACCTAACGAGCTGCAACTCGCTCTGCCTTGTGCATGGAAGAAATGATGTCCTCAGTGGGACACTCACCGGTTCAGAAACAAACGTTTTCCCACAGCTGGCGAAGCGTTTCCCCATCGAACTTCAAGAGCCCTGATCAGTGATTTGTTTGCAGGAGATAAAAGTCCACCTGGGCAAATCGTGTGGGATCCAGGCAGAATTCGTGGGCAAAACAAAAAAAAAAAAAAATCCCCCAGAAAGAAATGAAAGTGACAATGTTCCGAAAAAGAATGGGAGAGTTCTTTGTTTTCCCATGTGCGAAGAAAAAGACATTTTACCATGTTTCCATCTATTTTGATGGACAAATTCCTTCCACGGGAGCCATCAACGATAATTAATGGGGGTAATTATGCAACATCGCAGATAAGAAAGTTGACAAATACACACACACAATTTCATTTTCTAAATTATCCTGCCAAATCCACCAGCACAAGTTACACCTGCTAAATTATCCGCACAAATTTTCCATAAAAGAATGTTATGACTTCTAGGTGTGAGGGCCCTGGGCTGAGGTGAGAGATGGTACCGCCCACAGGGAGGAGCCCCGTGAGCCTCACCGTCAGGAGGCGCGGTCTCAGCGGACGTCAGACACAGCTGTGGAATAGAGTCTTTATTACGGGCCAATTCAGTAAAAACGCGGGAGAGCGGACGAACGCCGGTGCGCGCGATTCTGTATGCCGCTCCGGGTTAAAAGGAGGCGCTAGGGACACTAGCGCGTCCCTAGCGCCTCCTTTTAACCCGGAGCGGCAGCTGTCAGCGGGTTTGACAGCCGACACTCAATTTTGCTGGCGTCGGTTCTCGAGCCCAGTGACAGCCACGGGCTCGGAAACCGGACGCCAGCAAAATTGAGCATCCGTTTTTTGGCCCGACAGCCACAGGCCCAATTTAAATTTTTTTTTCTTTTTTTTTTTCTTTTTTACACCCTTCGGGACCTCCGACTTAATATCGCCATGATATTAAGTCGAAGGGTGCACAGAAAAGCAGTTTTTACTGCTTTTCTGTGCACTTTCCCGGTGCCGTCAGAAACTAGTGCTTACCTTTGGGTAGGCGCTAATTTCTTAGAGTAAAATGTGCGGCTTGGCTGCACATTTTACTTACTGTATCCCACGCGCATACCTAATAGCGCCCTCAACATGCATTTGCATGTTGAGGGCGCTATTAGGTGCCGCGGGTTGGACGCGCGTTTTCCATCCCTTACTGAATAAGGGGTAAGGGAAAACGCGCGTCCAAAAGCAGGCTCTGTGAGAGAGGTAGAAAGGCACAGCCCGCAGAGCGGGAGGTGCAGGAAAAGTAACAAGGTCTGAGCAGAGATTTATACCCAGAGGGAATACCTCAGACGTGGAGATCCGCTAGTGGCCCACAGAGCGGGGTACGCCGAAGAAGTCTCTCCGTAGTGGTGATGTGGTAGTGGCCTGCAATGCAGGGTACACCAAAGGATTCCTCACTCAGAGATGGTATGGTAGTCACCTGAGGTACGGGAACACAGGTGAGGGTCTGTAGCAATGATGCGGTAATGGCCTGCAGCGCAGGGTTCACCAGAGTGGTTCCTCACTTAGAGATGACACGGTAGAGGCCCAAGGCACGGGGTACACCGGAGAGGATCTCACAATAAGGCTGGTATAGTAGTGGTCCGTGGAGTCAAGGTACTCACAGAGTGGTAGTTCCAGGAGAGGTCCCAGGGAACATGAACAGACAGCAGTCCAAGGCAGAAGGGCCTCCGAGGAGCGGATAGCCAGAGACGAGGAAGGGTCCCCGAGGAGCGGGTACCCAGATTGTCTCCTACCGAAGTGCAGAAACTGGAACAGGAAGTCCGTAAGAGTGAAGCGGATTCAGCAACAAGGGAACTCCTTGCTAACTCGTCAATAGGCAGGGCCAGTCAGCTTAAGTATAGCAGAGTGAAGACGTCATCCGGAGGGGGCGCCCCGGAGGTTCCCGCCATGACGTGCTTAAGATTGGCCTGTGCGCGCGTGCGCCTAAGTGATCCCGAAGGCAAGATGGCGGTCGGCAGCGCCCACGCTGTCCCGGGAACGCCAGGAAGGTCGGCGGTAGCTGGCGGAGGCCGCCACTTTCCACAATGATGACAAGGCAGCAAAAGAAAGAGGTGAGCAGCTGTCTGCGACCGAGGGGCATAACAAAAAATGTGCATGCATGTTAGTTTAAAATCCAAAGAATGTGCGTAAGTCACAATCCCGACCAGCCTCTCCCCTATGGGGTGAGTTTTCAAATGTCCGTGGGTATTTTGGGTCTCACATGTACATCTGCACGCACAAAAAAAGGGGCAGCCCAGGAGTGCATGATAGTTGCCGTTTTATAAGAGAAATGCTAATATATTTGTGAACATATTTGCGAAATTGTACACCTGCTAATTAATAATCTTGCGCAATCGATAGACTCACCTGGTGTCTGCTACTGGTTTGGTGGAAGGTCTGGGTGGAGGGCCTTCAGAGTGAAGAAGTAGGAGGTTCCCATTGACCTGGAGAAGGACTGGGTGAACTGGTGGCAGGATTGGCAAACTGCTGATTTCAATTCTGTGGGCATGTTTTAAAACACACCAACTTGTGTGCAGAAACCAGGGTACCCACGATTAAGTCCTGTTTTCTGCATTTAAAAGACACGCTCATATGTCTGTTGGTAGATGTCGGTATATTTTATAGTCGGTGCACACCTGATACACCCAAGTTATAAAGTGCCGCGGTAGTTCTCCCCGCGGCCATATACCCACATATATGGGGCCGTGCAGAGTTGTTTGATCCTCAATGCATGTAAAAGTAAATGCGTGCAGTGTGTCCATGCTCTGTTTCACCCACATATCAGCCACTCACATATCAGCCACGTCTTCGTGGAAAGCTTTACCTGCAGCATCCGTTTGAAAGTTACGCTCCCTGAGGGCATTTGTCAGCAATCCAGCAGAATTAGAAATTCACCTAGATTTCCCTGTCTGAAAATTGCCTTCTTCGGGCTGAATAAAGTACTTGTGGGCTTCCAGAGCGCGTGCACTTTCAGCCGGATTGCAAGGAGACGTTACCAGAGGCTGAGGAAGAAAGCAGCATGGATACAAAGTTTGGAGTCAGTCGAGAGGGAGGCTACTAAAAGGGTCAGTGGTCTTCCTTCTAAAACACATGGGGGATAGACAAAGATCTAAACACGCACACCCTAGAGGAAAGGGGAGATATGAGAGAGACATTCAAATCTCTCCAAGGTTTCCATGCACAGGGGGGTGGGAGGCTCTAGAACGAGGGGTCATGGGATGAGGTGAAAGGAGATGGGAAATATTTCTTTACAGAGAGGGTGGTGGGTGCATGGAGCGGCCTCCCCAGCAGAGGTTGTGCAGATGAAAACAGTATCTGAATTCAGGAAGGCATGGGGTAAACACAGGGGCATCTCTGCGGGAATGGTAGGGATCGTAGAGCTGAGAGGCTGGTGTGGATGGTCAGGCCACAGGGTCTTTTTCTGCCATCACATTTCAGTGTTTCTACGTGACATTTTCAAATGTATGCTTGCTATTTTCGCTCCTCGTGGCCCCTTCACAAAAGAGCAGTGGAAAAAAAAATGTTCTGCTTCATTTCAATTAATTTTTAAAATAACATGAAAGAAAAACTAACAATTGTATTTGTTTTTGTTATTTCATCTAAAAAAAACCAAAAAGTTCTGCACAAATGATGAAAAAAAATACTTCCCAGATCCTTCCCCCCCCCCCCCCCCCCCCCCCCAATCTTTCTACCTTCTCTGAGTGGATCCTTCTCTTTCTTCACAGAGCAGGATCGATTCCTGTCAATTTGGCGGGATAAACTACGACGCGTGTCCACAGACGTTTTTTCCAGTTTGTTTTATTTTTCACTTCATGTGTGGCTTGGCGCTTTTCGTTTTGTTTCTTTGAAATAAAAGGGAAAAAGCAATGTCAGGCCCCACCAGAGAGGAAAAGAAATCCCTCCCCAGCCTCCCGTCCGATGCACCCTTCGTTCCTGCCCCACAGGCGGCAATGCTGAGCAACGGTGCCGGTATTTTGCATTCCATATCCAGGCCGGCGCCCATTTCTGTCGGAAAGCAATGGCCAGTGGTGCCAGCCTCAGTCTGCTGGTGCCATTTCTAAGTGCACCGGGGTTCGCTCCTGCCCTGAGAAGAATAAACAGATAGTAAGAGGGCTGGAGGGGGAGGGGAGGATTGAACGGGAAGCTTGTGAGGGATTTTTTTTTTCCCCTCTCTAACTTGGCCCACCATTTTTGTTTTGGTTTTCCTTTTTTGTTTTCTGTTTTTTGTTTTGTTTTTTTTTTTAAAGAAACAAAAAGAAAAACCAACAGTACATGAAACAAAAAAAGTAAAATCCATAATGAAAAAAAAGCCTGTGCACCCACCCTATTAATTATCCCTCAACAAAGTGGCAAACTCGTAACTACCTCCCAAAAAGCAGGCGATTAAAATGCCTGCACAGTAAATAATGCCCCCGAGCTTCTTCTTTGCCCCGTCCATCACATGTCTGCTGTGTTCTTCTCATGTTTCTGGCTCAGCTTAGTGGAGTCTGGCTCATTGCTAGGTTTTTCCACGGGTGTGGGGCGACACAAATACCGCTGATGAATCGAGGCCACAGTGATTATTTTTTTTTTCTGATAGGGTGATTTAAAAATAATTTCTATAAATAAATGGGAATTCACAATAAGCGCTTTCCGTGCAGTTCTCACATAGCAGTCGCACTTCCCGGTGCCTTGTTGTTCGTGTGTCTGTTGAACCAGTTCAGCGCCGTATTTCCACACGAGCACTCTGTTTACAAAATTAGAGGCCCCCTGCCACAGCTAATTCATTTCCCACTTCCTGCAGATAAAAGCGGGCTGACAGACAGCTGCCACCCGTTGAGTATGGGCATCTCTAGAACAGCAGGCTCTTGCCAGAGCATTTTTTCCCCAACCGGCCTGGCGGCTGCAGAGCACGCTTGCTTGTGCGTCACTTGCAGCAAAGTTTCAAAGGAAAACTAGCCAGGTTGTTTCTTTTTGAAATCAGCGAGTGTAAAGGATGTGCACTAAGGGATCGATTTTTGAAAACGCGTGGGCGCGCACATGGACGCACCGATTTTAAAACACGCGTGCGCCGCCTTGCTCGTGTTATCAAATATGATATACGCACATAGGTGCACACGATTTTACAGTCGGCGCGTGCATGTACGGGTGACTCGCAACTCGCATGCATATGTGTGTGTGTGGGGAGGAATTTTGTAAAACATGCGCGGCGACACGATCGAGCCTTTGCCCAGTTTCCTCCCAGTCTGCTCCAAGTAAGGAGCGAACTAGGAGGAAACTTTCCTATACCCCTACCTACTCTTCCTCCCTTTTCCCCTCTCCTCCCTGACTCCTAAACTAACCCTATCTATCCTATTTTTTTTGTTGTTGTTTCAGTACTTATTTCCTCTTCGTCGGAGAAGTAAGTACCGCGCACCAGCCCGCTGCCTGTGCACACTTCCCCAGCATAGGGCCCATTGGCCGTTGTCCCAGTCGACTCCCACCCCCGCCCACCCCCTTTTCTCTGGTCCGGCCCTTCTGCATATATCAGGAGATACACGCGTGGCCGGCCCTTTCTAAAATGCGCCCAGTGTGCTCAGGGCCTAGCCACCCGCGGGGATTTCTCCTTTCACTGACACGTGACAGTGAATGGACCAATGGGCAGTAAGTGAAGGAGTGAATTAATTAATATTGAGTGCTCGACACATAATATTCATTTATTCACTCCTTCATTCGGGCCAGAACTTGGGGATGCTGCTGTCTGTGATTCCTTCTACTGTATTGCGACGATACTAATAGGAAGAATCACAGTAAGCAGGATTTTTTTTGTTTTCTTCATGAGCCCTTGAGCAGGCAGTAATTTTGCCACGTTAAAATAGGCGCCTTGTCCGTGTGGCAATTTTTGGCGTTGCAGGGTAATAGCTATTAGCCTCACATACATGGAATGTACATGTGAGGAGCACTATTAGCCACATGCTCAATTGGACACGCATTTTGGATTTGCTAATCCCCATATTGTATCATGCGTAAGTCCAGCACGTCCACAATGCACGTCCAACTGCATGTTAAGTGGCGCACTGACCTGAACGCCCCATATTGCGTGAGCCTGATAGAGGTTACTAGGTAACACATTTAAGACAAATAGGAGAAAATATTTTTTATTCAACACATAATTAAACTCTGGAATTTGTTCCCTGAGGATGTTGTAAAAGCTGATGGTGTAGATGGGCTTAAAAAAGCTTTGGAAAGTCCTGGAAGAAAAATCCATAAAACATTTTTTTTGTATCTTTTTTATTGGGGTTTTATAACATTACAAGCGTAAAGGATGTAATAATAAATAACATTTAACACACAGTGGATTACATACTAGTTCCAAGTACCATTACTCTCATAAGATCACTCTTAGAACTTTCTTGGAACCACTTAATATAACCTTAACATTAATCTTTACAATGGCATAGCAATGCAATGTTAATACCGTGAAGTAACCCCGTTTCCCTTCCCTGTCCCCCCATTCCCTCCCTATCCCTACCCTCGGTACTTAATCCACCCTGGGTTCAAGTTGTACTACTATTGCTACCCAGCGCTACAACATGCACATAGTTGTGGAAATTGACATGATAATATTTGAAATAATAGCTGATTGGAGATTAGTAGATCATTGGTAGTTATATGGTGTTTAATCGTCCCAAATTGTTAATATCCTGAAGTTATGTCAAGTATGATTTCAGAACGACCGTACAGCCCCATTTTAGAAAAACAGCAGAGAAATGCTGGAAAAAGTGAAAGAGTCTGGGGTGACCGTTCCACGTTTATCCTACTGATAATTAAATGATAATGGTGGGGTTACGATTGCCAATGGTAATGGTACATTCTCGGAGCCTGGCTTCTCTAGAACTACAGGAGTCTTATCACAGTTGAGATTGAAAAGCCTGTAACCTCAGGGCTTTTAAACTTCTACCTAATCAGTATTAAGGAGGCAAAAACTGATTGTAAGAACAACCAGTCTAAGCTGACCAAATCGATCATGTGGGTCGCTCTTTGCTGTGTAGAACTTTGTTAACAACCTGTCGCCGTTATATTGAAGGGAGGTTTTGCTTGGAATCAGGAGGTAAAGATTGCAGAAAAGGAGTCCATTTAGCTTTCATTTCTTCTTTACGAAGAGCAGATTTATGTGCAGCCGACAAATATTCCATTGTTAATAGTTTAAGCATTTTCTTTTCCCAGAGTGAGTACGACGGAGGGTGAGGGCCTATCCAACAGGCTAGTATGGATTGTTTAGATATCAGACTAGCTCTATCAAAAAGTAGCTTGGAAGTGTGGGGCCAAGTGGAAGCGGCCTTCAATGATTCCCCAAATAGCCAGAGGTGTACATCTAGCGGGATAACTAATTGTAAGATATTAGAGAGTTTCAAAGACACGGACTGCCAAAAGCTTGTACATAAAACATTATTAAGGTAGACGTGGGGAAACCTACTGCTTATTTTTAGGATAAGCAGCAACAAATCCATCAACCTTTTGGGTTCCTGTCAGGTACTTGTGACCTGGAATGACCACTGTTGGAAACAGGATTCTGGGCTTGATGGACCTTTGGTCTGACCCTGAAAGGGGCCTGAAAACCAAACTGGCTGTGGGGGTCACCACGATTAGTTTAGGAAGCCCTGGTATAGTCACTGTTTGAGACTATATATGGACATTTCATAGAAAGAAGAAGTTTTCTGTAGCTCTACGAAGTGAATTACATATTATATAGGCAAGGGTGCAATGTACCCCCTCTAGTACTGAGAGGTAGCTGTAGGGGAGGAGATAGGGAAATACTTTTGCTGGTTGACCAGCAGGGAGCATTCACCTTTTGGCTGATCTATGGAGTTGCCACCTGTGGGTCAGTAGGTTTCTAGCTCTTCAGAAAGGGCGCTAGTGGCTCATGTGATGCTTACAGATGAGTGGCAAGATCAAGCCCCACTGGAACAAGTATTAAATTAAGCACAAACAAGTAATTCTTAACTTCAATAACTCAAGATTTGCCAGTAGCAATGTTCCCTAAAAAGTGTGCTGGAGACTGCCACCAGCTTGCTTCCCACCATACATGCTCCAGTCATACTGTGGTTTAAATTTCACAGACCTGCCAGCTCTACAAGTCTCTGCATGGTTTAAACCGCAAGGTGGCGGGAGCAACGCTTGACAGGGAGAAAGCTATTGGTGATCTCCCAAATACCTTGGAGGGGGACACTGGGCAGCAGTTTTCAACCCACACAACTGAAGGTTGACCAGAATTAAAACAGCTCCAGTCATTCAGAACCACAGAAAATATCCCAAAGATAGGAAAGAATAAAGAGGTTAGGGCTATTCAGTTTGGAGAAGAGACGACAGAGGGTGGATATGATAGAAGTCTGCAAAATCATGAAAGGACTAGGGGGCATTCCATGAAGTTAACAAGTAGCTCATTTAAAACAAATCAAAGAAAATTATTTTCCGCTCAGCGCATAGTTAAGCTCTGGAATTCATTGCCAGAGGATGTGGTTACCGCAGTTAGCGTAAATAGGTTTAAAAAAGGTTTGGATAAGTTCTTAGAGGAGAAGTCCATTAACGGCTATTAATCAATAAGGAATAGTAGCTTGGGATCTATTTAATGTTTGGGTACTTGCCAGATACTTGTGACTTGGATTGACCACTGCTGGAAACAGGATACTTGGCTTCATGGACCCTTGGTCTGAACCAATATGGCAGTTTCTTATGTACTTAAGTTATGCATAAGGTGAGGAGGAAATAAGGAGATTAAGAAAAGAGGAGCCCTGGGGGTGGAGTCCTAGTGTGACTGGACCGGGACTCCAAACAACATCCCTGAAGGATGCTGAAAAGAGAAGGGACCAGAAGGCCACTGGATAATGGGGTCCAGGATCTTTGGCAGCAATTCCTCAAACAGGAGCAGGCTGAGGGAGGAGGAAAAGGGAGGAGGTGAAATCCACACTGGGAAAGAGGAACAGAAAATCCCTAGAGGTAAAGCTCTGGGAAAGAGGAAACAGGGGCTGAGGGGGCCAAGGAAAGCCAATGGCCATGGTTATCAGAGCCATCAGGCACGAGACCCACAGGGATGCTGAGCCAGAGCCAATACCACCAAAGATGGGAATGCTGTGCTGGAGGTGTGGCCACCGATAGGAGGAAGCGCTGTGCTGGAGGTGTGGCCACCGATAGGAGGAAGCGCTGTGCTGGAGGTGTGGCCGCAGATAGGAGGAAGCGCTGTGCTGGAGGTGTGGCCGCAGATAGGAGGAAGCGCTGTGCTGGAGGTGTGGCCACCGATAGGAGGAAGCGCTGTGCTGGAGGTGTGGCCACCGATAGGAGGAAGCGCTGTGCTGGAGGTGTGGCCGCAGATAGGAGGAAGCGCTGTGCTGGAGGTGTGGCCGCCGATAGGAGGAAGCGCTGTGCTGGAGGTGTGGCCGCAGATAGGAGGAAGCGCTGTGCTGGAGGTGTGGCCGCAGATAGGAGGAAGCGCTGTGCTGGAGGTGTGGCCACTGATAGGAGGAAGCGCTGTGCTGGAGGTGTGGCCACCGATAGGAGGAAGCGCTGTGCTGGAGGTGTGGCCGCCGATAGGAGGAAGCGCTGTGCTGGAGGTGTGGCCGCAGATAGGAGGAAGCGCTGTGCTGGAGGTGTGGCTGCCTATAGGAGGAAGCGCTGTGCTGGAGGTGTGGCCGCCGATAGGAGGAAGCGCTGTGCTGGAGGTGTGGCCGCAGATAGGAGGAAGCGCTGTGCTGGAGGTGTGGCCACCGATAGGAGGAAGCGCTGTGCTGGAGGTGTGGCCACCGATAGGAGGAAGCGCTGTGCTGGAGGTGTGGCTGCAGATAGGAGGAAGCGCTGTGCTGGAGGTGTGGCTGCCGATAGGAGGAAGCGCTGTGCTGGAGGTGTGGCCGCAGATAGGAGGAAGCGCTGTGCTGGAGGTGTGGCCGCAGATAGGAGGAAGCGCTGTGCTGGAGGTGTGGCCAGCCGATAGGAGGAAGCGCTGTGCTGGAGGTGTGGCCACCGATAGGAGGAAGCGCTGTGCTGGAGGTGTGGCCACGATAGGAGGAAGCGCTGTGCTGGAGGTGTGGCCGCAGATAGGAGGAAGCGCTGTGCTGGAGGTGTGGCCGCCGATAGGAGGAAGCGCTGTGCTGGAGGTGTGGCCGCCGATAGGAGGGAAGCGCTGTGCTGGAGGGGTGGCCGCCGATAGGAGGAAGTGCTGTGCTGGAGGTGTGGCCGCAGATAGGAGGAAGCGCTGTGCTGGAGGTGTGGCCGCCGATAGGAGGAAGCGCTGTGCTGGAGGTGTGGCCGCCGATAGGAGGAAGCGCTGTGCTGGAGGTGTGGCCGCCGATAGGAGGAAGCGCTGTGCTGGAGGTGTGGCCGCCGATAGGAGGAAGCGCTGTGCTGGAGGTGTGGCCGCCGATAGGAGGAAGCGCTGTGCTGGAGGTGTGGCCGCAGATAGGAGGAAGCGCTGTGCTGGAGGTGTGGCCGCAGATAGGAGGAAGCGCTGTGCTGGAGGTGTGGCCGCAGATAGGAGGAAGCGCTGTGCTGGAGGTGTGGCCGCAGATAGAGGAAGCGCTGTGCTGGAGGTGTGGCCGCAGATAGGAGGAAGCGCTGTGCTGGAGGTGTGGCCGCAGATAGGAGGAAGCGCTGTGCTGGAGGTGTGGCCGCAGATAGGAGGAAGCGCTGTGCTGGAGGTGTGGCCGCAGATAGGAGGAAGCGCTGTGCTGGAGGTGTGGCCGCCGATAGGAGGAAGCGCTGTGCTGGAGGTGTGGCCGCCGATAGGAGGAAGCGCTGTGCTGGAGGTGTGGCCGCAGATAGGAGGAAGCGCTGTGCTGGAGGTGTGGCCGCAGATAGGAGGAAGCGCTGTGCTGGAGGTGTGGCCGCCGATAGGAGGAAGCGCTGTGCTGGAGGTGTGGCCGCCGATAGGAGGAAGCGCTGTGCTGGAGGTGTGGCCGCAGATAGGAGGAAGCGCTGTGCTGGAGGTGTGGCCGCAGATAGGAGGAAGCGCTGTGCTGGAGGTGTGGCCGCAGATAGGAGGAAGCGCTGTGCTGGAGGTGTGGCCGCAGATAGGAGGAAGCGCTGTGCTGGAGGTGTGGCCACAGATAGGAGGAAGCGCTGTGCTGGAGGTGTGGCCGCAGATAGGAGGAAGCGCTGTGCTGGAGGTGTGGCCGCAGATAGGAGGAAGCGCTGTGCTGGAGGTGTGGCCGCCGATAGGAGGAAGCGCTGTGCTGGAGGTGTGGCCGCCGATAGGAGGAAGCGCTGTGCTGGAGGTGTGGCCACCGATAGGAGGAAGCGCTGTGCTGGAGGTGTGGCCGCCGATAGGAGGAAGCGCTGTGCTGGAGGTGTGGCCGCAGATAGGAGGAAGCGCTGTGCTGGAGGTGTGGCCGCCGATAGGAGGAAGCGCTGTGCTGGAGGTGTGGCCGCAGATAGGAGGAAGCGCTGTGCTGGAGGTGTGGCCGCCGATAGGAGGAAGCGCTGTGCTGGAGGTGTGGCTGCAGATAGGAGGAAGCGCTGTGCTGGAGGTGTGGCCTGCAGATAGGAGGAAGCGCTGTGCTGGAGGTGTGGCCGCCGATAGGAGGAAGCGCTGTGCTGGAGGTGTGGCCGCCGATAGGAGGAAGCGCTGTGCTGGAGGTGTGGCTGCCGATAGGAGGAAGCGCTGTGCTGGAGGTGTGGCCGCAGATAGGAGGAAGCGCTGTGCTGGAGGTGTGGCTGCCGATAGGAGGAAGCGCTGTGCTGGAGGTGTGGCTGCCGATAGGAGGAAGCGCTGTGCTGGAGGTGTGGCTGCCGATAGGAGGAAGCGCTGTGCTGGAGGTGTGGCCGCAGATAGGAGGAAGCGCTGTGCTGGAGGTGTGGCCGCCGATAGGAGGAAGCGCTGTGCTGGAGGTGTGGCCGCCGATAGGAGGAAGCGCTGTGCTGGAGGTGTGGCTGCAGATAGGAGGAAGCGCTGTGCTGGAGGTGTGGCCGCCGATAGGAGGAAGCGCTGTGCTGGAGGTGTGGCCGCCGATAGGAGGAAGCGCTGTGCTGGAGGTGTGGCCGCCGATAGGAGGAAGCGCTGTGCTGGAGGTGTGGCCGCAGATAGGAGGAAGCGCTGTGCTGGAGGTGTGGCTGCAGATAGGAGGAAGCGCTGTGCTGGAGGTGTGGCTGCCGATAGGAGGAAGCGCTGTGCTGGAGGTGTGGCCACCGATAGGAGGAAGCGCTGTGCTGGAGGTGTGGCCGCAGATAGGAGGAAGCGCTGTGCTGGAGGTGTGGCCGCAGATAGGAGGAAGCGCTGTGCTGGAGGTGTGGCCGCAGATAGGAGGAAGCGCTGTGCTGGAGGTGTGGCCGCCGATAGGAGGAAGCGCTGTGCTGGAGGTGTGGCCGCCGATAGGAGGAAGCGTTGTGCTGGAGGTGTGGCCGCAGATAGGAGGAAGCGTTGTGCTGGAGGTGTGGCTGCCGATAGGAGGAAGCGCTGTGCTGGAGGTGTGGCCGCAGATAGGAGGAAGCGCTGTGCTGGAGGTGTGGCCGCAGATAGGAGGAAGCGCTGTGCTGGAGGTGTGGCCGCAGATAGGAGGAAGCGCTGTGCTGGAGGTGTGGCCACCGATAGGAGGAAGCGCTGTGCTGGAGGTGTGGCCGCAGATAGGAGGGAGCGCTGTGCTGGAGGTGTGGCCGCAGATAGGAGGGAGCGCTGTGTTGGAGGTGTGGCCGCAGATAGGAGGAAGCGCTGTGCTGGAGGTGTGGCCACCGATAGGAGGAAGCGCTGTGCTGGAGGTGTGGCCGCAGATAGGAGGGAGCGCTGTGCTGGAGGTGTGGCCGCAGATAGGAGGAAGCTCTGTGCTGGAGGTGTGGCTGCAGATAGGAGGAAGCGCTGTGCTGGAGGTGTGGCTGCAGATAGGAGGAAGCGCTGTGCTGGAGGTGTGGCCGCCGATAGGAGGAAGCGTTGTGCTGGAGGTGTGGCCGCAGATAGGAGGAAGCGTTGTGCTGGAGGTGTGGCTGCCGATAGGAGGAAGCGCTGTGCTGGAGGTGTGGCCGCCGATAGGAGGAAGCGTTGTGCTGGAGGTGTGGCCGCCGATAGGAGGAAGCGCTGTGCTGGAGGTGTGGCCGCAGATAGGAGGAAGCGCTGTGCTGGAGGTGTGGCCGCAGATAGGAGGAAGCGCTGTGCTGGAGGTGGTGGCCGCCGATAGGAGGAAGCGCTGTGCTGGAGGTGTGGCCTGCAGATAGGAGGAAGCGCTGTGCTGGAGGTGTGGCTGCCGATAGGAGGAAGCGCTGTGCTTGGAGGTGTGGCCGCAGATAGGAGGAAGCGCTGTGCTGGAGGTGTGGCCGCAGATAGGAGGAAGCGCTGTGCTGGAGGTGTGGGCTGCCGATAGGAGGAAGCGCTGTGCTGGAGGTGTGGCCGCAGATAGGAGGGAGCGCTGTGCTGGAGGTGTGGCCGCAGATAGGAGGAAGCGCTGTGCTGGAGGTGTGGCCGCAGATAGGAGGAAGCGCTGTGCTGGAGGTGTGGCTGCAGATAGGAGGAAGCGCTGTGCTGGAGGTGTGGCTGCAGATAGGAGGAAGCGCTGTGCTGGAGGTGTGGCCGCAGATAGGAGGAAGCGCTTGTGCTGGAGGTGTGGCCGCAGATAGGAGGAAGCGCTGTGCTGGAGGTGTGGCTGCCGATAGGAGGAAGCGCTGTGCTGGAGGTGTGGCCGCCGATAGGAGGAAGCGCTGTGCTGGAGGTGTGGCCGCCGATAGGAGGAAGCGCTGTGCTGGAGGTGTGGCCGCAGATAGGAGGAAGCGCTGTGCTGGAGGTGTGGCCGCAGATAGGAGGAAGCGCTGTGCTGGAGGTGTGGCCGCCGATAGGAGGAAGCGCTGTGCTGGAGGTGTGGCCGCAGATAGGAGGAAGCGCTGTGCTGGAGGTGTGGCTGCCGATAGGAGGGAAGCGCTGTGCTGGAGGTGTGGCAGCAGATAGGAGGAAGCGCTGTGCTGGAGGTGTGGCCGCCGATAGGAGGAAGCGTTGTGCTGGAGGTGTGGCCGCCGATAGGAGGAAGCGCTGTGCTGGAGGTGTGGCCGCAGATAGGAGGAAGCGCTGTGCTGGAGGTTGTGGCCGCAGATGGAGGAAGCGCTGTGCTGGAGGTGTGGCCGCAGATAGGAGGAAGCGCTGTGCTGGAGGTGTGGCCGCAGATAGGAGGAAGCGCTGTGCTGGAGGTGTGGCCACCGATAGGAGGAAGCGCTGTGCTGGAGGTGTGGCCGCCGATAGGAGGAAGCGCTGTGCTGGAGGTGTGGCCGCAGATAGGAGGAAGCGCTGTGCTGGAGGTGTGGCCGCCGATAGGAGGAAGCGCTGTGCTGGAGGTGTGGCCGCCGATAGGAGGAAGCGCTGTGCTGGAGGTGTGGCCGCAGATAGGAGGAAGCGCTGTGCTGGAGGTGTGGCCGCAGATAGGAGGAAGCGCTGTGCTGGAGGTGTGGCCGCAGATAGGAGGAAGCGCTGTGCTGGAGGTGTGGCCGCAGATAGGAGGAAGCGCTGTGCTGGAGGTGTGGCCGCAGATAGGAGGAAGCGTTGTGCTGGAGGTGTGGCCGCAGATAGGAGGAAGCGCTGTGCTGGAGGTGTGGCCGCAGATAGGAGGAAGCGCTGTGCTGGAGGTGTGGCCGCAGATAGGAGGAAGCGCTGTGCTGGAGGTGTGGCCAGCAGATAGGAGGAAGCGCTGTGCTGGAGGTGTGGCCGCAGATAGGAGGAAGCGCTGTGCTGGAGGTGTGGCTGCCGATAGGAGGAAGCGCTGTGCTGGAGGTGTGGCCGCAGATAGGAGGAAGCGCTGTGCTGGAGGTGTGGCCGCCGATAGGAGGAAGCGCTGTGCTGGAGGTGTGGCCGCAGATAGGAGGAAGCGCTGTGCTGGAGGTGTGGCCGCAGATAGGAGGAAGCGCTGTGCTGGAGGTGTGGCTGCAGATAGGAGGAAGCGCTGTGCTGGAGGTGTGGCCGCAGATAGGAGGAAGCGCTGTGCTGGAGGTGTGGCCGCAGATAGGAGGAAGCGCTGTGCTGGAGGTGTGGCCGCCGATAGGAGGAAGCGCTGTGCTGGAGGTGTGGCCGCAGATAGGAGGAAGCGCTGTGCTGGAGGTGTGGCCGCAGATAGGAGGAAGCGCTGTGCTGGAGGTGTGGCCGCCGATAGGAGGAAGCGCTGTGCTGGAGGTGTGGCCACAGATAGGAGGAAGCGCTGTGCTGGAGGTGTGGCCGCAGATAGGAGGAAGCGCTGTGCTGGAGGTGTGGCCGCCGATAGGAGGAAGCGCTGTGCTGGAGGTGTGGCTGCAGATAGGAGGGAGCGCTGTGCTGGAGGTGTGGCCGCAGATAGGAGGAAGCGCTGTGCTGGAGGTGTGGCCGCAGATAGGAGGAAGCGCTGTGCTGGAGGTGTGGCCGCCGATAGGAGGAAGCGCTGTGCTGGAGGTGTGGCTGCCGATAGGAGGAAGCGCTGTGCTGGAGGTGTGGCCGCAGATAGGAGGAAGCGCTGTGCTGGAGGTGTGGCCACAGATAGGAGGAAGCGCTGTGCTGGAGGTGTGGCCAGCAGATAGGAGGAAGCGCTGTGCTGGAGGTGTGGCCAGCAGATAGGAGGAAGCGCTGTGCTGGAGGTGTGGCTGCCGATAGGAGGAAGCGCTGTGCTGGAGGTGTGGCCGCAGATAGGAGGAAGCGCTGTGCTGGAGGTGTGGCCGCCGATAGGAGGAAGCGCTGTGCTGGAGGTGTGGCCGCAGATAGGAGGAAGCGCTGTGCTGGAGGTGTGGCCACCGATAGGAGGAAGCGCTGTGCTGGAGGTGTGGCCACCGATAGGAGGAAGCGCTGTGCTGGAGGTGTGGCCGCAGATAGGAGGAAGCGCTGTGCTGGAGGTGTGGCTGCAGATAGGAGGAAGCGCTGTGCTGGAGGTGTGGCTGCAGATAGGAGGAAGCGCTGTGCTGGAGGTGTGGCCGCAGATAGGAGGAAGCGCTGTGCTGGAGGTGTGGCCGCAGATAGGAGGAAGCGCTGTGCTGGAGGTGTGGCCGCAGATAGGAGGAAGCGCTGTGCTGGAGGTGTGGCTGCAGATAGGAGGAAGCGCTGTGCTGGAGGTGTGGCCACCGATAGGAGGAAGCGCTGTGCTGGAGGTGTGGCCGCAGATAGGAGGAAGCGCTGTGCTGGAGGTGTGGCTGCAGATAGGAGGAAGCGCTGTGCTGGAGGTGTGGCTGCAGATAGGAGGAAGCGCTGTGCTGGAGGTGTGGCCACCGATAGGAGGAAGCGCTGTGCTGGAGGTGTGGCCGCAGATAGGAGGAAGCGCTGTGCTGGAGGTGTGGCCGCAGATAGGAGGAAGCGCTGTGCTGGAGGTGTGGCCGCAGATAGGAGGAAGCGCTGTGCTGGAGGTGTGGCCGCAGATAGGAGGAAGCGCTGTGCTGGAGGTGTGGCCGCCGATAGGAGGGAGCGCTGTGCTGGAGGTGTGGCTGCAGATAGGAGGAAGCGCTGTGCTGGAGGTGTGGCCACCGATAGGAGGAAGCGCTGTGCTGGAGGTGTGGCCGCAGATAGGAGGAAGCGCTGTGCTGGAGGTGTGGCCGCAGATAGGAGGAAGCGCTGTGCTGGAGGTGTGGCCGCAGATAGGGGGAAGCGCTGTGCTGGAGGTGTGGCCTGCCGATAGGAGGAAGCGCTGTGCTGGAGGTGTGGCCGCCTATAGGAGGAAGCGCTGTGCTGGAGGTGTGGCCGCCTATAGGAGGAAGCGCTGTGCTGGAGGTGTGGCCACCGATAGGAGGAAGCGCTGTGCTGGAGGTGTGGCTGCAGATAGGAGGAAGCGCTGTGCTGGAGGTGTGGCCGCAGATAGGAGGAAGCGCTGTGCTGGAGGTGTGGCCGCAGATAGGAGGAAGCGCTGTGCTGGAGGTGTGGCCGCAGATAGGAGGAAGCGCTGTGCTGGAGGTGTGGCTGCAGATAGGAGGAAGCGCTGTGCTGGAGGTGTGGCCGCCGATAGGAGGAAGCGCTGTGCTGGAGGTGTGGCTGCAGATAGGAGGAAGCGCTGTGCTGGAGGTGTGGCCGCCGATAGGAGGAAGCGCTGTGCTGGAGGTGTGGCCGCAGATAGGAGGAAGCGCTGTGCTGGAGGTGTGGCTGCAGATAGGAGGAAGCGCTGTGCTGGAGGTGTGGCTGCAGATAGGAGGAAGCGCTGTGCTGGAGGTGTGGCCGCAGATAGGAGGAAGCGCTGTGCTGGAGGTGTGGCCGCAGATAGGAGGGAAGCGCTGTGCTGGAGGTGTGGCCGCAGATAGGAGGAAGCGCTGTGCTGGAGGTGTGGCTGCAGATAGGAGGGAAGCGCTGTGCTGGAGGTGTGGCCGCAGATAGGAGGGAGCGCTGTGCTGGAGGTGTGGCCGCAGATAGGAGGAAGCGCTGTGCTGGAGGTGTGGCCGCAGATAGGAGGAAGCGCTGTGCTGGAGGTGTGGCCGCAGATAGGAGGAAGCGCTGTGCTGGAGGTGTGGCTGCAGATAGGAGGAAGCGCTGTGCTGGAGGTGTGGCTGCAGATAGGAGGAAGCGCTGTGCTGGAGGTGTGGCCGCAGATAGGAGGAAGCGCTGTGCTGGAGGTGTGGCCGCAGATAGGAGGAAGCGCTGTGCTGGAGGTGTGGCCGCAGATAGGAGGAAGCGCTGTGCTGGAGGTGTGGCCGCAGATAGGAGGAAGCGCTGTGCTGGAGGTGTGGCTGCCGATAGGAGGGAGCGCTGTGCTGGAGGTGTGGCCGCCGATAGGAGGAAGCGCTGTGCTGGAGGTGTGGCCGCAGATAGGAGGAAGCGCTGTGCTGGAGGTGTGGCTGCAGATAGGAGGAAGCGCTGTGCTGGAGGTGTGGCTGCCGATAGGAGGGAGCGCTGTGCTGGAGGTGTGGCTGCAGATAGGAGGAAGCGCTGTGCTGGAGGTGTGGCTGCCGATAGGAGGGAGCGCTGTGCTGGAGGTGTGGCTGCCGATAGGAGGAAGCGCTGTGCTGGAGGTGTGGCTGCAGATAGGAGGAAGCGCTGTGCTGGAGGTGTGGCCGCAGATAGGAGGAAGCGCTGTGCTGGAGGTGTGGCCGCCTATAGGAGGAAGCGCTGTGCTGGAGGTGTGGCCGCCTATAGGAGGAAGCGCTGTGCTGGAGGTGTGGCCGCCTATAGGAGGAAGCGCTGTGCTGGAGGTGTGGCTGCAGATAGGAGGAAGCGCTGTGCTGGAGGTGTGGCCGCAGATAGGAGGAAGCGCTGTGCTGGAGGTGTGGCCGCAGATAGGAGGAAGCGCTGTGCTGGAGGTGTGGCCGCAGATAGGAGGAAGCGCTGTGCTGGAGGTGTGGCTGCCGATAGGAGGAAGCGCTGTGCTGGAGGTGTGGCCGCAGATAGGAGGAAGCGCTGTGCTGGAGGTGTGGCTGCAGATAGGAGGAAGCGCTGTGCTGGAGGTGTGGCCGCAGATAGGAGGAAGCGCTGTGCTGGAGGTGTGGCTGCAGATAGGAGGAAGCGCTGTGCTGGAGGTGTGGCCGCAGATAGGAGGAAGCGCTGTGCTGGAGGTGTGGCTGCAGATAGGAGGAAGCGCTGTGCTGGAGGTGTGGCTGCCGATAGGAGGAAGCTCTGTGCTGGAGGTGTGGCTGCAGATAGGAGGAAGCGCTGTGCTGGAGGTGTGGCTGCCGATAGGAGGAAGCGCTGTGCTGGAGGTGTGGCTGCCGATAGGAGGAAGCGCTGTGCTGGAGGTGTGGCTGCAGATAGGAGGAAGCGCTGTGCTGGAGGTGTGGCCGCCTATAGGAGGAAGCGCTGTGCTGGAGGTGTGGCCGCAGATAGGAGGAAGCGCTGTGCTGGAGGTGTGGCCGCAGATAGGAGGAAGCGCTGTGCTGGAGGTGTGGCCGCCTATAGGAGGAAGCGCTGTGCTGGAGGTGTGGCCGCCTATAGGAGGAAGCGCTGTGCTGGAGGTGTGGCCGCAGATAGGAGGAAGCGCTGTGCTGGAGGTGTGGCCGCAGATAGGAGGAAGCGCTGTGCTGGAGGTGTGGCCGCAGATAGGAGGAAGCGCTGTGCTGGAGGTGTGGCCACCGATAGGAGGAAGCGCTGTGCTGGAGGTGTGGCCGCAGATAGGAGGAAGCGCTGTGCTGGAGGTGTGGCTGCCGATAGGAGGAAGCGCTGTGCTGGAGGTGTGGCCGCAGATAGGAGGAAGCGCTGTGCTGGAGGTGTGGCCGCAGATAGGAGGAAGCGCTGTGCTGGAGGTGTGGCCGCACGATAGGAGGGAAGCGCTGTGCTGGAGGTGTGGCTGCCGATAGGAGGAAGCGCTGTGCTGGAGGTGTGGCTGCAGATAGGAGGAAGCGCTGTGCTGGAGGTGTGGGCCGCAGATAGGAGGAAGCGCTGTGCTGGAGGTGTGGCCGCAGATAGGAGGAAGCGCTGTGCTGGAGGTGTGGCCGCAGATAGGAGGAAGCCGTTGTGCTGGAGGTGTGGCCGCAGATAGGAGGAAGCGCTGTGCTGGAGGTGTGGCCGCAGATAGGAGGAAGCGCTGTGCTGGAGGTGTGGGCCACCGATAGGAGGAAGCGCTGTGCTGGAGGTGTGGCCGCAGATAGGAGGAAGCGCTGTGCTGGAGGTGTGGCTGCCGATAGGAGGAAGCGCTGTGCTGGAGGTGTGGCTGCCGATAGGAGGAAGCGCTGTGCTGGAGGTGTGGCTGCCGATAGGAGGAAGCGCTGTGCTGGAGGTGTGGCTGCAGATAGGAGGAAGCGCTGTGCTGGAGGTGTGGCCGCAGATAGGAGGAAGCGCTGTGCTGGAGGTGTGGCTGCAGATAGGAGGAAGCGCTGTGCTGGAGGTGTGGCTGCCGATAGGAGGAAGCGCTGTGCTGGAGGTGTGGCTGCAGATAGGAGGAAGCGCTGTGCTGGAGGTGTGGCCGCAGATAGGAGGAAGCGTTGTGCTGGAGGTGTGGCCGCAGATAGGAGGAAGCGCTGTGCTGGAGGTGTGGCCGCCGATAGGAGGAAGCGCTGTGCTGGAGGTGTGGCTGCAGATAGGAGGAAGCGCTGTGCTGGAGGTGGTGGCTGCAGATAGGAGGAAGCGCTGTGCTTGGAGGTGTGGCCACCGATAGGAGGAAGCGCTGTGCTGGAGGTGTGGCTGCAGATAGGAGGAAGCTCTGTGCTGGAGGTGTGGCTGCAGATAGGAGGAAGCGCTGTGCTGGAGGTGTGGCTGCAGATAGGAGGAAGCGCTGTGCTGGAGGTGTGGCCACCGATAGGAGGAAGCGCTGTGCTGGAGGTGTGGCTGCAGATAGGAGGAAGCGCTGTGCTGGAGGTGTGGCTGCAGATAGGAGGAAGCGCTGTGCTGGAGGTGTGGCCACCGATAGGAGGAAGCGCTGTGCTGGAGGTGTGGCTGCAGATAGGAGGAAGCGCTGTGCTGGAGGTGTGGCCGCAGATAGGAGGAGCGCTGTGCTGGAGGTGTGGCCGCAGATAGGAGGAAGCTCTGTGCTGGAGGTGTGGCCGCAGATAGGAGGAAGCGCTGTGCTGGAGGTGTGGCTGCAGATAGGAGGAAGCGCTGTGCTGGAGGTGTGGCCGCAGATAGGAGGAAGCGCTGTGCTGGAGGTGTGGCCGCAGATAGGAGGAAGCGCTGTGCTGGAGGTGTGGCCGCAGATAGGAGGAAGCGCTGTGCTGGAGGTGTGGCCGCAGATAGGAGGAAGCGCTGTGCTGGAGGTGTGGCCACCGATAGGAGGAAGCGCTGTGCTGGAGGTGTGGCCGCAGATAGGAGGAAGCGCTGTGCTGGAGGTGTGGCTGCAGATAGGAGGAAGCGCTGTGCTGGAGGTGTGGCCACCGATAGGAGGAAGCGCTGTGCTGGAGGTGTGGCCACCGATAGGAGGAAGCGCTGTGCTGGAGGTGTGGCTGCAGATAGGAGGAAGCGCTGTGCTGGAGGTGTGGCCACCGATAGGAGGAAGCGCTGTGCTGGAGGTGTGGCTGCAGATAGGAGGAAGCGCTGTGCTGGAGGTGTGGCCGCAGATAGGAGGGAAGCGCTGTGCTGGAGGTGTGGCTGCAGATAGGAGGGAGCGCTGTGCTGGAGGTGTGGCCGCAGATAGGAGGAAGCGCTGTGCTGGAGGTGTGGCCGCAGATAGGAGGAAGCGCTGTGCTGGAGGTGTGGCCGCAGATAGGAGGAAGCGCTGTGCTGGAGGTGGGGCCGCAGATAGGAGGAAGCGCTGTGCTGGAGGTGTGGCCGCAGATAGGAGGAAGCGCTGTGCTGGAGGTGTGGCTGCAGATAGGAGGAAGCGCTGTGCTGGAGGTGTGGCCGCAGATAGGAGGAAGCGCTGTGCTGGAGGTGTGGCCGCAGATAGGAGGAAGCGCTGTGCTGGAGGTGTGGCCGCAGATAGGAGGAAGCGCTGTGCTGGAGGTGTGGCCGCAGATAGGAGGAAGCGCTGTGTAAGTTGTGGGAGAGAGAGCGCATGACTGAAGGTTTGCCTAGGGCACCAAATACTCTTGCACTGGCCCTGATGGTACTGAGGAAACTTTAAAGCAGTCAGAGCTAGGGTTTGTTTTTTTCTCATACAGTTTGTTTATGTAAACATTTGAATATACAAGACTGTCGATGTAAATAAACATCCCCTATTTGGAGACAAAAGGTGAAGACCAAAGTGATTTCAGGACAACCTAGAGAACTCAGGAAATGTGAAGAAGAGTAAGTCCTTCGCATACACATGCCTGGTGCTCTAAATGTGTGATTTTAAAATCTATAACATGGTTAGCATTACCATGGTTAATTTTAGAGTGTTTTCATTTTGGTACTATGAGTCGCTGGTATTTGTCATGCTGCCTCTCTTCATTGGGAAGTGATGCTCCTATGACAAGGAAGAGTAATGATACTGTTATTATCCGGTTACTGGTAGGGAAAAGTGGGAAATAATGTGACCTGCAAAGAAATGGACTCAATGGCAGAACTGAGATTCAACCCATGAATGACTAACGCCTGCTTGCTTATTTTAACCACAGACCATGCTTCTCTCCTACTGGGAAGACCTCATGTGTAGCATAGCGACAGACGTCAACTCTTCCTTCAATGGACGTCAGCACCCCAATGGTTAATTGTAGGAATTGTGCTGATCCCTTGAGGCTCAGGGGTGAAGGTTCAGCTTGCTGATCTAGTCAGCTGGCCTTCCTTTTCAAGTTCTTTCCGTTTTCCGTAGCTCTTGCTTAAATGAATGGTGCATTGCTTGAACAGTTTACTTGTGGGTTATAAAAACGTTTTGAAGCTGACTCACAGTGGTTATCGGGATGGAATATAGAGATGAATGAACAGAGGACGAGCTTTGCCTTCGACTAAGGTACTTATGATTTGCATGCAGTCAAATTGAGACAGCTGAACTTTCTTTAGGTATCTCCAAATCTGTGCATGCGACGAGGAAAAAAAAAATAAAAAGCATACAATGAAAACACACTATGCTCGCTGTCATCATGGACCAGAGCCCAGCGGTTGTTATCAGTCCTGTTTCAAGGTCTAAAGTGAACCTGCAAGAGCGCGACTTTTCAACACTTCACATTAACACTGGGTGTGATTATGTTGGACTGTGTGCAAAGGGATGCCAAAGTGAGGAAAATATTGCAGTATCTGAGGCAATCTGGCTCACACAAACTTGGATCGGCTTCCGTGTTGTTTTCTGGGACCATCACACAAAGTTGGAAAATCTGAGGACAAATAGCTTTGTAAACAAATGCATTCATATAAGTGCAGTACTGCATTAATATGTGTATCCGGAGACCGGAGGAGAAAGTCCGGAATGGTCTTACGGATCTTTCACGTGTGGGTGATCAGCTGGTGTAGGGGACCGTGGGTGAGAGCACAGGTTATTTTTGGCAAGCCAGGATCTGAAATAATGGCAGACATCTCCAAAGCTGTGCTCCCAAAACTGATCTGACGTTTTTTTTTTAATAGGAAAAAAGTTATTTGCAAGCTGTTCCGCAGGCCCATGCTTGTTGTACAGTGCTCAGATAGCTGTACTGACCGCTGGCACATGAGGGTTCCGAAATGCCACTGAGAGATCCCTGGAGTTTTCCTCAGCACTTATTATCCTCTCCGGGAATGGCACAAGGAGTTTAAGGCACGTTACCTATCCTTGGTGTCCCTTGAGATTATAGATCCCTCTCTTCTGCACTGCCACTGCTTCTGGAAATCTCTCTCTCTCTCTGTCTCTCAGCTGCTCTCTGCATACACAAAACAATCCGAGCATGTACCTCTAGTCTACAGCATACTCACATCACTCTCTGGTGCACCACCACTAACGCATGCCCTCTCTGGGTCATACCATGGGGTACAGGTGCTAGCCATGGCTCTTTGCTTTGGAATATTGCATAATCAAAGGAGGTTTGCTGGGGACAGAACCTGCATCTAAAATGCTTGTTTCCTGGAGGCTTGCCAAAAGGTTTAGAATATATGGAAGGATCTGGATATGGCCAGACTTGTGGTATTATTGGCCAATAGGTGACAACTCTGCATGTAATTTACTAATCCTCATCCCACCAATGGCCTTGCTGCCAAGTGCTATCACATTCTTTGATGCTGGAAAAAGCCCCACGCATTCTGCCTGCATCTCCTCGAGCTTCTGATCATGTTTCACAATGGCACACGATGAACATTCCTTATATTTGTTTTTTTTTGGGTTAGATGCAGAGGTTTGTTTGGGGTTTTTTTTTCCTGCACCAAATAATACTGCAAAAATTTCTTTCTTATCCACTGAGAACAAACTTTCTCTAAAATCCAGGGCTGGAGACTTAAAAAAGAATTTGAATTGAAAAGATGATTTAAGGTTTCTTTTTTCCTCAAAGGAGAGGTAACTTTCAGCTTGCAGAGGCTGGAGATGGAGACATTTGTAACAAAATAAATGTTAAGAAATCCAAGTGAATTACTTCCTGGAATGTCATTATAACATGGTCTCTTCCTCATGATCTGAGCAGAGCCCTTGAACTGAAAAACACCATTTTGGCTAAATTCTCATTTTTTTTTCTGCAGCCTGGCTCATAATTTTGTTTTGTTAAAAGCACAGTTCAGGCTTCTCAGTTTTCCAATCCTTTCTATATGGTCTGATACATTTTATGAGATACTTTTTTAATTGAAGTCATTAGGACCCAAAGGCAGGGAACTCTGTACCTCAACCAGGTTGCCTGACTGCTCCTGTTAATTATTTAATCAGCCCTGCATGTTTCTTAGAGAAAAAGGGAGAGAGAAGTAATCAGCACAGGATCTGTGCAACACACACAGTTCAGAAACTGACAACAATCTGTAACTAGGATTTCTCCTCATCCTGCAGGCATAGCTTGTGTCCCAGCACAGTTTGGAGTCGAAGCACTCGTGTCCAATTCTTCATGTCCAATTCAAGGTTCACTTATCCGTAGGGCCGGATTAAGGCCAACTGATGCCCTAAGCACAGCCCAACATTGCACCCTCGGCCCTTTCATTGCTTAACTGTCAAGACCTTAAGACTCAATAAGGGCTGAAGGTGAAATAAGGGATGAAAGATTCAGTTTTCTTCCAGGCCAGGACCCCCACAACTAAAATAAATAAAATCTTGAAAAGTTTATGTTTAATAAACACTGGATAGCAGTAAGCAAATAATTTACTTATAACTAGGGGGCATGAGAAAAAAATGCAAATTTTAAACACTCTGTGGTGTCCCCTTCCCTTGGTGCCCTATGCAGGTGCTTATTTTGCTTAATGGTTAATCCAGAGCTGCTTTATCCGGGTAAATCGTCCTCACTCCATCCGGGTAAAAGCCTGCGTGGGGGGGCGGGGTCCAGAGCAGGCAGGCATTTTGTTGGAATTGTAGGAAACGTTCCCAGGGGAGAGCGAGCTTAGGAAACCACACATGTGGGTCAGATTTTTAAACCTGCATGTGCTGTTTGTCAGCAAAAGAAAAAAAAAATCTGCCTGCAGATAAAGCAAGTGGAAAACTCATGGTCCCTTTGTATCTGAGGGCAGTTTTCAAGGGGAAAATCTACCCATGCCTTCCCTTTCAAAATGACACATAAATGTTGCACCCGTGGAGTTTGCAGCTAAGGGGGTTTGACAATTGCCCGTTGGATCTTATTTATTCCTGTCATCATGGGCTGGTTACTAAATGTTACCCCGCCTGTTTGCATTTATAGTCTGGCATCGACACTTTCTACAGCAGGAAAATAGATGTTTGGCTCGTGCCACAATTTTTTTTTTTGTTTTCTCCATGCATTGCCAATTTTCACAAGGCACCATTAATGAATGTAATGAAAACCCAAGACTGGCTGAGGACAAACACGTTCCGCATTTTACACCCGCCCCTACCCCCAAATGCCAGGTTTTCCTTTTTGCCATCTCCCTGCTGCCTCCCATCAAAGCAACTCTCTCCTCTCTGACCCCCTGAGGGGAGGGAGGTGGAAGAGAGCAGCTTCTGTCTTTCTTATCTTGGTCAGTTCACACTGATCTGAGATCGCCCATCCATCTCCCTCCCACCCGGCGTGAGGGGGCAGAGAGCAGGGAGCGGCCCCTCCCGCTGGGGTCCTGCCGCTTGCAAAAACCTCGGGGGGGGGGAGGCTGAACCTCGCCTGACCAAATGAAACGTTTAAGAAGCCAACGCATGACCTCAAACATCATCCAGGAGCTTTCGGGGGGGGGGGGAATCCAAACCCGGGCTCGGAGAACGAGCTTTACAGACCCTCATTTTTAAACTGCGAACGGAATGCAGCCTTTCCAGAGATGCGCGTTCACAATCAAATGGTAGGCATTGCGGAGCCCACCATTTTCTGAGTTCCTGTCTCCTAATCAGATAATAATGTCTCTCTTACAATTTGCACCAGTAAGTAAGACTGGGGGAACCCTATCTCCTCCTGGCGCTCAGCTTTGAAATGAGCTTTACTACCACTTGGAGAATATTTTTATTCTGTTCGGACTCATTAAACCCGTGACCTCCAGTTCCCAGGTAGCTGTGCCCTTCCTACCCCAGTCACAAACTATAAGAAAACTCAGCCACACCTCCCCACCGGGCTCAGTGAACCGCCCTCCCTAGGAAAGAGAAGTGCACGCTGACTTCGTACGGTTTTTTTTCCCCCAGGGTAATAATTAGCAGACTGAATACTACTCACAAGTGACAGCAGAGAGCACTGTCTAGCGGGGCTGCAGAACAATTGGTTACTTTTTTTTTTTCTTTTTAAAATAATTGAGTAAAGCTGCAAATTCGTTTCTGTTTTGTGTCACTAAAATAATATGTAAACGCTGTTTGCTATAAAATGCCAAATGGCATTATTTCCTCTGCGAGGACACAAATCTCCACCCCACCCTCTCTTTAAAAGAAAAGTGGGTTCATTTCATTGTGGGGAAAAGTGGAGTTCCAAAGCCTTTTCCCAAAATCAGTGAGCAAGCTTGGCATGATCCGCTTTCATTATACAGCGCGTGCCAGCTACTCTCCTCCCACATATTATTTTAATCCTATTTGTAAATGTGCACCTAGGGCGAAAACAAACTTGACTTCACATTTTAATGACTTCTTGATTCTAAGGGGATGCAAAGCATCTCAGTCATTGCAATAGCAATTGTGGATTACTAGAAATTAGAATTAGCTATTTTTATAAAATATTTTCCACACCACCACGATTTAATGATATTGTCTGTGTGTTTGGGAGGGCAGGGGACTTACCTTACTTCTATTATGCAATGTGGTACAAGTGTGAATTGTTTTTCATCTCAAGATTCATCAAAAAAAAAAAAATATTAGTAATTGAACCCCCTTAGGCCACCGTATTACAGGGTGGGTAACTTTCAAACCGGTGCGTGGGTGCACATGTGTGCATGCCCAGGAACGCGGCTGTTTTATAACTTGCACGCGGATAGGCACGCAAGTTATAAAATAGCCTGGACGCGAGCGCATGTGCGCCAAATTTTAGATGGGCGCGCAAATCCCACTTCTACCATGTAAACTGGGGAATTTCAAAAGAGGCCATTCCCAGTTTCATCTCCGGTTCACCCAGTTAAGAGATAAATCCTCCACCCCCCCCGGCTTGATAACCTTCACTCCCCCAGTTAGCCCCAATGCTTAAAAGCCCGCATATCTCCATATTTTTCTTTATTTTTTTTAACATACACCTCATCCATAAAAGAAATAAAGTTACACAGAAGGGGGCCTCAATGCATGCTCCTAATTTTACGAGCTTACTCCAGCACAGCTAGCACACATATCCTCCAGACAGAGGATTTTGTCGACTTTTATGCGCGTATGTCAACGGAGTTTAAAGCAGGCTCGCACAAGGCACATTCCCAGTTTTCCAATTAGTCCAGTTAATATTGAGGTCTTTCAGATCTCTCTGGTTCTTTATTTTGAACGTCACCCAGTTTACCCGGCCCCCCTCGCCCTGTTCAATAAGCCCTAAAACTCAAGATCTACCTCCTCATCAGGAGCAGCCGTAAAGTTACACAGATTTCTAGCATCTGCGTTCTGAGGTTTCCGGTCTTAGAATACGGAGGTACGCACGTAAGTCTTGGCCTCGCCCCAGAATGGCCATACCCTCTCCCTGCCCCTTTTCCACCCTCTTATTCTTCACGTGCGAACGAGTACGTACGCGCATATTTTGTGGCTTTTTAAAACCTGCATTGCTTGCGCATGGCCCATGTACACGATTATGTGGTCATTTTTTGCACGAGTAACGCTTTTAAAATCGACCTGTAAGTCAGCAGCCTCACACTGCTGCTCTTCATGTCCAATCTGAATCACATCTACAATTAAGAGAAACATGAAAAAAAAATGGAAAAACTGTAGACCGGTGATCCTGATGTTGGTGTCAGGCAAAATGGTAGAAGCTATTAAAAATAAAATTACTGGCCACTTAGAGCCTCATTTTCCAAACGTATCGCACGCGGTAAGGGACGTTTCGCGCGCAAAATGTCCTTTTTCGCGTGTGATACCAAAATGGGGGCGGAGTCGGCCCCGGAAGAGGAGGAGTCGGGGCGTCACCGGGGCCGACTCCGCGACGACGATGCGCACAGCGAAAAGGTAACTGCCTTTTCACTGCCTATTTCGCTCCCAATAGCTACACCTTCTAGGGAGGCAGTGTCCTATTGTGAATTGGTAACTGGTAAAGGCAGGGCATAGAGAATAGGACTAAATGGTCAGTTTTCCAAATGGAGAGATAGGTACTGGGACCTGTGCAGTTTAACATATTCGTAAATGATCTGGAAATGAGAGCGAGTGAGGTGATCAGATTTGCAGATGATGCAAATTATTCAAAGGTGTTAAAACTGCAGCAGATTGTGAGGAATTGCAGAATGACCTCGTGAGAGTACGAGACTTGGCATCTATAGTTAAATCTTTTTTATTAATTTTCAACAATAAAATACAACTAAATGCCAAACACTGGTGAACTCTTCTCAGTGACCAGTGCCATACACCAATGATACAATCAACAAACCCCCCCCCCCCCCCGCACCAAGCTATCTCTTTCCTCCCCCCTCCCTCCCTCATCCCGCCTCCAAGGCCTAATAGATATATCATCCTTGATGGCCCTTTTTGATTCTCTAAAATGCATTCAAAATCATCCTCCAAGCTCTTGAAGATAAAGATTGACTATATGGGTGAGACTTGACATCTAAATGGGAGAAGAAATGTGAACAAGTGCACAGTGATGTATAGAGGGAGAAATAACCCCAATTATACATGCACAATGTTGACTTCCTATATTGAGAATCACCACCCAGGAAAAAGAACTCAGAATCCTTGTGTGCAATAAGTTGAAATCATCAATCATGTTGCCTTTGCACAGATTCATGGTGCAACCACACCTTGAGTACTATGTGCAATTCTGATGACCCTATCTCAAAAAAGACATAGTGGAACTAAAAAAGGTAAAGGACATGGAAAAGCTCCCTTTTGAGGAACGGTAAATAGGTGAGGGCTCTTCAGCTTAAGAAAGAGACATGTGACAGAGAATATGGTAGAAGTTTATAAAATCATTGTTACATTTTGCCGCTCGCGGAATGCGAGTGTTGTACTTACCTCCCAGCCAGAGAACCTTGCTGCAATGAGATGTCATCGAAAGCACAAGGGGCAGTACGCCACCAGGATAGTTACCCCTGGACCTTCCCTTAGGTAAGCGTGCGCCTGAAGTAGTTTCATTTAAAGGGCCTGTGGTGGGAAAAGCTACGGCACCCTTGGATGATGTCACAGCTTTGTGCCCTATAAAAGGGCTCCTCCGATGTTCCAGTGTTGCCTCAGCAAAAGGTCTCCTGTCTTGACCCTAGCCTTGCTCCAGTCTTCAGCCTTGCTCCCTGTCCTGTCTTTAGCTTCAGCCTCAGCCTTGCTTCACATCCATCTGCAGCCTTCATCTCCAGACTGGTCCTTCAGCCTTGTCTGGTCTTTAGTCCGGCTCTTTGGGTCTGATCGTAGTCACAGCCTCCTGGACTCGTCGTAGCCTGGCTCATGCAAAGACTCGTTCGCCCATTGTCGGCGCAGACCTTGGGGTTCCACCCACGAGGTTGCATCAATTGTGCCATGGCGAGAGAAGTTCACGATCACGTTGCTCGCAACAATCAAGAGTGGGGTGGAATGAGTAAATAGGGGATAAGCATTTACTCTTTCAAATAGTATTAAAACAAATGGACACGCCATGAAACTAACAACCAGCAGATTTGAATCAAATCATAGAAAGTACTTCTTCTCTCAACGCACTGTCAAGTTGTGGAATCTGCTGCCAGAGGACATGGTCAAGGTGACTAGCATAGTGGGTTTTAAAAGAGGTTTTGACAAGTTTCTGGAGGAAAAGTCCAAACAAATTATTAGCCAGATAGCTATTGCTCTCCCTGGGAGTAACAGGAATTAGATCTACTTGAAACCTGCCCTGGCCACTATCAGAGACAGGATGCTGGGCTCGATGGATCTTGGTCTGAACCAGCATGGCACCTCTTATGTTGTTATGTTCTTAATAAGTTTCTGGGTGGGAGTGGAGTTGCTATCAGAGTGAATAGTGAATGAATCTGCACAGAAGGAAATCAGAATGAGAGCTAAAACCGGATTAAATTGTAGTTCACGGCAAACTTGGATCATCACAACATAGTGAGAGGGAGGGTCTTCAAACCTCCCTAACTGCAGCAGGCAGAGAAAATGACTACAGAAATGAGAGAGAGAAAAGACGCATCTGCGAAGATGCACTGTATCAGGGCTCAGGAATGTACACAAAGTAGTTTGACGCATTGTTCAGCCTATTAACGAGAATGCTTGGCAAACAGGAAGGTTGACTCTCTCTCGTTCTTCTAGCCAAAAATGTTGCCATTATTTTTACTGTCTCCTTCCTAAAACTTGCTTTTTTCAATGTGCTTCTGAAAGAAAATACAATATCCCCCTTTCACCAAAAGTCCCTTTACATAGCTTTGAATTGTCGACATGTAACTTGTTAAGGGTTAATTGTATCTTCAGTTTCCAATCTGAATTTGAATAAAGTAAGATGGCTGCCATGTTAACCCACTTAAAGCTGTTTTTGTCTGTCTATGGGAAAAAGTCTTGATGCATCAGGCCCTTGGACATGTAAAAATGAAGCTCAGAAACAAATTGCTAAAGGATAACATTTTACTGGGGATAACTTAATACATTTGTTACTGGTTTCATTTTGCACTGAGCTCGTCACATACGGAAAGTTCAGCACAAATTTTAGTTTAACAGAACATGTTTGCATGCTGGCTTTTATTTCTAGAGACCCAAATTTAAGAGTTCTTATTCATATGTCATGCAGGCAGAGGTCATTGAATAGGCATCTACACCTGTTAGCTTGGTCGTTGTCAAACCCATAGAGCTGGAAGATGATTTCAAGATGAAAAAACACAATGGTTTGTATGCTTGGTTAATCAGCCTTTGCCTTCTTGCTACAACATGTTTTGAAATGTCTTGACTGAATTGGGACATTACAGAGGTGCGGCTCTGGTTTGAGACAGTGGCTTCTTCATTCTTCCTGCATTTCGCATCAAAGTCATAATATGGGAAAGCCAAGAGGATGTAAGCTGGAGGTTAAAACTGGGGAGAATTTTAAGGAAAGCCTGGTGATGAAGTTCTGGAATCTTCTGCCTCATGAGGCTATTGTATATTTTAATGAGAAAAGGGAAGAATTTAATAAACATGTCTAAAGGGTCATAGAGATTTTTGGGATCATTGACTAGGACTGGTTGCTGTAGACCACCAGAAAAAGGATGAGTCCAAGTCCAATAAACACTAGCCTTTTTTCTGTAAAAAGCTAAGAGGCTTTGGTACAAACTCTTGACATGGCCAATACATAGTCATGTATTGGAATATTATTCACAGAAATGGTTGACTTGGCCCACTGGATTAGACAATTTGGATTTTGAGGAGAATAAATTTCCAGCATGATCTCATAGCAGTATGAATCAGATCCTGTTGAACTACGTTAAAGCATCTTGAGCTAATTGTATGTCTACATTCAGGCTTCTCTGCCAAGATTCCATGACTCTCCAGTTCCACCTCACCAGTACTTCTACACATTTCTCATCCATTAGGGTTATTTGCCAAGGAGTATTGCTGAAAAATTTGCAAACAAATATCTTCTCTTCAGCAAACATACTCCCATGGCCCTATGGTGCCATTAGCTCTGAAACATGCAGCACAAAGCTTCTGAAAACTAGTTTCCATTGTGCAGTAGGAACAATTTAGTTTATATTGAGGAGAGAATCAAAAAGCTGAGCTAAGGACATAGCTGTCCAGAATTTTCATGACCCTTTTCACTTTTGCCCTCTCCCCTCATTGCTTCAATGCACCCAATGGGAAATTAAGATGTCTCCACCTATTTTTATCTGTTGGGGCTTCCCAAACCTGTCCTGGGGACCCCACAGCCAGTCGGGTTTTCAGGGTGTCCACGATGAATATGCATGAGATAGATCTGCATGCCATGGAGACGGGGGAAGCCCTGCATTAGGGCATTCAAATAGTCTCATGAACTGGAGACCACCACCTGAGTTTGGCTACTGTGGAATTGGGCCTCTCGCTTCCCAATCGCAGGAATTCGGGTTAGGGCATGGGTGCAATGTGCCTGAACATGGAGGAATAAAGTGAAAAATAATTAAACAAGACGCTTCCTCGCTGGAGTCAGCCCCAGAAGAAGGAATGGCGATGTAGCTGCAGTTAAAAGACAACATGGCAGTGAAGTGGTAGCCTAAAGGCCTTCAGAGTGCCATGGAATAAGCAAACAAAAAACTGAGATTTCCTTTCAGCCTAATCAGCTGCAATACTATTCAGTGGGTCTCAGATTTTCCGTAGGAACTTCAAATTAAAATTAATTTGAAATGTACGCATTGATTCTGATCTCTAATATAACTTTACGTGCATAGCACACCTGATCTAAGTTAACCTGCTGTGTTTCTTCTTATTGACCTGAACAGTGACATTGAGTGATTTAGGTCAGGAAAGGGCATAAATCTTTTTAACGTTATCATTATTTCAGGCAAATTTATGATACAGATTGTTGCCACCAGGCTCAGATTCACAAGGCTTTTTACACTGCCATTTTATTTAATTACATGCAGTAAATTATGTTGGCACCCTCAATTAGCGTCTGTCACATTACTCTGGTGACTATGATTCAAAGGAATTTGTTATTTGACCTGTTTTCCCTTCTCCGAGGATGCACATACCTTTCTCCCTCATTGAAACTTTCAGTAGCTTTTATGATGATATCTAGGGACCTTCAGTGCCAACAAAGAGACAAAGGATGGAACCAAAGAGATCAACTGCAAAATAAATCTTTTTTGGGATAAATTTAAGACTGTTGATCATGTTAAAGATCATGTTAGTGGTTGGTAGGTTGGTATTTCAAAAGGTGCCATACCCCATGCTGTTTTTCAGATTTTATAAATCGGTGCTAGCCTTATTGTAAGCTGTTACAGTGGAGATTCAGCTGCATTTATCTCATTATCTCAACATTTGCTGCTCCAGTGGTTGTGGCAATGCAAACACCACCAATTCACACCGAGTTTAACAACCTCGTGGGCGTTCATGGCGAAACTAATTAGGCATGCTCACAGTTTATTAAAATCATAAATATTCTTCTTTTGGGGGAATGCCTGCAATTCTCTGGTTGACTGAGCTTTCCATAATATCAGCAAGGTTTTACCCAACTGCAAGCTGATACAGAGAAGGCCGGGCTTTGAATCCCTCGCTGTAGGCAAAAAAAGGTACCTAGATGCTGTAGGTCTTGTTTTCCATAGAGTTTGCTTGTAGACACAGAGTGGGAAAGGTAGTTTTGAAAGTAGGACGTGCTGTGTTTCCTGCAGAGGTATGAGTGAAAACCTTAACACATAAGAAATCTGACCTGGGTGCAACCTGCTAAGCACCTATCACAGCACATGTAGGCATCTTTCCTGGTTTCATTCTTCCTGAGCAAAGAACTAAAAGCAGAGAAGATGACTTAGGTCCTGCTAGCTAGATACCCAAATCAGTTTGAGGATCAATGGCAATATTGACCGCTCTCACCTCTACCGGAAGTTAGTTTTCGACTCACTATAAACATGAATATAGGGTTGTTAAGTTAAATAAATAAATCATATAAGAAGCTATTTCTGCAAGGAATAAACAATGTTTTACTTGCAGAAATGGTTTTTTTTTCCACATTGCCCTCCCTATATACAGGTAAAATGACGCATACAGGACCTCCATCCACGCATTGTTACCTGCAGTGGGAAGAGGCATTCTTGAGGGAGGAGTTGGGAAAGAGTTTGGAATTAAATGTAAACTTTCATATTTTCAAAAGCATGCACAGAATTGTCCTACCCCCCGAAAAAAAAAAGCATAAAAGACTACACGCAAAAAGATTGGCAGGCATGCATTTGTGCAAGTAGTGATTCTGGGAATTATCAAAGGGAAACCAAATTACTGCCTTCTCTTTGAAAACGAATGCAAAGTCTGCAGATAAAGTTAGGCAAGGGCAGACTATACGCCAGTGCAGACAGTTGCAAAATTGATGCCTGGGGATGAATTTTACATGCGCAAAAATTAGAATATACGCAATGTAAGCAGCCTCTACTCACATATTCTGTATTTTAGAAAAATAAAAATGGCATGCATATATTCAATTTCACGTGCACATATCTGCGTGGAAAAAAGAGGGGTGGTCTAGGGCTGTTCCAGGGCAGGGCCAACAGAGATGTGTCAATTTTATAAACTGCGTGCACCTGCGCATATATATATTATAAAACAGCCGAGGCGCGCATATGCGTGAACCCAGTTTTACAAGTGGGTGTGCACAGACGTGCAAAGTCAGGTTTAAGCCATGTTCACAGGTGCGCGTCCATGTCTTGACCAGTTTTGCCAGTTCATCCCATCAGTTCGCCCAGTCTAGAGCCAGGTCCTCCAAACCCCAGTTACCCCAGACCCCTCCAACCCCTCACAGATGTCTGTTTTTATTTTATTTTTTTATAAACTTACACCCCCTCCAGAGCAGATTAAACGTACGCGGTACTAGACCTTGTCGCGGGCCCACACCGTGCCCCTTGTTCATTCCAAGCGAGATATTGGTGTGATCGGGAGATGTGCGCTCGTGTAGGCAACTTTTCAAATTGGGTGGCCGTGCACACGTCCCAATTTTGGAACGCGCCCAGCTTTTAAAACTCATCTCATATATTTGCCATCTTGCTCGGGTATTTTTACACCTGCTAATTATCTGGCACAAGTGATATTAAATGGGGGAACTTCAGTCTGAAGAACCAGGAAGGTCTGGGTGAACTGGAGCAGGACGGGGCGAACTGGTGAATTCATTGCTAAACTGGTTAATTTCATTCAAACACGCATGTTTTAAAATTACCCGATTTTTGCAGGCAAATCGGGACTTCTTCAAGTAAAATATATGATCATATAAAGGGTAGGAAAAGTATGCACAATTAATGCATTGAAAGGCTCGCTTGACTGCATGCATTCACATGTGGCAGGGTAAGGGCATACACATTTTATAATATGCACGTATGTAATACGAGAGGGTTATAAAATACTAAGGTGTAACGACACGTATCATATGCGTACCATTGTATGTTCATCAAGGTGCAGCAAAGACCCAGCATCAAAGCCAGGTTTAATTGGTGACCAGTAAATCACATTTGCCTATTGCATATTTTATTTTGCCAATCAACACAAAAAAAAAAATTGCTACTGTACTGTTGGTACGTCACATCGGTGTTAATACCATGACGAAATGTCCGAGCGCCAGCGGTGCAGTATGAAAATTCCACAATCCGCGTTTCTTTTTTTAATGCGCGACATTCCGGAGCTGCGGAAATGGCCCGAAGCTGTGCAATCATTCAGCCCCCGTGATATTTCCCTTCATTCCGTAGAACTGATATTTGGGCGAGTGCCAGGAATGATTTGTCCCTGTGTCGCAGAAGGTTATTTACCCCCTGAACTTGAGAGTGTTTTGCTCATCGCCGCATTGTGCAGAATAAGATAAACCATGAGCACAAAACGCTCCCACAATCTTATCCGGCTGCTCAGCGCAAAAAGCAGATCCGGAAACCAGCTCAAAAGAAAGCGCCGCCACGCATTCCTTAAGTGGACAAGATAAAGATGAGTATCAAAAATAGACTTTGACACACAATTGGAACCTCTGCTGGGGTTATACAATTAAATATGGGGGAAGGTTTGTTTCCTCCATCTGCAGATTCCCTGCTAGCATTTTATGCAGCGGAAAAAGTGCAGTCGTTGGCTTACATCACTCTATGGATACCACTATTTTAAAACTATTTTCCCCCAATCAGGAAGAATCCCGCATGTCTGTGCTAAGCATCCTCTTCTCTCTTCCACAGCAATCCTAACTTTTATCGGACAATACAGGCAACGTTTGTAAGCAGGACCTTAAAGGGCCGGGTGGTGTTTTTTTGGGCCTTCCCCTGGGTCAGTACTCACTCTCTGAGACCTCCTCTTAGATGCCTGTGATAAAATAAATAATACTGGCTCCTCCATGGAGTGCAAATGTACGCGCCTGCTTCCTTGGTTAGGAAGAGAAGCAACAATGCAGAGGGGGAGATACAATCTGGTGCTCATTGTGCAGTAATAGCTTGATTATCTCAGGAAAAATGCAGAGTGGTTGTGTCTGGTGAACCATGAAATTGCCACTGCTCCAAGCAGCAATTTATCACTGGCACTTTGTAGGAAGGAGGTCAGGTGACTCAGTGGGAGTGGTGGTAGAACAGGTATTCCGGCGGAGTTTGGCCAGAGGAATGCAGGATCCTTCCCCCTGGCCACCACCCCAGATCATTTATTGTTTTCCTTTTCCCTCCTTATAAAACTTCCCCCAATATAATTTATTCGGGTCGGTGTAAAGCGTTTGACACAACCAGAAATGCGATTCAAATCCTGTTTTAAAAAGTTCAGAAAAACATCAGCCATGCACCGCCGTGACCTAATAAGCTTTTCATTTTGAAAGCACGGATATGTCTAGCGTGAGCGAGAGCTTCATTAAGACGAAGCATTAAGGAGTTTTGCTGCAAAGAATGGACCTCTGGGGGGAATATGTTAGGGAAAAGCCTTGGCCACGGCTGACGGCAGAGGTTTCTTGACTTCCTTCCTATTCGTAAGTAGCTGGGGATTTCAGTGACAAGAAGCCATGGGTTCACTAAAACTTTAATCCCGCTAGTCAAAGAATGGATGCCGGCACCGCATCAGTATTTGAAAGGGAGGCCATTCCCTCCGTTTCCTCTGAATTCCTCCGGAAGTACACGATAACCAATGGCACACTCTCTTCACCATTACCGCTGAGCTGCTCTCCTGGAAATTCGGCATTTTTCTAGGAGCAGCCGTCCTTGGAACATAATCACAAACAACATCACTTAGCTATCTATCTGTCTATTTATTTATTCTGTAAAGGCGTTCCAACTCAGGACATCCCTCAAAAGCAGCACATGGGAAAAGCTAATATAGTGGTACAGAGCAAAGCAAACCGATGAGGCTGGCAAACCAGAACTGAGGAGATTCCGGGCCTCGGGACTGAGAGAGGGGCCTTTAGCTGAGACCTGAAAAGGGTAACGGCAGAAGCAGGTAGTTTATTCCCGTGATAGGGAGCAAGAAGAGAGAAAGCAGGAAAGCGAGAGGAGGCCTGCTTAGTGCCAGAATTGCAAAGGAGTATCTGATTGGTTCATGCAGTGTTTGGGGTATCATAACCCGACAAATAGGCTCATTCTCTGTGAGGCACCTGTTGACCTTGATCATGTGAACGCATTTTATTGTGTATTGCATTACAGTGCAGTTCATATACAATGTAATAAACAACAGGCATCGACTGTGAGTGCTTTAACATCGTTTCTCCGTCCCAGAACTAGCCATCAAACTAATCAGTTAAAATAAGCAGCACTCCGTGCCAGTCTTTTCTCGTCGTTGGTAAAATGCATTGCAGGGGTGTCCTTCCCTAAATAGTGCTTAGGCTTCAGTTCTCCATCTGCACCGCTTGCTGGTATCTATGTAGCCAGCACCCCGGCCTCACTAGAGGCCTCAGTAGGTTTGAGGCGGCAGAGGCTGGCCTACCTTCTACTGCAAGGTACAGTGAAACCGCTAGAGGAAGACAACCTGAACAGGTTTATTTACAGTCGGTCATTCCCACGTACCAAAGTATTTCCAAGTAACGAAGCAGAGGCCATCCATCAGGCAGCTTACCAAAGCAGTGCTGTTTATGTAGGGGTGGATTTTAAAAGGAGTGCGCAGCTGTCCACGGGCGCGTGGTTCCCGGCGTGCGCAGCTGTCCACGTGCGCGTGGTTCCCGGCGCGCGCACGTGGACACACCGATTTTATAGCATGCACGCGCCAGCGCACACACGTTACAAGATCCTCCAATGGCCGCACGCGCATGTGTGGACGGTGCGCACAGAGGGGACGGATTTTCGGTAAATACGCTTGGCGACGCAATCGGGCCTCCTCCAGTTCCCTACCCCTTCTGCCTAACTTGCCTTCCCTTTCCCCTCTCCACCCTGACCCCTGGCCCCTACCTACCTATCCCTAATTTTTTTATTTCACTGCTTACCGCTCCTCTGGAGTAGAAGTAGTTTAGTTTCCAGGGGGCCGGCTGGCTGCCGGCGCGGGCTTCCCCGGGACAGCAGCTAATGGCTGCTGTCCCGGCCAGCCTCTGCCCGCCCCACCCTGCCTCTGCCCGCCCCACCCTGCCTCGTCCCCGCCCCTTTTTCAGGGCCTGGCCCTTGTGCGCGTAACAGGTTTTACGTGCGTGGCCGGGCCCGCGTTGAAATGCATGCAGCGCGTGCAAGGCCCAGCCACGTGCGTAAACCCTGGTTTTCACGTGCGTGGGCCTTTGAAAATCCCGGCTTTAGATTTGTACGCCTTGGCTCAGAAAAACGTATCCCCCCCCCCCCCCCAGATGTTAAGCAGTGAAACTGGGTAAAGGTTTCCTGATACATAAAGGAAGGCTGAGGGGCAGCTTGGACCCTAAGAGCAGGAAAGCCTCCATCTACTTCTGTGTGCTCCAGGGCTCCCTCTGGAGGTGGGGCGGGGGGGGAGCTTAGTTTCAGGGTCCCTTGTGCATGTATCACAAATTCATAGCCCATTAGGTCTCTTGGCGTACAGCACTGATAATCTCTAAAATCTATGACCGCCATGAACACGCTGAGTGGTTTCCAACTTCTTTTACTGACAGTTGATCAAATGGGTGGAAAAAAAAAGGTAGATTACAGCCTGTTGATGGTAAATTCAACTGACATACAAAGAAAATGAATACATTTGTAACCTCACTCTTCCAGTAACAGTCTGATTTTAGATTTCTAGACTCCGCTTTTCGCACTTTGTTCATCAGCACTTTCAATAGTCGGTTCCTTGTTAACTGAAGAAAAGTGTAAACCCTCTCCCGCAGTTCTCAAAGCTCCTGAAGACTGGCCCCGGTTACCTCATGGCCCTTCAGTAGCCTCCAATATTCTCCTTCCCTCAAGTTATTTCCAAGGAAGGTGCTGACCTTGCTCCTTTCCATCGCAGCAGGCCTCACCTGCTGCCCTGTTGGGGAAACGTTACCTTCACCCCCTTCTCACCGGCGCTGGGTGGGAATCCGTTCCTCCTCGAAGATGCGGCTACTCCTCGGGGCCCTTCCGCATCCAAAATAGCACCCAGAGCCTGGGTCAATAAAGCAGGAAAAAGGAAACCAAAAAGAGAGGAAGGAAGGGAAGGGAAAAACGTCCTCCTCTAGGACACAAAAGGTCTCCAAAAGGCTCTGGGTCAAAAACAGGGACGGTAACTTTTAAAACCGGCGGGCAGGCGCGCTCGTGCTTGGGTTCGCCGGCCCACACCCGGGGACGCGGACATCTTAGAGCATACGCGCGAATGGGCGCGCATGCTATTGAAGAGCCCGCGCACGCGTGTACCTGTGCGCTCGGTTTTAAATGGGCACGGGCATGTACACCCAAATCCCGCTTCTACCGCGTCACCGGGGAGATTTAACAAGGGCTGTGCGCCGACACCATAGCCAGTTTTCCCGGTTCGCCCACTTAAGGGACAGGACTTCCAAACCCCCGCAGTTTAATAGCCTCCAATCCTGTTGACTAGCCTAGGTTTAGTTTTATGACTTACACTTCATCCATTGCAGCAGGGGGACCCCCGGCACGCACCTATCCACGTGAATATTCACGCGCGCATCTCTTGGCCAGGCTCTGGCACGCCCTCTCCCCGCCCCTCTCACGTGCGCGTGCAGCAGGAGATAGGCATGTCCTGGGTGCAGCTCTTTAAAATTCACCTGTTTCCAGCTCTCTTTACTCGGGTCTCTGTGAAGATGACTCTCTGAGTTCTTTTCCCTTAAAACAAAAAACAAAAAGAGAGAGAGACAGCAGAGGCAGGGCCGACTCTCAGCAGGGAAACTCAGGAAAATGAAACCAAGAATCCACACCTTAAGGTGGTGGCCAGGGTTTTTATACTGCCAGAGCACACCACCTGCTGCTCCCACATGGGGGAGTCGAAACCCCAACCTCTGTTCTCTACGCACTCTGAACCTCCCCAGCCCAGCGAGTTAGTACATTCCTTCTAGTAGAGAACACTAAAGGTTCCTTGCACTGGATCAGGGCCGGTGCTAGTTTTTTTGGTGCCCTGTGCAAACAATTATTGTGGCACCCCCCCCCCCCCCAACACATCATTCATTCTCTGTCTCAGGCCTGCCAAAAAAAAGCCCAGCTCCTTCCAGCGGCCTAAACTTTAAAAACTGTCACACTGCACCCTCCGGTCTTCACCCCATCCCCTGGAACCCATTGCAAGATTATTAGGTGCCCTAAGCAAATGTTATAGCCTTGCACCCCTCCTCCCGCTCTCTCCACATGCACGGTTAAAAATGATGCATTTATAATAGATTTTACATGAAAAAGAATATTCAAGTTGCAGTCTTCTGAGGTAAAATTAAAAATATCATAATTATTTGCATGCACTTCTTTGGTGCCAACCAGAAAATCCTACAAAATAAAACTTGGAACCCATATGGCATTGGAGCTACTATAATGCATGTTAGGTGTGGGTATGACCCTCAGAAAGCCATGAGTAAATTACAATTACAATAAAATAAACCTCCCATTTCAAAACAGCACTAACTGCCAGCACTTAAACAAGTAACAACCCTACACCAGGCCCTAAAACAGCAATACACCTCTTATTAGGAAAATAGAAGAAACCAAGCTGCTATAGATTCCTACACGCTAACAGAATACTCCTCCACATGTATATGCAGAACACAGGCAGACTCTCATCAAATACAGGAGAAAGAAATCATAAAATTTAAATAGAAACATGCATAACAAAAACTGAATAGGAAAACTGCAACAAGTCAGACTCTATGCACTGCAACAATGGAAAAACAGAAATCACCAATCCTCAGTCATTAAACATTAAAATCAAGAAATATAATATTAATCACAATAGTATAAACATACAAATAATAATAATAATTTAAAACAGCTGGTGAATGGAACTTCCAATAATTAAAAACTCAAACAATTTATTTTAAATTTCTCAAGCACCAATAAAATATTTCAAAACAGCAGACACATCAAACAGCATCCAAAAATTAAAACTAATAAGGATAAAATAATTCACACTCTCCATACCTGGAAACGTTTGATTTCTAGTCACTCAGATTGTCGTAGATTAATGAGAGAGGGATGCATAAACTTTCTCCTCTCTCTCTCTCTCTCTCTCTCTCATAGATATATATCTATACATATACATACATACATACATATGCTCTCTCCCTCTTACATACACATACTCACATGCATATGCTTCCTCTTACTCACACACATGCTCGCAGATGCTCCCCCCAACATATACATGTTCACACACACATGTTCCCTCTTACATACTCATACACACACAAGAACCCTCTTTCTCACATATGCATGCTCAGATACACATACACTCTCACAAACGCACACATGCTCAGAAACACACAAAGAGAACACCCTATGCTTCAATACTTCAATCTTTCCTTATATAAACTGAAGAATTTACTGCTCAACAAGAACTTTCTACTATTTTAGACCTCTTATTCCATCATCCGTAAAGCTTGCATCTGTCTCAGTGCTCTCTTTCTCTCACACACACACACATGCTCCCTCTTTCACACACATGCCTCCTCTCACATGCACATGCTCAGACACCCACACACACACACATATGTGTTCAGATACCTACACACACTCCACTTCTGCTCAGACACCCACACACACGCACACACACATACATACTCAGACACCCATACGCACTCTTCTGCTCAGACACCCACACACTCACACACACACATACATCCTCAGACACCCACACACACTCCACTTCTGATCAGATACCCACACTCACACATACATGCTCAGACATACACCAGCTTAGAGACACACACAGGTTTCCTCCTGCTCATACATACACCAAGGCCTCTCCCAGAAGTCCTGGCCCTTCACTTCTTTGGTGGGGCATGTTGGAGCTGCCTGGTGGCTTGATTTTCCTTTCTGGCCACCAAGCACATGGTCCTGCAGCTCATCTTGACTTTGCAGCTCTGCAACTGTTTGCCGCGTGGCAGGTTGGGAACCACCACACAGGCCTATGGCTCCTCTTGTTCACCGCGCAGCGCAACGGCTCTTTCTCTGTTTCACCACACAGCACTGCAAATCTCTCATCTTTGCCGTGCAGCAGGTTGCAAACCGCCATGAGGCCCTAAGGCTCTTCTTCACCACACGGCGCTGCAGCTCCTTCTCTTCTTCGCCTCGCAGCCCTCCGCTGCCACCTCATCTTTGCGGATTGGGAACCACTATTCGGCCCTGCAACTCCCTCCTCTTCACCGCTGCAGCCTGTGGCTCTTCTTCTTTGCGGCGCAGCAGTGTCAGCAGCTGCCACCCTGTCCAGGCCACCGCCCTGTGCAAATGCACGGCTTGCACAATGGGTTATGCCGGCCCTGCACTGAATCCTCCAAAGCCTTCCTGGACTTCCAACTATCCTCCTCCATCCATGCTCCCCACTCCCTACAGACTTCAGGGCTCTGGCTGCATTGTCCTTAAAATGAATGAGTACAGGGTATGAGTGAGCCTGAAGCCTCTTGTTCAGAGCCACTGCAGTGTCCCTGTCCCCTCCGAGCTTCTGTTTGAGGGGGTGGGACCTGTGAGCGCAAAGGCCACAAGCTCATTCAGTCCCTGCACTTACTGGTTTTCAATGGCAACAGCAGACTGGAAATCTGAGGTCTGAGGTGCAGGTAGGAATCAAATCGATCGGAGGTTACAGGGGTGTGATTTGAGGTTGAGGAGAGAGAAAGCGGGGGGGGGGGGGGGGGAGGGAAGGAACTTTGCCGCCCTTCTCCCCAAAAACAAAACAAAATTCCACCCTAGCCACAAGCCTGACAGGCTTCTGTGTAAATGCAAGCCTAAAAGTCGGAGCCCTCAGCATTGTAATGAATGTAACTTGCACCTGAGGAGGTCAGGAAACGTTTTGTTTCATCAGTCTGCATCCATAAAGAGTTCATGGTGCATGGTACTGTCCACAGACGATGACTTGGCTCGTTCCTGTAATGCGCCTCCTTCTATATTACTCCACCACCTTGCTTCCCCTTTTTTTTTTTCTGAGGTGCTCACCCAGGCTGCACCCGGAGCTGCTGGTCAGGGCCTTATCGCTCTGCACCGTTGTATGGTCCACCTCCCACTTGAAAAAAAAAAAGGCTCCTGGAGTCATGTAACCGAATAATTACTTTGTCAGCTCGCCACGTTCCTCCTTTCAGCAATTGTGTTAATGTTAACCAGCTGGAGGCAGTCACAGGAATTCAAGTCTCCGTTTATAGTCTCCAGCCCTGTCCTGGTCACTTTAGCTTCACAAGATTCCCTGTTCTCGGTTTAACCTAAACCTCAGTAAGCAAAAGCAGATGAAGGATGGATTTACAAGAAAATTGGTGGTACTTCAGGGGAATGCTCTATTTAAGTAATAAGGCACTTTGGGGTCATCGTTGTTATGAATATTGCTGTGCTTTGGGTGGGAATGCCTCTTGCCATCTGCCACCCAAGAAGTGATTATTGTCCCAAGAAAGCATCGACCTGGATGCCCCTTATTGCTTTTCAGAATAGAAGTTTTAAACAGTTATAAAACTATTTGTGTATAACAGCTGTAAAGGCATATGTAAATAATATTGATATAAATCTGTCAATCTATGCAGGCTGGACAAAATAAATTGCAAGGTTATATGGCCCCCTAGCCTAAACACAATAGGTTAAGTGGCTTGATCAAAGTGGTGAGGCCCACGGGCCTCACAGCTCTGGGCTCTGACCGCTGGGCTGCCCTCGAGCCCACCCTCAGTACCTTGATTATGTTTTCACGTCGCAGAGCCCTCCCAGTCCTCACCTTCAGATCTGAGGAATGACAACGGCTTCCGGGGACGCTGTGAGCCAGATGGCACTTAAGCATTTTTATCCATGGACTTTTAAGGGCCTGATTTTCAAAGCCCTTTACCGGGGTTCAGTGTCTGCAGCGGTATGGGCACAACTCGGTTTCATACGTGAACCTGCGGAGAGACGTTCCTGTGGGGGGGAGGGGGAGATGGGATTTCTGCAAATAATTTTTTACTTAAAAAAGTGCGAGTGTAAGCTCGCCTGCACGAGTTCCTCCCTCGCTAAGAGCCGGGTGTAACTTTGTGAATGTTATTTTGGCCATTTACCTGCAAATTCCGCGCGTTTGCTTTGAAAATTCAGGGCGAAGTCCGTGTGTAAAAGCTGCGTCCAGACCTTACCCGAACCCGAACAGTTGTAAAATTCCTCTCCCTGGGTGCAAGTTTCAAAACGCCCACTCTGCTCCCCCACCCGCCGTCTCGCGCCCGTGGTGGAAACGGAGCGCTGCCGTAGGCTTGCCACAAGCTAGAGAGAAAGAAAAGAGTCTCCTGGTTCAGCAGCGAAAGCGGCAGTGAGAGTTCTGAGCCGGCACCAAATTTTCCAGAACCGAGGCCCGGATCTGGACTTCTCGTCCCCTCGGAAGCAGCTGCCAGAAATATGCCATAGGTCTACTTACATAGCCTGGGTGAGAGAGGAAGCGGGTTCTAGAGGCAAGTGGTGACCTGTGCTGGGTCAGGCGACTGTCACCTCGAGCCCGGCATCCTGTCTCCAAAAACGTTCTTCAGAATCACTTTCAAAAGAAAGCCTGAACAGAACTCAGCTGTGATTTTGACTGGAACGCGTCTGAGCAGCCCGAGACTGGGCCTGAATTCCTTGCGGGGGTGTTTCCTATGTGCACTTTCACTCTGATGAGAAAGACGTGGGAAGCAATTATAGGGATACAGGAATGTGTGTCTGTATCCCGACACTGGTGCCTACTTCATCTGTGTGTAAGAAGAGGACATTAGGGAAAAAAAAAAAAAAAAAAAGCCAGTCTATCTGATGTTTAAAAGCCAACTTTTGGAAACGTGTTGCAAAAACAATCTGCTGTAGATAGAAATGATTGAAATCTCATTTTTGTACATTTCTTATTGCAATACGGTCTTGAATATCTTGGCATTGGGATCGTTGCGTTCGGCCTATTTTAATCGTACCCTGCAAGAAGCAATGCTGAGCCAAGAGTACTTGGAAGATGTTATCAGGAAGGCTGGTACGTGGTGTGGTTTTGGAAGGCTCAATCCGCCCTCTTCACTGTGTTATTAGGAGCTATTTATCAAACCAGCATGGCAAACGTCCGTCCACCAGTCTCCTTGGAGGATCCATAGGGCAGAGAGAGTAAATTAGGGGGTAAAGCAAATCTGACTCTCACCCAGATGTTTACATTATGAAATCTGCTATAGCAGCTACCAAAATTGGCATTCAGAAGGCAACTAATGTCCAAAGATTAACATTTAAAAAAATAAAAAACAGAAAAACCCAATAAAATTGGAAAAAAAAATAAAATAAAAAAAAAACAAAAACTCTCTTTTCACTATAACGTGGGAAACCAGAGTCTGTCTGGCCCAACTCTCAGGCTATTTGTGCTGTTTTTAAATATTTTAAACGCTCCAGTGTGAAGGCAATTTCTAAAGGCATTCATGCAATATGAAACACACTAAATGTTTGCGCGCTGTGTCACAAGCTGCGTGTCCATTTCGCCTCATTTAGAGGAGGAGTTCCTGGGAAGGGGGAGGGCAGGAGCAAAATAACCTGCATAGATTTCACTTTCAAAATACGTGCGAGAGCAAATGTCCTTGGCTGCTCCGTACCCATGGCCAACTTCAACTTTCTCGGGGAAAAAGAATGGGAAAATCTGCAGGCAAAAAGGTAGATCTTGTCTCTCACTGCAGACAGTTTGGAAAATGACTCCTCTTCAGTCTCAAATGGAAGTAACTGCTGCTAAGATTCGGAGGTTCCCCCCAAAAGCAGAATGTTCAGCGTGTACCCTTCAGCGTTTAGCCGCGCTGTGCCTGCAGCTTCAATTCGGTGCTTTACATGGTTGCCTCCGTGCTAATACAGAGTTTTCTCGCTGGACCCTAAAAATATCACTTAGCCTGTGTAAATCGACTCCTTGTGTTAACTGAAGCTTCTTAAGTGGGCAACTTCCAGAGGCAACGTAGAACTCCACTCAGTCGAGGCCTGGCTGTGGGCAGCGCCATGGAATTGCAAGAAGGCCGAGCGTGAGTTTCTTCCGTGGTCTCTGCTCCTCCATGAGGCTCATGCCAGGGCCATAAGGTGGCTTAAGAGAGAAAAGAAGGTACCCAGAAATTATATCATTGAATACTGCATGGTAATAGGAAGCCAAATTAGATGGAGCATAGCCAAAAAAAAAGACTTAACACTTAAAGGGGAATTTTGCAATTCCCCTCATAGAGGAATTGTGAATTTTATGATGATGAGTGGAGGGTGACACTGGCAGTATGAAAGATATTTTTGCATTTGTTTATTATGCAATTTAAATGTATCTTGTTTTGTTTGTTGATGAGGTGAATTTTAAAAGCTGGACATGCACCGAAATCGGGAGCTGGGCGTGCATCTAGCACTAGCGCATGTCCACCCTATTTTATAAAGTGGACAGACGCGCGCATAAGTGCCGATGCGCACACATCTCGCATTGGAAGAAAAAGGGGTGTGGTGTGGGTATAGTGTGGGCGGGGCGTGGGGGTACCAGGGCGGGGCCAAGAGATGTGCACACAAATACCTACGTGCCAGGTTCAGTGCCATGTAACTTTACTTCTACTATGGAGGAGGTTTAAGTTAAGAAAAAAGAAAATACATCCACCTGTGAGGGGTTTGAGGGGTCTGGGATAAGTGGGGGGAATGCACTGCAGGCTCTATAACCAGGGGATTTGGGAGGACCTAGGAGAACAATGGGTGAACTGGAGGATGAGCTCATGAAACTGGTCCTCAGCTGAATGCTTGTCTTGATATAAAATACAGGCAGTTATGCATTCATAAGTTGACTTATGCTGCTGGTTGCACACAAGCTTAAAATTAGGAGCGCAGAAACGCGTGCCTAGGCTATTTTATAACATGGTTAATATAAAATGGCTGCGTCTCTGAGTACATGCCGACACACAAGTGTATATGTGCACCTGCGTGCCCGTTTGAAAGTTACCATCCCTATGTGTTTTACTAGGGATGTGAATGGTGTGCCCGATCGTCTTAACGATCGAAATCGTCTGGCAGGAGAAGAAAATCGTGTTTGGCATGATTTTTTAGTTAAAAAAAATCGGTTTTTCCGATTAGTGCGCACTAACGGGAGTTAGTGCGCGCTAACAGGAAGTTAGCGCGCACTAAACATTGTTAGTGCGGATAGGGCACTGTGTGCAGGAAGATCACAACACTCCCAGTATCAGGGTTAGGGCACTGTGTGCAGGAAGATAACAACACCCCTGGTATCAGGGTTAGGGCACTGCGTGCAGGAAGATCACAACACTCCCGGTATCAGGGTTAGGGAACTGTGTGCAGGAAGATCACAACACCCCTGGTATCAGGGTTAGGGCACTGTGTGCAGGAAGATCACAACACCCCCGGTATCAGGGATAGGGCACTGCATGCAGGAAGATCACAACACTCCCGGTATCAGGGATAGGCACAAGTTCTAGTCACATTGACTGATCACATTACTTTTTTTGTCAAGCTACCAACCGTTTCCATTTCCCATCCCCCCAATCATCACCTCAGTGGGAACCTTGGTAACATCAATAAATAAGAGGGCAGCCAGCCAATAGGAATACATATTCATTCCTAACTGACCTGAAAAGTGTCAATTTGTATCATTTTCTGTTAGTGCGCACTAACTCACGGTTAGTGCGCACTAACTCCTGTTAGTGCGCACTAACCCGATTAACAATTTTTTAACGATAAATCGTTAGAATTCCTATTGTATCATGTTCTTTAACGATTTAAGACGATTTTAAAATTATCGGACGATAATTTTAATCGAAAAACGACTCACATCCCTATGTTTTACTACTGTCACATGTAAACTGATTTAGGTCCCCTTTGGGGGAGGAAGGCAATATATATACCTAGAAATAGAAATAAGAAAATGAACAGAAGATGTATCAAATCCCAGATGTAGTAAAGAAGTTCATTCTTATTTTATTAGGTATTAAAAGAATGTTAGGCTCTGTGTGTATGTGTGTATGTATGTGTGTGTGTGCATAACTGTATGTGCATGTGTGTGTGAATCTGTGTGTGTGTGTGTATGTATGTTTTTATGTGTATGTCTGTATGTCTATGTGTGTCTACATATGTATGTGTGTGTATTTATGGGTATGTATGTGTATCTGTGTGTGTATGTATATGTGCAGGTGTGTGTGAATCTATATGAGTGCATATGTATATGTGTGCATATGTACGTCTGAATGTGTGTGTTTCTGAGTGTGAGTGTATGTTTGTGTGTATGTGTATGAATGTGTGCAAATGTTTGTGTATGTGTGTGTATATGTGTGTATGTGGTGGAAAAATGTGCATGTATATCTGTATGTGTGTATATGTGTGCATGTGTGTTTATGTAATTGTGTGTGTATATGTGTGTGTATGTGTGTATATGTATATGTGTATTTGTGTTTGTGTATGTGTGTGTATCTGTATGTATGTGTGTAGGCATGTATGTGTGCATGTATGTGTGTATGTAAGTGCATATATGTGTTTGTATGTATCTGTGTGTGTATATGTATGTGTATGTGTGTATATGCATGTGAGTGTGTATATATCGGTGGCTGTATGCATGTATGTGTGTATGTATAAATGTGTTTGTCTGTAAGTATGTATGTGCTTGTGTGTATATATGTGTGTATGTGTATGTATATGTGTGTATATTCATGTGTGTGAATCTGTATATGTATATGATATGTTTAAGTGTGTGAATCTGTGTGTATATATGTATATGTGTGTTTTGTGTGTATGTATATGTGTATTTATGTGTGTATCTGTGCATTTGTCTGTGAATATATGTGTTTGTATGAGTGTATCTGTATGTATGTGTTTTTCTGTGCGTGTGTGTGTGTTTTTCTGTGTGTGTATGTGTATATATATATATATATATATATATATGTGTGTGTGTGTATGCTTATGTGTATAGGTATATGTATGTGTGTTTATATGTTTATATGTGTATGTATGTGCATGTGTGTGTGCATATGTATGTTTTGTGTGTATGCATGTTTATATGTGTGTGTTTGTATGTGTGTGCATGTGTGTGTGTGTTTGTGAATATTTATATATGCTTGTGTGTGTATGTGTATATCTGTGTGTATGTATAAGTGTGTGTATCCATGTGTGTGGTATAAGTGTGTGAATCTGTGTGTATATGTATATGTGTGTTTTGTGTGTGTATGTATATGTGTATTTATGTGTGTATATATATGTGAATGTGTATGTTTGTGCATATGTGTGTGTGCATATGTGTGTATAGGTATATGTATGTGTGTTTATATGTGTATGTGTGTAAGTGTATGTTTATGTGTGTATGTGTATGTATGTACATGTATGTGTGTTTGTATGTTTTTGTGTGTGTATGTATGCTTATATATGTGTGTATGTGTGTATGTTTGAGTATGTGTGTGTGAGAATGTGTGTGTGTGTATATATATATATATATATGTGTGTGTGTGAATCTGTATGTATGTGTGTGTATATATGTATATTGTGTGTGTGAATCTGTATGTATGTGTGTGTATATATGTATATTTTGTGTGTGTATGTATGTTTGTATGTGTGTGTTTGTGTGTATATATATGTGTATATGTGTGTACAGATGTGAATCTGTGTCTATGTATGTGTGTATATATGTATGTGTGTATATGTATTTGTGTATGTGTGTATATGCATGTGAGTATGTATATATGTATGTTTGTGCATTTTTGTGTGTATGTGTGTATGCATGCAAGTATGTATTTGCATGCTTGTGTGTATGTATGTGTGCACATGTGTGTATGTATGTATGTATGTGTATGTATGTATGTTTATGTGTATATATGTGTTTTATATGTGTATGTGTGTATGTTTGTGCATGAATGTGTGTATATGTATGTGTGTCTGTGTGTGTGAGTATGTGTACATGTATATGTGTGAATGTATGTCTGTATGTATGTGCATGTGTGTATATACGTGTGTATGTATAAGTGTGTATATGTATGTGTATATGCTTGTGTATGTATATGTGTGTATGTATATGTATATGTGTGTATATATGTGTATGCATGTGTGTTTGTGAATATATATGTGCATGTGTGTATATGTGTGTATGTGTATATCTGTGTAGGTATATGTGTGTATCTGTGTGTGTGAATCTGTGTGTGTATATATATATATATATATATATACATATATATATGGTTGTATGTTTGTGTGTGAATCTGTGTGTTTTGTGTTTGTTTATTTGTGCAATTATGTGTGTGTATGTCTGTGTGTGTATATGTGTATGTATTTTTCTGTGTGTATATATATATATATATATATATATATATGTGTGTGTCTGTTTATGTGTATGTATATGTATGTGTGTTTATAAGTGCATGTGTGTATGTGTATGCATGTATGTGTGTATATGTATGTGTGTATGTATATGTTTTTGTGTCTGTATATTTATGTATGTGTATGTGTACGTATGTGTGATTGTGTGTGAATGTATATATATATATGTGAGCATATGTGTATCTGTGTGTATGTATGTGTGTATAGGTATGTGTGTATGACTTTGTGTGTTTATGTATATATATATATGTGTGTGTGTGTGTGAATGTATATATATTTTTTATTTATTTATTTATTTTTAGCTTTTCTATACCGATGTTCCTATAAAATATACAAATCACAACGGTTTACAATGTAACTAAAACGTTCACACAGGGCGATACATAGAACAGAGGTAGTAAATTAACAGTAAAATGGGACCTAACATATATGTCACCTTATTAACAGTAAAACGGGACCTAACATATATGTGAGCATATGTGTATCTGTGTGTATGTATGTGTGTGTATATGTGTGTATATATGACTATGTGTGTTATGTGTATATATGTATGTGTGTGTGAATGTGTGTATATGTGTGTACATGTATATGTGTGAATATGTGTGTATGTATGTGTGTATATGTATATGTGTTTATCTGTGTGTGTATATTTATTTTTATTTATTTATTTATTTAGTGTTTTTCTATACCGGCATTCGAGATAGGTATCTCATCATGCTGGTTTACATTTAACAAGGGGGTAAAAAATGAAAAAAAAACAATACAATAAAATAAAACTTTAACAGGTGCGGATCGAGGATGTTGCAGTTACAATAAAACAGGGATGTACACAACTGGGAGCAGAAAAAAAGGCGATAGGAATTTAACCGAAAGAGCAATTATTTACAATGTTATGTGTGTGTGATGTGTGAATGTTTGCGTGTGTGTATGTATATGTGTGAATATGCATGTGTGTTTATCTGTGTGAGTATATGTATGTGTGTATGTGCATGTTTGCATGTATGTTTGTGAACGTGTGTGTGAATCTGTGTGTGTGTGTATGTATATCTGTGTGTATATGTATGTGTGTTTAGCTGTGTGTGTTTGTGTTTGTGAATATTTGCGTGTGTGTGTGTCTGTATGTATATGTGTTTTGTGCTGTCTCTCATGAGCCTTCTACCAACTACTCTCATATGCTCACACTAGGGAAACTAGATGTGAATTTAAAGCTTTTTTCTTGTCTTTTTTCTAGAAATCAGCTCGTATAATTACATAATTGCATAACTGCATGCTTGCATAGTCACTCAGCTTGAAAGAAGACCAGAGGTCTGTGAAGTGCAACCTTTATCTAACCGCCTCACAGCCTTCATCTTTAGGGTAAATCCAGGAAAAGAAAAAGGAAAAACAAACCCCAGCAAATTTAGTGCATGAAATGGTTGGGTATAATAAATCCTGAAGTCAGGACCTGGCAGAAGCAAATCATAATAAAGAGGTCTTTGTAAACTCAGGACCCTCAAACCAGTGCAGCTCTGAACCAAAGAGAAAAAAATGGTCCAGGAAGTGAAAGCAGCACAGAACAGGGATGTACATTCTCTGGATCCTATAGAAATGAAAGTCTCCTTGTTCAGCCTTGCCAGCACCATTGAAAAATATACACCACAGGCCTTATTTAACCTTTCCCTCAAGGACGCTGGATATATATTCCACTTGAGTTTTAAATGCAATTATTGAACGTGCTTGAAAGTAAACTCATGAGGAATACGCCTCGCACTCCAGGGAAAGTGAACTGTGGATTATTCCATGCTCAGTACACTTTTCTTTTACATTTTAGATCACATCCTGTTCATCTATATATTCTTCAGCGTGCCAAACAGGCATTAAATTCTCCCTGCGGCCCACGAGGACCGAGCCCCAGGATGCTGTGAATTGGGTTCTGCAGAAATGAATTCAGGACTGCATTAGCTGAGCTGCTGATAAACATAGTAACGGAGTGGATGACAGGAGATAAGGACCGATTGGCTCATCCGGTCTGCCCTGTTATTTCCCTCTACGCTGCTCTAGCTAATTTATTTATTTATTATTAATATTTGATAAACTGGTTTCCTGCCATAAGACTTAAAAAGTGGCAAACAAAACTAAAAGCATTGCATTCATGAAAGCATTTAAACCCAATCTAGGTCGAGTAAGAGCCATTATACATTCCCTACCCTTTCATCTCCCACCCCCATCAATCTACTTGATAATCCCATCATCCCTAAAAATAAGATGTACACATTCTTACTGATCAGTCTACATTTTGACTCCACTCAACTGACATATCTCCTGGCTCAATGATATTAAGCTAAGGATATGTCCTGACTGGCTGCAGGATTTCTCACCCTTTCCAGGTCAGCCTTCTTCCTTCTTTGGTTCATTTTTTTGGTAAATGACCAGCCAAGTTCCCTTGATTAATACAGCATTTGGGGCACCACCTTCTCCAAGTCCTTTATCCCAATTTTTCAACCCTGTTCCTCCTCTCGCTCTCTCCATCCAAGCCAAGAATGCTCAGATTCTGTCTCTACACTGGCTTCCAACGCTTCTGCCAGTAAATAGGTTCTTCCAGGCGTCCACCATCCTCTCTGCAAAGAAGCATTTCCTAGTATTTCCTCCAACCATTCCTCCTTCCAATTCATGACCCCTTGTTTATTAATTTCTTTGTGTATGAAAAATTGCACATTCCCATTCTTTGATGAAGCCTGCAAAAGTCTCCCTCCCAAGAGCTTCACGATAACCTTCCTTCCTAAGGTACAGTTTCCCCCTTTTCCATTTAGCTTCTCTCCAGGGCAAAATTAATGATTATGGGCTGAAATCCTGTTCAGTCCCTGCACTTCCCAGCCTGACAGCCTCATGTGTGTGTTGCATGTGTCGGCTGTGGCAGGCCCGCGGCCAGGCCCTCTTACCCTCTGCTGCCTAATCCAGCGTCTGGCTCCACTTCCCTCCCGGCTGCAGGCTGCTGACTATGTCCCCAGGCTGTCCCCGGTGCTCTTGGCTCTGCTACTGACTCCTGTGCTCCGCGGCGGACCTCTCCACATGGCCCGCGGAGAGACGCCACCATCTAGCGCTGCACCCCTCCCTAGGCGCACACGCATCTCTGCTTCCTTTAAAGGGCCTGTGGTGGGAACTCGGCCACGGCCCCGGATGATGACGTCGCTGAAGCTTCGGTAAATAAGGCCGGGCTCACTAGTCATGTACTTCATTGCCTCCTGATGTTTCCTTCGTGTTCCTGGTTCCTGATCCCTGCGAGTTCCTGTTCCTGGTTTGTCGTCTTCATTCCTGAGTTCCTGTTACCTGGTTTTCCTTTCAGACTGATCTCCTGGACCCGACCACTGCCTTGCCTGACTACGCTTTTGATCTTCTCCTGGACCTGACCACCGCCTTGCCTGACTATGCCATTGATCTTCTCCCGGACCCGACCACTGCCTTGCTTGACTATGCCATTGATCTCATCCTGGACTTAGTCTCTCAGGCTTTGGCCTGCTCTTGCTCGGGCCCCCCCTGTCGGACTTTGGTTCCTATTGGCGCCCGGGTCTCCAGGACTCCGCCTCGTCCAGTACAGACTCTTCAGTCCTATAGTTGCTGCCTCTGGGCTGACCTCTTCATCTCCTCTTCAACGACATATGGAGGCCCACCTAACTCCAGCCGGTCCCGGTACCCAAAGGCTCAACCCATGGGGAACGAGGGCTGTTATTGATGAAGCTCCAGCCAGCCTCCGTCAGTCTGCCCACTCCGCCTGCCGATCCCTCCTACGGGTAGCGTCCACCCCACCTCGGCCCAAGGGTCCACCTCCTGTGTAACAGGTTGCAAAGGTCATGGACTCGGCGGAGCCGCGTGCCCTCCAGGCTATTCCTGGCCTGGCTTCAAAGGTACAAGAACAGCAACAATTTCTTGAGGTACTGGCCTCGTCAATTGAGCGTCTGCATGCCCGGCTTGATGCCCAATCTGATAACCCAGTACCAGCACTGGGGTCCTCCAACAAACAGCCTTCTCCCTCTACCTCCAGGGCCTTGCTGGCCTTACCAGCTCCACCTCATTTCAATGGTGACTCCAAGCTCTGCAGAGGGTTTATTAACCAATGCTATATGCAGTTTGCTCTGCAGCCCTCCATATTCCAAGATGAACTTACAAAGGTCACCTTCATCCTGTCTCGTCTGGAGGGGAAGGCATTGGCTTAGGCCTCGCCCTTATGGGTGCGCTCAGATTCACTCCTGCAAGAACTATCTCGCTTTTTTGCCGTATTCCGACGGACCTTCGACAACCCCAGGCGGCATGCTGTGGCAAGTGCTAATCTGCTTCATCTGCGACAGAGCCAAAGGAGCCTGACTATACCATTGAATTTAGGACCTTAGCTACCGAGCTCTCTTGGCAAGAAGGTTGCCTATGAGCTATCTACCTGGATGGACTATCTCCTCAACTGAAGGATGAATTGACAGCTCGGTAGCTCCCTCCCTCTCTCACTTGAGGATCTCATTGATCTGACTGGCCAAATTTATCATCATCTCCAAGAGCACCATCGGGAGAATTGGATGCCCAGAAGGTCCACTCGGGTACGCTCCCACTCCACCGACCACCAGCCCTGCCACTGGTAGGGTTCCTCTAAGGCCAAAGCAGAAGAACCCATGCAGTTGGGCTGTGGGCGGCTGTCCCCGGAAGAGCGCCTCCGATGGAGACAATCAGGCCTGTGTTTGTATTGTGGAGCACTGGAGACCTGCCCAGTCCGTCCGGGAAACTTCCAGGCCTAAGTTCAGTAGGGGTCCTGAACTTGGGCACTACCTCACCGGCCCTTCAGTTGTCCTTACCAGTTACACTGACCTGAGACTCCCAGTCCTTCCCAGTTCTTACTCTGGTTGATTCCGGAGCAGGAGGAAATTTTATTCTCAAGGATTTAGTTCAGTTATTGGGTATTGATACCCGTCCCCTGGAAACTTCCTTGTGTATCACATCGATTTATGGTGAGCCATTACCTGGCCGGATCTCCTTGACTACAGAGCCAGTTCGCCTTCTCTCTGGCGCCCTCCATGTTGAAGAAATCAAACTCCTTGTTCTGGAAAAATTGATTCATCCGGTAGTCCTGGCACTACCTTGGCTCCAATGTCATTCCCCCCAGTTTGACTGGGGGTCGCTCCAGTTGGTTGAGTGGAGTCCAACCTGTCATCAGACCTGCTTGAAAAAGGTGGTACTGTCTCCTACCATTCCCTTGGCAACCACCTTCTCTGGCATTCCAGCTCCTTATGTAGACTTCGAAGATGTCTTCTCAAAGCAGAAGGCAGACATCCTTCCACCTCTTCGGAGGTTTGATTGTCCCATTGAGCTCTTGCCTGGAACTACGCCTCCTCGAGGGTGGACTTACCCTCTGTCACTACCAGAGACTAAAGCTATGATGTATATCCGGGAGAACCTAGCTAAAGGGTTCATTCGACCTTCAACTTCTCCCGCCGGAGCAGGATTTTTCTTCGTTACGAAGAAAGACGGATCTCTAAGGCCGTGTATCGATTATCGCGGCTTGAATGCCATCACTCGCAAAGCCAAGTACCCGTTGCCTTTGATCTCAGAGTGTTCGACCGTTTACAAGGAGCCTCCATCTTTACCAAATTAGATCTACACGGAGCCTACAACTTGGTGCGCATCCATCCCGAAGATATCTGGGAAACCACCTTTAACACCAGATTACGAATACCTGGAGATGCCCTTCGGCCTTTGTAATGCTCCAGCATTATTTCAACGGATGATTAATGAGATCTTCAGAGTCCTCATGTACATCAAGATTGTGCCTTACCTTGATGATATCCTTGTCTTTTCCAAGGATCTCGCTATGCATCGTGCAGCCCAGAAGATAATTCGTGGGAACCAGCTCACAATATCCTGGATAAAAACCTCCTGCTCCAGTTTCATCGTGCCCATCCGGGCAAACCAAGACCTCCAAAGGGGGGCGTAAGGGGGGGATACTGTTGCATGTGCCAGCTGCGGCAGGCCCTCTTACCCTCTGCTGCCTAATCCAGTGTCTGGCTCCACTTCCCTCATGGCTGCAGGCCGCCGGCTCCATCCACGGGCCGTCCCCGGTGCTCCTGGTTCTGCTACTGCCTCCTGTGCTCCGCAGTGGGCCTCTCCACGTGGCCCGCGCATGCGCATCTCTGCTTCCTTTAAATGGCCCGTGACGGGAACTCGGCCACTGCCCCAGATGATGACGTCGCCGAAGCTCCGGTATATAAGACCGGGCTCGGCTCCTGTTAGTCACCTTTGCAACAGGTCTCCACGCTGGTCGTGCATTGCCTCCTGGTGTTTCCTTCGTGTTCCTGGTTCCTGATCCCTGCGAGTTCCTGTTCCTGGTTTGTCGTCTTTGTTCCTGAGTTCCTGAGTTCCTGTTACTTGGTTTTCCTTTTGGACTGATCTCCTGGACCCAACCACTGCCTTGCCTGACTACACCTTTGATCTTCTCCTGGACCTGACCACCGCCTTGCCTGACTACGCCTTTGATCTTCTCCTGGACCCGACCATCGCCTTGCCTGATTAAGCTTTTGATCTTCTCCTGGACCCGACCACTGCCTTGCTTGACTACGCCATTGATCTTCTCCTGGACCCGACCACTGCCATTGATCTCATCCTGGACTGGGCCTCTCAGGCTTCAGCCTGTTCTTGCTCGGGCACCCCCTGTCAGATTTTGGTTCCTATTGGCACCCGGTTCTCTGGGACTCCGCCTCGTCCAGTACAGACTCTTCAGTCCTATAGTTGCTGCCTCTGGGCTGACCTCTTCATCTCCTCTTCAACGACATACGGAGGCCCACCTAACTCCAGCCGGCCCCAGTACCCAAAGGCTCAACCCGCGGGGAACAAGGGCTGGTATTGGCGAAGATCCAGCCAGCCTCTGTCAGTCAGCCCACTCCGCCTGCTGATGGTGGGGACCCGTAGGATCCCTCCTATGAGTAGCATTAACCCCACCTCGGCCCAAGGGTCCACCTCCTGCGTAACAGTGTGAAACCCAGTATCTGAGAAGTAGAACTGTCCAAAGACTGTGAGGTAAATATTCAACCGCTGGCTGGCAGGAAAGTTAGCTAATAAATATACCTGGTTATCTTAAAATTAGATGGATAACTTTATCCGGTTGACTTTAAGACTGGTCTTCGGCTATTTTAAGGTTATGTAGCTACCTTAGCCATATAACACTGAAGTTCTTTGGCTGTGTCAGGGGCAGTCAGACCGATGGGACTTTTAAATCCCAGAGTTTGTTTGGCTTAAGTGCCAAATGTGGCCGGATGAATGCACTGAACATGCACAACCTGTGTATTCACTAGGCTTTTTCTGAGTCTGTGTCAGTGACAATTGTCTCAGAAAACAAAGGGTTCAGCCTACAAACAAATCAAGAACATAAGAAATTGCCATGCTGGGTCAAACCAAGGGTCCATCAAGCCCAACATCCTGTTTCCAACAGAGGCCAGACCAGGCCACAAGAACCTGGCAAGTACCCAAACACTAAGAAGATCCCATGCTACTGATGCAATTAATAGCAGTGGCTATTCCCTAAGTAAACTTGATTAATAGCCGTTAATGGACTTCTCCTCCAAGAACTTATCCAACCCTTTTTTTAACCCAGCTACACTAACTACACTAACCACATCCTCTAGCAACAAATTCCAGCAGACTCCCATTATCAGGAGTTTTACCGAAGGCTTCATGAAATTAGACCCCGCACACTGAGTTAAAACAGCAGTCTGCTTAGCTTACTAGTAAGAGATCAGGATTCGTTTTTGTGAATTTTTTTCTAATTTTTATTAAGGCAGGCACAAAGAGATATGGTGTTAATGACACAATTAAAATGATAAACGTGCATAAGGAACAGGCTTTTTAACAAGTAATTTTACAATATTCGAGAACTCAGTAACACACAAATAGAACTGAGGTCCAACATAGTAGACTAACAAACCATATCAGAATGCGACATAAGCCATCACTCCAATTACAGAATTGTTAGGGGTACGGATTAACAACTCAAATAACAGCAAACAACTCTGATATTGAGAGGCAAAGAGGATGAAGTCAACTCCTTACCTGCATACTTTAGGAAAGGGTCCCAAATTCGTGGCACATTCTGATATTTATCTCGGGCCTAAAAAGTGTGGATTTCCATTGAGAAGACCTTCCAAATGGTCTGAATCCAACTATTTTTTTTGCACTTTTAATTCTGTGACTTTGCCCTCTTGCATCTCCGTTTTATAGCCATATCTTACATTGCCACATTATTCATATCTTATTCAATATCGCTCCCTCTTTGCATCTAGAATTCAAGCCAACATGGTGAGGTCAAATTAGCATCGGCCAAACAAAATGCAACTGTTTGGGAATCGCAATTCCCTCCTTCTAAGGGGGTGCCCCTGACTCTTTTAAACACGCAAAGAACTTGGCCTGTCTCTTCCATGTTCTACGTCACCCTTAGCGTGGGAAGCAATAACGTACCGCTGCCAAAACGCGCACATTTTCACTGCAGAAAAGTTAAAGCTGCCTGCCGCTCCGAAACACGTTTATATCCATGTCTTAATTCACCCTTTTACAGTATTCGTAGGGGCCAGTTTTCAAAATGGTGCAGGGAGGTGCAAAGCCCAAAAGTCCTTTTCCCTGCAGATTGTATACCAGTTCCCAAAGAGAAAGGGCTCACAGAGCCTGGCCCCTGCTTTCTCTATGGGCGGGCACTGTTTCTGGCCAAAATCGCACATGGCTTTGAAACTGCAAAAGGCCCTGCATTGTTGCCTCCCCCAGTTTAACCTTGCTCTGGGAGACAGACCTCCATTACTTCCATCCACATCGTGGGTGGACAATCTTCAAATAACCCTTTTACCCAGGTAATTGGATCTGGAATATTGCCCAGCCCATGACAAAGTGTGACCCCAGTTAGAAGAACGGTTAGACTGTGCGTCTCCCTGTCATGTCTGTGAACCGTAGAAGATATATCCCCAGGCTAAAGAGTATAGGAAGTGTTCTGTATTGGAATAAAATAGGTTTGTCCTTCAAACTCTAAAAATTAGAAATGAATAGGAGGAATATTGCTGCTGACTTGCATCACAGGACAAAGAATAGGATAAGCCTGAAGGTAATTCCTTCTCCTCGCTCAGGGGACTTGCAAACCACCGGGCTTACACGATCCACTGGGAAGAGCCCAGGGCGCTCTCCATTCTTGTGATTTCTTGCTAGTCCCCCCCCCCCCCCCGGAGCTGGTTTTTTGTTTTTTTCCTAACAGAAAATTTGTGTTCTTTCCCCCAATACCCAACACATTATAGAAACTGTCAGTCTCATGTTCTGTCCCAGGCTCCCCTTGGTCGCCAAAAAAAAAAAAAAAAGCCCTGCTCCCCCCGGCAATCCTAATTGTCTAAGCTGACTCGCTCCCGCAAATCTATTTTACCCCATCCACAGGGGTCCAAAATTTCTAAATTGTGCAGGAATTATCCCCAGGTGCTCCTGCCCCACCTACTGGTACATAAAATTGGTGCCAGATGGCCCAGTAAATGGCACTAGCTTGTTGTACAAAACAAACCATGCACTGCTGTGGTGCCACCCAGAAAACCCTGCAAAAAACGACACTTGGAACCCCTACAGCATTAGGCCTGTTGTAATGCGTGTTAGGTGTGGGTTTGGCCCTTGGACATCCCTGAGTAAACCGAATGACAGCAAAATAATAAACTTTCTATACCAAAACAGCACTAACTGCAAGCACTCAAACAGGAACAATCCTATTTATGAATATGCAAATATTATACCAGGCCCTAAAATACCTCCTATTAGGAAAGCAGAGCAAACCAGTCTGCTCTAAATTCCTACATAGAAACTACATGCTAGAAGAATACCTCACCTCGCTTACACATCCACTCATCCCTGGCAGACTCCCATTTACATACAACACACATAAGCAACCTTTACGCATGTAGGGTCCACAGATCTCTTATTCCTCTTCTGTTACTTCTACACCACCCGGTGCCTTGCTCCTTAGAGGAGGACGGGATTCCTTGCAGTGGCGTAGAAGTCCTTCCTTGAGCTCCTCCTCATGTGCCAGCCAACCTCATGGTACTCAACACTCATGGAGTTAGCACTTCCTGTATGCTCATCTCGTGATGCATGAGATGAGCATACAGGAAGGAAGTGGTAGCATCGCGGGTGGTAAGTCCTGTGGGGCCAGCCAGCACATAGAAGGAGCTGCAAAATGAGCTCCCTCTTCTTTAACCAGAGTCTGGGCCTCCCTCATCTGGTGGGATGAGGTCCACCAGTGACCGCATGGGCCTCTCGCTGCTCTCTTTGGTGGGCCCCGTCTGCCACCCTCTTGGGTGTGCCGCCCCGTGCAATTGCATGGTTTGCACACCTGGTAGCGCTGGACCAGCTTTGAGATGTGGATATGGCATTGTCTGCTTTATAATTTATGCCTGAAAAAAAGCACTGAGAGATTGTGAGTGGCTGAAACATTGGTACCATTTTCTGGCTTTGATTTCTGTCCCGGCGGAATTTAGTAGACATGAGATGATAAATAGCCTACAGGAGCTTTCCTGGTAAACTATAGTAAAATATGTAGGATTTAAGTGCAAAATGATAAATCTAGGACCAAGAATTTTGTAAGCCCCTCAGGGATTCTCTACTTCAGAGACTGCTTCTTTCCATGCCTGATCAATGCACCTTCCAACACCATCACTCTGATGTGCCAGGGGGTTTTCTGCGTGCATGTCTAGCCATGTTGCATGATAAGGGCTGAGATGCATCACTGCGTAAACATATAGGGATGTACCATTCTGGGTGTTGAAAGCATGAAGCAGCAGGTGACTTAATACGTCATTTGGCTTTGAGCAAAAACATGGATGTGTTTTGCATTGCTGGTGGGGCATGAAAACATGCATGATTTATTTTCCAGCAGCAGGCATTCTATGCAAACAAAAGAAAAATAATTTGTACCTTTTGATTCCCATCAAAACAAGCTCAGCTCTCTATGTTTTTAATCCATATTTTACAACTTCTGTAGATGCCTAAATAAGCTTAGCATTGATGCTACTGCCACTTTATTATAACTTTTCCAATGCGGTGACAGGGCTTGTATGGAATCTTCTTTAGGTGTTTTATTGAGCAAACAGTCGGAATGTGCAGTCATTTAAAACAGCAACAATATTTCGTATGTAATTTCGTGTCATTTCTAAACAAAACAACAGAAAATCACAAACAAAATGTCAGGGCTTTTTAACCCTATGTTTTGTTTTAGTGTACGTAATTTGCACCAAAATGAAACAAAAGAATTCCTGTCTCCTTCCCCCTGCCAATTAACCCTGTTCACACCCCCCCCAACTTTTACAAAATTTCCCCCTCACGGAAGTGTCCCCCCCACCTCCTCAGCGATCCTTAGGTGCAGAAAAAGGTACAGGGGTACAAAGTTACCAGTTCTCTCGCAGCTGACCAAGCATTCAAAGGGAAACTCCCCACAGGGTTTCCTTTAGCAAGTTAGCCCTGCAGACAATGCACGCATAATCCTGCAGGTCACACAGCTTCTTTCATTCCCACCCAAAGTCGGTGCCAAGTGCTGAAAGTCAGGGCTAAGCACCTATATTTTTTCTGGGGGGCTGAAGGTAGGCACCGAAATCCTTTGAAAATTGACCCCCAAACTGATTCACAATAGCTTTCTCTTTGCAACCTGATATATGGATAGTGCACGTCCCCTAATACACGGGCCGAGACAGTAAAGCGCGGCCACGGTTACCCCGTTTCTAACCCGCTGTTTACTCACAATTTGGCCGCGTAAGTCCAACCCGCGATTCACTATCCCCTTTTAACCCATCCTTACCGCCTCTTTAAATCAACGGGTAACCCTTTCCGCCCGCGGCATGCACATGAGATGTAAACCATCGGATTAGCTATTCCCTCCCATTCAGTAAGGCGCGCCCCGACTATCGACTTTTTAACCTGCAGTTTAGCCGCGTCTTTAACCTGCTAAATTACCGCCTACCCCTACCCCTGCGTTAGAGGCAGGGGTAGGGGTAGGCGGCAAACTTTCCCCCAGCCCCCGCTCACCTGCCCTGGCCGCCGGTCTCCGGGGCAGCCCCGGTCCTCTCTCCCCTCCTCGCGAAGCAAGGCGCAGGGCGAAAAGCGACTCGACATGCTATTTGTAGTTGTTTCTGGGGGGGGCCGGGGGAAGGGGCTGTTCAACTTTAATAACCCTGGTTCAGAAGATCCCACACATTTCTCAGTTTGCACATATGATTTTCAGCAGCCCATGTCAGCGGAAAAATAGGATTTGTGGCCAAAAATGTAAACTGAAAGGACGCAAATTTACTGTGTATTAGAAAACTGCTGGATAACAGAAGTCTTTCCAGCCCTACTACTGTGAAACCCTTAAGTAATAAAATGAGAGAAAGCACGCAACGTTTCACAATAGGTTTGCAGAATTTGGTGGGCCCTTTGAAGGGCCCAGAAGCGGAACAGAAAAATCCAAATAAATCAATAAATCAATGAATTAAAAGACAGACAGGTGAGGCCGTAATTAGCAAGTTGGCCAGAGAGGAGAAAGGAGGTTCTTCTGCGGGTTGATAAAGGGACGAGACAAGTTTTTTGGAAGGTAGATCATTACATAGGATAGTTACAGGAGTCACCCTAAGAGCTGAGGGCGTTGTGATTTTGCCAGAATCCGCCTCATTGATGCTGACACCCAAAAAAAAAAAAAAAGAAAAATATATCCAAGAAATAAGCAAACCTTTCTCTCCTTGCTAACTGAAAATCGCTTAGACATGTTGATTTTGTGTGGAGCGAGGTAACTGCTTTCTATTTACAGTAAGCGAATACTTTAATTTTATTTGACGGTGGTTCTGCCTGACATTATGAGAGGGCATATAAACACTTTTTGGCTGCCAGTAGATCTGAGATTGCCCAGGCTCTATCTTGCCAGAACACATCAGCTCTGAGCCCAGGCAGCCTGGCTTGTTCCTCTGTTCATTATGGGGTGGATCTCGTAAAATTGCTCGGCTACTTCTGCGTGGAAGGCAGTGAAAGCGTGGAGGTGCGTGGCATTCGCTTCAGGAATTTCGTAGTCTGGTGACATTATCATTATTATTATAATTTATTTTTTTTTTTTCACATTTTCCCAGCAGCAGTTTTTGGGCCCTGGCCAACAGGTGCTTAATTTTCAGGGGGCGTTGAACAAAAACTACACATGAGTCAAAACACACGGGGTTTGGGGGGTGTATTTTTAATATTTCCCCCCCCCCCCCCCCCACACACACACAAATTATGATTTTGAGTGGCATGAGGTCTGGAGGAAGTTGCTTCTCAGAAAACAACCGGCTTATGAAGAAAATAAGAGAAGGAGCCTTGTGTGGTTCTGCATTCTTTATACTAATTTTAACAACTATTTCAACTCCTTGAATATTGCTCCTTTTGAGATAAAAAAAAAAACCAGGTCTCAGATGGAACCCGGTGGCCTGGTAGAGAATATTCCTCCAGCCGCGTCCTGGAACGTCTAACAGTAGCCAGGCTTATTCCAAAATCAGGCAAAAGGGGGTGGTGGCACTTTAGGCTAATTAGCCCTCATTTTGGAGGTGGGTGCCACATTGGGCTTGTGTTTCATCATGCCAGCAAGTGAAATGGTATATAAATAAAAGGGAGGGGGAGGGGAGGATTGCAGTGGAAAAGCCTGCCAGTGTCTGACTCGCTGCTCTGTTATTCATCAAACTGTGTGGTTTGTGTCATTTTAGGGCTGATTCACATTTGCCGGCGGCTGACGCGTTCCCAGCGGAGAGTGCCCACTAAGACGAGATTCATCACGGTTTCTGCTGGGGAAGAGCACAGGAGGAAGGGTGGGGGGGGGGGGGGGGTGTCCCTTTAAAAGAAGTGCATTGTTAACATGATGACACCGCCATTATTAAATGAGGAAACGTAGCTTTTGATTTGTGATGATGTAGACTGAATAGATCAGTAAAAGGAAAGGAGATAACTCCAGGGAATGTGTTTTCTGCTTTAAAACAGGTCTATGAGATGAGACACTGGGGTTCCTATGGTGGAATATTTAATATATATATAGATTTATTTATTTATTTATTTAACACTTTTTTATACCGACCTTCATAGTAATAACCATATCGGATCGGTTTACATAGAACAAGGGAATAACAAGAGCAATAAATAAAGTTATTAACAATAGAAGTGAATAAGGCAAAGTTACATTTAACAAGGAGTAGAAACTTGGAAGCTTAAATAGCTGGAAAAAAGATAAAAGGAGGAAGAATTGTAACATAATAATAAAGGATATGGGTTAAAGCTTAAGGTGCTTTAACCTGGAGGTGCCAGAGTCCATCTTTTTGAGAGGATAGCAAACCATTTGTCCAGGTGGGGATAGATTTGTCCAGGTGAGAATAATGGTGACTAGTGATTGTCTGGAGGATCAGCGAAGGCTTGGTGAAAGAGCCACGTTTTGAGTTTTTTTCTGAATGTTAAGAGGCAGGGTTCTAATCTGAGGCTTGAGGGGATGTTATTCCAGATAGAAGGTCCTGCTATTGAAAACGCTCAGACTATTGAAGAGTGATGGCCTTATCCTCAATGCTGTCGGTCTCACCTCTGACCTGGACTTCCAGTATCGCCCCCTGCTCCCCGCAAACCTGCAATCCTTCCACCCTGGGCCACCGTTGTCACTCCCTGTCTGTAATACCTCTCTCTCTCTTCCACTCCCCATCCATACCCTGATCTCATGGCTTCTGCATCGTGTGGCAGCGTATCTGGCAGCAGTGGTGATGGCTCCTGTGGCAGTGGTGGATCTGGCAGTGTCAAGCCAGCTGAGGAGTGAGCTCTTAGACTGCTGTTAAGTTGGTACAAAGCACAAAATAGGCTTTAACAGGCAGCAGCTGAATCACTGTGGCTGAGATCTTCCGCCTAGCCAACCAATTCACTATGGACGTACTGAATTGCTTGATTTGTAATTTAATTTTAACGACATTCACTGTTACAACCTATAGATCTGACTTACTACGAGGCCTGCATACTCAAGAATGTATCCCATTTCTGTGTCTGTGGGGAAAATGCTTAATCCGTAAGGCCCTACTTATAGCATAGAATGGGAGAAGGGCCTTAGTATATTTCGGCAGCTTCCTCCGGTGTGGATAGTACCATTTTGATGTATGTCCTTAGACATGTACGACTGTATATCAAAATGGAGCTGGCCACACTGGTGAAAGACGCTGAAGTGACATAATTTGAGCACTATTCTACAGATGGACAGGGTCATTTTTCAGTGTCAGGACCCAGGCAGAAGCGACTGAAGACCCAGGCCTAGGCCTAGGCACAAGTGCCAGGCCTGGAACGTTTTTGACCCAAAAAAGCTGAGCAGGGCCACCTGAGGCTGTTGCCTCAGGTGGCCCTGCTCAGGATGAGGACTGATTCGGTTTTTCAGTTCATTAACTGTTCATTTCAATTTGTTTCATTTGCAGAACCAAAATATTTAGTTTAAAAAGAAAAATCAAAGGAAAACCCAAAAAGAATGGTGGCCATTCCTCCCCTCCCCATGGACTGCACTTACTCCTTCCAAGGGGCCTTTGATGTAGAAAGGGGCAGGGGAGACCCTTAGTCACTCCTGGGTCAAAAATGGTGCCAGCTGAAGCCTTTCTTACAGTATAACTGTACAGCATAGGGACTTACAAGAAAATAGCAGCGGTGTTGGCATTAGAGTTGGCATGGCAGGCGGGATGGGGGATCACTCCTGCTCGCAGAAGGAGTAAGCATTGTCTCGGGGCTGAGGGTGAATTAAGGTCTTTCATCTTATTTTTCACACAGGCCAATTCAGTACGGTGCGCTCAGGCCGAGCGCACCGTTAGCCCCCGTTTGGACGCGCATTTTTGACACGCTATTATTACCCCTTATACAGTAAGGGGTAATAGCGCGTGGAAAACGCGCGTCCAACCCCCCCCCCCCCCCCCAGAAACTAATAGCGCGCTCAACATGCAAGTGCTTGTTGATGAGACTATTAGTTAGTCCCGCGCGATACAGAAAGTAAAATGTGCAGCCAAGCCGCACATTTTACTCTCAGGAGTTAATTTTGGCCGGCACTGGGAAAGTGTACAGAAAAGCAGTAAAAACTGCTTTTCTGTACACTCTCCGACTTTATATCATAGCGATATTAAGTTGGAGGTCCCAAAAATAAAAAAATAAAAATATCTGCCTGCAGGTTGGAAGATGGACGCTCAATTTTGCCGGCGTCCGTGTTCCGAACCCGTGGCTGTCAGCGGGTTCGACAACCTACGCCAGTAAAATGAAGCATTGGCTGTCGAACCAGCTGACAGCCACCACTTCCGCCAATAAGGAGGCGCTAGGGACGTGCCAGTGTCCCTAGCGCCTCCTTATTAACGCGGGCTCTCATTTGCATAGAGAATCACGCGCCCAGGAGAGTGGACGCTTGCCTCGGAGCACCGGCTCTCCCGCACTGTTTACTGAATCGGCCTGATTTTGATTAAAAACAAATGCACACCCCTAATTATATGTTTTTACAGGATTGTTCTGGGACGGTTGGTGATGGGGGGTCATAATGATGGTTGAGTTTAATTATCGAAATCTCAAGGATACCCTCTGGGCCTCAAATTCTGGGTGGGGGAGGCGCCAGCGCCGGTGCGAGGGTCTCCAGCCGCCCTAGGCAGTGACGTCACCGTGTCACGTGGCTCTCTCTCGACCGAATCTCCAAACCTGAAATCGCGTACCTCCAGAGGTCGCACTCGCCACCTCGTTCTGGCCCGAGCTCCGTCGCATTTTAAAAAAGCGGCATCCTCGCGTACACCGATGGCAGCCCCGCCCACTTACAGTGCCCCAGGCACCGCCTAGTCTCACCTAATGTTTGCGCCAGCCCTGGAAGGGAGGCAGGAGGAGGGCGCAAGCTGAAGTGCAGTGGTTGGTTCCCAAACCTGTCCTCGGGGGACAAATCTATCGCATGACTTGTGCCCACCCAAGCCAGAAGAAGGAGTTCTGCTTTCAGCCGCTTGCACAGGCCAGAAAAAGGTGGAGGTGCGTTTGTGTTGGCCGCACAGGAAGCTGCAGGAGTGGGCTGGCAGCATCAGGTTGACAAGCGGGTCATTCAGTATGGGAAAAAAAAGGGGGGGGCCATCCACGGAAATGTGCCCAGGGCCCCGCAAGGGGTTAAAACGGCCCTGACTCAAGAATGAAATCAAAATAAAACCAAAAATATTGGGAGTGTTGAATTCTCTCAAAATATGTTTTGCTGCTCCTGCGGTTTTCGATGGCTTAAAAACTGGTTGACATTCAAACTGGGAGGGGTGGGGAACCAGATCTTTTCAACTGACTAATAATTTTAAAAGCACCAAAGCAGTGTTCATCTGTGAGCAAAAGTGGCAAAGGGTGTTTGGCCTTCGTGGTGAAACATTGTGTTGCTGTCAGATATTGAAAACCTCGACACAACATCGTCTTTCTACTGTGGATGTGGGGTCATTTTTAAACAATAGGGAAACGACGACATTTGTCGGTTCATTTTGTGTCATTTCCCTTCTGAAACTATACAAAAAAAAAAAACCAAACCCAAAACAATGAAATGTTGTCGTTTCTTTTATTTCAGCGCATGCTAAACGATTTTATTGCACGCCACAACCATTTAGTGTGCACCAGAACTGGTTTGCATGTGCTTAAATGACAGGAATGAAAAAACAAATGTTTTGAAAATGAAACAAAAAGTAAAACAAAAGATTTTTCCATGCAAACCCCCTACTTTCTATCTGATCAATACGGGGCAGGGCTATGGTGAAGTGGCTTCTACTTCCGATAATTCATTTTCACAAACTACTTATCACCTTTTGCCTGCCCTGCAGGGAAATCCCAGAATCAAGCCGGCCAGCTCTGTCACAAGGTCCACATCTTGCCTTCCTTGACCATGTGCAGAAGCTCAAGCTGACGCAACTTGATGTGTGGGGCGACCGGGGCGAATTCCACCCGGCTTTTTAGAGCTGTGTTTGATCCTTGGACATCCTGCATCGTTCTCCAAAGGACGTAATCCTTCTCAAGGGTGAGAGAATGAAGGATTGTGGAAACCTCGCACACGTCACTGCATGCCCTTGCACTAATAACAGTAACACATCTGGGGCAGGGTTATGTTGCTCAACCACAGACTTGCGGGCAAAACCTGAAACAGACTTTTCCGTGCTCAGTGCCTGAGCTGGAGACGCTTCCTTGGATTAGCACAAGAGAAAACCCAGACTGATTCTTTCAGGAGGGCACCTTTCTTCCTGATTTGCTAAATGCTGATGAGCTTGGGCCAAAAACGTCTTTAGCTAAATACCTTCACATGTGGCATCGAGGGCTCCCATGGAAATGAAAGGCCTGGTTTCATGCACGCCGAAAACCGAGGCGTGCAGTCCTGAAGGCGATTAGCCGGCATCCCACATGTGCTGTGCTCATGCCAGTGGGAAATGACAGGGAGTGTACAAGGTCATGGTGTACTAAAAATATAAAAGTTGAACATGTGGTGTTAATAGAACACACAACAAGGGTCAGTGCTAGAATGGAAAATAATTCATTTTAATGTCAGGCCAAGTAATTCATCAGGAAGCAAAGACCATTTGGAAGTTTAATCCAATATTTAATGCCTTTTTCTTTGCTTTTTTCACTAGAAGCTTCATATGACAAAAGTAGTGTCTGCATGAATTGATAAGGAATTCACTATGGATGTACTGATGAATTGCTTGATTTGTAATTTAATTTTAACGACATTCACTGTTACAACCTATAGATCTGACTTACTACGAGGCCTGCATACTCAAGAATGTATCCCATTTCTGTGTCTGTGGGGAAAATGCTTACTCCGTAAGGCCCTACTTATAGCATAGAATGGGAGAAGGGCCTTAGTATATAAGAAGAACATGCCATACTGGGTCAGACCAAGGGTTCATCAAGCCCAGCATCCTGTTTCCAACAGTGGCCAATCCAGGCCATAAGAATCTGGCAAGTACCCAAAAACTAAGTCTATTCCATGTTACTGTTGCTAGTAATAGCAATGGCTATTTTCTAAGTCAACTTAATAGCAGGTAATGTACTTCTCCAAGAACTTATCCAATCCTTTTTTTAAACACAGCTATACTAACTGCACTAACCACATCCTCTGGCAACAAATTCCAGAGTTTAATTGTGCGTTGAGTGAAAAAGAACTTTCTCCGATTAGTTTTAAATGTGCCCCATGCTAACTTCATGGAGTGCCCCCTAGTCTTTCTATTATCCGAAAGAGTAAATAACCAATTCACATTAACTCATTCTAGACCTCTCATGATTTTAAACACCTCTATCATATCCCCCCTCAGCCATCTCTTCTCCAGGCTGAAAAGTCCTAACCTCTTTAGTCTTTCCACATAGGGGAGCTGTTCCATTCCCTTTATCATTTTGGTCGCCCTTCTCTGTACCTTCTCCATCGCAACTATATTTTTTTTGAGATGCGGCTACCAGAATTGTACACAGTATTCAAGGTGCGGTCTCACCATGGAGCAATACAGAGGAATTATGACTTTTTCCGTTTTATTCACCATTCCCTTTCTAATAATTCCCAACATTCTGTTTGCTTTTTTGACTGCCGCAGCACACTGTACCGACAATTTCAATGTGTTATCCACTATGACACCTAGATCTCTTTCTTGGGTTGTAGCACCTAATATGGAACCCAACATTGTGTAATTATAGCATGGGTTATTTTTCCCTATATGCATCACCTTGCACTTATCCACATTAAATTTCATCTGCCATTTGGATGCCCAATTTTCCAGTCTCAGAAGGTCTTCCTGCAATTTATCACAATCTGCTTGTGATTTAACTACTCTGAACAATTTTGTATCATCTGCAAGTTTGATTACCTCACTTGTCATATTTCTTTCCAGATCAGTTATAAATGTATTGAAAAGCACCGGTCCAAGTACAGATCCCTGAGGCACTCCACTGCCCACTCCCTTCCACTGAGAAATTGTCCATTTAATCCTCCTCTCTGTTTCCTGTCTTTTAGCCAATTTGTAATCCATGAAAGGACATCGCCACCTATCCCATGACTTTTTACTTTTCCTAGAAGCCTCTCATGAGGAACTTTGTCAAACGCCTTCTAAAAATCCAAATATACTATATCTACCAGTTCACCTTTATCTACATGTTTATTAACTCCTTCAAAAAAGTGAAGCAGATTTGTGAGGCAAGACTTGCCCTGGGTAAAGCCATGCTGACTTTGTTCCATTAAACCATGTCTTTCTATATGTTCTGTGATTTTGATGTTTAGAACACTTTCCACTATTTTTCCTGGCACTGAAGTCAGGCTAACCGGTCTGTAGTTTCCCGGATCGCCCCTGGAGCCCTTTTTAAATATTGAAGTTACATTAGCAACCCTCCAGTTTTCAGGTACAATGGTTGATTTTAATGATAGGTTACAAATTTTTACTAATAGGTCTGAAATTTCATTTTTTAGTTCCTTCAGAACTCTGGGGTGTATACCATTCACTCCAGGTGATTTACTACTCTTCAGTTTATCAATCAGGCCTACCACATCTTCTAGGTTTACTGTGATTTGGTTCAGTCCATCTGAATCATTACCCATAAAAACCTTCTCCGGTACGGGTACCTCCCCAACATACTCTTCAGTAAACACAGAAGCAAATAAATCATTTAATCTTTCAAGGATGGCCTTATTTTCTCTAAGTGCCCCTTTAATCCCTCAATCATCTAACGTTCCAACTGACTCCCTCTCAGGCTTTCTGCTTCAGATATAGTTTTTTAAAGTTTTTACTGTGAGTTTTTGCCTCTACGGCCAACTTCTTTTCAAATTCTCTCTTAGCCTGGCTTATCAATGTCTTACTTTTACTTGCCAACGCTTATGCTTTATCCTATTTTCTTCTGTTGGATCCTTCTTCCAGTTTTTGAATGAAGATCTTTTGGCTAAAATAGCTTCTTTCACCTCACGTTTTAACCATGCTGCTGATCGTTTTGCCTTCCTTCCATCTTAATGCGTGGAATACATCTGGATTGCGCCTCTAAGATTGTATTTTTAAACAATATCAAACCCTATGGCAGGGGAAGGTAACTCCAGTCCTTGAGTGCTGTCCACCAGTCAGGATTTCAAGATGTGCACACTGAATATTCATGAGATGCATGTGCATGCACTGCCTCCATGGCATGCAAATGCATCTCAAGTGTATAGATTGTGCATATCCTGAAAACCTGACCATCTTGTGGCCCTCGGGGACCAGAGTTGCCTACCCCTGGCTCTATACATTCATTTATATTGTCCTGCATAAATATATCCATTTATGTTGCTTACTCTAACCCGGAGCTCATCAGCCTCTCATTTCTTCTATTCTACCCTGATGTCCGGCATGCACAAAGAACCGGATATGCTAGAGCAGGGTTTCCCAAAGCTGTCGGGTTTGCAGGATATCCACAATGAATATGCATGAGATACATTTGCATAGATGGAAAAGTATGCAGATATATACAATGCTACTCAAGAAATGTATTTAGTCCAATAAAAAGAGATCACCTTATTGTTATTGTTTAATGACCTTTTTTGCACACAGTCAAGTGGACTAATAAGGCAATCCCACTCTCTTCCCTTCTTGTGAATAAACACTGAAATATTAATCCCATTTTATCCTGAGCTTTAGAAAAAAATGTCAAGTGCATGAGGGCCCTAAGGAGCCACACACAGATCTGGTAACAATGCAGAGATTATTGTGTATGTTGATTTATATATTTAAAAATATTTATGTTTCTCCTATACGACAAGGCCATGCTAGGTGAATTACAACAATCCATGTATGTTGATGTTATCTTTCAATAATTCTTATTTGTAGGTTATGCTATTACCTGCCAGAGGTACCAAGCTGTGGGAAGGAGGGAAAGAAAACATTAGGATGTGGAGATGCATCATTCCATTGTAATAAGGCACGGCTGAACACATCATTTGTTTTAATGACTTTATATCTCAAAGCTGACGCTCTTCTCAGCCTCTAGACTGCACTTGGCAAATCTGGCTAAGATGGTTCTTTAGCTACTTATACCGTGCCTCAGTATGAAAAATTCCCTTTGCTTAAAAATGTATGATGTCATCCTATTAATTCTACGGGAAGACTTCCCTGTTTTTACCAATCGCTTGCAAAAGGATAGAGAATTAGAAGAAAGCTGTAAATAGGCGAGGATTCAGCCTGGATACTTCTGGAGCTTTGTTTCTCCGTGAAGTCTTTTATTTTTGGACTGAACTGGCCAGTGGGTAAAAGTTCAGTGACTAAAAAGCTATCCCAGGTCGCCATCCTAGCTATTAAAGCTATGGTTTTCCACCTTTCTTTGGTTTAGCGACCCTCTAGGTTGTGAACGTACATTGTGAAATTTTGAGGGATCCCCTCCCCCTTCCCTCCCACTGCAGGAAGCCCTTGGGTTCTGCATAACCTCAGCCGAAAAACACTGCACTGAGGGAAGGAGAGGATAGGTCAACTATGTTTAGAAAATCTATGGAGACATTAAATATTGCTTCCTGTGAGCGTTTGCATTAACAAAATGCAGGTTTATAATTTATAAAGGAAAGTCATAAAAATAGCACACTAATAAAAAAAAAATTAGATTAACCTTGGGAAAAAGATCACAGCCTCAAAAGAAAGGAAGTGGTAGAGTATCAAATGCGGCAGGGCGTGAGTCTTTGGGAGAACTCCCAGCCTCATGACCCTTGCAGTACTGTACTTCCTGTGTCTTCCTCCCACCCCGTACAGTCCCAAACCACTTCCTGTGACTTCCTCCCTTTCCTAAATTGTAACCCTGTCTCATGTGCCCCCCACATCAAGGCCTTGAGGGTTTAAAACAAGGGCACTCAGCAAGACTGACCTAGACTGCGGAATTTCTTTCCTTTGGATGCTGCAGCATTCCTTCAGTGTTTCTTTTTAATTACATTTTTTCCATGAACTATCTATGCTCTTGTCTTCTTATGAATCAGCTGCATAGTATAAATGGGACCCCAAGTGATGCCTTTTCTGGCCTCCCACCTTATTGCAAGGAATTCAGTTTCTGTGTTGAGCCACTCCTTTGAATGTGTATCCCAACCCATACATCTTCATGTACGAGTGGAGCTATAACTGGCCATGCTCCATGTCCTCATTTTCATTTTTTGTTCCATCCTCTGGTGTACATTTTTCTATCTTTTGTGTGGGGAGAGCCCCACATTTATGTCCCTTTCTATTCTAATAGTACAAGATATTTTGGGTGGAAGAGACCTAGGAATTTCCATTGTCTAAAGTGTTATGAAAAATGTTTGTATGTTTGAATCTGCATTACTTTGGAGTGACCACTAGATGGCAGTGAGTGTGATACCAGATTACTGGGTTGTGGTTATTGGTGTGTGCACTGGTATCTCAATTGAAGTGTTTTGGGTGATCTTGTCCCCTTAAATTGTGGGAAGTTTTGATCAATTGGGAGGTGTCCTGGAAAGATATAATTCTGGGTCAAACTGGTGGGAGTTACCCTATCTAAGATGGAGCTGTGGAAGAGAGGGACCTCCAGGATGTAGTTGTCCTGAAGTACTCAGCTCATGGGCTGCTGGGACCCAGGGACCCCTCCAGAATGGAGTGGACCCTGCAGGGGTTTTTTCATCTAAAGGAAAAGGCCTGAGGCTGAGAAGAGGAGAGCTAGCGAGTCCTCCCCCTGAGGAGCTAGCTGGGAAGAGGAGTGGAAGGAGAGGTTGTGCCTTCCTCTGAGGAAAAGAAAGACTGGGAGGAAACAAAGGGGTGTCCTGAGATGAGGGGAGCCCCGTGGAGAATTGGAGTGAGGAGGAGACCGGGGAATCCTGCACATTGTCCAAGAGAGAGGCCCAGGATGAAGGAAGAGAGGTTTTGAATAGCCTTTCGGTTTTGGTGTGAGTGACTAGAGAATATCTGGGGATGGAAGTTCTCTGTCCCAGAATTTGGAGAGAAGGCAAGGAGGAATAATGGAGGATTGGAAAGTTCTAAATAAAGTTTGTTCAGGTGTAGACTGGGAGGAGGGTACCCCCAACCTTTTATTCTGACTGTGTAGCCCATGAATGCTGACTATTCAGTACCGAATGTTTTCCTTTACTAAGATGTCATAAGGCTGGTTGTAAATCCAGAAATAAAGTTAAGAGTCATGGTTATACCTAGAAGTGGTGTGACTCTGCTTTCGTGAAACTTTATTATGCCAGCACTAAGAAAGAAATTTAGAGACCAAGTTCATGGAGGGAGGAAGTGCAAGTGCAGAGAAAGTGGGCTACCTGGCTGCTCCTAGCAGGATCCCCATTATGATCTGCATGACCCAATCTCTGAACCCACTACATACATGTGAGAGGCTGACCTTCATCGTACAGCGACAGAACCACTACCCAGCTGCTCCTAGCAGGATCCCCATTATCATCTGCATGACCCAATCTCTGAGCCCACTACATACATGTGAGAGGCTGACTTCATCATACAGCGACAGAACCACTACCCGGCTGCTCCTAGCAGGGTCCCCTTCATCATCTGCATGACCCAATCTCTGAGCCCAATACATACATGTGAGAGGCTGACCTTCATCGTACAGCGACAGAACCACTACCTGGCTGCTCCTAGCAGGGTCCCCTTCATCATCTGCATGAATCAATTTCTGAACCCACTACGTACATGTGAGAGGCTGACTTCATCATACAGCAACAGAACCGCTACCCAGCAAGCTGACGTCACAATATATATAATCCTGCAGCGACATCAGCCTACCAGTATTCTCCATCTCCAGCAGATGGTGGGCGTGCTTCTCCCCACAGGGGATTGCTTCATTTTAAAAAAAGGAGAATTCAAGAAATATATTTGCCCCGCTCTCCTGTGGTGATACCAAATGGTCCCTCCCCCAATTGAGAATTCCTGAGGTGATTTCTGTGGTCCTTCAGATGAGTCCTTTGGTCTGGTAGCTGGTTTTCATCCAGCTTGGAATTAGCTGCTTGAGCAGCTGAAAGGTAGCGGCTGCAGGAAGCCGAGCGTGGCGATGATGGCACATGTTCTCTCCCCCCACAGCTGGAGACCGTCTCTGTACTCAGTCAGATATGGCTGAGTTCCGGTAAGTTTTAAAAAATGTAAACTTACAGAGACTTGGAGGGAGATTTTTTTGTTGTGCAGGGCTCCATCCGCCTTAGTCTCCTTGCTCAGCAAGCACACTGGTCCAAAATTCGTCCCACTTCATGGGAGGTCGAGGGACATGGGCAGCCTGGTGGGTTGAGCAGCTAGACTCTGCTCCGAGGTTTTTTGTTACGCACTGTGTGGTAGGCCACAATGGCTTTTTGCATGCTTACTAAGGCTGCCCTCTACAGCAGTGGTCCCCAACCCTGTCCTGGGGGCCCACCAGTGAGTCGGGTTTTCAGGATATCCACAATGAATATGCATGAGAGAAAATTTGCATGTTATGGAGGCAGTGCATGCAAATTTTCTCTCATGCATATTCATTGTGGATATCCTGAAAACCCAACTCACTGGTGGGCCCCCAGGACAGGGTTGGGGACCACTGCTCTACAGGATTGTCCGTCCAACATGTATGTCTAGCTGTGCGTCCAGGTTGTGCACTCTGTTTTTGGGTACACAGTTGGGCTTTTTGTCTGTGTGCCCAAGTTAAGTGCTATTTCCTTCTGCACACAAGTGGTACTGTGCATTTAACTTTTTGTGCACTTCATTTTTTTGGCTGCCTAGGTAAGCACCTAAGTGTGCAATCCTAAGTTTGGTTGCACAATGTTTGGGCAACTAGTTGAGCGCGTAAAAAAAAAACCAGCTAGCTGGATGCCTCCGGCCGCCGCTCAGTGCACTGTTGGCTATAATGGCATCTGTACCTAAGAAGACTAAATGTCTGTCGCTTTGCAGATTTGTGCCAGCACTGTTTGGAAGCTCAGGGAGAACTGTCTTCCTCTGATTTCACTAAGCCTAGTTCTTTCCAGCTGGATGTGGGTTTGGGTAAAGACAACTCAGGTAGGGCGTCTGATTTTGGAACTCCCCTAATTGGTTCCTCAGCAGGGGAAGGTGGCTCAGTGAGTACTCCTCAGGCTCCTCCTGGTCTGGATACTTCTACTCCTTCATGGGTAGAATTTTTCCAGGGGTGGCAGTCCTTTTCTTCAGACAGTCCTCGGCCCTGTCCAATGCTCTTCAGACAGAGGCGCAGGTAGGAACCTTGCCTAGATTTTCTAGTCAGCGCCAGAGTACTCCTAGAACAGCAGTGGAACCTCTGGATATAGTTCCGTATTGCATGGATGATGATACTGATCCTGCTTCTCTTGCAAAGTATGAAGTTCCCTCTGGATTAGAACTATCTAGAACTATGTTATGGTTCTTTCATAGAGATGGCCAGCTCTGATTTCCCAGACCTTGAAAATGCTTGGAGTTCCTGGGTCTGATTCAGTGTCTGAGCCAAAGAGAAATCCCATTTTGGTTTCCTTGCATAAACCCTCTTGTTTTTTTACCTGTGATGGAGTCCATTCAAGAACTGATTGATTTTGAGTGGGGTGCCCCAGAGGCTCATTTCAAAGGGGGTCAGATTTTTTGGAAGCCTGTACCCTCTGGATCCAGTGGTAAGAGAGCGCCTACATTTTCCGAAGGTAGATGCACTTGTGTGTGCAGTCTCCAAGCGGACCTCTCTTCCCTTGGAAAGAAGGGTGGCCTTGAAGAATGTTCATCATAAAAAGATTGAGACAGTCCTTAAGCAAGCATTTGAAGCTGTAGCAATGACCTTGCAGATCACTTCTTGTTGTTCTTGGAGGCTTGACCCAGGAAGTCGATGACTCTGCGGTAATTCCAGGGCAGTTATGGAACCAGCTGATGCCTTCTTGGCAGATGTGGGATGTGGTTTGGTCCATACCTCTGTCAGAGGATTGCCTTCAATAGTAGCAGCCAAGTGTCAATTATGGTTGCGAAATTGGTTGACCAATGCGACCTCCAAAGCTAATCTCACCAACATTGCCCTTTCACGACTTGCCTTTGTTTGGTAGTGAGTTGGAGAAACTGGCCAGTAGGTGAGGCGAATTTGCCGGAAGATAAGAAGCAGGTGCAGCGCTCCCTTGACAGAAGAGGTCATGCTAAAGGATCCAAGCTTTTTTGGCCATATAGAGGAGAAAAACAGACTTGAAATCTTACTTTGAAACTTTCAAATATCTGTGCCTCTTTTTTTTTTTTTTTGTGCAGGTTTTTTAATCATGGGGAAAAAAATAGCAAATAGATTTGAGAATGAAATCTTCGTGTGCTATTTTCTCTCTCTTCCCCTCACCAAACCATGGTCCCAGGAGTGCCTTGTCTGAATTTGTCTAAAAGTGCACATCTTGTACAGCAATGCAAATATCTTCAGCTGAACCACAGAAGGGAAACATAAAATAATACCATAGCAAAGCAGAGAAATTCCAAAAGAGTGTAAAAATATTGAACATTACAAATTGACGCAAAAATAAATTGCCATCGCTGTTTACCTGCATAAATAGAAACATAGAAACATAGAAATGACGGCAGAAGAAGAACAAATGGCCCATCCAGTCTGCCCAGCAAGCTTCACACATTTTTTTCTCTCATAGCCTTGGGAATTATCCTTGTACTAAATCAAAGATGTGATATAAGAAATCTGATTCTGTATAAACTTGTCCAAATTTTGCACTTTGTTTTTTTAAACAAATAGCATTCTGTTGGCATATCCAGTCTTGTATACATACAACAGTATACAACAGTGCCCTAACACCCTCAAATAAGTTGCCTCAAAATTTTTTCACATTTAATGCTTCAATCCAGCTAACAAAATAGATTTAGATTACAGGTATCAGTGTTGCTGCCAGGAGTATCCCGCAATTATCATGCAACAATTACCGCAGATCTAATTAGCAATGATGTCCCATGGGGCAAGAGTTTTTTGCTGTTGGTGCCATGTACATTGAGTAATTTTCTATCTTATTGTTGCGCTGGGAGGTGGACCCTTGGCCTAGTGCAGGATTGGTAGGCTCCCTGGTCGGACCCAGAGAGTGCCTGCCACCAGGAGGCGGAGCACAGGAGGAGTCAGAGGCTAGCTGGAGCTTCACCACTAGCAACCCGGGATTCCCTCAGGTTGAGCCCTTGGTTACCCGGGCCGCCTGGTCTTAGGTGGACCTCGCAGGATCTCCTTGGGAGAAAGTTCAGAGGTGTGCCCACCACAATCAAGGGTGGATGGTTGATATTCAGGCCAGAAATCCGGGGTGCCTGAGAAGGCCAGAAGAGATTCTCTGAATGTAAGGCTAGTATCAAGGCCAGAGTCAAGGTGCAGTGGTCAGTCAATGCAACGGTCAGTGCCAGTGATCAGTCTGTGGATAGCCAAAGCAGAGGTCAAATACTAGTAGTCAGTCCGTGGGTAGTCAGCCAAAGCAGAGGTCAGGTTCCAGGAAGCAGTCAGGCGTGGTCAAGTTCAGGCAGAGGTCAGTTCCAGGCAGTGTGCAAATGTGGTCATAGAAACAGGCAGAAGGTCAGAGGCCGGCAGTGATCAACATAGTCAAGAACAGGCCGAGGTCAGTACCGAGAAGACAGTCCGAGAGGTACTACCTGGGGAGACGAGGAGACAGAAGGACGCTGGAACAGGAGGACGCTGGAACAGGAGGACGCTGGAACAGGACTGGAATGAGACTGGAACACAGACTGGAAACGCAGAGGCAAACTAGAAATCACGAGGTGATTGCCCCGATTGTCAAGGCAAGGAAGTGATGGCAGGAACTTCCTTTTAAGCTGAGACTAATTAAGGCGCGCCGCGGAGCTGGGATCCGCCCCTGGCCCTTTAAGGGGCCGGGCGGTCTGCGCATGCGTGCCTAGGGGTAGGGCCGATGCCATGGAGGATGTTGAGCCCTGGCTGGAAGAGGAAGGCCCGGCAACCGCCACCGCGGGACGCCGAGGCCTGGCTAGATTCACTGCCGCTGCTGGGGAGGCCAACCCGGGACCCGTGGAGGTCTTAACGAGGTGCGGGTCGAGTGCGGACGGGACGCGCAACACTTATCCCATGACTTTACTGTAAGTGCATATATCACACATATGCAATATCTGTCTGTCTGGGATTGTGAGGCTTTTTAATGAAACACTTTTAGGGTTCAAACTGAGTGGCAAAGGAAAAGATCTGACCTCAGGGGATACTAGAGCCATCAAGTCAAAACAAAAGGTTTTGGCATTTTGATGAATTTGAAAGTCAAAAAATGAGAAATAAATATATAGTTGTGTAGGGAATGGCAGTATATTAGGTTTGCAGTAGATGAACCTTTGTGGGCAGAGTTAGAAATCTGTCAAGAACTTCATGTGGACTGTGAATGTCATGATTTTATTTATTTATTTATTTATTTTATTTAGCAGTTTTTTATACCGACCTTCATAGTAGATAACCATATCGGATCGGTTTACATTTTAACAAAGGGTAAAACTGAGGTAACAATTCTGGTAAATAATAGATAACAAAGGAAAAGGAATAAGTCAAAGTTACAATCAACAAGGTATGGAAAACTTGGAGGCTTAAAGACAAGCTGGAAGGAAGATAGAGGCAGGTAGAATAAATATAACATGATACGAATAATTTAACGGGTTAGAGCATATGCTTTAACCAGGAAATGCCAGTGTCCATTGTTCAGGAGGAAGTGTGTCAAAGTCCTTGTAAGAAGTGAGGCTCAAACTAGTGATTATCCGGTTTATTGGTTTATTGATTATTTAAAGTAGTATTCAATAGTTGTAGCTATATTGATTCAGGGATACATCATGCAATAGTTCTCAACCCTATCCTGGAAGCACACCTAAATGGTCTGGTTTTTAAGATATCCATAACAAAAATGCATGAGATAGGTATGCATCTATTGGAGACTCAGTGATGCAAATCTGTCTCATGCATATCCATTGTGTTTATCCTAAAAACAAAACTTGCTAGCTGCGCCTCCAGAACAGGGTTGAAACTGAATGGCACAATGGCCCAATGGAATGCCTTGTGCGATACTTCGATATACTGCCAATTTGTATTTCACAAACAAGAAAAAAAAAAGATCTGTTGGCTTGCCCATTATAAATGGTTGGGGAGGGGGAAGCAATACATTGATAGCGCATTCCGGGCACCAAAGTATCTCTGTAGACCATCATATTCCAGTAAACAGTTGGGAAGTCAGACTGAATGCATTATTCATAGCCCGGATGGATGCAAATCCACAGTTTGTGCAAAGGCCACAGCACTCTTACAACAGTTTGCCGAGATTGTTTCTTTTTTACATTTTTAAATTGCTTAGAAAGCACAAAAACTCTTGAAGCTTTTATCTAACTTTTCAAAAGGATGCAAATCTTGAAATTCAACCTCCAAAGCCCTACACTTGAGCCGATCATCCTCCCACTCCTCCTAGCAATTCGCTTACAATATCTTCTTCTCAGCCAATGATCCCTTTTCTTCAGCCAGAACATTCCCAAAATTAACTGTTCGATTCCAGGAACAACTTGGCAAACGTGTTAACTTTTCAGAGTCAAAATAGAATGTTAATAACCAACTCCAATAGACACGAAAGCCACATGCAAATAACTTGGTTATCTTACAGTGAAAATAATAAGAAAAAAATGGAATATATTAGACTTGAAATTTCGGTCCACAAGAACAAATGGAAAAGTCACAAGGATGCCTATGTTTTCCTAAACTATGTTCAACCCACATGTGAAGCAATAAAACGGAAAATTCAACAAATCGCACACAGGGCTTCTTGATTTAAATAAAAAGATAAAAGTCATTTGTTAAATACTTGTGCTGGGTCTCTGCCTATTAACATGCATTTATTGGAAAAGCTGGATGCCATTTTAAATGCATATCATTAGATCTTCAAATGTAAAAGATTGTCCATGAAAGTGATTTAGCTTCATGGGTTCAATCTCTTTTCATTTTTAATGAGCTTTTCTCAAAGTGATGGCGAGCAAAGAAAAACAATCAATGGATTAGGGAATGGGTCTCTTAATTTAGATTAAACCAGTAGTATACTATACACTAGCAAATAGAAGACTGGTGGGGGATATTGGGATGGGTGGGTGTTTGTTTTGGGAAAGAGGGGCAGAGAAGGGAGTTTAGAGCACCCTGTTGGTGACTGTGCCTCAGGATAACCTTTGAAGAAAAGATGGAAGGGAGTGCCCTCTAAGTGCATCTCCTTCTCTGCACTATTGAGAATTTCATCTGAATTCACTGTTATTCAGTGTGCTGACCTCATTCCATCCTGACAGCAGAAATCACCCAACAAATATTCTTAAATTTCAGTTAAGTATTTTCCCTTTAGGTTGTTACAGGGGTTACTGCATCAGCCACAGTTAAAGCCAGAAGATGGCACATTGACATCATTCAGCCTGCTTGGTGGTGATGTCATCAGGGCCCTGAAATGCAAAGAGAAAAATATATCAATATGTTCTATATTTATATTACATAAATTGCAAATATGTCGGTCCTTTGAGTATTCACTGAGACCACAAAATCCAATTGTAAAAAATGCAAATTCAAAGTCACAGGGTTAGAGGTAAGAAATTGGTGCATTTCTCTGTGTACTCTTAGGGCTGCTTGACATGGGGGCCTTTCATACATTCCGGTGTGTGGTGGCGCAAGAATCAGCTAGGGTGGCTGTTGTGTTGGCTGTCCTGGAAATGTAATTAGAAGGCAGGCTAAGAATTCTGACTGCCGTTATTAACATGGTCCTGGATCCCCTGCCCCGCACAGAATCTATTTTTTGCCTCCCTTATTATCGCGGGGGGGTGTGTGTTTCAGAAGTAAACCCCATCTCATCTTTTTCTCACGGGCTCCTGGAAAATATTTAAATTCTAGTTGGGAGGGTATTATGGGTTAAACTTCCTGCAGGCGTTAGTACATCCACGTGCTGATTTGAACCAAGCCTGGGGCATTCATTGCTCTAATTGGTGGTTTTGGCACATAGACCCCATCCTGTTAGGGGCTTTGGGATATATATATATATCTATCTATGGATGCCTCCTTCCCCCCCCCCCACCCCCCTTTACATTCACAAGCTTTGCTGGATGGTTTCTCACTTGGTTTTTGTCCTATACTTTGTCTGTTTTGTGATGGACTCCCTTCTTTCTTTTTGTTGCTGACAGGGCTGCTCAGGACGATGGCAAAGTCGAATGTGAAAGCATGTGGTCAGAGTTTGGTGGCGGTGTGATGGAGTCGGGAGATGTAGTGACTGGGCCTCCTCTGGAGCAACGGAGCGTTTTGGACACATCGGGGTATGCTGGTGTCGAGTCTGCAGTTGCTACAGCTGGGCCTGCAGGTGACATCTTTATTCAGGCGAGTTATACTCCTGCTGGCAGTAGAGATCGGGGTGCTTTGGATCTGGGCCTGGGCAGTAGAGGGGCCTCCATCATCAGTGCCAAGCGGTCGGAGCAGAATCGCATTCTGGGTGGGGCTGCTGCTAGCATTGTATTGGTTACAGGGCATGGCATTCAGGGTAGTTCGATGCAAGTAGGAGTGTCATCTCCATCGGGAGGGCATTTTTCTGCTGTGCCGTGAGTGATGGCTGATCTAGGTGGAGCTTCCAAGTGCATCTGCATGGCTAAACGTGGGGTGGGTATCGGCGGCTCAAACATCCCGAGGTCAGGTGAGGTTGGTGGCTCATCTGAGCATGACAAAATAGGGAAAGGAGGATTGAAAGGCAAAGGAAAAGCAAGGAAGCCTGCATCTGCTGTGGCTGTCTGCTGTGGAGCTTGTTCAAGTTTTAAGGCAGGTGGGAGCTGGGGTTAATACCCCTTCCGTGGGCAGACGACCCAGTGACCCAGGAACCCATTTAGCAGCTGCATGGGGAAGAATAGTCAGCCTTGGTTAAATCTGAAGATATTTGGCCGGACCACGGATTTGGTGAGTGAATGGAAGGTAGTAACTGGGGCCTCCCTTTTCCTGGTGGACAGCACGGCTGATTTTATTGGGGGAGTTCAGAGTGGTTTGGTCGGGATAGGTATGGCTGAGGTTTTTATGGCCCTGACCACAATTGGATGGGTTATGGGATGTCGGGAGATATGGGTAAGGTGCTCATGTGGGGGGGGCTTCTTTTTTGGGGGCAGGCAGCGAGGCCTGCTATGAGTTCTAAGGGTATGCCTAGTGGAGTGGGTATTCCTAGAGGGTCATATTTGGGGAGGAGAGCAACCCAGGGTTTTGGACATCCGCCGGCAGGATCTTTCTTCCAGGAGATCCTACTTCCATTGATCGGACTGGCCCATCCCAACGCAATGCTCGGCTGGAGAGTGCGCTACCCTAGGCTGCTTCTGATGGCTCTGGCAGCGGAATTCTTGCATTGGAATCTCAGGTCCCTGTCCCAGTTCAACAGATCGCTCCGAGTGAGTTAGCTGATAAAGGCATAGTAGAGGTGGGAGACACGGAGAAAATGAGGAGGCGTCATTCGTCCTCCTCTTTTTCTTCTTCTTCTTTGCCTTCTTCTTCATCCTCTTCTTCCTCAGTGGAGTTGGTGAGGCATGACAAGGGTAAGCATTCGAGAGGTTTGAAACAGGATATGGGACATCCCATTTTAAAGCCTTGACTGAATTATGGGAGGGAATTCCCAAAGGTCTTAGAAAGAAGATAAAGAAGTGGACTTACATTGGTATTTTTAGGTTATCGGAAGGAAGGAGGAAGTGTAGGGAGGGGCAAAAAGAAGTACAAGGGTGACAAGGAGAGAAGTAAGGGCCAGGAGGTCCCTAGGAACATATTGAACTGAGTACAATGTTTCCTTTGATTGGCTACTGTAATCAGGCATTATGATCCTACAAAATATGGTTCTTTGCTTGCATTTGGTGATAATATTATTGGTGCGCTTAAAAGATATGAGGGGTGGGCTTCATTAAATTATGATGAGAAGTTGAGACAAGATAGAGGAGAACAAATTCATGTCTTGGGGTACTCAACACATAAATCTTTGGTTGATGCAAATAACTAATAAAGTTCAGGTGTCGGATATTAGGGGTGGAATTGTGGGTTCTCTGACAATTTCCTTTCGAGTTCAGCTGGATGCAGGAGCCGCGATTAGATCTGGAGGTCAACTTGGAGGAAAGGTAGTAAGTCTTGATTGGGGTTGGAGATTCCCTAAGTCCTCGTGCTTGTTCCCTGAATGTAAGTTTAGACATTCCTGCTCTTTCTGTGGTGGGGGGTTCATCCAGCTAATAAATGTACCAAGCGTACCATGGGTGGAAGCGGTAGGCGAGGTAAACAATGATGTTCTGTGGTGTGTTGCCCCCTCTCTGGTTGATGTTGCTATGATGCCCTGGTTGGAGGCTTATAAGGATATTTTTGTGGCTAAGTTTTTAAGAGATGGTTTCTCTATTGGTTTCTGAATTCCAAAGGCTGGGCCAGGGTTCAGAGGACGGGTGCATAATTCCAGATCAATATCATGTTTGGAAAACGTTGCTTGGGATAAGCTGTCTTCTAATTGGAAATGGGTAGGATAGTTGGTCCATTTCCATTACTCCTTTCCCAAGGATGCATTTATCACCTTTGGCGGTGATTCCAGAAAATGAGGTAGGCAAATTTTGGTTAATACTGAACCTTTTGTCCACTCCTAGTTCTAAGGTGTATGATTTTGTCCCTGAATATTTATGTTCAATGCACTACTCCTCCTTCGATGATGTGGCTTCTTTCGTGGACAGATCCAGTCAAGGTGTTTTCATGGCCAAGGCAGACATAGAATCTGCTTTTAGATTGTTTCCTCTTCATCCAGAGAGTATTCTTTTAATGGGCTTCTCTTTCCAGGGTCATTATTTTGTATATAGGTGTCTGCCTATGGGTTGCTTGATCTCTTGTGCCTTCTTTGAGAGGTTCAGTTTCTTCCATTGGGTTTTGATGACTGAAGCATGTTGTGATAGTATGGTTCATTACTCATAATAAAAACTTTAACTTTTTAAAATACATCCGAAGCAAGAAACCTGTGAGGGAGTCGGTTGGACTATTAGATGACCGAGGGGTTAAACATAGAAACATAGAAATGACGGCAGAAGAAGACCAAACGGTCCATCCAGTCTGCCCAGCAAGCTTTCACTTTTTTTCTTCCCCCATATTTATCTGTTACTCTTGTCCCTTGTAAGTGACTTTTTTTGTTCTATTTCCCTTCCACCCCTGCCATCGATCAATTTCCCTTCTACCCCCGCCATCAATGTAGTTGGCAGTGCTGGAGCTGCATCTAAGTGAAGTATCTAGCTAATTGGTTAGGGGTAGTAACCGCCATCATAGTAAGCTACTCCCAAGCATGTTTATCCAGCCTGTGCAACTCAGTCCTTGTTGGTTGTTGTCCAAATATAAATCATCTTTTCATCATTCCCCTGCCGTTGAAACAGAGAACTATGCTGGATATCATTGAAAGTGAAGTATCAGGCTTATTTGGTTTGGGGTAGTAACTGCTGTATCAAGCAAGCTACTCCCCTGCTTTTTTGTGGATGCAAATCCTTTTTTTTTTTCACATTTCCTCTTGCCGTTGAAGCATAGAGCAATGTTGGAGTCGCATTAACCGTGTATATGTTTATTGAATTAGGATATTAATCTCCAGGTAATAGCCGTCATTCCCGCAAGCCGTCTCCATGCCTCTTCACTTCATTCACATCCTCTAGCCTTAAAGGGGCTCTTAGGGAAGATAAGGCCATTGCAGAAAGACTAAATGGATTCTTTGCTTCCGTGTTTACAAATGAGGATGTTGGGGAGATACCAGTTCCAGAGATGGTTTTCAGGGGTGATGAGTCAGACAAACTGAATGAAATCACTGTGAACCTGGAAGATGTAGTAGGCCAGATTGACAAACTAAAGAGTAGCAAATCACCTGAACCAGATGGTATGCATCCTAGGGTACTGAAGGAACTCAAAAATGAAATTTATGATCTATTAGTTAAAATTTGTAACCTATCATTAAAATCATCCATTGTACCTGAAGACTGGAGGGTGGCCAATGTAACCCCAATATTTAAAAAAGGCTCCAAGGACGATCCGGGTAACTATAGACCAGTGAGCCTGACTTCGTGCTGAGAAAAATAGTGGAAACTATTATCAAGATCAAAATCATAGAGCATATAGAAAGATATGGTTTAATGGAATACAGTCTACATGAATTTACCCAAGGGAGGTCTTGCCTAACAAATCTGCTTCATTTTTTTTGAAGGGGTTAATAAACATGTGGATAAAGGTGAACCGGTAAATGTAGTGTATTTGGATTTTCAGAAGGCATTTGACAAAGTCCCTCATGAGAGGCTTCTAAAAAAACTAAAAAGTCATGGGATAGGAGGCGATGTCCTTTCGTGGATTACAAACTGGTTAAAAGACAGGGAACAGAGAGTAGGATTAAATGGTCAGTTTTCTCAGTGGAAAAGGGTAAACAGTGGAGTGCCTCAGGGATCTGTACTTGGACCGGTGCTTTTCAATATATATATATAAATGATCTGGAAAGGAATACGACAAGTGAGGTTATCAAATTTTCAGATGATACTAAATTATTCAGAGTAGTTAAATCACAAGCGGATTCTGATAAATTGCAGGAGGACCTTGCGAGACTAGAAGATTGGGCATCCAAATGGCAGTGAAATTTAATGTGGACAAGTGCAAGGTGTTACATATAGGGAAAAATAACCCATGCTGTAGTTACACGATGTTAGGTTCCATATTAGGAGCTACCACCCAGGAAAAAGATCTAGGCGTCATAGTGGATAATACTTTGAAATCGTCGGCTCAGTGTGCTGCAGCAGCCAAAAAAGCAAACAGAATGTTAGGGATTATTAGGAAGGGAATGGTTAATAAAACAGAAAATGTCATAATGCCTCTGTATCGCTCCATGCTGAGACTGCACCTTGAATACCTTGTACAATTCTGGTCACCGCATCTCAAAAAAGATATAGTTGCGATGGAGAAGGTACAGAGAAGGGCAACCAAAATGATAAAGGGGATGGAACAACTCCCCTATGAGGAAAGGCTGAAAAGGTTAGGGCTGTTCAGCTTGAAGACGAATGAGGGGGGATATGATAGAGGTCTTTAAGATCATGAGAAGTCTTGAACGAGTAGATGTGAATCGCTTATTTACACTTTTGAATAATAGAAGGACTAGGGGGCATTCCATGAAGTTAGCAAGTAGCCCATTTAAGACTAATCGGAGAAAATTCTTTTTCACTCAATGCACAATAAAGCTCTGGAATTTTTTGCCAGAAGATGTGGTTAGAGCAGTTAGTGTAGCTGGGTTCAAAAAAGGTTTGGATAAGTTATTTTAGGAGAAGTTCATTAGCTGCTATTAATCAAGTTTACTTAGGGAATAGCCACTGCTATTAATTGCATCAGTAGCATGGGATCTTCTTAGTGTTTGGGTAATTGCCAGGTTCTTGTGGCCTGGTTTGGCCTCTGTTGGAATAGGATGCAGGGCTTGATGGACCCTTGGTCTGACCCAGCATGGCAATTTCTTAAGTTCTTATGTTCTTATTATTTGGATGAATTTCTATTTGTGGGCCCTGGTCATCATGAGAGATGTGCACATTTGCTAGGCATCTTTTTGGACATAGTGCATCATTTTGGCTTTTTTGGGGATTCAACTGGATTCTGTAGATATGGTAGCCAGACTGGCAGTGGAAAAGGTTGTTGCTTTGGGATCACTGGTGTGTGAGGTGCGCGCCTCCAGATAAGTGATTTTGAAACAGATGCAATCCTTGATTGGCTCCTTGAACTAAGCCTGTCAGGTTGATCAGAGTGCTCCAGGAAGAGGTGGTCTCTAATCAGGATTTGGAACTGTACTCAGGTGCCACTGATGCTACTATTTTTGGAATATTTTGGAAGGTTTCTTGGTGCATAGAATATTGGCCTGTGGATTGTGTTGAGAGAGGTCTTTCTAGAATTATTACTTTGCCGGAGCTCTTTCCCTTAGTAGTAACGCTAGTGGTGTGGGGGAAAACAATTGCAAAACAAGCAGATTGTTTTTGATGTGATAATCAAGGGGTGGTGGAAGTGATTAATAGGCGATTGGTTAGATGTACTTTGGTGTCTGCCCTGTTGCGGGAATTTGTTCTGTTGTGTTTGCAGTGGAACTTTACCGTGATAGCGCAGCATGTGCCTGGAAATTAAAACTTACTGGCTGATGCACTATCTCATTTCAAGTTGGAAGAATTTCATAGTTTGGATCCAGAGGCCAACTTCCATGGAACCCCGGTGCCAAATTGTCTATGGAAAACTGAGATGACAAAGCCTTTGAGATGATACATGCTTCTGTGTCCCCATATACTTGGTCTTCTTATATTAAAGGTTTTGGTGCTGTGTCTCAGTATTTGAGACAACTTGGGTGGCAAGGGGGTCCAATGGTCAATGAGGACATGGTACAGGTATATTTTGAATGCAAAGAGTTTTGGATATTCCTTTGTCACTGTGTGTATCTGGGTTGCGGGATTTATGCAGAAGATAATGGGTTTTGGGAACCCAGTGATGAGTTTTTCTATTCGTTGCATGTTGGGAGACTGGGAAAGGATGGCAGGTAAGGTTTGGGATAAGAGGAGGCCTTTACTTTTCCAGCATTTTTTGGACTTGGTTATTTTCTTGCCTGACGTGTGCTGGTCCATATTTCAGATGCTAATATTCCTCATGGCTTTTGTGTTAGCCTTTTTTGGGTCACTGCAGGTGAGGAAGTTGGTGACATTTTCAGCCAAGGCCCATTGGGGTGTCGGGTCTATTGCTGAATGATGCTAGTGTGGCAGGAGAGTGCATTAAATTGCGTATTCGAAGATCCAAGATGGATCAATTGGGCAGGGGATAGGCTGTGCTCACACACGACATTGGTGGGGGACTGGTATGCCCAAAGGAGACTACTACACAGTAATTACCACCCCCCCTGTCATCCGATCCCATTGCACCCCTTATGACTCTGCCAATATCTCCACACTGTCATGAGCTGGTAAAATCTTGTTATAACCGCCATTTCCATTTTTGTACATATTTACATTGGTTAATCAGTTCCTGGTACTATATGTGTTTACTGTGTAAAGCCTGTTGCTATATTATTTCCATTATGTGTTGCTTGTAAAGCTTGTTGCAGCTTTTTTGTTACATGTAAACCGAGGTGATGTTCCGAACGTGCCGCGGTATATAAAAATACATAAAATACATAAATAAATATTGGGTGTTGGCTCTTGGTGGGGGGTCATTTCCTGGTAAGTGATGATTGCTCCCCATTGACAAGGTATCAGTTTACAAATGTGCTGAAGAGGTCTATCAGAGTGGTGGGTTGGAATGCCAGGGATTATGGGACGCATTCCTTTTGGATTGGAGCTGTTTATAATGCAGCTCAGATAGGGTTTTCTGGGGAGGTCATAAGGCCTATTGGGAGCTAGCGATCCTGTGCCTTTTTGACTTACGTGCATCCTGAAGGTGAAATCCTTGGGTCTCCATAAATTTGTTGTGTCATAATTATTTTTATTTTCTTTCAGATCATAGGGAGGGGGTTGGTCATGAAAGGGCATCCCTGAGTGGTTGGCCACTCTTTCGTATATTGAGCTTATTAGCTGGCTTTGATTCTTCCTTATGGATAACATTTGGGAATGTCTGATGCTGCCTGGATAATTTGTTGGTTCGCTATTCGTGACATGCATTGGCATGCATTGGAATCAGCTGATACCAATTTCGAGTCCCTAAAGTCTTAGGAATTCATTTGGGGCGTTGGTCATGTAAGGAATTTATTACGGTGGTCAGAAAGGATTTTTCTCTTCCGATGAATGTTATACCTGATACAGTTTTAGGATGGTCTGGCATTATTGGTAGACTTAAATACGCTGATCAGCCTTTGAGGAGACATGGTATTGCTAAGGTCAATGCACAAATTGGCACATGGTTGGGTTACCAGGGTAATTTCTGGCTACGTCATGATGGGTAGCTGATGGTGCCTGGGTCTTTATGGGCCAGAGAGTATCCATTTGTCAGATGTGGGCCTTGACCTGTTAATAATTCTGTACAGGAGGCACTTCAGAAAGTATTTTCTTAGAGTTGATTGGCTTGCAGTTGAGGGAAACAAATGTGATCCTATAGATCACATTGTTTGTGGGGGGTAATCCAAGCTCGGATTGAGTTCTATACAATTTATATGGATATTGTTATGTGAATAAATATTTTGTGTGAGGGGAGAGAATTTTAAAACCCCAGAGTTGACATGGTGACAGGCTGGCCAGTCATGTTGGAGGTCTTTCCCTACTGGGTCATGACTGGGAGGGACTGAGGAGTGTTGGAGAAGTTGAGAAGATATGGACCCTTTGACCGAGGAGGAGTTGGTGCTACCTGAGGAGACGGCTTCTCAGGTTCCCCCGTCGGGTGGCGAGGCTGAATCAAGCAGGAACTGGTTGGATCTTCGCCACTGGAAGCCCACGTCCCCCCCAGGAGAAGCCCGTAGGGACCCGGACCGCTGGAACTTAGGTGAACCTTTGGGAGGTCGAAGGTGTGGGGAACAGACGCAAGGGCCAGCTGGATTTTCGCCACTGGAAGCCCGCGGTCCCCCCGGGAGGAGCCCATAGGGTCCTGGACCGCTGGGACTTAGGTGGACCCTTGAAGATGGAAGCTCCATCGAAGTCCAGTCTGAAGTCAAACACCAGAGAATCGCTGCTTGCCAGTCCAGAGTCGAACACCAGAGAATCGTCACTTGCCAGTCCGAAGTCAAACACCAAAGTTTCATCCAGGAATGGAGACAGGAACCAAGATACCTGAGGCACCATGAGACTCACAAGTGAGCAGGCTTGTTGCCAAGTCAATGAGTGTGAAAAGGAAGTCTCCTTAAGTACTTCCCTGAGCCAGACCCATCTGGAGCAGGTGAAACCAATTTAGAGGATGAGGCCCCTTTAAATGGCTACAGGAGATGTGGCCTCACGCCTAAGAGCAGGGCAGCATGAGGCGCTCCCGGAAGCACTGCAGTGCGGCCCGACACCGCGAAGGGAAGGCCAGAGGCGCCCCCCCCCCCGCTGGAGACATCGCAGGAGCGTGGCCCAGAGTCGGCAGCCGGCGCCGTGAAGGAGAAGGCCAGAGGCTTGCATCGGGGAGGCCCCCCTGCCAGCACACCAATGCCGACGGCAGCCCGAGAGCAATGAGGGAAGATAGGAGGGGCCAGCCGCGGCCGCCCGTGGCTGGAAGTTATAACAGTACTCCCCTTTTAGGGTGCCTCCCAGGGGGTTTGGGTTTGGACGAATGGTCGGTATGGAATTGAGCAAGAAGATTCAGATCTAGAATATTGGCAAGAGGTTCCCATGTATTTTCTTCAGGGCCGAACCCCTCCCAGGCCAGCAAATATTCCCTTCTTTTCCTATGTTTCCAGACGTCCAGTACTTCTCGGACCTGGTAGGTGGTGTCTTCCTCAGAGGAGAGAGGTTGAGGTGTAGGGGTCGTACTGGAATGCCAGGTCAACACCAGAGGTTTCAAAAGGGAGATGTGAAAGGTGTTGTGGATTTTGAGTAAAGGAGGTAGCTGGAGTTGATAGGCTACTGCGCCAATGCGGCAGAGAATGGGAAATGACCCGATGAATCGCGGAGCAAGTCGCATAGAAGGTAGCTTCAAACGGATATATCACGTGCTCAACCATACTTTCTGACCAGGTTGAAGAGAGGACAAGGTCTCTGCTGGCGATCAGAATATTTTTTGGCCAGTTGGTTGGCTTTAAGTAAGGCATGCCTGGTGGAGATCCAAAGCTGATGTAGTTCATCAGCGGAGAGTTGAGCCATGGGAGACAGAACGGTCACCAGAATAGGCTATGGCGGGCGAGGTAGCTTGCCATAGACTAGCTGAAATGGAGATGAACTGGTAGCAGTGGAAGGGTGTGAGTTGAGGGCAAACTCAGCCCACGGAAGCAAGTTTGTCCAATTGTCTTGTTTACTGTTGACGTAGATACGTAGGAATTGTTTGAGGGTTCTATTAGTTCTTTCCGCCAGGCTATTAGTTTGCAGGTGATATCCGGAAGTGTACTCCAGCGTGACGTCAAATTTCTGGCAGATTGATCTCCAAAACTTAGCAGTGAATTGAGGTCCTTGGTCAGATAGGATACTTTTGGGTAGACCGTGCAGTTTGAAGATATGAACAAATAGCTGAGCCAGTTGAGATGCAGAAGGTAACCCTGGAAGAGGCACAAAATGAGCCATTTTACTGAATCGATCGATGATCACCCAGATGACAGTGTTGCCGCTAGATGGGAGCAGATCCACAACGAAGTCCGTAGAGATGTGTGTCCACGGTTCAGTGGGCACAGGCAAGGGTTGGAGAAAACCTCGAGGTAGTCCTGGAGAATTCTTGTGACGAGCACATATGTGACATGATTCCACATAGGATCAAACATCCTTAGTCACTCCTGGCCACCAGTAGTACCGACGGAGAGCGAGCAACGTCCGGTGTTGTCCCGGGTGTCCCGAGCTGCGGGAACCATGAGCCCAAGTCAATACCTGCCTCCGGAGGCAAGGCAGCACGAAGGTCTTCCCCAGAGGAATGGGCATAGTAGCAACTAGAAGTACTCACGAAGGTTCAATGACGAACTTGGGAGGTTCGGTGGTATCTGTAGTGTCAAAAGCTCGAGAGCGAGTGTCCGCCATTATGTTTTTATCGGCCGGACGATATCACAGGATGAAGTTGAACCTGGTGAAGAATAGTGCCCTCTGAGCCTGTCGAGGGTTGAGACGCTGTGCCCGGTGCAAGTACTCCAAATTCTTATGGTCAGTATAGACTGTGATCTGATGTTGGGCTCCTTCTAACCAGGGTCGCCATTCCTCAAAGGTGATCTTGATGGCGAGAAGCTCTTTATCTCCAATGGCTAGTTACGTTCTGCCGGGGTGAATTGACGAGAGAGAAAAGAGCAAGGGTGGAGTGTATGAATGGCTGATATCTGGCTGAGAACGGCTCCTACGCACTGGGAGGAGGCATCCACCTCAATGTCAAATGGGCATTGAGGGTCTGGGTGATGGAGGCACGGCCGGCTCAGGAATGCTTCTTTGAGAAGTAGAAAGGTGGATGTAGCCTCTGGGGCCCAATGCTTGGTGTCAGCGCCCTTCCGGGTTAAGACCGTTAGAGGTGCCACAATGGAGGCGTAATTGGAGATGAAGGAGCGATAGTAGTTGGCAAAGCCTAGAAATCGCTGGAGCGGCTTCAGTGCGGATGGTTGGGGCCATTCTTGAATGGCTCTCAGTTTCTGAGGGTCCATGCTGAACCCCCGGTTGGAGACAATATACCTCAAAAATGGAAGAGCTTTCCGCTCGAAAAGGCATTTGTCAAGTTTGGCATAGAGCTTGTTTTCTCTCAGCCGTTGTAGGACCTGGGAGACATGTTGACGATGAGCCGAGAGGGATTTTGAGAATATGAGAATGTCGTCGAGATAGATGACTAAACATTGGTACAACAAATCCAGAAAGATTTCATTCATAGTGTTTTGGAACACAGCAGGGGCATTGCAGAGCCCAAACGGCATAACTAAGTATTCGTAATGGCCATCTCGGGTATTGAAGGCCATCTTCCATTCATCTCCCTCTTTGATATGAATTAAGTTGTAGGCTCCCCTGAGATCCAACTTAGTGAAAATTTTAGCACCTTGAAGACAGTCAAACAGCTCTGAGATTAGGGGAAGTGAATAGCGATCCTTGACGGTGATGGCGTTTAACCCTCGATAGTCAATGCAGGGATGGAGCGTTCCGTCTTTCTTCCCTACGAAGAAGAAGCCAGCCCCCACTGGAGAGGTCGATTTGCAGATGAATCCTCGATCCAGGTTCTCCTGGATGTAACATGATATGGATTGGGTCTCGGCGGAAGAGAGGGCATAGGTGCATCCTAGGGGGGGCTCTGTGCCTGGGAGAATCTTAATGGCGCAGTCAAAAGGCCTGTGTGGTGGTAGTGTTTCCGCCTTTTGCTTCGAAAAGACATCAGTGTAGGTCACGTAGGGTGCTGGTAGGCCCTGAGGACCTGTGATGGTTGTCGAGCATTGCACCAGAACTACAGAATTGAGGCAAGAGTCTTGACAGGCCGGCCCCCATCGAACCAGCTGTAGGGTTTTCCAGTCAAATTGAGGGCAATGCGTTTGAAGCCAGGGGAGCCCCAGAATGACGGGGTGTATAGATCGTTCAAGAATATGGAAGGAAAGTTGTTCAACGTGAAGTAGTCTGGTGCGAACGTGGACGGGCTCGGTAACGTGAGTAACCCGACCCGGGAGGGGCTCGCCCTGAATGGACGAGAGGACCAATGGAACCTGGGCATGAAGGAGTGGAATTTTGAGGTGGTCCACTAAACTCTTCATGATGAAATTTCCCCCAGCTCCCGAGTCCACCAGGGCTAGAGTGTGGAATTCGCGGTCCCCTGATGTCAGTGCGACTGGCAGTTAGTGGAGGTATAGGTGATGTCAGACCCAGGAAGAGTCCTCTTTTAGATCCAAGGCCCTGGAGTTTCCCCAACACACCGGGCAGGAGGCTGGGCGGTGACCTGTGGCGCCACAGTAGAGGCAGAGTCCACCTTGCATACGTCTACGACGTTCCTGAGTGGAGAGTTTATTTTGACCCAATTGCATGGGTTCCTCAGTTGATGCCCGTGAAGGCCCTGGTTCGCCTTTGGGAGATGGTGAACGCAGGGGACGTCGGAAGGTACTCGGGGTTTTCCTAGAGAGCTGGACCGCTCGAGAGCATTCTTGGAGACGTCTATCAATGTGTCCAGCCAAGTCAATGAGGGAGTTCAAGGACCTGGGTAATTCCCGACCTGTGAGTTCATCCTTGATTCTTGAGCTGAGCCCCTCCAGGAAGATGGTCCTCAAACAGTCAGATTCCCAACCAAGTTCTGAGGATAATGTCTGGAATTCAATGGCCTATTCAGCGAGAGTACGGGAACCCTGGCGCAAATGAAGGAGATTCGATCCGGAGGTTACCTCGTGAGTGGGGTCGCCAAAACTGATGCGGAAAAGCTCCCAGAATTCTCTTAAGTTGCGTAGTACCGGGTTGTCCTGCTCCCACAAGGGAGATGCCCATTCTAGGGCCTTCCCTTCGAGAAGAGATAGGATTACGTTGTTTTAGTGACATCATCCAGGAAAAGAGTTGGTTGTAATCGAAAGTGCATATTGCACTGGTTGATAAAGCCCCTATAAGAGCGGGGCTCACCGGCAAAGCATGGAGAAGCTGGGAGGCGAATTATCAGACGGGCATCAGAGGTCACGGGTGCAGCTGCAGATATTGACGTTAAAGTGGGTTTCATGGGTCCAATGGCATCAATCCATTGATTCAGGTTTTCCACTGCAGAAACGAGGGCATCCAGCATCTTTTGTTGATCCAAGATCATTTGGGCCATCCCTGGAATGACCTGTCAGACAGAGGCCTCTGTTGGAGAAGTTGAGAAGATGTGGACCCTTGGACCGAGGAGGAGTTGGTGCTACCTGAGGAGACGGCTTCTCAGGTTCCCCCGTCGGGTGGCGAGGCTGAATCGAAGCAGGAACTGGTTGGATCTTCGCCACTGGAAGCCCGCAGCCCCCTCCCCCCAGGAGAATCTCGTAGGGACCTGGACCACTGGGATTTAGGTGGACCTATGGGAGGTCGAAGGTGTGGGGAACAGACGCAAGGGCCAACTGGATCTTTGCCACTGGAAGCTTGCAGCCCCCCCCCCCCCCCCCCCCCCGGGAGGAGCCCTTATGGACCCGGACCACTGGGACTTAGGTGGACCCTTGAAGATGGAAGCTCTGTCGAAGTCCAGTCTGAAGTCAAACACCAGAGAATCGCCGCTTGCCAGTCCAAAGAACACCAGAGAATCGCCACTTGCCGGTCCGAAGTCAAACACCCGAGGATCACCGCTTGCCAGTCTGAAGTCAAACACCAAAGGTTCGTCCAGGAACTGAGACAGGAACCAGGATACCTGAGGCATCAGGAGACTCACCGAAGTGAGCAGACTCGTTGCCAAGTCAATAAGTGTGAAGAGGAAGTCTTCTTAAGTACTTCCCTGAGCCGGACCCTTCTGGAGCAGGTGAAACCAATTTAGAGGATGAGGCCCCTTTAAATGGCTGCAGGAGGCACGGCCTCGCGCCTAAGAGCAGGGCAGCCCGAGGATGCCCCTGGAAGCACTGCAGTGTGGCCCGATACTGCAAAGGGAAGGCCGGGGAGCGCCTCCCCCCCCCCCCCCCCCCCCCACTGGAGACATCGCAGGAGTGGGGGCCCAGAGTCGGCGGCCGGTGCTGCGAAGAAAGAGAAGGCCAGAGGCTTGCATCGGGGAGGGCCCCTGCCAGCGCGCCGACGCCGATGGCAGCCCGAGAGCAGCGAGGGGAGCTAGGAGGGGCCAGCCGCATCTGGAAGTTATAACAAGGAGGTAGAGGACAGCCAGAGGGGGAGTTGGAAAAGGGATGAACCGAGGTTGCATTAATGTTGTGATAAATTGTGAATTAGGCTTGGGTTTTCTTGCAAAGTTATCAATAAACTGCGGCCTTATTTAACCCAATTTGCTATTGTCTGCCTCATTTGTAATGGGTGAGAGTTTTGGGAGATGGTCAGGGAATCCAACTTACCCATGTTATCATAAGAGACAACCAACAAGTCTCAGGTGAGATCTCTCCATTGGACCCACTGGTGATGAGGTTTTGCAAGAGTTTCCCCTTATCAGTCTGTGTTTGGTGCATCATGATAACTAATAATCATTCAAGTCCTGATTGCTCAGCTTCCTCCCCTCTCATTAGTATTTTCCCTGCTCCTTGCCTTTGAAGTGCATCTAAGCATCTAGTGCTATAAGCTGACACTTGGGATATTTCTGCATTCTTATCTCTGTTAGCAGTCTTTGAATTGTTGACACTTTGGCAGGCTTGACAGCCCTTCTGGGGAGGAGACTGTCCCTTGAGTGACCTTTTGCCATTCTGCGGAGGACACCTGAAACCTCCAATGGGTAGGATCAGAGGAAAGGAAGCCCTCCTCGTCTTCTTTAGCTGCCAAGGTGTCAATTCATTCCACAGGAAGCAGCCTCTGTCTTATCTCCCTATGTCTCCATTCAGACTTTTTCCATTTGGGTACAGAGTTGCCAAAATGTTTTCCGGCTAACATACTTCTAAACTTGCTCGTACTTTTCCTATTTTGCCTTGTGTTTTCTTTTAAACCCAAAATCTTTTGGTCTCTGAAGAGTGACTAGTGGAAGAGACTGGAACAGCAACTTAAAAAAAAAAAAAGCAGATATCCAGTAAAAAAAAAAAGAAAATATTCACCACAGCCTGAAAGAAAAGGGGTTCAGGATGCACAGAGGCCTAATAGGCCTATATCAAGGGAGATAAAATTCTGGGGGAGGGGCAGCAAAGTTCTGAGTGTCACAAAATGTTATGGTAGATCCCAGGTGATGGAAGGAAGGCAGGACATCCCTGCCCCATTAGAAAGTTCAATTGAAGGAAACAAGAGTTTTGCCAGCCAGCTCAGTTTTCAAACAGAGACCTGGCAGAGTAGGAGGAACTGGGAATAACTCCTGTCCCTTTCTACTTTGCAGATTTCAGGAAGGGGGCGGTAAGAGACCTCTGGTGGGGCTTGTAGGGAAGGCCCAAGTCAGGGCAGGAGGGGGGGGGGTGGTAATTTTGCTATTTTGATGGCTGTCAGTTGGTTTATTTGTTCACTTTCTACAATGAAAAGTCGATAGAAAAAAGAACAAATTTCAGAGGCGGTTTTAAACGAAACACAAGAGTTTTGTCACGGTTTTCATTTCGCTTAAAAACGAATGCTCATCCTTACTAGAAAATGCAGATGAAAGTAGGATTAAATGAAGTTTCGTGGATGTGCAGATTGCGAGCTGCGCTTTCTTCTAGCACAGGATGGCATTCATTTCTTGCATCAAAGCTGGCGAATCAAATCTTTCTTCCGCACATATGGTGGTGAGTCAAGGCAGGCTGGAAAAAGAAACGTTGTAGTGTGTGCGCTTGTGTTTTCTCTTTGAGAGAAACAATAACCAGTTTGGGGGGAACGGGGAGGAAATCCTTAAGCACGGATGAGACAAAGTGAGCATTAAAGAGAAAAATCCATCTAGTGATTAAGTATGAATTCATATCCCTCAGAAAAGCAAGCACAGCTGAGATGACATCAAACAAGGGGACATCCAATTGGCCTGGTGACAAATGGCTTCTGCATCCTAAGTTCTCCCACCATTTGATGCTGCTTGTTTTTGTAAAGTGGGTACATTCTTACTAGGCCTCCACAGAAGATAGAAAAGCATGACTTTTTTTTTTTGTGCTTTTTGCTTTGTGGGCTGAATTTAGCTCTTCTCAGAAAAACCTTAACTATGTTTGGATTGGCAGCTCCTGCTTTTTTGTCCGTCATTTCTGCTTCACCGCATACGAGGGTTTGTTTTGCGGCATTAAAATCCAGAAAGTGCTTGAACTCATGATAACTCCACCTTGCAAGTGGCCGAGCCTTTTGGAGGACTTCCAGCCTGAGCACCCGGCTCTGACTCCATCCAGAAAGTTCTTGTGGTAGGGCTCCTGTAATGAAAACCATTGAAAGCCAAAAAATACAGGAACATCAACTACTGGGTTCACCCTGAATGGGTTAGGGGTAGTGAAATGAGAAAAGTGTGTGGTACAGATATGCATTTGGGAAGGGGAGTGGTCCAGGACATGGAGCATGGGACTGACAGTCAGCGCTCCCGGCCTTCTAACCACTGGCACTCTGTATGACCTCGGGTTTGTAAAAACACTACTAGTAATTTGAATTTATGTTAGAGATGGTCTGAAAAAATTGTGACCACAGTTGTTTGCCCATAAACCAAGCATTCACCATAAGGAGGAGGAGAGGTATGAATATGCAGTCATTAATCATCATGATAATAAAATTCTTGAATTTAAGGGACTTAACAGCAAAGCACCTGATATGAACAGGCAAGCTTCATGAAAGCTTCAAAAGGAAGAGTAATAAAAGCACTTTTATTTTTATATTATGCAGTTACAGTAGGGTGTATAGAGACACAATCACTAATAATCACTTCAAATAAAGTTATTTAACTTCCCCAAAATTCAGTTTACCCAACTGTAAAGTGTTGGCCATGACAGTAAACACATTGGTCTTTCTCCCCTCTTGCTTTCAGAATCTGTGGGTATAAATCCATGTGAATATTCCAGATGTGTGTGTCTATGCTTGTTGGCTTTCCATGTCCCTGAAGCACTATCATTCTTGTTGAAATCCAGTTTAGAAGTGTTGTCTGTAAGTGCAGAATAACATTATATTGTGAGGCTATTTTTCTAGACACCGTGTAGGACATATTCCTTCCAAAACCCATTATCAATCTAACCACTAATCAATTTTGGATTTTTTTTTTTTTTTGTCAACACAAAGCAAAGGACTAAAAATCCCAGAATCCTATGTGATGGTAGCTTAAAAATGCTGAGCCTGCACCAGCATTTCCTAGTGGTTTGAAATGACTTGGCAGCACCCGTGTTTTTTAAGCATTTCAAATCAACAACCAGGATCGAAGAGGGGAAAGATGACTTAAAAATATGTTAAATGTTTGCCACAGAGACTGAGAGCAGATTTCATTTTTTAAGATTGAAGCTACAGACTGCCCTGCATGCGGAAACGTCAAAGTGCAAAGGTCTTCTAGGGAGAATAAAATGCAAGCTTAATTTTTTTTTTTTTTTTAATCCGTACCATGATTTAAAACATGTGTTTGTTGCTGCTGCGTACAGTAGGTGATTGGTATGAGAAAACAGAGATAGGAAGAAAGTTTTACTCATTTCCAGAGTACTTGCCAGCTTCATCTGACCTTTCGTTCCCTTAGCGCCAAGCTGTGAAACAATATAATGGAAAGGCCTATCAAACCTTCATGGTGAGGATCAGCTCAGGGTGGAATCTGAGAGTAACACTGGTTTGCTTGTTCTTTTTAAGCCTAATAACTATTAAATATATCACAGAGTACAGGATAAAAAGGGTTTCGTAGCTGTTTATTAAAACCAGTTGGAAAAATGTTATATCGTGGCTGGGGGTGGGGAGGCTGGGCTCGGACAAAATGTTTTTGGGTGTTGTTGTGTCATTTCGGATCCATGGCGTTTCTGTCGTTTCATTTCCCCGGTGGGAACCATTTCATTTGTTTGGTTTTAACACACACGTTTTTTGGGGGTTTTTTGGCCACATGAATGCTTTACTAATAATGCGCACTGCACCAATGCAAAAAGAAATCTCGTTAAAATGTTTTCTGTCATTTCGGATGGGAAACAACACCTAAAGATATTAAAAACAAAAACAAAATCATTAATGTTTTCACGTCATTGTAATATGACAACATGGCCCTGATCCTGACTGAGGTTTGTCATGTGTCCTACCTTCTTTCCATCACCCTGAAAAATACAAGTTCATGTGTCAGTATATATATACAGCCATTATCCTAAAATCATAACAATACATCCTCTGTTCTCAGAATTAAGGAACAAGCAAACTGCAACACTTCCTGATCCTAATTACTGGGCTAAAAGTTTGGATCCAGCTTTTAATTCTGGGATACAGTATATTCGTAAGAAAAGCCATCCTGAGCTAATTCCAGTTAATAGGCGGGCTTATGATCAATTGGATCTCGGACAGCAACATTCCAGAGTCATCCCTCCTGAGGATTAATGGTTCAGTCCTTTGCTTCCCTCCGCCCTCTTTATAGTATAAGCAAAGTCTGTACAGAGGGGCACAGGGGAATGGTGTCCCTCTAATCCAACAATGCAGTCTGCTGGCAAGGCTGAATATTTCAGACCCCCAGGGGGGAAAAAAAAAATTACATAAAATTAAAAACACCGCAGAAAGTACAGCACAGTTCCCTTTCCTACCCAATGAGTTTGCAAACTAGTTTCAAACCAGTTTTAGCCTGCAAAGTGAATTGTCCTCCGCATTCCTTCAGAGAATGCATTTAAAATTGGTTCGAAAACCTTTCCAAGGAAATGATGTTAAAGGTCCCAGCCAAGCACAGTCCTTAGCCCACAAAAAAAATCCCTGATGCCTTCCTTCGGGATAATATAACCTCAAATGTCTTTCCTCCTCAAACATCCAGCTCAGTGGCTTTTCCTCATAGGCTTTGCTTCTGCTTAATTACTCCGCTTAAGCATGTTATCCACCGCAGAAACACTGACTAATTAAAGAGAACACATGCAAGGTCTGTCGCCAGAATACAGGACCACGAACCAAGTGATCTGGACCCTTAGATGTGCAGGAAATAGGGTATGGGGGGGGCGGGGGGAGCAGAGAAGGATTTAGGATTTTGGCACCCCCTAGGCACTGTTCCGCTGTTGCCCCCCCCCCCCCCCCCCCCCCGAGGTTGAATAATAGGGAGCAGAAGGTCTCTGACACAGTCCCCTGGTTTCCTGCAGCAGCTCGGGGCAGATTCTGTGGGAGAAATTTAAAAATTCTGAAACGAAAACATTCCTATCTTTTATATTACATTACAAAAATAAATTCGTTTCACAGTAGGATCATTTATTCATTTATTTTTATTTGTGAAGGAAAGTGAGCGCAAGTATCAGTACAGGGAGGAGACCTCAGAGATGGGGGGGGGGGGAGGGAGAAAGGTCAGGAATGGGAGAGGAGAGTGCAAGAAGGAAGAGGACAAGGGTTGGGGAGGATGGGGGATGGGGAAGATTAGGAAACTGGGGCGGGGAAGAAGAGGGAGAGCGAGGCAGGTTCTTGGAGTGAGGAAGAGGAGGAGGGAATAGGAAGGGTTGGGGAGGGGGTTCCAGGATCTGGGGAGAAGGGAGAGGTAGGACGGGAGCTTCCAGGATTTGGGGGACAGAATCCAAGATCAGGGGGAGAGGGGATTTGAATTGCAGTGAGCGGGAGGAGAGGAGGGAGGTGTCTTAACCATGCTGCGGTCCTGCTTTCTCGCATCCCCTCTCTAGCATCCCACCCAATGTGACAGGCACCAGTCCCTTCTCTCTCACGCACATGAACACTGCCCCCCTACCCTTGCTCCCCTCTCTCTCTCACACAGAGACGTGCAGAGCGGCCCGATCCTCCTCTCATCCCCCAGCCTTTCTTCCCACCCTCCAATTATCTCTACTCTGCCCCTCCTAACCTCCACAAAATGACCCCTCTTTGCTCTGCCTGCTGCAGGCTCACTCCCTCTCCTCTCCTGTTCCTTGAACCCTGCCTGGGAGGGGAGGAGCTGGAGTAGGAGGCAGAGGGGCCGTTCTCTGCTGAGTGAGATTCAGCACTGCTGAAAGGCAGCAAATCTTCAATGGCCCCCAGCCCCCCCCAGATCTTTTCCACCCTAGGCACAGGCCTAGTGTGACTATTGATAAATCCAGGCCTTGGGGGGGGGGGGGGCAGTATTGTTACTCTAAGATGCAGAAGGCATTCGCTCAAGAGAACGGCAAAGCACGCAGTTTGTGATGGAGCATGCCAAATAAGGGGGGGGAGGGGGTGATTGTATCTGATAACCTCAAGGGTGATGGGGCAAGAGCCAAAGGAGGGCTAGGGTGCATAGAGCAAAATATAAAAGCAAAAAAACAAGACCGACGCCTTGGAAAGTACATTTATTGAATACAGTTTAGAAACCGTAATGCCCGATTCCGGATGAGTTTCGCCTTTTCGGCTGCATCAGGGCCTGAAAGAATTAACAATTAAATATTTATTAAACATATAATTAAAAAATATAATTAAAAAGTCATTCAAAGCAATATATTTAAAATAACTTACATGAAAATAAAAATTAGTGTATAAAAGCCATTCGGTAAAACAGAATATTAGATACACATATAAAATACCACAGTATGAAGAAGGGGACCAACATATCACATGCATTTGATAAGAACAGAGAAAAAAATTATACACCTCATATAAATTAAAAACAAAGAAAAGAGTAATCCAGAAAGCTCACATCCGTGGCTTCCCTAGACCGACTTCCGTCTTGTTTTTAGAGCGAAATATGAACACCAAAGAAAGGGAGGCGATAATGCCCCTGTGTGAATCGTTGGTGAGATCGCATCTGGGGTATCGCATCCATGTTAGAAGGCTGCACCTCCAAAAGGATATAAACAGAGTATATCTATCTGCCAAAGCGGAAAAGATCTGGAACTGTATGACCTGTGAGGAGTATATCCTAGAAGAGAGGAAAGAGAGGGCTAAGTGATAGGGACATTCAAATATTTCGCAGCTGTATACAGTCCACAAGAATCAGTGGAAAGGAAGTTTTAGGACATGGAAGGAGATAAAATCAGGAGTTATATTTGAAAATATCTCTTCACAGGATGTGGTGAAGGCAGATTTCGAGAAGACCCAGAGGATAGATGGGGGAAGCGAGGGTAGAGCCGAAGACCTGGCAGGGCCCACAGCACGGCAGTAGAACAGGGAACTGTGCAGACTGGACGGGCCCTGGCAGGCATCTGCCATCGTGCTGTGTTTTTATGGTTAAAGGATCACTTTTTTCAAACAGCCTAAGAACTGGAGGGAATTTGAGTTTTGTCTTTAAGGATTTTTTCTGACTTTCAAAAGGGCATGCCAGTTAATTGGGCTCTTTCATCCCCCCCCCTGTTCCCCAGTTGCCACACGCCAGTCACTCCTACGGCAAATTGGTTATGACTGGGAGGTTTCCACATTCCAGCTCGTTCCCAGATCCAGCGTATTTATGTGTTACCTGAATAAACTCCTTTAATCGGAAAACAAACGCCACCTGAAAGAGGGGGCATGAAAGAGCCTTTCATAGGCTGTTTTCAAAAGTAGTGCTTCATGGTTTCTTTGGATCCGACCTTACTTCCTCCACTAATGGTCTCTGGAGTACATTTACAGTTTGACTTTCTGGTCTATAAAGGTACCCAGCAGTAATGGGAGTGAATATGTTTCACATTGAACTCTAGCAGTAAAAAATAAAAGTCTTTAGACTGAAATCTGGGGAGTAAAATCAATGTAGCTATATATCAACTCAAAAGACAAGGCGTGGAAACTGTTCAGCAAGAAAGCTTTTTCCCCATTCTGGGACTATGGGGGAAAAAAGCTTTAGTAAATCAGGCCCTAAGTTTGTGCCTGAGGCTTACCCAAGGTCACAAGGAGAGTCGGAGGGGGGTAGCAGGACTTGAGCAGTGGTTTTGCGGATTCTCAGCCTGCGGCTCTAACCACTTGGCCACTCTAGATGGTCTTTATGGTCCTCCTTAGTTGCCTTCACATTCTATGCATGGCCAGAATATTTGGCACCTTAGATGAATCTTCGGTCATGCACCACCCTCCCCCAATTTACCTACAGCAGAGGTCTCCCTCCTATCAGTGACAGTGGCTCCAGCAAAGTGCTCCCTTATTTGAGGGTATTATCTCTTGCATAGCACCTGTCTGGGCTTCATGCTGGAGGTAGTTTGCCACCCCAAAATGTTGGCAGTCTAGGTGACTGCCTAGTTTGCTTAATGGAAGCACCGGCCCTGATTCAATGTTTCTGTGACAATGGTGATTATTTAACACAGAGTTGTAGATAATTGATAATTGAAACACTTAAAAACTGCCTTCAGATCTGCTATGCACTGTTGTCCATTTTTGTTCTTGTACTTTAAACTGCAAAACTACTTCAGTCTCAAAAATGTGTCCTTATTTGTAGCAGGAATGTCAGATTCTAAATTTGGCTTGTCGAGGTGGTACTTGTAGAGGTTCCTTGTGATGTAAGTCAATGGTGCTCAAACTGGTCCTTGCCACCCTACCCCCTTCCCAGCAGCTAGCCAGGTTTCCATGATACCCCTCATGCATATGCATGAGATATATTTGCATATATTGGAAGGGGTGCATGCAAATATCTCATGCACATTAATTAGGAATATCCTGACAATTTGACTGGCAGGGAGGGGGGTTCCTATTGGCCACTTTGAGTACCGTTGATGTAAGTCAATTAGTAGCCCCACAATTACTTTAACGTATGTAGCCCATCTTCTAATGGTTGCTATGAGGGCAGAGATCACACTCAGTACCAGGGCATAGTCCTGACATGGAGTCCCCAAATGGTGAGTAGAATAGACCTCCAGGGCCCAAGGCATAACATAAATGTCTCTTTCTATGGATTTATGTTCAAATCTTTAGTCTCTGGAGCAGAGATGGCCAATCACCAGGCTGGACACATGAACAGGGTATTCCAAAAATAAAAGTTTACTGTCAGCTTAATTCAATGGGAATTAATTGGCACCAGGGTCATTTTCTTCTTGCTACATCCATGATCGCTGCAATAAATAAAATCCACCTGGATCTGTAGTCTTTGCGTAGGGTTCCCCTGTGAGTGGAACATCAGGCTGTCCTGGGTGCAGTGGAATGGGTTCTCCTGTCCCTCACAGATCTCCCCTTCCCAATATCTGTGCGCCATTGATTGTCTCTGAAGTCTCCTTTCCTGTTTCTCCTTGCCAGAAACTGCTGTGGGGAGTCTTAGGTTTCTTCTACTCTCTCCTCCCAATGGTATTCTTCCATTCTCCTAACCTTCTCCTAGAAGTCACTGAGATCCTTCAGAATGAAACATCCAAAATTAATGCAAAAAAGAGAAAAAAACCCAACTCTTCCTCTTTCCCTCTTCTCTCTCACAGGTAGAAAGAGTGGACAGAAAACTTCCTCCTGTATAAAATCACTAATATCCACTTGCTAAACACTGGGTAGGGTCAGAAGACGTGGTTTTCTCACTTCCTCATCTACTCAGCACAGGGTTGTAGGCAATACCAGATAAGGATAGGGGAACAAAAAAAAAAAAAATCCAGCTCCAAACCAAAAATGCCAAACTGATTCTAGGGGGGGTCACCTGCTAATATACAGGCAGGAAGCTACCATTGCAGCAATGTCCACTTGGGGTACTGTGACAAGACAGTACATCCCTCTAATCCATACTGCTTGGTCATAACACTAGGCTAGAATCGTTTGTAGAGATCCCAGGGGATCTGTACATGTATAAATGCCGGACTAGCAGTGTAGTAAGAGCTTTGAAAACCTTCCCATATGTAAACAGATTATTATTCTTATTTATCTTTTAAAAGTCTTATATCCTGCCTCTTCCAAAAAGCTGATCCAGTGAAGGTCTCAATAAAACATACATAAAATCATAAGACTGATGCAAACGATGTAAATAATCAAATATTAAAGTTGCTATTCTAACTGAAAAGCTTCGTTACTCTAAAGTTATGCAAAGACCCCTTTTTCTTTTTCATGCATAACAGGATCTGCGCTATGTAAAACATGAAAGCTCAAGTGAAGATAATTTGAGAGAATAGAGGGCAGATAGGACGATAACACTACTTCTGGTCATTACGGGTGTACTGCATGTTTGTAGCCATTTCTACACCAATGAAACAATTCCTTCTCAGCCCAAGATTTGCTGATCAGTTTAAGTCCTTGAATCTAAACCGGGCCTGGGGAGTGCCTTCATAGCCCCGCCCCAGAACGTAATGAGTCCCAGCCGCGGTGACACCTAGTGGCCAGATGTGGTCTGTGGCTTCTGGCTGACTACGGTTTCTGTGACGACTGGGCCAGTTGGGAAGGGGTGGGGTAGGGCTTGTAAAATGGGGGAAATGTCCAGGTAATTGTGAATGAAGTTTCAGGGTGCCGTTGGCCGGAAAATGCAGGCGGAAGACCGTTGGAGCAGGAGAAAAATATAGGGTAAAAATAAAGAAATCCCTGAATAAGTACTTTATCTTAGAATCTACTTCATGATTGATTATCCTACCCTCCCCCTACAGACTTGTTCCCTCATGCCTGGGTTGATTATTCATTGTATGTTTGTTTATGCTGTATGGTAATGCATTATAAATAATAATGATGTAGGGTTGTTCCATCCCTCACAAAAGATTTCAGTCTCTTTTGCCTCCATTACCTTGTGAGGTCTTGAACTAATTTGTGAAAAAAATAAAGGGCCAGATTTCAGTATCCTGTGAGACAGAGGCTTTAATGAAAAGCGGAAAGAAGTGACAGCTTTAGGTTTCCTGTAGGTCGTCCTCCGAAATGGAAAACTCCCAGTGCTGATTGACTTGTTTGGCAGAGAGCGATAAGCCAAGCAATGGGGCTTCAGGCCAAGGCAGGGACTGTGACTCTTCCAGCAGGGAATTTGTTCACATCTGGGTCTTCATGTCTATAGCTTTCTGGTCATCTGGCCTTCCTGGTGCTCTCGGGGAATAAAAGTCATCTCTAACAATAAAATACCATGCTGATGAAACAGACGGCTCTTCTTCCATGAGCGTGTCATAGCCAACATTGTTGTCCATAAACTAAAAAGTGTTCAGTATTCAGAGTTTAGACACAGTAGTCTGTGTCCTTATCATTATAGTAAAAATGACTCAATTGGAACAAGATAAACAGATGTATTATCAAACAAATTCAGAACAAATTGAGTAATTTTATTGGTTGAGGTCATGATTGCATCTATTTATTTCATTTTATTTTTTTTACAATTTATATTCTGTCTTTCGAAAAGTTCACTCAAGGCGCACTGGCATATATATATATAACCCATGCATATGATATACGTGTGTTTTATAAAATATGCATATCTCTACCATGCAACATACATGTGTATGTAGGCTTAGGTGTGAGTACATGCAATGCAATGCACTAAGCACACGGACTTTTCTTACATATTTAAAAAAATTGGGGCGGATTTTAAGAGCCCTGCTCGCCTAAATCCGCCTAAATCCGGGCGGATTTAGGTGAGCAGGGCCCTGTGCGCCGGTGCGCCTATTTTACATAGGCCTACCGGCGCGCGCAGAGCCCCGGGACTCGCGTAAGTCCCGGGGTTTTCAGAGGGGGCGTGTCGGGGGCAGGCCCGATCCACGAGGCGTTTTCGGGGCGTGTCGGGAGCGTTTCGGGGGCGGGCCCGGGGGCGTGCTTACGGCCCGGGGCGGTCCGGGTGCGTAGCCGCGCCCTCCGGACCCGCCCCCAGGTTGCATCCCAGCGCGCTAGCAGCCCGCTGGCGCGCGGGGATTTACGTCTCCCTCCGGGAGGCGTAAATTCCCCGACAAAGGTAAGGGTGGGGTTTAGACAGGGCCGGGCGGGTGGGTTAGGTAGGGGAAGGGAGGGGAAGGTGAGGGGAGGGCAAAAGAAAGTTCCCTTCAAGGCCGCTCCGATTTCGGAGCGGCCTCGGAGGGAACGGAGGTAGGCTGTGCGGCTCGGCGCGCGCAGGCTATACGGAATCGATAGCCTTGCGCGCGCCGATCCCGGATTTTAGCGGCTACGCGCAGCTATGCGCGTATCTACTAAAATCCCGCATACTTTTGTTTGCGCCTGGAGCGCCAACAAAAGTACACGAACGCGCCGTGTTTGGAAATCTACCCCATTGGGGCGGATTTTAAGAGCCCTGCTCGCCTAAATCCGCCTAAATTCGGGCGGATTTAGGCGAGCAGGGCCCTGCGCGCCGGTGCGCCTATTTTACATAGGCGCACCGGCGCGCGCAGAGCCCCGGGACTCGCGTAAGTCCCGGGGTTTTCAGAGGGGGCGTGTTGGGGGCATGTCGGGGGCGGGCCCGATCCGCGCGGCGTTTTCGGGGCGTGTCGGGAGCGGGCCCGGTGGCGTGGTTACGGCCCGGGGCGGTCCGGGGGCGTGGCCGCGCCCTCCAGACCCACCCCCAGGTCGTGTCCCGGCGCGCGGGGATTTACGTCTCCCTCCAGGAGGCATAAATCCCCCGACAAAGGTAAGGGTGGGGTTTAGACAGGGCCGGGCGGGTGGGTTAGGTAGGGGAAGGGAGGGGAAGGTGAGGGGAGGGCAAAAGAAAGTTCCCTTCAAGGCCGCTCCGATTTCGCAGCGGCCTCGGAGGGAACGGAGGTAGGCTGCGCAGCTCGGCGCGCGCAGGCTATACGGAATCGATAGCCTTGCGCGCGCCAATCCCGGATTTTAGCGGCTACGCGCGTATCTACTAAAATCCCGCGTACTTTTGTTTGCGCCTGGAGCGCCAACAAAAGTACACAAACGCGCCGTGTTTGTAAATCTACCCCTATATGCACATATATTTTACACGCAAAAACAAAAGTAGGACTCACATATATCAAGATTTACATGCGTATTTTAAAATATGCGCACATCAAGGAAATTACCAGTTTTCCCAACTAGTCCTCCAGTTTTCCCAGTCCTTCTCCAGGTCATCAAGACCCTCCTGGTCCTGCAACATGAACTCCCTAAACCAAAAGGGCCTGATACTTCACTTTCAATGCATAACCAGCATGGCTCTCCGCTTCAACGGCAGGAGAGAGGAAAAACAACCAATAGGGGCTGTATGACATAGTCTGGGTAAAGGGAATAAACATGGGTGTAGCTTGCTTATTGCAGCGGTTACTACCCCTACTACCCCTAACTAATCAAGCTAGGTATTTCACTTGGATGCAGCTCCATCACTGCTCTCTACATTAATGGTGGGGGTGGAAGGGAAATAGAACCAAGAGTTAAGAGAAAAAGTTAAGTATGAGAGAAAAAAATGTGTGAAGCTTGCTGGGCAGACTAGATGGGCCATTTGGTCTTCTTCTGCCATCATTTCTATGTTTCTATGTTTCTATGTTTCACCCAGAACCCTACCCAGCCAATAGTGCACAATAAGCATGTTTAATATCACTTATGCTTGATAATTAGCAGGTGTAAAATTACACAAGTAAGTTGGCAAATCTACCTGTGGGTCTTTTAAAATAGTATAGTAACATAGTAATGATGGCAAAAAAAGACAAAATGGTCCATTCAGTCTGCCCAGCAATGTTCTTATGGTAGTAACTGCCGCTCCATGCAGGTTACCCCCAGGTGTTCTGTTAAGGATAGTAACTGCCGCTCCGTGCAGGTTACCCCTATGGGCTCTGTTAAGGATAGTAACTGCCGCTCCATGCAGGTTACCCCTATGGGCTCTGTTAAGGATAGTAACTGCCGCTCCGTGCAGGTTACCCCTATGGGCTCTGTTAAGGATAGTAACTGCCGCTCCATGCAGGTTACCCCCATGTGTTAAGGGCAGTAACTGCCGCTCCGTGCAGGTTACCCCTATGGGTTCTGTTAAGGACAGTAACTGCCGCTCCGTGCAGGTTATCTCCATGTTATCTGTTAAGGGTAGTAACTGCCGCTCCATGCAGGTTACCCCTATGGGCTCTGTTAAGGATAGTAACTGCCGCTCCATGCAGGTTACCCCCATGTGTTAAGGGCAGTAACTGCCGCTCCGTGCAGGTTACCCCTATGGGTTCTGTTAAGGATAGTAACTGCCGCTCCGTGCAGGTTATCTCCATGTTATCTGTTAAGGGTAGTAACTGCCGCTCCGTGCAGGTTACCCCCATGTGTTCTGTTAAGGATAGTAACTGCCGCTCCGTGCAGGTTACCCCTATGGGCTCTGTTAAGGATAGTAACTGCCGCTCCATGCAAGTTACCCCTATGGGCTCTGTTAAGGATAGTAACTGCCGCTCCATGCAGGTTACCCCTATGGGCTCTGTTAAGGATAGTAACTGCCGCTCCATGCAGGTTACCCCCATGTGTTAAGGGCAGTAACTGCCGCTCCGTGCAGGTTACCCCTATGGGTTCTGTTAAGGATAGTAACTGCCGCTCCGTGCAGGTTATCTCCATGTTATCTGTTAAGGGTAGTAACTGCCGCTCCGTGCAGGTTACCCCCATGTGTTCTGTTAAGGATAGTAACTGCCGCTCCGTGCAGGTTACCCCTATGGGCTCTGTTAAGGATAGTAACTGCCGCTCCATGCAAGTTACCCCTATGGGCTCTGTTAAGGATAGTAACTGCCGCTCCATGCAGGTTACCCCCATGTGTTCTGTTAAGGGCAGTAACTGCCGCTCCGTGCAGGTTACCCCTATGGGTTCTGTTAAGGATAGTAACTGCCACTCCGTGCAGGTTACCTCCATGTGTTTCTGTTAAGGGTAGCAACTGCCGCTCCGTGCAGGTTACCCCCCATGTTTTCTGTTAAGGGTAGTAACTGCCACTCCATGCAGGTTACCCCATGTGTTCTGTTAAGGGTAGTAACTGCCGCTCCATGCAGGTTACCTCCATGTGTTCTGTTAAGGGTATTAACTGCCGCTCCATGCAGGTTACCCCATGTGTTTCTGTTAAGGGTATTAACTGCCGCTCCATCTGGTTACCATCAAGCCTTAAGGGTAGTAATATTTACAATCTAAACAAAGCAGCTGTCAAACCCATAACAAAATCATTGCAACATTTTTATGGGGTGAGCAGCCTTCTTGATAACTCAGACAATGAATGTGCTTTGCTTTTGGACTTGGCCATGGAAGTAGTCCTGTGCTTTTTCCTTATTGTCTGCATATTATTATTCTGGACCGTAAAAGTCAGGGCCCAGTGTTGGCTGCTGTCTGAATCCAAGTCCCCCTTTTTCCCCCACTGTCCAAGCGGAGAGCAATGTTGCAGTTGCGAGAAAAACATCAAAGCTAATGCCTTCTGCTAAGGGTAATAACTGCCGCACCATGCAGGTTACCCCCATACATCCATTTCCAATCTCTAGCCTATAGAGATCCGCAGTTTTTATCCTATGCCCTTTTGAATTCATTTACTGTTTTCGTCCTCACCACCTCTTCCAAAAGGGCATTCCAGGCATCCGTGAAGAAATATTTCTTGATGCTGGTTCTGAGTTGTCCCTCAGGAGACAACTCATGACCATCTATGATATATGAAGCTAATGGACCTGGTTTTCGAAAGCATTTACATGCTTAAAGCTGGGTTTACATGTGTAAATACACTATACCCATATAAGGGGCTTTTGAACATTATTATGATAGATTATTCCATTTACATGCATAACTTCTTTGAAAATTCACCTGAAAGAGTGCAAATGTATATTTTGTTAATCCATAATAATAGTTACCAGCACACTCCTGATCATTTCTGATGAAATCTTTCTCCACGGACTTACTCCTGCAAAATTCCTTGTGCCATCCTCTACCGATGGCTCCTGTTTTTTTCTGTGCTACACAAAACCTGGTTTCAGTAGGAAGACAAACCTTAATCTTGTTGTTGAACTCATTGGGGTACATTTAAAAAACAGCGCGAGCGCGTACCTTTGTTCGCACAGCCGGCGCGAACAAAGGTACGCCGGATTTTAAAAGATACGCGCGGCTAGCTGCGCAAAATTGGCAGCCTGCGCGCGGCTTGGCGCGCACAGGCTGCCTCCGTTCCCTCCGAGGCCGCTCCGATTTCGGAGCGGCCTCGGAGGGAACTTTTTTTTTGTCCCCCCCACCTTTCCCTCCCTTCCCTTATCTAACCACCCCCCCCGACCCTACCTAAATCCCCCCCCCCCCCACCTTGTTCGATGGAGTTACACATGCTGGCTGGCCAGGCCCCGACACAGGCCGCTGTCGGGGAACTCAGCCACCCCCCCGGACTGCCCCGGACTGCAGACACGCCCCCGGCACGCCCCCGTACCACAGACACGCCCCCGGCACGCCCCCGTACCACAGACACGCCCCCACGGACCGCCCATTTTAGCAAGCCCCGGGACTTACGCTCGTCCCGGGGGTTTGCGCGTGCCGGCGGCCAATGCAAAATAGGCGCGCCGGCGTACCAGTGCCGGATTTACGCGCGCAGGGCTTTTAAAATCTACCCCATTGTGAAGGAGATATGAGTGTCTCCTCATTCCCTTGATTTTTTCCTCCTTAGCCCAAGATTCATCCTTCCCTTCTTGCCTCTGTATGGTAATTTTATCCTGATCTATTAAAGTGTAGCAACACATTGTGTTTTACCATATTTTATTTAGAAATCCTACAAAAGACTGAAGCTTATCTTTTGACAGAAGCTACTTAAGATAGAATTTGTATTAGCATTTCTAAGCTAGTTATAAATATGAAGCCCCTAGAGATCACTTTGTCAGTAGGCATCACAAATGCCTGCAAATGACAAACACCTTTCCTATCCAGTTCAAAAACAAAAAAAATTCCATCTGTGGCTTAATTAATTCCATTAGCTTTTTTAAGGGTAAATTATATCATGTATTTTTGAGCACAAGACTAATTAAACTATAGGTAATAGAGATGTGCATTTGTTTGAAACAAATGGGTAAAATGCAATAAATGAGACCATTTTCATTTCTTTTGTGGACCCCCAAAATGAATGGAGAGTGCCCATGAATTAAACAAAACCTTTGGTTTCATTCGTATATGTTTCCCATTCAAGTAATGGCCATTGATAAGTGCTCTAAGACTGGCAAGTATAGCAACCAAGAAATTCATGATTCAGGTAGTAGCCAGGACAGGAGAAGAGGGAAGTAGAGGACAAATCAAGGTGCAGCTGCCCTGCTCCTGACAATACATCTTGGGGGTCTTGCTACCACTCAGCCTTGCTGCCATACCCCAGACACTACACATTAGGGGTTTTAATGCTTTGCTGCTGTACCACCTATACTACACTTGTGGGTCTCCCTTCCACACTGTCTCATTGCCAAGTCCCTGGTGCTATTCCTGGGGGTCTTGCTGACCCTTTGACTTGCTGTTATGCCTCTTATGCTACTCCTTTGAGCTCCTGCTGCCTCTCTTCCTTGCTGCTTTACCTCTGATGCTACACCTTGAGGGATGTGTTGCCACTCTGCCTTGCTGAAATCCATGTCTCTGAGGTTACACTTTGGGAATTTATTTTTTTTTAATTCTTTATTTATCAATTTTCTAAATACACAATTCCAAAACTTATTGCATACTCTGAAATAACAATGATTGATTAATGCAATATCTTAATATAATATTTATACATACATAAATAAACATAATGTATTAACCTCTCCATTTATTTATCAGTCATCTTGGGAATCTTGTTGCCTCTCTTCCTTGCTGCTATACCTTTCTGCTACACCTTCAGGGTTTTGGTGCCACTCTGCCTTGCTGCTATACCACTTAACCTACACCTTAGGGGTGTTTCTGACCCTAAAGCCTTGCATCAATAACACAGACTTTACACCTTGGGAGTCTTTCTGCCTTGCTGCCCTACCCCAGATTCTACACCTAGGATATTCTTGCCACAATGGGAGGCTGATTTGCAGTTCTCATGGTGCTCTGGGGGACTTCATGCCACTCTTTGTGCTATTTTATCCCTCTGTCAGAGCCTGGGGTAATTTATGTACCTTTGTTGCTTTGTTTCCCCTTGAAGGTGCTTTAGAATGTTCATACTAGAGATGTGAATCGGAACCAGAATCGGTTCCGACTTCACTCCCGATTCACATCTCTAGTTCATACTACTGTTGGTGCCACTTTGCGCCTTTCATGCTACCTTTGGGAGTTTACTGGGTGCTACTGTTAGTGATGCCTTTTTTTTTTTTTTTTTTTTAATTTTATGGTGTTTTTGACACTCTTGCTGCTGCTTTGCTCCTCTGATTGTGTCTTGGAGAACTCCTGCCACTTCTGGTTCTCTTATACCCTTTTACGGTGCTTTAAGCCAGGAGTGCCAAAACCGGTCCTACGGGCCCCCCAGCCTGTTGGGTTTTCAGGATATCCCTAATGAATATGCATGAGAAATAGTTGTATACACAGGAGATAGTACTTGCAAATAAATCTCATGCATATTGATTAGAGAGAACCTGAAAACCCGACTGGCTGGGAGGCTCATAGGACCAGTTTCAGCACCCCTGCATACACCCAGCCTTTGGCACCAAGACAGGCATGAAAGAGTTAGGTTTAGAGATCTTGGTTTGGAAATCCATGTTCACATTAAAAAAATGTGAATTTGAAAACAAATGCAATGATTTACCCAAAAAAAAAAAAAAATGTCTAGGGTTTCATTTTCTGAAATGACATCATTACACATAACCAAAGCAACCACAGTATATGACTCCCTTTATGGTTGCCACAACCATTTCCGTCCAAAGTATGAACGGTATTTCTGCTAACTGTAGTCTACTGTGCTCTTTGAATTGTTATCTCAATAAGCTTCTCTTGCCCCTTATTTTTAATTGTGCATATGAATTGTAAAGTGATCGCATTATTCAAGTATATTTAGAGTTGTAATGTGGGAGAAGGCTGGAAAGTGCTGGTTGACTTCATACTGAATTAAGAGTTTAGCATCCAAGCAGGAGCCTGATTTCTGTGGGTGCTGGTGTGGGTGTAGGTATCCCTGGGATTAGAGGTTACTGGAATGACGTTGCCTACTGCCAGTTACTCACTTCCAGCACTTTTTTTATTTTGGGGGCTATTTAACCCATTGATTGCCCCCATCAAATTATTCCAGAGCAGGCTTGCTGTATATGAAGGCAGTCGGTTTGCAGTTCCTTTTCATCAGTTATTAACACTCAGGCAAGGAATAGCACACAGAGGTTATCAGGTTATCCCAGGTCACAGTATTCAGGTCTCGGTACTTGGCATCACTTCAGTTTCTCATGAAGCACTCTGGAGTGTATGGATTGGGTGGGATAATATATACCGGCTTTCTTCACACCAACCAAAAGCATTCACACGCCGCTTACCTCTCCCTGAATTATGGACCCTCAGCAAGATCCCTAATTGAAGGGATAAAGCTTCTTAATCATTTAGCCCCAGTGGTGCATAATATCTGCTCTCCTAATAGCCTTGCATAGACCATTGGCCAGCCAAAGAGGTTTGAGAATCTCTCCAGATTTACTTTGCTAGCAATTATGAGATTTGTGGTAACACAAATCTACACGTTTGTCCCTAAATGTTCTATCAGTTCCACCCAGAATTAATCTTTGTGAATATTTGCTCATCTCAATGTGTGAGTCGCCTTCTACAGGCTCTTCTTCTCCAGCGGCACCTGATAGAGGGAGTCATTTATGAAAGCAGCTGAACTCAGCGCAGAATATGAGAAGTGCACTTTTCAAGGCAAACTCGCTCCATGTTTCTTAATAATCATGAACAGGTGAAAGTGTCAAAATTTGCTTTGCTTTTTATATCAAGAGAAATTACCATTACTCGCCACAATGCATCTGGTGTCTGCACCACTGCACTGAGCAGCATTTGCAAAATATTGTATATGTACAATAGATGGGGGTGGGAACTCAGGTTGCGAGAGATAAAGACGTTCTCTTCTCTGAAACTGCATTAACGCACAAATTTCTCTTTCATTATGCTATTGTGCTGCCTCAGAGAAATAAAATGTTAAAAACGCTATTCCACAGCCCTAGGAAGCATTTTCTAACACACAGGCAGATACAGTACAGCGCACTCTGGCGGAGCGCACTGTTAACCCGCGTTTGGACGCAAGTGTTAATAACTGATGAAAAGGAACTGCAAACCCACTGCCTTCATATACGCTAGCTTTACCCCTTACTCAGTTATTCCCGCGCGATTATTAGTTATTCCCACGCAATTCAGTAAGTAAAAGGTGCAGCCAAGCCGTACATTTTACTTTCAGAAATTAGCGCCTACCCAAATGTAGGCGTTAATTTCTGATGGCACCGAGAAAGTGCACAGGAAAGCAGTAAAAACTGCTTTTCTGTACACCCTCCGACTTAATATCATGGCGATATTAAGTTGGAGGTCCCAAAAGTTAAAAATAATTAAAAAAATTTTTTTAAATCGGCTCGCAAGTTGAAAACCGGACGCTCAATTTTGCCGGCGTCGGTTCTCAAATCCGCTGACAGCCTCGGGTTCGGAAACCGGCCGCCAGCAAAATTGAGCGTTGGCTGTCAAACTCGCTGACAGCCGCCACTCCTGTCAAACAAAAGGCGCTAGGGACGCGCTAGTGTCCCTAGCGCCTCTTTTTGCCGTGGGCCCTAATTTGAATATTTTGTTTTATTGAATCGCACGCACAGGAGAGCGGGTGCTCACCCGCTCTCCCGCAAATTTTACTGATTCAGCCTGACAATGAATGCAAAGTCTGCAGAATTTGCAATTCCGCTGTGCATTGTAGCAAATATCACAGCTAATATAGTGTGTTTACTGTAGTAAAAAGTGCCATTCTAATTACTGTGCTAACTGTGAGAAAGCTATAAACTGTAGTAATGTGCTATTTTTAAAAAGTAAAACGTCAGTATTATTTCCTGTGAGACATGAGTGCATATCTAACTTGGCCATTATATTGTTTTGGACTGGGCAGTTTCCTCCTACTCCCTTGAGCAATCAACTCAAAGGGAACCAGGGACAGGATCTGGCACCAGGAGCCTTCATTCGCAAATGCCTGGGGATTTTTCCCCTCACACACCATCCCGGCTCCTATTTCATATCCCCTCTCAAATTACAATAGTCCAGGCATTGTCATGCACCGGGGCTCCTTCTGAAATCTTGCAGTTGTGGCCGGCCAATAGGAGTCACCTTTGTATGAGGATCCTGCTTCGCCCCCCGCCCCCCCCAACACACACATATACCCTCCCCCCACCCCTTCCCTCCTGCCCCATGGGCTATGAATGTTGCCTCCGATGGCATCCCTGATCCAGGCTGATCTGAAGAGCAGAAGACCAGAGCCAGGAATCAGAGCTCGGTCCCTCCTCATGGGAGTACAGACTGAGCAGTACCACTGTGGCGCTGGGCCAGCCTGGCTGTTACGATATAGATCTGAGAAGGATTAGGGACATTGAAGTAAAACAGCTATGGATGTGATATTTGCAAAGAAAGCCATTTGGAATGCAGGTTTGGACAATTACCGACTCCAGACATGCTAGTATAGATTTAAGGATATAATCTATTTGTTCCCTCATGTGGAAGAATCTAAAGATAAATTTAGAACACAGTTTGGCATTATGGAAAGTTTAGTTTGAGCTGTATAAGTGGCATATGTGGGCTTCTATGAATGCAGATATTAAATTTGACATATGTGCCGAAAGCATATAATTTGGAAAAAAAAAATGCTGATTATAGCTAGTAAAAAAAAAAAAAAAAAAAAGGAAAGGAGTTAAAACTCGCTTTTCTATGGATTTTCTAGCAGTTTCCAACTGACCTTACTGAGAATTACCTCATTCTTACTGGATCAAAAAAGATACACTGGAACTAGAAAAGGCACAGAGAAGGGCAACCAAAATGATAAAGGGGATGGAACGGCTCCCCTATGAGGAAAGGCTGAAGAGGTTAGGGCTGTTCAGCTTGGAGAAGAGACGACTGAGGGGGAATATGATAGAGGTCTTTAAAATCATGAATGGAGTGGAAGGGAACAGTTATTCACCTTTTCAAATACTACCAGGACTTGGGGACACTCCATAAAGCTAATAGCACATTTAAACAATTTATTTATTTATTTATTATTTTATTTTTAATTTTTATATACCGAGGTTCTTATAGAGACTACAAATCACTCCGGTTTACATATAACAATAAACTGCCCAACAGAGATAAGGGGCTTTACATAGAACAGTGGCACATATGTAACAATATAACTGGATGACAATATAACAAAATGATAATAAATATTATCAGAGAAATAAATCAGAGAAAGCATTTTTTTCACTCATCATACAGACTGTGGAATTTGTTGCTAGGGAATGTCGTAAAAGCAATTAGTGTAATTGAGTATAATAAGGGTTTGGGCAGACTCCAAGTCCATAAACCATTATTAATTAGCCAGGTAGACTTGAGAAAGCCAGCCACTGCTTACACCTAGTTACGAGCAAGGAGGAGTGGATCTATTCTTTGGGATCCTGCTGGGTACTTGTGACTTGGATTGGCCACTGTGTCGGAGACAGGATACTGGGCTTGATGGACCTTAGGTCTGCCCCAGTATGGTAAGACATATGTTCTTATGGTCATTTTCAATAAGGTAGGTTCAAGCCCCCAGTTGCCACCTTGATAGACCCAATTAGTCATCTTTTTACGGACATTATTGTGCTCCCAGGCAGATGGGTGGAATGAATCTCTGCCATGGCATTTTCACCTCTGGTCGACAAGCACTAAGAAAGCTTATTCTAAATTCAGTCAAAGGATCCAGCCCAAAAGGTTGATAAGATGGCCCACTCTTTGTCTTGTTTCTCATGTAGTACAAAAGGTGGCTTCTTCCAGCACAGCCATCTTAGGCTCTCAGCTCAGAAAGGACGGGAAGTAAATGTTAACAATTTGTGTTTTCCTGGCAAAGTCCTTGCAAATTACCCTCGGTCCAGAAGTAGTACAGTAATTGCAGATAAACTTGCGGGCATGTCTGAACAGATTGTGTTACACGCCATGCGAGGAAACTGCAGGCTAGCAAAGAGTTTGTTTCCAGAAGAGGATTTTTTTTTCACTGCTTATTCATGTCACATAATAAAAGAGCTGTTTTTCTTTTTATAAAGGGCTCCATTTTATCTTGTGGAGAACTACGCTCTGCTGCCCATCAACTGCCAATGATGGCTACCTCTCAATTTGTGGATTCGGCCGCAGTCCACAACAGAGAGTAAAAATAGGTGTGGACCTAACCTGCACCACCATTATTTTTAGCAGAGCTTCTGGGAAATCAGAAGGAAGCTGAGAACAGGCATGATTCATCTTGCACAAATGAGCCCAGATTAAAAGCAAATGCGACCCCCACAGCGAAACAATTCTGTCCCACACATCCCATTGACCACAGTAGCAGGTCTGCATTGCTCAGAAGGTGGTGAGACTGGATCTCCCATCCTGGAAATGAGCATTTCCAGCTGGGGTGCCAGGTCTCATTTGTGCCCCATCCTTTGTGGGATCTCTGCAAGGAGTGGGGCATCTGTTGAAGATTTGTCTGTGCAATGAAACAACATATTTATTTTCTAAATAAAATTTGGTAGCACAGTACTCACCTAAATGTTCATCAGAGGGCAGTACAAAATAACTCCCCTCAACAATAAACTCCATAAAATCATTTATATGCAATCTCAAGTCATAAGAACATAAGAACATAAGAAATTGCCATGCTGGGTCAGACCAAGGGTCCATCAAGCCCAGCATCCTGTTTCCAACAGAGGCCAAAACCAGGCCACAAGAACCTGGCAATTACCCAAACACCAAGACGATCTCATGCTACTCATGCAATTAATAGCAGTGGCTATTCCCTAAGTAAACTTGATTAATAGCCGTTAATGGACTTCTCCTCCAATTAACGTATCCAAATCTTTTTTGAACCCAGCTACACTAATTGCATCCTCTGGTAACAAATTCCAGAGCTTAACTGTGCTTTGAGTAAAAAAGAATTTTCTCCATTTAGTCTTAAATGTGCTACTTGCTAACTTCATGAAGCGCACCCTAGTCCTTCTAATATCCGAAAGTGTAAATAACTGATTCACATCTACTCAATCAAGACCTCTCATGATTTTAAACACCTCTGTCATATCCCCCCTCAGTCATCTCCAAGCTGAACAGCCCTAACTTCTTCAGCCTTTCCTCATAGGGGAGCTGTTCCATCCCCTTTATCATTTTGGTTGCCCTTCTCTGTACCTTCTCCATCGCAATTATATCTTTTTTGAGATGTGGCGACCAGAATTGTACACAGTATTCAAGGTGCGGTCTCACCATGGAGCGATACAGAGGCCTTATGACATTTTCCGTTTTATTAACTATTCCCTTCCTAATAATTCCTAACATTCTGTTTGCTTTTTTGACTGCCGCAGCACACTGAGCCGACGATTTCAATGTGTTATCCACTATGATGCCTAGATCTTTTTCCTGGGTGGTAGCTCCTAATATGGAACCTAACATTGTGCAACTATAACATGGGTTATTTTTCCCTATATACCACACCTTGCACTTGTCCACATTAAATTTCATCTGCCATTTGGTTGCCCAATCTTCCAGTCTCGCGAGTTCTTCCTGTAATGTATCACAATCCATTTGTGATTTAACTACTCTGAATAATTTTGTATCATCCGCAAATTTGATAACCTCACTCGTCATATTCCTTTCCAGATCATTTATAAATATATTGAAATGCACCGGTACAAGTACAGATCCCTGAGGCACTCCACTGTTTACCCTTTTCCACTGAGAAAATTGACCATTTAATCCTACTCTCTGTTTTCTTTCTTTTAACCAGTTTGTAATCCACGAAAGTCAATGTTAATCTGACCATTATGTCTCTGTCACTGTGCCAATTTATGTAGAAATCCATTCAAAAACTGAAAATGACACAAAAGTGGTTTTATGTTTATTTGTATCTGGTGGCTTTTCATTCTAAGTTACAATGAAAAGAGACAGCAAAAGCTTGATTTTATCATACACTCCTGCTGTGTGAGTTTAGACTAATCATACAACATTGTAGAAAATATTATGTAGCCTTGGGTTGATGTCAGACAACATATTCTGTGTGACAAGGATTGTAGATACAGGCAGCCCCAATATTTTTTGTTTGATGTTTTTTCATTGGGAGTTTGTTTTTTTCAATTTGTTTATTTTTTATTTTGGTTCATTTTCAGTGCAACATAATGGTGCCAATCTCACCAGAGACAGGCACTGAAGTGACATCACTCTGGCACCATCCTCCAGGCAGCTGGCATCATTTTTAAAGAGCGAGCAGGCTTTCCTCCAGCCCTTACCCTTCCTTCACTAGAACCACCTTTAAGGGGGTTAAGTGGAGGTGGGGGAAGGGAGGTCCCTGGCCCCCGTACATGTATATGGAGGGTGGTAGAAGCCCAGCCGGGTAGGTCTGGAACTTGAGCTCGATATTTTCGCCAGGAGTCAGGGGGTCAGGGAGGCCCAGTTTGGCAGACCCAGGAGCCAGGTTGAAATTTACCAGGTGGGTGGGTGGGTGCTTGGAAAGCTGCAGGGAAGCCCTTAAAAAAAAAAAAAGAGAGAGACAATGAATGTGAAATAATCTGACAATTTTCAAGGTGGCACAATTTTCCATCTATTCTGAAAGGACTGAACATGGCTTCCTTGGTTGCATTTTTGGCATTCGCTTAAAATGAATGCACATCCCCCGAGGATTGCACTCTGTTATGGAGCATTCTTCAGAGTTTGTATTATAGAACCTGGCTGCCAGGTGATCAGATCCTCTCCCTCCCCTTTTCTAGTTCTGTAGGGCCTGATTCACTAAGCTGCTTTTTTTTTTCCCAAACACCCAGAATGGGAGAAAAGCCTTAGTAAGCCAGGCCCCTACGTCTCATTGCATGGTACAGGCTCGGGCCAGCTAGCGACATTGGGAAGTACGGTGCCAGCAGGTCAAGATCGCTCCTGCCTCTTTTCCATCTGGTGTACGATGGGGGAGGGGGAGTCAGAGGTAGTGGAGGGAGTGGCTGAGAGGAGATGGGAGAATGGGAGTCTATCCTGGTGGGGTGGGGGGAGGAGCAGGAATTTCTTTGTCTCATTTTATTTGCACTAAAATGAAAGAAACGAACTGAAAAACATAACAACACAAGAGGAACAAAACCAAAATAAATTAAATGAAACAAAAATATTTTGCCTGCACGCCCCAGTACAGATTTTGTATGAATCTGCTATCGCTTCTCCACTCTGTCTCTAATCTGTCTCTATCATTTTGGAGGGAAGTCTGTCCAAATTAGACACAATAGCCCAGATTTGGTCTTATCGATGACCTGTATAGAGGTATTATTGCCTCCTTTTTCCACAGCAATACCTCCCACTATGCACCCCAGAACCTGGCCAGCACCCACCACTGCTTTAGCATACTATTTTGTTTCCTTGAGATTATCAGATATGATCACCTTGAGATGTCTCTGCTGAATTGTACCCAGCAGTGCATCACCCATCCTGTACTGCTTTCTGCATGATGTTACTTTGCGTTAAATTTGTCTTGACCAGACTGCAAGCTCCATGGAGTAGAAGTTGCATCTTCTGTGCATCTGTATGGAATTGCACACATCTAGCAAAAGTAACATAGAACATAAAGGCAGATAAAGACCATATGATAGATCTGGTATTCCCATCCACACCTCCTGCTCAGCTTTACAATCCTGTCCTCTCCCTCAGAGATCCCCTCTGCTTGTCTCATGATTTCTTGATACAGGCCTTGTCTACACATCCTCTACTGAGAGGCCATTCAATGCAGCCATCAACCTTTCCGTAAATAAATATTTCCTTAGATCATTCCTGAGTCTACCCCTCTTTCACCTTCATAAAAACATAAGAGCATAAGATTTGCCATACTGGGTCAGACCAAAGGTCCATCAAGCCCAATATCCTATTTCCAATAGTGGCCAATCAGGTCACAAGTACCTGGCAGGATCCCAAGGGGTAGAGAGATTCCAAGCTGCTTATCCTAAGAATAAGCAGTGGATTTCTGCAACTCCACCTTAATAATGGTTAATGGACTTTTCCTCCAGGAACTTGTCCAAACCTTTTTTTAAATGCAGCTACACTAATAGCTTTTACCACATCCTCTGGCAAGGAATTCCAGAGCTTAATTATGCGTTGAGTAAAAAAATACTTTCTCTTATTAGTTTTAAATATATTACCCAGTAACTTCATTGTGTGTCCCCTGGTCTTTGTACTTTTCGAAAGAGTAAACAACTGATTAACATTTACTCTTTCTAATCCACTCATTATTTTATAGACCTTTATCATATCCCCCCTCAGCCGTCTCTTCTCCAAGCTGAACAGCCCTAGCCTCTTCAGCCTTTCCTCATAGGGGAGCTGTTCCATCCCCTTTATCATTTTGCTTGCCCTTCTCTGTACCTTTTCTAATTCTGCTATTTCTTTTTTGAGATGTGGTGACCAGAACTGAACACAATACTCAAGATGAGGTTGCACTATGGAGTAATACAGAGACATTATGATATTCTCTGTTTTATTCTCCATTCCTTTCCTAATAATCCCCAGCATTCTATTTGCTTTCTTGGCAGCTGCTGCACATTGAGCAGAAGAGTTCAATGCATTTTTAATGATGATGCCTAGATCCTTTTCCTGAGTGGTGACTCCTAACGTAGAACCTTGCATGAGCTATAATTTGGGTTACTCGTCCCATGACCCCTCATTCTAGAGCTTTTTTTCTGATGAAAGAGGCCTGCCTCTTGTTCATTTATTCCTGGAGGTATTTAATTGTCTCTATCATATTTCCCCTTTCCCAACTTTCCTCCAGAGTATAAATGTTTTTTTCATCTTTAAGTGTGTCCCCATATGCTTTATAATGAAAATCATTGATGATTTTAGTAGCCTCCCTCTGGACTGACTCCATCCTGTGTGTTTATATCCTTTTGAAAGTGCGTTCTCCAGAACTGTACTCAGTATTCCAAATGAGGTCTCACCAGAGACTTATACAGAGGCAATATTGCCTCCTTTTTCCTAGAGGCTATTCCTCTCTCTGTGCAGCCAAACATCCTGCTGGCTTTTGCTGTCACCTTATCTACCTGTAAGGCCATTGTAAGATCATCAAATAGGATTACCCCTAGATCTTGCTTTTGTTTCATGCACAGAAGCACTTCAACCCCTACACTGTACTGCACCTTTGGGTTTTTGCATAACCCTGCATTTTTTTAGCATTAAATCTTAGCTGCCAAACTGTAGACCATTCCTGAAGCTTCTCATGTTTTCTACACCTTCTAGGCAATCTACCCTGTTGCAGATTTTGGTATCATCTGCAAAAAGACAAACTTTTCCCTATAGGTTTTCCATAATATCACTTACAAAAATGTTGAACAAAACCTGACCGATCCCTGCAGCACACCACTGGCAGCTAGAGCTGGCTTTTGGGGTGTGTGACCTGTGCAGCTGCACGGGGTGTCATGCTTAATGAGGGGCTGCTGCTCCCTCCCTTCCACACCCTTCCATATGATGTCTGCAAGCAGGAGACTCAGGAACACTCTGCGGGGGGGGGGGGGGGGGCAGAAAGCTTCTGTCTGAAGTGGCAGGTGAAGGATTCCTTGCAGGGAGGAGGGGGAGGCAAGAAAGAGGGTGATGCTCGTAGCCAAGAAAGGGGAGAGAAAGAGAGGACAGGGTGCTAGGGGATAGAGAGGAGGATGCTGGACACTAGTGCTGGGTGGAGGTGATGGAAGTGTGTGTATGGGGGAGGTGGGGTGGGAGAATGGTATACTGTGCCCTGTCACTGCTGAAGGAGAAACTACTGTGCTGGAGCTGCTGCTTAGGGGGCTGCCAATTTTCGCACAGGGCAGTAGTTAGCCTATAGCCGGTTTTGCTGGGAACTCTTCTTTCCTTCCCGTGAACTCTATTTACCACTATCCTTTGTTGCCTCACAATCAACCAGTTTCTATCCCAAGTCAGTCACTTTAGATCTCATACCTGGGGGGCTCAGATTGTTTATGTCACCTATTCCGAAGCATATCAAAGACCTTGCTGAAATCCAAGAACACTACATCTAGTGCTCACGCCTGATCTAACTCTTTAGTTACGGAGTCAAAGAAATTAACTAGATTTGTCTGACAAGACCTACCTCTGGATAAACCACGTTGCCTCATACCCTGTAACCCACAGGATTCCAGAAACTCTTTTAGCAGCAATTCCATTAATTTAATCACCACCAATGTCAGACAAATGAGCTTGTAGTTCTCAGCTTCCTCCTTTCTTCCACTTCTGTGAAAAGGAACCACATCTGTCTGTTTCCAGCCCTTTGAAACCAGTCCTGACTCTAAAAAAGAGTTGAAAAGGTCAGACAGCACAGGTGCCAGAAGTTCCCTTATTACCCTTGGATGTATCCCATCCGGCCCCATTACTTTATCTACTTTTAGCTCTGCTAGTTCTTTGCAAGCAGTCTTCTGTAAATTGTTTGAGGTCTACCTCACATCTAGCCCTGTTCGTGGCAGTTTTCTGTGATTCTACTCCAAGCCCTTTCTCAGTGAACATTGTAAAGAAATATTTGTTAATGAATTGCACTTTCTCCTTTTCAGCCTCTACATATTCCTCCCCTTCACATTTCCGTTTTACAATCCCACTATTGCATTTCCTCCTGTCACTAATATATCTTAAAAAAAAAAAGACGTCCCCATTGTAATGCCTTAACTGCATTATTTGTTCTTATATTTGTGCCTTTGCTCTCTTGACTGCCTTCCCAACATCTCTTCCCGATATAGTTGCCTGGCTTCCTCTTTCTTTCTTTTTTTTTTTGTAAATAACTTTTTATTGTGTCTTCAATATACAAATAACAATCAATGAAAATAAAGAAGTGATATATAAAGCTGGCAAACTTCCCATTCATGATATACAACAAAGTCTCCGACATTGATTAATAGCAGCCCAACTGAATTGCAATCATCCAGCACACAGTACCAGAATACATAAGATGGCAAAGTAATACATATCACCCCATCATGAAAACAAGAGCATATCCCCCCTTCCCTACCACCCATACCAAAAAGAACCCATCATATAATAGATGTTGCAGATGACCTGTTAAAGAAAGCATTTGAAAGAAGTTAGAGCAGAATGTATGGAAGAAGAGAAGCCATGATCTATAAAAGAATATCAACAGAGGCTACTGGAGAAACCATTAATCATGTGATCCACCCTGTTTGACTTCCCATGCTACGAAAGGGGCTCAAGCTTTAACATCACATGATTCTTTTTCACTGGTAGTTTACATAGACTATGGATATTAGCTATAAGATAGAAAATATTAACCATTCTAGGGACAGTGGATAATTTCCAATGACACGCTAAATCACTTCCGGCAGCAATCAATATCCGCTGTGCTAATAACCAGAGAGTCCCTTCTGGATGAATCTCAGGAATATTCAATAGAGCAATTTTGGGAGAAAATGGAAGAGCCAGCTTAGTGACCGCATTAAGAAAGGAAATTAACTCCCTGCAAAAGCTAGAAGTGATGGGGCATTCCCACTAGAGATGGAGGTAAGATCCCAAGGAACCACAGCCTTTCCAACACACATTGGAAACCCTGGGAAAGACTTTATGAATCCACTCAGGAATCAGTTACCATCTCATCATTAAACTTGTAGCTATTTTCTGTTAGACTGGCTGAGATTGAGGTTTTCCTTGTAAATAAAAAGGCTGCATCCCACTCAACCTCACTTATCTCAGCTCCCAAACCCTTTCCCCAAGCTGTCATATAACCCAGCTGGTCATGGTGCCCCTTATTGAGAATGCCATGCAGCTTAGAAATAACCCCAGTCCATTTATCAGCATTGTCACATAAGCTCTTGAAAAATATTTCCCCAAAGATAAATCACGTCTAAGTGAGGGTAGTTGCAAAAAAGAATGGGCTGCCTGTGAGTGCAAAAAATAATCCATTATCTCAAAATGATATTTCCCAGCCAACTTTACCAAAGAAATCACATTATTATTAGAGCTCCAAAAATGAGCCTATTTCGGATGACCATTGGTACAGACTCATATCAAGACCTGGCTGGAAATCTACTGAAGAAATATATTCTGCTTTATTTATTTATTTTTTTTTTTGCAGCCCTTTAAAGTGGATTACATTCAGGTACTTTGTGCTTCCTTATCCCCAGAGGGTTTATAATCTTAAGTTTGTACCTGAAGCAAGGGAGGGTAAAGAGACTTGCCCAAGGTCAAAAGGAACAACAGTGGGACTTGAACGCTGGTCTCCTGGTTTGTACCCTGCTGCTCTAACCACTAGGCTACTCCTCCACTCACCATTACCTATGCCCCACCAAATAAGAACACCACAGTGCTCAGATCTTTAAAGTGAGAGCAGTTTTTCGAGCCATTTTTAAAAAAGGGCCGCCATATCTTTTTAGGTTGCCAAATCATTGCCCAGAAGGGCATAGTGCCCAAAATGTTCCAACATTGCCATTGCTTATGCTTGCCTGTTCTTTTCTGGTCTATAATAGCCCTCAATTGAGCTGCCACGTAATACCACCTGAGATTTGGGACCCTCACCCCTCCTCTCTCTTTAGGTTGAAACAAGACCTTTCTGGTGACGCTTGGGGGTCTTTTCCTCCAAATAAAATCAAAGATTCACTTTTGCTACAATTTACAGAGGTTGTTGGACAGAAAAATTGGGAGAGTTTGAAAAAGATAGCCCAATCATGGGAGGACATTCATTTTAATTGTGGCTATTCTTCCAAGCCAGGGGAGAGAGAGTCTATCCCACAATTATACTCCACTTATTAATAAAATAACACATGACTTAAGTCATGCAGGCCCTTGGCTTTGCTCAAGTCATCACCACCCCCACCCACAAAGCAGGGCATACCCTGGACCTCCTTTTCATCAACTCCTACATACAGACCCCCACTGCAGCCTCATGCACTCCAGTTCCGTGGTCTGACCACTCCCTTATTGATATAAACCTCACCTTTAGCATTAATCCCACTGGCAAACTTCCACAAAACCCATTCTCATTCTGTAAACCATGCTCATCTGAGGAACTCTCTACAGCACTCACCGAATCCCTTGTCAAGCTTGATCTCTCTTCACCCGACTCTGCTCTTACCTCCTGGGATAACCTTACCCGAGATATAGCCGACAACCTTTGCCCCCTCATCACCCGCAATCACTCTACCCCCACAAGCAAGAAGCCCTGGTATAACGCTGAGCTACGCCGAATGAAACACAACCTTAGACTCAAAGAAAGAATATGGCGTAAAGACCCCACATCTCCTAACTCCTCCACCTACAAATCTCACCTTCACTCATACCGTATCGCTATCCAAAAAACCAAGCGTGACTACTATGCCACCAAAATACACCAATACACATTCAACCCTAAGGCCCTCTTCAACTATGTTGCAACCCTCACTAATCCTACCACCCCACCCATTTCCGAAATTGACACAAGCACAAAGTGTGAAGAGCTAGGCCATTTTTTCCAAAACAAAATTGCTAACCTACTCCTCAGGTTCCCTCCTGCACCCACCCCTAACCCCTTGACCCACCTGCCCAGTACCTGTAAGCCCAGTACATGCAAGACCATCGACCACCCCCTCCCCCCCAAGTACGCACTACACACTTTGGACCCTACCTCACCTAAGGAAATAGTGTCCATCCTCAAAAGAAGTAAGCCTGCTTCACACCCCTCTGATACCATCCCCACCAAAGCACTCCTCAACATTCCCGACATCATTGCACAACCCTTAGCAGATATCATAAACTGCTCCTTATCCTCCGGCACAGTTCCTGACACACTAAAACACGCAGTAGTCAAACCCCTTATCAAGAAGCCTTCATTAGACCCCAAAGACCCCTCCAACTACCGTCCTATATCTAATCTCCCATTCATCGCCAAAATCATGGAGAAAGTAGTAAACACCCAACTAATGGAATACCTAGAAGACAACTGCATCCTCCACTCCTCCCAGTTTGGCTTCCGTAAGAACCTGAGTACTGAAGCCCTCCTGCTTTCCCTTACAGACTCCCTACTCATCGGCCTTGACCAAGGACACAACTTTCTCATAGCTTTCTTAGACATCTCAGCTGCCTTTGATACGATAAGCCACAATCTCCTCATCTCCAGTCTCTCAAACATCGGTATCTCCAACACTGCCCTCCTCTGGTTCAAATCCTACCTAGCCAACAGACGCTTCTTCGTGAAACTAAGCAGCTCTGAGTCCTCTCATTTCTCTCTCGCACAAGGAGTACCCCAAGGCTCCTCTCTCTCCTCCACCCTCTTTAACATCTACCTCCTTCCGCTTTGTCATCTTCTCTCAGACCTCGGCCTCAAATTCTACATCTACGCTGTTGATGTCCAGATCATCATACCCCTCCATAAAACTATCTCCGCTACCCTAAGCTACTGGGAGGAATGCCTTACATCCATCAACTCTCTACTCTCCTCCCTACAGCTTGCCCTCAACGCCTCCAAAACCGAGCTCCTCCTCATCCACAACCATCAAACCTTTAAGCTCCTACCCCTAATGACCCTAAGACCCTCTCCTTAACTGCTCAGTCCGCTGTCCGAAACCTCGGTGTCCTAATCGACCCCTTCCTGAACCTAAAAACTCACATCACCTCCGTCCTAAAAGGGGGTTTTTACAAACTTAACATCATAAAAAAGCTCAAGCCACTACTTCACATTCATGATCTTAAAACAGTTGTCCAAGCCACCCTCTCATCCAAGCTGGACTACTGCAACTCCCTATACCTTGGACTCCCTCACTCATCCATCAAACCTCTCCAGATACTTCAAAATGCCACGGCGAGATTCCTCAGCAACACATGCAGAACAGACCATATAACCCCGGTCCTTAAGGACCTGCACTGGCTCCCCATCTCATTCCGTATCCTGTTCAAAACCCTCACCATCATTCATAAATCAATTTACAAGAGTGACTCCTCATGGCTCAGCGAACCACTCCGACTCTCCCAATCAGCACGCCCTACTAGAGCAAACCTTGCCTGCACTTTGCAAGTCCCACCCCTCAAGAAGGCCCGCCTCTCCGCAACCAGGGACCGTGCCCTATCTATCGCCGGTCCTACCCAATGGAACGCCCTACCTGACCACATCCACCTTGAGCCATGCCCCATGAAGTTCAGAAAAATGCTCAAAATATGGCTCTTCCACCAGGCCTTCCCGGACTAGCCCCACCCCCCCACTAATCTCCCCGACCCCCTTCGATGTTAATATGTTCACTCTCATACCCAGCCTGAATTTTTGTAAATATGTTATGTACTATCTTTTTCAATTGTTGTAAATATGTTCATATCCCTCTCCTCCCCCCCCCCCCCCCTTTTTTCTCCTTGCTTGATTTCTGGCTCCTCCTCATAGCCCCTTCTCTGTTGTTTATTATTCTCATGTTTCCCCCTCCCCGTTCAATGTAATTTCAACCTTCGTTATGATGTAAACCGATATGATTTGTATTTTAATGTCGGTATAAAAAAGCTGTTAAATAAATAAAATAAATAAATAAATCTTGCCGGGCCTATTTAAGGCAAGTTCTGACAGTCAGAGCTTGCCTTTGCAATAAGGTTCTTCGTTCCTTTTGCCTCCAGGTTTCTTCGGAGTTCCTGACCTCTCCCACTTCAGATTTTCTTCTCCAAGCCTGACCTCTGCCTGCCTGACTATGCTGACCTCTCCAAGCCTGACCTCCGCCTGCCTGATTATGCTGACCTCTCCAACCTGACCTCCGCCTGCCTGACTACTCCGTCATCTCTCCAGGAGATCTCCAGAGGCACACCTAAGTCCAGGTGGTCCGGGCACCCAAGGGCTCAACCTGTGGAAACCCCAGACTGTTATTGGCGAAGCTCCAGCTTGCCTCTGTCTCCTCTTGTGCTCCGCTTCCTGGTAGCAGGCGCTCTCTGGGTCCGACCAGTGGGCCGTACCAACTCTGCACCAGGCCAAGGGTCTACCTCCAATGCAACAAGAATATGTTCTGTCTTGGCTCCACCACATGATGTCTAGAATTTTACACATATAGTTGGCAGCAATTTGGCCCGGAATGAATCCAACCTGATCAGAATGAATCCCCATGATTACGCTATTGAGACGGTTTGCCAGGATCTTAGCCAAAATCTTTTAATCAATATTTAATAGGGAACTGAGTCTATAAGTGCTGCACAGAACACGATCCCTACCTGGTTTAGCAAGGATAGATATACCCACTATATTAGCGCTTGCGAAAAAAGAACCTCCTTCCCTAAGAGTTAAAATAAACTTACTAAAGGATCCAATAAAACTGTGGAAAATCATTTATAAAATCTCCCCATAAACCCATGTAAACCATCAGATCTTTAATAACTTGTAAAACCTAAAACCCCGTAATTTCTTGATCTAACATTTTCTTATGTTCATCTGATAGCGAGAGAATCTCAACGCTTTGAAAAATATTTTCAGTGTCTGATCTCCCAAAAGTCATATCCTCACAATAAAGATCCTTACAGAACTGCAGAAACTGGGAACAAATCTGGGAAGATGAAGTTAAGGTTGTTCCCTTATGATTAACTTTAGAAATTTGTGCTTGAGAGGCCCTCTTTTTTAGCTTATGCTCCAACCACCTACTCGCCTTGTTTCCCCATCCAAAGTTTTCTTATTTAGCCAACAGTAACAGTTGGATTTTGACAAGAGAGAGTTTTGTATGGGTAGTTTCAAAAGTTTCCAATTTATCACTTAAGGAATCTCTCAGCCTCTCTCTTTCTGTTTTTTTGCATAAGAAGTTCTGGAAATGAGTTTTCCTCTTACCACTGCTTTCAAACAGTCCCACAACAGAGAAAGGGACATGTCCTCAGAATTATTATCCTCTGTATAATTGCTGATCTCCTCAGAAAGTTGAGAGCAGAAGGACTCATCAATTAATAATGAGTCATTAAGGAGTAGATTTTAAAAGTGATGCGCACGCGCGTCGCTTAAAGGCGTGCACACATGGCGCACCGATTTTATAACATGTGCGCGCCAACCTTTCTTTTTATTTTGTTTTGTTGCTTACCTTACTGCTCCGTTGGAGCAAAAGCAACTTGCATGTGCCGGCTGCCAGCATGCGCTTCCCCAGCCAGCGGCAAATGGCCACTGTACCGGCCACCTCCAGCCCCCGCCCCTCCCCACCACCCAGACTGCCCCTTTCTCTGGGTCCAGCACTTCCGCGCTTAACAAGTACCTCTTCTACCTCCAACTGTACTATAAGGAATCTATCCTTAGGATATGAAAAATGTTGTCTAACCTGGCAATGAGAACCCTGGTGTCTTTCCTATCTTTAAGAGCAGCTGAGAAGAACCAGTGAGGATAATTCTTCAATCTCAATAATCCTTTATACCTTTTTTTTTTTTTTTTTTAATGGGTCTCCTGTAGGGATTAAAGAATGCCAAATCTTTACTAAGCAACTGTCTCTTATAAAAGGAATTCAGCCCCTTAACATTCAAAGAGAATATCCGTACTTTAGCCATACTTAATTCCTATAATAATCTCAAACAGAGAGAGAGAGCAGCAGTAGAATAATCCCTTCTTAATCCCCAAAGCCTCAAACAGATATGAGGACTAGAGATGTGCATTCGTCCAAGACGAATTAGGCAATTTCAACGAGATTTCTCGCAGCGGGCCGAAAACGAAGCCTGAACCAATAGTGGGATAGGATGGAGCTTGGGGGATGGGGATCCAGGCTTCGCACATCCCTAATGAAGACAGAATAGATCATCAGCAACCCGTTATGCCAATGCTTCCAAACAAACCCAACCGAAAAACAGAAATGCAATACCATCCCAAAGAAATTCCCTTTCCCACCCCTCCCCCCTAGGCCCACACACAGATTTCTGCTGACTACCCAAGGCAGACCCTCCTCCTGACCAAGGGGGTAAATCATCAGCCTGGATCCCTGCCAGTAGCCCCCCAAGCCCCATCCTATCCCACAAATTGTTTAAAGCAGATCTAATACTCCTCCAATGGAAGAGCACAGATCCCCCCTCTTTTTGGGCATGGCGCAACCACTTCCACTGCATATGATGCAGAAGGACAATATGACCATGCAATTCACTCCACAACATAGACGGACGTTTTTGCAGATATGAGATCCCTATGTTCAAGCTCTATCGCACAGATACAGGAGTCTGATTTTGAACGGCTGAAGTTGGATGGTCTTTCTATGGACGACAACACTTGGTACACAGTGCCATGTCTTTATTTTTTCTCCTTTGCCTGGGTGGGTAAAGGGGGGGGGGGGGTTGAATTGTTCCTGATGTTACTTATACCATGCTACCATTGTTTAAGTTTGTATGGGTACGTAAGTGACCCTGTATCTGAAACAATGTTTGCGTGCCTTTGTGCATAAAACAATAAAAATAGTTTGAGCTAAAGCAGATCTAATAAACCAATAACAAATCCCCCAACCTCCACCTGTACCCCCAACATGAAATAAAATCTAGATACGATTGGAAGAACCACCATATAATCATTGCCAAACTGCATCAAAGACACGTAGTAAAGCTACTAAAATAAGAAAAAGCCCAACAGGTTTGCTTAAGGTAGGTGAGAGAACAATTTAGAGTAAGAAAATTGCTTAAAATCCATTGATTTCTTTCTTGATAGCCATTCTCACCCTTCTCCACTACTTCAGCAATATAATAATAAGCATTTTGATCACTGATGCTCGGGGCTAACATGAGCTCAGAAAAGAGCAGCCATCTAGGCTTCTGGCGTCTTCTTTCTATGATCTCTTGCAGTTTATGAGCGCTACCCTTTTATCCCTTACCTTTTCAGCTGCTTTTTTAGAAAATCAAGGAGGATTCTTTATCCGCTTACTTTTGTTTACTTTCCAAACAAAAACGTTTGTTACCTTCACAATATCTACTTTAGTTTTGCCCATGGATCTTCTGCTTTACCTAGCTTATCCCATCCAGTTATTGACTCCTTGAGGTATTCCCCCATCTTAACATAGGTTCATTTTTCTGAAGTCTAGAACTCTTGCTTTTGAGTGAACCATCAGTGCCTGTGCTCCACACTATTCTGTGATCACTGGATCCCTGGTGATCATCCACTATGGAATCAGAAGCACTCTCCCCATTTGTAAGCACCTGGTCTAGTATTGTTTCCTCATAAATGAGTTCTGTTACCAATTGTCAGAAGAGTTCTCCATTCCGAGAATCCAGGATCTCCCTGCTTCTAGATCAGAGAAAATATATATTTTTTTTACTCAACGCATAATTAAGCTCTGGAATTTGTTGCCAGAGGATGTGGTGAAAGCTGAGTGTAGCTGCATTTAAAAAAGGTTTAGACAAGTTCCTGGATGAAAAGTCCATTAACAAGTATTAAGTTAAAGTTGCAGAAATCCATTGCTTTTTCTTGGGATAAGCAGCTTGGAATCTCTCTACCCCTCAGGATCCTGCCAGGTTCTTATGGCCTGGTTTAGCCACTGTTGGAAACAGGATGCTGGGCTTGATGGACCCTTGGTCTGACCCAGTATGGCATGTTCTTATGTTCTTAGTGGTTCTTAACCCATTCCTGCTTATGTCCTGAGAACTGGATTGAGTACCACTGTTCTAGATGACACTACAGCTGGGATGCCCCAATCAACTGAAATTATTCCACTTTCATAGCAATTTTGTGAAGGTGACAAAATGGGGATCCTTTTTTTTTATTTTATTTTATTTATTTATCGCTTTTTAAGAATTCTTACAAGAAAATTCTTGTTACAAATAGAAAAGAAGATAATACATTTCCAATCCAATATCTTATACATAACATATACTCTATATCATACATACATACATCTTTTCTAGTAGTCCACAATAATAATAAATGCTGATTTATCAATTACTATTTCCATAAAAGAAAGGAAATAAACAAACACAATTATAATACACATTATTGTTGTTGAGCGGTAACTGCAACGGTATTTTATAATATTTAGGGGTGCCCATTCCTAATGTAGAGAATTAGATAATCAGACCTAACTTTTATTTCACAGGAATTTTATCACTTAAAAAGAAGGATAATTGAGATGGATAATAAAAAATATATGATATTCCTTTATATTTTATGCAGCATTTACAGGGGTATTTTAATAGATATATCCCCCCAATCTGGACTACCTTAGGTCTTAGTAATAGAAATTGTTGCCTTCTTTTCTGTGTTGATTTTGACACATCTGGGTATATTCTAACCTTCAATTTATAAAATTCCTCATGCCTGTATTTAAAGAATAGTCTTAAAGTCCAATCTCTATCTGGCTCTAAGACAAACGACACAATCAATGTCGCTGCCTGAACCAGTTCAGAGTTGGATGTCTCTAATATGTGTGATAAGTCCAAGGATAGAGTATCCATTACTTGTCTATCTTCCTGGTTAGAATCCAAATTTTCTTGTTTTTTATACGGCATTAAGTAGTATGCTTTTACTATTGGAGGTACCATTTCCTCAGACACTTTCAGTATTTCTACCATATATTTTTTTAACATATCTTTTGCTGTTATATGAGGTAGGTTTGGAAAGTTAATAAATCTTAAATTCCTCCTTCTATTAACATTTTGCCTGTTGAGATTTTTTATTTTGCATTGAGCCCTGTTTCCTTAATAGGACCTCCTTTTGCTTGCAATCCTGGAACTGATAGGCAGGTAGCAGCCTAAATTCTGCTGTACTCTGCACCTTATGGCAATAGGATAAACAAATTAACCTGCCTTGTAGACCCCAAAGTGAGGCTTGGACAACACACTTCCCCATTTTCCACAAATTGATTTCATCAAGAGAACAATTAAAGAATTATTTTTTGACTGTTCTCTCTTTAACATCTCAAGATCTACCTTCTATTGCTAAAGCTTATTTTATAGCACAGAGCAGCCAAAATGGAAATATAAATCAAGATCAGCAGGAGTTAACTTTAAATGTTACAGAATTAATTGAGACATCTCTTAGTGCCCAAGTGGAGAATAGGGGTACCCTTGTGGTAAAATTTACTCGGTCTGAGGACAGAGATAAAATTCTTAAGGTTTATATGTCAAATAGGACCTCGCTCTACCTGGGCCAGAGAATCTGGATTTATCCAGACATAGCAAGGGATACCCAAGTCAGGCGGAAAAAATTCATTATTTTAGCAAATATTGCTAAAACTTATGGGAATACGAATTGTAATAAGGTTTCCCTGTAAATGTGTGATGTGGGTGAAGGGGAAAAAATATATCTATTACGAACCTTCTGATTTGGAAAAATTCTTAGAAGGGCAAAGGGCCCGAGGTGATGAGGAAAGTAATGTTAGCCAGCAATAACTGTTTGGTTTGGAAAATTAACCTGACATGTTTCTGTTATTATATAAGAGTATTAACCTTTCCCTAGAAATCTATGCTCATTAGCAGTTCCCCAATATTGTTTGGTAATTGGAAAGGGGAGATTTGTTTTATGTAATGTTAAATTTAAGCTGCTGGGAAATTATTAGAATTATGTTAACCCCTTTCCTCGAAAATAATTTCATTGTATGGAATTATAATAAATGTTTTGATTTTACTTTGTGAATTAAAATCAGAAATAAAGAATAAAAAAAAAAAAAGACTAAATGACAAAGTGGTGTAATGTTGCAACATTTTCTATTTCTATAGGTCAGGAAGCCATTGCCTTAGAATGTTATTGGTTGTACAGTTCCTGCCCAAGAATGACTCAGCCCAAATCTCAATCTTGGGTGGGAGTGCAGAGGGAACAGATCTGTGCAAGGCCTTGTCCCAGATCTGCACACCCTTGTGAGGACAGCCTCTCTTGTTTTTTTTGTAAATTACAATTTTATTATGTGCATATTAAACAGTATTCATAACATCAAATAACAAAACATCATCTTAACAGATTATCAGATATAATGCACATAATTACAAAGTGTCACTCCCTCCCTCCCCCCCCACACACTTTAGAAGCCATACAAATTAAATAAAATTAAGTTGCGACCAGTTGATCAGGATGAGCATATTGTTGCGCTTCCCAGCCGCGTTCGCTGCACAGCCGGGCCTGCTCACCTTTCTCGTCTGTCCACAAGCTCCAGGCTCTCACACGCCGCAGCTGCAGCCAGTTCGCAGCATCCCCGGCTCCCCCGCGCTCAGGCTCCTGTCCGGGCCTCACGGCAGGGCTCGGCGTGCTCCGTGGCATCGGCCCCGCCCCTAGGCACGCGCGCGGACTGCCCAGCCTCTTAAAGGGTCAGGGGTGGATCCCGCCTCCGTGGCACACCCTGATTGATGGCTGTATTAAAGGGAGTGGTCTGACACCACTTCCTCGCCTTGAGAATCGGGTCGTACACTCCGGTGTCTCTAGTTTGCCTTCCAGCGTCTCCTGTTCCAGTGTCTCTTGTTCCAGTATCTCCTGTTCCAGCGTCTCCTGTGTCTCCTGTTCCAGCGTCTCCTGTGTCTCCTGTTCCAGCATCTGCCATTTGGATGCCCAATTTTCCAGTCTCACAAGATCTTCCTGCAATTTATCACAATCTGCTTGTGATTTAACTACTCTGAACAATTTTGTTTGATGTTTATTTCAGTTTGTTTTGTTTACTTGAAATGAATTAAACACCAATGTGAGAAAAAAAAGATAAGAAAAAACAAAAGGAAATTAATTGACCAGGTTTCCTTCTCCCTTCATTCCATCCACTGTCAAACCATCCCTCTCACAAATCCACTGAAATTAAAAAAAACCAAAAACAAATCCTTTGGGCTTTTCCCTCTCCCTGGCCCCATCTTACCCCATATCCGTGAATAGCGAAAATTCAAAATGGAGCAGCAGCGATCCCCAGTCTTTCCTGCCCCTGTGAGTCCCGTTTTCAAAATGCTGCTGGCTGGTTCTGAGACTGGTACCATTCTGTTGTACAGCCAAACGGTAAATGCTGCTCCCATGAAGGATCAATTGCAGGTGTCTATCCTTTTGACTTCTTTTGTTGATGGGGGTAGGTTATGGTAGTTTAGTGTGGCTGCTTTTGTAGAATATTGTTGCTTAGGGCACAAAAGGGCCCAGACTAACTGGAAATAATTACCTCAAAGATACTAGCAATCAAGCTGTCTCTGAAATGTACCTAATTATTGTTTTTTTCCACAGTTTGCAGATGACCAAAAATAGGTCTAAATTATTTACTTACCCATCCCTTCCTAGTACAAAGCAGTATTTTTTCCAACCAATTCCAAGTAATCTTGGAAATCCAACCCAGAGTGTCACTCTGTATAGTAAGATTGGAGGCTAGAGTGAATGGTAATACCTACAGTACCTGCATGTAATCTGCTTTGAAGTGCCGGAAGATGGAATTTAAAATCAAAATAAATAAATATTAGTGATAGTAGTGCTGGACCAGAGACTATTATTTATATTGTGAAATGAACTACAGTAAAATGAGAAGTGATTGGCACCAAGGCCAATTCTGGATGCAATAAATGGTAATTGAGGTGATAAATGTTAGCAAGGGAATACCTGAGTGCTTGGCATCTTAGCGGAATTAGCTTCTGCATGTTTTGCTTTCATTTGTTTCCATGAAGAATTTATTTTAGATGTTTGCATGGATGGACATTTTGAAAAAAATGATGAGTATTCTTATATAATTAAATCATTTCACATTAACTGCAGGCCAAATAATTGAAGGCAGATCTATTACAGGGACAAGATATATGGAAAATATGGGCTGCTAGACAGGCTTCTTGTATCAAAATGTTGCACCTCACTGAAGGCGTAGAGACTAGCCAGGATTATCGTGCCTAAAGATGAAGATCTGGGTTAATGTTGCCTCTGGAGGTCACTCTTCCCTCTTGAGAAATCCGACAGTTTGTATTATGAAGCTGTCAGTGAATGTCATAGTATTAAGAGGAAAATTAAGTTTGATAACATCTTCACATCTGCCTTTTCCTGCTGGAAAAGCTATTTATTGCCTTCTTCAACAACTTTAGTTCATTCTGTTGCTCACTAACATGTAAGCATTTTGGAAATTTCACTGCAAGCTTTACTGCAGATGGTAATGAGGAGAGAAGTTTTAGCTAAATACTTTTCTGTGTCCATGTAAAATTGGAGACTATCAAAACATAAAGAAACTGATGCACTAAGCCACAAATGACTTTGCAAAGGTGATAGTGTACAAAAATATGGCAACTAGCACACTGTCAATTTGCAAATTTTCTGCTTGCATAACTGTACATGGAAATTAGTTAGAATTACTACTGAGCTGAGAAATCTTTAGCAATTTCATTGTAGCTAATTTACATGCACAAAAACACAATTTCCTGATTTCCTGTGAAACCTGACTAAACCTAAGGGAGATGTAGTTAAGGATTTTTTAGTTGATGATTTCTCACCATTTTCATTAGCAAATCACTGCAGGAATGATTCACATTTTATGCAAATGTCCCAGCATTGCAAGAAAACTATCTTGCAGTAATGGGCCATTCCCACAAAGATTTTATCATGCAGTACATCAGCCTCAACATGGGCCTAACTTAATTCCAGTATACTTTGCAATAGATTTTGGACCTGACTCCCAGATAAGGTTACCAACTGGCTCCAGATTTTCAGGACAGGCTGATCCAGTTCTGGTTTTAGCCCATGGCATGCTGGGGCTTATTCTGATTTCCCTGTGGCATTCCCTAACAAAAGCAAGACTATAAGTACCTGCATGCAGGGAAGTAAAACCAGGACTGGATCAACCTGTCCTGAAAATCTGGAGCCAGTTGGCCACCCTACTCCCAAAACAGGCCCATAGAATGGAAGATATAGCTTGAAAAAAGATCACCAAATCTACTAATGAAAAACAAAAATAATTTTGTGGGGGCAGTCCTTTCTGATTGGTGGCAACTTATTCACAATTAGTGCGCACTATTGGGAGTTAGCGAGCACTAACGGGAGCGCACTAACCCGAAAAACGAAACTCCCGTGGGGGAGGGGGAGGGGCCCCGAAACAAAGCCTGAGACAAAAACCTAACCCGAAGCACATCTCTAGTAATTAGTAATTATTACAGGATAAAAGCTGGGTTTCAAAAGCGCTTGGTGTTTGCCATTGAGCAGTCTCTTGGAGACTGTATCTGAGTTCCTTATAGAGGGCGATTCTCTGAGGCGCAGCCCGTGGCTTACATTTCATCCACAGACTTTTCTCTAAGCCTTGAAGAGAAAGTGTGTGGGTGTCTTCCCCTTGGAACTAGCTGCAGGTCAGTACCTGATGGGCTTCGGCCCCTCCTTTTTTGAGCGGGTAGAGTTTGCAAAGGACAATTGCCCCCACGTAGGCAGGATAATGCAATCCACACACTTTATTCTCCAATCCCACCCCAAAACGCACACGCACACACCCTGGGAACACCTCCAGGAGCGCGGCTAAACGTGGCTTGTGCTGTGGAATAAATACCACCTGTACTCTCAGCCGCACTGAGGGAGAGCAATTTTTAGAAGAGCAATCGGATCTGAACCAATTGCTATTTACCCAGGGAAACAGCTTGAAACATGGCTTCCTTTCTTATCGGCCCTTTAACTTGGCTTATGCCAATGATTCAAAAATCAGGTGCTCAAAGCTCCCACAGCTGCTGTGGCTTTCAGGATCTCTACACAGTGAAGATGCTTGGGATATGTTTTGGATACCATTTACTCTAATGATCAGGCTGATTTGCATATTCTGGCTGCCCTGCCTGCCAGTCGTGGTCAGGGTGTCCTCGGGGGGCAGGACCGCGGCTGGTGCATGGCGATTTGTAGACAAGGAAAGCAGCAGCGGCCTTCCTGGGCTTGGCGCGCCAAGAGAAAATGTAGCGTCTACTCTTCTGCAACAGATAGGCTTCAGACGTGTTTATTTTCATTGTAGCTCTTCCAGTTCCCGAGTTATTCATTGTGTGCCAGACACTGCCCCTGCTCCTTTAAGAAGAAAAGGAAGTGGGGAGGAGGGGGCTATCAAGCTGGACCAGAGTCATAAATGATAAATCTTTGTCATTGCTGTGGAGACAGAAAGCAAAACAAACTGCGCTCAAGTACATTTGTAAGAAAATGTCAGAGATGTGAGGGGATGTTCATTAGCATAAGAAATCATTTATTTCCATGAGTAAGGAAATTGGAAAAAGACCAGCATATTTGATTCCCTGCCCTCTCTTCACAACATTTCTTGGAATGTGAGCTCAACTACTTTTTTTTTTTTTCCTGAGAAGAAAGATTTACTTCTGAGATGGTGACAGAAAACCACAGGAACAAGTTGAGTTGAAATACGTGTCGGCTTCTACAGTAACTTGGTATCTGCGCTTTCAAGAGAATATCAACACTTGGAAAGAGTTCTTTCACAGCGTTTGAAGGTCATAAAGTTGCTTCTGCTTGGATTTTTTTTTTTATAAAGCAAGGCACTTCTTGCCTACAAAGAGCAGAACTGTGCTGCCCCATGAACAAAGGGCTTGCTAAAAACAGCAATGCTACCCCAGAGGTTCTTTAAAAATATTAATTCAGAGGGTGATTATGTGGCATGGCGGCGGATAACTTATGCAGCAGCTGTGCGCATGCCTTACACCGATGCCGCTCAAAGCAAATCAATAGGGTCATTCTTTATTGTGCGATGTGTCCGGTATCGCCTGAGGCGTTATTAAAATTAGGGGAAGGGGGTGGAGTGTGGGCGGGGTTTGGGCGGCGTTATCTCCCGGCAGCGCTGCGGGCGATGATGTTTTTCCACGATATCGCAGGCAGCGCCGTGGGAAATTAACCACGCCTTTTCCCGTGGCGCTATAGGGGCGATAGTGTGCGGTCCGGCTGCTCCGCGGCGGGTGAAACCACAGCATGGCGATGTGGCCACCCGCCCCTATTTTTTTTTCACGACACATCATTCTGCTATGAGTCTAGAGGTTGATTTGCATAAGTTTGCCAGGGCGCTTACACGGTACTGTGCACACAAACTCAGCAGCACGGAGTTACGCCTGCTGTTTGCAACGCGGAACTCGTGCGGGGTCAATTTACATGCATATTTTTTTAAATCCAAACGCATGTGCGTAGAAGTAACCTCAACTCCATCTTCCCCACCTGGAAAGCCCCTTTTTTGTTCCATGTAAAGTAAGGGCGACATCAGGATATGTTTATGCACACAATCCCTAGCAGTTTTTTTAACAAGCCTTTTACATACATAAACCCATCTTTCATGGACGCAAATGGATTTGAAAATTCAGCCCTCAGTGGCGAAAATGGTTCAGTTCCAAGGAGAAGAATTTTTTTATTTTTTTTTTGGAGGTTTTGGTAAATTCTTGTATAGTCATTCTTAATATTCTGGATTTATCTAAATAAATCTCAGGTCCGGCTAATAATATGGGCAGCCAGGACTAATGGCCCCCTCTCCCTCGGATCCTTACAATAACACAGTCACCAAAATGAAACTCTGACACAGCAATTGGAAGTCAAATAAGACTTTATTAGTCATTCAATCACCAGAGCCAACCAAGCAACACAAATACCCACCCCAAGGAATCATCCACTTCGCCCCAACAAGATGCTCCCTTCACAGGCCACCAAACCTGTAGTAACCAGCAGCATCCCGACACTAACCGGGACCCCCACCACAGCCCAGCAAAGAGTCCCAGCCATGTGGCTGAACCCAGTCTCATGCAACTCAAACAACCAGCATCAAGAAAGCCCGCCACCTAGCGGATTCCTTGCTCTCAGCCCCGCCTCGAAAGAGCCATGGCTCTGGTAACTCCGCCAACCCCCCAAGCCGTGACAAACAATAACAATGCCCCGGAACAAAAGTGGAAGGAGGGAGGGGAGCAGGACAGCCGCGCACGAGCAGGTACCGCCCCCTTTTATATCCTCCCCAAGCCGTTAATTAATTCATCCCCTGATGCACTGGGGCTGACCAACCAGGACCCTACGGGGTCCGGAGGGACGACCCCAAAGCACCAATCTAAAATTAAACACGGGGATCTCTCTGTCCCTCTAATCCCCCCTAACCACCACCCCCCCCCCCCCCCGAGCCTAACCTAAACGTCGCCTGCCTGGAGGAGCCAGCCTGGCGCTCATATTCTCATAGGGCTTCCGAGACTGAGCTCCTCCAGCCCTTCCAATGTTTAGCATGATCATATATCCATGGTATATCCATGTAAGATAGCATGTATGATTAAGAATTAGGTCTGTAATGCAAACTGGAAAGGTTTACTACTCCCAGTCATGGAGCAGGAGAGTAAACAGTGAGTAGCAACTCAAAGAAGCTGACAGTTTTTTAAAATATTTTACAATAGGGATGTGCATTCGCTTTTTTCATTTTCATTTTTAATTCACACTAAATCATTAGTGCACATTAACTCAATTTAGTGCGCACTATCTTGATTCAATGTGCACTAAAATAAAAAACTAACTGAAAAAATCCCCCAAAACAAATAATAAAAATGAAACAAAATGAAAAGTACAAAAATTTTCCAGCTGCATATCCCCATTGTATAAAGGGTTTGAAGTAAGCAAATAAGATACTAGGATGTTTATTAAAACAATTTTTACAGGGCAATTCAAAGCCTGGGACATTGACTTTAAACTTATCTACTGTGCAATCAAGTCAAAAATTGGGAATGATGGCCAATACTGAGGGTGAGTGACTCAGCCATTGCCGATCTTGAATTAGGCTGCCTCAGCTTACATTTCTGTTATTTTCCTAGTGACCACTAACCTGGCTTGCACTGCAATCTGAATTTTGATGGCTGGCCAATATAGACCCAGAATGCCTCACTTGCTATTTAAGTGAGTCTCCTTGGATTTGAATGCAAGCTCTCTCCGATATTGACATTTATTTATTTTATTTATATTCCGCCTTCGGCACTTCAAGAGTGGATCATATTCAGGTGCAGGAGGCATTTCCCTGCCCCTAGAGGGCTCACTGTCTGCTAAGGCTTTTCTCCCATTCGGTGTCTATGGGAAAAATGTTTACTAAATGAGGCCCTGAATTTGAGGGTAAAGTGACTCGGCCAACTCGCCCAAAGTGACAAGGAGCGGCAGTGAGATTTGAACTCTGGATTCCCTAATTCGTAGCCCGCCCGCTGCTACATCTGTCACCACTAGGAAGGATGTTCCTCCAAAAGAAGCTTCTCCACACTATTCTTGAGAATTTCAAGGCTGTGGTATATTTCTAGGCTTCACCTTAGGTACTGATTGTACTGTACAACAAACTGATTTTCCTTCTCTGCTTTTACATTCAACTATTCCCTATACAAGTGAAAACCAAGGAAGTGATGTTCTGTACAGAAGATAGGGTTCAAGCTATCTGTTTGCTTTTCTTCTTGCTATATGCTTATCATTGACTGATATCAAAACCCTTGATCTGGATTTAACAGGAACATAAACTGAGTTAGATTTATTTTCCATGAAAATTGCCTGGCTCACTAGCATTGGGTGGCAGGAAGATTCTATGTGATCCAAGCAACTATCCCACCTGACTTGTGACCTTGGGCAGCAATTGTCCAGACTTGTGAATAAAGTAGAAAAATGGGAAGAAAGCCAGGCCTGGTTCTGAGTTTTCCAAGGTCGATCAAATTATCATCGTCATTTATTTATGACATGCTTGTCCAACCAGAGAGTTCAACGAGTTACAAAGTTGGGTTAATGGATCTGATACAGCATAGTAGGCCATATTGACTAGTCCAATAGAATCTGAAAATAGGATGTGGGTTACAGGAGAAATCAACGAGTGTGGTGTTAAACATGAGTTTGTTTAAGAAGTAGAGTGGTGGGGGAGGAGAGAGACAGCATGTTTGGCTAAACAGATAATCATTATAGCTGCAATTTATCCATCAATCTGGACTGAATCACATTGTACATACTTGACAAACCATCAGCTTTTCTTAGGTATGCTAGAGATTGGAAACAAGTCACATATGGTTGTGGAGATAGTTAGGCATGATTAAATTGCACAGGAATTCACCACTGGGATTAGTACAGTTCCTTTCCTGGTACATGTCAGAAGAGCCAGTGTTTCTACACCTGGTGTTAGCAGGGCATATGTTACTGAGTGGCCCTAAAAGCTGCTTCAGACAACTAGGTTTTAACCAGTCTTCTAAAGGAAAGTATGTCTGAGGCGAGTCTAATATGGGGTGGTAGAGAATCCCACAGAATTGGGACTGCTGTTGCTGTGAAAATACTTGTTCTTGTAGTGACGACAGGCTGAGGCTTGTAGTAGGCAGACTTGTGTCATGGAGTGCAGAGAAAGGTTAGAGATCTGTTTAGGTAAGTTGGGGCTAGATAGTTGAATGTCTTGAAGACAAGGATTAGAAGTTTAAATTTGATACAGTGGAGTATAACGAACCAATGAAGAGCTTTCAGATTGGGTGTTATGTGGTTGAATTTGCTTGCTTTAATTATTAGGTGGGATGCAGTGTTTTAGATCAGTTGTAGGCAGCGGTGGAGGATGTTTGGAATTCCAGCACAAAGAAAGTTGCAATAGTCAAGGCATGATACCCACAGGGCTCAGATAGCTGTTGCAAAGGCATTATAATCCAGAAGGGGAAGTAGGTAGGAAAGTTGACAATGATTGAGGTAGGACGCTTTGGCAACTGCTTGAACATGAGGCTTGATAGTTAGTTGGGACTTCAGAATGACACCCAGGCTCTGGGCTTGGATAAGGGGGAGTGTCATTCCACCAAGGGTCACACTTTGATGGGGCTGGATGACTTCTTGATTCCCAATCCATAGAATCTCCATCTTTTTTGGGTTTAGACACAATTTGTTTTGCCTTAGCCAGCCAGATAGTTGTTGGGATTGGTGATAACCATAGACACAGAATGGGAGAAAAATCAGGAAATCAGGACCTATGTCTTGATTTGCATTGCATGGGATCAGTAGTTGGATGTTGGCATACAACTGATAGGTGATATGATGGTATCTATGATTTTACCTAGTGGGACTATATTGATGTTGGAGAGGTGGGTGACCAGATAGAGCCTTGCAGAATACCGCATATGAATGGCTGGGGTTCTAATAGTGCTGTACTCAGTGATACGGCCTGAGAGTGGACATGGAGGAAGGAGGTAAACCATGCTAGCACAGAACCTCCTACTCCTAGGTCAGTCAGGTGATGAGGAGGATGTTGTCTATCATGTCAAAGGCCTTCTCAATGATTTTATTTAAGAAAGGAAGATTTGAGACTGGACAGAAGTTATTTAGGTCCCTTGGATCGAGATTGAATTTTTTTCAATGGGGCTAAATAATTGTTCTTTTTAGGCAGGTTGGGAAGTAGACTTCGGTGAGAAATTGATAGTCTTGACCTGGCTTGTTTCATGAGCCAGGGTGGGCATGGGTCATCTAGACAGGCAGTTGCCCTAAGCGTGCAGAGGACGGTGACTATGTCTACTTTTTGCAGTGGGCTGAAGTCTGTTAGACAGTGAGCAATAAGGCTAAATGTGATTGCGGTGGATATTTAGAGCCCTGTTCAGCTTGGCTCAAATGCATGTGATTTTCTATGTCATGAATGTAGCAAATTTATTGTAGTGGGTTTCTGTTGTGAGGTGGGAGGCAGTTATGGTACAGTTTTTAGGAGTTTGTTTATTGTATGGAACAGTTCCCTTGGTTAGTTCTCTGCTTTGTTAATTGTATTTGAGTAGTATTTTCTTTTTGCATTCATGATGGCTTTGTGGTAGGTAATCTGATGTCCCCCACATTCAGCTCTGTCTGCAAAAGATTTTGTTTTCCATCACTTTTGTTCTAGTTTTCTACCAGTTCCTTTCAGCTCTCTTAAATTCACGGAGAACCAGGGAGCGGGTTTGGGACTTTGATGCACCTGGTGTTACAAGGTTGATCTTGTCCGTGGTTGTTTTTAGATCCGAGTACCAACTGCTTACCAGGTAGGGAGTCCATAATAGGGGTCATGGGGGAGGGGACAGTGTTTTGCTTTCTTTTGAAGGGTTTACAGGAAAGTTTGGGGGTTAAGGAGTTCAGTTGGTCATTACTGTTGCAGTTGTTTCTGATTTGGTCTTCTGGGGTTCCAGTGAGCTCTGCAGTGCATATTGAAATTCTAAAGAAGATTGGATAGTGGTCTGAGCAGGAGCATTGGGTGATCTAGCGGTTGCCCATTTCATATTCTGACAGCTGTTGTACTGGGGCTAATGTCAGATCTAAGGCGTGTGCCCCACTTCATGAGCTAGCTCAGCAACTAGTTGGGTTATGCCCAGGGTTTCAGTTTTATCAACTTGAAATTAGAGAGAGAGAGAGAGAGAGAGAGAGCTTTGGCCTGGATCTTATATGCACCAGACTGACATGCACATCCCCATTACCCCTATCCCCACCACTGCCCAGTTCCACAGCAGGGTGGAATCCATACAAATTTGCCTGCTTATCCCTGGCAAATGCAGAATAGCTGTTTCAAAATGTCTTGCTACTTATTGAATGGTCAGCCATGAACATCTGAATCCCACCTGTCTTTGCACCTGTTGCGAAAGTCGGCCGAATGGGACCCCAGCAGACCCCTCCACCTACCGGCTCGGCTGACTCCGCCTCCTTGGACCTGGGAACCCCGCCTCAGCCAGCGGGCACAGCCGGCGAGCCACGCCGCGGCCCTCCCTCCAGACCACCATGCCAACGCCCGTGCAGGACGGCACGCCGGTGGCTCCTGCTCTGGCCTCCCTCCTGACCCCCGGCTTCCCAGGCACACACGCGTGCCACCTGACCCCTTTTCAGGGGTCACCGCGGGAGGGGCCCGGACTCCTCTTCCCAAACCTGCAGGTATTTAAGGCAGGGTCTGCTTCTCAGTCCTTGCCTTGGCTACTCCTGGCTTCAGTTCCTGTTTGGTTCCGCCGTCATCTGTTACTTGTTTCCTGTCTTCTGCTTCTCTGTGCCAAGACCCTTGCCTGCCTGACTACGAGATTCGCTGTCTGCCAAGACCCCGGCCAGCTTCGCTATGAGGTACGCCCTCTACCTATGTCCTTGCCTGCAGACTTTAGTTCACCTCCAGCCTGAGACCCCGTGTAAGTCCAGCCGGTCCCGGTACCCAAGGGCTCAATCTGCGGGGAACAGGGACTGGTAGTGGTGAAGATCCCGAGGGGTCTCGGGTCTCCTATCGCCTCGCCTGCCGTCAGAAAGGCCCTCTGGGGCTCCTCCCCATTGGTTCCCTACTCCGCCGGCCCAAGGATCCACTCTCATAATAGCACCAGAGACAGGCTCTGATAAATGTTGCAAAATAAATATCACGACCATCAACTAACTGAAAAAAAAAATGAGTTTTGTGGTTTCCTTTGGATTTAGAATAGCTGTTGGGGTTCATATGTTGTTGTTTTTTAATTTATAGGACATGAAAATGGCCAGTTATTCCAATGTTACTGATATGACAACTCCGAAATCTAGACTTTGAGCTTAACTTTCAAACCTATCTGCCCTACAGCATTTGTGCGTGCAAGTGGATGCACGGAGATTAATGCTAGAGTTGTATAAACTGTGCAGTGGGAGTTGCTCGGTTTATAAAACACCACATATTCTGCTCTGAAAGTATGCCTACATTGTTCAGTTCGTGCGTAGTATACTTCCAATGCAAGAAAACCCATACTTTCTCTACCCAAACTTATAAATACACACACATATATTTCACATATGAAATAATTGTGAAACATTGGGATGGTAACTTTCGATGCGGTACCTACAGTACCTGAATGTAAACCGATGTGATATCTCAGATGAATGTCGGTATATAAAAAATAATTCATAAATAATAATAAATGTTCATCCGCCTGCGCCCAGGGGCTCATATCTGCACTCATGTTATAAAATAGTCTGACCATGCACACGTGCACTAAATTTTAAGTGAGTGCGTGCCTGTGCGTTCACATGGCGCTTCTACTGCATGAGTGGAGATTTTAAAAGGCACGCGCGCCAATGCCATTGCCAGTTCGCCCAAACTTCCAAACCCTCCCAGTTTACTAGCCTCCCTTCCCCACTGTTAGCCCCAACCTTTAAAACCCCGCTGATCTGCCTAGATTCTTTTGTTTTACTACTTACACGCCATCCATAGCAGAAGTTATGCGGCAGGGGACCCCGGCGCGCGCCTGTGTGCGCCTGCGTTTGTGTGCAAATTTCATACTAAAATCCCGGAACGCCCGTGCCTCACCCAAACCACGCCCACCCCCTTTTTTTTTTTTTAAAGTTTTCATTTTTGCGTATAGCGGCATGTACGCGCGTATCCCGGCGGCTTTCAAAATCTGCTCGATGCGCGCCGGCCCGACATATTCACACATCCCCTCATTGATGCATGCGTCAGGCTTTTAAAATTCACCTTCGTGCAAGTAAACACACAGGCAGGTATTTTCTAAAGCCCGCGCATGTGATGTTTTGAAAATACGTTCTTGCATGCAATACTTGGAATCGCCAGTTCACTCAAGTCCATCTCCAGGTCATTTAGACCCTCCAGCACTTCATCGTGAACGCTGATCAGTTCACCCAGACCTCCCACCCAAAATGTGCAGACAACAGACCAGTGGGATTTCACGTGCACAAGTCAATTAGCAGGCGTAAATGTGTATGAATATGTTTGGCAATTTATGCACATATATCTCTTTCAAAACAACAACTATTGTGCATAACTTCTGCACCCTGCTCCGGAGTGCTCCTAGACCAGAACTTTTTTCCACAGTAAAATATATGCAAGAAAGAGAAGGGCAACCAGAATGATAAAGGGGATGGAACAGCTCCCCTATGAGGAAAGGCTAAAGAGGTTAGGGTTGTTCAGCTTGGAGAAGAGACGACTGAGGGGGGATATGATAGAGGTCTACAAAATCATGAAAGAACATGGACAGGTAAATGTGAATTGGTTATTTACTTTCTCAGACAATTAAAGGATTAGGGGGCACTCCATGAAGTTAGCAAGTAGCTCATTTAAACAAATCAGAGAAAATTATTTTTCACTGAACGCATAATTAAGCTCTGGAATACATTGCCAGACGATGTGGTTAGGGCAGTTAATGTAACTGGGTTTAAAAAAAGGTTTGGGTAAGTTCCTAGAAGAGAAGTCCATAAACTGCTATTAATCAATAAGGAATAGTAGCTTGGGATCTATTTAATGTTTGGGTACTTCCCAGGTACTTGTGACTTGAATTGGCCACTGTTGGAAACAGGATGCTGGGCTTGATGGACCCTTGGTCTGACCCAGTATGGCATTTTCTTATGTTCTTATGTAAACATTAAATATGCTCGCACTCCTGATATTTATAAAATAGCATATATGTGCTTATATGCTATTTAAATGTGTATATGCTATTTTTCCATGTGGACCCCCTTTGAAAATTATTTTATGATAAGAGAAAACATTTGGCCCTTCGCTGTCTGCAACAAATAGTGTCATTGTGCCATCAATGTACACAGTTCTGTACAATGCAAAGCATAGGGTTACAGTGACCCTGTCCTAAAGACAAAGTACTCAAAAGATGAATTAAAACATGAACAAGAACAGGAATGGGTAAGGGGATGGAATCTAGAGTCTGCCAATTCATATATCTGAACCCTCACCATTACAATATACCACGTATTAAATATAGTAACCCCTACAGCAGTCGAAATAATAGCAAACAGGCTATCAAAACACACTTGCACAGAGGCATTATGAATAAGGTTAGTCTTTTAATTATAGTTCAGGAAAATCTTATTTCAAGCGAGCATTCAAGTTGCTTCCAGTAAGTGAGGACTGTACAGTATCAAATGGAAATATCCTTTAAAAACTGCAGTGGTCAAAAGGTCGATGGGGAAGCAGGGATTTTTGAAATATGCAGTAGGTCAACAGAGCAGGGGAAAGCAAAATCACACCACTTTGATCTTTATTTCTGACAAAATGGAACTGGAATTGCAAGTGTTTTATAAACCGAAATTAAGATATGGTTTCTTTTATCTCAAACATCAGCAAAATAAGAAATAGAGTTACTTCCCAATGTTTTGCTGGTCTAATATGTATCCTAATAACCCAACACGAATGCTGGAATGAAGTGATACAGTCCCGATACTTCAAATCAGTATATAATGACAACGTTTATTCCATTCAAATTCGGCAACTCCATTGTTATACGAGTTGCCGAATTTGAATGGAATAAACGTTGTCATTATATACTGATTTGAAGTATCGGGACTGTATCACTTCATTCCAGCATTCGTGTTGGGTTATTATGTTCACTGTTTGAATGCTGGCCGCAGCTCGGTAGCTTGTGGTTTGTTCTAATATGTATCCTGACATTCAAAGGTAATGGTTTCTAAGTAATATAATTAAAAATATGAATATACAGTGTTTCTTTGCAGGTAGATGTATGTATTTTGAAGGCTCTGTTGTAAGGATGTTGAAAAGCAGGAAGTGATTGGAGAAGAGCCACCAACCGGCTGCACAGTGCACAACTCAAGCTCTACTCTGAGGGGCTTAAGGAACTCCGGGTGTTGGGGTTTAGGGATGTGCTTTCAGTTGAAAACAGGGAAATCACATGTGCTGTTTCATTTTGTGCAATTTCCCATCCATAACAACAACAAAATGAAGTTTGGTTTCTGCATTTTAGCACAAGCAAAATTATTTCGGTGTGACCTGAGTCATTGTAGTGCATGTTAAAACTGCCTCGTATGCAGAAATTAAACCGTAAACACTGAAAAAGTAGTAAATTAAGCAAAAAAAAAAACAAAATGCGTTTTGAGGGCATGAATTTTCAAAAGTTATGCATGTCCAGAGCAGACATGCTGAGCCATGATCTGAAAAAATACTATGGGAAATGGTGACTTACTTTCCGAACACCGTAAGCTTCCTCCTCCTCTACCTCGGGCCTTACTGCGACCCCCTTGTTGATTGCCACCAACCCAGAACTGTTTTGAACTGTGCAATCTGCCGCTATCCGCCACTGGGGCCACCCACATCAAACATGGCCCTGATCCAGTACTTTTTTTTGTTTTAATCACCATGCGGTGGAGAGCTTAGATACTGTTGGTTTGCAGTGTTATGATCCAATATGAGTGAGGTGAGGAGGGAAATGTGTCTGCTATACACAAATTAAATACATATGAAACATCGAGCATACACAGGAGGAGGCCTTACTTAAATGAGTACCAGGGAAACAACCGTGGCCTCACCTTGCTCAGCTTGCATTTTTGTCAATTACACAGAATCTGAAAAGGGCAGGTCAGTGGTTTATTGGAGCCTGAAGCAAATTGATTTGTGTTTCATTTATCCTCCTCCAGTGACCGCCAAGAAACACCTCCCTGTTCACTCCACCCAGATGCCAACGTAGATTTGGACTTAAGCACTCGCCTTTCCACGCCTGAGTCCAAGGCAAGATACTTTTCAGATGCAGGAGATATTTCTCTGTCCCAGAGGGATTACAATGTGCATTTCGTACCTGAGACAATGGAGGGGCAGGTGACTTGCCCAAGATTGAAAGGACCATCCGTGGCAGGAGAGGAATCTGAATCCTGAATTCCCCGGTACTCAGCCCCGCTGCTCTAAGCAGCAGGCCACTCTCCCCTGTCCCCCACCGATCAATGATAGTGAAACCTTGGAGCACATCCAGTTCCCGCCCCCCCTCGGAGCCCTGTCGGAAATATGCAAAAAATGGTGGTTCTAGTCTCCAGCAGGAGGCCTAAAGCTGCTGCTGCCGGGAATTGTGACCCGTTTCGTTGTTTGGTTTGGTGCCGTTCATTTTCAGTCCGAGATTGATTGGTCCGTTTTCCCCGAATTAGGCAATTTCAATGAAATGACCTAATTCGGTATGGTTCGGGGGAACCGAAAAACGAAAGGCATTTTTCCAAAATTTCTGAAAGATTCATTTTTCGTGTTAGTGTGCACTAACGGGAGTTAGTGTGCGCCAAGTTAGCGCTCACTAACTTTGACCCGTTAGTGCGCACTATGGGGAGTTAGCACGCACTAACTCCTGATAATGCGCACTAACACGAAAATCGGAGCCCCCTGAAAAAGAAAACCACGAACCGTAAGGAAAAATGAAATTTCCCACGGGGGGGTCCCGAAACAAAGCCCGAGATGATAGGGCTTAACAATGCACATCTCTATAAATGGTCCCCAGCCTGCGACTATGACGCGGCTACTGCAGGAATATGACGCGCTTACTGTAGGAATATGAGGCAGTTTTGCAGGAATATGACGCAGCTACTGCAGGAAGGCTGCCAATAGCAAAAAAGGGGGGTGAGATGCAAATAAATTAAAATAAACAAAACAAAAACTGAAAATTGTAAACACTCGAAGGAAGGAGGATTTTATTTTTAAAGAAAGCCACAAAAAATGATTAGAGGGTCTTTTTCTTGCATGAAAAGGCCAGGGACAGGGGGTGGCTTGTACAGCAGTGAGCCCCATGCAGTCCCAGCAGGCTTGCAACCAGTTAATGAGCGAGAGCTTTCATAGCTGAAATAGGTGGGACGCAGTAATCCCTATGCTAACCCCTGCGGTCGCTCCTGCCACAGGGTTGCTATAGAATGCAGGCAGTCTATAGGGATTTTTTTTTTTTTTTTAAATCTTGAAACAGCTGTACAGATGGAAAACGAGAGATTGTTACAGGTTGGAGAAGCGTATTATTGGTGGGTGGCAACAGGAAATGAAGGAAAGCTTTTAAAAAAAAAAAAGCGCAACCTGCCTATAATTTTTTTTTTTCTCATATTTGGGAACAATTGCAACATTCATGTAACTGAGGCAGCCACCTTTCATGGTAAATGCAAACGTTGTATTAAAAAGAATGACGACAGAATTGCTACTGGATTTATTGCAAACCTCTCATTACTGGAGGCAAAAGGAAGGCTTTCCACAGGGAACTTTCCATTCCAGATGTTCCCATCCTGAGCCATCAGCCCCTGGAACATGTTGGTTTCTAAAGCCTTTCTACGCCAGATTTGATTTGGTTTCTAAGTATCGCCTGCACGTATTCTGCTGGAAAGTCTTGAGCCAATGGAAAGGAAAGGACATTGGCCATGCTGTCATCCGCCGGGTTTCACGCTGCCTTGTATGGGTCCATAGTGGTTCAATCTCTGGCAGCCGCTTCTGAGCATCCCGGCTTCCCTTGTGGCAGATGTTGCAGTGCAGGGCACAAGAGAGCTTCGGCAGTGGCACTGGCGGCAGATGTGTGTTCAGACGTTTGGCCTCAGCTCCAGCCCTGTAGCCCCCTTTATTATTGTTCATATAATGATTGAAAGCAGGTCACAAAGGACCTCTATAGCAGGGCTCCCCAATCCTGTCCTGGCTGGTGACCCCTCAGCCAGCTGAGTGGTCAGGATATCCCCTGTGAATATGCGTGAGATCGATTTGCATGCATTAAAGGCTCGGTATATGAAGATTTTCCTTATGCATATTCATGGGGGGGGGGGAATATCCTGACACCCCCACTGACTGTAGGGGTCACCAGAACAGCTTAGGAAGTCCAGATCTAAAGCCGCCATCCTGTCTCCAGTATAATATCCAAGATCGTCCCCTTCAGGGACAGAGATCCCGCCACCGCCCCAGGTAGCTTGATCCAGTGCTGGGTCATTGTCACGGTTTTAAAGTTTTCTCCTAGTGACAAAAGCAAACCTTTCCCCCTGCCCTTTGAAGCCCATTACCCAAGGCTGTTGCTGTGTAAGTTATGGTTAACTTCAGTGAACATCCAAAGACCTGAACATATACGGCATCTGATTTCAAGGCATCAAATGCCATTAAATGCAAGATGTTTCAGACGTAATGACTCAGTGGTTTGCCAGAAGGAAAAACAATTGCTCTTCTGTAATTTTAACATAGCAGTTATGTTTACGACAATTGTACTTTGATCAGATATTTAACTGTGAAAAACAAAGCTGGAGCAATCAGCTGATTAATGATAAATTAGGCTCATTAATTAAGTCTCCAAACAAATCAGTGAGTAAATTGGCAGGGGCTTTCAGTGGAGGGTTTTGGACCATGTGTTTTCTAAATTACCAGATACAGGCTCAGTGTTTGAAGTTCTCATTTACATTAGAAATGAGCAAGGGCACCGAACAGCTTTGAATACAAAGATGTTCCAGTTAATCCAAAATCTGAAACAATGCCATTTACTGAAGTCAAGACTTGTTTATACTGAGCTGCCAGGGCGTTTAGCAGTGCAAAGGTAGGATTGGGTGAGTAACTGATTATGGGCCGCTTGTAATTCCACGGATCGGGGTGGGCGGAGTAAACTTGGGCCTTACCGAGCCATTCTCTAAAATGGCAATTCATTTCCTACCACAATCTTTCCCGAGGATTTTAAGCATGTCGGCGAGAAGGGTTAGCATGCTGGGGCTCGGATTAATGATGCAAGGAATTGCGTACATCTGAAATGCAAACCTTGTTTCTCAGAGTGGGCAGCATGGGTCAGGTTGGGTCACGAGGGACAATGGGTCGGTCCAAGCAGTGGCCATTAAAGAGGTTCCCAGGCTGGTCTTGAAGGGCATCACATATGTCAAGAGCTTCGGTAGAAATAATATTTCCTCTTCGCTATTGAGAAGGGTACAGCAAAATGCCAGTGCTGCTGATATATTCATCACAAGATGACCCCAAAATATACCAGGTCTCAGTGTAAAGGCATTTCTTTCCGCAGGACATGGGTTCTCTGTTTTCTGCTCTGTAATATTTTTGCATAGCGTTAAAGCTGAGTTCTTGGACTGTGCTCAAACCGCCTTACATTTTTATCAGTATTTTTTTTTTTTTTATCTTTAATGAAAGCTAAAACCCCTAATGGGACTTCTAAGCCCAGAACGAACGGTTCCAAGGGAGGAAGCGGTGCAGGATTTCAAAGACTTAGAGAAAAATCCATGAGTAGCTCCAACTTAGCTACATTAAGCCATAAGGAGGAAGAGGCTTTTCTTGGTCATTCCTGGGAAAATGAAAGCTGGATGGAGGTAAAAAATTTCACAGCACACCTGAACGGTTTAAACTTCCTGCAGTTGAGATCAAACTGTGAACATAGTCTGGGGCCCCCCTCTGCTTAAAGAGAATTGCAAGGTGGGGAAGCCAGAGTCCAGATAAATAGATAAAGCCAGAATAACCAGTAAGAAAATTGTAAAGATTTCAAATCTGTTTTTATAGTGTCCCTGCAGTTTTATCTAGTTTGAATTAGGTAGGGCTCAGTCCCTGTGCAGTAGTAAATAATATTATTATTGATTGATTATTTTTTAATGACAATCATTAACGTCCTCTGCACCCTACTGAGCAGTAGCATTAATAGAATGGCCTCCTACCTCTCTCCTCACCCCTCCTAGTATTTAAGTTATTTGTTGTACAATTTATGTTGGATCTGCGACCTCTGCAGTCAGACACGAGGGGGTGTCATCAAGTCTTCTCAACGTGACCTGTGAGGCCACGGCAGAGTGATCTCCTCTCCTCCCTCTGCCTCCCCTCCTTGCGGACCAAATATGAGCTGCCCCCCTTTCTGAGATGGCCAGGGCCAAAGTGCCCTCCTCTCCTGCCCCACAGCCAGACCAGCAGGAGAGCAGGATGGCGGTTGGGTACTTTTAACTTTCCCCTACAGCCATCGGCCACTCTTCATCCAGCTGGGTCATACAGTTGATCTGAAATGCATAGGAGATGACAGTCAGGCCGATACAGTACAGTGCGCTCTGGTGGAGCGCACTGTTATCCCGTGTTTGGACGCGCGTTTGGACGCGCTAGCTTTACCCCTTATTCAGTAAGGGGTAATAGCGCGTCGAAAACACGCGTCCAACCCCCCCGAAACTAATAGCGCCTGCAACATGCAAATGGATGTTGATGGCCCTATTAGTTATTCCCGCGCAATTCACTAAGTAAAATATGCAGCCAAGCCGCACATTTTACTTTCGGAAATTAGCGCCTTCCCAAAGGTAGGTGTTAGTTTCTGCCAGCACCGGGAAAGTGCACAGAAAAGCAGTAAAAGTCCCAAAAGTTAAGAATAAGTAAAAAAACAAATTTTAAATCGGCCCGCGGTGCGCGGGTTGAAAACCGGACTCTCAATTTTGCCAGCATCCACTTTCCTAACCCGTGGCTGTCAGCGGGTTTGAGAACCAACGCCGTCGGCTGTCAAACCTGCTGACAGCCGCCGCTCCTGTCCAACAAGAGGCCCTAGGGACGCGCTAGTGTCCATAGTGCCTCTTTTTGCCGCGGGCCCTAATTTGAATAATTTTATTTACTGAATCACGCGCACAGGAGAGTGGCCTGTGCGCGTGCTGGGAGAGCAGGTGTCTCCCGCTCTTCCGTGATTTTTACTGTATCGGCCTGAGTGGCAGAAACAGGTTGGAAGCACCAGGATGCTAGCACTGTCTTCCTGCCAACTTGGCCAGGTTCAGAAAGAGAGGGAGAAGAAAAGAGAGAAAGGGATGGGAGGAGTAAGTGAGTGTTCCAGGAGACTGGAGAAGAGAGCTTGAAGCTCCTAGATGAGAGAAGGGACTCAGGAATTACACTGGGGAAGGAGTGAAAAAGGGGACGCAGGAACTGGGGATTGAATGGGGACTCAGTGATTGGCGGGGGGGAGAAGGATGGGGAGTGTGGACTCAGGAATTGGGTGAGGGAGAGCTGGTACTAGGAGATTTGGGGGTAATAAGAGATGGGGTGCTAAAGGGAGAAGAGTTTAAGATATGGTGTGAAGGACGGAGGGCTGGAGAGGGTGTGAGGGGCAGTAGAAAGAGATTAGAGACTCTGGAGGAGTAAGAGGAAAGAAATGGAGGAAACTGAAGAAGGAGTGAAAGAAGGGGGAATTGGAGGCAAGGGAGGGTTGGAGTGACAGGAAAAGAGCTGGGCCTTGTGAGGTGATAAGAGAAAAAAGAAAGCAGATGAGAAATGGGAAGGAGGGGAGTACAGAGAGTGGAAATGGGGTTTGAAGGAGTATAGGAAAGACAAGAAGGGAAAATAAGAGGCCAGGGAAGCAATGAAAGATGGAGGCATGGGTACAGTAAGGAAGGAGTGAGTGATGGGGGGGAGAGGGAGATGGCGGACTGGGAAGGACTTGAGGCAAGAAACAGTTGAGGGGAGATGGAGGAGTAAGACTTAAGGTGGGGAAGGGCTGAGGGAGGATGCATGACAAAGATGTGGAAGATGGCTCAAAGGAAGAGGTAAAGAGATGAAGATGACGGGAGAGCATGAAAGAAGGTGACTAGAAGGGAAGGGAGAGCTTGGATGGGGTGAAAAGGAAAGGGAAAGAGAATATGGGAATGGACATGATTGGAAGAGGTGAGTAGAAATGGTTGGCGTGCACATCAACATGGGAATGATTTTTGTATGGGGGAGTCTGAGAAAGTTAGAAAGGAATAAGCTGTTGAAGGGAAGGACAAGGAAGTCAGATAACTGGAGACTGGTAAGAAGAGCAACCCAGTGAGGAGAAGGACTGGGACAGGGAGAACTGGAGACTGAGCAGGGAAGAAGGAGGGATGATATCTAGCTATGAGTGGATACTAAGAGAGAGAGAGAGAGAGGAAATGAGATGAAGGGAAAGATCATTGTTGGAGAGATGTTCTTGAGGTATTATTGCCTGCTTTCTCATGAGGAGGATCCCATTATGAATTTTGGATCTCAGAAGGGAAGTGTCAGTCTGTATTTAGGAAATTGTCCTAAAGTACACAGGGGCAAGCTGTCAGGTTGCAAAAATAGATCCACCCATTTCCTGCCTGATTGACAATGATTTGTACTCTAAATATTAAAATCTGGTGAATATGGACTTCTTCTAAAATAAAAATTAGAATTTCCTGCTTCTGAGACCAAGGAAAGAATAATGCCCAATCATGGCTTGTGTGTATAACTGATATATTTTTGTATTACCAATCTATCATTGATTTTTTTGTATTTTTATATATTTCATTACCCTGTAAATTGCTTTGATTACTTTAATTTTATGTATTTGATTACTCTCTAAATCACTTGTTTTAAGTAAGGCAGTATATAAGCATAATACAACTTCATGGGGAGGAGGAAGTGAAGAAAGAAGGAGAGAGAAAAAAGACAAAATGGAAAGGAGGCCCTGGAAAAGGAGGTAGAAGACTGGCTTAAGGGAAGTGGGAAAAGAGAACTAGACCAACACAATTAGAAAATAAAATGTCCAGACAACAAAACAAAGAAGAAAAGCATTTTATCTTCACTTTAATGATTGAATATGTCAGCTTTGGGAATGTAAATCTCTTATATCTTTATATTTTGCACAATACAGGAGAAAATTAATTTCCATTTCTCCAGTGTTGCATTTCATGCAGTCTGGCTTCTTGGGTTTTCTAATTTTTGTCTGCATGTTCTATTTCTAATTTGTAGTCACTCACTCTGTAGTTGGTGAGGGTCTGCATGTGTGACAGCGGTGAGACATTATGTCAGTGTGTAGTTTCTGTGTGAGGATTTTCCCAGTAGTAGTAGTAGTAGTACGGGTGTTCTAGGGTCTGGTCTTACATTTGCAGTGCTGCTTTTCATAGGTAGGTTGTTTCCATTTGAGTCCTGGGAATTTATTTATTTTATTTAGAAATACTTATATACCGCGCCCTCCAAGGTAAAGGGTGATTTACAATAAAACATGCGTAGAGTAAATATAACATAAATATAACATACTTGAATTAAAATAAGTTAAAAGAAAGTAAAATCAAAATAAAATCATGATGAAATAAAATCCATAATAAACAAAATAAATTATAGAGGACAACAGATGTGGGGAGAGTAGTCAGGGAGGCAGGAGCTAGGGTCGATGGACTAGAGGAAATGCTGGGAGGGAGGGATAAAAATAAGAAGATATTAATCACGAAAAGCGCATTTGAAAAGATGGGTTTTTAGTGCCTTTTTAAATTCCTTAGTTTCGAATATAAGATGAATGTGTGTGGGGAGATTGTTCCAACTGATGGGGCCTGCAATGGAGAAGGATCTTTCTCGAGTGTGTTGCGTCGGGAGTGGACCCTTGGCCTGGTGCAGGATTGGTACGGCCCTCCGGTCAGACCCAGAGAGCACCTGCCACCAGAAGGAGGAGCCCAGGGGGAGACAGAGGCTAGCTGGAGCTTCACCAATAGCAACCCGGGGTTCCCTCAGGTTGAGCCCTTGGTTATCCAGGCCACCTGGTCTTAGGTGGGCCTCGCAGGGTCTTCTCGAGAGGAAGCTCAGGGGCGTGCCCACCACGAACACGGGTGTGCAGTCGAGGTTCAAAGCAGAGTGTCCAGAGGTCACAGGAGGCCAGAACAAGGAGTCCGAATATATAGCAAGAATCAAGGCCAGAGTAACAGTTCAGAATGGTCAGCCGAAGCAGGGGTCAGTACCTTGTAGTCAATCCAGAAGTAGTAAGGTCAGGCAGAGGTCAAGTTCCAGGCAGCAGTCAAGGGTAGTTGGTAATCAGGAGGAGGTCAAGTTCCAGGCGGCAGTCAAGGGTAGTTGGTAATCAGGAGGAGGTCAAGTTCCAGGCGGCAGTCAAGGGTAGTTGGTAATCAGGCAGAGGTCAGATCTAGGCAGCAATCAAGAATGGTCAGGAACAAGCAAAGGTCAGTACCGTGAGATCAGTCTGGAGGGTACTGCCAAGGTTGGAGAGATGAAGGAACAGGAGACACAGGAGACACTGGAGCAGAAGACACAGGAGACGCTGGAACAGGAGACACAGGAGATGTTGGAACAAGAGACGCTGGAATGGGAGACGCTGGAACAGAGACACTGGAATGCTGGAAGGCAAACTAGACACTCTGAAGTGTACGACCCGATTGCCAAGGCACCGTTCAGGGGAATGGGCCTTTACTTTTTATACTCAGGGAGCGTGATGTCATCGGGGAATGCCAGGTTCGGGTTTCCCGCACTTGGCCCTGTAAATAGGATGACATCGGCCACGCGTGTGTGCCTAGGGGTGGGGCCGAGGAGCAGGAAGACGCGGAGCCCACACAGCCGGGAATCGCAACAATACTCCCCCTTCTAGGACTCCCCCCTTACCGGTCTGGGCTTGTCAGGATGGGTCCTGTGGAACTCCACGAGGAGGTTCTTGTCATATGGTGGGAGGGCTCCCAGGAGTTCTCTTCCGGACTGAAGCCCTCCCACAACAGGAGGTATTCCCAATGGCCTTTCTTTCGCCAGACGTCTAAAACCTCCTTCACCTGGAGGACGTCTTCTGGTTCAGCGGTGAGCTGTGATAGAGCAGGAGGCCTGCGGGAAGGCCAGTTCAGGACAAATGGTTTGAATAGGGAGATATGGAATGTGTTGTGGATGCCCATATTGCAAGGGAGTTGTAGCTGATAAGTCACAGCCCCTATCCTCCTGAGGATTGGAAATGGCCTGATGTACTTGGGAGCCAATCACTGAGATGGGAGTTGCAATTTGATATGTTTGGTGCTCAGCCAAACCTTCTGGCCAGGTTGGAACAGAGGTGCAGTGCGACAATGAGCGTCCGCAAATTGCTTGGCTTTCTCAGCTGCATGGGTTAATCTTTCTTTAACTTGATTACATACGTGACGTATTGTCTGTGCTGTGAACTGAGCCACAGCTGAGGGAACCAAAAGCGGCACTGGAAGGGGCAGATGTGGCTGACGGCCAAAGACCACTGAAAAGGGTGACACATCAGTGACAGAGGCAGCATGGGTATTGTGGGATAACTCGGCCCATGGCAGGAGATCGTACCAGTCATTCTGGTTGATCATTAACATAGGATCTCAGGAACGATCCAAAACAATTTCTCTGGGTAGCCCATGTAAGTGGAAATCATTCTTTAGGAAGAGCCTTGCCAATTCAGGAGTCGATGGGAGGCTTGGCAGAGGAACGAAGTGGCTCATTTTCGAAAAGCGGTCGATAATAACTCAGATGACTGTGTTACCTTTTGACGGGAGAAGATCGACAATGAAATCTGTTGAGATGCTTGACCAAGGTTTGAAGGGAGCCGGAAGAGGCTGGAGGAGTCCCCAAGGGCGGCCAGTTGGAGGCTTCTGCTGTGCGCATATGGTACAGGAATCTACATAACTGCAGGAGTCCTTAACCCGCGGCTCAGTAGTGTCTTCTCAACATCTCAAGGGTCTGGGCTCAGCCAGGATGGCCGGCCAACTTTGAGTCGTAGGCCCAGCGGAGGAAGCGCTCTCGGAGACAGCGTGGGACTACCGTCTTCCCAGCTGGCACCGTGTTGGTGACTGCGAGGGTTATGCAAGCTGGGTCAATGATGTGCCTCGGAGTTTCTGGTGTATCCTCTGGCTTGAGAGAGCGAGAAAGGGCATCTGCTCGGGTGTTCTTTGCTGCGGGGCGGTAGCGGAGCTCAAAGTTAAAACATTCAAAGAACAGTGCCCAGCGGGCCTTTCTTCAAGTTCTAGGCATTGAGGAGCTCTGGGTTCAGGTTTCCCGTGCTTGGCCCTTTAAATAGGGTGATGTCGGCCACATGCGTGCCTAGGGGGGGGGCCAGGGAGCAGGAAGACGCGGAACCCCTACTGGAGTTCCGCTGTGAGACCAGCATCGGAGACGGTGAGTGGAGGTGCTGGGGACACCGCAAACATGCTGTGGCAGCAGAGGATGTGAACCCAGAGCTAGTGGAAGGACGGGAGAGGTGATCAGGACCGGCCGCGGACTGGACGTGGCCGGAAAGCGCAAGAGTGTGATAATTAACCTAGTGGATTTAGGAGAAGGTATTTGTATTAGCATTTGGTTCTGTGATCTTAAAATGTGGGAGGGAATGTATAAATGTAAGGTTGAGGAGAGCTGACAATTTTTATTATGGATTAGATTGTGAATGATAGTGAGTAATTTGTACTGGGTAGCCAGTGAAGATTATGTAATACAGGGGTAATGTGGTCAGTGAGCTTGGAGTCAGACAGAAGATGAGCAGCTGAGTTTTGGACAAGTTGCAATGGGTGTAGAGATGATGTAAGAAAACCAGTGTAAAGAGTGATGTAGTAATCCAAGCTATTGAGAACGAGGGACTGTAAGACAGTACAAAATGCATTATATTCAAGTAGAGGTTTGATGTGTTTTAGTAAACGAATCTTATAGAATGAGGTTTTGCAACTGATTGGATATGAGATTGCATGTTCAGGTTTGGATCAAAATGTACGCCGAGGTTCCATGCTTTATTGGTGATGTCTATATTAATGTTGTCAAGAGTAATATGTGTCAGGATGTGGGTAAATAAGGGGTTGCCAAGAATCATGATTTCTGTTTTGGATAAATTTAGACTATTTGTGATGAAATAGCCAGGTTTTAATGTAAGTTAGGCACATGATAAGAAATTGTTCAGTAGAGTTCCAGTCACGACGTGTAGAAAAGAAAAACTGTATGTCATCTGCATAGATACGATAGGAGACACCCAATGTTGATAGAAGTTGGCAAAGAGGAGAGAGAGATATATTCAATAGAGCTGCAGAAAGTGCCGATACTTAAGGAACACCAGTATTTAACGGAAACCATGAAGAAGTGGTGTTGTTGATTATGACAGTTTGTGTTCTATTGAGAAGATATGATTTAAACCATTATAGGACAGTGCTGTTTAATCCAATATTTGATAAGCAGGTGAGTAAAATGTTATGGTTAATTGTGTCTAATGCGGCAGATAGATCTAAGAAAACATATATGTAAGAGGTGCCAGAGTTGAAACCACGATGTAGAATGACTGTGCAGGAAAGAAGAGTTTCAGTACTATGATGTTGTCTAAATCCAAACTGGTATTGATCTAAGATAATTGATCCATGTATTCAGAAATTTGTTTTAATATAGCTGATTTGATAATTTTGGCAATAAATGGTAGTGCAGAAATAGGACGGAAGATATTGTACTCAGGCGTAGTAGTAGACAAGGAGGAGATGACGATATTAGTGATAGGCAGGGCAATACCATCTTTCATGGATTTGAGCAGGGTTGTGAAACAAGTGGAAAGTGGATAAGTGGAAGGATTCATTTTGAAGATTATCTGGATTACTTCAGGGATGGCAATGAGTTCGAAGGAATCCCAGTACTGAGATGGTTTTGAGTCCTGACAGGTGGGTAAAGAGTTGGGAAATATATTCACTATATTGTCAATTTTGTTTTGAAAGGAATTCTTGAATGATTCACATAAACTGAGGTTTGGGATGGGTTTTGGATATAGAAAGTTGGAGTTGAATTGCTTGGTTAGCCTTTTAACCATATTGAAGAGGATTTTGGGATTATTGTTAGCTTGGAAGATTTGGTTAGAGAAGTAGGCTTTTTTTGCAGCATTGATTGAGGAGCAGTAGTTAGATAATTCAGAGAGGTATGCAGACAAATTATGGGTGGATTTATTATTTCTCCATTTAATATCAAGTCTGCGGAGGTTTTGCTTTAATGTCATCAAAGTTTGAGATAACCAAGGTGCTTAGGAGGTTCTGGAATGGAGGGTAGAAATGGGTTTACCTCAAGTGGCAATGTTAGTGAAGTCCCAGGGTTTGACCATGTCAGTTGTATCGTTCCTGGCGGGATTAAGAATTAAAGGAAGAAGAGTGTCCTCAAAAGATTGCGGATCAATGTGATTTCAAGATTGAGAAAAAGTTGGGTTATAGTATGGAAGATTTACCATATAGGTTCAGAATGACTTTTATAGAGTTTTTACTTCACAGGCAGTGGGGGGAGTTTGTTTTGCTATTGCTGTTACTGAAGAGACACCATAATTTTTTATTTTATTTTATTTTTGTATTATGAGTTCTAAGGAAAACCTCTTACTGCTGTGCACACATTGTTGGAGGGTGGCTAATGTAACCCCAATATTTAAAAAGGGCTCCAGGGGTGATCCGAGAAACTACAGACCAATTAGCCTGACTTCAGTGCCAGGAAAAATAGTGGAAAGTGTTCTAAATATCAAAATCACAGAACATATAGAAAGACATGGTTTAATGGAACAAAGTCAGCATGGCTTTACCCAAGGCAAGTCTTGCCTCACAAATCTGCTTCACTTTTTTGAAGGAGTTAATAAACATGTAGATAAAGGTGAACCGGTAGATATAGTATATTTGGATTTTCAGAAGGCGTTTGACAAAGTTCCTCATGAGAGGCTTTTAGGAAAAGTCAAAAGTCATGGGATAGGTGGCGATGTCCTTTCGTGGATTACAAACTGGCTAAAAGACAGGAAACAGAGACTAGGATTAAATGGGCAATTTTCTCAGTGGAAGGGAGTGGGCAGTGGAGTGCCTCAGGGATCTGTATTGGGACCTGTACTGTTCAATATATTTATAAATGATCTGAAAAGAAATACTACAAGTGAGGTAATCAAATTTGCAGGCGATACAAAATTGTTCAGAGTAGTTAAATCACAAGCAGGTTGTGATAAATTGCAGGACGACCTTCTGAGACTGGAAAATTGAGCATCCAAATGGCAGAAGAAATTTTATGTGGATAAGTGCAAGGTGATGCATATAGGGAAAAATAACCCATGCTATAGTTACACAATGTTAGGTTCCACCTTAGGAGCTACCACCCAAGAAAGAGATCTAGGCGTCATAGTGGATAACACATTGAAATCGTCGGTTCAGTGTGCTGCGGCAGTCAAAAAAGCAAACAGAATGTTGGGAATTATTAAAAAGGGAATGGTGAATAAAACAGAAAATTTCATAATGCTTCTGTATTGCTCCATGGTGAGACCGCACCTTGAATATTGTGTATAATTCTGGTCACCGCATCTTAAAAAGATATAGTTGCGATGGAGAAGGTTCAGAGAAGGGCGACCAAAATGATAAAGGGAATGGAACAGCTCCCCTATGAGAAAAGACTAAAGAGGTTAGGACTTTTCAGCTTGGAGAAGAGACGGCTGAGGGGGGATATGATAGAGGTGTTTAAAATCATGAGAGGTCTAGAATGGGTTAATGTGAATCAGTTATTTACTCTTTAGGATAATAGAAAGACTAGGGGGCACTCCATGAAGTTAGCATGGGGCACATTTAAAACTAATCGGAGAAAGTTCTTTTTTACTCAACGCACAATTAAACTCTGGAATTTGTTGCCAGAGGATGTGGTTAGTGCAGTTAGTATAGCTGTGTTTAAAAAAGGATTGGATAAGTTCTTGGAGGAGAAGTCCATTACCTGCTATTAATTAAGTTGACTTAGAAAATAGCCACTGCTATTACTAGCAACAGTAGCATGGAATAGACTTAGTTTTTGGGTATCTGCCAGGTTCTTATAGCCTGGATTGGCCACGGAGTCAGGATGCTGGGCTTGATGGACCCTTGGTATGACCCAGTATGGCATGTTCTTATGTTCATATAAGGTGTTTCTGTGTGTTTTGTGTGTGTTTATTGAACTGGAGGTGCAGAGTTTATACTGGGGTTCTGTCCCATCCTTGTATAGCTCCCAGACTCGTTTGGTGTTCTTCAACCTAATGGGAAGGAATGGGGGGGGAGGCAGGGAGGAATGGCCTCAACAATACATTGGGAGCAGCAAAAGCCTAATGTTGTCACTGGAAGGGAGGGAGCAGGGGGGATTGGTTAGGGATCACACTGGGTGCAGGGGAGGGGGAGGAAGATACTCTGGAAGAAGTTGCAGATGATGTCATGAATGAAACAGATATTTTTCATGGAGGGGACACCAATTTCAATTCTCACACAGGGTGCTAGTTAGCCTAGAGCTGGCCCTGAGGTGACCGAGTTTGGCTTTTGGTTTTAAACACCAATCTCTAACCACCAGTAGATAAGTTACCCTTTTTTACATAGTTGGCAGCTGCCTCTCTTCGGAAGGAAGGCTCCATGTCATCTGAGACAAGTATTTACCAAATTCCTGCTTCTCCTTCCAAATATTTCTCACCTTTGAAAATAAATATCACCATAGAAATGCAACCTGCAATTAGTTTGTATAGTCAGGCGGTTTTATAGGTGGAGTTTAACTGATTTTTGGAGGAGGGGGACAAAGGTGAGGGAGGTCAGATTGATGGGGTGGGCAGGAATTCAAATTTTCTCTCACTCCTACTCCCATTCAAATTGGTATGGATTAGCTGGAGGGATCATATATATACTTTCTCCCTCCCCACTTGCTCACTCTCTTTCTCTCACTCGCACACATGCTCGCTTGCATTCTCTCTCCCTCCTAATCCTAGCATTCTTCTCCTTTCCTTTCCCTGGGCTAGATCCCGTCAGGCTGATCAAGGTGAGCGCAGCAGCCTCTTTCTTCCAGTCCGCATAGGCTGATGCCATCTTCCCACTTGCACGGAGCAACAAAAGCTTGGTCTCCTCTTTGCCTTCCGGCTGGCACTCCATTCATTGGGGGGGGGGGGGGGGGGCACTGCTCCTCGCGTTCTCCCATGGGTAGCTTCCTATTTAGTTCATCTTCCACTGATTGAGGAATGGAGCAGAAGCTTCAAAAGCTAATCACAAATTTATTTAGTCCAATTGAAAGGTCTTGCCTTCAACTTGATTGTTGACCTTTATTTCTATTCATGAAAAAGACAGGGAAAGAGTCTTCTATCCCACAAGTAAACAGGATTACAGCATGGAAGGATGGAGGGATGGTGACTTGGCCTGGGAAAGATTCTCCTCATCTGCACTTTCTGAATCTGTCTTGTGATGGTTTCTTTCTTCTCTCCATTTTCAGTCATGTCTTTGCTCTTGTGATGATAAACGCCTATAAAACATACAATTTTGTAATTAATGACAGTATTTAAAGAGGAAAGATCCTGTCAAGGATTTCATGCAGTAGATGATTTTTTTCTTTCACATTCTGTACAGCAGACGCATGTTCTAGTGGGTGAGATTATTCAGCAGGGGGGTGGGGGAGAGGGGGTGTTTAAATTACTCTGCAAATTCCTGGCACTGCCAGTGGTGGCTGTCAACCACCATTAACCTCTGCCAGTAACTCCTAGCTAGAGAGGAGGAAATAATTTCTTCAGTTGTACCCATCCTGTAAAATGACAGGCAGAGAAACGGCAGCAAGTTCTGGAAATGTTACAAAGTTTGTACCTCAGAATTTGTCATGGGCTTTTACAGTCTCATTCAATCCAAAGAATGCCAAGTTAACTAAACAGATGAGCTGGAAACACACCATCATCTTTCAGCGCCGAGTCTCCATAAAGGAATTAAAAGCTTTTGTATTTGCTGGTGCTCCTTATTTTTAGATTGACTGAGCAGTGTCAAGGTATCTACTGTGCCCGAGGTTAGGAATTAGTGTTTCATGGTTTTGTCATGCCCTGATGGCAAGGCTGATTTTAGTAGAACATGGGAAAAATGCATCATAATGATCCTTATAGGAAAGGCTGTTGTGTCGGTGGTGGACCCTTGGGCTGAGGTGCGGTTGATGCAACCCGTAGCAGGTGGAGTGGGCTGAAGCTAGAGGCCACAGGAGCTTCACTTATACCAGCCCTCGTTCCCCTCAGGTTGAGCTTTTGGGTGCTGGGGCCGGCAGAACTTAGGTGGGCCTCAAGGTTAGCTAGGGGTGAGTAGCTGTGCAGCCCAGAGACAGAAGTCGGTTGATGGCGTAGTTCTATCCTGAACTGGATTCGGTACGAGGGCTCAGGTGCCAAAGGAACAATAGGGAACTGGAGGCACCCGAGCAAAGGAAGACCTAAGCCTTGAAAGTCCACGTCCAGAGGATAGGTGAGGAGAGGCATCACTGACAGGCTAGCACAAAGATTCCTCACCATCCCTACTTGCCACCTACAAATCCACCCTTTACAAATATAGAAATGCCATTCTGAAAACCAAACGTGATTTTTACGCCCGTAAAATACACAACTTCCAATATGATCCCAAAGTTCTCTTCTCATATGTGTCTGAGCTCACCAAGCCCTCCCTTCCCCCCATACCTGACGCTGAATCCAAAATTAAATGAAACACTCTTGCCAAATGCTTCAATGACAAAATCTCCAACATCATGATGAATCTACCCCCACCCAACTCTTTCATTCATATCCCCCCTTTAAATTCTCACACCACTATCAACTCCTTTGACACCATCTCTGCCTGTTGCATCCGTCGGACTCAGACGGCTTCGTCCCACATGCCAGACCTCTATTTCTGCTTTCTCTACCAGCCTCAGGAGAATGGCATCCTTAGCGTCTTCTTGCCGCACCCTCCGGTGTCCCCGGAGTGGCTATGGCACAGCTTCCCGCCATGTTCTACCTGAGGGCCTCCTAGGGCACGCGCGCACGCCTCACATCTTTATTGCAGTGTTGGCGTGAACCTCGGGGGCGTCCCCCCTCAAATGATGTCACTGCTTCTGGCTATTTAGCCTGCCCATTTGCTAACCACCATTGAGTTAGCAAGGATTGGATTTGTCCGTTCTAAGCTGCTCTACCGCTTCTTGCTGCCGCTGGAAGCTCTCTACACCCTCCGGGGTTCTACTAACTTGGGTACCCGCTCCTCGGGGGCCCTTTGCTTGTTTCCAGGTGCCTATCCTGAATCCAGGTACTCACTCCTCGAGGGCCTGTGTTGTCTATCCTGGTGCCTGCTACCTACTCTTCTGCCTGCTGGGAACTATCATTGCAGCTACAAGAGAGTGAGTAATAACATCTCCAGTCTGTCTCACAGCTTCTCATTGAAAACCTGCATCGGAGCCTTACACCACCATTGTGGGACAGGTGTTACGACTATGGCTGCTGTGCAGCTGCCTCACCACTAGAGGTCCCCCAAGAGCATGCTCTCCTGGCTGGCCCAATCCGTCCTAGTCATCTGCTCTATGTTCTGGACTTCCTTTCTAACCCTGCCTACCCAATGCTTCAGTGCTTCGGCATCGAGCTCATTTGGGCTCCCTGCCTTGCTGTATTGCCTTCGGGCATTCTGCCTCTATATTGCCTTCCCTGCCTTGCTGTCTTTGGACATTGTCTCATGCCTCCTTGATTGCTGCCTTCGGGCTTTTGTGTTTTATGTTCAGTGTTAGTATTGTCCTGGTTTGTCTGTTTATTCATTGTCCGTCTTGCTTCCCCGGGTTCCCTTAGTCCAGTCACTCATACCTACAGTCAGTATCACCCTATCCTGAGTCCATCCTTACCAGCACCCAGCTCCAGTATTCTGATCACCTTTTCCTGCACTCACTTTCACACATACCTCCATGCTGCTCCTGTGTATCAAGCTCACCCTTACCTTCATGCACCTTGTATCAGAGATTCCTCCAGCCTGTATCAGACTCCCTCCAGCCAGCTCCCTCCACCACAGGCATCCTCCAGTTAGCACTCAGTTCCACAGGTTCCAGCCAGCACCCAGCTCCACACACTCCTGCATGCACCAGATTCCTCCCCAGCCCTTATCAGAGGCTCTTCTGCAAACCCTGTTTCTCTCCATTCTGGAGTCACTCCTGCAGGTGGTGTTCACTACACCTGACCACTGCCCAATCGTAACAGCATGCCGAAGCCATCCACTTTCAGAGAGAGAGACAGGACTTTATACCCATCTGGTGAGTCAACTTTTGTTTCCACTACCCACAACATGTCTCAGTCTCAACGGTTTTATACTTGTGCTTGTTGCCAAACCCTGAATTATCCAAGCTATCAAAACTGTCTAGCCTGTCAACTCTCAGATCAGGAACACTGGGCATGCAGTAACTGTTGAGGGAAGTATGTTTCGGTTTACCAAACATGTTTAAATTGCAACACTCCTAGACCAGGATGGTGGAAATGTCCCTGTATACCTAGCCTGTTACCCCCAGGCAAACCTTGCCCTTGTTGCACAGCTACCGGACCAGCTGTTTCACAAAAAAACTCAGCCAGTTCAATTAGTCTGTGTTCTGCTTCTGGCCCAACTAATAAAGTAATTACTATTGGCAGTTTGTGGATAGAGAATCCTAGGTCATCCTTTCATGAAACCTTGAAGAAAACCTCTCACAAAAAGGCAAGTTATCTCCCAGAAAACCCTAAAACTCACCTGGTCAGGAATGCTCCTGTGACTTCCACGCTAGTGTCTCAGAAACAAGATCTAAAGCAGAGAAAACTAATTAACCCTAGCAGAGCTCTGCCTCCCACAGCTGCAGGTCAGTCACAACTAACGAACTGTTTTCCAAGACGTTCCAGAGCTGCCTGTGCTTTCAATAAGCTGCAAGTCCACACCTCAGAACCAAGGAACCATGATCTAGGCTTCAAGAATCCATCTCTATTTACCAAGTCCTCAGCTGTCCAGTCTTTATCCTTCTTTCGCACCATCATAATTACTCCAACTGGTGAACAATCCACAACAGACTTTATTACCCTGCCATCTGAGCCTGCTGCATCACCCCAGGAGGGGTCTGAGCCTGCTGCATCACCCCAGGAGGGGTCTGAGCCTGCCGCATTACCCCAGGAGGGGGTCTGAGCCTGCCGCATTACCCCAGGAGGGGGGTCTGAGCCTGCTGCTCCGCCCCAGGAGGGGTCTGAGCCTGCCCTGCCGCCCCAGGAGGGATCTGAGCCTGCCCTGCCACCCCAGGAGGGGTCTGAGCCTGCCCTGCTGCCCCAGGAGGGGTCTGGGACTGGTCTGCTACCCCGCAAAGGGGTGAATCCATCACACCATCCCAAGAGGGGATTGACCCTGCCCCCCCCCCACCCCAGAAAGGGTCTGAGCCTGCTGCATCACTCCAGGAGGGGTCTGAGCCTGCCCTGCCACCCCAGGAGGGGTCTGAGCCTGCCGCTCCGCTCCAGGAGGGGTCTGAGCCTGCCCTGCCGCCCCAGGAGGGGTCTGGGACTTCCCTGCCGCACTGCCCCAGGAGGGGTTTGGGACTGGTCTGCTACCCCACGAAGGGGTGAATCCATCACACCATCCCAAGAGGGGATTGACCCTGCCCTCCCCCCCCACCCCAGAAAGGGTTTGAGCCTGCTGCATCACCCCAGGAGGGGTTTGAGACTATCGTGTCACCTCAGGAAGGGTTTGATCTTGCCATCATTCAGTACCTCCCGCAGAGTTGGGACCCAGGAGGAGGAGGAGGAGGCCTTAAAGAGGGGGGTAGTGTTACAACTATGGCTGCTGTGCAGCCGCCTCACCACTAGAGGTCCCTCAAGAGCATGCTCTCCTGGCTGGCCCAATCCGTCCTAGTCATCTGCTCTATGTTCTGGACTTCCTTTCTAACCCTGCCTACCCAATGCTTCAGTGCTTCGGCATCGAGCTCATTTGGGCTCCCTGCCTTGCTGTATTGCCTTCGGGCATTCTGCCTCTATATTGCCTTCCCTGCCTTGCTGTCTTTGGACATTGTCTCATGCCTCCTTGATTGCTGCCTTCGGGCTTTTGTGTTTTATGTTCAGTGTTAGTATTGTCCTGGTTTGTCTGTTTATTCATTGTCAGTCTTGCTTCCCTGGGTTCCCTTAGTCCAGTCACTCATACCTACAGTCAGTATCACCCTATCCTGAGTCCATCCTTACCAGCACCCAGCTCCAGTATTCTGATCACCTTTACCTGCACTCACTTTCACACATACCTCCATGCTGCTCCTGTGTATCAAGCTCATCCTTACCTTCACGCACCTAGTATCAGAGATTCCTCCAGCCTGTATCAGACTCCCTCCAGCCAGCTCCCTCCACCACAGGAATCCTCCAGTTAGCACTCAGTTCCACAGGTTTCAGCCAGCACCCAGCTCCACACACTCCTGCATGCACCAGATTCCTCCCCAGCCCTTATCAGAGGCTCTTCTGCAAATCCTGTTTCTCTCCATTCTGGAGTCACTCCTGCAGGTGGTGTTCACTACACCTGACCACTGCCCAATTGTAACAACGGGTCTCCTCCGCTGAGGATCCCAGACTGTTGCTACAGAAACTCCTCTCTACTGCCACCTCTAGTGAACTCTACAAGCTGCATAATAAAGTTATTATCTCTGTGTTTGTGCATCTGAGTCTAGCCTGGTGCTACAGTTCCCTGTGGGGCTCCTCCCTGTGGGAGTCTCTATCACTGTAGCCCTAAGAATCCAACAAACACGTCGAAAACATAACACTGCCTCTGAAACTGAAACCCTCATTAAGAAAATAATGCAGCCCACCCTGCTGATCACATTCCGCCCAATTCCCTTAAATCGATCTCCTCCACCCTAGCCAAACCCTTAGCTGACATCATAAACTACACCTTCACCCACGGAACTGTCCCAGACATCCTGAAACAAGCCATAGTCAAACCCATTTTTAAAAACCCAACCTAAATCCATCAGATCCTGTCAACTTCAGACCCATTTCCAATCTCCCGTGCCTTGCAAAACGTTTAGAAAAGGTCGTTAACACCCAGCTTTCCGAACACCTCGAGAAACATAGCATCCTCTCCCCCTTGCAATTTGGGTTCCGGAAATATTTTAACACCAAAACCCTGCTCCTCTCCCTCTATGACACCATTATCAAAGGTCTTGACGAAGGCCAATCATACATCCTTGCCTTACTCGACATTTCCTCAGCGTTTGATACCATTAGCCACAAAATCCTCCTAAGCAGACTATCTGAAATTGGTTTTACTGGCTCCGCTCTCAATTGGTTTAAATCTTACCTTGACAATAGATCCTACAAAGTTAAAATCGGCAACAATGAATCCCTCCCCATCAAACTAACCCATGGTGTCCCCCAAGGCTCCTCCTTGTCATCTACCCTCTTCAATATATACATGTTGCCCCTCTGCCATCTCCTATTCGACCTTGGGCTCACCCACTTCATTTATGCGGACAACGTCCAAATTCTCATTCCTATCACGACTCCATCACTGAATCCCTCCAAACCTGGCAAAACTGCCTCTCCTCTATTAATCATCTCCTATCAAATTTAAACCTTGCACTGAACACCAGAAAAACTGAACTCCTCCTCATCTCTCACAACCAACCCTCCAGTCCTCCCACTGTTCCCATCCCCCATCTCCCCATATATTACATCAGGTAAGAAACCTCGGCGTCACCCTAGACTGCAGTCTTAACTTCAAAAAATGTATTAGTACCACCATGAAAGATTGTTCTTACAAACTACATGTCCTCAAAAAAACTTCAACCTCTCCTTCACCTTAATGATTTCTGCACTGTCCTCCAAGCAGTAATCTTCTCCAAACTCGATTACTGCAACTCACTCCTAATTGACCTCCCTGCTGCTTCACTCAAACCCCTTCAGATGCTTCAAAATGCCACAGCCCGTATTCTCACTAACTCCCGAAAATGCGATCACATCACTCCCATCCTAAAAGACCTCCATTCCCCATCTCCTTCAGAATTCTATATAAGACCCTCACTATAATTCACAAAACCTTCCACAACCCAAACATGCATTGGCTAAACAACTGTCTATATTTCCATAACCCCACCAGACACACCAGATCAGCTTACACTGGCACCCTATTCACTCCCCCCGCTAAACTCACACACCTCATCTCCACCAAAGACAGAATTATCCATTGCTGGCCCCTCTCACTGGAACTCATTGCCCCCTGACATACGACTTGAGCCCTGCACTCAGACATTCAAAAAGAAATTAAAGACCTGCTCTTTAAACAGGCCTTCACTTAACACCTCGCCACTCCCTCTTGCCAACACACGACCCAACTCCCCTGTACATAATTCCTCTCTGAGTTAATTCTATTATTTTACTCCAGTTACTTTGTTACTACTATTTCCCCACTTCTTTGCCTATCCTTCCTCCGCTATCCTTTAACCTCTACTCGTTGCCATATTATTTCAACCAGTTATTTGTTATAATGTAATTTTTCTACCCTGATCTTTTCCATTTCCTCCTCTCTATCCATTCTATGTAAACCGATGTGATGTCCATTAGAACTTCGGTATATTTATTTATTTATTTATTTATTTATTTTATTTAATTTTATATACCGGCAACCGTTTGCACATCGTGCCGGTTTACAGATAACTTACAAACAAAGATATGTAGGCAGAGCCTTTACAAGGAACAGTGTTTAAAACATAGCTCAGAAACAGAGCAAAACTAGCAAACTTGTGGAAAGAGGGGTAGGGGTGGTCGAGACAGGGGAGGGGGCGGGGGGGGAGGGTGGGTGGGTGAAAAACAGGTACAAAAGGAGTAATATGTACAAGTACAAAAGGAGTAATATGTACAGGGGTCGAGAGATTATTGACGTATACATAGGTTATATTATTGACATCTATATACATTGGCAAATTGACATAGGTTATATTCTTGAAATATACATAGGTTATATACAAAACTGTATAGGCATGTAGTAAATAAGAAATTGAGGTGAGAAGATGGGAACGGTAGAGCTATGTGTCATATATTATGTGCTAGAAGTTAGGAGTGGGGTTTGTAAGTCATTAGAGGGTGTGGGGGTAGGTCCAGAGGAGGGGGTGTTAGTACGGGGAGGTGGTAGGGTTAAGGTGTTAGTAGGTAAAGTTAAGGTGTTAGTAGGTAAAGAAGACGATTGGGGGTAAGCTTGGAGGAAGAGCCAGGTTTTGAGTTTCTTTTTGAAGGTGGGTGTGGAGGTTTCAATGCGTAGGTCAAGAGGCATGGAGTTCCAGAGGGGAGGGCCTGCGAGGGAGAGGGCTCTGTTCGTGGTGGAGATGAGTCTGGAGGATTTTGTGGAGGGAGGGATAAGGGTTCCACGGAGGGAGGAGCGGGTGGGTCTTGTGGAGGTACGAAGGGTGAAGGGTGGGTTTAGCCAGTTGTAGTGTTCATTAATTATACTTTTGTGGATGAGGGTGAGGGTTTTGTATAGAATTCGTGAGTGGATAGGAAGCCAGTGGAGGTTACAGAGGGTGGGAGTGATATGGTCTTTCTTTTTGGCATTGGTGAGGATGCGTGCGGTAGCGTTTGATGAAAGTGTTAAATAAATAAATAATAAATTCTGAGCCGGTGGTGAATGGAAGTTGCAGCAAGTAATGAAGAACTCTGGATGAAGGAGAGTCTGTAGCATAGTCATGCAAAGCAAGGGTCTGGACGCAGAGAAGACAGGCGTGATCAGGCAAGGCAGTGGTCAGGGTGCAGAGAAGGTAAGCGTGGTCAGGTAAGGCAGTAGTCAGGGCGCAAAGGTAGAGATGGTCAGATGTAGCAGAGGTCTGGGGCTGGAGAGAGACTGAAGTCAGGCATAGCGGAGGTCCCGGGCTGGAGAGAAGCTGAAGAGTAGTCAGGTGTAGTGAAGGTCAAGACCAGAGATTCAATCCAACACATAGATGAACAGGAACTAGGAGAACAGGAACCGGGAACCTCAGGAACACACAATGAGACGATTCAAGGAATAGCAATGATACGAGGAGTACGAGGAGACCTGTTGCAAAGGCTACGCTATGGAGCAAGGCCTGAGCTTTTATACGCTGAAGGGTCTGACGTCAGAATCCGGGTCTGCGGCCAGGTTACCCGCCGCAGGCCCTTTAAAAGAATCACTGATGTGCACGCGTGCGCGCCTAGGAAGGTGCGGGGCGCTGGTGGCAGCGTCTCTCCGCAGGCCATGTGGAGAGGCCCAACGAACAGGAACATTCTGGCTGGCAACAATGGGCAGTGCGGCAGGGTGCAAGGCACCAGAGGGAACCCATGGTCGGAGCTGGCGGCCCACCGCTGCCAGCAAAGAGGAGCCAGCAACTGGAGTCTGTCTGAAGAGGTGAGAGGGCCGCACCGCGGGGCTGCCGTGGGCGGCGCGCATAGCAAAGGCAAGTTTGGGTTATGCTATAGGAAATGTTTCTGTGAATTTTCAAGTGACAGAACTCCTGATGATCTGTGCCTTTTGCAAAGTATGAAAAGGTGGTTGTTTTTTTTTAATGTTGCTTTCATTCTTTATTAAATCTAAAATTTCACAACATAAAATGAACAACAAACATAGCTCAATACCTTTACCAACTAACATCAAAATTCTGTCCCATTCCCACCCAGCTCTCAACAAAAATATCAGGAAGAAAGTTTGTTCAAATATGAAGAAAACATTAAAAAAAACAAACAAACCCAGAAATATGCCTTATTTTAATCATAGGGACCCCAATTTTATAACAGCATGCTTAGGACTGAAGTCAATGTGTACAAAATAAGCCTACCTTCAAAAATCAGCAGGACTGCTCATATCTTTGTGCAACATAGACATGGACATTTACGCCTTATAGGAAACAGGGGTAAAAGTTCATGTGAACATTTATGCTCTGGGAGTATGTCTTTCAAATCTGCTCATGTGCACCCATTTACGCGTGTATATGGGAGCATGCAAAGTTGCTATAGTATTTTATAACCTGTGTGGCTACAATATACTCAGGTTATAAAATATGAGTACTTATGTGCACATATTCTCAAACACGTAAAAACTATGAGCCGTGCAAGTTCAGACTTATCCAGAAAAGTGGCAGCAGTTAACCATATAAGTTCCAATTTATACGGTTAAGTAGCGGCACTTAGCAGGATAAGTCTAAAAGGTGCTACGTGATTGTCTAAGTAGCATTTTTTGGACTTATCCAGGTATGTAAGATAACTAGATAAGTCTAAAAATAAGTGCTACTTATCAAGATAAGTTCAAATTTGTCCGTCTAAGTATCGGCAAAGGTGCTACTTAGCAGAATAAGTCAGATTTAGCCAGATAAGTGTGCACAAATGATATACCCATGTATTTATACTTTGAATTTGAAAAGGATATGAGTAGATTTTATCCACATTATTTAGAGTATTTACCCCCCATAAGTCGGCTGTTCTACACGTTAAGTCAGAGGATTTTATAACAATGGCAATGAAACAATGAGTTTCACAAATTACGGTACTCTACCACTTCACCCAGTCCATCTGCAGCTTGTGAAGACCTTCCTAGCTCTTCATCCTGAAGTCCCCTTATTTCACCCAAACCCCCTACACGGTCATTTTTTCATTTTTAAGATGTTTACAATCACTTACACATATATTGAGCAGGAATAAATATATGCACTTAAAAGACTTCCGTGCGTCATTTTGGCAGGGTTGTAAAATAGCAACTGATTTGTGTAAATGTTGGCCCCTCCCCAGAACGCCATGTGCAAATTTACTCATAAACCTTGATTTATGCATATATGTTGCAGTTTTCAAATAGCATGCACTGATGAATATTTTATGCATGCAAGTACTTACGTGTGCTTCATTTGAAAATTCACCTTATACTTTCTAAAATGAAAACTACACACATAAATGATTTTCCATCCCAACTCTGCCCTGGGAGCACCTATTTGCAGTATGCAGAAAAGTACACGCATAATCAATTCTATGCGTACTTTTAAGCGTACAACGCTGGGTAATTTTCAAAAAGCCCATTTACACACATAAAACTGCAAAATGTGCTAACCACAAATCATCAAATACATGGATACATTCCAAAACAAATAAACTTAACAAAATCAGATGAAGCATATAACTCAAAACCATAGGACACTATATTTGCTGCTCTCCGTATACGACTGGTTTTTAAAGAATTTAAAACAGTTTTCAAAACTTCCTTTGAAGAGTAAGCGCACCTAGAAACTACAAGGTCCAGCTAAAAATATATAGGCCTATGTAATAACATATGGATCAGATATTCTGTGGGGAAAAATAGATGTATCTGCCACCGAAGCTTAATTTGATATTATATGATGTAACATACTATAGATTTATGTATATTATTTTGTACGCATCTACAATATGTGGCGTGCACAGTTTAGAAATTCTTTTAAATAAATAAATAAATAATCAATGTATAGTGAATCAAGCATCGTATAAAATTTAAATTCTCTTAAAAAATAAATACAAGCTACATTAAGTGGATGCCATGCTACTACCAAAAAAGGTTTGGATAAGTTCTTGGAGGAGAAGTCCATTAATGGCTATTAATCAATTATACTTAGGGAATAGCCACTGCTATTAATTGCATCAGTAGCATGGGTTCTTCTTAGTGTTTGGGTAATTGCCAGGTTCTTGTGGTCTGGTTTTTGGCCTCTGTTGGAAACAGGATGCTGGGCTTGATGGACTCTTGGTCTGTCCCAGCATGGCAATTTCTTATGTTCTTATGTTCTTATGTACTGCCATTAGTAGTATGGGATCTACTTAATGTTTGGGTATTTGCCAGGTACTTGTAACCTGGATTGGCCATTGTTGGAAACAGGATGCTGGGCTTGATGGATCCTCAGTTTGACCCAGTTTCATAAATTCTTACGTTCTTACCTAATACGTCCTTCAAAGATTAGAAAAAACCAATTTGAATTGCCAGGTTTTTACATGCTTTGTAAAAGCAAGAAAATCTATTACATCCTGCAGATATCTGGGTCAGGCATTCAATAAGGTTAGTCTTGTCCAAGGAAAGGCTTTAAGGTCTCTACATATTTCACTCTTTCACCAGAAAGGATTAAAAACAAACCTTCTTGCAAAGCGTGCAATAATTGAGTTTGCATATGAAATTGTAACCAATCATACAAGTATTTTGGACTTTCTGTTCATAGGGCTCTGAAAATCCAAGAAAGTATCTTAAATATGGATCGAAACTCAATAATATGCTCCAAAAAAGCCAAAGATCTGCTACAATTCTCTTGGCTTGGAGATTGCAGTTAGCTCTAGATATTTCAGTATTGGCATGTAAGGAAGATCCAGCTGTTGTTTTCATTTCCCAAAAGCTCTGGAAAGATCCATTGTGAAATAGATGACCTGCTCAAGAGATACCAGCTCTATTCCAGAATCTAAAAGGAAGTCACACTTACATGACTACAAAAAAAACCATATGCCACACTGCAATATTAAAATTGGGGGTTTTTTTTATTTTACTTTTTAAAATTATTTCTGGCAGAAAAAAAATTAAATTGAAAGGAGAATTAATATGTTTTGGTCCATGTGACAGTACTGTACGCACCCGCACACAGAGGTCAATATTCAAATGATTTGTTCAGCTAAGTTTGGGATTTTGCTGGACAAACTGTGGTCTTCTAAAATGCCAGTGCTCTGACCACCTACAACTTACCCAGCTAGGTAGTTTAGCACGAATAAACATATCCGCCATCAACAATGGATGCGTTGCAGGAAAAACATGTTTAAAATAAATAAATAAATAAATAAATCCAGATAACTCAGAGGCTGATCAAGGATATTCCAGAGTGAAGTTGGGTTAGCCAGATAAGTCAGCCATTTCCAGGATTTTCAAACTACCCTGCATGTTAATCTTAAGCTTCAAGAAGCATGTGGCTGAGAAGCTTCCTGATGTAGGGAGAAGCTATTAAACTTGACTTGCTCCTAATCAGGAATGGTGAGACATCAAACTGTGGATGCTTTATTTTCCAATCTGGCATAATTTCTGCAAGTCAGTTTCAGCCCATTAAGTATTTGACTGTAAAATGTAATCAAGCTCAGTCATGCTGTCTGAAAATGAGGATAGCACAGCAGGCCAGTCAGGTGATTTACCTTCCTAAATGGACACTAGTTAAAAAAAAAAAAAAAGTACTTCACTGGCCTTCTGGCTTGACAGTCCAACTTGTCTGCTGCTGAGGACATCCATCTTGTGTCCTGTGGCAGAAAGAGTGACAGCACCTTGTGAGCCAGCCAATAGGATGAGGAATGAGTCAATGACATCACAGGCCATAGCTGCAAGGTACCATGGGAAAGTCACTTTACCTCCCTGGGCTTCAGCCTTCCCAAACAAAATACAGTAACAGATAAAATAATGGTCTTCCACACAATGTAATACAGTAACAACTTTGAGTCTTATCTTAAAGACATGGTTATTTTAATATTTGATATGTTGGGTGGTTTCCACCCATATAATTTCACTTTTAGTTACAGTGCTTTAAAGACTTGGTTACATTAATCTTTGATTTGTTTTGAGTGAGTCATTGAGAGGGCTGGGAATTGGAGGGTTGGGTAAAGTAGAATTGTTATTATTGTTTTATTAACTAAGTCTTATAATTTGTTTCATCTCCCTGATTGGGGGAAAAGGTAAATATTTTATTATTGTTTATTTTTGATTATGATGTAACTGCTGAAAGCTGCCCTAATTGTATTCAGAACGGTGACCCATAAATATCATTAAATACATAAATTAATTAAATAAATAGATTGTTCACTTCAGGTGAAATACAGTAAGGTTAAGGTAGCGGCCGCAGTGACGTCCACCCACAGAGTGATTGCATTGCACATATATAGGTCACTGTATTAGGAAAGAGCTTCAGTGTGAATGTTGTGTAAATGATTTATAATCTCTTGTGGAAACGAGCAGTGATTCCCACAGACCTGGAGACAACTAGACTGACTCCAGTCTTCTTAAAATGGAAACTCTTTGTTATAACTTCACACATGCACAATCTTAGACTTTCTTCTCCTCAGACAGTGTACACTCTATACTTACAGTATGTTGCTTCATCTCAGCTCAATGTTTGGACAGTATTGCATGCAGGAGCTGCCTTCCTCCTGAAGACCACAGGCCTGGTCTGATTATCCCCACCTGGATCCCAGCTCATATTACCCAGTCTCTGGCTATACCTTCTGAGCTCCACCTGCCCCGCAGGATCCCGCCCACAGAGCATACTCTCCTCAGTGGATTTAAGGTGGACCAGGTGTCTAGCTTGGTCCTGCACAGGAAAATAGGGGAACCCTAGGGGCACTGCCCCACATCTCTTTTGTGACTTTTCTTAGGCTATGACAGGGAATTTGGTATTATATATAGAAAACATAGAAACATAGAAATGACGGCAGAAGAAGACCAAACGGTCCATCAGTCTGCCCAGCAAGTTTCACACTTTTTTTATTTTTTTTTCTCGTTCTTATGTTACTCTTGGCTCTTAGTAACCTTTTGGTTCTATTTCCCTTCCACCCCTACCATTAATGAGATAACAGTGTTGGAACTGCATCTAAGTGAAATATCTATCCCAATTAGTTAGGGGTAGCAACCTCCGCAATAAGCAAGCCACACCCATGCCCACCTGCCCACCTAGACTAAATAATTCAATCCTTGTTGGTTGTTGTCTGTATATAGATCCACCTTTCTTCATTCCCCCCTGCCGTTGAAGCAGAGAGCTATGCTGGATATGCACTGAAAGTGAAGTATTAGGCTTATTTGGTTTGGGGTAGTAGCTGCCATAACAAGCCAGCTACTCCCCGCTTTTTTGTGAATGCAAACCCTTTTTTCCATATTTCCTCTTGCCGTTGAAGCTTAGAGCAATGTTGGAGTCACATTAACCGTGTGTATGTTTATTGAATAAGGGTATTATCTCCAGGTAGTAGCCGTCATTCCCGCGAGCCACCCACTCTTCATTCACGTCCTCTAGACGTTATGGATCCACAGTGTTTATCCCATGCCCCTTTGAAGTCCTTCACAGTTCTAGTCTTCACCACTTCCTCCGGAAGGGCATTTCAGGCATCCACCACCCTCTCCGTGAAGAAATACTTCCTGACATTGGTTCTGAGTCTTCCTCCATGATTCTGAGTCTTCCTCCCAGACACTAAAAGAAGGTCAAATGGCACTAATAACAGTGGTATGAATACCCATAAGGCACCAAAAGAGAGGTAAAGGAATTAATAGGGATATGCAGAGGGACTCCATACATTGCATTCGGGATTCGTATTCATCGGGGGGCAGATACGTTGCATTCGGCAAAGGGGCCCCCCAATCCATTTATACATTAATTTCTATTCATTTCCCCGCTAAAATTAAATTAACTACACCCCTCACCCTCCTGACCCTCCCAAGACTTACCAAAACTCCCTGGTGGTCCAGCGGGGGGGTCCAGGAGCCATCCCCTGCACTCACACCCTCGGCTGCCGGTTTCAAAATGGCGCCGATAGCCCTTGACCTACTATGTCACAGGGGCTACCGATGCCATTGGTCAGCCCCTGTCATTGGCCATCTTGTGCTCCTACCATGTGACAGGGGCTGACCAATGGCACTGGTAGCCCCTGTGACATAGTAAGGGCAAAGGCTATCGGCGCCATCCTGACCACCGGCAGCCAATAAAATGTTATATAGTAACTTGAATATTGCAGCTGTGTAGAGGGCAATTTTGTAACGCCCAGCATTGCCAGAGTGCATAAGTTACACCAACTTTCAAAACGAATTGATACGCATACGTTCACTTTGAAAATTATCTCATCTGATCCACAAAACGTTACACCTGTTCTCTGAAGCACAAAGTTTGTGTGGGGCAATTTATGCACAACGGTTTTAAACTAAAAAATGTGTGCATAAATCCCAACTCTGCTCCCCACCCTCTGAAACACCTATCTTTTGTACACACAAACCCACACAATTGAATAAGGGGACATTTACTCACAGAAACCCATGTTCTATGCAATAAGTGGCTTTGAGAATTACCCCTATAATGATTGCAATATATCCAAAGTCTTTTGAATGTGTAGAGGGGTAAGAATCTTTCTAAAAGTGAGATAGCACATTCCAAGGTGTGTGACCACACAAGCGTTGACACGTTCTGGGTGGTGAACAGCATTTGGCTACATTCCACAATCTACCCAGGGAGTAATTAATCTCTGATGCTTTATGTTTTTCATTTATCTTCCTTGATAAGCAAGACCGAGTTAATGAGGAGTTTGGGGACTCATATGTTTCTTCCTTCTAACTGAAACCTTCCTTGCTATGATTTGCACCGGCTGCATGTATGTTGCTGTGTGATATTGATCATGCCTATTTTAAAAAGCAGTCATCGAGGTTGGGGGAGGGGGCAATAGTGCCTGAAAGAACTTGGAGTGCTAATAAGAAGATAAATTACATCGAGGAGTAAGTTGAAAGTCCTTTAATTGGCAAGAATGACTGAAACTTGAGCATTCCAGAGTGCTCCGTGATAAGACTGGTTTTATTCAGTCCAGTTCCACATACACATAGCTGGGCATGTTTTCCCTGAGGTCTCAAATATTGCACACACACACACACACACACACACACACACAAAATAAATAAATGACACTTCAATGTGGCCGTAAGGTAGCCAGGTTGGAACCAACAGACTACTTCTCCCCAGAAACCAATCAGATTACTGGCATCAGGTTTTTCTGGCAATAGTTTTGGTAGCTATGTAAATGACTACAAAGCTTAGTGCAGGGACTGGGTGAGGTCCTTCTTCACTATTTTCAGTTCTTCTTTGGTTCCTTGCCTGCCTGTCCTGCTCCTTGCCTATCCATCCCTCCTTCCCTACAGACGGATACCCGGTATTGCCCTCGGCCTGACTCCTGGACACTCTTGCTTGCTGCCTGCCTCTGACCACTGCTCATTTCCTGGATATTCTCGCTTGCCACCCTCCACTCACCACTGCCTGTCTCCTGGACACTCCCGACCGCCGTCTGCTCCAACCATAATCCGCCACCGGATATGCCTCATCTACTCCTGCTCTGACTCAAACTGCCTCTATGGATCTCTCCACCCGCAGAGGCGCCCACATAAGACCTGCCAGTCCTGGGACCAAAAAGCTCAACTCGAGGGGAACATGGGCGGGGTAACTGCAAAGCTCCAGTTGGGCCTCTGCTTCTTTCAGGTCCACCTGCAGTCAGTGGGGACCTGCAGAGCTCCTTCCTGCAGGTTGCGTCAACTCCGCCTCAGTCTAAGGGTCCACATCCGCAACACTGGGTGTCATCCCTAGTACTAGGAAATTCACTGGACATTTTTTCACATCGCTTTGTTTTTTTATTTCTCTCTTTTCTTTATAATTTCATTTGAAGTATGTTTTGTTTTGTTTCATCTACTTAAAATGAACAAACAACAAACAACCCCCCCCCCCAAAAAAAAATATATATATATTGAGTCCACACCCCTTCCTCTCTGCTGTTGCTGCTGTCACCGAGGTCCCCCTCAGTACCCACCAGACTCCCTCCATATCGCAATACAACAAAATGGTGCTAGCCTCAGGGCTGGCCGGCACCATTTTGAGATGAAGACCTGGAGGGGCAGGATTGACAGGGGATCAGTCCTGCCCCTGAAATAAATACATGCGAGGCTGTAGGATTTTGCCATATTGTGAATATTAAAGCAAACTGCAGCTCTCGCTTTCTCACGAATCACTGGGGAAAACATCTAGTTCTGGCGGATTTGGCGTGCCCTTCTCCCACTGCCACCCCCAGCTCCCCCCTCCCCCACCTCTCCCCACACACACAAGGATCCACACAGAGTTTAGGATTATCCTTGGCAGTGGTCGTGATGCCTTTGAAGTATTTATTATTTCACAGCACACATGAAGGGCATTTTTAACCTTCATCCCAATGTTCACTGAACTCTTTCCTTTGTGCAGTTATTGAAATCACCATCTCTGGAACAGAGGCCAGTTACAAGGCGCTGCATCCACCACACAGGGGAAACTAAAATCTGTTTCTGATCAGGCTGGTGTCAGTTTCTCAGAAATGCTTTTAATATTATAATCTGCCTGCTGTATATACATTTCCCACTTTCACATAAAAGAAAGAAATGTGTATCTTTACACTTCTTAAACGTTTCAGCTATAATTTCTATTTATGTATTTACACAAAACTTGTAGTCCAATAAAATATTGATCATTGTGGACAACAGTAAAAACATTCATACAATACAAAAAAAAGAACACATAAAATTTAAAACAATAATTTACAGAATAACAATCTCACCCATAAGTTTCCCTAAAGAGCATTGCTTTTGGCTTCTTCTCCTCCCTTACCACGGCTGGTGATGCATTCCACAATGTAGGACCAGCAAAGGGAAATAACCCTTCTTTCCTGAAGCCCATAATTTCTAAAAAAAAAAAAGGGACAGAAAGCAACTCTTGGTTGGAGGAGTGTGAAGCTGGTGGGTGATAGAATATGGGTCTACAAGATCTGAAAGACAATAGGTATCCACTTTATGGACTAGCCACTATCTTAAACTTTATCCGTTGGTCTGTTGGTAGCCAACCTAACTCCTTTAATTTAGGAGCAATCCTCTCATGATTCCCTGTCTCTTTGTCTAAATCTGTTACAGACATTCCAATAACAGGGATGATGGCCACATTGATAACAAATTACGTTTTCTTTGAGATTCTCAGAAACCTTTCTGAGTTGGGCCGTACCAGTCGAGTTTGCTTGAAGTATAAATGGACATCAGTAATTGAAATCAACAACAGCAGTTATTGATCCTCTTGCCCCATAAAATGCCTCTTTTCGGGCACCCTGGCACTCACATTGGAATCATTTGCTGGGGCAGTATTTAACCCTGACTTTAGGTTTTCTGAGACCGCTTGTATTCTTGGCCAAGCGCAGCCCTGTGGGCGCTAGGAACTCATTGTTATGCATGCCAGCTGCGGCAGACCCGCAGCTCGGCCCTTTTACCTCTCTCTAGCTAATCCAGTGCCTGGTCCCTCGTCTCTGGTGGTGGTGGGCCGCCAGCTCCATCCTCGGGCCGCCCCCGGCTCAGCTTCAGATCCTGGTGTTCCACGTCTTGCCTCTGTGTGGCCCGGAGAGACACCACCGTCCAGTGCCACGCCCATCACTATGACTTAAGAAGGGCCCGCAGCGGGAACTGAACCGCAGACCCGAATGATGACATCAGTGGAGCTCTGCTATTTAAGCCCGGGCTCCACTTCCCAAGATTGCCTTTGCAACAGGTCTCCTCACTGGTCGAGTACTCGTTGCCTCCTCGTGACTCTCCTTGTTCCTGGTTCCTGATCCTCATCATCCTTGGTTCCTGTTCTCCTTATTCTTGTGTTCCTGATCTTCTACCTATCTTCGGATTGCCCCTTTGGATCCTGACCTTCCCTTTGCCTGACCACGCCGTTGACTCTCTCCAAGCCCGGACCTCTGCTTTGCCTGACAACGCCGTTGACTCTCTCCAAGCCCAGACCTCTGCTTTGCCTGACTACTCCGTTGCCTCTCTCCAGACCCAGACCTCTGCATTGCCTGACTACTCCGTTGCCTCTCTCCAGACCCAGACCTCTGCATTGCCTGACTACTTCGTTGCCTCTCTCCAGACCCAGACCTCTGCATTGCCTGACTACTTCGTTGCCTCTCTCCAGACCCAGACTTCTGCATTGCCTGACTACTCCGTTGCCTCTCTCCAGACCCAGACCTCTGCATTGCCTGACTACTTCGTTGTCCTTCTTCAGATCCAGATTTCTGCATTGTCCGACTACATGCTTGACCTTCTCCTCGTCCATACCTCAGCCTTGCTTGCCACCGCTTCCAGATTGCCGCCAGCCCTGACTTCATCTTGCCTCATGACGCCTCTTCAGTCTACGTCCTGGACTTGGCCTATTTAGGCTTTGGCCTGTTCTTGCTCGGATGCCCTCTGACTTTGTTCCTTTTGGTGCCTGGGTCTCCGGTACTCCACCTCGTCCAGTATAGACTTACACTTTCCTTTGTTGCTGCCTCTGGGCTGACCTCAATCCTCCCATCGACTACAACATATGGAGGCCCATCTAAACCCAGCCGGCCCTGGCACCCAAAGGCTCAGCCCACGGGGAATGAGGGCTGGTATTGGTGAAGCGCCAGCCAGCCTCCGTACATCAGCACTCTCTGCCTGCCGACAGTGGGGACCCGTAGGACCCTTCCTACGGGTTGTGTCAATCCCACCTCGGCCCAAGGGTCCACCTCCAGCGCAATACTCATGCCCCAGTCAATATTAACGGAACTAAGAGGGCAAAAAAAAAAATAGGGGCAGTGTATGGAATGGTCAGAAAGAAAACTTGTGAGCCAATAGGAAAAAAACATTAGCCCATAACAGGAATATCTTGAATCGGAGTGCAGGTGCTGTGTTACTCCATTTGAATAGGTCAACCAACAAGCTGAAGGTGAGATCTTTTGATTGGACTACCAAATGTAGTAATTAGTCCATTAAAAAAAGGTATCGCTACCAACTTATTTGTTAACTTTAAATTCTGCATAAGCAGTATCAGAAGGAGAAGACTATTGTGCCTGCTTGAGCATGGAGCTCTGCCCTAGGGGCACTTTAAGCTCTGGACATTGTCATTCTTCAGAACTCCATCCTGGGCCACTGGGTCGGGTTTCATCAAGCACTGTGAATCCAATGGAAACACAATCGATATTGTTTTCCAAAGAATGGTTTACAGCAATTTGCATCTGTCTGCATCCAACGAACTGCAGCGCGATGTATGGCAAAGGTGCAGGGGCCCTCAGGAGCCACCTGGGAGGGGATGTCAGGTTCGCGAAGAGGGGCTGCAGCTGTGGTGGCGCGCCACTCGCGTACAGTCACAGCAATTCTGAAACATGAGACCAGCGCCCAGAAGCTGGGAAAAAAATGTTATATTATAATTATTACCAAAAGTGCACAGAACCTAAAGTAGAGGGCGATAAAGTGACTTGCCGGAGGTCACACGGAGAGCCAGAGGGAAGATCAAAATCCAGGCGCCTTGGGACATGTCTGAATAAAAACCCTTTCTTTGGCTTAGAATTTCCATGCAAAAAAAAAAAAGAAATGCAATGCCTTGAAGCAAAGACGCTATAATGTATTCTAGGCACAATATCAGCCTAATCTGCCCCTGCGATATTCAGGCATGGGGCGTTTTGTTTTTTTCATTATTGGATTTTAGCTCATTCATTGGCTGTCACACCTGAGCATGCACCGGTGTTACAGAAAGCAGAAAGTCGTCCAAAGCAAACCTGGGCAGAAACAAAGCTCATCAGAAAAGGGATAGGAGGTTTCTCCCTCCGCTGGCGAAGGGACCAACAGTGGGAGTGTGGCACAGCCTTGGACGATAAGCAGGTTACCTGAAATAAAACTCTACCCTGCGCAAGGCAGAGGGACTGTCAAGCACGGCCGAGCCAACCTTCCACCCCCTTCCTGCTGCAGCCAGGGAGAGGCCTTGGGTGGCGAGTGCGGTCCAGAGAAAAGAAGCCCTGGCCAGTTGCAGAGAACAAGCGAGGGAGAGCGAGAGTTAGCAGCAAGAGCGGCGCTCAAGCTCGGAGACAGGTGAGTGGCTGCGGCGGGGAGTGCTGCCGGCAGCTTCTCCCACACAATCTCATCCTCTGCCTAATTCATCTTCAGCTGCTGGCGGCTTTAGGATTTTGGTCCCCCTAGGCACTGTCGGTGCTGTCGCCCCCTGCTCTCCCCCTCCCAAGTTTAGACAACACCGAGCAGAAGATCTAAAGCATAGTCCCCTAGTTTCCTGTAGCAGCTCAGGGGTAGATTCGGAAAACATAAATAAATTCTGAAGTAAACATTTCCATCTTTTATCTTGCATTATAAACATAAAATACTTTCCCAGTATAAGTATAATTTGTAGGGATGTGCAGCAGGGACGGATACATTCGATTCAGTATTCGTCGGGACCCAAATCCGTTACATCCATTTTCGGGGGACCCCGATTCGTCCATTAGTTACATATGGGATTTGTTTCCCATTAAAGTTAAAAAAGACCCCATCCCAACCCTTTAAACTTAATTAACTACAACCCCCCACCCTCCTGACCCCCCCCCCCCCAAGACTTGCCAATATTCCCTGGTGGTCCAGCGGGGGTCCTGGAGTGATCTCCTGCACTCGGGCCGTCTGCTGCCAGTATTCAAAATGGCACCGATAGCCTTTGCCCTTACTATGTCACAGAGGCTACCGGTGCTATTGGTCGGCCCCTGTCACATGGTAGGAGCACAAGATGGCGCCGGCCGTCCATTGCAGTGGATGGGGAGAAAATAGAAGAGATGTCCCTACCATGCTCTGGTTCTGCTCCTCCTTGCATTCCCTATTAGGGATGTGCATTTATTTTAAATGAAATAGATAATGGCAATGAAATTGTCTATTTTGTCATGTTTCGGGAGTGCCCCGAAATAAAAAAAAAATGATGAAATTTCGAGGACTTTCGTATTTCATGTTAGTGTGCACTAAATTTTTCTTATTTGCAGGCTTAGTGGGCACAACCTATTTTTCTAATTTCAGAGTTAGTGCACACACTAATAGGACTGAGGTCGCACTAACTAAACTTAGTAAGCACTAACAAAAAATGTTACCAATAAGTAGAGATGTGAGTCGTTTTTAGAATTTGGATCAGGTCGGGCGCTTCCTGAAACATTTCGTTTTCCAGCGGGTCTTTTTTTTTCAGCAATTGTCTACGAAAAAAAAAACCCACCCCAATCCTTCAAATTTACTTAATTACAAACCCCCCCCCCCACCATCCCGATTTCCCCCCCCCCCCCCACAAGACTTACTCTGGTGGTCAAGCGGGGTCCCGGGAGTGATCTCTCCCTCTCAGGCCATCATCTGCCTCTAGTCAAAATGGCACCGGTGGCCCTTTGCCCTTACCATGTGACAGGGGCTACCAGTGCCATTGGTCGGCCCCTGTCACATGGTAGGAGCAATGGACGGCCCACACCATTTCCTAAGGATTAATTACAACCCCCCCCCCCCCCCCACACCATCCCGATCCCCCCCAAGACTTACTGAAAGCCCTGGTGGTCCAGTGGGGGTCCCGGGAGTGATCTTCCACTCTTGGGCCAATTGTCTACGAAAAAAAAACCCACCCCAATCCTTCAAATTTACTTAATTACAACCCCCCCCACCATCCCGATTTCCCCCCCCCCCCCCCACAAGACTTACTCTGGTGGTCCAGCGGGGTCCCGGGAGTGATCTCTCCCTCTCAGGCCATCATCTGCCTCTAGTCAAAATGGCACCGGTGGCCCTTTGCCCTTACCATGTGACAGGGGCTACCAGTGCCATTGGTCGGCCCCTGTCACATGGTAGGAGCAATGGACGGCTGGCGCCATCTTAGGAAATGGTGAGGGCCATCCATTGCTCCTTCCATGTGTCAGGGGCCGACCAATGGCACTGGTAGCCCCTGTCACATGGTAAGGGCAAAGGGCCACCGGTGCCATTTTGATTCCTGGCAAGACCGATGGCCCAAGAGTGGAAGATCACTCCCGGGACCCCCACTGGACCACCAGGGCTTTCAGTAAGTCTTGGGGGGGATCGGGATGGTGGGGGGGGGGGGGGTTGTAATTAAGTAAATTTGAAGGGTTGGGGTGGGTTTGAGGTTTTTTTTTAATAAATGTGCCCCTCCCCCCCACGCTAACCCGAACAAAGAATTTTCCCCGAAGTTCAGGGAAAATCCGTCTCGGGATTCAAGCCTTCCAACCCATGCCGAATTGGACAATTTCTTTGAAATTTTCCAATTTGCAAAAACAAATGCGCATCTCTACCAATAAGTTAAAAAGTGACAGTTGAGGGACAGTTCATTAGCTAGAGGTATGGTTCTGCATTCCCATTGGCTGTCTCCTTACTGTCTCTTTAGAAGGAGATAGTAAGGAGACACTAACATGAAGTTAGTGTGTACTAAGTCCCATTTAGGGCACACTAAGCCTGAAATTAGAAAAACTAGTTAATGCGCACTAACTCCGAAATGAGGGAAACATGAATTAACTACCTCCCAAACCATTATAAAAATGAAATTTGACAGATAGCAACCCAAAACGAAAACAACATGAAAAAAAAAATCAGTGCACATCCCTACGTCCCATACAATCTGATATATATGTATATCTATATCTACACACACACCAACACACACACTTGACACCACTCCCTTCTCTCTCATACACACAAACACTGCCCACCTATCCTTGATCCCCCTCTCTCATATACAGACATAACCCCCCCCCCCAGCAGAAGCCCATCTCATTCCTCAGCGTCTCTTCTCACCCTCTACTGATCTCTACTCAGCCCCTCCTAATCTTTCTTAAATGATCCCCATTTGCTCTGTCTGCTGCAGGCTCTCTCCTCTCCTCTCTCCTTCTCCGGAAGGCAAGGTGCTGGATCAGGAAACAGAGGGCCATTGAGAGAGATTCAGCACAGCTGGAAGGCAGCAAATCCTCAGCAGCCTGCTGCCTGCAGATTTTTGCCTCCTTAGGTACAGGCTTAGCGTGCCTATTGACAAACCCAGGCCCGAGTTAACCCCTGAAGATTTTGTGTATTGATCCAGCATTTAGTCTTGGACGGCAAGTTCCCATCCTGAAGATCTACGGTTTATTTGCCTGGTGGATCTGCTTGATGGACGATGTCTCATTGGGTTTCCTGGCTCTCTTTCCACCACACCTCAGCTTCCAGTCTATTCTGCACCTCCTCCGCAATGCTTACTGCAATTTGTGACCGGGTTGGATTGAATCTGGGGTGCTATGGACCTTCATTCATGATTCCTCTTGTTTTTCTCTATTTAGCCCCTTCTACCTCTGTAGCCCAGCCATCATAGAGACAATGCTGCAGACTGTAGCTCCCTCAAGAAACCAGTATGTATGAATCTCACCCATAGATGTACAATGGCTGGGATTCCCTCTCTTCACCTCTTTCCCCCTCTCCTTGTGATCTCTGATCACTGACTCAGTGAGCAGATGCTGGATCCAGCTCTGCTGCACGGAAGTACACAATAAATACTGGCTCATCTAGGGCAGTGGTCCTTAATCTATTTCTTACGGATCCCCTGACCGGTCTGGTTTTCAGGATATCCACAATGAATATGCATAAGATATTTGTATGCACTGCCTCCATTGTATTTAAATACACATGTATATATCTCATTCATATGAAGAGTGGATATTTTTTGAAGGTGTTAACATGTAGATAAGGGCAAGCCAATCGATATAATTTATCTGGATTTTCAGAAGGCATTTGACAAAGTCCCTATTGAGAGACTATCTTAAGAACATAAGAATGGCTGGGATTCCCTCTCTTCTCCCCTTCCCCTCTCTCCTTGTGATCTCTGATCACTGATTCAGTGAGCAGATTGCTGGGTCCAGCTCTGCTGCAAGGAAGTACACAGTAATATTGGCTCATCTAGGGCAGTGGTCCTTAATCTATTTCTTACTGATCTTATTGTGGATTGTGAACTGGTTAAAAGATAAAACAGAGAATAGGACTAAGTGGTCAGTTTTTCAGTGCAGAAAGGTTAATAGTGGAGCGTCCCAGGGATCTGCACTGGGATCAGTGCTGTTTATCATAAATGATGGGAGCAATCAGTGAGGTACCGTAATTAAAGTTGCAAATGACACAAAATTATTTAAAGCTGTTGAAACTCAAGCAAATTGTGAGGAACTGTAGAAGAACCTTCTGTGACTGGAGGACTGGACGTCTAAGAGACAGATTAAATGTAATGCAAACCGATGCAAAGTGATCCACAGAACAAAATAATCCTAATGGGTTTTGTCTTAAAGAAAGGAGCTTGGAGTCCTTGTGGACAATACATTGAAATGCTCAGCTCATTGTGAGGCAGCGCTCAAAAATACCAAAATGATAGGTATGATTTTATTCTGACCTGGCGAAGAGAGTAATAGCGCCCAAAAGCAAGTCAAGAAATGTGTCGCTGGTCCAATTAAAAGGTATAATCTTTGTTTTTTGTTGTCCTTTGTTTCCATGCAAACAAGTGGACTAACATAATAACGACACTACTTTATACTGCTCTTTGTCAGAAAGAAATGAAGAATAAAATGGAGAGTATCAGAATGCTTCTGACTTGATCCGTGTTGCAACTGCACCTTGGGTATTGTGTGTCGTTCTGGTCATCCCATCTAAAATAAATATATAGTGGAGCTAGAAGAGGTACAAAGAGGAGCAACAAAAATGATTAGGAATGTACGCTTGTTGGAAACAAAATGGAAAATTTTAACAAAATTTCCTGTTTCATTTGGTTTTCAAATGAACACATTTTCATTTGTTTCTCTTTTGCCTTTTTTTTTTTTTTAATAAGGCCATTACCACTACCAAATAAAAATAAAATCCATTGCTAAGCCCCCTGCAATCCTCCCCAGCTACCCCTTTCTTCATGGGGCTGAAATGAAAAGAAATGAACAAGCAACAAAAAAGGAAAGGAAAACAATGTCTATGCACATGTCAATTTGGAAAAACCATAAAGAATGGTATAGCGCTATGTAAGTTCATGGAACCTCATCTTAAATTTTTCAATGATTGAAACTTGAGAATTAATTAGATCAACACATCCTTCTAAGAACTTACAAAGCGCTATACCATTCTTTATGGTTTACACCTAATCATATACCGCTCATCGTCTCCACTTCCTATTAGCAATTTGGAAAAACCACCACTTACCCCTGGAAGTGGGCAACAAGGAATGGATCTACTCTTTGGGATTTGCTGGGTAAGTTCTGGTGGCCTTGAGTGGTCCCGCTCTGAAACAGGATGCTGGGCTCAATAAACCTTTGCTCTGACTCAGCGGGATGTATCTTCTGTCCTTAAGTTCTTAGGATACTGAAAATCAGACTGGTTGGGACATCCCCAAGGACCAGCTGAAGCCCACTGATCTATCCGAGTCCATTTCTGGTGATACCCCATTGTGTTCATGGAACTGTAGCTCTGATTTTCTTAGGGAAAACCAATAAAAAAAATTGGAAGTAGAAATTCACAGGAGGACTGGATCAACGTGTCCTCCACAAATGGAACCAGATAGTAGCCCGGCCTGAGCTCTCTCCAGCCCTGCTTCCCCATCTCTTTGTGATGTGCAGCACTGTACCGTGGCCATGGCCAGATCAGTAGCGAGCGCAAGTGAATTCAATGCCCTCATTTTTTTTATGATGGGTGTGGGCGATTTATTCATGTCAGGTTAAATAAATAAGCAGTATTATTTCTACTACCGATAATATTTTGTATTGATTTTCAGCATCAGAAGGCTGCAGTAATGCATGGAATGAGAGAGGTGGGGCTATTTGAATATTTCTGCCTTCAGTTTGATGTAAACCGATAAGATGTTCCCACTAATATCGGTATATAAAAACCCATAAATAAAATAAGTACATTAGGGGCTCACTTACAATGTTAAGGGGTAAACAGCGCTAATACTGTCATCTTATGTCCAAAGTGGCACTATGGCTTTTAGTACTGCTGAAAACTTTTTTAAATAAAAATATATAGTCCTACCGTATAGCCCTGAATTTCCAGTGGAAGAAAAGGCTCCTAGTATTTTAATAGTAAGAAAATTATTATTTTTTTACTTTAATTTATGCCCTTCCATTGGTAGCTCAAGGTGAGTTACATTCAGGTACGGCAGGTATATCTCTGGCCCTAAGGCAACGGAAGGTAAAGGGATTTGCCCAAGCTCACAAAGAGGGTCAGCAGTATTTGGTTTTCCTGCTGCTCTGACCACTAAGCTACCCCTCCCTCGAAATCGTGAGGGCAGGGCAGATCTCCCCCTCTTCATGCGATGGCCATCCACGTTGGGCTTTGTTGGCAAGCAGGGGGCAAATTTGGTCACATTGCTTTTAAAAAGTTCCTCAGCTCTGGGGGAAAAAACCCCAAAACTTTTTTTCTTCAGTGTTTGCGGGTTGCCTTTAGAAAACTGTCCACCTTGGGAGAGCTTTGTTGGCTTCCTGACTGTCTGTTCCCGCAGTGGGAAAATATCTTTTTCCCACCAAGCTCCAACCAGCAGGGCTGAGGCCACTGCCAGCATTATTTTTAGCTTTGGCATCAAATCCGGCCTTTTCTAAGTCGCACCTGAATTGCAATGTGAGCCATTATGTTATGGCAGGATTGCAAATACATCCAGTGGTAAGATTTGCGCCGGCATGCACCGCGCTGCAGGATCTCTACATAAATCCCTAAAGTTGCACGAAGCATCCCAGAGCATCCCCTCCCTTCCCGTGTGTCAATCCTTCTCTCTTCCTCTCACTCCCAAGCACCAAAGTCATAACTTCCAAGGGGGCACTCTGCACTTCCCTTCCGGGTTCAAGCATCCTGAATCCCACTGATCATGCACGGGGCGTAGGTGGCGATGGCGGTAAGTTCCTTGCCCGTTTTTGGTGGCCATCGTGGCCGTGACATTCTCGGCAGGATGCCGAGGCAGTTTTGCTGTTGCTTTGGGCTGCTCACAGCACACAGTCCCCCCTGGTGAGCTCCCATCCAGGTATTAGGCAGACCCAACCCTGCTTAACTTCCAGGATCTGACAAGTTTGGCTTCAGGCGCACCTCAGGGGGGGAGGGGACTACGAATTTTTCCCATAGAAACAAAGGACATTACTAAGGTTTCTCCCCCCCGCCTCTGTCTATGGGGGAATAAACCTAGTAAATAAGACCACAAATGAAGCAAACCCATTTAGTACATCGGGCCTTCTCCAATACGTGTTTCTGTCATTTTATTTATTTTATTTATTTAGAGTTTTTATATACCGGCAATCATGAAAACATATCTTGCTGGTTTACATAGAATGGGGGTGCAATAAAATACTTTGTTTATCTTCTGTTTAAGCTACTACAGCCCACAGGTCAATACTGAAAGGATTTGTTCAGGTAACTTTTAAATCCCCGAGATTTCAGTTTCCCACCACACACTGACTGGCACAGGTTTACCTGGGTAGAACGAGACAGAGTGGGTGCGTTCTGAGGGGTCAGTGCCCACCTTTAGTACTATCTGAATAAATTTAGGCAGGTGAGTCCAATCGGGTAAATCACAGCCTCAGGTTACCCAGACAGCTACATTCAGAGGCAGATTAGCCAGTTAAGTCTGGCTGAATACCCCAGCTAAAAAGCCAGAAAACTTCACAATCACCGTATGGCTCAGTACGTGCAGTTAGATGCATTATTACACTCAGTATAAACACGCCTTGTGCTTTTAAGCTTCATGGTTTATAAGCCTTTCCGAGTGGTCATAATAAGGATTTGAAATCCACTGTACATGGGCCTTTTTATGCCTATCTCAGATGTCTTTGTGGGTAAAATGCATCAGTTCTTAGTTCACAGTTTGAAGACAACAGGTTCGGGGTCTCAAAAGGTTATACAGTGGACAACCTCTGTTGCCAGGTTCCATCCTGAGCAGTGAAGCCTTCTTACCAAATCTCTGTACCCTTTGAAGATATATTGACCGGTTTGCAAAATTGTCATCTTCTATAATTTATATCCATTTTAATGGTTTGAATTGTCCTTGGGCTTGGTTCAACATCCGTTTCAAACATCCGTTTGGTACCACAGGACCTTGGTTCCCCCCACCCCACCCCCCACACTCCAAAAACAAACATAAGAACATAAGAAACTGCCATATTAGGTCAGACCAAGGGTCCATCAAGCCCAGCATCCTGTTTCCAACAGTGGCCAATCCAGGGCACAAGTACCTGGCAAGTACCACAACTAGAAAAGATGTGAAAGATTCGGTCTTTTGTTGGAATGCAGTATAGGGATGAGGAAATGTCACCTTCCACGGAAAAAAGTATAGAGCTCTCGGCATGAGCTTAGCATTGAGGCTGAGATCAAGAAAACATCTGATTTAACAGAGAGAGATTTAAGAAAGCATAAAACATTGTCAAACAATGCTTATTAAAAGCCTTCTGTTGGGTTTTGTCCTTCAAAGGGTCACCATTTTCTGACTCAAGTGCTGAATATTCTGTCACTGATCTGATGAGTGCAAACATCTAAGCTGAAACCCTGCCCTCTGGCATTTGCCATACTCGTGCACCACTTAGTGTAGACAATAATGGCTTGTCTGTTGGGTGACAGATTCGGAAGCTCCCTTAAGAAATTTATTTATTTATTTATTTATTTAAACACTTTTATATACCGTCGTTAAGTTATATACCATCACAACGGTTTACAAACAGGCACATATAAAATAAATCTGTGGGAAGCCAGTAGCATGCTGCAGAGCAGATGGGTTTCCCCCTCCAAAGATATAATTAAGCCTCAACATCAAGGACCAAAGCTCAAATCAGCCTGATGTCAGCAATGAAGGTTCACACACGGGAGATGTGGGTTCAGACCCCAGACTGGTTTCTGCTCCTGGAGCTGGGCCAGGGTTGGGAATACTGTGGAGGCAACGTTCACAGCCCCTGTGGAGAGGGGATTGGCAGTCATCACACACCAGTGGCACCTACTGGCCGGGCTCATTCCCAAAGAGAGCTGCAGTCTGTGGTCCATGGTTATGGTCCAGCTAGACGAGAAGAGGGATAAAAATGAGGACATCATTATGTAGAGTCCAGATAAGCTGGAAACCAAAGCAGCAGGAGGAAAACTCCTGAGTCAAACACCCCCCACCATCACCACCATCGCTTAAAACAAATTCAGTCCTGGTAGTCTGGCCAGAAAACCACTTAATGGTGTTGCAGTTACTGAGATGTGCATAGATCCCTCAGACAGGATACAAACCTTTGGTCTTCTATCTCCAAGTATTTTTGCTGTTATTTATAATATCCACATCTTTGAACCATACTCACAACCAAGTGTATGTTATTTAAGCAGACTTCTCTTAGGAGTGTGCACATTCTCTCCTCTTCCACGCGCTGTGATTTAGAAGAACCTAGCTCTTTAGCACCTCACCCTGCTGCCACTGGTTGGTTAGTAGGGGTGTGCATTCGTTTGCATCGAAATAGAAAATAAAGATGATATTTCCTATTTCGTTGCATTTCGGGGGGGGGGGGGGGCTGATGAAACGATAGGAAAACCCATGAAAATGTGTGTGGTTTTCTTATCGTTTTTTTTGGGGAGGGGGGAGAAAGGGCACATTAAAACAAAAAAAACCCAAACCCACCCCCAACCCTTCAAATTTAATTAATTGCAACCCCCTCCCTCCTGACCCTCCAAAACTGGCCCGACCCCCCCAAGAATTACTCAAAGTCCCTGGTGGTCCAGCGGGGGTCCCGGGAGTGATCTCCCCCTCTTGGGCCATTGGCTGCCAGTAATCAAAATGGCGCCAGTGGCTCTTTGCCCTTACCATGTGACAGGGGCTACCAGTGCCATTGGTCGGCCCCTGTCACATGATAGGAGCAATGGATGGCCAACGCCATTTTTTAAGATGACGCCGGCCATCCATTGCTCCTACCATGTGACAGAGGCCAGCCAATGGCACCGATAGCCCCTGTCACATGGTAAGGGCAAAGGGCCACCGGTGCCATTTTGATTACTGGCAGCCAATGGCCCAAGAGGGGGAGATCACTCCCGGGACCCCCGCTGGACCACCAGGGACTTTTGGCAACTTTTGGGGGGGTCGGGAGGGTGGGAGTTTGTAATTAATTACATATTAAGGGTTGGGGCAGGGTTTGTTTTTTTTGTTTTGGGGGTAGCCGAAAAAAATCGGCCCGAACCGTGGGAAAACAAAATTTCCTGCGGCGGGCCGATAACGAAAGCTGAACCAAAAGGTTTGGCCAAATCACATCTCTATTGGTTAATGTCCAACTGCATTTGAATTCAAACTGTGAAGGAAGCAAAGGACATGGGTTAGAAGGCATCTATAGCTGAGTTATAAATCTTTGGGGAAAGCAGCTGCTTGTGCCTGCTTTCTTGGCCTTTCTTTTCCTGGCCTAGCCCTTTAAACGTAAATTTTAAAAGGAGCGTGCGAATGTCCATAAATGCGCTTATGGTATAGCACATCGCAAGCAGCTTGCGCATATGCACGCAAGCTTTGAAAAATACGCGCATGTTTCAGCCATGAGTTGCACGCATCTCTTATGCACAGTACGCTGACTTGCACGCTGAGCACAAGCAATGCACAAGCACAGACATTAGGAGAGCTATTAATGAACAATGCATAGAGAAGGCATAAATGAGGGACAGTTGCAGGACTGATGTCAATGCAGCAGGATATTCCCGCAGCTGCATGACTATTGAAGTTGAGTGTCAAGGTTCTTCATGGAAGTGAAATGTGGTTACAGCAATCATTGTCAAAGAAATAAGGGAATAGCTAGTTTCCAATTCAGAGAATACACAAAAACTAACCATAAGAACTGTCTACAGTTATCATATAAGGTAAATCTGTTAAAATACCTTTAAACTAGTGCAGATATAGATCTTGTCAAAGTCGCAATCGCATATGAAATTTCCGCCTTTATTGTACAGCTTATTATGGGCTCATGATGTCTTCATGTTATTGTATAAGCTTCTCAAATTCAAGTATTACTTTGACATTTAAACCACGATCGCGGCTGCAGTAAGATTCATATCTATAGCAGGACATTTAAAGCGCGATTGCGACTTTGACAAGATCTATATCTGCACTAGTTTAAATCGCAGTAAAAAAATCCAAGTTCATGACATTGGTCAGAACAATTGATTTAAATTGTACAAAAAGAAATTGCAGTCAAACTTGAAGCAAACTTAGCTTATGTCGAAATAAATATCTAAGAACATTTTAATAATAAAAAAGATTAAGAGACATTACAGACCGGTGATTGATCCTACTGGCTAGATAATAAGAGAACACGTTAACTTCTCTTTTTCGCCAGATCTGAGGTTTGTGTCTCTTGACAAAAAATTAAAAAATTAAAAGAATAAAAAATCAAAAAAGTTTGAAAAAAGATAAAAAAGATTTTTCATGAATATTTGCATACCGGAATTTCAATAAAGGTATTTTAACAGATTTACCTTATATGATAACTGTAGACAGTTCTTATGGTTAGTTTTTGTTTACAGCAATCATTGTCACATACCAGTAGGGAGGTCCCATTAGTACCTACAGAGCATCTCATGCTAAGACTTCCCATTTCTTTCATATAGACAGAGGACCTGAAGAAGAAGAAGACCCAGTGGCTGCACCTCAAGAAGAGGAGGTGGCTAGAGTGGTTGCATGCTGAGGGACCTGGGCCTGGTGGTAAGTGAATCTTCCATGCTGATGGGCAATGTTCTTACCTAGATTACATGTTTTTCCACATTTATGTACACTTCATTCTGACCCTGCTTTTGTTTTAACATGCTCCAGAACCTGAAGAAGATGAAGGAGGACCAGCAGCAGCCACGTGGGGGGGGGATTCCCCCCCCCCAGCCATGGAACATCAGGAAATGCAACCACCTCGAGCTAAACAGGCGCACCCCGGGCCTCTACCTATTCCTCCACAAGTAGGGTCTCCTTCCTGTTTTGCCCAGGGAGTTAGGAACATGGGGACACAAATGGGCCAGCCTTTGCTGTCCCAGGCAGGCTTCCATGGCCCTCTGTGCCCCCCCTCATGTGAGCAGCCCAGAGGCTCATCATCGGGAACACATTCTCCCGATGTTGAGCCTCTAACTAAGGGTGAATTTAGGGCCGAATTTAGAACTTACGTGAAGTGGGTATGAGAGGAGCTGAGGACTATGCATGCCTCTTGCACCTTCTTGCTGTTATGTTTTGGTATGGATGTGAACCCTGGGCCGAGGTAAGAGATGTCTCCGCCCACAGGGAGGAGCCCTGTGGGCCTCACCACCGGTAGGTGTGGCCTCAGTAGCTAGGACACAGCTGTAAGATAGACTTTATTATGGAGGAGAGAGAGAGCATAACCCGTGGAGCGGGGAATGCAGTTAAAGGTGCAGTTCTTGAGCAGAACCTGTGGAGCGGATAATGCAGTCAAAGTACAGTTCTTGAGCTGAGGGTATTCCCAGGGTGATACTTCAGATGTGTCGATCCGGTAGTGGCCCGTAGAGCGGGGTACGCCAGACAGTTTTTCTCAGTAGTGTAGCAAATACCTCAGGTGTGCAGATCTGGTAGTGGCCCGCAGCGCGGGGTACACCGAAGATGACTGTACGGTGATGATGGTGTTGAGGTAGTCTGAGGTCCTGGAGCTCAGAAGGTACTTGAGGATGAAGAACCAATATCCTGCAGCACAGGACGACTGAGGGGGGATATGATAGAGGTGTTTAAAATCATGAGAGGTCTAGAACGGGTAGATGTGAATCGGTTATTTACTCTTTCGGATAGTAGAAAGACTAGGGGGCACTCCATGAAGTTAGCATGGGGCACATTTAAAACTAATCGGAGAAAGTTCTTTTTTACTCAATGCACAATTAAACTCTGGAATTTGTTACCAGAGGATGTGGTTAGTGCAGTTAGTGTAGCTGTGTTTAAAAAAGGATTGGATACGTCCTTGGAGAAGTCCATTACCTGCTATTAAGTTCACTTAGAGAATAGCCACTGCCATTAGCAATGGTTACATGGAATAGACTTAGTTTTTGGGTACTTGCCAGGTTCTTATGGCCTGGATTGGCCACTGTTGGAAACAGGATGCTGGGCTTGATGGACCCTTGGTCTGACCTAGTACGGCATTTTCTTATGTTCTTATGTTCTTAGGGTAGGGTGTAGCGAATCTTGCTTGTGAGGACGCGGTAGTGGCCCGAGGCACGGGGTACACTGCGGGGAATTCCAGCAAGGCTTGGCAGAGATGAAGCAAAGTGGAACTCACGAGGAATGGTTCCCAGAGATAAAGGCAGGAAGGCCCTCCAAGGAGTGGATAGCCTAGGAACGCGGAAGAGCCCCCGAGGAGCAGGTACTCAGAGCGTTCACACACCGAGACAGGAACAGGAACAGGAAGTCCAAGGAGAAGCGGATTCAGCAACGAGAAGAACTCCTTGCTAACTCGTAGGAGCATTGGCCCAGTCTAAGTACAGGTAGCGAGATGACGTCATGCGGAGGGGATGCCCCCGAGGTTCCCGCCATGACGTGTACATAGGTGGCCCATGCGAGCGCCTAAGTGACTCCAGAAGCAAGATGGCGGTCAGCAGAGCCCACACCATCCCGGGAACACCAGGGAAATCAGCGGTGACTGGCGGAGGCCGCCATTCTTCCGAGAATTGATGGTGCAGCGAAAAAAGAGGTGAGCATGAGAGGTTGCAGCCGTCTGCGACCGACGGGCGCAACACTTGCATGGGGGCAGCTGTAACGATCCTGGGAAATCTCATGCCCTTCTCCTGAGCATCCTCCCTCATCCCTACCTCCCTAACTTCCTGAGGGGTTTTTTTTGTATATATTTTTTATCCCTAATGCTCCTCTCCCCAACCTTTTTTTTAATATATATTTGTGCTTATTGTAAATATTTTACATATTTTATTCTAAGTAAAAAGTTTAACATTTCAAATGGTGTGTTTATTGTATATGTAGTGACAGAAGGGGAGGGAAAGGGGGGAGAGAAAGAGGGGGGGAAGGGGGAGTACTTAGGAAAATCCCCCTGCAAAACCAAAATGAGAGTTGCAGTTTTACAATTGTAGACATCTATTATGAGTTCAGTCCAAGAGGGTGGGTGCCTACAGGAAGAGTTTCAGACATGCAGTCAACTCTGTGTTCCACCATAGCCGTAGCATTGAGGAGCTGACGCATAAGTGGCAGGACCTGAGGAGGCAGGTCAAGCAGAAGGGACAAGGCAGCCACATCAGCTTCACCCCATCTGAGCAGCTGGTGCTGAGTACCTCATCTGAAGCAGCTGTGGGTGGAGCTGGGCAGTTAGACACCATGCAACGTCTACGGCAGGAAGGTGAGCAGCCCCTTGACGGTGATTTCAGGCCTGCATGATGTGGTGAGGCAGGAAGCAGAGGCCCTCTGTGATACCATCAAGGAGGAAGCTCAAGGCCTCCGTGATACCATCAGGGAAGAAGGGCAGGGGATTCAGCAGGCAGTGTGGGATCTTTGCTGGGCAACAGATGACCAAACTGCAGTGTGGAAGGAGATGCTGCAGAGGATGCCCCCCTTGCAGTTGCAGCCACCAGTGGCTCCATGGCCTTTCATGGTGCCCTGGATGCAGTACCCTTCACCTTATGGGCCACCATACCCATGGATGGCACCTGCCCGTGTTGAAGATCCCACTGTGCCCCAGGCACCTGCACCTCAGCCTGCACCAGGCTTTCCCTGGATGGCATCACCACCGCTGCTTGCACCACCGGTCATGCTTCTGCCACCACCACAGCCACTCCTGCCTCCAGCTGTACCTTCCTGCAGCCATGAACTTGAACTGCCACAACCTCCTTTGCCCTCTGAGGGCAGCATGAGCAGTGGCAGGAGTCCACTGCACAGGATCTCCAGGTTGGGGCAGCCTAAGCTTCTTGAAGCCAGAAAAAGAGCCAGGCCAAGGAAGTGATGCTTGGCCTGGCTGCACTTTATTTTGCTGCACTTTTTTGTAAATAAATGCAGTATCACCTTCTGAAATGCCTTTCAGTGAGAGTGCTCCTTTGTTGTGTAGCCTGTGACTCAAGGGATGTATTTCCTGCAATTCATCCTGAGTCAGATGCTCTTCCTCCTCCTCATCTTGATGGCCCTTCTCCGGAGAAGGCACGTGTCTGTTTAGTGCAAGGTAATGTAGCATACAGCAGGCTAGACAGATCTCACACACTTTAGGGGGGCTGTAAAGAATGCATCCTCTGTTGTGCTGGTGGTGGACCCTTGGCCCTAGGTGGGGTTGATGCTACCCTCAAGGCAAGCCCTAAGGGTCCCCACCATCGGGAAGCGGTGCAGACCAGGAGATTGAGGCCGACTGGAGCTTCACCAATACCAGCCCTCGTTCCCCGCAGGTTGAATCCTTGGGTGCCTGGGCCGGCTGGTCTTAGGCGGGCCTCCATGTGACGACTCCCAGCAGGTGGTAGCAAGGGTGCACCAGGGACCAGCAGAGGAGACAGAGAACCAGGGAAGGTCCAGATGAGGCAGGACTCCGAAGACCTGGACACCAAAGGAACAGCGTAGGACAGGAGGCGTCCAGATAATAGAAAGCGAAAGCCTAAAAGGCCAAGTCCATAGGAAACTGAAGAGTGGTGATAGGCAAGCTGAAGTCTGGGCAGGCGGCAAACAGGCAAGGTACGTGGAAGCAGAGCAAGGGTCAGAGCCAGGAGATCGATACAAGCATAGTCCAACGAAGCAGGGGTCAAAGCCAGAGAGTCAGTCCAAGCGGAGTCCAACGAAGCAGGGGTCAAAGCCAGAGAGTCATTCCAAATGGAGTCCAAAGAAGAAGGGGTCAAAGCCAGAGAGTCAGTCCAAGCGGAGTCCAACGAAGCAGGGGTCAAAGCCAGAGAGTCATTCCAAACGGAGTCCAACGAAGCAGGGGTCAAAGCCAGAGAGTCAGTCCAAGCGGAGTCCAACGAAGCAGGGGTCAAAGCCAGAGAGTCATTCCAAACGGAGTCCAAAGAAGAAGGGGTCAAAGCCAGAGAGTCAGTCCAAGCGGAGTCCAACGAAGCAGGGGTCAAAGCCAGAGAGTCATTCCAAACGGAGTCCAACGAAGCAGGGGTCAAAGCCAGAGAGTCAGTCCAAGCGGAGTCCAACGAAGCAGGGGTCAAAGCCAGAGAGTCATTCCAAACGGAGTCCAAAGAAGAAGGGGTCAAAGCCAGAGAGTCAGTCCAAGCGGAGTCCAACGAAGCAGGGGTCAAAGCCAGAGAGTCATTCCAAACGGAGTCCAAAGAAGAAGGGGTCAAAGCCAGAGAGTCAGTCCAAGCGGAGTTCAATGAAGCAGGGGTGAAAGCCAGAGAGTCATTCCAAACGGAGTCCAACGAAGCAGGGGTCAAGCCAGAGAGTCAGTCCAAGCGGAGTTCAATGAAGCAGGGGTGAAAGCCAGAGAGTCATTCCAAACGGAGTCCAACGAAGCAGGGGTCAAAGCCAGAGAGTCAGTCCAAGCGGAGTCCAACGAAGCAGGGGTCAAAGCCAGAGAGTCATTCCAAACGGAGTCCAAAGAAGAAGGGGTCAAAGCCAGAGAGTCAGTCCAAGCGGAGTTCAATGAAGCAGGGGTCAAAGCCAGAGAGTCAGTCCAAGCGGAGTCCAACGAAGTAGGGGTCAAAGCCAGAGAGTCAGTCCAAGCGGAGTTCAATGAAGCAGGGGTGAAAGCCAGAGAGTCAGTCCAAGCGGAGTCCAACGAAGCAGGGGTCAAAGCCAGAGAGTCAGTCCAAGCGGAGTCCAACGAAGCAGGGGTCAAAGCCAGAGAGTCAGTCCAAGCGGAGTCCAACGAAGCAGGGGTCAAAGCCAGAGAGTCATTCCAAATGGAGTCCAAAGAAGAAGGGGTCAAAGCCAGAGAGTCAGTCCAAGCGGAGTCCAATGAAGCAGGGGTCAAAGCCAGAGAGTCATTCCAAACGGAGTCCAAAGAAGAAGGGGTCAAAGCCAGAGAGTCAGTCCAAGCGGAGTCTAACGAAGCAGGGGTCAAAGCCAGAGAGTCATTCCAAACGGAGTCCAAAGAAGAAGGGGTCAAAGCCAGAGAGTCATTCCAAACGGAGTCCAAAGAAGAAGGGGTCAAAGCCAGAGAGTCAGTCCAAGCGGAGTTCAATGAAGCAGGGGTGAAAGCCAGAGAGTCAGTCCGAGGGGACAAGGAGAAGACGAAGGAGCAACAAGTTCAGGAACCAGGAACTGGAGTCAGGAAGGACGACAGGAACAGGAACCAGGAACAAAGACAGGAACCAGGAATGATAGACAACAAGCACACGAGCAATCGTGGAGACCTGTTGCCAAGGCAGGGAACAAGTGGCTGGGCCCTGCCTTTTATACAGAGGCCCAGTGATGTCATCATCCGGGGCTGCGGGCTATTTTCCCCGCCGTGGCCCCTTTAAAAATCGGGGCGTTGAGCCAGGTCCCTGAGGAATCAGGATGGCGGCATCACTCCAAGGCCCGCGTGGGGAGGCCCGCCGGGCACTGGAAAGAGCCACACAGGAGTCAGTAGTGGCAGAGGAGGTTGCAGGCACTCGGGGGGACGGAAACGGCTGCCCACCGCCGGGAGCGAAGGTGAACCGGAGCTTGCAGCTGAGATCCTGGGGTAAGTAGGCCCGGGCGTGGGCCTACTGCGGCCGGGACACGTAACATCCTCCAGATCTGTCCAGACAGCGGAAGCGAGATTTCAGTAAGCCAAAGGTTCTCTCCAAGACAGCCCTGGTCTTATGGTGTGCCCTGTTGTAGTGACACTCAGCTGCAGTTGCTGGGGTGGCAATGGGGATCATAAGCCAGGTTTTCAGTGGATAGCCTCTGTCACCTGTAGAGGAAGACACAGAAAATCAGGGTTACATATACTTTCTGGGTTTCATAGTGGCCCAGCTCACAGGGCTAGTTTAGAGGAGTCCTGCAGTGGCACCCTAAATATAAGGGAAATGGGTGCGTGTTAGAAGTAGTGGTTAACTTACTACCTAGAAGCCATCCCCCAGTGATGTGTCCTTGCTGGAAGTGGACATGAATTCTTGATTGTGAGAGAATGCAGGCATCGTGAGTGGACCTGGAAAGCGGGACACCACATTCGTGATGAGGCCCTTGACGTTGCAGACCACTTGCATGTTTAGGGAGTGGAATCCCTTGCAGTTGCGGTACACAGCCTCGTCTCCTCCTGGTGCCGACAGGAAGCATGCAGTTTGATAGAAATCAGTCATTATTTGGTGGTGTTCCTGTCTTCTGGAGGGAAAGGAGATAAAGAGTTGTATTTTTCTGAGCAAGGCAGCCAGGACCTGCTCTAGACACCTTGAGATGACAGACTGAGTGATTCCAGATGTGATTCCTAGAGGGGTTTGGAAGGTGCCGGTAGCAGAAAAGGCCAGGGCGGTAGTGACCTTGACGTGTACTGGCAAGGCATGGCCCCTTTGGGTGGTAGGTTGCAGTTTAGGCTCTAACATTTGGCAGAGGTACAGTATGGTTTCCTTGATAAATCTGAACCTGCGCATTACTTCCTCCTCAGACAGATCCAGAAACTGTGTCTGAGCCCTGTAAACTCTGTGTAAGGGGTACCTCCTCCTCTGCATTCTTCTTCTCCTCTTTCTCTTCTGAGCCGTATAGATCTGAGTTCCCATGCAGCTACTGTAATCATAATGTTGAAAAGAAACACAAATTCTGAATATCCTCCTCAATAGCTGTTGGTACAACACTTATGTCTCACCTCCTGTTCCTGTCTCTTCCTTATGTTATACTAAAATCACCAGTGCATACATGAAAATATTTTCCAGGCCTTAGTTCTTTCCTTCAGCTCAGAGACAATATGCAGTGCTTGAAATACTGTAAAAAATTAAAACCCAGAAATTCTTATTAAAGATAACATGGTTTGTTCAAGTATAGATTTAAATGAATATTTTCACATGATGACTGCATTAAATTCAGAGGTTAGCCACTTTTGAACCCTGTTTCTGAGATATGCAATGGTTTTAAGAAGTGTACATACTCTGTAGATTAGGGTAAATTTTCAAAGGCTTAGGATCTTGTGGGTAAAATGACTGAATCTACATAAGCAGGGTAGCATTTTCACAAGGCGAGTAATTTAGCCTTCAGGAAAACAAGGCATCCCAAGGGGAGGGAATATGGAAAGGGGAAAGGGATGGTAATTCAGTTGGAGGAGAAACTATGTGTGCACGTTAAGATGATGATAACTTTCAGACAGGCGCATTGGTGCATACATACATGTGTGTGTCGGCACGCACCCAGACATGCAGCAATTTTATAACATACATGCACATACGTGCAGTGTTATAAAATAGCCTAGGCACATGTATATGTGCACCTAAGTTTAAGGTTGTACATGCCCAGCAGTGTAAGCCGGTTTATGAACGCACAAGTGAGAGTATTTTATAACCGCTGTACATCCAGTTGATGACCAGTTTCACCAGTTCATCCACCAGTTAGGCCTTCCAACCCCCCCCCCCCCCCCCCCAGGTTTGTTAGCCTGCACTCTCCCCAGTTAACTCAGACCCCTTCGAACACTTCCTAGATGCCTGGAATTGTTTTTATTGAAACCTGCACCTCCTGAATAAAGTTACGCGACACTGGAACTGGATGAGCGTCCAGGCGCATAGCTTCTTGAACACGTATCTCGTGGCCATGCCCAGCGCATGCCTTGCTCCTTTTCTGTCTGATGGGAATATTCACGCATTGGTGCTTGTGTGCGCATCTGGCCGCCTTATAAAATCGAGCGGGCATGGGAAAGTGCCAGTCGCGTGCCCACCTTCTGATTTCCGCGTGCATCCAGCTATTCCCCTTTGAAATGTGAAAAATGTGCACGTATAGACAATGTGCGCACTTTACACTCTTGTTTGAGGTGACTTAAAGTGCATGCATGTGCTATTTATCTGCACAGCAGCCCAGTTATCAAACACAAACCATGAAGACAATTTGTGTTTCAATATCAGGCTGGAGTACGTGAACTGAAAAGTACATCTAGACTTTGTGAGTTGTGCATGGGAAGAGAAATTTGTTTTGCTTTCCATTGGATTTTTTATTTTATTGGTTTTTGAAAAGTATATCTTTTTTTTTCGTTTCAATTTCAGCATGCACTGTTTTTTACCATACATACTATTTTTTTTTAATAACGCTCACACTTTCAGGTGAATTTTCAAAGGAGTTAAGCGTGTAAATGTAAATCCACTATAACAGCAATTTTCAACAGATATTTACATGTGAAATGTGCACTTACATGGATAAATCCTATTCACAATTCAATGGCACATATTGTATCAATTTTCAAAAGCCCACGTACATGGGTAAAGTGCATTTACATGTGTAAAACCCACTTCTAAGCCCAGTGTGTATTTTTGCATATAAATGGATCAAACTGTTTTGGCATGGGCTAAAATAAATGAACAACATAATTTTTTTGGGTGCTTTTGTTGCTTTGGATGGAAAATTATACAAAATGATATAACAAACATCATTGATTTCATATTGTTTTAAAATGACAGCATCCAGTATTTTGGTTGGTATGTGCTTATTGAAAATATACCTTTCCTTGGTATCAGATTTAGCCTCATCAGTGACAGTAAATAAGAGAAAGTCATTTCTCAGAGCCGTGAAAGTGATGTGAGGTGCTATTTACAAAGGAGGAAGGAGGTGTGAGGTGCAACCATAATGTCGCCTTATTATTAATAAGCAGCCACTTTACCTGCTTTTGAAACAAGAGGAGTAACCTAGTGATTAGAGCAGCAGGCTACAAAACCAGGGAAGCAAGGGTTCAAATCCCACTGCTGCTCCCTGTGACCTTGGACAAGTCACATCACCCTCTGTTGCCTTAAGTACAAGCTTACAGGTGAATTTTAAAAACCCTGCATGTGCCAAAACTGGGAGATACACAACTATCTTTGGCCGGCACATGCCAAGCAGATTTTAAAAGCCACCCGAGTACATGCGTATCGCCCACTACACGGACTAAGGGGTAGATTTTCAAAGGGTTACGAGCGTAATATACACGTGTAACCCTTTAAAAACCCTCCTGCGCGCGCTGAGCCTATTTTGCATAGGTTCGGAGGCGCGCGCAAGCCCCGGCACGCACGTATGTCCCGGGGCTTTGAAAAGGGGGCGAGGGTGTGGCGCAGCTCCGGGGGCAGTCCGGGGGTGGGACTGAGGCCTCCGGCACAGCGGCTGTGCTGGGGAATGGAGTGCCGGCAGCTGGCCAGCGCGCGCAAGATACGCCTGCCAGAGGCGCGTGAAAGGTGCACAAGTGTGCACCCCCTTGCACACACCGACCCTTGGATTTTATAACATGCGCGCAGCAGCGCACGCATGTTATAAAATCGGGTGTACATTTGTGCGCGCCAGGTAGCGTGCACAAATGTACCCCGCACGCGCTGGTTTAAAAATCTGCCCCTAGACGTTTTTCTCAGAAAAAAAGGAGCACGGGCGTTCCTGGATTTCTCAGTGAAACCAGTGCATAAAGACTTATGCAAGCACGTGCACACCAGGGTCCCCTATTGCGTAACTTTACTTCTGCTATGGATGGCATGTAAGTCCTAAAACAAAAACAAGTAAAGAGGTGAGTGGGGTTTTAAGGGTCAGGTAAAAGGGAGACTATTTAACTCGGGAGGTTAGGAAGTTCTATCCCTTACCTGGACGAATTGAGAATGGACAATTGCGTCAGGCATGCATTCCTTATAAAATTCCCCATCTTATGCGTTAGAGGCGGCATTTGCATGCACATGCACACGTCCATTATAAATGTGCACACATGTACGCACTTTCAGCCTATTTTATAACAGGCATGTGCATACACGAGTATGTTATAAAATAACCACGTCCATTTGCACAAGCCAGCATATGTGCACACATGTGTGCTCGCGGAGATGCTTTTAAAATTTACCTTTTAGATTTTAAGCCCTCTGGGAATAGGGAAATACCTACAGTACCTGAATGTAGTCCACTGAAGTGCCAAAAAGCAGAATATAAATAAATAAAATACATGGTTTTATCAAAAGTAGCCAAAACCCATCCTGATGCTTTTACATCCTGTCCTCTTCTAAACCTGGGTTCTGGTTGGGCTGGAATGTGTTGGGACCAGGTTGGTCTGGTTGATGCATAGATGAAGGGGTGATGCTGGTTTCCTTTGAGCATATTTTTTGTTTGTTTTTTAATGTTTATTTTGTTTTATGATTTACTTGTTTTGCATGATGTTGATGTTGTATATTTTTGGTGCATGCTTTTCCCTCACTTTGGGTGGTCTTCCAATCACGAAAGCCATAACAAATTATTTTAAATAATTAATGTCACTTTGAATGTTGTTTCAGACTGTCTGATCATCTACTCACCTTCATTTTTTTCCTGGGTATTATGTTGCAAAACAATGGATGAAAACTGAGAAGAGAAAATAGTAATTTATTGGAAAATCCCTTGTACAATGGCAAAAAGTCAAATCTGATGACATGATCATGGGAGGGTTTCAGCAGTACACGGTTTCAAAAGTTAGCCCGTGTGCTTTGGCTGTCATGTTTCCATAAGAAACTGTAAGTTTTATAATAGCTTGTAGATGTTATTCAGACCACTAGCTAGAAAGGTAAAAGTGGCATAGATATGACGGTCTTCCCTACAGGGGTCGTTGGGTCCAGGTGCATAGTCCTTTTGCTGTCCACAGTCAATAGTCTACACTATGTGCACTATTCAGCTACTTTTGAGTTCTTCTTAGGCACTGTCTGATGGAGGAACCTTTGGTAAAGCATTTCTAGCACTAGTATTTACCAGCAGGACCTCATTGTATAGACAAAGAAAGTGTCTGTTCTAGTTATGCAGTTTCAGCACCAAGGAATTACCTTTGGGATCATCTCCTGATACCTGAATTATTTTATGAACAGTTTTCCCGTGATCTAAAGTAAATATTTTGATTTTTTTAAAAGAAGTAAGTTTTGTGATGAAAATGAGGCTAGAGTCTGTGGGTTTTAGTATGAATTTCATCATAAATGAATACAATTTCCCTGTCTGTTTATTACCATCTGCTCTCTCTCTACACTCATTCCCTTGATGCTCTGATCTCCTCCCATAAACCATCTTTATGCCGACGATTCCCAGATCATGCTTTCTGCACCAGACCTTTCATCCAGAATCCATTATAAAGTCACAGCTTGCTCATTCAGCATCACTGGCTGGATGTCCTACCTCCACCTTAAATTAACATGACCAAGACAGAACTTCTTATCTTTCCTCCAAAATCCACCTTTTTCTCCCTCTTTCCATTTTTCTGCCTCCAGGTATAACTGAGTAATTTTTATCTCCTCTCTCTCCTCTGTCCAAGTCAAAAACACTCTAAACCATGCAGTTTCTTAATTTATATTATCACCAAAACCTATCCCTTGCTATCTAAACATGCTATTAAAACCCTTATGCATGCTCCCATGACCTGCAAACGTCTCGTCACATGTCTCCCAACTGAACCGTTTATCTGCACAAGCATCTTCAAAGGTCATCTGCACGAGTCACCTTCCTCCAGTGTCACTACAACCTACTAATCCCTCTTTCTCAAGCCACTTCATGCAGTTAATGCTTTTCCAACTCACCTGCAAGTGCCCTCTGCAGCTCTCCATTTACCTCTGATCTTCTCCCTACACCCCTCCTCATGAACACAAACACAGTTCACTGGGCAAGCTGCTTTTTCCTTCGCCTTTCTCCTCCATGGCCAGCGCCCAGCTCTGGGCTTTTCACCTTGATGGATCCTATGCCTTGCCTGGAACAGCCTTCCTGTTGGTGTATTATCCTCCCTCTGGTCATATTCAAGCATATTTAAACCCTGGTGCTTCCGGATCTGAGCTGTCGCCATTATAACCATGTTCTCTGTAACAAATATATTTCCTGAAACCTTCCATTTGTTTTGCCCATGTATCTTGGCTAGATTGTAAGTTTCACGGAGAAGAGACTGTCTAGATGTGTACCTGTATGATTCCGCATCTGTCTAATAGCACCATAGAACAGTTAAGGAGTGGCAGCAGCATGCGAATACAACTCCATGGCAGTCACTGCCAGTCACTGAATTAGACTAGAGTATTAGAGATATCTCTATAAGGGAGAACATATTGTATAATGATTGAACGACACACATGAAAAACAAAATGAGTGTAAAGAGCACCATGCTTTTCTTCAGCGTAGGATTTCCTCCACAGAGACATCATCAGAGGCTGTCAGAAGCTGGGCAGCACTCCAAGGGTTACAGACAAGGCCAAAACATATAATTTCTCCTTCACAGAGAGCCATTTCTGTCTCTGAAATTTTAAATACTGTCTCACCACAGCTGCAGAGCTCGGTGCTCTAAGTGCAGCTGGTAACAGTTCTTCCTCTTCAGCATCCATTCTTTTAATGTCTACGGCCTACACCGATCATGCAGTGCTCAACATCTGTTTAAGGCATTTCAGATGCAGCAGGGCGGAAGTGTTTAAGTAAGACGGAATAGCCACCCAGAAGCATTCCAGCCTTTCTCTCCGAGGAACCTTAGGATGTCCCTGGTTTGCTAAGAACTGCTGGATCTGAATAGTCACAACTGCATTATCTGCTGGTGCCTGGCACCCATTTGACAGCACTGGAAAGTAAATTCTTCCTTTCTATGGTTTTGTGACTTCCTGAGTTTTTCTTTTTTTTTTTGTCAACAGTTTTCCAAAGACTGTAGACCATCATCACTTTTTTTTCTTGTGGTTTCAGTAGGAAAGGGTACAGCACTGCAAAGAAATGTTTCCAAAGGATTAGGACTATGAGCCAGCTGAGAAGCAGCTAGTTGACAGAGTGGGTGTATGGTTGGAGAAGAGCATCATGTGTGCCTCAAAGGCACTGTGAACCAAGAGTCCTCTCAGGAAGTAACACACTGCTGTGTGTGTATATCAGGTGCTGAAAGGGTGGCTACCCAAATGGAGGGAAACATAGCATGCTTTTTACGACCCAGCAGATTTGGAGTTTAAAATATATCGGAATTTTGTTCCTGTGGGTCAGTCATTTCTAAGTCAACAGGGGTCACTGAGGAAAAATTAGCCCAGCAATAAGAAAGCCATCTTTATGAGACCTCAAGGCTGATTTATGCTTCAGGTTGCCAGCAACTGAGAAGTGACTCAGAAACAGTCCCATCCAGAACACAGTGGTTAATGATTTCATAGGTTGGAAAGTCCGACTTGTATCAATCTTGTGTTAATGTTGATGCAAACTGAAATGAAACTTCCAATTTGCATCTTCCGTTTCTTCCTGAAAATCGAACCATAAGTGAAATATTTCCCCAGAAACCTATAGGAAGGACTGGAACAGTGGCTCAGCCCTGTTGGAGACCTGGTTTCAACTCCTGAGCCCAAGCTTTTACACTTTGGGCTGGTCGGACTTGAGCATGCTGAGGCTGCAGTACGCACGACCTCTGTGGAGAGTGGGAGTTTAAGCCATTGCATAATGGCGACACCTAGTGACCAGACTCAGGTTGCCTGCGTACCAGGTTGTGGAAGGCGTCACAGTCTGTGGCCCCTGGCCAAGAGCTGTCACTGTGATGAATGGGCTAGATAGGGGCAAGAGATATTATTAAAAGAAAAAATAGCAATGTAACCAGGTAAAGACTGTCTCTGATTGTTGCCTAGACCTGTAGAGTTCCAAATTCAAAGAGATTTGTGCAGGTAACTTCTCCCCCCTCCCCCCTACACACACACACACACACACACACATACACACACACACACACACACATATACACACAAACTCACACATCAGCCAGATTTTGCCTGGGTAAAAAGAAGGAGAGTAGGAGAGTGGGTGTTCTGGAGATAGGGTAAAGGATGAGCGCTACCCAGGTAAGTCTGGTTGGAAAAATGCTTCCCTGAAGATGCCTGAGTAAGTTCGGATGAGTACATTCAGTGGCAGACCTACCCAGAAAAGTCCCATTGAGTTTCTCGCCTGCAGTTACCCAGATAAATTCCATGCACTACTGCACATGGAGTGGACCTGTAACTGTTTATTGATGAATGACCTTGCTTTTTCCATTGATTTCATGCTAGCAGCACCTTGTACAGAGTTTTCATGAAAACAAATCAAAATAATACAAAACACCAACCAAAAAAAAACAAAACATAAAGTGAGTCACAATTTAATGAGATCCTGCTAATCTTTCAGTTTTGGACTTTTATCTCTATCTGTGATAGCGCCAAGGGTCTGACTCAGGAATGGGAACAAGAGAGGGAAATATTTCTCAACTAAGGAGCAACTGAGGGAGGAAAGTGAGAAGTGGCATGGAGTGCTCAAGAGAGGAGGAGATCATGACCAAGTCTGAGGAAAAGGATTGAACTGTGATGTAGCTGTGAGAAATAGATTCCTTACCGCCCATCAGCTTAGAAAAGCACTGCAAATTTCTCGGACACTTTTCTATCCATTTTGGGTGGCAGTTCAAAATATAATTTTTTGGGGAAGTTAGCTGACAATTATCTAACATTTCTGGGGTGAAAAAACATGGTCCCTGAGCTTTGATCTCTAAGCAGAAAACTCTCATTATCTGGGGGGGGGGGGAACATTCTCCAGAATAGTCTTGATCCTGACCTCTCCCAATAAATGTATTTATTTATTTATTTATTGTTTTTGTTATACCGAGTTTCATGACAGGCATCACATCAACCCGGTTTACAAATAACAAAGAGTGTAAAGCATAACGTAACGTAAAAAACAATATTTTCAATAAGAACTTTGAACTTTAAATACAGAGAATCAGATAAAGGATGTGAGAAAGTTACAATAAAACAGGGAAAATTAACTTGCAACTGGAAGTGGGGAGAGATTGAACAGAGCAATATTTACATTTCAGCCTATTAATGTAATAGAATAGTAAAGTGAATAAATAAGACTATGTGAGTAAATGTGACGGTCCATCACTATGAAACGGTACATAAGTAACCAAATGAATAAATATGACACAGATGTGAATGGTAATGGTATGATAAAAACTCAGCAGGTATTGATGAGTGTAGGTTTAAGGTTGGTTAATTCGTATTTAGATCCAGTTATTGCATACGAGTTTGTGCTATTGAGTGGAGGTTTTATTCAAGGCTTGGAAATGCTTTTTTGAAAAGCCAAGTTTTTAGTCTTTTCCTAAATGTTAAAGAGCATGGCTCTTGTCTCAAATCAGGTGGGATCGAGTTCCAGAGAGCTGGACCTGCTGAAGAGAAGGCTCTGAGACTCAAGGATTTATGTTGGTAGGTTTTGGCCTTTGGAATTTGGAGTGACTCTTTGTAGTGTTCCCTGATAGGCCTGGCGGAGGTGAATTTTTTAAGTGGTATTTGTAGGTTGAGTTGCGTGTGTTGATTGATAGTTTTGTATATGATGTTGATGGTTTTGTACATGATTCTATAGTGGATGCTCTGTTGTATACACTAGGGTGCCTTGTATCCAAAAGGGGTTAGGACTATAGGTGCCAGCTCTGTCGGTGCTTGAGCACTCCCAATATTGAAGAGATCGTCTGAGTTGCAGGAACCCAGAAGAGGATCCTGTAGCTGGTGCGACAATACCCTGCAGTACAGGATATACTGGAACAACTTCTACTGAAGAGGAACTGTAGTGGCCCGTAGGTCAGGAGGCCCCCCCAAGCTGGCCAAAAGTTCCGGAACTTTTGGCCAGCATGGGGGGGTCAGGCTTGGGGGGTCAGGAGGTCCCCTCAAGCCTCCTGGCCCCCCCAAGCCTCCTGACCCCCCCAAGCTGGCCAAAAGTTCCGTTTGTGTCCAACGAGGGGTCCGGGAGCGGAACCACGGTGGACCACGTGACGGCCGCGTCACTCCGACGTGACACGGACGTCACGTGCTCCTCGCAAAGGAATAGAGGAATGGCTTCCTGACTCCCCGCTGGACCACCAAGGAATTTTGGTAAGTCTTGGGGGGGGATTAAGGAGGGTGAGGGGTTTAATTTTTTATTTAGGGAACCGGTGCACGTATGGACATAGACTCGACTTATGGAATTCTCCATATGTCCATATTGACCGAAATTGACCCCCCTTTTCGACTTATGGATTTATGAACATAAACTTTTTGTCTGCACATCCCTAGTCTCTCTACAGCTCTCTACAGCTCTACAGCTCTACAGCTTACAGTTCCATTATCTGAGGGACTTCAGCCCTACCGGACATATCAGCTCACTACTGCCACCTCTGGTGGTTCTACTAACCTGTCTAATAAAAGAACTATCTGTGTCTGTCTCCATACCCAAGCCTAGCCGGTGGTCCCTCTCAGGACAGCTGGGGGCGCTGTCATCTGCCATCGGCCCAAGGATTCACCTATTTACATTCCTTTCCAGCTGAGTACCCTCTCTAGCTCTCCGCTGGTATAGATTGCCAACTCAGCAGTCTATATCATAACAAGATTTCTAGTTCTGCCTACGGAGCATATCAGATTGCTAAATTCCTCCTTCCACGGGAGCCAGTCCCTAACTGATTGCTAACGCCGCATGGTGACTCATAACAGATTGCTGACTCCTTCCCCAACAGGAGTATCCAGCAGCAGATTTACAACAGATTGCTCATTCCTCCCACTTAAGGAGCTGAGCATAACAGATTGCTAACTCCTCCCACTCCAGGAGCTAATTCCTAACAGATTGCTAACTCCCATCTGCTTGCTCCTCCCATCAGCATAGCAGATTCTAACAGTCCATGGTTCGCTAGGAGCGGGTAGTGGCTGGAGCAGTCCCCAGGGACGACCGGCCAGTGGTTTCTGTCTTGCGCAGGTAGGACATGACTCTACGTAGGCCCGTACATCCTCTTTCATGGAGGGCCACCAGTAGTATCTTTGCAGAGTGGCGTTCTGGATTGTCCAGGATGACCTGCAAGCAGAGAGTCATGGGCCCATCTGAGGATCTTCTTCCTGAGTGCCTGGGGAACCACTGTCTTTCCGGCTGGAACCGTGTGGGTAGCTGAGATAAATACTCTAGTAGGATCAATGATATAACGCGGAGTATCAGGGACGTTCTCTGGTTAAACAGGAACGGGAGAGAGCGTCTGCGTGGGTGTTCTTGTCCGCTGGGTGATACTTCGAGGAAATCAAATCAGTTAAAAAATAGAGACCAGCGGGCTTGTCTGTGGTTCAAAATTTGCGCATGACATAGGTATTCAAGATTTTTGTGGTCGGTGTAGACCGTTATCTGATATTGTGCACCCTCAAGCCATGGGTTCCATTCCTCAAACACCAATTTGATTGCAAGTAGCTCCTTGTCTCCTATCCCGTAATTTCGCTCTGCAGGGGAGAAGCGCCGAGAGAAAAAGGAGCAGGGATGTAAAGTGTGGGTGTCAGTATGTTGACTAAGGACAGCACCAACTCCGATGTCCGAAGCATCCACCTCGACAATGAAAGATCATCGGGGATCCAGGTGGCATAGACATGGCTCTTGAAGGAACGCCTTTTTGAGTTCCTGCAAGGCGATTATGGTTTCTGGAGACCACTGAGAGGGATTGGCTCTCTTTCGCATCAAGGCTGTAAGAGGCAGGGTCAAGGTAGAATAGTGATGAATGAAGGATCTGTAGTAGTTCGTGAATCCGATTGTTGTGCCCGGCAGATGGCTGCGACCTCTGTTGCTCACCTCCTTTTTGCCTGCACCAGTAATTCTCAGACAATTGACGACCTCTGCCTCTCCTTGCCACTCTCCTCAGCGTTCCTGGGACAGCGTAGGCAATCCCGTCCACCATCTTGAATCAGGCATTACCTAAGGCACACGCGCGTATGCCAGGCCCCCATCTTATACACGTCATGGCGGGAATCTCGGGGGCATCCCCGCCGCATGACGTCATCTGCCTGCGTGTATTTGAGCCAGCTGGTCTGAGCTACCTACGAGTTAGCAAGGACTTCCTGCTGAATTCCACTTCCTTGGAGACGTTGCTTCGCTACTTTGGACTTGAACGCTTTAGGTACCCGCTCCTCGGGTCCTTGTCGCATTCTGGCTATCTGCTCCTCGGAGGGCCTCTTCCCTGGAATCTCTCTACTCTTATTCCAGGCTTGTCTGGTTCAGCCTTATGATTTCGCTACCTCTGCTGATGGAACCTCTGGTGTACCCCATGCCTCGGGCCACTACCATGATCGCCTCAGCAACCTTCCTTGCACACTTCAGAGTGAGTATCATCTTCTCTACAGCTCCGCTGACCTCCTGCTCTACTCTCAACTATTCTCCTGTGATCCTCAGCATACCCTGCGCTGCGGGCCACTACCAGATCCTTCAGGAGATTCCAGCTAAGGAGGGATTCCCCAGCATACCCCGCTCCGCTGACCACTACCAGGGATATCATCTATGAGCCATCCATCTCTCTGGACTGTGTCTATCTATCCCACTAGGAGGGATTCTCTATATTTCCAGTATAATAAAGTCTATTACTGTTGTCTCAGTCTCAGCTAGGCCACGCCTTTCGTGGTGAGTCCCCACAGGGCTCCTCCCTGTGGGTGGAGTCAGCTCTCACCCCAATCCAGGGTCCACAAATATACCAGAACATAACACCGAGGAATCTTCGCAGAACTTTAAGACCAGTAGGTTGGGGCCAGACCCGAATACTCTTGGTTTTTTGCGGGTCCATCTGGAACCCCTGGCTGGATACCACATAGCCTAAAAAGGGGACGGATTCCTGGTGAAAAGAGCATTTCTCTAATTTGGCATACAGGTGGTTATCTCTTAGTCTCTGCAAAACATTAGCGACATTCAATTGATGGCTTTGGAGGTTTTGAGAAAAAATCAGTATCTCATCTAGATATACTACTACACAGCTGTACAGCATGTCCTTGAAGATTTCATTCATCATGTTTTGAAATACAGCCGGGGCGTTGCAAAGGCCAAAGGGATGACTAAATATTCAAAATGGCCATCGCAGGTATTAAATGCTGTCTTCCATTCATCACCCTGGCATATTTGGACCGTTATATGCCCCTCTAAGGTCCAGCTTCGTGAACATTTTGGCTCCTTGGAGCCTATCAAAGACTTCAGAGTTCAATGGCAATGGATAGCAGTCCTTCATGGTGATCTCATTTAAGCCACGGTAGTCTATACATGGGCGAAGGGTCCTTCTTACCCACAAAAAAGAATCCAGCTCCGGCAGGAGACTTAGAAGGCCGAATGAAGCCCTTCACCAAGTTCTCTTGAATATAGGTAGACATAGCCTTGGTCTCTGACAGAGAAAGTGGGTACACTCTTCCTCTGAGAGGTTCGGAATTGGGTAATAAGTTTATGGTGCAGTCAAAGGATCGGTGAGGTGGGAGAGTGTCTGCCGCCTTCTTAGAAAATACATCTTGATAAGCCAAGTACTGCTGAGGTAGGCCCGGAAGGGAGGTGTAGTGGTCAGGCAAGGCATAAGGGCTACCACCTCTAAGCATTTCCCATGGCAAGTTTTTCCCCATTGGGACAGTTCTAGGGTGCTCCAATCGAATTGGGGTGAGTGCATTTGTAACCATGTATTGCCTTATCTAGGACTAGGAAAGAAATGGTCTCCGAGTGGAGAGACCCCGTGCGGAGATGAATAGGTTGAGTAGAATATGAGACCTCACCAGGTAATGGCTTGCCATGTATAGATGATAATAGCAGTGGCGTAGGTGTCCGAACAGTAGGAATTCATAGGTGCTCTACGAGTTGTCTGAGTATGAAATTCCCACTAGCACCGGAGTCCCTAGGGCTAGTGTGTGGAATTCGAGGGCATCCGAGATAATGGAGACTGGAAGGGTCAGTGGAGGAGATGGAGAAGTTAGACCTAGGAGGAGTCCTCTGGCGGATCCTAGGTCTGCAGGTTTCCCAGACAGATAGAACAGGAGGGAACAGCGTGGCCAGGTTGTCCGCAGTACATACAGAGGCCTAATCTCTTTCAGTGACATCTCTCCTTAGCTGATAGGTGGCTGCAGCCTAGTTACATGGGTTCTTCCTCCTCGATACTGGGTGCAGGAGTAGTCTGGGTAACAGGCGCTGGATGAGAGCGTGGAACCCCTGGTGGTATCACCTCTAGTGATCACTCACTCAGACGATGATCAGTTCATCCCGCAAGGTCAATGAGAGAGTCCAGAGTGTCAGGGAGCTCACGTGCTTCTAGGAAAATAGCCTGCAGGCAATCCAGGTCCCAATGTAGCTCCGAGGACAAAGTTTTAAACTCAATAACATAATTAGTCAAAGGTTTGGTACCTTGTTGTAGGTGCAGGAGTATAGATCCAGCGACAGTCTTGCAAGCGGGGTCGTCAAATACAGAATGAAATAGAGCAAGGATTCCTGTCAAATCATTGAGAATTGGATCATTATGCTCCCAAAGAGGTGAAGCCCAGGCCAGGGCTTTCCCGTCTAAAAGAGACAGTATGTACGTAGTTTTGCACACTACTTCTGGGAAATAGTAGGGATGTGCATTCGTTTTCAATGAATTTGCAATCTGCAATGCATAAGTCCCTGTTCGTTTGATTCATGGGTTCGCGAAATGCATGGCGATCCCCATGAATTAAACATATCATATTAGTTTCATTCTTTTGGTTCACACTGATTTCCCCTTGGGAGGATGTTTGTCCTAGATGTGGGTGCAGTGAGTGCAAAAAGAAATACTCCGGAGTCACTTTGTTAGTGTCCAAAATAAAAGTCTTTACTGTTACGCTGGTGATAAATGCCACAGAATTCAAACTGCAGCACTTTACCGTCTCTTCTCCCTATCTGTACAGGGCTCACTTGTGTCAGGAAGAGGGAAGCTTCCACTTTCTTGGATTAAGTTGAGTGGAGTTCTTAGATGGGCAGGGTCTTTTAAGCTGGGCAAACCCCTTCCAAACCGACAGACTGGCAAAAAGTCTAAGGCATGGTGGTGAAGCACTGGATGGGTGGTGAAGCACTGGATGGGTGTTGCCAAGTGGTGTAGGCAGGGCTGGTGCAAGGGGATTGGGCACCCTAGGCACCTTCAGCCTTGCTCCGCCCCCCCCCTCCCCCCCCCCCCCCCCTGACGTGCCACCCCCAGCCCCGCCCCCATGCGTAGCCCCAACTCCAGGGGCAGGGACCACATGCCGCCACTCCCCCACCCTCCCAACCTCCCCCCTCACCCCCCAAAAAAACCTCACAAAATACCTGATCCAGCTGGAAGCCCGGGAGCGATCTGCCGCTCCCGGGTCGTCGGCTGCCACTAATCAAAATGGCGCCGGTGGCCTTCAGCTCCTACCATGTGTCAGGGGCTACCAGTGCCATTGGTTGGCCCCTGTCACATGGTAGGGGCTAAAGGCCACCGGTGCCATTTTGGTTAGTGGCAGCCGAGGCCCTGGGAGCAGCAAATTGCTCCTGGTCCCTCCGCTGGACCACGAGGGGGGCGACGGGAGGGTGGCACGACGGGGGGGAGGCAGGGTGAGGCGAGGGCTGGGCAGAATTTTGAAGGGGCACGTTTTGCACTTTCAAAATTCTGCTGCCTGAAGTGGCCGCAAGCGGCGGCAGCGCCCCCTAAATCTCGGTGCCCTAGGGTCAGGCTAGCTCTCCTAGTGGTTCTGCCGGCCCTGGATGTAGGGTCCCTTTACTCAGGGTTAGCAGATCTTCTGGATCTTCTTTAGTGCTTTCAGAAGATCCTTGATGGTAAGGATCCTCTTGGAAACAAGCAGTTCTCTTGTTTCTGGCAGGGAGGAAGGGGCAGCCAAACTTCCTTCTGGATCTTCTAACTCAAAATGTTCTTTCTCCCAAAAGGAACAGAATGAAGAGCGGCGTCCCCTGCTCACAGGAAGTCTCCATCACGTCAGGGGTGCAACTTCCCTATGCCTGGGCGACCTACACACGATCCCTGTGCCCAGATGCCCAGTGAGACTCTCGTCTCTAATAAAAATCTCAAAATCCCTGAAATTAGACCCAGAGGGAATCTTAACCAGCCAGGTCCTGGAATGGAAAAAGAGATCCCTCCTGACCCTGGTCAGGACCCACAGGCTGGGCTGGCCTGGGCTGGCCTGCTTTTACTGACTGGGCCTGGAAAAACAACAAAAGCTAAACTTCTCTACACCTCTGCACTCTGAAAACCTAAAGGGACTGCCTGCCGAGCTCACTGTGGAGAGCTCCCAGACAGACTCTCAGGGGGGACGGCCATTCCACGCCCCACAAGAGGAAGAGCTGCATTTGAATGGTACCACCCTCTGCTCTAAACTATTCTCTCTCTAGAACAAGGGCTCACCCAGGTCTTACTGGTGATGGGACTGGTGTCCCTGTCACACATGTTTACCTGCTTCGCATGTAAGCAATTTTACAATAAGTCATTTCTGCGGGCAAAGCACTGTTTTACCTGTGGAAATACCTTTGAAAATGAATCTCCCCAGACTTGATTTTTCCAGCATGGGGTCGATGCAATAAAGTGTGCCTAGCCTAGTGCACAGGTTAATGAGTGGTTGAACGTGCATTTCGGTTGCACTAGACTAACACCCGATACAATCAGGGGATTAGCATGTCCAAAATGCACGCCCAAACAACTGTGTAGCTGATAGCACTAATCACGTGTAAATTCTATGTAGATGAGGCTATTAGCTATTTCCCTCCCCCGAAGCAGAAAAATCGCTGGGCACCCTGCACACACTGTTTAACATGGCAAATTTAACAAAGGAGGAACCACAGTGTAGATCTACAGCTTTTGGTGATTAACAATAAAGAATTAATGAAATGGATCGATTCCAAAAAATATTTTCTGGACGCACAATATACATGCTCCGGGCCAATTTCACCCCTTGCTATTGTATGTGTATATTGTGCGTCCAGAAAAAAATGTTTTTTGTAATTGATCCATTACATTAATTCTTTCTTGAGTGCCCATAGCAATATGTAAGCACACAGCCAGCTCTCCTGGGCGCCGCTGCATTGGAGTGGCAGGGGCGCCCAATTTCTCCCTAGCGCATCCCTTGTAATGCACCAGTTCATTTAAATATAACATCGGGAGCCCAGGAGAGGTGGCTGTGCACGCATTAGGGAAACAGGCACTCAATACGAGGGCCCATTTTTACCACGCGTTTTATCGCCTCTGCCTGTTTTTTTGACGTTCGGATATTACCAGATGACAGGCTCGCCAAGACAAGTGCCCAAGCTCTGGCATCAGTTTCTACCCCCAAAGATCTTTTGCTTGCCACCAGCAGAATTCAGGACCAGAAGAGGGTGAGCAGATGATGAGTCCCCCACCAGGTCACCTGTTAGGATGAGAACCATAAAAAAAACCAAAAAAAAAAACCCGAGGAGCAGAGCCAAATGCGCCCAAATTTAGGAGGCCATCTGGGCACCTGGAAGGGCAACAAGGGTAACAGTCTGCCTTCTCACATCTGGAAACTGTGGAGTGATTCAGGAACCAAAAATAAACAGCTAAATTAGTCCACCCCCGAAATGACCGAATGTATATTTCTGAAGTGATAGCAATGATTATGTAAAGAGCGCAGAAATCCTCTTTGGATGAAAAGTACTTTCTGAATCCAAATTATTATCATTATTATTAAATGATATAATGTTAACCAGGTGGGACTGTGCTGCCTGGGAGTCTTCTCTGTAGGGGGATAATATTTTGCTTAATAGGAACCGTGATTACTTCAAACCTGTGAGGTCTCAAATGCATGGTATTTTACAATGTCTGCGGTAATTAGAGGGCTGAGACACTTTGAAGCCAATATTAATAAAACATGTTTAATAGTTTCTTCTAATTAACCACTAGGAGTTGAGATGTTTAAATGGATTAATGCTGGCAACAATCCCTTTGCCCCATGACACTTGTTAGAAATAAGGACTTAGCTCAACGAAATGCCTTGCGAACTCTTTAGCTTCTCTTTCCTCTGAACAGGGCTGTCTTTCGGTTAGTTTTCTTTGGCTTCCCAATAGAAGAGGACCAGATTTCTTTTGAAGTTTTTATTGATGAATGAGCTGCTATAAATAAGTCCCTGTAGCCGTGGCCTGATCTCCGAGTTTACGCTGGAATAATAGTAGCAATGGGAACGCAGGGAAATTTATTGCAGTGTGACATGAAATCGTTTTAATGGGCTTCAGGCTGTTTAACTTCATCTTCGCAGATGCACGGGGCACCAAAGTAACAATTATGCGAGCAACTATTGATATTTATTGCTCTTTCAATGGAAGCACCAGCTTAGTTAACAGTTTGAAAGGTGTTGTCAAGAATTAAGAGCACTGGCTTAGTCGCTGATTGCCTGTCCTGACCAGGCCTCTGAAGTTGTATCCTTTTGTGTTAATGATGGGAAGAATATTTTTAAATCCAATACATTAAAAAAAAACACTGATCTGAAATGGGTTCAGGTAGTAAGCTTGCTATTAGATTTATTATGACAAAATATAGCACCTAAAATTGAGAGTGCACAGTGCTGTACAGGGCCAGAGCCTGAATTGTAAGTTCTGTAGGGGAGGTCTGTGTTCATAAGAGCTTATTATTATTCATTATCAATAGGTTAGGGCTTTCCAGGATCACAATGAATATGCATGAGATGCGTTTGCATGCACTGGGTTGCCTATGTATGGAAGTGTACAGTATCTTATGCATATTCATTGCGGCTAACCTGAAAGACAGACAGGTTGTGGGGATCACCAGGACGGGTCTGAGAAGGCCTCCTGCACTAGGTGGACAAAAGCACAGGGAGGGAAAGTGACTTGCCCATGGCCACGGGAAAGGTAATTTTCAATGATGGGTAAAAGGCTGCTTTACCTGCAGAAGTGGACTCCTATGAAATGACCTGACAGATAGGCAGTAAGCAGAGGTGGCCTGGTGATGGAGTTGGGAAGGGTTTTACACTTATATGGAAATTCTGTGCACAAATTAGCAGGGGTTAATGTGTGTGTGTGTGTGTGTGTGTGTGTGTGTGTGTGTGTGTGCGTGTGCGCGTGCAGATTTGGTGAGGGAATCTCCAAAGGAAAAGAATGTGCCCACTTTCCCTTTGAAAATGAGTGTAACATATGATTGCAAATTTCTGCGGGTTGTTATTAAAATTAATCCCCACAGAGTCAAGAGAAGAAAGTAAAGAACCCAAAAAAGTCTTTACCAGAGACCCAACTCAGTTTCCAAACCTTATCGATTACATCGCCCTGAATATTTGTAACAATTCCACACAATTATGTCTCTCCTTACTGTCCGTTACACATATCCTATATATGCAAAGAAAAATACATCAATCTTTGTAAAAGATACAGTAATTTAAGCAGACACTGTCACTCTGCTCCTTTCCATCTAGTAAATCGGGGCTTCCCAAACCTGATCTAGTGACCTCATCTCAGGGGTGGCCTATTCCATTCCTCAAGAGCCACAAACAGGCCAGGTTTTCAGGATATCCACAATGAATATGCATGAGATAGATTTGCATGCACTGCACCCATGCAAATGTATCTCATTCATATTCATTTATCTCATGCATATTAAATGTGGATATCCTGAAGGCCAAGCCTGTTTGTGGCTCTAGGGGACCAGAGTTGACCACTCCTGCCTTAGCCAATGAATGTGCATTTACTGGATCTCCAATATGTGCAAATCTATCTCATACATATTCATTGTGGTTATTCTGAAATCCTGACTGGCCAGATGCATCCTGAGGACTGGATTCAGAATTGCTGTTCTAGCTAATAACTATAAGCTACAGAGGGATTATTTTCCTTACAAAAAGAATAATGTGCAAAGGAAAAAATCTGCACTAAGTTTCATTCCAGCTGTGTCGTAGCTGAAGGAAAGAACTTGCCAGTTCTCCATGATTTCCATAAATGTGGGGTTGGTTTATTTATTTCTTTGCACATTCCTGATTTGCAATGTGCCTGAAGAAATGCAGCTAACTTTTAGTTGACAAAGCCCTGGTTATATTTAGCAATTGTATTTTAAATAAACACTCTTTACAGGTCAATGCACTGGCTTGAAAAACTATGCTCCAGTGGTTCTTATCCCAGGCCGGTGATGGCAAACTCCACTCCCTGAACACTGCAAAAAAGGCTTGATTTTTAGGATAGACAAACTATGCAAATGAATCTGGTATACAATGATCTATCCTGAATATTAACTGTGGAATACTGAAAGTCAGACTTGTTGTTGCACTTGAGGCTGGGGGTTCATCATTATTGCCATATCCAGTCTGACTTTCAGATTATCCCTTATGAATACACAAGAGTTATATCTGCACACATTGGGTCTAAGAGCTAGGTTGATGTATTCAGCTATTCCTCCTATATATTCACCATTGGATAGCCTGTAAACCTGGTCAGGGAAGTACCCCAAGACGTGGGCTGAGACCGACTGCATTGGAGCTTTCAGTAGAAAAATAATTATCACATTTTATAGCTTTTCCTCCCATTTTGTGTCATGCCACCAAATCTTTGGAAAGGAAGATTTTTGGTTTGATTTGACTATTCAGGTTTTAGCTATTCTAATGCAACTACCCTTTGCAGGACTGGTTTCTCCATTAAGCAAGCTAGGTGGTCGCCTAGGACACCAAAACGTAGGGACTGCAGACTTCCAAGTTCGCCTTCCCAATTTTGAGGTAGGGTGCCACATGAGAGAAGGGGATGAGTGCAGGATAGATGTGGGGGCTGGAGGCAGAGGAAAATGAATGGATGGGGAATTGTGGAGCAATGAGTACTGGGAGGTTAGGTAGGGAGAAGAGAGAGAAAGAGGATTCTGGGTAAGTAGGGGATGGAGAGAGAGAGAGAGACGATACTCAGCAATGTAGAAAGTGGGTATAGATACTGGAATGATGCTGGTGAGCTGAACAGAGTGAAGGGGAAGAAGAGAAGGATGCTGGAGGGGTAGAAGCAGAGGAGAGAGAGAGATGGTGGAAAGGGGTTAGAGAGAAGTGATGCTGGTCACTGTAGGCAGGAGTAAAGGGAGGAAGATACATGTCTTGGCAGAAAGTGAGAGGAGAATTAGAGGTGGCTGCTGAGCCAGGTGTGAGAAAGGGATGCAGTGCCAGGGCTGCCACCAATAGGCCGATAGATAATGGGGAGGGCACAAGTTTGAAGATTCACCTCCCCCATATTTGAAGGTAGAGTAGTCCAGAATGCAGTACAGTAAGATCTTTGGAGGATTCCGTCTTTCAGAAACAACTCACTTTATTTCTGCATAGGCTACAGCAGGAAAGGGTTAAGAAATGTACACGCTCTAAAGTGCAGAGCCCTTCTAGAACCTTCCAGAATGGCCCTTGAGGTGGTCATGGGAACCCTTCCTGAGTAGGCTGCCTTACATGGCATCCATTCTATCAAACCCGTCACCCAAATTAATAGGAAGGTCTGGAGGTTTGCCTTAGCACCCTCCCTCCTCCCCCTCCTGCTCCCCGCCCTGTAGTCAAAAAACAATTGATGAACCTTTATGTGACTCATAGTAAATTAAAAGAAATTCAGGGAAGGAAACCGAAATAGGAAAGAGGGACCCGAAGGTGCTGATGTGCCATGCTGGTTAAAAGTACCCAACCGCTGCACTGATGTGGATAATTTAGCAGCAGAGGAATTATATTAGGTGGGGCACATTCGAGTCCAGTTTTCGACAAGGCACTGGGGAGGCCAGCATTATACTGTATATAGCACGGGCAATGCACTCAGCCTTCAGGGAAATGGTTAAGTGGGAAAAATGATTTTCTCACCAGAGAGGATAGCTAGAAAATGTAGAAGACTGTCCTGCTGTGGAGAATTCTGTAATGCGAATTTCAGACTTTTGAAAACACTTTTTTTTTTTTTTTTGCAAAGTTGAGAAAGTCTTTTAAATTCCACTATAGCAGCTGTAAATGCACTAAAGGTGAGCTTTGTGGTGCTACAACATGAATGCATCGCATTTAGCACTGAAACCTCCCCCTTTTCTGTTTCTACAGGATGGTATCAACTTGACCTGCCTTCATGGCCTGGTTTACTAAGGCTTTGCTCCCATTCTCTGTCCATGGGAAGAAAGCTAAGTCAATCGGGTCTGTGCTGGAAGGAACGTGCAGGGCAAGCTGGAGCATTTTTACCTTCATTTCCATTTCTTATAGTTCATCAAACGCAAATGTGAAGCATTCAGACATGCTAACAGTTTTCCCCATAGGTACAAAGAGAACATTTTCTGGAACATTTTGCTGAAAGAAATGCACCTGGAGAAAGACTATTTGGAAAGCAGAAAACTGGGGCAGGACTATTTATATAGAAAGGCATATATACTTCTGAAGCTCAAAATTTTGCTTTACTTTAACTCATCAAGCTGATAGGTGAAGGCTTATTTTTAAGTGTGGTGATATCATTATGATATGCTGGTTATAGTGATAATCTTTTGATATGTTTTATTTAATATTGACATTTTTTATATGTAATGGTATTTATGATTGCATTAATGTTATGTTTTATTTGTATGATTCTGTTATTATTTGGTAAGTTTTTGATGTATTTAGCTTATATGTACATTGCTCTGAGACTGCAGGTTGGGTGATTAATCAAAATTTACTAAGGTTTCCTTCCAGTGTGCTCTACAGGGAGAATGTTTAGTATATTTGGCCCAAAAAAAGGGGGGGACGGACCCTTTAGTACATCTGGCCCTAAGAAAATTAACACCTTTTGGCAAATTAAGTGCTTCAGTTAGCACCAATGCTCAACATTTTGTGCTGGCACTAAGGACTGATGCCCCAGGAGCTGCTAAGGGCTTGTAAAATAGATATGCATTGAATTTGTCAGGTTATTTAAAAAAAAACAAAAAAAAACTTCTACTCTCAATTTGGCTTCATGGAATATTGAGGCTTGCAGGATTCAGCACAGTGGTAATTTTCTACGAAAAAGAGGTACTGGGTCAGCCCAGCAGCAGCTTCCACATCCCACTCCAGCTGCCTCGGGGAAAAAGGAAGCAAGTTCAAAAAGGAACCAGGTCAATGGCCAGGTGTGACCTGGCAGAAGATCACCGCTGGGATTCAAGCATTCTGCAAAGAGCTCCTGGAGCATCTCTGTAGATTTTCAAAGCACAAAAGCCTATAGCACAGTAGTGGTTTCACTGGTTCTTAACATTGAGGCTCAGAAACTTGCATAGGGCTCTTCGGGGTTTTCAGTGCACTCACGAAAAAGTCGCAGAACATTGTAGAATCACCTAGAAGGAGGCACTAGTTACAAGTCACAGTTTAAAAGGCAATATCAGAAAGTGACTTTCATGCTTGGCTCACTGCTAATTTGCTAACAGCTCCTCCATTCTATCCCATACATCTCAAAAGATTTCTAATACGTAAAATACTTCTCTATAAAATCCACCAGTCATCAAAGACAAATCCACACTTAGTTTGTGTGCTGGATTTTTAGATTTATTCATCAGTCCAAAGCAATCAGATAATTGGACAAAAATATTCTGAATTTATTTTTTTTAATTTCTCTTTGATATTTGCACAATAAAAGACAACTATGTCAAAATTCATTCCTCCAGGCACTACCTTTCATTCTGCGAATACCAAAATAATAATTTAAAAAAAAAGAATTATGAATAGTTTTGTGTGGTCATTTGATTGGTTTGGACCGATGAATAAAACTTGAAATCCAGCACATGGATTTATGTATGATGGTCCTTTAATTCATATAATAATATTTTACATTAAAAAAACATTTTGAGATCTATGGGATAGAAGAGGGTCGTGTGCTGGTGAATATATCATTCTTCTCAGCTGTGTGGACTGCTCTTGGGAGTTCACTGCTAACGTTATCGGTTAGAGCAGGGTTCAAATCCCACCAGCACTGCTTGCAACCTGTGGCAAGTCACTTCTCCCTCCATTACGTCAGGTACAAACTCGGGGGCTAGGGAAATATTTGCAGTAGCTGATTGCAATCCGCTCTGAAGTGGTGGAAAGCAAATAAATAAATAAAATAACGTGAGCGAAGGGCGAAGGGATTGCTTCACTGGAGACTCACAACCGTGTCGTGTTAAATGCACCCAGACAAAGAGTCTTGGATTTAGCAGCAAAGAACTGGGACATAATGTAAACATTTTTTTTGTTTATGCTGCTAGAATCATAAATTCCGAAAGCTCTAAACTTTAATGAGCGAAAAACGCTAATGTAGCCGAATTAGAAAAAATTGAGAACGAAAAGCAACAATATAAGGAAACGAGCCAAAATCATCCAGGACGCAGGGCACGGTGCAGCTTGGCATTTCTTGTGGACGTTTTGATTCCGATTTTCATTCCTGGAAGCTCCTCCTATTTCGCCCTACTTATTTACCCCCACCCCCACCTTTTGGGAAGCTTAAATCCGAGGCGGGAGCTCTGCTGTGCAGATCCTGCGCGGAACCCCAGGAATACAGCACTGACGGCTGAAAAGTGGACTTCGGGGAGGAGAGCGTTGAAAATAAGGGTGGGGGAGGAGCATTAAGAAGTAGACGCCTTGTATTCATTTGTTTCAAATGAATACAATAAGCGAAAGAAGAAAAGAAGGTAACATCAGAAATATCAAAAGATGAACCAAGAATTAAGTCAAGAAGCAGGCAAGCGGATACTGTGAGCAATGCAGCTGCTGCTGTTATTGCTTGTACTGTACTGCTGCTGGTACATGTTTGCCTGTATTTATTGGCATTTATTATGCTAAAGAGCTAGGCGGCTAACAATGCTACGTGCATCCAGCCACTTCCCGGCAATGCACACGTCCGAGGCCCCTGACCCCCAGCGAGGACCGAGCTCCTCACCCCGCTCCCTCCACCTGGGGCTTTTCCGCACAGGCGCACGAGAGGCTCGCGGGTCTCCCGCGGGGACCACCACAGCTCCGCACCTTTCAAAAGCGGCGCAGTGCCCGAGCAATAACACAAAATACTACCGCCTGGAAGGCAATAGTGCCCGCGCTATAACCCTGAGACCCAGTCCGGGTTTACGCTATAGTCCACCGTGCTTGTTGGATGTGTTGGGAGGGGGGGGATCCTTTACATTTTTACTTTACTGGAAAATAAGTAGGAATTGGGGAAAGTTGTGTCAAAAACCCGGCATTTTTAAGGCTCTTTGAAGATCTCAAAGGTCAGCATTACCTCCTATGGTCTACTGGCTTTTTGTGCTTTTTCACATCAGACATCGGCTTCTGAACTTCACGTAGAGCCTGGCAAGTTCCAAAAATTCAAAGGAGCCCTGGTCTGTGGGAAACTACAGCAATACTGAATCCGATCTTTGTGGCAAACTGTGATCTCCCGCAATAAGATGCAGTCACTTCATCTAAGGGTTTATTTAAGTACAGGCTCTGTGCCCCGTTTAAAAAAAAAAAATCCTTTCAGTATACTTTAATAGCTTACAATAGGAAAATATCATATTAAGCTGCTGAATAGTGATTGATGTAGCTTATTATTATTATTATGTATTTAAGAATTAGGTGCCCTTCTGAAATAAAAGCAGAAATTAATGAATAATTCAAGTTTAACTAGAAACACACCAATGGGGAGGCATAATGGAGTGTAGCTCTTGGTTTCAATTTCTTAATCCTCTTTTTCTTTGCACTGATTGATTTCCTGTATTGTATAGTCTGTGTACAGCTAGATGGATAAATAAAGTCATAATAATCTTTCTTAAATACGCAGCTTACACACAGTAATATATTTCAATTTGGTCAAATAGTGAAAAAGCAAAATTCAATAGTACACTAAAGCAAAATACTTTATTGAATACGTTGTGGTGATAATAAAAACTGCTAATATAGGTTTTTCAAAAGTCAGTAATCTGCTCTCCAAAGAACCTTGAATTATGTACCGCAATAATAAAAATTATCCTATGACTTTAACAATCAGCAGACAGTAGTGGGAAGATTTTTTTTTGGAAGGTGAGTGGACACTTTCACACCCTTTACCTGTGCATCTTCGGCATGTGCGATCCAAAGTGTTACAGATTTCATCCCTAGATACTAACTTTTGAATTTTTACAAAAAAATAAAAAGTGAATGTTAATGTTTTCAGTCTGGCATTCACTGAAAAAGGACATATAACGTAAGATGAAACAGCTGTAGTGACAGCAGAAGAGACACTACAGAATATCAAGCTACAATATAAACACAAGACATATTTAATAATCCACATATGTAAAGCAGCTGGAATTCTGTCCCTTGAAATAGTTTTATAGGCGAAGAGGAGGGCTCCAAACAGAGTGATCACCCGTCATTATTTATCACAGTGAACTAATCTTGTTTCTATCATTTACGCGACATTTTATTTAAATTATCCGGTTGTTTTTTCATGACCAGACACCAACGATAGAAGAGCAGAAAACGGGTACTGTAGGAAATTAAAACGGTATTTCTTTTACCATAATACCTTTTGTTACCTTTCTGATTATGAAATCTGAAAGAACTTTTATAAAAACACATGAGAGCCGTCTATTATTTTAAAAAGAGCTCTTATTACTGCAAGCAGATACAAAAAGGACCAGTCTGGGAAGCATCCAAAAACCCTGAATGAGGACAGATTGAACCCGTGTGATGTAAGATTTGTTTTTTGGGTTTTTTTTCCTGTAAAAAGCTTGTTACAGCCAAGTTGAGCATCAAAGTTGCAAAACGTACATATATCTCTCTATTTAAAGGTAAAGAGGGCTTCGGAGACGGGCACTGGGAAGTAAGAAATAAGCGGCACCCCGAGCTGATAGAATCGACCTTGAACCTGTGAGTCCAGCATGAGAGAAGCATTAAAGGTTGGGCAGATGTTGGCGTTGGGGAACAGGGGGTCGGGGTTGCACTCCCTTGGCAAGCTCTCCAGAGCCCTTTTGGAGGCAGGGTGGCACAGACTTTCTGCAGGCGAATAATTCTCTTTGGCTGGTTTCGGGATGCTCTTGGTAGACAGGATGCTGTCTATGCTAAAACTCGTGGACTTGTCCGCGCTCCTGGGCGCCGGCTGCCTTCGCTCCTTGGGGCCGGGCTTGGTGCTCGCCGCGGAGCCGCTGTGCTCCGCCCCCGAGGTTCCCGAGGCGGGTGCAGGCTTCTGGCGGGCGCTTCCGTCGGCCGGGGCAGCTTTCGGGGGTCTCTCCCGCCCCCCTACCTTGGCAAGGAGCTTGGGGGGAAACAGGGGGAGGGAGATGTCTGCAGGGGGGGCGGCGGAGGAGCGCCCCGCGGGCTGGGGATGGTCCCCCCCTGGGTTAGCGGGGCGAGCAGGAAGGGGGGAGCCGGAGGGAGCGCATCTGGCCGGCCGCTCTTCCTCTTCCGATGACCCCAGCTCCTCCGCGGAGTCCCGGCCACCCTCCGCCTCCAGGCGGATTTCTGCAGGTGGGGGCCTGATCTCCGGGTGGCCAACTGCCCCCCTCCCCTCCTCCTCCTCCTCCTCCTGGCTTTTGGGTCTCTTCGCCTCCTTCTGCTCCCGGACTGCGGACGCCTTGGGCTTTCTCTTCCGGCGCCTGAAGTTCCCATTTTCAAACATGTCCGTGCACCTGGGGTGCAGGGTCCAGTAGCTGCCCTTGCCGGGCCTGCCCTTCTCCCGGGGCACCTTGACGAAGCAGTCGTTGAGGGAGAGGTTGTGGCGGATGGAGTTCTGCCAGCCCTGCCTGTTGTCGTGGTAGAAGGGGAAGCGCCCCATGATGAACTGGTAGATGCCGTTCAGGGTCACCTTCTGCTCGGCGGCCTCCTGGATGGCCATGGCGATCAGGGCGATGTAGCTGTAGGGCGGCTTTTGCGCCGGCTCCTGCCGCGACATCGCGCCGCCGGCCGCGAAGCCCAGCGCCGGCAGCGCCGCGCGCTCGGCCCCGTACAGGTAGACCAGGGGCGAGCCGCTCAAAGGGCTACCGAGCCGGGGCAGGTGGCCGCCGCCGCCGCTGTAGATGTGGCTCATGGCTTAAGCGTTTAGGCTCCTCGACCCTTTTCTTTCCTCTGAAAATGAGGACGGCACCGGGGGTCCTTCTAAGCCTGCACCCGGCAATCGGGAAGGAGCAGCTCGGATCCCACCGCCGCCTTCCCCAGCTTCTTCTCGCTCTGTCTCTTCTTCATAGCTCAAAAATGTTAAATAATTGTTGTAAGTTTGCTATTTTATGTTGACTTAGCGCTGGAAAATAAATTGTCTATGATAAACAGTCCTTGTGTTCTCAGCCCACCCACATTAATTAAAATTTCGCTGCAAAAAAAAAAAAAAAACAAAACTCCAGGCTTTCTCCACGTGTCTTTTTTTTTTTTTTTTGGTACCAGCCAATGGCTTTCTGGGCTCTTCCTTCATTTGTTTATAGAATTAAGTCTGTTGATAAGTCTGCCCACCCAAGTTGAATCAAGCTGTGTTTATTTGGAAAAATTTCCGGGCACCCAATACATAAACGCACTGATCCGATGTTTGAAATATCACGTCCACCCCTCGACGCTGGGAGCAGCGCACGAGAGGCAGGAGCAGCCTGCGAAGTGCTGCAGTTTAAACAGCAGCTTGGAGGGAGAGGAGAAAAAAAAAAACAAAAATCCGCCCGAAGCCTGCCCTACGGTGATTAATCGAGGAAAGCCCCGGGAGAACCCGGAATGCCAGGCCGGTTTCATTCTGATTTCCTCGCATCGTCCCGCGTTAGCTGAGCGAAAAGCACCCTGCAGCCGGACAGAAAACAGAAAACACGTCGAGCTTATCCGACATGATCTTTGCCGAGGATGTTGCATGAGGCCTCTGCCCCCCGGGGTGCATAGGTTGTACATTAGCATCTTTAGGGGATGCTGCTAGGAAATAAAAAGAAAAAAAAAAAGAGAGAGCGAGAGAAAGGTGCTTTGCAGAACAGAGGATCACTTGCACGCCTAATGCAGAGCTGGAATGAGGAAGTGGGGCAGCCTTGCGCGGGCAGCAGCTCCTTTCCATTCCCTGTGCACAGGGTAGGTTACAAGGGGGGGGGGGGGGGCGACAAAAAAAAAATCGAAGCAAGTCAATGAGGGCTTAGGATGCAAGCAAGCAAAGGCTATAAAAGGGGGACTTGGCAGGCCCTAGAAGGAGTTTTATTATTTGTGAATGCGAGCCTGTTGCTTTATATTATGTACTTTCCTGTTTATAACAAGGAGGGGGATTATAACAACTTTACAAGTGCACACAGCTGGCCGCTGATTACATTAAGCATTTGCGATGCCTTTTTTTGTGTAAACTTTCAGTTTTCCTCGCTGATGTAAGGGTTTTAATCAAAGGTAAGAGGATGATCCGGATTCGTTTCGGGTGCCCGCCGGAAAGGTGCAGCCCCACATACCGTACAGCCTTGCCTTCCCAAGCCGCCCGTTGTAACGCCCTCTCGCCATACGGCTGATTGATGCAAAAAGCCCAACAACTAAAGTCTCCAAATCTGAGGCCGCTCCATAATTGCCCCGCGTTATAGGAATGTTTAATTTGGATTTCAATTGCTCTCTATCCACGTTCTGCGAGGCAAGATCCTGTAACAAAAAGCGTCCCCGTTATTATTTCGGGTCTGCCTCTGAAACTGTTCTGAGCCCTAATGGGCTTGCGTGGCCTGTGGCCTGGTAGTCCAAACGCCTGGGGTGGCAGACGCAGAACACGAGGCCTGGCCATTTATTTCTCGGACCTGCTGCATCAGCTGTGGGGGGGGGGGGGGGGGGATAGGACAGGAAAGCCAGGGGTGCGAGGTGAGGCGACAGAGTAAATCACATGTACGCCACGGCAAAACAAAACCCACGCGTGACACACGTGGGACACGGAACTGGCAACCCAGCTCCGGCCTGCAAAAGGCTGCACATCGGCTCCAGGCCATCCGAAACCTGTGTGTGGCGTAGGGCAAAGGAAGCCCGAGGTGCCACATTTATTTTATTTTATTTATTTAACACTTTTTTATACCGACCTTCATAGTAATAACCATATCGGATCGGTTTACATAGAACAAGGGAATAACTGAAGCAATAACTGGAGAAATTAACAATAGAGGTGAATAAGGCAAAGTTACATTTAACAAGGAGTAAAAAACTTGGAAGCTTAAATAGCTGGAAGAAAGGTAAAGGTAGGAGGTAATTATAACATAATACAATAAAGAATATGTGTTAAAGCTTAAGGTGCTTTAACCTAGAAGTGCCAGGGGACATGGGACATGGGACCTGGCACAGCAGATAAATAAATACATAATACGCTGCAACCGGATTGAGGCATGTGGGGGTCAAACCATGGCAAATAAACACACACACACACTCACACACACACACACACACACACACACACACTCACACACACTCTCACACACACACACACACACACACACACACACTCACACACACTCTCACGCACACTCACACACACACACACACACTCACACACACACACACACTCACACACACACAAACCAGGGTGTAAGGCCGGGACCGATCGTCCAGACTTCCCCTTCCCACAGAAAGCGCAGCCTCTCCCGTGTGCCCCAGCTGTGACCCGCCAGCCCTTTGTCACTAAAGAATGAAGCCAGTGCCCACTGCCCAGTGCCCACTGTGCCCAGCAATCATTCCGGCTGCCGCGGAACTCCAGCCAAGGTCAAGCATGCGAGTCGTGGGAATCTCTGTTATCGCGGCGCCGACTCGCACAGGAGCAGAGCCGCGGCGACAGCAGCCACCGAGCTCGCCAGTGCAATCCCAAAAGATCTCATCTGTCTACGTCTTATCCCGTTGATCTTAATTGCTACGGAATCCTTAACAAAATGGTATTCTTTTTAGCTAGTGGCCATGTTAGTAGTAGGCAAGTCTCTTGAGAAGAGACACGGAGATAGGTTACCCATGCTTTTGCCATTTTTATGCTATGAATTCGATCTGTTTTCAGTTTAAAAAGATAAGCTATTCAATGTTTAAAAACGTCGCCAGAAAAAAAAAAATAACATTTATGCATCCATTATTTAGACGATGAACGGCTATACAGGAGCAAGTGACTTTACTAGCAAAAGTAAATCTTACATGCAGCCTGCCAAAATACGACTTGATCCCGTTTTAAAAAGAAAAAGCCTAAGCGGTATGTGTTGGCTAAACATTATTTCAGATAAAACTTCTTAGAGAAAAAAAAAAACATATTCTGTGCATCATTACCCCAGCACAGCTGCTTTCACTCGCTTGACACCTTACCGCCATCCGCATTAATATTTAGCAGAAACTGGACGGAGCATCACGGTTTAAGTTGTTTTTCTTTAAAAAAAAAATTCTCACAGGCTCTGGTGCTTCTCCTTGAGAAAATCTAAGCAAAAAAAATAATTATTAAAATAATAAATAGGACTCAGCAGTTCGGCGTGCTGGATATATTAGCTACTGGGTCTCAACGTTTATTGCGTTTTCCACGCTTGTACAAGGGGGGGGGGGGGACCGGTATAAGGGGGAGAGGGTGAAGTCTGCCCCTAAACGGCAGATGTAGTCCCTGGATGCGCCTATTCCTCTGATTTTAGTTAAGCGTATTATGCATTCCTGGGTCTGGCTTTGGCTGAGCCATTGTTTGTAACCTGATATTCTCTAATGCCTTTGCCTTGACCACACTCGGGCTGCTGCGGCCAGATTATTGGGAAGCCCGGATGCGCCTCGCGACGTTTTATTGCTCGCATTTTCTATTATTTTCACTGGCATGAATTGTTGTCCAAATGATAATTGGGAAGGATGACACTGCTGGTACAGAGCACGGGGGTCAACCAAGCCTTGCCACAAGGAGGGTTTTGCCACATGGGAAGGTGACTGCTGCCCTTACCCTAGGACAGGGGTCCTCCAGAGCCACACACAGGCCAGGTTTTCAGGAGGTCCACAATGAATATGCATGAGACGGATTTGCATACAATGGAGGCAGTGCAGGCAGAACTCTCTCATGCATAATTCGTTGTGGGTCTCCTGAAAACCCGGCCTGTTTTGCGGCTCTCCAGGACCGGAGCTGACCACCCTTGCTTTTGAAAATTTGCTTTGGTGAGGAGGGGTCGTGTGACTTGTAATTTATAGCCAATAATTGCTGTAAACCGAAATATTTCAAAGAAGTATGTAAATATGCAGCGGAACTTGATAGCATGGCAATTTAGTACAGGGAATTTAAGGGTCACTTGGGCCTTGCATAACAGTTGGGTTACGGACACTGTGTGCTGTGTTTGCAAGTAAAAATACATCCAGTTACTCTTGAATAGTTTAACAAATAAGGTCCCTATTAGGTAGGTCCAGACCACAGAAACATTGAGTGCTGGCTTTCACAATGAAGAGAATTTTTTTTTCTGGAAAAGAAAGAAGGGGGGAAAGCTATATTCCTCAGCTTAAACACTGTTTACTGATTTTAAACCCTGTTTTCCCCACTGAAAATAATATCTGTTCAAAACAGTGCTGCCTGCAAATTCACGCCTAGGGCGCAGAATGATTGGATGATTATCTCTGAAGGCGAAAGCCGTTTGCGCCTTCCCCGACCACTGCCCCCTTCTGTAAGCCTTGATTTCGTTAAAGTTCACGGCTCATTCACAGCTGAGCACACGGCATCCTAGTGCAGCTTAACATATAATTTGCACTTGGGTTCACCTTGGGCATCTCTCACTTGCACAAATTCACCGAAGCAGTGCAAATGTCACCAAGCTAGAGCTGCGCTACGACAGCGCGGCAGTGAGATCGATGTATACGGTATGTAAGAAAGCTAACGCAGCCTTGGGCCCTGCTGTTCTAACTGGTACCGGGGCAGATGGACTAAGCACTTTTCCCCTAGAGGGGAAGGCGACCTTTCGGTACCTCGGCCCTCGGACTCCGAAGATCCTCACCTGGATTGTGTCTGAACCCAGGGGGGGGGGGGGGGGGCAAAGTTCAGTCACCTTTTGCTGGGATTAAGGTCGCCTGCCAGCCGAAGGAGAGAGAGGTTTTAGGGGTGGCCTTTTTTCTTGCTCAGGTTTTACAACTCTGAAAATGAATTTACCTGCCGCGCAGACTTCTCGACAGCGAAAAAAAAAAATCCCATGGGAGCACAGATGCCAGGGAACTCGAAAAAAATAAATAAAAAGCAAATTCCTACAAGGCAGGGAAAGAAGCAGCGAACTGTCTTCCGGGATGGCTGAATCCAAAGCTTTTCTACAGTACAGATAATGAATCGGGCTAACCGGGTCTGTCAGACTGCACATTACTGCTTCCCAGACTCTCAGGCTTCCGTTACCGCGGGGTCCTCGCCGTCCTGAAATACAGCAACCATTGCATTAGGAAGATTGCGCTCTAGGAACGGTGCACTCTCGGGCCTGGGAACAGAAATGATCCCCATTGTTTTACAGCGAGTAGCTTATGGGGGCGGACGGTCCGTCCTAAAATGATTGTAAGAAGATGGAAGCTGGGCTCCCTCCTCAGGTGTGCACAGGGCTCACCCAATGGGCCGGACCTAGCAAGGGGTGGTCTCACCACTGACAAATTAGGACACTCCCGTGGACAATGAGCCAACTGATGAAAAAATAAGGTTACAAATAGGTTTCCAAGTAATAATAAGGGCTCTGTTTTTGCCTTCTTATACAGAATGATTTTCAGAGAAAGCTTTAACCGTAAAGCACAGAAGACGCGCAGAAAGGCACTCAAAATAAATGCATGGCAAAAATTCAAAGGAGGCAAACCAGCGGAACACTGCATCTAGCAGAAAGTATAAAGTACTTACGAAAATGTGTAACTTCCCGAAATGCCTATGTCAAGTGAAATGCTTTCCACTGACCATTGCTTGGAGCCCCGGGTGTTTAATCCGGATAAAAGGAAACTCGCAGGCAGGTTCACCCGGACCACGGAAAGCGAAGATGTACCCGTGATTTCAAGTGATCACGTGAACGTGCACAATAAGAAACTTAAGATTGTAAAAATGTGACCACGATCGGCTGAAATGATTAGGATCTGATCTCTTTCTCATTGCCGGGCTTTGTCAACAGCTGGGGGGGGGGGGGGCCTTCTTTGTTTATAACTTAAGTCACAAGCCCTCCTTATTACAAAGTATTTCCAACACACCTGCTCGCCCACCCTCACACTTCCCTAAAAAAAAAAAAAAAAAAAAAATGTGGTCAGAATTTTGCAGATCCGATGTTAAAAAAAAAAACCCCCACCTTTTTTTTTTCCCCGACAGAAATATTCACGTTCCCTTGCCGGAATGTGACCAAGAAAACTAACTCAGTCGGAGAGTTATCCGCACGTCCTAAACTCAGGGTGAACTGATCTTGCCCGATATTATTAATATTCTGCGCCTGCCCTGGCCAGAGCCTTCAAATGCGTGGCCAAGTGGCGGGCGCTGCCCGGGAAGCTGTGCCTGAGGCCCGCTCGGCCCATCCCTTCACCCCGAGAAGCAGAGGGGCCAGCACCGGGTACGGAGCCTGGCTTATCCCCCCCCAGAAATCAGAGGCGCGGGGCTCTGTCGGGTGACTGCGTCCCTGTGCACATGGGGATAAAGGAAGGCAGAGAAGCCATCCCCCAGCACCAACAGGGGGAACTGGAAGGGTTCCCTTTATCTTAAAACTGTATCTTTGCCAGGTCAGGAAGCCAAATTATTAGGCCTCTTTCAGATGCAAAACAAAGGCTTAGAGCGCTGTTGAGGAGTTAAAAAGAAAAGTCGGAATTCCTAGGAAACTGAATTGATTAATCAGTGCAGAGATATTATTCTTTTCAATACCTCAAAGTTGAGAATATATGTATGTGTGTGTGTGTGTTTATATTTGTGTGTATAGAGAGAGTGAGAGATGTCATAACTTCAGTTGTTCAACCTATTGAAAGAGCATAGCAAGTTGTTACGGTCATACATAAACTGTACTATTAAAATGGGCTATTTATTAAAAAAAAAACTAGTGCATCATCTTCCGTGCAATCTCCCATTCAAAGCTATGGATCACATCTTAGAAAATACGTGTGCGACTATTCAAATAAACAGACCCGCAAATAAATAAAAATGCTCACAACGCGGCAATTGTATGTTTCTTAAATCTTAACCGAGGTTTTAATTCTCTGTTAGATTCGCACCACAGGTCCAACTTCTTCTCGTTGGGTCCCACTTGTATTCTATAAGAAATTCGTATGCCACAGCCAAGAGCTATGATAAATATTAGGATCTCACCAGAACGCAAACCTCTCTGGGCTGACTTTTTTTTTTTTGTCATTTGCTTTAATTTCGGGACCAGTTTGCTGGCTATCTAAGTAAGACTTACATAACAAAAGCACACAGCCCTGTTTCTCACTTTGGGTTTTCAGAATGGGGCTTCCTCTGACATACACCTGGGTCCAGTTCCGGGACCGATTAGACAGGTTGGGAGCTAAGAGGCACCGCCGATGCTGAAGGCTGTCACAGTAATCAGGGCCCCAGAGTGACCAACCACTGTAAAACTGGCCAGAAATGCTAAGTACCAGAATTTAAATTTAAAAAAAAAAAAATTGAAGATTAAACATCGAAATACGTTCCACAGAAGCTAACAAAAGTCTGAATAGGTCAAGCTTTTAAGGTTTTTTGTGTTTTTTTTTTTAATGAAAAATAATTAGCCATTTCCCTGATGAATAACAGAATCCCAGAATACATTTAAATTATTGCATTTATACAGTACCTGGGAGGATGTCGTTTTAATCTGTTAGAATATTTACATCTCTAGCATTATTATTTTTATGCTTCTAAACTAGCCTTGTAATTGCTGGTTGCAGCTTAACATGGTTTTTCAAGGATAATCCATTCATTACTAGAAATAAAACCGATGATTTCAAACTAGAAACATCAGAAATGTAAAAATAAAACAAAATAGGCACACAACCGCAAAGTTTTAAGCAGGAAAAACAACATCAATTTATTTTAAAGTAAGTACAATTACGACCACATAGACAAACAAACGTGAAAATAAAATATTTGAATGGCCAGGGCCAAGTCTTTTGTACAAAACAACACACTTTCGTAAATAATAATTAAAAAAGTATTAAATACTTGGCTTTTATCCAGCAACAAAAATAAATTATTTCCTTGTTTTGTTAAAAAAAAAAAAAAATAAAAGGAAAAGAACGAAAGGAAGGAATAGACAGAAATTCTATTGCTTGATTGTACAAAACCAGAATCCGATCCGTTTTTATTTAATTTGGCAGTCAGAAATTGTTGGGCATCGTTTAAGACAATCCAGTGAACGTAACTTTAAATATTTTTTATATTAAACGGCTCTGAGAATTAGCCCGATGAGAATCCCACACATTGTACAGCAAAGTAAGAGAATTGAAAAGTTTACCCAAGGACATACACTTTAATAAATCGTCTAGGTCTGCATTACAGGACTGGTCCATAGCACTTAATCCCCCAGGCCCCTACAGGTTGCCACTTTACCGGACGCTCTGGACTTCCTTTTTCTAGTACAATTTACTTGTCTGGCGCTCAAGGAGCCGCACGCTTTATCATCTATTTGCAAGGTGCAAAACCTTCAGCCGTCCACTCCGCGTTGGCCGTGCAGTCCCACACGTTTTTTTATGGCCCTTTTTTTTTTTTTTACCAGGCAGCACAGTAAAGCGGGTCGCTAATCAATATTTAGCGCAGTCATAGGAATAGGGGCTAGTGTGGCGGTATATGGAGGGCGCAGATCGATAGGGGATCTGACAGCTGGCGGTGCCGCTCACCTGGTGCTCGCCGAGGCCTGCGCTCTCCATCCCCAGCCGGTGGGCGCCGAACATCTCCCGGACATTGGGGAAAGTCTGCTGCGGATGCTGCTGCTGCTGCTGCTGCTGGGAGGCAAACGTGTGGCCGGGCAGGTGGTTAAGGTCTGCGCTGTGATTCAGATACCAGGAGGCCGTTTGGCCCGCGATGGCGCCCTGCTGCTGCTGCTGCTGCTGGCCAGAGGTGAGCGGCCCCTCCTGCCCCGAGGCCAGGCTCAAGCCCCCCAGCGGGGAAGAGGCGCCCGTGTGCTGCTGCTGCTCCTCCTCCAGCGCGGCGGGCACGCACATGTGGCCCGGCCTGTCCCCCGCGTACAGGCTCAGGGCCCGCATGCTGCACTGGTAGGCGCCGCCGCCGGTGTCCAGGCTCTGCGCGCAGGCCTGGCCGTAGAGGGAGGAGGAGGAGGGCTGCGCGGCGGGGTAGCCCAGGGGCCGGGGGCCCAGCTCGGCCTGCGGGGAAGTCCGTAGGGTCATGATGGTCTCCACGCTGAAGCCCGGCAGGCCGTTGCCGGCGGGGGCCTGCGGCTGGTGCCGCTGCTCGGGCCCGGAGCTGTCGGAGGGGGTGGAGGCCGCGCTGCCGCCGCCGCCCCCCGGGCTGAGGGTCTCCACCTTGGTGATGACGGGCAGCTCGGGGGACTCGCTCTTGATGACGACCTGCTGCTGCTGCTGCTTCTTCTTCTCGGGGGCCGCCTCCTTGGGCGGCTGGGGGCCCTGGCCCTCGGGGGCCCGCGCCCTCTCCTCCTTCTCGCGGCCCGCGTCCCTCTTCTTGAAGCGGCGGCGGCGGCGCAGGAAGCTGCCGTTCTCGAACATGTTGTAGGAGTCCGGGTCCAGGCTCCAGTAGCTGCCCTTGCCGGGCTTCTTGTCGTCGCGGGCCACCTTGACGAAGCACTCGTTGAGGGAGAGGTTGTGGCGGATGGAGTTCTGCCAGCCCTGCCTGTTCTCCCGGTAGAAGGGGAAGCGCTCCATGATGAACTGGTAGATGCCGTTCAGGGTCACCTTCTTCTCCGGCGCGTTCTGGATGGCCATGGTGATGAGGGCGATGTAGCTGTAGGGCGGCTTGACCAGGTCCTTGGGGGCCGCCTGCTGCTGCTGCTGCTGGTGGTGGTGGTGGTGATGGTGGTGCTGCTGCTGGTGGTGGTGGTGGTGGTAGGGCCCGTAGGAGCGGGCCAGGCCGGCCGCCGTGTACTGCTCGTGGCCCGGGTAGACGCTCATGGGGGCCGGCATGCCTCCGTAGGCGCCGGCCGCCGCCGCCGCCCGGTAGTAGTTCTGCTCGCTGAGGTAGGGCACCACCCCCAGGGCGCTGGGATCGGGCACCGAGTAGCGCGCCTGCATGCTGCGGGGGGGAAGGAGGAGTAGGAGGAGGCGGCGGCTGGGGCGGTGCAGGGAGCCTGGGCTGCTGCTGCAGCCGCCGCCACCACCGCCGCCGCCGCCGATCTCCGGCCCCCTGACTTTGCCCCGGCTTCTTTCGCGGAGCCGGACTTTTTTTTACTGCGGGCGCGACACGCCCCGCCCCCGCCGGGGCTCCCGACCAATGGGCGGAGGGCGAGGGGGGGGGGGGAGGCGCGGGCCAATCAGGCGTGGGGACGGGCCGCGAAGCGGGCGGGCGCTAGGACCCCCCCGCCGCCTCACGTCCTCTCACCGCCCTGCAAAAGACGAAACTTCTTGTATCCCAAGTCTACAGAGGTGAGGGACCGAGACCTAAGAAGAAATTAAATAAAAATCTCGCATGAAGAATGTGGGGTTTTTTTCCCCCCTCCCTTCTTTTTTTGAGCCAAACGGTAATCTTAAGCTACAAGAGGTGTTACTTACATCAATAAACTTCTTGGCTCTTCCGTTCTTTGCTTCGCTGCGAATTCCTGTCACTGTATTTTCAGCCACCGGCTCTCAGACGTTCATTTAATTTCTTCTGGTAGCACAGCACAGCACCACAACCCTGGGAAACTGGCTTTTTGATAAATGTTAAATCAGTTGATTTTATAATATAAAGTAATCTATTTCTTTTTTAAATGATTTTATCCATCCCTAAATTACTTTAAATCGAAGTATTACTACAGCAAATGGTCACTGTTTGCTTGCTCTAAACATTAAGTTGGTCTTTTAGAACATTTGAAAACTTATCTCGAGGTTTGTACTCTCAAATGCAGAATTATAAAAAAAAAATGTACGCGTAATCACCAGAATTCCCTAAATAGAATGAATTATTATCCCTGGTCTTTAATTTCTTTTGGTAAATGTTTCTGGCTCCCTCATTGAGTTTGCGTCATTCTGAAGTTATGAATTCGGTCCACGGTTTGTGCTTTTCAGAAAATCCGGGCAAGGAAGGGGCTGTTTTGTTTTGTTTTTGCTTCCCTGTGAGCCATGCAGGTCTCCGCTTCTGAAATGCTACCATTAAAGCTAATCAGCTTCGGTTAATTAGTGAAGCATGCTGACGGACTGGGTGTGAACTCGCTTATTTAGAGAGCTGCTGTTAACTGCCCAGCCTTGATTTGGTAAATAGCTTTTGCCAGACCAAACAAACATTTTAGAGGACCAACAGCTCGGCTCCCAGAGAAAAGTGTTTCAAATACCCCCACGCACGCTGTGTGCTGTCTATTATTTTGCATTCAAATAATAATCGTCCTTTTGAGGAGATTCATGCAACGCTGCTTTTGAAAGGATGTCATAATTTTGGGGTTCTTTATTTAGCTATTTATTTATTTTTTCTTTACATTGAGCGATTATAGTTAAACTTATGCTTCAAATCAAGATCGAAGGAAATGTCTTTAATTTTTTTAGATCAAGTCTTTTTGATTTAATCCGGCACGGTCTGGGTCTGGATTGTACACTAAACCCTGCAAGCCCCCATTCAGGAACCTCAGAGGCTAGGAAAGGTTATTTGAGAGCTTGATCTTTTGCTGTTGGTTGCCAGTGCATGTAGCACAATAAGCACCGTCAGAAGGTGCCCTTTGATGCTTGCATGGAAAAATAAATCTATGTACAAGAGAGGAAATACTTGATAACTGACATTAAAAAAAAAAAAGGAGCATTTTAATGATAATACGGAATCAATCCAGAGAGCATTGTGAAGAATGCCATTTGTTTTCCCGGCTCATTCGGCCAGCAATCAAAAAATACTCTAGACACTGCTTTAAAATATTTACATGTCAAAATAAAGTTTTGATTATAATTCGCGATGCAATTTCAGCTATAGTGATTCGGTCTAGTTTTGCACTGTAGAACAAAAGTCAGACAATATTGCAAATAATGTGATTAATAAAAATGTGTTTTCCCCTCCCCTTTTGTTACCGTTCCATCTGTATACATTTTGTTAGAAAACATTTGGTTTCTTCTAATATGATTTTGTTGCTTTGCTGTTTAAAAAAAAAAACGATTAACGGCTGTGAAGTCTTCTTTCCTCATCGGCTAATGTACTCATCAAATATCTACCGAATGTTTCTTTTTAAAATCCGGACAAATATCTTCTTTTCAGTTCCGGTCTTGGGTTTTTTTGGGGGGTTGTTTTTTTTTAAGCTTTTGAGAAGTTTAACCGAAATAAATATTCCAATAAAGGAAATGGTTTTAATTACAAAAAAAAAAAAAGTTTATTCCATAAGGGAGAATAAAAACACTTCAGTAACAAAGAGAAAGAAAGAAAGAAAGAAAATGTTTTTGTTTTTTTCCACGGGAATGATCCTTTCCTTTTCTCCTGCGTTTAAATAATAAATTCTTACATCGACTCTTCCCATAAGCGCAACGTGTTTTGTTTTGTTTTGTGTTTTTTTTTTACGTTATTTACCGCGGTCTAAACATTTCTAATAATCTCTTTGTCCTTAGCTGCTCCAAAATAATCACCTTGAACCTTTTGTCTCATAAATTCCCTCTTGCAGAACTTGTCTTAAGCAGGAAGGTTAATTTCTCCTTGCTTTGGACATTCTTTCACGTTTCATTCCTGCATAATCTGGGAAATGCTGTAGCCACCGTCTTTATTCAAACTGTCCTACGCGAAGTTTACTTTCTCCTGTCCCCACAGCAAATAAAATCCAAGTCACCTGAGTTGTCCTCCTCTGTAGGGTAATGCCTGCTGACCTGAGGGGGTTTGCTGCCCTCTATAGGACCTAAAGCTGAATAGATCTATTTTAACCTGAAATTTCTCCGAGTAGTCCATAATAACAGGGAAGGTGCTGACACCTCGTGTGTTTCTGGTGTCTCACTGCCTTTCAAACAAAAAGAATTTTTTTTTTTCTGCTTAGGTCTCAAACCCCCCCCCCCCCCCCCCAAAAAAAAAACAACCCACCTAACCTAAAGCAAAAACTAGTAAGGAGCAAGCGTCATACAGAAACTCTGAAAGAAGATCATGGCAAAAAAAACAAACCCCTGTGGGTCACCAAAAACATGCCCGCACCCCCGCCACGACCCTATTCGTGCTCCCCCTCTAATCTCTCGGTCAGCCACATTCCTGCTGCCTTTGGGGGGGCCATCAAATAACCGATTTCCTTTTCGTACGGTGCCCCACCGTCTTAATGATCTTATCGGTCGATGGAACACAATAAATCAATGATTCTCTCATGGGACACAAACACGGCAAGTTTCTAACTCACTTCGGTGGGTAGCAATGCTCAGCCTCTGTAACAGCGCATGCGCCTGCTGGGAGACGTGGGCAAGCTCCTCAGTCCTGCATCTGGTCTGGCTGCTGGGAGACGTGGGCAAGCTCCTCAGTCCTGCATCTGGTCTGGCTGCTGGGAGAAGTGGGCAAGCTCCTCAGTCCTGTATCTGGTCTGCCTGCTGGGAGAAGTGGGCAAGCTCCTCAGTCCTGTATCTGGTCTGGCTGCTGGGAGAAGTGGGCAAGCTCCTCAGTCCTGTATCTGGTCTGCCTGCTGGGAGAAGTGGGCAAGCTCCTCAGTCCTGTATCTGGTCTGGCTGCTGGGAGAAGTGGGCAAGCTCCTCAGTCCTGTATCTGGTCTGCCTGCTGGGAGAAGTGGGCAAGCTCCTCAGTCCTGCATCTGGTCTGGCTGCTGGGAGAAGTGGGCAAGCTCCTCAGTCCTGCATCTGGTCTGCCTGCTGGGAGAAGTGGGCAAGCTCCTCAGTCCTGCATCTGGTCTGCCTGCTGGGAGAAGTGGGCAAGCTCCTCAGTCCTGTATCTGGTCTGGCTGCTGGGAGACGTGGGCAAGCTCCTCAGTCCTGCATCTGGTCTGCCTGCTGGGAGAAGTGGGCAAGCTCCTCAGTCCTGCATCTGGTCTGCCTGCTGGGAGAAGTGGGCAAGCTCCTCAGTCCTGTATCTGGTCTGGCTGCTGGGAGACGTGGGCAAGCTCCTCAGTCCTGCATCTGGTCTGGCTGCTGGGAGAAGTGGGCAAGCTCCTCAGTCCTGTATCTGGTCTGCCTGCTGGGAGAAGTGGGCAAGCTCCTCAGTCCTGTATCTGGTCTGGCTGCTGGGAGAAGTGGGCAAGCTCCTCAGTCCTGTATCTGGTCTGGCTGCTGGGAGAAGTGGGCAAGCTCCTCAGTCCTGTATCTGGTCTGGCTGCTGGGAGACGTGGGCAAGCTCCTCAGTCCTGTATCTGGTCTGCCTGCTGGGAGAAGTGGGCAAGCTCCTCAGTCCTGTATCTGGTCTGCCTGCTGGGAGAAGTGGGCAAGCTCCTCAGTCCTGTATCTGGTCTGGCTGCTGGGAGAAGTGGGCAAGCTCCTCAGTCCTGTATCTGGTCTGGCTGCTGGGAGAAGTGGGCAAGCTCCTCAGTCCTGCATCTGGTCTGGCTGCTGGGAGAAGTGGGCAAGCTCCTCAGTCCTGCATCTGGTCTGGCTGCTGGGAGAAGTGGGCAAGCTCCTCAGTCCTGCATCTGGTCTGGCTGCTGGGAGAAGTGGGCAAGCTCCTCAGTCCTGTATCTGGTCTGCCTGCTGGGAGAAGTGGGCAAGCTCCTCAGTCCTGTATCTGGTCTGCCTGCTGGGAGAAGTGGGCAAGCTCCTCAGTCCTGTATCTGGTCTGGCTGCTGGGAGAAGTGGGCAAGCTCCTCAGTCCTGTATCTGGTCTGGCTGCTGGGAGAAGTGGGCAAGCTCCTCAGTCCTGCATCTGGTCTGCCTGCTGGGAGAAGTGGGCAAGCTCCTCAGTCCTGCATCTGGTCTGGCTGCTGGGAGAAGTGGGCAAGCTCCTCAGTCCTGCATCTGGTCTGGCTGCTGGGAGAAGTGGGCAAGCTCCTCAGTCCTGCATCTGGTCTGCCTGCTGGGAGAAGTGGGCAAGCTCCTCAGTCCTGTATCTGGTCTGGCTGCTGGGAGAAGTGGGCAAGCTCCTCAGTCCTGTATCTGGTCTGCCTGCTGGGAGAAGTGGGCAAGCTCCTCAGTCCTGTATCTGGTCTGGCTGCTGGGAGAAGTGGGCAAGCTCCTCAGTCCTGTATCTGGTCTGCCTGCTGGGAGAAGTGGGCAAGCTCCTCAGTCCTGTATCTGGTCTGGCTGCTGGGAGAAGTGGGCAAGCTCCTCAGTCCTGTATCTGGTCTGCCTGCTGGGAGAAGTGGGCAAGCTCCTCAGTCCTGCATCTGGTCTGGCTGCTGGGAGAAGTGGGCAAGCTCCTCAGTCCTGTATCTGGTCTGCCTGCTGGGAGAAGTGGGCAAGCTCCTCAGTCCTGTATCTGGTCTGCCTGCTGGGAGAAGTGGGCAAGCTCCTCAGTCCTGTATCTGGTCTGCCTGCTGGGAGAAGTGGGCAAGCTCCTCAGTCCTGCATCTGGTCTGCCTGCTGGGAGAAGTGGGCAAGCTCCTCAGTCCTGTATCTGGTCTGCCTGCTGGGAGAAGTGGGCAAGCTCCTCAGTCCTGTATCTGGTCTGGCTGCTGGGAGAAGTGGGCAAGCTCCTCAGTCCTGTATCTGGTCTGGCTGCTGGGAGAAGTGGGCAAGCTCCTCAGTCCTGCATCTGGTCTGCCTGCTGGGAGAAGTGGGCAAGCTCCTCAGTCCTGTATCTGGTCTGCCTGCTGGGAGAAGTGGGCAAGCTCCTCAGTCCTGTATCTGGTCTGCCTGCTGGGAGAAGTGGGCAAGCTCCTCAGTCCTGCATCTGGTCTGGCTGCTGGGAGAAGTGGGCAAGCTCCTCAGTCCTGCATCTGGTCTGGCTGCTGGGAGAAGTGGGCAAGCTCCTCAGTCCTGTATCTGGTCTGGCTGCTGGGAGAAGTGGGCAAGCTCCTCAGTCCTGTATCTGGTCTGCCTGCTGGGAGAAGTGGGCAAGCTCCTCAGTCCTGTATCTGGTCTGGCTGCTGGGAGAAGTGGGCAAGCTCCTCAGTCCTGTATCTGGTCTGCCTGCTGGGAGAAGTGGGCAAGCTCCTCAGTCCTGTATCTGGTCTGGCTGCTGGGAGAAGTGGGCAAGCTCCTCAGTCCTGTATCTGGTCTGCCTGCTGGGAGACGTGGGCAAGCTCCTCAGTCCTGTATCTGGTCTGGCTGCTGGGAGAAGTGGGCAAGCTCCTCAGTCCTGTATCTGGTCTGCCTGCTGGGAGAAGTGGGCAAGCTCCTCAGTCCTGTATCTGGTCTGCCTGCTGGGAGAAGTGGGCAAGCTCCTCAGTCCTGTATCTGGTCTGCCTGCTGGGAGAAGTGGGCAAGCTCCTCAGTCCTGCATCTGGTCTGGCTGCTGGGAGAAGTGGGCAAGCTCCTCAGTCCTGTATCTGGTCTGCCTGCTGGGAGAAGTGGGCAAGCTCCTCAGTCCTGTATCTGGTCTGCCTGCTGGGAGAAGTGGGCAAGCTCCTCAGTCCTGTATCTGGTCTGGCTGCTGGGAGAAGTGGGCAAGCTCCTCAGTCCTGCATCTGGTCTGCCTGCTGGGAGAAGTGGGCAAGCTCCTCAGTCCTGTATCTGGTCTGCCTGCTGGGAGAAGTGGGCAAGCTCCTCAGTCCTGTATCTGGTCTGGCTGCTGGGAGAAGTGGGCAAGCTCCTCAGTCCTGTATCTGGTCTGGCTGCTGGGAGAAGTGGGCAAGCTCCTCAGTCCTGCATCTGGTCTGCCTGCTGGGAGAAGTGGGCAAGCTCCTCAGTCCTGTATCTGGTCTGCCTGCTGGGAGAAGTGGGCAAGCTCCTCAGTCCTGTATCTGGTCTGCCTGCTGGGAGAAGTGGGCAAGCTCCTCAGTCCTGCATCTGGTCTGGCTGCTGGGAGAAGTGGGCAAGCTCCTCAGTCCTGCATCTGGTCTGCCTGCTGGGAGAAGTGGGCAAGCTCCTCAGTCCTGCATCTGGTCTGCCTGCTGGGAGAAGTGGGCAAGCTCCTCAGTCCTGTATCTGGTCTGGCTGCTGGGAGACGTGGGCAAGCTCCTCAGTCCTGCATCTGGTCTGCCTGCTGGGAGAAGTGGGCAAGCTCCTCAGTCCTGCATCTGGTCTGCCTGCTGGGAGAAGTGGGCAAGCTCCTCAGTCCTGTATCTGGTCTGCCTGCTGGGAGAAGTGGGCAAGCTCCTCAGTCCTGTATCTGGTCTGCCTGCTGGGAGAAGTGGGCAAGCTCCTCAGTCCTGTATCTGGTCTGCCTGCTGGGAGAAGTGGGCAAGCTCCTCAGTCCTGTATCTGGTCTGGCTGCTGGGAGACGTGGGCAAGCTCCTCAGTCCTGTATCTGGTCTGGCTGCTGGGAGACGTGGGCAAGCTCCTCAGTCCTGTATCTGGTCTGGCTGCTGGGAGACGTGGGCAAGCTCCTCAGTCCTGCATCTGGTCTGGCTGCTGGGAGAAGTGGGCAAGCTCCTCAGTCCTGTATCTGGTCTGCCTGCTGGGAGAAGTGGGCAAGCTCCTCAGTCCTGTATCTGGTCTGGCTGCTGGGAGAAGTGGGCAAGCTCCTCAGTCCTGCATCTGGTCTGGCTGCTGGGAGAAGTGGGCAAGCTCCTCAGTCCTGCATCTGGTCTGCCTGCTGGGAGAAGTGGGCAAGCTCCTCAGTCCTGCATCTGGTCTGGCTGCTGGGAGAAGTGGGCAAGCTCCTCAGTCCTGCATCTGGTCTGGCTGCTGGGAGAAGTGGGCAAGCTCCTCAGTCCTGCATCTGGTCTGCCTGCTGGGAGAAGTGGGCAAGCTCCTCAGTCCTGTATCTGGTCTGCCTGCTGGGAGAAGTGGGCAAGCTCCTCAGTCCTGTATCTGGTCTGCCTGCTGGGAGAAGTGGGCAAGCTCCTCAGTCCTGTATCTGGTCTGCCTGCTGGGAGAAGTGGGCAAGCTCCTCAGTCCTGTATCTGGTCTGCCTGCTGGGAGAAGTGGGCAAGCTCCTCAGTCCTGTATCTGGTCTGCCTGCTGGGGAAAGGAAGGGCAATGCATACTTTCAGCCCCTGCAGAAAGGGACAGGCCTCCCCTCCCCCTTTTTTGAGGGGAACCTTACACTAGTGTAATAATAATAATAATAATAATAATAGATATTATTCAGTGCCGAAAATGTGATGAGCAGCAATGCTGCACTGGCCACAAGCGAGCCGGGAGTTAAAAGACAAGAATAAACCCCCACACAGCATCAGGAAGAAGAGCAAGGTAACACCTCCGGGGTGCAACACAGTTCCGGAGCAGAGCGCTGCTGCATCAGGGGCATTTGCAGTTAAAATGAGCAAACACTTCAGAAGTCACAGAAAAGGACAGTGGGCTTTTGGAGTCCTTATCAGACGCGATAATTTTACTGTCTTCGTAACACTCTGCAAACCCATCAGCCCCCACCACCACCACCACTTCACACAGCCATTATAATGCAATCTGTGATTAATTAGTACGTTCCAGCAAGGTTATCTTCTCCTCTGACCTGCTGGGTTTGTCTCCATTCCATGAAGCAGGGAGGGAGGGTCAACTCCCGAAAGCTGATCAAGAAATGTATTAAAGTTAGTCCAATAAAAAGGTATCGCCTTATATTATTTTTTTTTGTTTATTGACCTTTACTTAAATGGACTGACAGGACAACTACACGACTATCTTAATGTACAAATGGTTAGGACAAGCACATTTATTAACATTTATTTACAATACATGACCGGCCTATTGTTCCAGTCCATATCTCAAAAGAATGTATTTCTTACAATGTTAAAATGTAAAATAGTTTCAAAGAACGAGCCAATTGGGTCTCTCATGCCTTGTTTAGAATTATCCCCCCCCCCCCCCCCCCCCCCCGATCCTTAGAATAAATTCAAGGATCAATGTTGCCGATATTGTACCCGTTTCAGGGTTTTGTTTTGTTTGCTACTGAAATCATTTCTTTAATGTAGAGCTGCATTTGTACACATTTCTGGGACTTGCGCGGAGAAAAATGGAAAGCATCTTATTTTCGGCCCGACTCACTGGGAGACTGTCAATTTGTACTAAAACTTCAGATGTCCTTTTTATTAGGGGGATGTACCGGGAAGAAAGCTGAACTTAGCGCCTTTTGATTCTTTTTGAAATAAGCTCTACACACCATTCTGATGATGGGGAGCAAATGAACCTGGTTTTTAAATTACTATTGTTTCTTATTTTAAATTTTAGGCAGTGTTCTTACAATACATTTAAGATGCAGTCGATATAATGGCCGATGATGTTTTTTTTCTGAAAAGAACTGGGGGTTAGTGTCGCCTTTCTTTATTGCAATGCTGAGCCTAGCCGACTTTCTTGCAGAAAAATGTAATTCACGTATCTCTGCAAACACCCCGGAAGCTATTAAAACTGGCTGCTGAACTGCACCCACTGAATTGCTATGCGTACAGACGTCATTTTGCTATTGAACTGGCTCTGTATTTTCCATTAAAACAACAGCAACAAATGAGGCAGAAGGAAGCTAATTAGACGGAATATTGCATTAGCCAAGTGTTCATTTTTTGTATTTCACCCCAAACCATTTTTCACTCTTGCTGTTCCTTCTTTAGCATACAGAATTCTTTACATCCTTCAAAGCTTTTCATTTGCTTTTTCTTTCTTTCTGTCTGTCTTTTTTTTTAAGAAGCAAAATAGAAGAGATTTTTGTTTCTCCTAGTCTGTAAATTTATAGCCAGAGAATTTAGGGGTTAAAGTCAGTAGAAGGTAACACGCAGCTCTTTTGGTGAAAGGAATTTAATGCAGAATGCTTTAGTCTCCAACATCTTGTTCCTCACAGATTTCTACCAGTGCTGAAACACTGTTCCCTTTTATAGCACTAAAACAACCACATCTTAAAATTAATACAAGTTTGATAGAAATAGTTGGAAAACTACCACATGTTTTGCTAAAGTTCAAGTTTATTTATTAGGGTTTAAATTATACAAAACAGTTAAACATATAAGAGGACAATGTCCCATGGGAATAACAATAGAGGATGCCATTATACAAATAAGAAACCAATATATACGTCAGCGCGGTTTACTACAAAGCTATATCTCTGCAGGTCTCCACATTTTACCACATGTTAATAATTTAGTAATTCAATACAGTACTCAGAATTCATTTTTGGTCAAGAAAGCATGGCCAAAATTGGATGGAAAGTTCTGATCACGCTATAGGAAGCAAGGACTATTTGTTGTGAATGCAGAACAGGAATGGGATTCTGATGTGTACACACAGAGAGAGAGAGAGAAATAAAAGTGTCCTGCATAAACATTCTGTGCAATACATGCTGCCTTCATTACACCAAAAAAAACTTCAGCCGACAATGAGCACGAGCAACAGCAATCACATAGCTAAGTGAGACCATACATATTATTTCATTATTTATTACATTAAATTCTTACAGCAAATGTCCCATGCTTTATTTTCCTCTCAAATAACTATTCTAAAAGAAAATTGTACCTCTGGGTAACATGGGTACTTCAAAAGTAAACCCAGCATATAGTGAGACTCAACTGTCTCAATTGTCAGCTTTACTGCTAAGTAAAAGGAGGCGACTAATGTGCAGAACTGCAAAAAGCCTTAACCCCTATCTGTTTCTTCAGTCTTAAAATGGATGTTGGCAGTGCCCCTCTAAGCAGGTTGTCCTGTTTCAGGCTGAGCATGGATATGCCTTTCAAACATGCATGATCATCCTTTTCATTACGATCTCATTAGGAGTTGTCCTTGAAATGCATTGCATTATTTATAATTTCATTAATTGGGGCACGAAATGACATCAGCTTGTGAGTCTATCAAGAAGTTTACTGTATAAGTCATAATGGAAGGTGAGATACCATTTTATGTGGTGAATATAAATATAATGCAAAACACTGTAGAGAGAAAGACATGCTTATGCTTATACATTCAATTTACAGTTTTTAATACAGCATGATTACATTTACATGTTCAACATATTTATTAAACAATACGTAACCAAATCGTTAGATATCTCTAACATATGCTCTTATTTCGTATTAAAATCCATCCAGGCGAGATATGGATTTTAATACGGGTATTTTTTAATTGGAGTATTAAGGATAAGGGCATATGTTAGAGGGATCTAACGATTTGGTTATATATTGTTTAATAAATATGTTGTACATGTAAATTTAATCATGCTGTATTAAAAAATTGTAAATTGAATATATAAGCATTTCTTTCTCTCTACACTGTTTTGTAATATAAATGTTTGACAGAAGTCAGTTCTTTTCCTTCTTGTATATGCATGCTTTATAAATATAAATCAACATCAATTAATTCCGATCGACAGCTAAACAAACAGAAAACCTGAACCGACTATAATAGGAAGAGCGAGTAGGCTACTCTTTTGGAAATAGAAAATGGACAAATATCTCATCCAAAAAATGTATATATATATATATTTTTTTTTTTTAATTTTACTGTGAGTCAGGCAAGAGGTTGTGGTCCCCATATTAACAATGTTTAAAGTTTCACCGGTTTCCCTTTCCACATTTTGGAAGTCGCAAAGTTTCAGTTTTCTCATATTGGAAGTATTCCTTCTGTTGGAAGCTAAGTAATGTTAATTTAGGAGGATTCGCATGTGAACGTGCGTGCAGAAGATGTAAGTAATTTAATATCTTGCACGGGCTCCTGCTGCGGAGAGTTTCCCCGATTCGGGGGATTAAATGGAGGGGGCGGAGCCGGAGCGCGTGCTTAGGACGGCATGGGCGGGGCAGCCGAGCCCAGATGCCTCTCCGCGCAGCCGCACATTTTTGTCTCCTGCGCGCCGCCGTCTCGGAGCCTGGTCACGTGATCCCTCGGCCAGCGGCAGCGACGCCAGGCCGGATGCGCAGCCCCCGGATCCCGTGACACGGCCTCCCCGTCCCCAGTGTGTTCCCGCTGGGGCCAGGACCGCCATGGAGCCTGCGGTCAAACTGAGCGCCGGTAATTCCCCCTCCAAACCGCGAGCCCTCTGGGAATCCATTGCCGGAGGGGAACCCTGAGTAGAATGAGACTGGAAACAAAGTGGCGTTGGGCTGTGAAAGAGGGAGTCGCCTGTTTTCTGCGTCATCACCCTTTATACCTGCCTTTCTCTCCGCTTATGGCCGAGCTGGCTCCAAGGGCTGACAGAGATTTCCTACTTATACTGGCACTGATTCAGCAAAGTTCCCGAGCCACAGATATAGCCAAGTGTTGTCAGTTTCCAAGAAGCTACCAAAAATAGAATTTGTGCATTTCGGAATTCGTATAGTTTCCAGATACAAAGACTTGTTCATGGCAAAGATGTCTTCTGAGTCGCAAGACCATATTCCTAGTTTTATTTGCAATAATAAGATCTCCACGAACAAACTTGACACCCTGTATTTGTCTAAACATTGTAGTGGGGTGGCTTTATCTAATTTAAGATTGTTACCGGGCTGCTCGGCTGACTTGCCTGAGAGTTGGGTTGGGTTGGGTTTTGGCTCTCCCCCCTCCATGGCTTTTGCCAGAAGTGTACAAAGGGTGCTTCAGATCTCCTCTAATAAAGCCTGCCACATCTGCAGAAATATTTAAATGTTATCACATATTCCTGAAATATGGGGGTACAGTTCAAAAAGCATTAGTTACTGGGTGTCCAATCTAGAACTGAAGCTGGCCACCTGGGCTCGTGGGAAGCTGCCATATTTTCAGGGCACTAAGAAATTGGTAATGCACTTTATTCATGCAACAACATTTTTATTGCTCGGTTTTGGAAAACAGTACCCAACATTAGTGTTTGCAAACAACGGTTCCAGCACTTCTTGTTTAAGATTTAAGTTGCAGAGCAGCAGGGGTGTTCTGCTTCAGCCCTTCCCCTCTAGGGAGCCTGCAGGGAAGAGGAGGAGAGGGGATAAACTGGAGCAGACAAAGCAAGGAGCAGCCACTCTGCTCCCTAATTCATGTCCTCTCCTGTTCTACAGGGAACAGGAAGGGGAGGGGATGTTACTGAAACCACACCTCAGAGCAAAGAACAGATACATAGAGGGGTTGAATTAGCACAAGTTTGATACTTATGAGCAATAGTGCCAGTCACCAAGACGTCACCCCCTGGCCTTGATGATTGGCACTACAGCAGCAGTTTCAAACTTAAGCTAATTTAGCCCCTCTTTGCGACTGTTACTCAGGACTTAATTTCTGGTGGAACACCCCAGACTGGCATTCTGCCACCTTTTTTTCTGAAACCAAGGAAGTGTAGTAGAGCCAGCAGTGTAAATCAGTTCAACTCTCCTGCAGAAACAGAGCAGAACACAGAGAAATAAGAGTGAGGAGGGCAGTCTGTGAGTGAGGTGATTGGAGGGGGCAGGGAAAGAATGAATGAAGGGAAGGAAAAAGAGAGGATGTACAGTGGGAGGCAGAAAAGAGTGAGCGAGGAGAGCATGTAGTGCTGTTCCCTGACTCCCCACTGTCTGAGGACAGCGGGTGGTGCATACTAGTCTGCCCCAACCCCAAGGCAGAGGATAGTCACCTAATCTTGGCTCGAAGGCCTATGGCTACCTTACCAGCCAAGGAGCGTGGAGAGCTCAAAGACCACCAGGGAGGGGGATGAGATTTAGGGACTATGACCTCTGGGAGAAGATGAGGAACACTGAAGAAATCATGGGGGGGGGGGCTTGGGATGGAGAACCAAGATCAGAGCAGAAAGGAGGAGGAGGAGGGAGGGTAGAGAGAAAGAGCCCTCTTTCTTACCTCTGTGACCCTCCATCCACATCCACAGCCCTCAACAACTCCCAGTTATCCTTCGACCATCAGTGCTCATTAAGCTGAACACTGGAGGAGGCTGGGGGTGAAGGCTGGCTGGGATAAGTAAGCAGAAACATCTTTTTGCATCTATGTGTGTGCGAGCGTGCACTTAAGTTGCACCCAGCCCTGGCCCGCTACCACCTCCATTTTCTTCCCCCATGTTCCCTCCAGTTCCTTTTTGTCTCCAAATTAAGCCCTGTAAATGATCTTCATAGCATTGCCTCTGTACACTTATACAGGCACAGTCACCCTATAGATGTCAAAAATGAAATATGAATCTGAGTGTAATTGCATAACTTCAGCAGCATTACATTTTCTAGCAGTCGCATTCTGTCGCCTCCATACCACTGTATCCATGTACCTGGAGTGGGGCTCCTAGACACCAACTGGCTAGCGATGTATGCAATTCATGGACAGCAGATGCTCACTTGTGATTTTCCATCTCTTCCAAGGGCTCTCTAAGTGGGACATCCGTCAGAAAGTATGGGACTACATTGAAGACCACAACCTGGCAGACTTTCCAAGACCCGTGCATCACCGGATCCCGAATTTTAAGGTGCGTTCCTTAGAGGTGTTTTCTGTTTCCCTTCGGCTTACTGTCCTGTGTTTAGGATGCTGGGGAATGGATGGAGAGGAGAAGGAATGGGAGGAAGGATTTGTCCCAGTCAAAAACCTTTTGGGCGGGCAATTGGATTTTGGTGCAGCTGCTTACTGATTATTTCCACAGGTGTTACTACTGGTAATTCAGGAGTGTTTGAAAGAAAAGCACTGTATCAGAACATATGTGCCAATGGAAGCAGAGCTTTTCAAGCATGCTGTGGACTCATTAGCTTTCCTGTAACTGTGCCAAGCTCTGGAGCCGTGGTGATGTGCTGCTATCTTGTAATAACAGGGTGCCGCTCAGGCCGCAGGACAGCTACCGTGCTTGCAGGAGTTCAGAAACGCCAAGAGCATTAAAGTAAACCCAGACACCCCCCAGAAGACTGCCCGCTTTCTGACCCTAGAAGTAAGTGTGTGTTCTGCTGTTCCCTTAATCCAGGCTTCTTACCAGGCCTGTCGCTCCATTAAAGAACTTGATATCTTCAACAGAGCGAGTGACGTGAAGGTGGACCCTGACAAGCCACTTGAAGGAGTTCGGCTAGAAACGCTACAGGTAACCAGAGTGTCCTGGAATTTATAACTCTGTTAATCATAAAAGGAATGCAGTGCCCGACTCGGACCGAGTTTCGCCCATTAACATGGGCTGTTTCAGGGGCTGTATTAACAATAAAATCAATGAATAATGTTAAATATTAAATTATAAAAACATTTAAATTAAAGACACATAGATTATTGTACATATACATTAAAAGAAGTACACACATATATGCTTAATATATACAGCATAAAAAGACATATAAAAACCACACATAGTTGACAAATAATAGTATATATTATTGAAAGATAGGATTACCTATAGTGTCCCAACTGACTATGGAACAAATAGCAGCTCAAATTGTGATTATAGACCACAGATCACTCTCAGAGGGTTACGGTCCAACTTCGATTTTGTTCTGTTGGGATCATGCAAGCTATTAATTAGTGGTTCAAAGGAAAAAAATTATCTAAAATAATTTCTGTGAAAAAGAATATCAAATCCAATCATCTATGTGTCTTACCCGAGATTGTGCAATAGCTGTGAACACCAAGTAGTCCACACGTTGAAATTACACACTTGGTATCAGAAAGACCTCACATAATTAATATTTAAAACTCTTTCACATTATTTATTTATTTATTTAAATCTTTTCTATACCGTCATTAAGGTGGGTACCATCACAACGGTTTACAGTAAGGCACAAAAATAATGTTATTAAAATTTATCCGTTTTCACAGGTGCCAATAGGTTCGGTAACATAAGTTTTAATCAAAGCTAGATGTTAAATGAGTGTGATCACTATTCTGTCCAGGTCAAATCTATAGCAGTTTGAGTTCATGACTCATTCTATAAATGTAACTATCCTTTAGTGATGAATTCTATTAAAAAATGAACACCCTTATTGGTTCCTGTTTGTGTGGGTGTTTTTTCCCTTGCACTTCCCTGCTTTGAACCTTGCAAGTCCTTGGAATCTATTCTCCCTTCTCTTTTTGAAAGGCTTGTTTAAATAGCCAAGTTTTTAGATTTTTTCTGAATGTTTTGTTTTCTCGTTGTAGTCTTAAATCCAAGGGCATGGAGTTCCATAGTGTGGGTCCCGCTAAGGATAACGCTCTTTCTCTTACCTGGGTTAGTCTTGCTGTTTTGACTGATGGAATAGTTAGAAGTGCTTTGTTGGCTGATCTTAGATTTCTGTTGGGGATGTGCACACGAAGGGCAGTGTTGAGCCAGTCTGCGTTTTCGTTGTGTATTAATTTGTGTATGGTACATAGTGTTTTGTATTGTATTCTTTGTTCAATGGGAAGCCAGTGTAACTCAGCCAGTGTTTCCGTAATGTGGTCTCTCTTCCTTTTTCCAGTTAATATTCTTGCAGCCGTGTTCTGTAATATTTGTAGTGGTCTTATGGAGGTGTATGGTAAGCCTAGTAGAAGGGTATTGCAATAATCAGTGCTTGCAAATATTAGCGCTTGCAGTACTAATCGAAAGTTGGCGGTTGTTAGAAGTGTTTTAAATATTGTTCTTTGTAAAGGCCTCGCCTATATATTCCTTGTTTATAAGTTACTTGTAAACCGGCACGATGTGCAAACGGTTGCCGGTATATAAAATAAAATAAATAATAATAATAAATAATAATAATAAGTGGTTTAAGTTTTCTGAGGACCATGAGTTTGGCGTATCCTTCCTTTACTTTTATGGATATGTGTTGTTTTAAGCTTAGTTCTGTGTCGATTATTACTCCTAGATTTCGTACTTTCTCTGCAAGTATTATTTGTTTGTTGTTAATGAGTGTGATTGGGTTGTGTGAGATCTCCATGTTTTTTTTCCTTTCTAAATGAAGGAATTCTGTCTTCTCTATGTTAATTACTAGCTCCATTTGATTTAATAGTTGTTTGATAATGTCTAGATACATGTTTGCTATGTTTAATGTTTTCTCCATTGTATCGTCAATGGGTAATATAAATTGGATATCATCTGCGTATATGTAGTGAGTGATTCCCAGTCCAGCTAGTAGGTGGCATAATGGGAGCAGGTAAATGTTGAAAAGTGTAGCAGAGAGGGCGGATCCCTGTGGTACACCTGTTTGAAGGTCTATTTTTTCTGTCATAGAATCTTTGACTTGAACTTGAAAATATCTGTTGCTTAGGTATGATCTAAACCATCTGAGTGTTTTGTTGCCTAGTCCTATTTCTTCTAGTCTATTTAAAAGTATGTTATGATTAACAGTATCAAAAGCTGCTGAGAGGTCTAGCATCACTAGAATGTATTGTTTACCGTTATCGAATCCCCTCATGATGTTGTCTGTCAGCGCCAGTAGGAGTGTCTCTGTGCTATAATGTTTTCGAAATCCATGTTGTGAGGGATATAGGATGTTATTGTTATCTAGGTGTTCCGCTAGTTGCTTTTGTATAGTTTTTTCTATTAATTTTGCAATTAGGGGTAAGTTTGATACAGATCTGTAGTTGCACAGGTTAAGTGGGTCGCTGTTTTTCTTTTTTAAAATGGGTTTTACGATTGCTCCTTTCAGTGTATCTGGCATGGATCCTTCCTCTAAGGATAGATTAACAATCCTTGCCAGTGTCGGTGATACAGTGTTGGCCACTTTTTTATATCTGTGGTTGTTATTGTGTCACATGTATGTGGGGCGGGATTTAGTTTTTTTAGCAAAAATTCGATTTCCAATTCTGATACTTCATAGAATGTTGACCATTGTTTAATTTCTCTTTTTTTCATTTTAATTTCTTGTTTCGTTGTATTTGGGATTTTAGTTATTAGGTTCTTAATTTTGTCATTAAAAAAGGTTGCAATTTCATTGCATCTGTTTTCTGGAAGGTTTTGTGGGGATTCGGATTTGTCGTTCGTGAGGTTTTTTCTGACAAGAAACTAGTGCAGTGATGCTCAATGCACTTTTCATTGAGAGAAACGGCATTTTATCAGTAATCAAGAATTTACCAGTTAATATTAAAACTCAAACTTTTAAACGGTGTTTGATTGGGATAAAATCTATACACCCTTTAAAGTAGTCATTTTATTGTACTCCGTTTGGAACATAACATAGGCGCTGGAAGAATTGATCGAGAGGAGTTAAATTATAGATATACTTTATTATGCACTATAACAGGCACCTCCTCGTGAAACATAACAACTGCGGCGTGAATTGCTATGTTGCACTCTGTCTACCCTTGCAGAGTCTACTCTTGCAGTATCTATACGGCACTAAGAACTATATATTGAGTTTTAATATTAGCTGGTGTAATTAATAGCTTGCATGATCCCAAAAGAACAAAATCGAAGTTGGACCTTAACCCTCTGAGAGTGATCTGCTGTCCATAATCACAATTTGAGCTGCTATTTGTTCCATAGTCAGTTTGGACACTATAGGTAATCCTACGTTTCAATAACATATGCTATTATTTGTCAACTATGTGTGGTTTTATATGTTTTTATGTCTTTTTATGCTGTATATATTAAGCATATATGTGTGTATATGTAGTCTTTTATATATATATATATATATATATATATATATATATATATATATATGTACATTAATCTATGTTTCCCTGTACGTACCTGGATCAGTCCAGACAGTGGGTTGAGCCTCCTGTCCAGCAGATGGAGACAGAGAAAAACTGAAAGGGTATCCTATATCAGGAGAGAGCCTACCCTGCATCCCTTCAGTATTTCTCTGTCTCCAGCAGATGCAGGCAGCTGAACCTGCAGCTCCCTTCCTTTTCTCAATTTGTTTCTCCCTGTGAGATTTTTCCTTCTTCTTCTTCTTGATTTTTCCAGGATCAAGCAAGTATTACTTTAATTCTAGATTAAATAAATGATTAAATTCAAGACTTCTGTTTTCAGGGAGCCAGCTCTGTCTCCCCACTCTTATGGGATCCTAGGGGGGCTTGCCCCTTGTTTCTATAGCCTAGGACTCCCGTCCCAGTGACCTGCTTGGGGCGATACTGGTGGTCCAGTCACTCCCCCTCTTTGCCTATGCTGCCCTCGAGTAATTAGCAGGGAAGCTCAATTCCCCTGCAATCACTCAAGTTTTCTAAAAAATCAATAAATAAATACATATTGGAAGGCAAAGACAAGTGAAATCAGCCCTGCTAGTGCAGCAGGGTTCGTTCGCCTGCTCCCGCTGCTCGGGCAGAGCCCATCTCAGCTGATTCTCTCTCCTGCGGCGTTTCTTACCTCCCGTCATGCCGCGTTCAAATGGCTGCCTGGCCTGCGGGGAGCCTGCGATTTGGCTCTCCCGCGATGGGCTGTGCTCTGATTGTTTGCCCGGCGGGGAGGGTCCCTCCGTGGCAGCGGCGGCGAGTTCGGCAGCCCGGGGTCGACCTCACAAAAAACCGTGGGAACGGCGGACATTTTGGGGGCAGGCTTTTCTTCAGACTCCGGACTGCAGAGCTCAGGAGAGCCTGATTTAACCATTTCTCCGCCAGATTTAAGCCCAGTCAGAGCCCCGGAGGGGGATTTTGATACTACTCCCTCCCCCCCCCCTCCCTCTTTACCCGGGAAATCCAGGCCTTGTTTTTCCACAGAATTTGTGCTTTTAATGCACAAATCATATCTGGCTAACCTGCAGGAAGAGGATGACCCCTCTCCAGGTGTCGTCCCCCCCCCCCCCCCCCCCCCCCCCCGCAGCTAAAATCGCTCGGGTGCCTGCTCCGCAGGGCTCCGACAGGGTCAGGGTGGTACTGGGAGCCCCAGCCCCCCCCCCCCAACCAGCTGCGATCCCTGATTCTGATCCGGACTCTGACTTGCTCCCAGGTCCTCCACTCGAGGGTGATGACCCACGTGTTGTCCGTTTGTTCTAAAGGGAAGAGCTGGACCCGCTCATTCCCCTTATTTTGGACGAGCTGGGTATTGAAGTGCCACCTGGGGATTCTGCTACGCCCTCTTTATCAGCTAACGTGGACCCAGTCCTGGCAGGACTTAGGGCTCCTCCACGTACGTTCCCATTTCACCCTATGCACAGGAAGCTGCTCTCCGGGAATGGGAGTCTTCAGAGGCGGGGCTCCCCGTGGGTAGGGCGATGGACAAGCTCTGTCCCCTCCCTGATCAATGCCTAGTGATGCTTAAAGTTCCCAAGGTGGTCGCTTCCGTCTCCGCGGTCACCAAACACACCACCATCCCAGTGGTGGGAGCGACGGCACTGAAAGATATTCAAGACCGCAAACTCGAGCTTTATCTCAAATCGATCTTTGAAGTCTTGGCCTTAGGGGTCCAGGCGACAATCTGCAGCAGTCTCATGCAGCGGGCAAGCCTTAGGTGGGTTCAACAATTGCTCAGCACCCAGGACCTCCCGTCTGCAGAGGCGGAGCAGGCAGAATGACTGGAGGCAGCAGTGGTATATGGGGCTGATGCCCTATACGATTTGCTCTGAGTGCAGGCCAGGGCTATGGTTTCAATTGGTCTGCGGATTCCTCCTCTAAGTCGCAGTTGGGCACTCTTCCCTTCAAGGGCAAGTTGCTTTTTGGTGAGGACCTTGAACAACTTATCAAATCCTTAGGAGAGAACATGGTTCATAAGCTGCCGGAGGACCGCCTGAAACAGTCTAAGTCCTTTTTTCCTTCACGTTCTCGTTTTAGAGGCCAGTGCCGCTTTAATAGCAGAGCGCGGGGATCCTTTCCAAGGGTACCTCCTCCAGATCCCAGTCCTGGTCTCATTCCTTTCATGGCCGATGTCCCTTCCGGGAGGGAAACCCGCAACACTCGGCCGCTATGTCCTCATCCCAGTGAAATATGGCCGACCCATTCCTCCGTTCCCGACTTAGGTGGATGTCTGTCCCTGTTTCTCGAGGAATGGGTCAAAATCACAAAGGATACGCTTTAGAATTTGCTCGAGATCTCCCAGACCTCCATATAATCTCTCCCTGCGGAAAGCGGAAGCGTCCAGCAGTCTGCCAGACTCTTGTCAGTTACAAGAGCTCGGAGCCATAGTCCCTGTCCCGGTGGAGGAACAAGGATCCGGCCAGTATTCCATCTACTTCGTCATGCCCAAAAAGGTTATCTTGGATCTCAAGAGAGTCAACCGGGCCCTCAAGGTTCCCCATTTTCGAATGGAGACCCTGAGGGCGGTGATAGCGGCGGTTCACTCAGGCGAATATCTGACCTCCCTCGACTTAACGGAGGGTTACCTGCACATACCGATATGCCACGACCATCAGAAGTATCTCCGGTTCAACATTCTGGGGCAACACTTCCAGTTCCGGGCGTTCCCGTTCGGCATCACCACCGCGCCATGCACTTTTACCAAGGTCATGGTAGTGGTGGTGGTGGTGGCCGCTCTCCGCCGAGACGGAGTCCTAGTCCATCCTTACCTGGACGATTGGCTCATTTGGGCCAAGTCGGAGACTCTCTGCAGGTTAGTGGTCGACAGGGTCTTGGCTTTCCTAACCTCCCTTGAGTGGATAGTCAACTTTTCCAAGAGCAATCTCCAGCCCTCCTAGGTCCTGGAATTCCTGGGAGCACGCTTCGACACCCGGGTCGGCAAGGTGTTCCTGCCAGATGCTCGGACGCTCAAACTTATGGGTGAAGTGCTTAAAGGCCTACTCTTTGCGTTCACAGGCTACTTCTTGGGCGGAGAGTCAGTCAGTCTCTCCGCAGGAAATCTGCAGAGCAGCTACTTGGAAGTCTCTGCGTACTTTTGCTCGTCATTATCGCCCCGATGTGCAGGCGCCAGTTTTTGGCTCCTTCGGAAGGCAGGGGCTTGGAGCAGGACTGTCTCGATCCCACCCTGGTTAGGGAAGCTTTGGTACATCCCACTGTCTGGACTGATCCGGGTACATACAGGGAAAGGAAAATTGGTTCTTACCTGCTAATTTTCGTTCCTGTAGTACCACGGATCAGTCCAGACTCCCTCCCGAGCACTGTCTACTTCATCCGCTCAAAGTTCTTTTCACTTGTTTCTTTACAGTTTCTTGGATCTCTGCTTCCTCTCAGAACTTTAAGGCACCAGAAGCATCTACTAGATGAATATGGATATATATGTAAGAGCGGTTCTTTAGAGTTTTGAATTGTTCAAATTATCAGTTACTCGTTGCTTGCTTGTTCTTATGCTGATTATCTTTATATTTATCTGCTTTGATAATGTTTATACTGAAGGGATGCAAGGTAGGCTCTCTCCTGATATAGGATACCCTTTCAGTTTTTCTCTGTCTCCATCTGCTGGACAGGAGGCTCAACCCACTGTCTGGACTGATGCCTGGTACTACAGGAACGAAAATTAGCAGGTAAGAACCAATTTTCCTGTCTTTAAATGTTTTTATAATTTAATATTTAACATTATTCATTGATTTTATTGAAGCAGCCCATGTTGATGGGTGAAACTCAGCCCGAGTGGGGCACCACATTCCTTTTATGATTAATAAAAATTCTCCGTGATACCGATGTACCTTTGTTCTATTTATATCTCTGTGACATGCTTTCCAGTGGAATCAGAACATCCATGGGAGCCTCACCTCAGAGCACCCTGTACAGCTGTGATTAAATGCATTAGAACTACAAAGCCCAACAGTGCACTAGAACAGAAGTGATAAAGCAAAAGTAAAGTGGCCACTTATTATGTCTGGTATAAATATTAGTCCTGTGGGATTTCTGTGCCGGGGCCTGCTTTGTTTTCTGCTCATGGCGAAGAAGGCGCAGGCCCCAGTGTGTCATGAGCGGAGGCCATCCTGCTCGCAGCAAAGTTGGAATAGGCCCCAGTGAGAGTGAGTCTATGTGCGTGCGTGTGTAAGACTGCGAGCCTAGGGGGGTGAAAGAGAGCATGTGTGAGGTACTTCTTTGTGAGAGAGGGAGTCTGTGTGAAGGTGTTTGTATGTGTAAGAAAGAGAGCCTGTGTGGAAGGATATGTGTGTGTGTGTGTGTGTGTGTGAGTGAGAGGGGAGCCTATATGTAGGGGGGTGAGCGAGAGGGAGCCAGAATCCAGGGGTGTGTGAGAGAGAGAAACATAGGTAGCCTGTGTGAGGGTGTATGTGTGAGAGAGAAAGGGAGCCTGTGTTTGGAGGTGTGCACGAGAGAGAGAAGGAACCTGTATGGGGGAAAGGGGGGGGTGAGAGGGGAGAGGAGTCTGTATAATGGATGTGTGTGTGTGTGCGCGCATGCATGAGAGAGAGGGAGCCTGTATGAGGGGATGTGTGTGTGTGTGTGTGTGTGTGTGTGTGTGTGTGCAAGAAAGAGAGGGCGGAGCCTGAATGAGGGAGTGTGTATATGTGCAGTAGAGAAAGAGAGCCTGTGTGTGTGTAAGAGAGAGAGGGACAGAAAGCCTGTTTGAGGGGCAGAGTGGAGATAGAGTGGAAGGGATTGAGCCTAGAGGGGGAGGGGAGAGATAGTGATAGGTGGAGGACTTGGGGCCTGAGAGGGCAAAGTGAAAGGAGACTGGCCAGGGAAGTAGGGAGAGAGGGTGGAAGGGACACTCTTACAGTGAACTTTTAGGGAAATTATGCTCAAAATAGTTAAAAGTCTGCATCTTTAGGTAATAACTTTTTTCTGTATTACATTTTAAATTAATTACTTAAAGACTGTAATGTAAATTGTGTTATTTTGACCCAATATAAAGTGCAGAATTTTGCAGAATTTTACATTTTTTGTGCAGAATTTCCCCAGGAGTAAAATATGTACTTCATACTGTGACTCTGTGGTCCACAAGGGTATTTAATATCATAGTTTCAAATGTGTGTTCATTTTTTTTTTGCATTTTCCTACTTCTCTGACTACTGTTTCTTACACCTACAGGCAAGAAAAACACTATTAGTTCCAACACCACGTCTAAGGTCTGGTTTATTTAATAAAATTATACCACCGCCAGGAGCAACAAAAGACATTCTGAGAGTGTGTGCCACCTCTCGCGTAAGTGTGATACTCTGCTAATGAAAGAAAATAAGACTGTACTAAAGCAATAGTACTCCCTATGCCATGGTGGGTCGGACCAAGGTCCACCGAGCCTAGTATCCTGTCTCCGACAGTGAGTCAAGAGCCAAAACATAGACTGATTTCTTGTTAGTCACTTCCAGGGATAAGCGATGGCTTCTCCCAGGGCTTGCCCGTAAGCTAGGGGAAGCCGAAAGGTCGCCCGGGGCTCCGTGAGGAAAGGGGGCATCCCGGCACCATCAGCATCGCTTGTTGAGCTGGACTTGATCTGCCTTTACCCCCACCCCCTCCATGCACCTGAGACCCAGGCGGAGCGGTGCCAAAGGCTGGCTCCAAGCAGCGGAGGAAGCACCGCTTGTCCTGCTGGCTGAGGGTCGGCCCAGAGGAGCTGGAGACGTGGCCGCAGCGAGGGTCCAAAAAGATTGGAAATCGGGGGGCGAAGGGTGCACCTGCATTTTATTTGACTTTTCTTTTAATATCTGACATTTAGGGGGTGCATGGGGTGGCGGGAGGAAGAGACCTCCCTGGGCTGCTGTGGAGGGGGAGACTACATGGAGTTAGGGATAGAAGAGGATGCAGGTAAAAGGAAGACCCCGGGATGGGATAGGGAAGGGGAGAAGGAGAGGAGGGAGGGAGGAGAAATGAAGAAACATTTTGTTTGTGGCTCGTGTTCTGTTGCTGATGAGACCTAAGTTTGTGTGGATTGGAAAAGTGTTTCCCTGTAGTACAGATCCAACATGTCTGCTGGGGTGCTACCTGTTCAAAGTGAGACTCCAAACGCACCCTTTTAACAGCTTGCGTAAGGCAAGTCCAAGTGCTGGCCTGAAGTAAAACGAAATGCTCTACTGCTCGGGGAAAAATCCACCTTCAACAATTACTGTAACTGGGAATGCACGCGAGTAAAGAGAGCTGTCACGGTGCTGCCGGGATCTGGCTGCCTTCTACCCAGGATAAAAGCATGCTTACCACTGGGACTTTCCCTGGTGAATGTGCAATTTCCTTTGCCTTGTGAAAATATGGCCCCAGTATTAACAGCCTCAGCATGGCCTTGTCAGAACCGGACAGAAGCTGTCACGGCTTCACGCTGATTGTTCCAAGAAAAATGTAAAACGAATCAGAGAAATTTGGTTTGAAAGGTAAACCAAAACTTAGCTGTATTCTAGAATGAAATAAAAGGGAAGTTATGCTTTTAGGATTAATTGGATAGTTAGGATAGTTTTCAGTAAACTGAAAGCACATCACATACACTGGGCTTTGTACAGACTGTGCAATCATTCTTTGCAGATTAAAGCTGTAAGGTAATAAATTTACAGATGCACACAGGATTTACAGGGCACTTGAGTGCTGGTCTTGAAATGCTTCTCCCTTGTTCACTTTGGGCCAGATGTGCTAAGCATTTTTCCCACGGATGCAAAATACAGGAACCCCTTGAGTACATCAGGCCATTTGTGAGCTAATGACGTGTCGGGAACGCATTCTGCAGCCAGGGGCAGGGGGTGGAAAGGCTTCAGCTCCTGCTCAGTACTGCTCGGTATGGTGATACCTTGGGAGGAAGGTCCACAAAGCTGGTGTTTTGGCGCTCTCTAGTGTTAAGAAATGGCACACACATCTGCTTTGGTTCTGTCTCCTTTTGTGCTGCTAGGAAATATCTTTCCTGGATCAGACCTTAGTACTGTTAGTATAAATAAGTTTGCTGTGTACCGCTCAGACATATGCTGTGATGCCCACAATTGAACCTTGCCCACTTTGTAATGAGTATGCAGCTTCTCAGCACAGAGAGAGAGAAATGTCTTCACTCTATTGCCATATCAATGTCATTTTAGTGTAAAACAGGGCGGAAGCATGGGAAGAGGCAAACATGTTTTAGAGACATAGCTAAACACATTCAACAGCCTAAATTAGCAATAATAGACAGATGAAATCTAAAGTTCATTATAGCGCTCTGTTATGTCATGCAGCACCCCATATGCTATGTGCCTTCATGAGCAGGGCCTGTACTGGTGGACCTGCATATATCTCTATGCCCAGGGGGAACAAGCTGAGACAGTTCTGTTTTTACCTTGTTACATGCAGGGGAGGCACTGTTCCTGCTTTTCTTCAGGAAATCAGAATTCCCTGTACGTACCCGGATCAGTCCAGACTCCTGGGTTTCGCCTCCCCTCCAGCAGATGGAGACGGAGAAGTTTTACCCTGTTTCCCCGAAAATAAGACAGTGTCTTATATTAATTTTTGCTACCAAAGATGCACGAGGCCTTATTTTCAGGGGATGTCTAATACCGTTGAGCTGCTGGCTGCCCCTGCATCAGCCATGCCTCACCAGTGTGCTGTCAGAGAGAGGTAGGAGTGTGCAGCATTCATGGTAGTCAGCTTGGGCTGACTCTGCTGCTTTTGAACCTCTGCACACTGCTTGGAAGGGGTCCCCCGACTGGTACTGCCACCATCCCCAGATGTCAGTAATCTTGATGCCACTGTCACTGCTGCCGCGTGGCTATTGGGGAGGCGCCGATTGCTGCTACTGACACTGAAGCCCATTCTGCTGCCTCCTCTGTGCAGGCCCTGTGGGCTTCCACTTTCTCCATGCGGATCTCGTACATTGTGAGATCCGCATAGAGAAAGCGCTATTCTTGCACATTCCCAAAGATTACATGTGCCAATCACTAAAAAGTAATTTATTTTTTTTTTACCTTTGCTGGCTGATGTTAGTTTTCTAATCGGTTGGTCACAGGCTTTTTTTTTTTCCACCTTCCCTTTTTATTTTTTTGCCAATTTCTTTTATATTGTCCTTTTTTCTTCCGTATTTCTTTTCTCTCCATCTTCTTCCCTCAGACACAGTCAGGTTCTCATTCTCACATGCATTTCTCTCTCTCACACACACACAGGCTCTCACTCTCACATGCTCTCTCTCAAACAATCATTCATACACACAGTCTCTCACTGGCACATGCTGTCTGAATCTCACACACACAGGCTCTCTCTTACTCCCACATGCTGTCTTGCTCAAGCATAGGCTCTCACCGTCACACGCTGTCTCTCTCACACACACAGAGGCTCTCACATGCTGCCTCTGCAAACATTCAGATCCTCACTCCCACACACAGTCTCTCAACTCATCTCATACACGCACGCACGCACACACACTCTACAGACCCTCAGCCTCTCTCTCACCTCTGGGCCTCCTCTTCGCGGGTCGCCGCAGGATGGGCTCTGCAGTGGCCCTGAACTTCTCGGGCCGCGGCAGCCATGCTACCGGGCCTCTTCCTCTTCTTAGGCCGCTGCGACTTGGGATTCGCAGCAGCCCGCGGCGGCTCCTTCTCTTCTGCACGCGCTGATGCTCTTCCTCCTTCCTGCCCACGCGGCTCCGGCAATGTTTACTTCCGGGGCGCACAGGCAGGAAGGAGGAAGAGCATCAGCGCGTTTGAACGCGATCTTTTTCTTTGGGCAAGGAGGCTCAGCGACCGCATGAGCCTCCTTGCGCCCGGGGGCCCGGGATACCACTGCTCGCGTCTGCCCCTAATACCTTGGAAACTTTATTTAAAAAAAAAAAAATATGACGTCACAGGATTGACCGGCCCACCGGGGGAAGCCCGATCCCCCGATAGGTCAATCCGCCCCTGTTTACAAGGGACGGCTTACTTTCGGGGGAGGTCTTATATTTAGGAATTCGGCAAAATCTCTACTAGGTTTTATTTTTGGGGGATGTCTTATTTTCGGGGAAACACAGTAACGGACTCCGTCCTATACCCCTGAGGTACCACCTAGAGTCTGTCAGTATTTCTCTGTCTCCAGCAGATGGTGGAGGTGCAAAACCTTTAGATTGGGTTTGGTGTTAGGTTTTTAGTTTGTTGGTATTCGTTCCTTCAGGAATCTTAAAAAGACAAGGATTTAGTAAAAAAAACCAGAGAGAAGATATCTCTTTAAGCCTCCCAGGGGGTTGCTAGGTCCTGATGGGACCATCCCCCCTGGTAGCAGAGGCTATGGAGCAGAGGGCTGGGAGCCCTGTAACTGCTTGCGGCTGAGGGTGATACTGGAGAGCCCGGTTCACTCACCCTTGAAGGTCACAGGAAAAAACAAAAAGCTGAGGTGATTTATTTAATTTCTGAGCCGGCCTAGCAGTCTTGGCCCTCCTTCCTTCTGACGCCGTTTTTGCCGTCCTTTTCAGTTCCTATGAGCTCCCGGAGGTTTGTCTTGGTCGCGCTGGTTCTTTTTTCGGGCTCCGATCCTAATTTAGCTCGGGGATCATGCCCCATGGTACAGCCTGCAGGCCAGAGTTTGTACCGGGTGCTTGTCGGGAGGGGAAGGCTCTTCGGGGAAGCCGATTCCAGCGAAATCACATCGCAGCAGCTCTAGAGCACGCAAGGACCCTGGGAGGGCAGAATTGCTGCGGCAGCCTCAGGACCCTTTTCTCCTCAGCGCAGGTACTGAAGAATTACTGCGAACGTTCAGGGAGCAGGAGAAGGCCTGCCCTGGGAGCTCCCCACCACATCTTTTGCCGCATCCTGCTGCCCCTGGGGGGGACAACTTGCAGGCAGCTCAGATCTCTTCCTCAGAGGAGGAACAGGGGAAAGACTCGGATGAGTCTTCTTCTTTGTTCTCCTCTGGTTTTGTTACTGCATAAAACCTTCAAAGCACGGAAAGCAGCAAAGAGCCAGGGTACTGAGGTATCCCGTGAGGTCCCCTGCATCGCTGGGGCTAGGACAGGAGCCTCATCACTCTACAAGCATACCAAGTCACAGTGGCATAGAAGCCCCCAAGGCCAAACGCCCTCTCTGGTCCCTTTCCAGTCCGGTGGACAGTTCAGATATGGAAGGTGCGGATGAAGGGTCCCTAGTGAGGGACCGGATGCGGATCAGGATTACCAGCTCCAGCCGTCCAAGCCAGTGGGCGCGCCTCTAGTGGAGGGCAATGATCCCAAAGTGGTCCACCCATTCAGAAGGGATGAACTAGGTCCACTTATCCCAGCCATTCTGGAGGAGCTGGGCATTGAGGTTCCTCCAGAGGACTCACAGTTTGGGGCTATGGATCCGGTGATGGTGGGGCTCAGCTCAGGGGTCCAGCTCGATCCTTTCTGTTTCATATGTCAGTTATGGATCTTTTGTTTAAGGAGTGGGACACTCCGGACCTTGGTTTAAAGGTAAGCCGGGTTATGGACAAGTTATACCCGCTTCCGGAGGAAGCGCTGGACCTCCTTAAGGTCCCTGAGGTGGACGCCGTGGTCTCGGCAGTGACCAAGAAAACCACCATCCCAGTAACAGGAGCCACTGCCCTGAAGGATTTGCAGGATTGCAATTTGGAGTTGCAACTTAAAAAGATTTTTGAGGTTTCCGCCCTAGGGGTCCGGGCCGCTATGTGCAGCAGTTTCGTGCTACGAGCCAGTCTCTGCTGGGTGCAGGATTTGCAAGCAGCAGCATCCCTTTCTGCGAGTGAGGCGGTGCAAGCGGGGCGCCTGAGGAGGCAGTAGCTTACAGTGCTAACGCGCTTTATGATCTGTTACGGACTTCTGGCAGGATTGTGGTCTTGGCCGTGTTCACCCACAGGCTCCTCTGGCTTAGACAATGGGCTGCAGATGTTTCGTCTAAGGCTCAACTGGATTCCTTACCCTTCAAGGGTAAGCTGCTTTTCGGGCAACAATTGGAGGACATGATAAAATCTCTGGGGGAGAATAAAGTCCATAGGTTGCCGGAGGATAGGCCCAGGATGAGAGGATCCTTTCCTCAACGGGCAATGTTTCGGGGAAATCGCCAGTTTCGCTCTTCACGGTCCACCAGTTCAACCTTTCGACAGGGTCCCAGCCACCAGTCTTCTTGGAATCTGTCCTTTCGGGGGCGCCGGCCTGCCAGAGATGGAGCCCCACAATCTCATGGGGGTCCCAAGTCGGCGCAATGAAGCGAGGCCGGTCCACTCTTCTGTCCCAAGAATAGGGGGAAGGTTATCCCTTTTTCTAGAAGAGTGGGCCAACTTAACCTCAGATCAGTATGTCCTCAGTATGGTAGAACACTATTACGCGTTTGATTTTGCTTGGCCGATCCACAAGCGGTATCTGGTTTCCCCATGTGGGTACCACCAAAAGCGCCGGGGGATACAAGACACTCTGCGGCGGTTACAGGACCTAGGCGCCATAGTTCCGGTACTCGCAGGAGAGCTCAGGCGAGGGCGCTACTCCATCTACTTTGTGGTGTCCAAGAAGGAAGGCACCTTCTGTCCCATCCTAGACTTAGAGAGTCAATCAGACTCTAAAGGTGCCTCGTTTTCGGATGGAAACTCTTCGCTCGGTGATAGTGTCTGTACACAAAGGGGAATTTCTAGCGTCTCTGGATTTGACAGAAGCTTACTTGCACATTCCTATAGGCCCGGATCATCAGAAATATTTGTGGTTTGTGATCCTGGGGCATCATTTTCAATTTTGCGTTTTACCATTTGGTCTGGCGACGGTGCCCAGAGTCTTCACCAAGGTGATGGTGGTTGTGGCAGCGGCCTCGCGAAAGGAGGGGATTTGGCTGATTCGAGCAAAGTCAGAACACCTTTGCAGAACAGCGGTGCAGAGGGTGCTACAGATGTTGAGCGTGTTGGGTTGGGTGGTCAACCCCGACGAGAGTCACCTGGTTTCCTCCCAGTCCTTGGAGCTTTTGGTTGCTCGGTTCGACACGATCTTGGGAAAGGTTTTTCTTACAGAGGAAAGATTGTCCAAGCTTCTCACTCAGGTGGAGTCCTTGCGATCCATGCCTCTTCCCAGGGTCTGGGATTATTTGCAGGTCCTTGGTTCAATGGCTTCCACTCTCGAACTGGTGCCTTAGGCCTTTGCGCATATGCATCCTTTTCAGTCAGCCTTGTTCTCCTGGTGGAATCCACTCTCCGAACAGTTTCATCTTCTCCTCCCACTGATGGATTCGGCATGGTCCAGTCTTCTTTGGTGGCTGTGTCCAGACAATTTACGGCGGGGGGTGGATTTGGAAATTCCCTCCTGGATAGTGGTAACCACCGATGCTAGCCTCTCCGAGTGGGGATCGGTTTGTTAAGGAACGGCAGTGCAAGGCCAATGGACAAGAACGGAATCCTCCTGGTCGATCAATCGGTTGGAAACCAAAGCAGTTCGGTTGGTGCTGCAGGCCCTTCTTCCTTTAGTAGAGGGACGATCAATGAGGGTACTCTCCGACAATGCGACGACGGTGGCTTACATCAATCATTCAGGGGGGAACCGGGAGTCGTCCAGTGGCGACAGAAGCTCAGCTTTTAATCAACTGGGCAGAGCAACACCTCTACAAGATTGTGGCCTCTCACATTGCCAGGGTGGACAATGTGCAAGCTGATTTTCTCAGCCACCACTAATTGGACCCGGGGGAGTGGGAACTCTCCGAAGAGGCCTTTCGTCTTTTGTGCACACGCTGGACCATGCCCTCCATGGATCTCATGGTGACGTGCCGCAATGCCAAGACTCCTCGATTTTTCAGTCGGCGATGGGAAACAGGAGGAGAGGGGGTAGATGCTTTAGTCCTTCCCTGGCCAAAGGACGTTCTGTTGTATGTCTTTCTGCTGTGGCCTTTGGTCGGAAAAGTTCTGCGCCGCATTGAAGCTCATCCGGGCAAGGTGATACTTGTGGCACCGGAGTGGCCAAGGTGTCCGTGGTTTGCCGACATTCTGAATCTAGCAGTGGACGGTCCGCTGAGATTTCGGCCATCTCCGAATCTCCTGCAACAAGTCCCTGTTTGTTTCGGAGAGGTAGATTGCTTTTGTCTAGCGGCATAGCTTTTGAAAGGCAGTGATTAAGGAGTAAGGGTTAACCGAATGCGGTTATTGCCACGCTCTTACATTCCTGTAAAACCTCTACCTCCATGGCGTGCGTTAGAGTTTGGGGAGTGTTTGAATCCTGGTGTCTAGACCATGAAGTGCAGCCATCCAGGGCTTCAGTTCCGGATGTTCTGGATTTTTTACAGGCTGGATTAGCCAAGGGGCTGGCGTTTAATTCCCTACGAGTTCAGGTGGTGGCCCTTGGTTATTTTCGTGGAAAGGTGCAGGGTGTTGCGCTAACATCTCATCCGGATGTGGCTCGTTTTCTGAGAGGGGCTAAGCATTTGCATCCTCCTGTCCGGAACCCATGTCCTTCGTGGAAGCTCAAGCTGGTTCTCCGCACCCTTTGTAATGCTCCTTTTGAGCCATTGAAACGAGGGACCCTGAAGGATCTGACATTGAAGGTCGTTTTTCTTGTGGCTATCTCCTCAGCAAGGCGTGTTTCCGAGCTTCAGGCCTTATCTTGCAGGGAGCCCTTCTTAAGGATTTCTGAAGCAGGAGTCTCCTTAAGAGCAGTTCCCTCCTTTCTCCCGAAAGTGGTGTCCTCCTTTCATTTGAATCAGTCAGTGGAGCTCCCCTCTTTCGTGGGTCTGGATTCTTCTACTCCAGAGTCTAGGGATTTAAGGAATTGTACATACAGAGGGTGTTGTTGCGTTACTTGGAGGTCACGAACAGTTTCTGTCTCTCGGACCATCTGTTCGTTCTGAGGAGTGGACCCAGGAGGGATCATAAAGCTTCAAGGGCCACTATTGCACGCTGGCTAAAGGAAGCTATTGTTTTGGCTTACCTTGTTCAGGGCCGTCCGATTCCGGTTGGTCTTAAGGCTCATTCTACTCGATCGCAAGCAGCCTCGTGGGCGGAATGTCAACAGGTGTCGCCGCAGGAAATTTGTAGGGCGGCTACCTGGAAATCTACACACACTTTTGCCAGGCATTACCGTCTAGATGTCTGGGCCCCTGAGCCCGGTTCCTTCAGTGTACTCCGAGCGGGACTCTGTCCCACCCTGGTTAGGGAAGCTTTGGTACATCCCAGGAGTCTGGACTGATCCGGGTACATACAGGGAAAGGAAAATTGGTTCTTACCTGCTAATTTTCATTCCTGTAGTACCACGGCTCAGCCCAGAGCCCCGCCCATGGGAAAACGGAGAGTCCGCTGGGTCGGTAGTTAGTCATATTTCTGCAAGTTTACCGAGCCCCCCTTTTCAGGGTAAGAGTATGGGCATGGTTTTCTTCATTAAATTGCAAGTTTTTCATTACCTCTGCTCTTCGGGGGGAGGTTGTTTATGTGGAAGTTATGCTTTAATCTTTCTGCTTGGGTGCAGTGTAATACTGACAGACTCTAGGTGGCACCTCAGGGATATAGGACGGAGTCCGTTAAAACTTCTCTGTCTCCATCTGCTGGAGGGGAGGCAAAACCCAGGAGCCTGGACTGAACCGTGGTACTACAGGAACGAAAATTAGCAGGTAAGAACCAATTTTCCTTTACTTCTCCCTACTTGCAGTCGGGTAAAACCTGAACTGGTGCAACTTGTCCCCCGAGACTTGAGGCTTTATAGTTGTCCTGTGTATGGGAGGCTCCACCAGTCGATTCCTGTATTATTTCTGAAGCTTTGCACTGAGGCGCACTAGCTGGCTGCTAGTCGGAGTGAAAGCTGCATGGGCAAGGAATAGGAAAGGAAAACCCAGAAGGGTTCTGTGTACTTGCCAACAGGAAACAAAGACTCCATTCACTCAGCAGTGAAGGCAGAAAAGTACCACAGATATCCTGGCTTGACCTCATCAGCGCACGTTGCTGGAGGCATCAAACTCTTACTTTCCAACCTTAGTTTTGGGGGGGTGACACTTACATGAAAGTAGTACAGATTTATATAACACCAGATGTGTAAATTAATCTTTTTTTTTTTAACAGAAGGAAGTTCAGACTATAAATATGTTTGATTTCTAACATTTAAGGTCCTATTCAGTACAGGATCTCCCCACAGGCCTCTGTGTCCAAAGGTCTTTCCTGAATAGGGCTCTTTTAGCTTGTGTTCACAAGTACATTCTTCATTTCTGGAACAAGAGTTCCTGTCAGTAACTAAGCAGGCGGGGCATTTACTGCCAAACTGACACCTTTTCTTATTCACTCATTTTAAATCAGTAAACAAAAGCAAGTGACGTTCATACAGGTTAATGTGACATTTTTATTTCTCATGCAGAATGTCATGCCTATGCATCTGAAATCTTGTTTCTTATTCCAGGGTGTAAAAGAGCACAGTGTGCCCATAGGCCTGGACGCCAAAGTCCAAGTTGACCTGGTTGTTGTGGGGTCCGTCGCTGTTTCTGAAAAAGGTAGGATGCAGGTAGCAATAGGTGCTGTCACCGTAAGTTGTAAGGGTCGTAATTATGGCATCAGCAAGAAGATAGGATAAACTACCCCAGATTAAGAGGTAAGCAAGGAGGGTAGGAAACAGATTTAAGAAGTACTCCTTGGGCTTTTTGCATGCCTTTTTATTCTTACTGCTTTTTCCATACTTTTAATTACATGGATCACCAGATCTCATCAAATGAGAGACATTGCTCCATGTTGTGATCTGATCGAATTGAAAGAAGATAAGAGGGTCACCACCAGCTCTGTTCCTAAAGACTGTTCTAACGGAAAATCCTAAGGATCAGAACATGTCACGTAAAGTACCATGGGAGTCTGTGAGGCAGTGCCCCGGTGTTCCTCTGTTTACCTGTGCAGGACCAGGCTAGACGCCTGGTCCACCTTAAATGCCTCAAGGAGAGTATGCTGTATGGGTGGATCCTGTGGGGCAGGTGGAGCTCAGAGGGCGTAACCAGAGACTGGGGAATAAGAGTTGGGATCCAGGTGGGGATAACCAGACTGTAAGCAAGTTTAGGGGTGCAGAGACCCGTCTGCTACAGGAAACTTTCAGTTGCCTCCCACCTTACTTCACTATCCTAAGCTCAGGAAAAAGACGTGTTTTCCTCAGAAACACACTTTTATTTATCAGATTTGGTAGGAAATGGCATTTAGAAAGTAACAACAATTCCTGTCTCTAACCTTCTGGCCACTAAGCACCAGTGTTCCCTAATAAAGTTCTGTATCATGAGTGGTAACAGACATGCCATAAACCTTAGGCTGCTTAATATATTAATACTTATGGCTAATTTACTTATCCCTGGTCCCAACTTCAGGCGATACCCCTCTGTTCACCTCTGAAGCAGTCGCTGGCTGGAGGTCTGGTGAATGTGTTCAGGGAAAGACTTGCTTCCTGGATTTGGAACTGGCAGAGCTGGTGATGGTCCAGGAAGGAGACTGGCTTCTGGCTCTGGTACTTGCCGGGCTGTTTGGGGCTTGCTCTCACCCCTCACCATCTCACTCTTCGTGTCATTCTCCACAATTGAGCAGGGTGCCTCCTCTCTCCAGTCTCCTGCCCCTGTCTCTTGGCCATACCTAGTCTTCTCCCTCCTCAATAGCAAGGAATGCTTGTCTGCTTAGGGCTCCCCTTTTGCTCTTCTGGTTCCTTTTCTTTCAAGGGTCTCGCTCTGGTTTCAGGGTTGCTCTCAGGGTCTCGCTCTCAGGGTCTCGCTCTCAGGGTCTCGCTCCCAGGGTCTCTTCTCCAGGGGATCCTCCGCTCCCAGTCTCTTATTTTACCCCCTCCCCCATCCAGCTGATAAATATGCATAAGCTCATGCATAGTCACATGGTGGGTGGAGGGTCTTTACCGCATTGCAGGTCTTTTCCTCCCTACCCATTCCTTTGGGGGGAGAACAGCAACATCTGTATGCCAAGCTGTTATGCCAGATGGTTTTTCTGTGTCTCAGGCTGTCCCCCTTTTCTTCCAAGAATGGGGGTCTCTCTGACCTCTGGACTTGTTGGCCATCCAGGACTCCTGCTTAGGGGCTTAGCTGCTTTATTGGCCTTCTGTCTTCTTTTTTTGTATTTAAACAGGCACTTACAAACAGGCAGATCTAGATAACATATCCTTCAGTGTAAAGTTCTCATCAGAGCGAGGTCTCTTATTTTCCACTGAGACAGTGTCTTGGCTTGTCAGTAGCTGGTCTGCATATTTCTTGGCTATTATGATTCATATTCCGTGCTTTCAGTGGTAAAACATGGGCTATCTCCTTACAAGACCAGCCCCAGTTCTCCAGGAGGAAGGCAGCTCCTGTGTGTAACACTGTCCAAACACTGAGCTGAGACAAAGCAGCACAACTGTGAGTAGAGAGAGAGAGAGTATACTGTCTGAAGGTAAAGACAGTCTATAGCTGTGTATATGATTGAAGCTGTGAATAAAGTTCATGTTTTAAGAAAGGCTGGAGTCAGAATGAATTTCTACCTCCAGGCCTGTGGAAATCACCGCTTGTTCCCACAGAGTCATACTTTTATACAGAGCACGTGCGTTCTTGTGAAATAGGTCACATTGTTTGCCCTCTATGGCCTAACCAATTAGGAGAGTGGCCCACACCCACTGGTCCCTCGGCAGGATGGCCAGCATTACCTGTGGCATAAGTGCACAGTGAATAGACTTTACATCACCTTTCAGGTTCTTTCCTGCATATGATGATCCCTTCCAGCCAAAAACAAGCACAGAGTTTAATTTCACAGCAACATACTAAAAGTAAAATCAGTTGGTATAAATTTTCATATGTTCTTTTGGCTCTGATCTTCCAGAGAGGCTGCTTTGTGCAGTGTTTAAAAGTACATTTCTATTGTTACGAGGACAAAATTTGTGCTTTGGAGAGCCTGTTACACCCTGAAGGATTTGTCTTCCCCTGTGGCTTTCTATAAGTGAAGTTAAAGATTTCTCATGCATAGTTCGAGTTTGCAATAGAAATATTTCCTGTTTCTTTCTCTCTAACCTAGCTCTCATAGCATTGCCTTCCAGTCCAGCAACAGGGGCCAGAAGTAGTTCCTAATAGCTTCATATTGTGCCTGTGCACATGTAAATTAAATCTGAAGTTTAATGTCTAAACAGTCTTGCTTTTTGTGTTGGCTCCCGAGTAAAACCCAGGTATCGGATTGAGCAGCAGGAATAAGAATACCGTAGCACTGTCTCTGCAGACTATGAATTTGGCTTACCCACATGCAGTTTATTTTTATAGGGCTTTTCAGTGTGTTGGATCTTTGCCCTAAGTTGAAAGGATGAAAGAAGAAAAAGTCCAGGACACCTTGGTTTGCTGAGCTCCTAAGAGTACAGCTTGTCCGCTGGAACCGAACGCAGAGCAGCCTGCAGTTTCTCTAGCTGCACTGCAGGTTAAGGAACTAGTAGGAGAATGCTGTTCTCAGCATGGTGCAGAGTTCGTGTTTTAAATCTGCAGGCTGGAGAATTGGGAAGGGCGAAGGTTTTGCTGACATGGAATATGCGATGATGGCAACGATGGGAGCCGTCGGTGAGAACACTGTGGTGGTAACCATCGTCCACGACTGCCAGGTAAGGTATTGCTAATTAGAACAACAGCACAAAAAAAATATTGCAAGCCCCCCTCCTCTGAAGAAGAGACCCCCGTGATCTCAAAGGCTCATGAAACACCGTCTTTGGTAGATCCGATAAATGGTGTCACGGCCCAGAGTCGGGGAGAGAAGCTGGAGGGATGGAAGAGGAGAGGCTGAATGGGGGGAAAGAAGCCAGAAGGTGAGAGCGGTTGAAGGAGATGAAGGGGGGGGAGTTGAAGGAAAGAGGAGAGAAGCTGGAGGATGGGAACAATCTGGGCAGTGAAGAGAGGGGAAGAAGCTGAGAAGAAAGCCAAAAGGGAAAAAGAGCAGCTGGAAAGTGAGAAGAATATGGGGGAGAAGACCGAAAGGGGAAGATTAGCTGGAGGGAGGGAGGGAAGAATTTGGGAGGAAGAAGCTGAGAGAGGCTGAAAGTGGGTGAGAGCTGGAGGTAGGGGGTGAAGCCAACTAAACAACATAAGAGTAGAGCAAAATAGCAACAAAAGAATAGTTAAGGAAAAATAGCCTCTCTCGGTTTCTTTCTCCCCTCCAGCTGCTCTTCCCCTGGCGCCTAAAAAGTCTTGCCTGGCATTCAAGTCTTTGTAATACATTTTCATCCCGGCTGATGAGGAATTTGAAACAAGCAACAAGTAACCAGAAAATGATTATTTAGACACGAAAGCCCCCAACGTAAGATGACACTGAGAGGATTTCCCGTCCCATTTGTTTTAGGTGGTTGACGTACCAGAAGAGTTGGTGGCTGACCACGATCTGACTGTGGATTATATCCTAACCCCGACTAGAACCATTAAAACCGGCTGCAAGCGGACTAAGCCGCAGGGAATCATTTGGTCCAAGGTATGCCATTCCCATTCTGGTATCCGACGCTCTACATGGAGGTCTTGCTTTGAATTTTCCTTCCATGAAGGATGGACTTTATTGTACAATATTTTCTTAAGATCGCTGATGAGCCATATGTTTCTGGTCTGCTTAGAAGGATGAGCCCATTCTTGTACAGTTTACGTGAGATGCATCCAGCAGTCAGTGACAGTAGTGGGGGTGCCTTATTGGTAAAGGGATCTTGAAGAACCCCTTCCTGTATTTAAGGCTGCTGATGGCTTTTCCCAGTTTCTTGGGCTGACTGGGTGGCATGGGCTCTGCTCTTCCAGTCCCTTAGTCAGGGAGGGAGTCACAGACGTTGGCAGCTGGATTTAGGGCCTAGCATTGCAGGTTCCCAGAAGGAGCCCTGGTAGATGGCCCTGACCGGGGACTGTCACTGCAAGGGCCGGACTAACGTAAGGAGAACATGCAGCCTCGTGACGCAGATGCCAGCCCTGGTTCTGACTGAGCCGGAAGCCAAAAGGAGCAAGCGGGACGCTGCCAGTTCCACAAGAGTAAGCTCCATTTTGGTTTTGCTCAGCTGCTTGCTCCTGCTCTTCGTGGCCCTTCCACATCAGTTAGAACCTTGTTCAGCAAGGATTGTGGTGTGACAGCTTCCTTAACAGCTACTTGGGAGAAAGGTTCCCCCATTTATTTCCTCTGCCCAGCTATTGCAGTGGTGATCTGTGGCCGAGCGACAAGGATCACTGTTCCCTCCAGAATGCAGTAGATGGGCACCTTTGAGCGATGGCCGGGATCCCCTCCCAGTGTCCCCAATCCTTCACCAGTATTCTTTCCCAGGGCTGTCTGTGCTCCTAACGCATGTTAGCTGCCTTATCTTTTTTGGGGTTGTTTCATTAGAGATTTAGGGGATAATTTTGTTGTAGCCCACATAAAAAAAAAAAAAGGCGGCTCAAACACAATTACACCTGCCGAAATGTGCACAGAAACTTTTAGGGACATTTAGGCACGTACTATTGAAAATCCAAAAGTGTGCACTGAACCGCAAACCCTTCTCCACCCCCACCCCCACCCCCATGATTGTCTCCATTTAGTACAGGTAAACTTTATAAAACCCATTTCAACCGCACTGTTTTTACCCATGGAAATGCCTTTGCAAATTATCCTCTTCTAGGAGGCTGGCGAGATCAGGGTTAAGGAAGTCTTTCTTTCACTAAAGGAAGTACTGTCCCCCGCTCCCGTCCTAGGCAGCAGAGAGCCCTTGAGCCCCAGCTGGCTCCTCAGTCAACTCCAGGGACAGGGTTTTCACTGGGTCATAGGGAGCATATGCCAGTTGCCCATACCTGGGATGATGGACCCTCTTTGCAAACTAGTGGCCCAGTATAACCTCGGATTTCTGGGTTCTGTCCATCATCCGTCAGGGGTACCAATTGAACCTGCCGGGTATCCAGCCAAATTGCCCTCTGTGCCCTTTTTGGTGGCCGGTAGTGCATCAGGAGGTACTACTAGCAGAGCTCTCCTCCCTCTTAACAGCCAGAGTGGTCAAGCCTGTGCTACCAGGGCAAAAAGGGTGGGGATTCTACTCCAGGTACTTCCTGATTCCAAAGAGAACAGAAGGACTCTGTCCCATCCTAGATCTAAGTCCCTTGAACAAGTTTCTAAGAAAATAAAAGTTCAAGATGGGTTCCATGGGCACCTTGATTCTCCTTTTTGCAAAAAGGGGACTGGCTGTGCTTCCTCGACCCAAAGGATGCATACACTCATACTGAGATCTTCCCTGGTCAGGGGAAATCCATTTCTTTCACCTACAACTGAGGTCTATATATCACACCAATATAAATGAATGTTCATTCCCCCTCTTCCCTTTCTTCCTACCCTGTCCTTCCTGAATAGATTTCAGCCCCGAATAATTATATCCCAGCCTCTTCCATAACTGCCTATAGATAAGGGACTTATTTCCCATACTATGATGGTAACTTTAATATGAGGGCACGTGTACACATATGACAGCTTGCGTCCAGCAGCGCAGCTGTTTTATAGCATACGTGTGCATATGCATGCATGGATGGTATAAAATAGGCTGATTGCATGTACATGTGCGCCCAATTTTATATGGATATGCACGTGTACGCAAATGCCACCTCTACCGCGTAAGTGGTGGGACTTTTCTAGAAACGCATACCAACGCAATTACCAGTTTAACCACTTCGTTTCCAGTTTGTCCAGGTAAGGGATAGGACTTCCCAACCCACCCTTAGTTAAATAGCCTCTCTTTTACCCTGTTTAACTCCGATCCTTAAAACCCTGCTGACATGCCTATATTCTTTTGTTTTTTGGATTTATACGCCATGCATAGCAGAAGTAAAGTTATGCGGCAATGCGTATGAGTTCATAAATCCAGGAATGCTCATGCCCTGACCCTTTTGGGACTTTTTTGTGCACGTACCAGGAGACGAGCGCGTGATCTGCTGGCTTTTAAAATCCTCTCGATACCTGACATATTTGCATATTAGAATATTAGTGTACATACTGAAACTTTGCAGATATTGCCCTTTTTTTCCCCCATTTCTGTATCTGTTTAACAATTTACTTACCTGAGTTAGTAGTTCATTCTACTACTTGTGCATCCTGCAACAATTAAGAAATGTTTTTGATAGGAAGGATCTTCAAATCCTGATGCTTGCATATATCACTAGTTATATTGATTACTGTAATTCTTTATATCAAGGAGGTACTTTGTCTGCTCAAAAGACTTCAGCTTGTTTAAAATACATTCCTGAACATGTCCAGAGCAGTGAGTTATGCATTCCTACCAGCAGATGGAGTCAGAGAACAAAACCTTTGGGCACTGCTACATAACCTCGAGTGCCACCTGCAGTCCCTCAGTATTTCTCTGACTCCAGCAGATAGTAGAGATGCAAACCTGCAGTCTGTTGGTTTAAAAAAAAAAAACAAACAGTATTAGGGAAGGTTTTTCCTAGGTTAGGCTAGTTAGTAGTTAGCTGTATAGCTTCCTGAGGTGTTAGGCACCTTCGTGGGCCATCCCTCAGTTGAAGCCGGGCGTACGGGGGGTTGAACACCCCTGCCTGAGTCTCGCCCGCAATGGTCCAGTGGCTTTGATAGCCAGGGGCTCCTGATTCCCTCGACCACAGAGGAGGCTCCCCTCACTCCTTTCCTCAGGCCCCAGGAGCTCCTGTTTAAAGTTTCTTGAAAAAAAAAAATGAACGGATCCTTTTCAAGGTAGGAGGAGTTTGTTCTGGGGACGGGCCATGCTGTTTCGTCAGCAGGCCAGATGGAGTGGGGAGCTCGATCCTGCGGGTCTCGACGACGGCCCGGGGCTCCGGGTAGGTCGGCGGGGGGAAGCCTTTGAGCGCGTGCTAGGCCGCATTTTTTCACGCTGGCAGCTCTCCACAGAGCAGTTTTTGCGTCTGCAGGGAGTTTGCTATTTTTAGCTCCTCCAACCGCGCAAAGGTTTCCCGGCTTGATTTTTTTTTTCTTTTTTACTGACGACAGCGTGGCTGCTCGGTCCGGATTATGGCACCTCGACCCAAAATGGGGCCCTGCCGCGCGTGTGGCATGCCAGGGCAGGCTCTAGATGCTAGTTCCCTCTGTTCTGCCTGTTCAACAGGGCATGAGGGAACTTCCTCGGGGGAGACATCAGGCAGACAAGGGCTCCGTTCCTCCGTGCTGTGGTCCTCCTCAGCAGGGTAGGGTGGCTCGCGGTGGGCGTCGCAGGAGGAGGATGCCCCTCCCATTCTATCCCCAGTGGAGTAGATTTCCATCTTTGGGGATGACCCTGGGCTATAGGACCCTCCTGCTGAGGGAGGTGCCAATTCGGGGGAGTTCTGTCCTGAGTTTGTGCTGCTGCTGCACCAGGCGTTCCTGGCTAGGAAACAGGTGATCCTGAAGAGAGCAGCACGGCCGGATGTTTCGGTGGAGCCTCCACCGAAGCAGGTATCCATGGGGCCCCCGGATCTCCAACAACCTTCAGGGGCCCGACAGGGGGTCCGAGTCGAGGATAGGTTGCCAGTTCCGCTCAGAGATCCCTCGGGCTTCGGAGTAGATCAGGATCCGGGACTCACCCATGATCTGGGTGATGGGAACCAGGGCGACCCGGACCCAGATGACCTCCCACCTTCGGAGGGTGATGATCCCAGCGTGGTGCATTTATTTCAGCGGGAGGAGCTCTGGCCTCTCATTCCCCAGATCTTGGAAGTCCTGGGGATCAAGGTTTCTCAGGAAGAGACTGACAGCGAAGGAGTTAACCCCGGTCCTGGATGGGATTCGGGGACCGACGACGTCCTTCCCATTGCCTAAGAAGATCTGCAAGCTGGTGACCCAGGAGTGGGACTCGCCAGATGCTGGTTTGAAAGTGGGTAGAGCCATAGTGAAACTTTACCCCCTGTCGCAAAATGTTTTGGATCTTCTGAAGGTACCGAAGGTGGACGTGGCAGTCTCTGCCGTGACTAAGACGACCACCATTCCTGTGGCCAGGGCTGCTGCACTGAAGGACATACAGGACTGCAAGCTGGAGATACACCTTAAGCGAGTCTTTGAGGTCTCTGCGCTGAGTCTTAGGGCAGCGATTTGTGCCAGCCTCATGCAGAGAGCCTGTCTTTGTTGGGTCCAGGAGGCATCCGCAGCTCCGAGTGCCGAAGGCGGGGGGCCCTTGCAAGCCGCACGATTGGAGACAAGTGTTGCCTATGTCGTAGATGAGCTGTATGACTTGGTTCGGACCTCGGCGCGTAGACTCCTTTGGTTGCGGAATTGGTCAGCAGATTTGTCTTCCAAGTCTCAACTCTGTAACATCCCCTTTGAGGGCAAGTTTCTCTTCGGGAAGGATCTGGACCAATTGGTAAAATTACTGGGGGAGTCCAAAGGCAGCCGACTTCCGGAGGATAGGAAACCACCTGGGAAGGTTTTTCCCCCTCGAGCTCGTTTTTGGGATTCTTGCAGATTTTGCACTGGTAGGTCTTCAGCTCCTTTGGGACCCAGGCCGGTCTTGGGGCGTCAGCAGTTCTTTCGTGGAGGTCGGCGCCCAGGCAGAGTCCACGGGCCAGGGTGCTGGACATGGAAAACCCTCCCAATGAAGCCAGGGGTTCCCATTCCATCGTAGAAGCTGTCAGAGGCAGATTGTCGAGCTTCTACCCGGAGTAGGAAAAGATTACCTTGGACCAATGGGTCTTGGAAGTGGTCCAAGACGGTTACGTGCTCAAGTTTTCGCACCCGGTGCAGGAGGCTTTGTGGAGTCTCGCGATGCTTCGCGGGCCAAGCGCAAGACAGTACAGGGGACCCTACAATGCTTCTCGATCTCCGGGCCATTGTTCCAGTCCCCCTTGCGGAACAGGGCAAGAGACGATATTCGGTGTACTTTGTGGTTCCCAAGAAAGAGGGCACCTTTCGTCCTATTCTGGATTTGCAGAAGGTGAACTGGTGTCTGCGAGTCCCCAGTTTTCGCATGGAGACCTTGAAGACTGTGGTGGCCGCTGTACGCAAGGGGGAGTTTCTCGCGTCATTAGACCTCACCGAGGCGTATCTCCACATCCCGATTCACCAGGATCACCAACGGTTCCTCTGATTGAAAGTGCTGGGTCAACATTTCCAGTTTCAAGCTCTTCCTTTCGGCCTGGCGATGGCCCCACATACTTTCACCAAGGTTGTGGTGGTGTTCCTGCACAAGGAGGGAGTCCTAGTTCACCCATATCTGGACGACTGGCTGATTCAAGCGAAGTCACAGGAGGTCTGTGTAAGATCGGTCCAGTGGGTGATCCTCACCTTGCGGTTGCTCGGCTGGGTCATAAATGTCCAGAAAAGTCACTTGGAACCCACACAGTCGCTGGTTTACTTGGGAGCGCTCTTCGATACCTTCCAAGGCAAGTTTTCCCTGGCATCGGACTGTGTAACGAAGTTGCAAGATCAGGTCAAGGCCCTCCTTCAGAGGAAGACTCCGAGGGTTTGGCATCACTTACGTCCTGGGATCCATGGCCTCCACCTTGGATTTGGTCCCGTGGTCGTTCGCTTATTTGTGTCCGTTGCAACGTGCACTGTTATTGAGGTGGAGCCCGGTGTTGGAACAGTTCCATGTGCCATTGCCTCTACTTCCAGAGTCAGTCTGTCGTGGTGGCTTTTACGCAGCAACCTGGTACAGGGAGTAGATTTGGATCCGCCGAATTGGGTGGTTATCTCCACAGATGCCAGTCTGCCAGGCTGGGGAGCAGTTTGCCTAAACAAATCCGTTCAAGGTCTTTGGTCCCCAACAGAAAGCTCCTGGTCCATCAACCGCCTCGAGACGAGGACTGTCTGACTGGCCCTGCGAGCATTTCTGCCCCTGATCGAGAACAGAATGGTTCGAGTGTTCTCAGACAACGCAATGACGGCAACTTACATCAACCGGCAGGGCGGGACACGGAGTCTCGCGTTGGCACTGGAAACAAGGCTACTGTTCGCTTGGGCGGAGCACCATCTCAAAGGAATTGCCATGTTGCAGGAGTGGAAAATGTTCAGGCGGACTTCCTCAGCAAGCAACAGCTTGATCCGGGGGAGTGGGAGTTAGCTCTCGAAGCTTGGAACCTCATTTGTGCCAGGTTGGATCTGATGGCAACTCAGGCCAATGCGAAGACAGAACGCTTTTTCAGTTGTTGTCGAGAGATGAGCTCAGTAGGCTTAGACGCCCACGGGCATTCTTCTCTATGCCTTCCCCTCTGACCTCTCATCAGTTGGCTTCTCCGACGCATAGAGCGACATCCAGGTAGCGTAGTGCTGGTGGCTCCAGAGTGGCCGCGTCATCCATGGTTCGCAGACCTGGTGCAAATAGCACTGGAAGGTCCCCTGCAGCTGGCTCATCTCCTGCATCTACTCCATCAGGGGCCCATATTTTTGGATCGGGAGGATCACTTCTCTCTCACGGCTTGGCTTTTGAGAGGCGACAATTGCGATTGAGGGGATATTCAGAGCAGGTAATTTCCACTCTTCTTCTTCAGGCGCGTCGACCGTCTGCTTCTATGGCCTATGTTAGGGTCTGGAAGTTGTTTGAGGCATGGTGCCGCCAGCGCTCCTTGGATCCTTTGTCAGTGGAGATTCCCCAGGTGTTGGATTTCCTTCAACAGGGGTTGGCTAAGGGTTTGGCTTTCAACTCCCTTCGGGTTCAGGTAGCAGCCTTAGGTGTCTTAAGGGGCAGGTTTCACGGTCGGTCACTGGCAGTGCACCCAGATATTTCATGGTTCCTCAAGGGAGTAAAACATTTACGACCTCCCGTACGCCCGTTATGTCCGGATTGGAGTTTGAATCTGGTGCTTTGTGGAACCCCCTTTGAGCCTTTACGTAGGGCTCCAATTAAGGATTTGACCTTGAAGACCGTTTTCCTGGTAGCCATTTGTTCTGCACGACGGATTTCACAGTTACAGGCTTTGTCGTGTTGGGATCCCTTCCTTAGGATTTACGATGATAGTTTCACTGTGCACGGTCCCTTCTTTTGTTCCCAAGGTGGTGTCTGCCTTTCATGTCAATCCAAAAAATCCACAAATGGGGGTAACTCACCAAAAGTTACAACAACCAATCCACATCAAATGTTTTTCTTTGTTTCTTTTTTTTCTTTTTTTATATCTCTTAAAACATGGAAAATACCCAAAACGAACAGGTAATTAATTCATTGATTCTAATTACGACCAAGAATCCCTTTTCACAAAAAATTTTTCATTAAAAATGTTTTCACATAAAATGTAATTAGGAGGGGGGTGGTTGTTTCCTAAACTTACTAAGGACCCATCCAGATAATCCTCATTATTATTTTTAATCATGAACAAACCGCCATCCCTCCACACCTAGTTTATTTATTTAGCACAAAAACAATTTTTTATTATTAAGTATTTTTGTTCTTTTTATAATTTTTGTAAAAAGTCCATCCTTGTCAAAAATGGAAACAGTTCGCCAACAGAAAACTCCAAAACTGAATGCGCTTCTTATACTATCATTAACCAACTGAAAAATACTTAGCTTGATTCGGACGCTGAGACCTCAATTCGCAATAGCATTTTTTTACCCAACAAGGCCGAGTTTCAAATCTATTCTTCATCAGGGGAAACCTCTTAACCACCACACATCTCAGCTCTCTCCAGTTGTTTCTTTGTAATCCTGTGCTCGCATTTTAGAAATTTCAAATCTGTTTGCAGCGCGCTGCCTATATCTTTCATGAAAAATGGCGAACCTAAGTTCCCATTCACGGCGTCCTCTTTTAAAGGGAAATTCTTGGTCATAATTAGAATCAATGAATTAATTACCTGTTCGTTTTGGGTATTTTCCATATTTTAAGAGATATAAAAAAAGAAACAAAGAAAAACATTTGATGTGGGTTGGTTGTTGTGACTTTTCATGTCAATCAGGCAGTGGATCTGCCAGGCTTTCTGCAGTGGTCCAGGGATTCCCCTCAGGAGAAGGAGCTTCATCTTTTTTGGATGTGCGTTGCGTGCTTTTGCACTATTTAAGAACATAAGAAATTGCCATGCTGGGTCAGACCAAGGGTCCATCAAGCCCAGCATCCTGTTTCCAACAGAGGCCAAACCAGGCCACAAGAACCTGGCAATTACCCAAACACTAAGAAGATCCCATGCTACTGATGCAATTAATAGCAGTGGCTATTCCCTAAGTAAACTTGATTAATAGCAGTTAATGGACTTCTCTTCCAAGAACTTATCCAAACCTTTTTTGAATCCAGCTACACTAACTGCACTAACCACATCCTCTGGCAACAAATTCCAGAGCTTAACCGTGCGTTGAGTGAAAGAATTTTCTCCGATTAGTCTTAAATGTGCTACTTGCTAACTTCATGGGATGCCCCCTAGTCCTTCTATTATTTGAAAGTGTAAATAACCGATTCACATTTGGAGGTTACTAATGACTTCTGGTGGTCAGACCATCTGTTTGTCTTGTTCAGGGGTCCTAAGAAGGGTGACAAGTCTTCCAAGGTGACTATTTCGCACTGGATTAAGGAGACTATCTCTTCGACCTATGTTGCCCTAGGGCGTCAGGTGCCCGTGAGTCTGCAAGCTCATTCCACTAGGGCCCAAGCTACCTCCTGGGCTGAGTGTTAGCTTCTGTCGCCATAGAACATCTGCAGAGCAGCGGTTTGGTCCTCCCTTCACACTTTCACCAAGCATTATCGTTTGGATGTTAGGGCGCATGATGAAGTGACCTTCAGTGATGGTGTTCTGCGCGCGCGGGTCTTTCGGGTTCCCGCCCAGTGTAGTGTGTCTTGGGTACATCCCACTGGTCTGGACTGATCTGGGTATGTTCAGGAAAGGAAAATTGGTTCTTACCTGCTAATTTTCGTTCCTGTAATACTACAGATCAGTCCAGAGGCCCACCCCCATTTCAGATTCTGAAAGACTACCTTGAGAAGTGATATTTTCATGCAGAAACAATTTGGTTCTATCGCAGATGCTCTTGAAGGAGCAGGTTCCAAGGTGGTCTAGTGGATTTTTGTTTTCTCTGTTGCGGGCGAAGGGTTAGCTGTTACGTTTTGAGTTCCAACACTCTTTGCCCTTTAGTAAGGTTAGTTGTTTGGGCTTGGGTACAGGCCCATAACTGAGAGTGCAAGTGGCCCTCTCAGTTATGTAGCAGTGCCCAAAGCTTTTGTTCTCTGACTCCATCTGCTGGTAGGAATGCATAAACCCACTTGTCTGGACTGATCTGTGGTATTACAGGAACGAAAATTAGCAGGTAAGAACCAGTTTTCCTATTGCAAAGTTGCTGTTTAATTGTAAGAAGTTGGAGCATAGAACAACTTTATTGAAAAACTTCACTGGCAACTAATTAGAATTTGGTTTAAGATTTTATGTATTGCATTCAAGTGTGTTCATCGGGGTCACCTTCTTTATTTAGTGGACCTGTTGATTCCTTACAATCTTTTTGTTCCCTGAGGTCATCCATATTAGTGCAGATGACTGTTCTATCACCAACAAAAATTAGATTAGAATGTATTTGCCAGTCTGCTTTCAAGTACCTGGCTCCATTTCTATGGAATAGTAAACCTTTGAAATTGAGAATAGAAAGTGACTATTTGAAATACAGAAAAACATTAAAAGCCTGTTATTTTTCCCCCAAGACCTGTGATACCTAAATTCTATACTTCTCTCTGCTCTCTTCTGCTGTCTCAGATGTGTTTTGACTCCATACTGTTTTTAATCAATTATTTACCATAGGGCTTTGATCATCCATCCCAGATGATCCTAGTTTAAATCCCTCCTCAGTAGGTTTGCCAGACTGTTCTGGAAGATGCTGCATCTTTTCTTCAACAGCTGGACTCCATCTCGTCTCAGCAGTCCTTGAAAATAATCCTACAGTCCAAAAAGTTTCATCAACACCATCTATGCAGTCACTCGTTCATCTGCAAAATGTGACTTTCCCTGTTTTGGCCTTTATCCTTAGCTGGGAAGTCGGAGGAGAATATCACTCCTGCAACTATCTTACCGTCTTGCCCAAAGCCATGAAGTCCGTTTTTGATAAGATGTATGACATAGCAAGCAGTATCATGCCAACATGAATGAGCAGCATTAGACAGAAGTCAGTAGGCTTGATTCTCAGATTTTGGCACCCGGCGGACAGCACACAACCCAGGAAAATATATCTGGTCAGCAGATGGATGCTTATGTGCCCCTTAGAAGCAAGTCATTAACCACCTCTATCCTCCAACTCTTAGTTGAGTCTGAAGCTTTGGTGTTTTCACGTTTCAGTTCCTTCTCATCATGAGATGGTTAGTTCCTCCTCCGCTTCCAGGCTGCATACCAGTTCATCATCTTAAAGGAAATCAAAGTTGGGGTGTGGGGTTTAGTGACTGTGGTAATCTGGATCCAGTAGTCATCTTGTAGTCGTTTCACCTTACCCTCTGTTTGAGTTTTTCATCTTTGATGTCTCAATAAGCATTTCATCGATGTAGTCCTCATTCTCTCGGATGCTTTTCAGCCTTGCCACCTGTTTCCTGCAAACAACTTTTATATTGAACTGATTGGTCAGTGTGGATCAGGATAACACTGGTGACAGCTTTGGCAATATGTTTTTTTCCCAGCCATACTTCAGCTGTTAGGAGCTTCTGGTACATGTTGAAAGAAATGACAAAGGCCTACCAAAGTCCCTAACTTTTGCTCAGCTGTTGTGCATGTAAAATTAGTAGCCTTCACACTCGGAATCCCTGTTTGTAGTCCTGTTTGCTCACTTGTTGCTCTCAAGCATGATGTGGTTTATCTTATCCTTTCAGACTACAATATGTATTTATGTATCTGAGGTGTGGTGTTTAGTCTGACTCCCTTTGTAGAATCTTGGTTTTTTTTTTAACGTATAAAAGTAAACCAAACCAACTAATAATTACCACAAAGCTCTAGTACGATGCAACCAATTAAGCTCTCTCATAAATGTAATTAATTTGTCTTCTGTTTGCAGATGATAAAACTTTGATCCAAATCACTTAATCTTGCACTTATTTGTGTAAGGCCATTAATTGATAACTGTTATGCACAATTCATTTCTCAAACCCTAAATGGACAGCACTACTTATACCAAGTTTGAGTGAGGGTTTATTTTGCACTCATTTGTTCAAAGTAGTAATTGGCTCCTTGGTTGTAAATTTTCCTCTTACCCCTTAATTGGGCAAGTAGGTTTCAGACAGAGGAGGATATTGATTTGGGCAAGAGACTCACACACTTCTACAGCGATACCTGCATAATCCAGTGAAAACATGATTTAGTTACTCCAGGATAGGAAAAGAACAGTTTTCCTGTTTGGCAGAATTAGCCTGGAGCTGAGATTTCTTATGGAATTCTCGACCACACACAACAAATGTTCCCATTCGTTGGCCAGGAAAAACAAAATCAGCTGCCTTGTAGATGCTGGTCTGATGTCACCGTGCCCGGTGAGGGAGATGCTGTCAACTCCAAACAATGGACCAGTTACGTGGCCCAGAAAACTGAGAAAAACAAAGTTCCAGTAGAGTTGGGTTCTGGAATTTAATGGGGACAGGCAGTGACAATCTCTGTTATCTGTGCTGGCTGTTGGCTATTGCGGGTCTTACAGTAGTAAGATAATGGCTGGAAAACTCATGAATAGGCAATTTGGGGAGCAGACTAGGCGATCTAGAACTCATTGCTTGCAAACTACTGGACTTGCATCAGTGCCCAGCTTACCTCTTTAATAGCTGGGTATACTGCTCCGAAGAGAGGAATTTGGGGATCAGCATCCAGCCAAGTCAGACAAACTCTTTACTTTGGATAGCAGGAAAAAGACAAGAGGACGCTCCAAAGAATGACATTTAATTTGCTTTACAGAGGCTATCTCACTGTGACTTTCTTTTTATGGAATGTTTTATCTATTGCAGGGGTTCTCAGTGAGGGTCACAAGTAGGGCAGCTTTTCAAGATATCCATAATGAATATTAATCAGATGTGTTTGTGTGCACATGGTCTAAGAACAAAGTTAATTTGCATAGCAGGATATACCTGTATGTGACACTTGAGATCTGGTGATCTGTTGGTGCCATTTTAGTTTCAGGTATATTAGTGACTCGCAGGAGTATATTAAAACATTGAATAAGTTAGTTTGCACAAGGCAAGCTGAAGACATAAGCTCTTATTTAGTCTATAGATAGGTTTCTTTTCTATAAAATTCTAGAGCAATGGAAATGACTGAATATCTGGAGATATTTGGTCCATGCTGAAAGACAAGGTACGTGGCCCTGCTCTGAGGATATTTGGCTGTGTCCTGTAAAGAATGACTCCTATGCCTACATTTTTGCAGACTCCTGAATTGCATTCCAGAAAGTGAAGTCTATCTCATCCAATAATGCACACTGAAAAAATTAGAGATAGCATCAGCACCCAAAAGAATTATGTATCCGAATGAGCAACATCATATTAGTATAACAAGGGATGTCAGCAAGCCGGGAACTTTTAAGTCCTGATCCCCTACCAGTTACGGGCTGATTTGGATGAGACAGAGACATCTGAAGATAGGCATATTATTTCAGATAGATTAATGTTGAATATACCCCCTGATGCTGGTCTGTTACCGAAACAGTTGATTTGGGGTTCATGGTTTGCAGGAATGGACATATGTTGGGATTGTGTTACAATTATAAGGGCATAAGGATGCAAAGAAAAATTCAAACAAAAAATTGTATCTACGTGGTCCTATGGCCACTCTGTTGAACGTTATATACTTGGGATGAATGATTGAGTAGCCCTCCATAATTCTTTTGTGTTGACGCTATCTCTAATTTTTTTAGTGTTGATTTTAAATAGAGTATATCAAACAAGGATCAATATAATACAGAAGCCTGCCTAGAACCACTTCTGGCATATGAAATCTGATGACCAGCTTGGTGCTTGAGCTGTACGACCATTCCCAAACAGGAGAAGGAATGTTTCTGTGTTATTCTAGCCCTCGAATTTGCAAGTCAGAAGCTCTACTGGTTTCTAAGTCACTTGATTAACCAATAGATCCCATATCCTGTGCGTCATTAAAGAGGATAGATTTTCTTTACAGTGTCCAAGAAATTTCTGAAGAGCAAAACACTCATTAACCAGGGCATAACATCAGAAATGTTTTTAAATGTTTGGTTTTTTGTTTTTTTATTTCAGGTCACCCAGGAGTTGATGCAGAGAATCCCCATCCTAAAGAATCTCCAATATATGGAGAAGCAGGCAGGGAAGGATGTCTCTCTCAAAGACGAACGACCACCAGAGGACAAGAAGAAACCAGCCTTGGTGGGAACTATCAGAAGAGATCCCAAGCCACCAAAATCTGATACTAGGTCTGCCCATGTTGGACAAGGAGGCATGAACAAGAAAGCAGAAGTGCAGGTGGACTGTGCTGTTACCACGGTTTATGTCTGTAATATTCCTCCAGGTGTGAGAGTGAGCGAACTGAAGTCTGTGCTCAGGGAGCGAGACGCCTCACCTTTACGGCTCAGCTGGCAGGGCTCACAGCACAGGGCTTTCCTGGATTACAGAGACGAGAGCACTGCCCAGAGGGTGGTGGCTTCCTTAAAAGGCCTGAGTATCGCTGGGAGCACTTTGTTTGTTGAGCTGTCCAAGAGTCAGAGAAGCAGGATGAGTGGAAATCCTTGTCCACAGCAACAACCCTGAGTGGAAAGGAAAAACATTTTCTTAGCAGTGCAGGATGTAGGTACAGGGCAAATGCACCTCGGCCCTGTTAAATTCTTGTTTTCAGGTGCAAGAGGAAGAAAGTGAGCAAACAATTTCAGTAAGGTTATTACATACAGTGCTGTGAGAAAGCAATTACTGTCTGGCCATTGCTGAAATCCACTGTACTAGTTGGCCAGATATGCTAGGGGCTGGTGTGTGCTGTCAGTACCTTTCCCACGGTTGCTGCGCTGCACTACACAACACACACATGATGCAGTACTGACCGTATGCAACAGGAAAGTTTGACTCTGCCGTATGCAACAGGAAAGTTTCCTTGTTAAGGGAGTACAGCTTTGAATAGTCTACGCTCAACTGAAAAAGAAAGAAAAAAAAAACCCAACTTTCTCCTCTGAATTGTTTTTCAGAAATTGGGAAGCCAGAAAACAAGTTGTCCTTTGACTGAGCGCCACTCTGAATGGGAGGGCACTTCTGCAGTTGATCCTTGGCATAAGAGTTAAGATGATCAGTTTTCCCTTCTTCAGAAATACATAAGAGAGGTTAAAATGTATTTTTCAGCTGTAGGGTTACCTTATTCTGCCTGGGGGCCATCTGTCTTTTTGCAGCATTAGGGAGAACATGTTAGGATTAAGAAAAGACACTGGAGCGTGGAGAATCTGAACCTGTTTTATCTGCGACGATGCATGTTTACAGAACTCTTGCAGTGAGCACAGAAGAGAGGACCTGTTTCTCTTTTCAAATAGCCCAATAGTCACTGTAGCCAAATCAGCTTCTGTTACTGCCCAAAATGAACTGTAAAACAAACACAAGTTCTCTTTGTTGCCATTAATAAAATTGGACAACTTGGTGAAATTAGTTGACTTTTTTTTTTTTGCTGCTATTAGGATCCATCCTTGAAGCTGTGACTCGGAGCGTCACTAGTTTTTGACTTATTGTTTTTAATTAAAAAAAAAAAAAAATTAGATCAAATTATAGGTCACTGCAAGAGTGGTCATGAATACTACTGGATTCAGAAGAGCACTGGCAGTGGGGTGATTTCAGGCCTATTTAAACCCAGTGTAGCCACTGCTTCTTCGCTGTTCTGAAGAAGAGAGTGCGGCTGTAGAAATCTCGCCACAAATATATTGATTAAGTCCAATAGAAAGGCGTCACCTACAGCTTGCTCATTGATCCCTATTTCTGCATACTCAAGTGGACTAGCATGGCAACCACACTACTTTGGTAAGATCTGGAAAGAATTACATAAGTTGCACAGAGGCATTGGTGTGAGTGCAACTCTGGTGTGTAAGAGGTACAAACAGGCCTTCTGTGTGGTGTGGCATAAATGCTACCAGTCGGGTAGATTTAAATGAAGAAACACCGGCATGCTATACATTGGGCCACCTTAACGCCTGATAAACATTCTATGTTGATTCCCTGAATAGAGGCTCAGGTGCCTTCTTTCCTTATCCATCTGTCAGAGTGAGGTCTCCTGTCCCAGGCAGATGTCTGTATTAGTAAGGATGTGGTCAGGCCATGTAACAAGGTCCTGAACATGCATGGGCATTTCTGCTTGGAGCAAGGCACAGAAGTGGCACTGACGTACCCAAAGGTTTCTAAATCATAGTACCTCAGTCTCAAGATATAGTTGTAACCAGGAATTGGTCCTTATACATACAGAATCATGGAATGTTTGTGTTCTACTATGCAATTTCATTTAATATCAATTTAGAGTAAATATACAAGAAGTTTAAGAAATCAAATTCTGCAAGCTGTGTCTTTTTAATGTATTAGCAGGTCGTGGCCTGAAGCTTGAGATACTTGTGCAGGCTCAATGATCACATTAGCAGGAGCCCAGATAGCCCTCATAGAAGAGAAACCAGCACACAATTTAGTCTTCCAACAGGCATTGTCTCTCAGAGCTGGCTGAAGCTCACATCTGATTAGCTACAATCAATGTTCAATGTTCCCAATTCTTTCAAGCCGATTCAGTAAACTCCGCGGGAGAGCCCGCACTCCGAGGCGAGCATCCGCTCTCCCAACGCGTGTCCAGGCACCTCTCCTGGGCGCGCAAATCTTTATTTAAATTAGGGCCCGCACTAATAAGGAGGCACTAGGGACACTAGCGCGTCTCTTGCGCCTCCTTAATTTTCCCGGCGTTGGTTGTCGAACCCGCTGACTGCCACAGGTTCAGAAAACGGATGCCAGCAAAATTGAGCATCTTTTTTCCGGGCCGCAGGTAGATTTTTTTTTTTTTTAAGAAGTTTTTTTGTTGTTTTTTTTTAATTTTTGGGGTCTCTGACTTAATATCGCTATGATATTAAATCGGAGGGTGTACAGAAAAGCAGTTTTTTCTGCTTTTCTGTACACTTGCTGGTGCCATCTGAAATTAACGCCTGGCGTTAATTTCTGAGAGTAAAATGTGCGACTTGGCTGCACATTTTACTTTCTGTATTTTGGGTGACTAATAAGCTCATCAACATGCATTTGCATAAAGGGTAATAATAGCATATCGAAAACGCTTGGCCAAATGGGGGCTAAATGGTGCGTTCAGCCGAGCGCACCATTCTGTATCGGCCTGTTTATAAACCCACAGGATCTGCCTCTTTCCATCTTCTGAGAAGATTCAACAATGCTCAATGCTGTGAAGAGTGCACACTCAAGGTTTTGTTTGGAAATGGATTTCTTGGTCAGCAGAAAAAGTATCTCTACCAGGACTGCACAACTAATCCAGTTCTGGATTTGCAGAGTAACCCACTTTTTAAAGCAAATGTATGCAAGTGTACCTCATGAATATGCATTGTAGCTATCCTGAAAACCAAATCTGTTTGCAACCCTTGAGGACTGGAGTTGGCCATCCCTGATCTCTGCCTTGTAAAGGTCCACAGGTTCTCAGCCATCTATTAGGTCAGGGGTAGGCAATTCCTGTCCTTGAGTGCCTCAAACAGATCTGGCTTTCAGGACCTTCACAATGAATATGCATTTGCATATGATGGAGGCAGTGCATGCAAGTATCTCATGCATATTCATTGTGAATATCCTGAAAGCCACTCTAAAAGTGGAGCTGCCTACCCCTGTGTTGGGTCTAAATCTTTGAAGGGCAATAAAAATCTCAAAATAAATTGTCCTTTTCTCACAGGACAAGCAGGATGGTAGTCCTCACACATGGGTGACATCACAGGATGGAGCCCAATCACGGAACACTTGTCAAAGTTTCTAGAACTTTGACTGGCCTCTACTGGGCATGCCCAGCATGGCACCAACCCTACATCCAGCCGGGACCCCCTTCAGTCCCTTTTTTTCCACGCAGCAGTAGCCACGCGGGTTAAGGAGCTCTCTAGAGATTCCTGACAAGAATTTTCCTCACGGAACTTATTTAAAATTTTTCAAAAATTCTACCCCATAGGGGTCCCCCTATCGATATCTGTACTCCGCGATCGAAAGGTAAGGCTTTACCCTCGTTTGCGGTCTATTCCCGTCGAGTTTTCCCTTCAGGGCCTACTGGCCATCAACCGCACCGCGGCTAAATTTTTGTCGAAGCCATGGCATCGGGTTTTCATCAGTGCCCCCATTGTCTTCAGATAATGTCCATCACAGACCCGCATAGAATTTGTATATTGTGCTTGGAATCTGGCCATGATACCCTAACTTGCACCAAATGTGCCCAAATGATGCCAAAGGGCCATAAAGCCCATTTAGAGAAGATGGAGTTTCTTTTTCATTCAAAACCCCCGACTCCATCGACCGCTTAGACTTCATCTGAACCGGTGCCATCGACTTCTTGCCAGCAGCGGGACACCGTTGCTGCCCGACCGGCATCGACTACTCCAAAGGTGTCGACTTCTTCCTCATCACCTCAGGAGAAGGACAGAGGAGAACATCGTGAAAAGCATCGACACTGGCAACAGAAGGCTCAGTCCGCTGATCCCGGCAAGCCCTTGGCATCAGTGTCGACAAAGCCACCGACAAAGAAATACCGTCCAGAGAAGGCCCCATCCTCCTCTGTGACCAGGTCACCGAGGCGTTCCCCACCTTCATTGGTGCAGGGAGCCGCAACTCCACTTTTACTAGTGGACCCTCCAGCTAAGCCTCTATTGCCTCCTACTCCAGAGCCAGGGTTACATGCCCCAAGCTTCCGTGAGGAATTGGATCGGATGATCCAAGAGGCCATCGGTAAAGCACTGCAGGGCTTCCAGCCTCCATCGATGCCAGTACCGGTGCCCGTGCCAGTCACCGATCCGATTCCCATGGCACTTGCACTGCTACTGGATAGACTGGATGCATTGATCGGTGCCCTTCCACCGCTGGAACCAAGGACACCAGTATATCATTGGAAGACGAAGAAACACAGATACCCATACCGCTGTCTGGAATTCTGCCACCGACTCATCCATCGATGTCCCCGGTTCCATCGGTTCCTCCATCGATGCCGTCGGTGCCTCCGTCAATGCCCAGGCCTGGCCCTTCAGGAATAACGCCATTTCTCCCCTCTGAAAATCTTCAGGGAGCTGGTGATCAACCTTATGATCCTTGGACTGATGATTCTTCCCAGGATACAGATAATCTGCCTGCAGAGCCCTCTCCTGAAGAGAGAAGGCATTCTCCTCCAGAGGATCTGTCCTTTATTAACTTCATTAAAGAAATGTCTGAGACAATTCCATTTCAGCTTCAGACAGAAGAGGATTCAAGGCACAAGATGCTGGAAGTACTCCAGTTTCTTGATGCTCCTAAGGAAATCATGTCTATTCCTATTCATGAAATCCTAATTGATTTTCTAAAGAGGAATTGGGAGCACCCAAATTCAGTTCCGCCTGTCAACCGTAAGACAGATGCCACCTATCTTGTACAGTCAGCTCCTGGATTTCAAAGATCACAACTGGATCATCTCTCTGTGGTTCTGGAATCAGCCCAGAAAAAAGCATGGTGTTCCAAACCTCATTCCTTCAGGGAAAGAGCAGAAATCCCTAGATGCTTTTGGCAGACGGTTCTTTCATGGCTCGATGCTTATATCTCGCATTGCTTCCTACCAGTTATACATGACCCAGTATAACAGAAATCTTTAAAGAAGATCCAGGATTTCTCTTAATCTTTACCTGACTAATTCCAGGATGAGTTTAATGCTCTGGCTCAAAAAGGCCTGGATGCGGGCAAGCACGAGGTCCGTGCTACGTACGACATATTTGACACTGCCTCTAGGGTGTCTGCAACGGGGATTAGTGCAAGAAGGTGGGCCTGGTTGAAATCCTCCGACCTAAGACCTGAGGTACAGGACAGGTTGGCTGACCTGCCCTATGCTGGTGATAATCTCTTCGGAGACAAAATCCAGGAGACTATGGTGCAGCTAAAGGACCACCATGAAACGCTGCATTAACTTTCTTCAGTGCCTGCTGATTTCTTGTCCACCTCCAAGAGGACATTCAGGCGAGACTAAGCGGCTGGTCTACAAATCAAGAAGGTATTATCCTCAGGCTTCCCAAGTTCGCCCTTCCAAGCCTTATCAAAAAGGTCAGTCCAGCAATCTCGACCTCAGAAAACCCAGCCAGCCCCTCAGCCGGGACCAGCGTCCGGGTTTTGACTCCTCCCTGGAGAGCATATGCCAACCTCCTCTTCCATCTGTACCGGTCGGTGGTCGATTGTGCCACTTCACCACCGATCAGTGGGTGCTTGCGGTAGTCACTCAGGATTACCACCTCAACTTCCTGACTGTACCAGTGGACTCCCCACCTTGGGTGATGTGGGGATCGTTTGACCACTCTCCCCTTCTAGAACAGGAGGTTTCAACCCTCCTCCAGTCCTGGGGCAGAGGTTTCATTCCCGGTATTTCCTCATTCCAAAAAAGTCAGGTGGCATTTGTCCAATCCTGGACCTTTGTGCCCTAAACAAGTATCTACAAAGGGAAAAGTTCAAGATGGTAACCTTGGGCTCTCTACTTCCTCTTCTACAAAAAGGAGATTGGCTGTGCTCTCTGGATCTCCAAGATGCATACACACACATCTCAATTATTCCATCTCATCGTAAATTCCTGAGATTCCTAGTCGGCCCTCACCACTTCCAGTACCGTGTACTACCATTCCACCTAGCATTCGCTCCACGAGTCTTTACCAAGTGCCTCATGGTGGTCGCAGCCTTCCTCAGGAGTCAGAGTGTCCATGTCTACCCTTATCTCGACGATTGGTTGATAAAGGCTCTGACTCAACAAGCCGCATTGGCGTCCTTGCATCTCACTCTCCATACCCTGATCTCTCTAAGATTTCTAATCAACTATCCCAAATCCAAGATAGTTCCTTCCCAAACCCTATCCTTTATAGGGGCCGACCTAAACACTATAAAGGCGAAAGCCTTCCTCCCTCAGGATCGGGCTTTCACTCTGGCCTCTCTGGCGCATTCTCAACTGCTCGTCACTTCCTCATACTGCTAGGTCACATGGCATCCGTGGTGCATGTCATTCCGATGGCCCGCCTAGCCATGAGAGTAATGCAGTGGACCCTAAAATCCCAGTGGGTTCAAGCTTGTCATCAAGTCCAGCATTGTTCACGTTACCACACAGCTCCGCTTGTCGCTGGCCCTGTGGATACAACACTCCAATCTACTTCAAGGCCTTCCATTTCAGGTTACAGAACCTCAAATTACCTTGACAACAGACGCCTCCAACCTAGGGTGGGGTGCTCACATCGGTGACCTACAGACTCAGGGAACCTGGTCTCCAGAGGAAGCCAAACATCAGATAAATTTCCTGGAGCTTAGGGCAATCAGATATGCCCTCAAGGTTTTTCAGGATTGCCTTTTGAACAAGGCCATCCTGATTCAAACTGACAATCAGGTGGCGATGTGGTACATCAACAAGCAAGGGGGAACGAGCTCCTACCTTCTGTGTCAGGAAGCTGTACAGATATAGGCGTGGGCCCTTTCCCACTCGATGTACCTCACAGCCACCTACTTGCTGGGCATGGACAATGTGTTGGCGGACAAGTTGAGTCGCACATTTCATCCGCATGAGTGGTTTCTCAACCCCACAGTAGCAGATGCAATATTCCAACGTTGGGGTTACTCTCACATAGACCTCTTTGTGTCAGTCCACAATCGCAAAGTAGAAAACTTCTGCTCTCTATCTCGCAGCCACCACTCGCCACCAAGGGACGCTTTTGCCCTCTCGTGGGCCAGCGGTCTCCTCGATGCATACCCTCCATTTCCACTCATATCGAAGACTCTCGTGAAGTTACGGAGGGACAAGGGTGTAATGATTCTGATAGCCCCTCACTAGCCACTCCAGGTGTGGTTCCCAATTCTCCAGGACCTATCAGTATGCCAGCACATTCCTCTGGGGAAGGATCTGCTTCTGATAACTCAGAACGACGGATACCTGCGCCACCCCAACCTCCAGGCCCTTTCTCTGACTGTCTGGATGTTGAAAGATTAATACTCCAACCTCTTAACCTTTCAGAGTCAGTGTCCCGAGTCCTGGTAGCTTCACGAAAGCCTTCCACGAGAAGGTCTTATCGTTCTAAATGGAAGAGGTTTACAGTCTGGTGCACTTCCATGTCCATAGACCCCTTCACTTATTCCACGGCAAAGTTTCTGGACTATCTCTGGCACTTGTCAGAGTCAGGGCTGAAAACTTCCTCCATCAGGGTGCATGTCAGCACGGTAGCCGCGTTTCATAGGGGCATGGGGGATGTCGCTATTTCAACACAACCCTTAGTAACACACTTCATGAGAGGCTTGCTCCACTTAAAACTTCCACTGCGCCCTCCGGCCCCTGCTTGGGACCTTAACGTGGTGTTGGGGCGGCTAATGAAACCTCCGTTTGAGCCTCTCGTGATTTCTGCTATCTCACCTCGAAAGTAGTTTTTCTTCTCGCCATCACCTCCGTTCACAGAGTTAGTGAGCTACAGGCTTTAGTTACCTACCCGCCTTACACTAAAATTCTGCATGACAGGGTAGTGCTCCGCACTCACCCTAACTTTTTACCAAAGGTAGTATCGGAATTTCATATTAATCAATCCATCATCCTACCTACCTTTTTTTCCCAGGCCCCATTCAAACCCAGGAGAACAGGCTCTGCATTCCTTGGACTGCAAACGTGCCCTAGCCTTCTATCTAGACCGCACGTCGGCCCACAGGAAATCCACTCAATTGTTTGTTTCTTTTGACACCATCAAAGTGGGAAGTCCTGTGGGAAAGCAAACCCTCTCCTCCTGGTTAGCGGACTGTATTTCTTTTTGCTACCAGCAAGCAGGCATTCCGCTGCAAGACCGTGTGAAAGCACACTCTATCAGGACCATGGCAACATCAGTAGCGCACCTCCGTTCGGTGCTGCTTGCTGATATTTGTAAGGCTGCTACCTGGAGTTCTCTCCATACCTTCGCAGCCCATTATTGCTTAGATAAGGCTGGCAGACAAGATTCCATCTTCGGCCAGTCTGTGCTACGCAACTTGTTTTCAGTTTAACTACCCAACATCCTTCCACCAACACATTCAGGGTTTCAGGATGCCCTCCTTACTAAATTCCACCCTGTTGTGCCTGATGCACGTCTTTTGGGTGCATTTGGTGCATTGCTCGGGCATCCTCAGCTCACCCATATGTGAGGTAGTACTCACCCATCTGTGAGGACTACCATCCTGCTTGTCCTGTGAGAAAGCAGAGTCGCTTACCTGTAACAGGTGTTCTCACAGGACAGCAGGATGGTAGCCCTCACGAAACCCGCCCGCCAGCCCACGGAGTAGGGTTTGCTTACGTTTTTCTTATTTTATTTTTTGCACGTACCTTTTACTATAAGACGAGACTGAAGGGGGTCCCCTGCTGGATGCAGGGTTGGTGCCACGCTGGGCATGCCCAGTAGGTGCCAGTCAAATTTCTAGAAACTTTGACAAAAGTGTTCTGTGATAGGGCTCCATCCTGATGATGTCACCCATACGTGAGGACTCACATCCTGCTGTCCTGGGAGAACACCTGTTACAGGTAAGCAACTCTGCTTACCAAAACCCCCTGCTGAAACCTCTAATGGTGTATTAATGGTAGACACAAAGAGGAATGCCTTCTTCCAACTGTTCATTTGCATGGAGGAAGTGGGTGAAGTATAAGAGAAGGAGCTTCAGAAGGCTGCAGTAGGTACAAACGGGCTCAATCCATATCCGTGTTCAGATTCTAATAACTGCGTTGCACAGTTGCGTGTTATGCAAGTCTTTCACTCCTGGAATGGTGGAGGTTTAGCTTTCTGGTAGGAAAGTGGATTTTGTGAAATTTTGCCAGGTATCATGGGTGCCATATGGGCTTCAAGACGACATAAAGGGAAAGGTTGAGCCCATCCTGGTTGGTCCCCTTGCATGGGCAAAAGTTCATTATGATGTGGGGTAGTGGGAGAAAATCAAGACCAGTCCAGGCTGTTCTGAAGTCTTCATCCAGCCCTACTTAAGAACATAAGAGCCTGTCATACTGGGTCAGACCAAGGGTCCATCAAGCCCAGCATCCTGTTTACAACAGTGGCCAATCCAGGCCATAATGAGGGAAGCTTGCTGGGCAGACTGGATGGGCCATTTGGTCTTCTTCTGCCGTCAATTCTATGTTTCTATAAGAACCTGGCAATTACCCAAACACTAAGTCTTTCAATGTTACCATTGCTAGTAATATGTAAACCGACATGATATGATTGTATCATGAATGCCGGTATAGAAAAGCACCAAATAAATAAATAGCGGTGGTTATTATCTAAGTCAACTTAATTAATAGCGGGTAATGGACTTCTCCTCCAAGAACTTATCCAATCCTTTTTTAAACACAGCTATACTAACTGCACTAACCACATCCTCTGGCAACAAATTCCAGAGTTTAATTGTGCGTTGAGTAAAAAAGAACTTTCTCCGATTAGTTTTAAATGTGCCCCATGCTAACTTCATGGAGTGCCCCCTAGTCTTTCTGCTATCCGAAAGAGTAAATAACTGATTCACATCTACCCGTTCTAGACCTCTCATGATTTTAAACACCTCTATCATATCCCCCCTCAGCCGTCTCTTCTCCAAGCTGAAAAGTCCTAACCTCTTTAGTCTTTCCTCATAGGGGAGTTGTTCCATTCCCCTTATCATTTTGGTAGCCCTTCTCTGTACCTTCTCCATCACAATTATATCTTTTTTGAGATGCGGCGACCAGAATTGTACACAATATTCAAGGTGCGGTCTCACCATGGAGCGATACAGAGGCATTATGACATTTACCGGGGACAGCCAGCGGCAACAGCGGGCGCTCCCCATTCTCTAAAAGGTAATGTGCACGCCATGACCTTGGACATCGCACGCCGTGACCTCGGACGTCACACACCGTGACCTCTGACGTCCAGCCGGGTGCTCAGGTCACGGCGTGTGACGTCCGAGGTCACGGTGTGCACTCATTACCTTTTAGAGAATAGGGAGCCATGGGGAGCGCCCGCTCTCACCGCTGGCTGTCCCCGGAAGGAGGGGAGAGAGGACTGGGGCTGCTCCGGAGCTGTCAGCACGGGAGATGGACGCAGCCAGGGCAGGTGAGTGGGGGCTGGCGGAAAGTTTGGGGTCAGTTAGGGGGTCATTAGGGGGTCAGTCAGCCCTTCTCCTGTATCCACTTCATTTCAAATGTCATTTGAAATGACAGGTACCAGCGCACCCAGGATACTGTATAGGCTCTGTATAGCGCCTATATAGTAAAATGGATTGCGCTTCATGGACGTGCGTTGGACGTGGCTTGCATTTGCATGCCATTTAAATACAGTATCGAGTGGTATGTGATCCAGAGTGTCCGTGCGGCAAACGCGGGTGCGCCCGGCACTAACGCACCTCTTTCTACCACACCTTGCTGTATCGGCCCGTTAGCTGGATAAGTAGCACTTTTTTTTTTTTTTTTTACTTATCCGGCCAAATTAAGAATCTATGTATTCAAACCAATAATGCAGGGAACATTTGTTCATATTTTAGAATCTGCATATATATGATACGCACAGGTTATAAAATACTAGGATAGATCTATGCGCACGTACATGGGGACGCGTAACATCTTTAAACGTTATCACAGTCCAGTATTCCCTACAATGAATGCTTCTGCAGTTTATTTATTATCTGCTGCTTTTGTAATGAAAGGAAGGTAAGTAAGCAGCTTACAATTAAGTTTAGGAGAAGAGTACAGGTTGTCAAATCGAATTTTAATTTAGAATATTTTGTTCATATATTCCTGGAAGAGGAATTGTACTCTTGTGTTAAATGGTGAACGTGGCATGTTTACCAGGCAAGTGAAGCAGATGGGATTTCACCATGTGTGTTTCAAATATCAAGTTGTCTTTAAATTAAAAAAAAAAAAAATAAATTCAGAGCAAGACGCGTCTGTGAAAATTGTGTTTAGGTCACCTATAGGTGGCGCAATTGCCCTTTTTTTTATTAGCTTACAAAAAAATAATCGTTATTAACCTGTATGAGGCTGTGCTGATAGATTTGGGGTTTTTATTATGCTCATGATACAAGGCAATTCGTAACAATACGGGATCTTTAATTCAAAGAAAGCAAAAAGGGTTGCGTGGTAACTTGAATTGTGCTAATACAGGCGTTATTTTAGATGAAGTGCTAGACGATTACAGCGGGCAGATTTTCAGTAAGATCGTGTCTTCGCTATACAGTACTTGGTGCTTTGTGGATGGCAGGTGAGGGGGGAAAGAGCGTCCCACAACTACTTAAATCACAGGAGAGAAGAAGCAGTGGCTGTAAGAGGTGGCCAAGAGGGACCAGTGAATAGTGAATGATGTCTCATAAAACTGATGCAACAGAGGTAGAGATTGTGTAAATCCACATATGGTTTTCCAGACCCTCCAGCTCTATCTGATTTTCCCTTTAAGTGAAACATGCAAATTAAGCTGTTTTCTAGACCAAATGTGGATAGGAAATATGTAGTCTGAATATTCATGGAAATCCCTGAAAGGCTGAGCCAGACTGAGCTTTGGATTCATTAGGACCAGAATAACTTTGCCTTAAACTGTATTAATGGGGCTCGTATGCTGATGCAGGAGCAAACACCTCGCAAGATGCTGAGCTCTGCATTTTCCCTTTTAGTGTTCTGTATTTAGAGAGAGAACAAGGCAATTTAAGGCAACACTTTCCATGGTTTTCCAGGCATGAAATCTTCAAACAATCTAATTTTAGTATGAAAAGTTAACAAATATGGATATGCGGTAATATCAGTCTTTATGAAATAGCCCCATCATTGAATTGATCCAGGTTCGGCCAGAATTCTGTACCCTCTAGTATTTCAGAACACGTAAGAAATAGAACTATTTTTATCCGGAGATGTTTCTTCAAGTCCAAGTTTCTTTATTAAGGTTTAAATGATATGAGAAACATTTAAACAAATAAAGCAACAACGTTCCATGAGATTTAGGAATAGAAGATACCATTATACAAATGCAACTCGATATCCACACTGCACCAATCGCGCCGGGTCTCCATATTCTCTTCATCCGACCCATCTGCAACCCTTTCATGTATATATTCTATATGCACACGTGAGCAGCAAGAGTACGGCCTTTCCAATACCACAAAATCATGTAAATTCAATGCAATACTCAACAACAGCTCTAGCCGTTTCTTTGAGGCTGTGATAAACAGAAATTGGGCGATACAAGATTTCAGGACGATTAGCTGCAATAGTGCATCGCAATCCATCGCCAATCATTTCCCATACCTTCTCCAAAATAAACACACATCTGGACACTAATAGAGCATGAGAGAGGGAAGCATTGGCTGCAGGCAAGATCAACACAATTACCGCCTTCAGTGGAGCCACGGACTGGGTTATACAGCCTGCCAAGGATACTCTGATAGCTGAATGCCAGAATCCATCCCAAGCGAGGGACCTTTAACATCTATGCATGCCCTGTCCAGGCCTATGTTGTTAGGAAAAGGACGTGTATAGAGAAGTTTATAATAATCGGATGCAATATGTCCAGAAGGGGGAATCCTAGAAAGAAGGTCCGGTTGAACACTGAGAAATTAACTTCGGTCACCTGTTCCTCCCTCTCTCTGCCCACCAAAGAATGCGAGAAGCGCACACACACACACACACACACACACTCACACTCTCTCACACACACACACCACACACACACCACACACACACACTCACACGCGCACACACACACACACCACACACACACACTCACACACACTCACACACACACACACACTCACACACACCACACACCACACACTCTCTCTCACACACACACACACACACACACACTCACACACACACACACACACACACACACCACACACCACACACTCTCTCTCACACACACACACACACACACCACACACACACTCACACACACACACACCACACACTCTCTCTCTCACACACACACACACACACACACACACACTCACACACACACACACACTCTCTCTAAGTAAATAAATAAAACAAAGGAATAACGTTTTCCACCCCTGGTCATTTCAGGCTTTAAATTCATGAAAAGCTTGACAATTGCGGAAGAGGAAAGCAGCCGTGAAGCTGTCAGCGAGGAAACCTTTGTGGCTGCTGAGCCCGGTAGCAGCAGTCCTGGTCCTGAAATCTCTAACCCCAGACACCATAAAACGCCTCCGTGTCTGCAGGAGCGGGGGTGAGGATCTGGGCCCTGAGGAGCACCCGGATCCCCAGCGCTGGGAAGGGGACTTTTAGCAGGATAATATTCTCTGCAAGCCGTGTGGTGAGGGAGCACCGGCCAAGTACCCAGGGAGCGCTAAGGAAGAGCGGAACCTTGCGCGCGAGCTCCGAATCAGCAGCACCGGGCTCCGGTCATTGCGCTCTCTCAGGCCCATTCAGCCCCCTTAGCCCCCGCGTGGGGCTGCGGTTCTGAAAGTGGGCTTTGCACGATGTGACCATGTCCCGGGGGAAGGGTTGGTTCGCGAGGGAAGCATTTCTGTTACTCCACAGATGCAGTAATGTGGCTGCCGTGGGAGTCCATTGAAATGCCCAGAAATAAAGGATAACAAACAAAAAAGGACTAATATAAAGTTGCTCGGTTTTCATTGGAGTAACCTGATATATTTCTTGGCTAGCTTTCGGGAGATTAGGCTCCTTTCCTCCAGTCCAGGGGGGGGGGGGGGGGGGTCCGGTCCGATCTGCCCCGCACACCCGGCCCGGCCCCCTCCTCCTACAAAATCTTCGGCTCGGGCTCTTCCCTGGGCTCAATGAATTCTTCTGTTCCCCCTGCACAGCTTTGCCTACGCTGAGCTCAGATTTTGCTAACCGTGTCCTGGCCAGGGCCTTTCCTGGTTTCCCAGTCGCACAAATCAGAGCTGAGACGCAGGGGAACCATATTCACATTTTTCCATTATTGTACCTTAAAAATGGGAACACTCTAGCTCTTCTGTTCTACAGAGAATCCCGAAAAGGCACAGGGAAAGGGGAAATTCGTTTCTCCTCAAACCCAGAGAAAGAGCAGGAGAGAAAACCCCCGGGGAACTAGAAGAAGGTGAGAGGACCCGGGCCTCACTGATCCCTTTCCCGGTTATTACACCTGCCATGATTTTCTAGGCTTGCAATTGGTAAATATTTCGCTAAATGTTTTCGGGCCTTCCGAATGGGAAATGTCGTCCCATGGGGGCCACTCTTTCGTTATCCCTCCCCCCCCCCCCCCCCAGGCCGAGTCCGCCTAGGCTTCTGCTTTAATGAAGGGCCTGAGCTGCTCCCCCTGACTCCCTCCGCCAGGGGCTGCAGACGGACAGAGATGATGAGCAGTGGGCGCGAGATTTCTGCCGCGGAGGAGTTCAGGTTAAGCCAGACCCAGGCACGAACCCGGGCCACACTGGGAGTCCTACAGGGTCCCCAGTCCCCGTCCCCCCCCCCAAGCCCCCAATCGGGCCCTACCAGCCTGTGCACTGAACTTCCACTAAAGACATTTCCCCCCTAAAAAAAAATATTGCCAGCAAGAAGCCTGACCGTGCTGCCCTGCTGTTGCGCTTCCTAAATCATGGTACATTTGAGTTGATTCAAAGACACAATAAGTTTGGTAATAAAGGTTTGTGCCTCTGTTTGTTCTGGTCTTTTTATTCACGTGTAAGAGCGTTTCTAGCGGGCCCCTACCCTCCAAGGACTAGGATGTGTCAAAGGACACTTTGGATGGCTGCAAGACAACAAATTCCGCGCAGGAAGTCGCGGGCATTTTGCGCACATGGGGGGGGGGGGTGCAGAGGCCGCGGCCAGCGGTGCCAGGAAGTGTTCCGGTTAGGGGTTTACAGCATCGCTCCCCCTCCTTTGGGAGGATGATTGTTAAGTCAAAAACGAAAAGAATTTACAAGCCATCTCCTCCTGTCCTGAAGAAAAGGCCATTTTTTTTTCATTCTGGCTACCTCGCCCTTCAGCTGCAGACTGGGTAATAACCCGGTAGCTTGCGGAGCAGTGGGAGGAAAAAAAAAATTAAACTCCAGGAAAAAAATCAGTATTCCTCGTTTTGCTCTATAAAACCCCGAGATTTCAAAGCTGCTGCTCCTCTGCTGAATTGCGCAGAATTTCCTCAGACTCAGAATGTGTTTGCGCTTTAAGGAGACTTGTTTTTTTTTTTTTTTCTAAATGCTAAACTCACGTTTGAAAAAGAATGCATTGGCAATATAGCACAAGATCTTTCTGGCATTCCGATTGTATTGGATAAAAACCTGAGACCTCCAGCTCTGCCATTGCTTTTTTGCAAGCTAAAGTTTCTTGTAAATGTGTTACCGCGGCACGGGGAGTCTCCGCGGGGCTTCCTTCTCTGTCTGCCTCACATCACCCAAATTCGGGATACAGACACATTTATGGCCAAGAGATATGCGGTGGCAAATAGAAATAGTGGCATCCCGCAATTAAAATGCACTATCCAAAGGCCCCGTTCTGCAACCCAGTATTAGAGGAGCATCGCGTTCACCAGCAGCACAGCCCTGCTCTCCAGGACTCTGCAGCTTCAGTCCTAACTTCAGGCCATCTTAACAGCTAAGCATGAACTATCCAGTCATGGTTTGGTAGTGCCGATATACGAAGTGATTTTGGCCGAAATTTCGGCAAAATTCGTATTTCATGTAAGTGCGCATTAACTGCGAGATATGCAGTGCGCACTAACGGAGCTACTATGCACTCCATATCTCTTAGTGCGCAGTAATACCAATTAGTGTGCACTGTTTTTCTAGCTAACGTACTCCTCTGAACTGATACTTTTAAATTTTTAAGTTGCATTTTTTAGTGCACACTAACATTAGTTACAGTGCACTACTACATACTTAGTGCGCTGTAAGTTCTGTTAGGGCACATTAACTAACCTGTTAGTGCGCACTAATGGGCCTTAATGCGCATTAACATCTAGCTAGTGCGCACTCATTTGGTGTAGTGCGCACTAATGCGGAGATAGTGCGTAGTAGCTGGTTGTTAGTGCTCAGTAAGGCCCATTAGTACGCACTTCATCTAAAATTGCCGGAAAAAAACCCCCAAACCTTGGGAAACCGAAATTTTCTGCAGAGCACCCGATCTGAAGCCCGGACCAATATGTTTAAATGAAGCACATCTCTAAGGAAGATCTGCCTTTTCCATTTTTATTGTATACTTCCCAGGAATTTATGAGCATTTCGTTTATTATTAAAAAAAAAAAAAAGCAAAAAAACCTGATATTTACCTGAATTTTTCCACTGATTTCTCTTGCCTTTGTTCTGCTTGTAATGAACACTGAATTCCCAGGGAAAATAAAAATAAAAATGGGAAAACGAAGGTCTCTAAATGTAGTACAGGAAGGGGTTAAGGGACAACAAAAGGAATGCTCCTCTGTCTCCCAACAGACTATATGCCACCCCATAACCCTAAAGAAGAGCCTGCATCCAAGTAGCAAAGAGTGTTTTATCTGAATATTTATTTTTCCTATAAATAAATCTATATTTTGTGAGTGTGTATGTATATGTATATGTATGTATGTGTGTGTATATATAGATATACTGATATTGATATATATACATACCCATAAACATATACACACACACACACACACACACACACATATATATATATATATATATATATATATATATATATATATATATATATATATATATATATACACATCAACAGAGCTTGATTTGTGGGGGAACTGCCTGGAACTGAGATCCACCACTTCTGTTCAGATTTTAGGGTAGAACAGCAGGGGTTCTAGACCCTCCCCTTCAGACAGCCAGCAGAGAAGAGTTTGGTGAGCCTGGAGTAGGCAGAGCAAAGAACCCAGTCTGCCACTTCGGCCTATAAATCCTCAAAACATCCAGCTTTCATATGTGGAGTCCCCAAGGCTTGGTCCTCTCCCTTATTCCTTTTAACATTTACATCTATCCGAAATGTGACCTCATTCACGCCTTCAACACTGAGTGCCATCATTTTGCGGATGACATTCAACTCTGCATCCAAATCAAAGTTGACCAATCATCCTCCATTTCAAATCTCAATAGCTCAGCAATCGGAAGCTCAAATTGAACTCCTCTAAATTGGAATTTATCCGGATTAGCCGCCAAGGTCATCCTTAAAGTCATCACCTTATTTGTTACATGAAGCTTAGGGGTTCTACTTGATCAAAACCTCAGTACGGAAACGCACATCTCCAAAGTAGTAAAAATCTCATTCATGCACTTACAGAACTAGATAAACACAATCTGGCCACAGTCATCCATGTACTAATCATCAGCAGAAGAGACTACTGCAAGTCTTTATTAAAGGCATCTCCTTACACAATTCAAAATGCCTCCAGCTCCTATATAATACAGCAGCAAGAATCCTAGTAAAAGCAAAAGCAGCTGACTATTCCACTTGACTACACTGCTACCAAGAGAGAGCAGGATCAAATTCAAAACACTCTGCTTTGTCTTCAAGAGCATGAACAAACAGGCCCCAGAATATCTCCCGCAACTTCTTCTCCCTTGCGCCCCCCAAGAGAGAACTTGGATGTTCCAACTGGCTGTACTTTCCACCCCGCCTCTGACCCACATGAGACTTCGGACCTTGAGCTGTTATGCACCAAAGATCTGGAACATGCTTCCCTTATCCCTAAGCTTGGGATCCAGCTACTTCACTTTCAGGAAGAAAGCTAAAGCATGACTGTTGTTTCGCCAAGCATTCCCAATGGAGACTTCCTGTCCATCAGAAGCATTCCTACTTCTCGAGCAACAGCAAAGTAGCCTAACTAGGATCTGTTTTTAAATACAGAGATGCCCAATCAATACAGTCGATTTAACACCACTGCAACCAACTTTAAATTTATCGTAATCCACTTTGAGACGATTCATGGTAAAAAGCGGAATATCAAATGCCAAAAAATAAATAAATAATAAATAGCCACTCTGCTTCCTAATTCAGCCCTTCCCTTCCTGTTGTTCACAGGACAGACCCTGCAGCCTAAAGAACAGACACAAAAAAGGGGTTGAATTAGCATAAATTTGAAACCTGTGAGAAGTAATGTCAAAAGTCAATGCTCCAGTCCTGGCTACTATCCTACTGCTCACAAGCTTGTGCTAATTCAATGCTTTTTTTTTTTATCTCTGTTACCCACAGCTTAATTTTTGAAAGAACAATCTAGAATGGTGTTCTGCCACTTTCTCCCAGGCCTCAAGGAAGTGGAGCAGAGCTGATGGGTGAAGCATTGGTGGGGGCTGAGGATGTAGGATCACTGGGGTAAAGAGGAGAAAGAGTGGGTACAAGTTTGTGTCTGTGTGCGTGCGTGCATGTGTGTGTGTGTGTGTGTGTGCGTGAGTGTGTGCATGTGTGTGTGTGTACATGCGTGCATGCATGTGGGTGTGGGTGCATGTGTGCACGTGTGTGTGCATGTGTGTGTGTGCATGTGTGCGTGCATGCGTGTGTGTGTGCATGTGTGGGTGTGTGCGTGCGTGCATGTGGGTGTGGGTGCATGCGTGCATGTGTGTGTGTGTGTGTGCATGCTTGTGTGTACATGTGTGTGTGTGTGCATGCGTGTGTGTGTGCATGTGTGCGTGTGTGTGTGTGTGTGTGTGTGCGTGCGTGCATGTGGGTGTGGGTGCATGTGTGCATGTGTGCATGTGAGTGTGTGTGCATGCGTGTGTGTGCGTGCGTGCATGTGTGTTTGGGAGAGTTTACAACTAGTCCTGGCCCTATCCCCCTTCCTCCTCCTCCAGCACCACAGTTCCACTTCCTTTTTATCTACAAATTAAGCCCAATATACGCACACATCAACCTTCAGACCATCACTTCTGTCTTTTCTGTCATACACAGCACTTCTGAGCACAAAAGGTAAAAACATCTTTGATACCTTTTGTGTGCCATGTGCTGGAAAGTGCTGTGTATGACAGAAAAGACAGGTGTGGTGATCTGTTCTGATCACCCTAGTGAAGGGAGCGGTATGTGTGCAAATGTGCTGACATGATATAAAATTAATTGCATAAGGTAGTGTTATGTAGTGCTAGAAGTCATTAGGGATGTGCATTCATTTGTAAACAAAATGAAAAACATAATGAAACATCCACGCTTCATTCTGTTTCACAACAAAATTAAATGACAGAAAGCCACCAAAACATCCCTTCCCCCACCCTGAGCCTCACCCATAAGCCCCCCCCCCTTCCCCCCCCCCCTTCCCCCAGGTCTCTTACCCCCTTCTTGGGGTGTGTGATCCCCAATCGCTCCTGCACCACCAGGACTCACTTCAAAATGGCAGCAGCTGGCCCTGAGGCTACCTGCTCACAAACCTCTGTTCAACCTTGGCACCACTCAAAGTTATCTTTGCTTCAGTCTGGAATAATTCAGGACATGTGCAACAAAATGGAGGCAGCCTAGCTGGCACCGTTTTAGAACTGGGTATCGTTTCTGCCTCTTTCTACCTTGTAGATCCCAGGAAGGGGGTAAGAGACCTTAGAGAGTGGTGGGCTTATGGTGAAACCCTCGGGGGGGGGGGGGGGGTTTAATTCTGCTGTATTGGTGCCAAGGGTGGGGACAGCTTTTCTTTTGCTTTTTTCTTTCAAGTTTTTTTTTTCTTTAATGTTTATTTCTCTTCAGTAAACAAAAAGGAACCAAAATAAACATTAAAAAAAAAAAAAAAAGTTCACCCTCCACCTTGAGAAGTCATCAGGGCGAATGTATGTGTTTGCTAATGTAGCATTGCCTTCTACCAATATTATGCATGGCTTCTGATCTCTCAACAGTCCTAGAAGTGTTTGCTGGGTAATAGACAGGAAGAAAGGTGTATATATATGTGAGAAAATGCTTGCAGGCATGTGGACAAGTGGAGTGTACCTGTGAGCCCATGGGGTGCAACAGAGAGGGAGGGCGCAAGACTGAAAGGTGAAAGGGTGGTAGAGAGCTGAGAGAGCTGGCCTGAGGCTGTACAGGGGAATGCAAGTACCCTGTACAGTAAGCCAAAGTGGTTTTTAAAAGGAGAGCATTGCCATGCCCTGCAGGAAAAACGATGCGGACTCTTTTAAAAGTGGCTCTGCAAAGGAAATATTAGACAGTGTTTAAACTATGGGAAGATTGTTAATATTTTTATGTGCTTTCCCAGAGAGTAATAAAAAGACGTTTCAATCCAGCAATCTTATTTTTCTAAAAGGGAAAAATCTGAGTCAGATCCGTTTGGATAGGAAGAGCAGGGAGCTCTAGAGCAGGAGTCCAGGCCTGAAATACTTCCGAGGCCAGCAATGATAAGGGGTCCCGGGGGGGGGGGGTGCACGAGTTTGCGGCAGGTTATTGGGAGGGTCTACGGCAGCTTCTTCTCCTGCACACCTGGAATAGCTTTTGAAGAGGGATATTTGCTCTTTTTTGCTAAATATCTTATTATGAATTTCCTTTTTTTTTTTTATAATAATTGCTATTCATCCACACCAAATATTTCCTGCTACCTGTTTTCCAGAGACTAAAACGAATTTGGGCATTCAAACCACACATGCAGATTTGTCCCTAAAGGGGAACGGAGTAAAAAAAAAAAAAAAAAGGATTGGGTGTACAGTAACTTCGAAAATAAACGATTTTAAAATTCACGGTCCAATCTTTTTTTTTTTTTTTTCAGAACCTTCTCCTATTCGATGGTGATATATAACAATGTTTAAAAAAAAAGAAATATACTTGGAAAAGGCATTGACTTTGCCCTACCGGTGGGGAAAGCTTCCCTATAAGACCCATATTATCGGGTAAAGAAGACGCCGACCCTAATCTTTTATAACGTCTTAGCGCTTTTCCTTTTATTGCGCTGGCAAACGACAATTCGGATGTACAGCCATCAGCCTACCAGTACGTCCCCTGAACTAAACGACAATTCGGATTTACAGCCATCAGCCTACCAGTACGTCCCCTGAACTAAACGACAATTCGGATTACAGCCATCAGCCTACCAGTACGTCCCCTGAACTAAACGACAATTCGGATTTACAGCCATCAGCCTACCAGTACGTCCCCTGAACTAAACGACAATTCGGATTTACAGCCATCAGCCTACCAGTACGTTCCCTGAACTAAACGACAATTCGGATGTACAGCCATCAGCCTACCAGTACGTCCCCTGAACTAAACGTGATAGCCAGGCATGCTCCTTCTGCTTTCACTTTACTGTACACCCTGGCTGCCCCCTCCCCTTCCCTCTGTCAGGCTCGTCCTGCCATCTCAGCCCTCCTTATATGGGTTGCCCTTTTTGCTCAGATATCCTTTGTTGATCATTTAGAAAGCTCCGAGTGCATGAGCGGCGAAGTCCAAAACGTCAGGTTTGACGAGAAGCAGCTTCAGGGCCGGAGACCTCGGGAGACCCCAGCAGTGCGGGCGGTCTCCTGCACGCCGCGTCAGCTGCTCTCGGGCAGGGGCTCCACCCTCGTTTTATTTCTCTGTTTCCAAATAAGCTTCTGCATACCTGGACAGCAATTTTCCCTAAACAACAAATACGTTTTTAAAAAATATATATCTATACCTCTTTAAATATTATGTGGTTTTCACTTTTTTCTTGTGCACCTACAAGTAAAGGGAGTTGTGCATGCCATTTTATTTCAGTTACTGCGCACTAAATGAAGCGCCAGAGAAAGCGACAAAAGTCGGTAACGAAATGGTAAAATATTTGAAGTATAATGAAATAATCCTTGTACACTTCAAAATGCGTATGCGTGGCTGGGTGGATGATGGTGTTGAGGGGGGGAAAGAAAGTTAATGCCAAAAAAAAAAAAAAAAGGTATCCAGTTTTGTATCGCCTTTAAGCCGAAGGTAAACTTCGATATAGTTGCATAAAATGTGTCAGAAGCAACAGCCAAGAACAGCAGGAATTTCTGGGATTCGTAGTTGCAGCCATGCAAAAGAGATTTTTTTTTAAAGGTTATTTCGGATTGTGAGTATGAAAGCAAAGGGGCGATTTGCCAAGAAAGCCTTGGGGGTGAATTTTGCTATTTTATTTCTCTCTTTGTATAACTCCGTGCAGACCATGTACAAAATAACATACAGGTTTTATTTATTTTTTTTTTTTATAAAGAAAATTTTAAAAAAAGTACACAAGGGAGCAAAACGTAGTTAATGATATTTTTATACAGTGCAGAAGGAAACTGAAAAAATAAATTCGGTGTCATGGTGCTGTTTTGCCAGCCAAAATACAAAACAAAAAGGGGGAGGGAAGGGGAACATAGTCCTCCATTTTATATATATATATTTGTTGTTTTTTTTTTATAAAACATATGAAAGATTTTTCTTTACACACAGGTCAGAATTTGCTTCCACTGTACATGGAATATCAAAAAATTATGTACAAGGCAAATGTTGCCGACAAGGTACTCCATTTAATACTGATAAATTGAGTGTATGTGTTGGTTCTCTGTTATTAAACAACAAGGAAAAAGGTAGAATAAATAACAGGACGCGTTTTGCTGTTAAAAGTGCCTTATGTCGCTGCAAACTGCCATCCTGAATCCACTTTCTAATTAGAAATCATTGCAGTCCTTCTATTAAAAAAAAAAAAAAAAAAAGGCTGCACTTTGAGGCTAGCCCAAGCCATCTGAAAGTGTGAAGCAAGCACTTCAATGGGGCATGAGAGAGAGAGAGGGTGCCTTGTGGGTACTCAAGGGCACAAATACAATTAGAGGGGGAAAAGATTATAGGGAAGTGAAAGGGATGACACTTGGCAGACAGATACATCAGCAAAAGGAAAGCGGTTCCCTTTGCTTTCTTAGGATGGGTGCATGACAGTAATTATGAATTAAATAACGCTGCAGGTAAAAGAGGCTAGAGACCTGGGGAGAGACGTTGCATTAAACCAAGCAGTTTTCAACCTCACCGATAAATACTAAAACAAATTATATATATATATATTTTTTTTTTTCTAATTCTTGACTAGTTATTTGTCAAACAAGTTTTCATGGTTCCGAAACTTTGAGGTGTTGTTTAAAAAAAAAAAAAAGGAAAAAAGAAAACATTACAGATAGACTTTTTTTTTTTTTGGTACGTGTTCCAATGCACAGCATCTCAGTCAGGGAAATAGGAACTGGTTTAATTCAGAATTGTTAAAAAAAAAAAAAGGAAAGAAAACTGCTTATTGGGGATTTGGAGTGGGGAGGGGTAACCCTTGCAGTCTGATTAATGTCACAACCAAGAATTTTTAAAAGAAAGACAGCACCCAGGGTTCTTCTTATTTGCCCGTCCCACGTAGGGATCCGGATCCTGATTCGGTTCGTTGGGAAGTCCCGGCCTCTTCCTTGCGGCCGAAGCCTATCTATACCTCTAGAATCGGACAGTTCGGGTCCCTTTCGTGTCGTTTGCTGGCCCCCTCCCGGCGCCTTCACATCACGCAGGGCTTGATGTCCTGATAAGTGACTTGTTGGTGGTAGTAGGACCCGTTGCCTGCCGAGTGCATGGAGGAGGAGGCCATGGCGTTGAAAGAAAAAACAAATTCCTTCCTGTCGCACATACTGGGGGACTGGGAGTGATACCGCGGGATTCCTGAAAGAAAAAGGAAGAGCGGTTAGCAAACTGTGCCCGGGGTTTCTCTTCAGGCATATTTAAGCTCTTCGGGGTAGGAGCGTTGCCGCCACGTGATGTGCCCTGTGCACCGAACGTGTGGGGAAAAGCGTTCCAATATTATTGAATAAAAGAGCATTGCAGGGGCGTAAGCGCAGAGGATGGACAGAGGATGGAAAGAAGACACCCGATTTTAACATTTCATATTTGTTGCTTGCCAGCCGTGCAGTAATGGCTTAAAAAAAAAAAAAGACGTTTGCCACATGCACAGAATGGGAGAAATCCTCTGTAAAGAAAGTCCACGGTCATAGTTTCATTTAAAAATTTTGCAGAAATAACAAATTGATCTCTAAGGAATTCAAGGTTAGATATAAGTTTTAGGCACAATTTGGGCAAAAAAAAAAAAAGTGCAAACAGCATTTCGGTTTGCTTTGCGCAATTTTGAAATATCTCAACCTAGTACTTTATTCCCTACAACATTTAAAACTGTGCAAAAAGCGCTGCTGGGGGTTTTTTTCCCCCCCAATTGTAAATTTAACATTTTCATGCAAAAAGCATTTTTTTGGGGGGGAAAGTATCATCTCCTGGCACAAATGTTATTCTGATCGCCCCTTCCCCGTTTCTGGATTTATAGGAAATCGCAGCCTGACACAGAAGCTTCACTTGCAGACAAACTTACTTGCAAGATTTTCACCTCCTCCCAAAAGAATGAAATCCTAGTTAGGTCAGGACACTAGTATCGTGTAGCAGAAGCCTTATCACGGCATAATAATATCCCCTGTAACGCTCAGACCAGTGTCTGATCTGACAGCTAATCATAAGTAAGAGTGCAACAGATCGATGGATGGAAACCTAAACTTGCTAGGCAGAATGGATTTCTTTGGTATTTTTCTGCCGACATTTACTATGTTGCGATATATAGATAAAAAGATATGCTGATTACATGAGAAATAATATCTTATATCATGGCTTTGCAGACTGGTTCATGTACTTATTCTCACAGCAAGAATATAATTTCAGGAAGATAAAGAATTCAAAGCGAATTTTCTACATCACCTGCAAAGCCACAGCACTAAGCATTTTCTCAATAGACACAAAATGGGAGAAATCCTTTAGGGGTTGTTAAATGCAATACTTGAAAAATGTGTTTTGGGGGGGTTTGTGCAGTAGGGAATCACTGGTTTGTATTTCCTCTCTAGGCAAAAAATAATGGTCTAATCTGTATCTGCATTTATATATTTCAAGGACATTTATATTAATATACAATTGTACTTGAATGTCCTATTCCCTTTCTCTACATAATTTGATACCAGTTAAAAACAGCAGTTAGGAAAAAAGAGAAATATATTGCTGGTTGCTTTCAATTGTCCAGTATAGACAAGCCTCCCATTCGGTAATACCGCTCTTCTCGTTTTGTTCTCCTATGCGTGATAAATACATGGTAAGAGAATATGTTTCCGTCTAATTTCTACAGATATAAAATCTGTATTCTTTCTCTGCCAGAGTGGAAGAACATCTGGAGAAGGACCCTGAAATTATCCCATAGCGATATACTATTTAAAGGTATAACGTTTTCGTGTTGGTCATGTATGTCAGACTCATCAAATTTCCTGGGATTAATACACAGCAACTATAGGGACATTTTCCACATAGGCACATACAGAGAGAAATGCCCATAGTGGCTCATCTTACAGATCCTTTCCACGGACACAGAGATAAAAAATAAAAAAGAATTAAAAAAAAAAAAAAAAGAACAGAACATCGTAGAAATGCCACTTCCAGACATGGAAATATTTTAGGCCTTCTAGGTCAACTCGAGACATAATGTTGGGAAAGAGAAGCCCAGATTTATATTATGTAAAATCTAAATTTCAGACTAGGATAACGCCACTGCGCCTATGCATTTTGCCCTATTTTAGTTAAAGTAATCTGTATCGTTGCTTGTTCTTAATCTATTTAATAGCGTTAAATACAGAACCAAAAAAACAACCAAAACTGATTTCTTTTGTTATTCATGGGCAGTTACGGTAAACTTAAAAGCTGATAATAAGGGGAGGGGGGGGGTGTGATTTCCCCCTTCACTTTTCCCAAACGTTCCTCCTCAAAGAATGTGGAAGCACATCTGGGCTGATGTGGGAACCTAAAAAGAGCCCGAGCGGTTGGGAAGCCCTTGTTAAAAGGCTCGACCCGTCGTCAGCCTGTGCTTTGCAGTTTTGAGAATTGCTGGGTCCTGGGAAAGAATGGTTTTCCCACCTCCGGTCCTGAGAGCGGAGGGAAATAATCTCCTGTGGGGCTGAGCGGGCTCTTACAATCCCCAGCGGGCCTGCAGCTCGCAGGCGGCCTCCAGACTACCTCTCCCCCATGCCCCCTCTGATTGCTCTGGCCGGCCCAGCGGCACCACACTAAATGCTCTCTCTCAAGATCTCAAGCAGGCACATATTTCCTTTAACTATCTCCAGAAATATGTGCCTGCAGAAAAGGAGCCCAGGATTCCCCCAACCCCACACACAGGAACTCACTGTTCAGGTTATTCCTTCTTCAAGAGGAAACTGCGGGCTTTTAAATCTAGAACTCTGTGTCTTCACCCCTTGAGCTATGCCTTCTATATTATTTCAAGAAAATAAGCGAAGCTTTTTCCAATTGACAGTTTGCTTCTTTTGCAAATAAGCATCCTCTTTAATTCTCTGCCATATGCAGAAATTCAGCCTCTCTCCTGGCATTGCATTCATGCCCTGTTTATGTCATAATGCTAGCGTTTCATGTCGCTTCCACACAGGATAAACCGCTTTTCTTAACATCTACCAAACTGGGAGCAGGCTGTGCTTAACTATGGCTACCCCCAAACCACCACCACCACTTCTAGGATAAGAGCTGACAGAAGTTATCCATTAAAATCTACGGACTATTTGCTTTCTTTCAAAATCTGCCCTCCTGGACTGTTCCCGGCCTCAGTCCTGCCTTCCTCGCGCTACAGCACTTTTCTGAGCGCTGGGCTACGGTCCACAGGGTCCCAAGATTTTTGCCTTCTGAAACAAAATGGGAGGCAATCTCCGAGAAAGAAAGATCCCTAGGGGGGGCCAGAACTGCTCTCCTGCTGTGTAGCGCTTTTTCCTCTTTGGTTTCTGAAAGTTGCAATTCCTTGCCGGGCATTTTAATCTAGAGGCCGTTTCTCAAGCTCCTACAAAAAGTGAACCTGATTCGTGACTCAACGTATGACTCGTGCCCATGCAGCTTGTACGACCTCCTGCTTGCCGGTCAGCGTTATAACGAGCGGGCAGCTGGTTTCACATCAGTTGCATGCACATTGCACAGTACCTTGTAAGTCTGCCGCCGTGTTGTGACTGTTCTGGTGCAGGTAAGACTGGTCTAAGGAATGAGTCGAGAGGTTGGAGGACAAGGCGTTGGCCGCGGGATTGCAGGGGGAAAGAGGCTGCTGTTTAATGTAGGGGGTGCCGCTAGACAAGGCCGCCGAGGCCGTAGGAGCCCAGGCGGAGGCCGAGCTGGAGTAGACGGAGTGGGGCTCCATCACCCCAGCCCCCGTCAGCAGCGGAGAGCCGGAGTCGTGGTGGGAGTAGTCTCCAGAAGACCCCGTGCAGCTCCCCATGAACGAATGGCCGTTGTTGGCGGCCAAGTGCGACACGGAGTGCCCTTGCAAGCCCATCCCGTCCACGTTACTTGGCAAATGTCCGTTCATCATGCCTATGCCGCCGTCCAAGGAGAGCGAGTTGGGCGGGCAGGAGCCCTGGAAGCTATAAGTCTCTGGAAGGTGGCTGTAGCCCAGGCCGTTCATCATGGTGTACATGGGCTTCAGCGCCTGACACTTCCTTCGGAAGCCCCTTGGTCTTCTCCGGAAGGAGCCTTCTTCGAACATGAACTCGCTGGCCGGGTCGATAGTCCAGTAGTGGCCCTTGCCGGGCCTCCCCAGGCCCTTGGGCAGCTTGATGAAGCACTCGTTCAGGGACAGGTTGTGGCGCACGGAGTTCTTCCAGCCCTGGTAGGAGCCCCGGAAGAAGGGGAAGCGGCTCTGCAGGAACTGGTAGATCTCGCTGAGGGTGAGGCGCTTGGTGGGCGAGCTCTGGATGGCCATGACGATCAGGGCGATGTAGGAGTAGGGCGGCTTCTCGGGCCGCCGGATGCCCGCGTTGGTCTTCTTGGTCTTGGTGGTGGTGGACGAGGCGGACTCCATGGCCGAGCCCTGACCACTGTGCTTGTCGGGGGCGGCGGACATGGGGCTGCTCTGCGCAGGCGGCTGAGACGAAGGCTGCTGGACCTCTGCCGTCATTGACAACGTTTCCGAGAGCTACCCCCCCCCTCCGCCGGCCGAGCTTATTCCCCCCTTCCCGGGATTGTCCAGCGCACGATCGGAAGACGTGCGGCCTTTCTGAAGAGGGGGGGTGGGGGAGGGGGGGTTGTCCAGATCCTTGAAGTCCTGCAGACGGTGCGCAAGGCCCGGTAAACTTCCCCCAGATGTGGGCTCAGAAGGCTGCTGCTGCGTCTGCCTCCTCCTTCTCCTCCTCCCCAGCTGCCCGCGGCTCCTCCTGCTTCCCTGCTCTGAGCTGCTGCTGGGGCCGCCAGTTGCTTTTCATGGCCGTGGGTCTGACTTCTGCCCCCCTCCGAGGAGGATCGCCTTGTACTTATCTCTTGTCGGCGGCGTCTGTAGGCTCCTGACAGTTAAGACGTAAGGAGCAGCCCTGCTCTCCGCCCCCTCCCCACTCCCTGCCCTGCCCTCCCCTTCGCTCGGATCACCACTGGTGGGCATTTTAAAGGGACCTCTGCACCACGCCTCTGCAACTCAATATATTTGTATTAAACCCATTTTTGTTGCAGAACTGCCTATTTTTACCTCTTTGAAGCAGAATCAATAAATGCAAGGGATCTGTATATTATTCCGCTCTACTATTAAGCGCTTTTACATTAACACTTGTATAATACATATTTCAAAAGGACACGTTGGACTTTTCAAACCACCTTTCTTTAGTTATAAGCGAAAGCAATTCTTCTTCTTCTTATTATTATTACTATTCAGATGTGTTTGTGTCTTCTCTTTGGGTTGGAACGAGCACTAATCGTCATGAAAAAAATGATAGGAGTTAAATGGGAGTGGGGATGTGTGGGGGGGAGGGGGAGAGGAGGTGGGTGCTAGCTCAAATGTGTGTTTCTTCTTCCTACATTTAAAAATAAGCCAGCGAAGTTAAAACGTTACAGTTTCTGCTGGATTTTTGTTTTATTATTATTATTATTATTATTCATCCCCACATGCATTGTGCAGCGGATATTACAGGAGCTGGATGTAACTGCGACTGATTGGATTATTCAGACCTAAGGATTAGAAATTTAAAAAAGAAAAAAAAGAAAGAAGTTAACGATAAACTGCAGCTCCTTTTCTAAACTTTCTGTTCAATAGAATTGAGGCTTACCCACTTAAAATCTAGTTTCTGATTTCTTTTCAAGATAGGAACATGGGCAGGATGTTTATACAGCTAAATGTAAACATGTTCTCTAGGTTTCTTTAAGACAAAAAAAAATTATATATATATATATATATATATATATATATATATATATATATAGATAGATAGATATATATATATATATATATATATATATATATATATATATATATATATATATATGGGGTCTATCTGCTGCTTGTTTAGATTTTTGTTTTGTTTTGTTTTATAAACACGTGCTGGGTGCCCAGGCTTTGATTCCTAACACTGGATGCCACACACACACACACACACACACACACACACACACATACACACTCACACACACACACACACATACACACTCACACACACAGGCAATTTCAAAAGTTGCACACTGCCACTCCTTGCAAAGCGAGACCCCGCCAGGTCGCCCTCTCCGCAGCAGAGATGCCACTCACCGCTCAAGGTAAGTCACTTTGCATTTGGGTCCGTCCTCTGGCCATGTGTTTTTCCCCCTTGCACAATGGGCCGAGGAGGAGCGGCGCAGACACAGAGCAGACCCGAGCCGTTCCCCGGCTCGCACAAGCAGCCGACGCTGCGGACCCGGGACGCCCCGAAGCCAGACCGCGGTTTTCTGAACAAAATCTGCAAAAAAAACCCCAAAAAAACTAAAAAAAAACCCATAGGTGAGAGCTATGGAAGGCTGGCCAAATGCTGTGCGTGTTCCCCATCCTCTTTTAAGGCTTTATGACCTTTGAAAAGAGAGCGAAAGTCGCCTATGGGATTTGCCCTGCTCGGGAGACGCTGCTCGCCTGCTCCATTCGGGGTAGGAAGAAGGGGACCTTGAAAGGTACGGGCGGGGGTCCCAGCAAGATAAACCTGGATCCCACCTGTCAGCATTAAACACGTCGGCCCTGTAATCCCAGCGCATTTTCAGCATTACCTCGGCATCCCCCCCCCCCCCCCCCCCCCCCCCCCCCAGCACCACACACACAGCAACCGCAGGAGAAAGGAGGTCACTGAAGCTCTCCCTAGCAAACCCTGTACTGTGCTTTATGCAACGCTTTCCGGACGGGCGAGCTCCCCGAAACCTTGTCGCCTGCCGGCTGCAGGGCCCGCGATGCCGAGCACAATCGTTCGCAAAATACTGGCGAGCGAATGCGCTTGCCCTTCCCTTTCTTGGCTACCTCAGGGCTCCGGCGATGCGCCGGGAAAGAGATCGTTCAAAAGCAGCCACTTCTCGGAGAACTTTCATAATTCTTCTTCTGCTATTTATTTCATTTACCTAATGAAATGTCCGTCTTTTCCCAAAGGAAAAACAAAAAAAAAAAAAAGCCTGCTTATTGGCTTTTGTGCCCCAATAGCAAAGGTTTTGAAATTCAGTGCGACATTATTTATGTAATAAATTATGTTTTATGCGTTTTAATTCTCTTGAGTAAGCCCAGGACTTCTTGCTTCTTCCTCGTCCTGCAGAAGTATTTACACACCCTGGTGTCCCTGCCTCTGTTTCTGATTTGACTGCTGTACGAAATCCAGTATTTAACTGCTTTACATGGAAAATCCCCTCTCAGATTTTCAGTATTTAAACCTGAATAAGTCAGACAAAAATGGCATCCTGAAAGGAAACGTTGGTATTCATAATAGGATCAGCCAGCCTCCAAAATAATGCCAGGGAGCCGCGTTATGAGGCAGAAAGCACGCCTTTTATTGGAGTTCTTTGGAGCTCTTGAAAAATATTTACAGCTAAGTTAAAAGTACCCCCGACACACACTCACACACACACACAAACTCACACACACACACACTCACACACACACTCACACACACACACACAAACTCACACACACACACACTCACACACACACTCACACACACACACTCACACACACACACAAACTCACACACACACAAACTCACATACACACACACACACACTCACACACACACTCACACACACACACACACAAATTCACACACACACACACACACACTCACACACACACTCACACACACACTCACACACACACACACACACCCCGGATTCATTAATTGGGAACCCAAAGCTCAGGTGTGAAAGAAATGTACATTTAAGTTAATTTATATGAGTTGCAATTTCTTTTGTGAAAAAGACTATCGGAAACTGGCTCAAAATGTCTCTTTAGTATATATATTGGCATCTTATTATGCACTGCTTTGTTTGTTTGTTTGTTTGTTTTTTCAGTGACTTTTGGCATTTGAAGATATTGTTGAGGAGGAATATTACGGTTCGCATTTCTATAACCTCTCGGACGCGAAAAATTCAAATTCTGATAATCATTTACTTTAGGAAAAACGGACGTGGGGACTAAAACAGAATCAGCAAGCAACATAATGCAAGGTTGCTTCCAAAACAAGAAGAAAACGTGTGCTCAGGCTGGCAAGTGTTGCTGCTCTTTGCGCTCGTTTTCCGTGATTTTCAGTGTTCAAAACAAATTAAAAAAAAAGAAAAAAGAATAGGATTTCCGTTCTTCTATTTGCAGTCCGCAGTTGGTGAAGCTGGCAGATGCTTAAAACCTGTTTTTAGACGAAAGACGAGCTGTAATAAGAAAATATAATCGGAAAGCAAGAGGGTTTCTGTCCTTTGATATTATTTGACCTGCCAGTACGGACAGGTCACGTAGAGTTTTAGGTTGAAATGAAAGCAAACAGATAAATAAATTAAGCATGATATGCAAGCCATTATTATTATTATTATTATTATTTTTAAATCTTTTTATCGAATGCGGTTGTTTGTCTTTCAGTACAGCTAGCGGTCTGTAAAAAGGGACAGGCTGGGGTCCTCTTCCTCTCGCTTAACTGGAGGTATTTTTCCTGGCTAATTGCTTAAGTGAAGCCGACTCTGCAGCGGGCCAGACTGTAATGGGAGCCGGGCCATGTGTCAAGGTGGGCATTGTTCCGAGCAGACGCTGCGCTGGGCGCTCTTCTGGCCGGGGTCCGCGTGTTTATCCCAGAGCAGACCACCCAGGGCGAGGGCAGAGACAGGCGCGCGCGCCCCTCTCCTCTCCCCCTGCTTTCAATTAACACGAGGGACTCCATTTGGAGACGACTCCCCCCCCCCCCCCTCCCCGCCACATCCCTCTGCCTGCACGATGAGGTCCTCTGCAAATTGATCCCTAAACGTTTACATAAGGTAGGAGGAGGCGGGAGAGACGCGACTGAGTCAGCCAGAGAGGGAGAGAGACTGGCGTTTCGTTCACTTGTAAATGTTCCAGTTTGAAGGTGTTGACAGGAAGGTGCCATATTTTAGGGTCCTTTCCACAGCTCATTGGCATTGCCCCCCTCCTCTGCACCGGGTCCTTAAAAAGTGCAGCGGTGTCCCTGGGAGAAAGAAGCAGGCTGTGAGGGTGTTCACGTGAATAATGGACCCCTCCTGATTTCCTACCTTTATTAATGAGGGCTGGCGGATCGGTGAATCCTCGTTGCTGTTATGCACGCGCACACAACCAGGGTGCACGGGTGGAACAGGAACACGACGGGCAAGGGAGCCAATTTTAAAGCAATGCCCACCCAGTGGGAGGCAGCTTCGTCCTGCAAGGGACGAGATTAGAGGAGGTTGCAGGGGGCTGCGGCGGATCCCAATGCTTGGGAGCACGGCGCGGAAATGTCCCAGTAAGGCTTTCACAATGACCATACGATATCTCCTATCATCTTCTCCGTCTGTAACGGACTGGGAGAAGGTTTGGCCCAGGAGAAACCCAAAGCGGGGGCCCATCGTCATTCCTGGCTGATTCCTGGTGTTGCTGGACTAGCAGGTCTGCCAAGAAACCAGTCGCTTCTGTTCACAGCCCTGGGCATGCACCAGTGCTTCGCGGAAGCTATCAATACCTGCCCCAGGCTTACTAGGCCTTTATGCACTTTGTGCAGTTTAAAAAAAAAATACACCTAATTTACTGTTGCCGTCAGACAGATGATTATGGTGAAAACTGCAATCAGTTGTAATGTAGTTCATGCACATCCTGATCCATATTCTTATCTATAATATGTCTCAAAACGGTATTTTGCTAAAATATGGATCCTTGATGTGCACGTTCTATCCCACCCTAAATGGGCTACACTAGGTCCACTGATTTAGTATTTTTGTCAATAAGCTGGAGGAAGGGATAAACATCGACATTGTGTCATTTCTGTAGGCGACACCAACCTGTGCCGCATTGTAAATGCATTGCAAGACTCGCTGACTTAACAGAAGGGTTATGCACGGAACTAACAAAAATTAAAAAAAAAAGTGATATCCTTTAATTAGATTAACCTAATACACATCTTGACCAGCTTTCTGGCATGAACACTCCCTTGGAAGGTTATAGATGTCCAAGAAAAAACAGGCAGTGACGTGGTGGATAAGACTAGTAAGGACCTTATCCCATCAATATTTTTCCATATGCACAGAACGGGAAAAGTCGTATAGATAGTATAGGATAATATGGGTGGTGAGTGGTATGACTAGGCAGGTGGAATTTATTTTGCAGACCTGGCACAGCAGCACAACTGCTTTTGCTTTTAGTGCTTGCTTTTTTTTTTTTTTGCCTTTCTCCTGAAGGCAGGTGTTATGTAGTTAGACTCATTGTACCTAGGATTTTCTTTCAGCCTAACCGACTACACAGCTATGAACTCTGCTAACATTGCATCACCTTCACTGGCATGCACAGTCGTACCGCACCATCCCATGCAACAAGCCGTGAATCGCACTATCTTATAGCGCACCATGCCATACCGAAAAGCAAGTAGTTTAGCTCCACTGTCAGTCCTATATTTCAATGGCGTTAGTTCTTGGTCAAAAGACAAGATCTCGACTGTTTCCAAAGCCTGCCACCCTCACCTCTCCAAATTGTCCCTTTCTGGCGTTCTTCAATGAAATACTTGACAGGTTTTTCGGAGTTTTCTGACTTTCGCGGGCCAGCAGCGCACACATGCAACCGTGAGGTTACATCTCACTATTCGCCATGGTTTGCTTGCTTCCCTCAGATGGGGTATTTAACAAATCTTATTTAGATCCCTGCTTAGGTTTCTTTCGGGTAAATAGCAGCAGCGGTGTAATACTCGTTGCCCGGCTCAGGGAATGCAAATCCCGCCGTCTCGGTCTTCAGTCCTTAGCTGGAGAGAGATGAAAGCCAATGCAAAGCTAAAGCTTGCTTTTCTCTAACCTATTTCCTCTTTTGTGATTTGTTTACAAAGTCTAGATAGAACAAGAAGAGAATCTTCTGCAGATATCCCAAACTAAACCGGTATAACTAAAAACAAAGCAAAACGATTATTTTTTCAAGAATTTTCAGGGAATACAGCTACAAATTTCACAGAACATTTTAGGATAAAGATACAGAGCAGCAAACTTTAATTAGTGTAAGGAATAAAGATGACTGCATAAGAGATTTTACTTCACTGGCCAAACATTTTGACCGATATACCAATGCTGAAGGTAGGCAGGATATTATTTTCCAGACAGATGTTGTTTTTTTGGGTTTTTTTAAATTGACCTTTCCATTTTATTTGTATTTTATTTCCTGAAAATAATCCTAGAATACACTTGGCTCTTTTTGAATATTGTTTTGCATTTTCATCAGTAAAAGTTTCCATTATATTTCTGTCTCATGTGCTTTAGCAGTGGATTATTTGGTGCTGCACTAAAGATCCTGGTAATTAAATTTTTTGTTTTGCTCTCCCAGATCTTCAGGCTTCCGCAAACATGGAAACCCTAACAGCAGCTGATCATTGCATATCTTAAGTACTGGCGTATCAAATAAATTCAAAGATTAAAGAAACAAAATGTTGTTTTGAGAGAGAGAGAGAGAGACATATAGATAAATAGAAAGATCGATAGATGATATATGTAGCTCTCTTTAAAACAATGTTTTGGGTTTTTTCCCTTCTTGCATCTTCCCTTGCTAACTACGGGTCAATACTTCAAATATACAATAAACAATTGCTTTCAGACTTATTGTGTTTGCCAATTCCTGAAGAGCCGAGAAGCATAGAAGAAATCGCAGGAGATTGTACTCCGCTGAATCACAGGAGGCTGAATTAGCAAATGGGTCATTTATTTGGCGCTGAGAGGTAACGAGTATTTTCACATCTCATTCAGCGAAGATGAATTTCCTTAAGCATTAATACCCCAAAGTTGGAATTTCAAATAGTACTTTATTGTATAGAATTAGAAACGGTTTTATAATAGATCGCCGACATAATCGCAGTTCCAATTATTAAACTAAACCAATATTTAGCAATCCCGCGTCTTTCACCAAGATTTCCAGGACCCCTCTCACAGATGGCATCGTCTCAGCAGAGTCAACAACAAATCAAATTATTGTTTTGGATTTAACTAAATGTGGCATCGAAGCACGACTCCTTGAAAATTATGAACAAAACAGATTATCCTCAGGGAAACTTGGGTTGCTATAATGGTACATGAGAAAACGATTTTAAACTAAATTAAAACAACAGCTCTCTTTATTCTGTTCCAAAGTGCTCTTTACATTCTTGATGGCAACTTTGTGCGTGGCCCCTGAGGCTAACCTGGTTAATACCACGCTATGCTGAGAGATGCCTAAAACGTACTAGCGCACGTACAGCCTGGAGTAGGCGCTATAGGAGTTAGCCTTATAAAAGGGATCCCAGAGCAGGCTGATGCACACGTTTGTAGCCGGGCGGCTTTACAGGGCAGTCCGGTGCTCGCCATGGTTTCTCTAGAGAGCAATCGAGTACCCACGTTACCGGAGAGCAGGGATTAGGCGTGTAGCCTACGTGAGTCCCGAGTTTCTGCGGATTTAATTCGGTGCAATATAACCCGACCATAAAAGGACCAAATGTAGAGGGTGAACCAGGCAGACATTTCAAAATGATGTATGTCTCTTAAAATACATACGGTTAAAAAAAAAAAAAAAAGTGTAATGTTTGTGAATAAAAACTCAGTTGCTGTGGATCATGACAATTATGGGATTGGGCTGAGGAAAACGAGAGAGATTGATTTCTCTGTCTTGTCCGTGATCAAGCAAAATTATTTAGCATACCATATGAAAAAAAAAAAAAGAATAAATATCATACTCATTATTATATTCGCTTGTGATGTTTCATAAAAATGTATATGAGGATCTCTACATCGGCTCAGCAGTAGATTAGTGAGAAAAAAAATTCCTGTGTGAATAGTCACAATAACTCTTTTACTCAATTCGAACAGAATAAATCAATCTGTATTGAATATGTTAAAAAGCCAACTAATATGAACGTCAATGTGCAGTGCCACTAAGGAGCTGCAATTGCACGGCTGAACACTAGAGGGTTGTAGAAGTTTTAAACCCTTAAACAACAGTGTAAAAACGTACATTTTACTGTAATAGAGACATTTTCTTAGATTGACCAGAACAATAACCTTTTTATTTAAAAAAAAAGGCTAAGAAGGAAAAATCTAAAATAGCAAGATCAAGCAGTTTGATAAAAGAGAGGGGAAAGCAGCTGCAAAGCGCTTCTCGTACGATCTTCATCCTGCCTGCAGTGCAAGGAGCTTGCAGTATACACTGAAGGAAGACATTTGTAACTGTTGAGTTTCCATTGTGTAACATGAACAAGAAGAGCGTTATATGTTAATGCAGTCTATTAATAGTAACTGGGCTGGAAGGATATAGCTGAGAACTATTACCCTGAAAATAACAATATCCCACACTGAAGACCGACACCTGATTCTTTTTCTGAGGGCCCTGTTCCCTTCTCAAGCATGATGGCTTACAACTCCAACCTATATTAAGAAGAACCTGCTAATGCATCATAGAACACTGATCCTTAAATATATATATTGTTTCTCTCTTTTTAGTGCCGATTTTGTTATTTTCAGAAGAGTTGGCAGGCTATCCCTCACATTTGAGTAACAGTATTTAAAATACAACTGTAGAATAATCTAGTTTTAGGGAAAAATGTGGTGCTATGGTGGTCCATAGTTCATAGACTATTGACTATTGTAGTATAAACAATGCAGGAATGACAACTCATTTGCTGAAAATAATGCAACGATTATTTGTTTGCTTGATTGTTATTATGGATTTCGAGACTGACTTAGTAACGTGCACATTTTTTTTTTTTTTTTGCAAAATGGATTTCTGCATGAAAAAGTTTGCACAACATCCAAAAATGCACAACTCGAGAGAAGCTGGGCATTTTGCATGACGTTTGTCGCAAAAATTCCTTTTGCAAAACATTTCACAAAAGTGGTCTTCATAAGTTTAGTGTGCAGCTAACTATGCCTAATGAGCTGCCGCAAGGCAAAATCGTGTAAAACAAGTCTAGACGGGGATTTTATGAAAACAGGCATGCGAAAAAGGCTTTACTGGCTTATTTTCACACACACACACTCACTCACTCACTCACACTCACTCACTCACTCACTCACACACACACACATACTGTCATATACACAGACACACACCACACACATTCACTCACACACACAGACACACACCATGCACACTCACACACACACACACACGCTCACACACTCACACATTCAGACACACACCACACACACAGACACTCACACCCAGACACATACCATGCACACTCACTCACACACACACACACACACACACACTCTTAAACACTGTCATACACACACACAAAACACACACACACACACCAGCTCGGGAGGAGTGGGGCTGTGCAGCCTTAAAGGGACTGCATGGCCCACGTGAGCCGCCCCCCCCCCCCCCCCAGCCCCCTTCCCTCCCTAAAAGTAAAGAGAAATTCCTGGTGGATTCATTCCTCATCCTTCACCCCCTGATGGAGACAAAATGTGAGTGCAGCGGTGATTTTACAAGCCCCGCCCCATGTCCCCCCGAACACATTTATTTATTTATTTATTTATGATAACCCCGCCGGGGTTCCCCTCTTCTGGTTCTTCCAGTTGGGGGGGAGGGATCTAGGGCCAGGACCGGTGGCCACGGGCTCCTGCAAGATATAGGAATTCACAATTCTGTTTTTCCTTTTTACCTACCTCAACCAAAACCCTTTTTTGCAAAAAGCTGAACTGTAATTCTACCCAGAATCTTCCCCACCCAGTCATATACTGGGAGCCTGCTAGGCTGAGGCACATGTCAGACATGTTTAATGGGAGTATAGAACTACACTTATCAGTGCTATAACCATTAACATTTTTTTCAAAACCGTAGAAGGCAAATATTAACTATTAGCAATCATATGTACATGAATTATGGTGAAACTCAATCCTGAAACCCTCTAATTGATTTTAAAGTTGAGTTCTCCGAAGATTCTTGTTTCCCGGTCCTATCCCGGCCAAATTAGATTGCTTGAAAAGGGATTCCTTTGTCTTAATTTCCCGTTTTGATATTTAAGCCTACAAACAAGTCTTCCGGGAGGTTAAGCACTTAAGGAAGGACCCTCAAATGATGGAAAATGAATCTGGAGTATTTGTGGGATTCTTATAAAGAGTCAGTCACCTGCTTCTGCTGGCCTGCCTGGAAACCTAAGGCCTGAAGGGAGCTCTGGAAATCAGCTGGGGTGAATGGCCCTGCAAAAGGCAGAAAGCAGGGCAACTCCATGGGCTCAGTGAGGGATTTAGGATTTTGCCACCATCATTCTCGCCCCCCCCCCCCCCCCTCCCGTGCCCCAGCTCTGACAAAGGACAATACAGCAGAGGGTCTAAGGCTCACCGGCTTCTTTGCTCTGCTCTATTTGCTCCGTGCTTACCTCCTCTCATCTCCCTAAATGACAAGAGGAGAGGGGGCGAGATTAAGGAATAGAGAGGCTCCCTGCTATCTACTCTGGCTTTATACCTCGCCTCTTCTGCTCCGTAGAGACCAGGATGGGAAGGGGTTGGAAGAGGGAACAGAGCAGCTTTTTCTTTTCTTTGCTCTTTCCTTTCCAGCCTCCCCCTCCCCTCCGGTTCTCTGCATTGGAGGGGGGGGGGGGAGGGAGGAGGGAGAGGATGGAGCAGGACGCAGAATGAATATTCTCTGCTGAGTGAGATTCAGGGCAGCTGGGAGGCAGCAAATCTTCAGCCGGCCTGCTGCCTCCCCCGATTTGTGCCGCCCTAGGCAGAGCCCTAGTGTGCCCCAGTGTGCCCTGGTGTGCCCTAGTGTGCCCTAGTGTGCCCCAGTGTGCCCCGGTGTGCCCTGGTGTGCCCTAGTGTGCCCTAGTGTGCCCCAGTGTGCCCCAGTGTGCCTGTTGGGAAATCCAGGCCTGCAAGGGCTACGCTGTCCTTTATCTCATCTTTTCCTATAGGTTGTAGGAACACGGCAGTTTTCAAGCGGTGAAAGCAAATGATAAAATGTATTGTACCTATAATACAAAATAGTTTGTGTGAGAACAACTCATTTAGGTGAAATGGAAACTAGCTGCTGATATTCTCAATCTTTTTATCTTCAGAAGCTGAAAGCTTCACAAAGGATCCTTCTCGTGCATAGAGAATTCTTTGCCTCATTAGACAAAGAAGTGCAAAAAAAACCCCAAAAAAACCCCAAAACCATCATACAGGTTCTCATTGCTATAATCACAGCTAAAAGAGAATGCTAGAAAGAGAGAGATGTGCCTATTCTCATTATAAATGATATTTATGTTGCTTTCAATATCATACAGTCTGTATTCCATATTGAAAAATATCCATTAGAAGACAAAAAATGATTCTCCTAAATTCCCTTTATTTACCCACTCACATAATTCCTTCACACATAAACTTTACAGCATGTGCCAAATCACTGGCTCTCTTATTTCAATAACTGTTTTTGGCTGTTTAATCATTAACGCTCAAAGATAAATATGCATCTTATGCAAATTAAGGTTTATAGTGGAGTAGCCTAGTGTTAGAGCAGTGGGGCTGTAAACCAGGGAACCAGGGCAATCCCACTGCTGCTCCTTGTGATCTTGTCAAGTCACTTTACCCTCTATTGCCTCAGGTACAAACTTAGGACCAGATTCATTAAGGCTTTTCTCCCATTTTGTGTCTATGGGAAAAAACCTTTAGTGAAGCAGGTACTTAAGCTTGTAAGTCCTCTTGGGACAGGGAAATACCTACAGCACTTGAATGTAATCCACTTTGAAAGTGCCTGAAAAGCAGAATAAAAAAAATAAAATATTTAGGGCCTGATTTTCAAAAGTATTTACTTGCTTAACACATTTAAATGCATTTTTACCTGTGTTAAGTGGGCTTTTGAAAATTGTACAATATTGAATTGTCCACAAGATTTACCCACGTAAGTACACATTATACACGGAAATGGCTTTTGAAAATTGCTACCGTAGTAGTTACATTTACAGTTACACACATAACTCCTTCGAAAATGTACCTGTAAGAGTTTTCTTTCAACCTTGTGATCAATAGGATCCCACCGCCATTTTCCATACTCAACGAAACCTGTTTTCTAAAGTTCTTAATGCAGTTTTCCGTGTCCAGTGGAAAACTGGGACCCTAACTGGTAATGGTTTGCGTTAGGAATGGGCTTGTGGGGAAATGGGTGGAGATGCAAAATGTTGTTCTTTTCTAAATTGTGTCTCTTCCCCCTCATCTGGGCTATTGTAGCTTGCTACTAATGAGTTAGTCATCCTGTCCTTTGAAGCAGCACCACATCACATCATGCCTCCTCTGTCACTCATCCCCCAAGTAGTCTGGGTATGCCGTCTGTTCCTTCAGTTACATCCTGATGCTGAGCCAAACGGGGCTGGGACAGAGCAAAAGCAAGGGATACAGGAACTGAATCTAACATATAACCTCATTTATCTCCCCTTGTTGCTTACCATTGAGAAGACATTTGCAGACCAAATTGTTCTCCCACTAACTCACTAATTTAGACATTTCTTTGCAAAGCCTTTGCTACTTTCACAGCTAGTCAATGGAAAGCTAGTCACAAGTGTATTGTTTATTCAATAAAAAGTCTCACGTGCAACTTATACAATTAGTCACAGACACTTATTATCAGCCACAGTAACTCCAGTCCTTAATAACCACCACAACAACAACAAAAACTCCACTATGGTTGAGGATGATGACAAAAAAAGTTCAGCCGGCTCATCCAGTCTGCCTACTTATTCACACTACTCAGGATGATTCCCCACTGCCAGCCATAAAGTGCAGCCACGTGTAAGGTATCTCTTCTTATCTAGGACAGTTTTTCTCATCTTCCTCATTTCTACTCTGTTTGAGCAGACAAGTATAGAAGATCTCCCTAGATCCTTAGTACCCCTGTCTTCCCCTGTCTAACCAGAAAGATTTGGATTGTACGTGCCTTTAGCTCCTTGGAAAGACAATCCAAAGTGAAAATAATCTAAATAGCTGTTGCCTGAACAACCGAGCTCCTAGGTCCTCTATGAAGCCCGTCAGACAGATCCAGTTATGTGAGAGCCTGCATTTCTGTTAAGACTGCTGGTTGTTGTTACTAATATTATGTTTCCAACCTGTAGACATACCCAGCCACTAGTTTGTTCTATCATAGCAACCTGGGTCTGCCTCAGATTCAGGGTTAGTCCCAGATCCAGCTGCATTTGCCGTAGGTTTCCACTAAGAACTACTTTTGGATTTTTTGGGTGGGCATAAGGTTAACATGGGTGGGCATGCATGACTGAGACCTACTAGTTGTATTCTTATTTTTAAATAATGCCATATACTGCACCCTACAATGGCTTTCTAAGTAGTTTGCAACAGCCATTATGGATCATGTGTGAAACTTTAAAACATTTTACCTCAATTATTTCAAGCACTTACCAGAATTAAAAATTACTTATTAAGATGTAATAAATTCATTCTATATTTATTGCAGTTTATAAATGCATACCATGTAAAAAGCAAAGAAAACAAAAAGATCCAATCAATCATGTAATAAAACAAAAATTAAAGCATTCTTTGATTTTTTTTTTTCATGAATTCTCTTTGCAAAAAGCCAGAAATCACCATAACTACAATAAAATAGCATTAATCATCAGAACAGGTGCAGAGCAGAAACATTTAAGCTCTCATTCTCACCCCCTCACACCACATTCACACCCAGGTTCTCATTCTCAACCACATACACACATTCAAGCTCCCATTCTCACCCATACACTCACACACATTCAAGCTCCCATTCTCACCCACACATTCTCACCCACACACATGCTGGGCTTTTCCATTAGACCCAGCTACAGACCTACTTCCGCCACCATAGGGATGGGATCCCATGATGGCCTTGCTGCTCTGGCCCTCCTCGTCACCATTGCGGGGATGGGATCCCGTGGTGGCCTTACTTCTTCTGAGGCCCTCCTCTTTGCCATCATGGAGATGGGACCTGTGATGGCATTAATGCAACAGTCTTGGTTGGTGGGCCTGAGCCCAAAGTGGCTGACCCAGGCCCACCCATGGCTATGCCACTGCCTGGATTTTAAAAAAAGCACCCTTCCCAATGAACTAATTCGAACTGCCCCGCAGAGGACCTGGATTTGATTCCTGTGCTAGGACTCTTGCTGGGATGCATCTGAGGTAGCTTTCACAGGCTCTAGGGGAAGGAGTATCTGCCATGGCTCAAGAGGGAAACTTAGTGGGCCGGACTCAGGGTCTACCTCAGGTTGAGGCCTCCTCTGCCAGGGACTGTGACTGTGACTGCCATGGCTGAGCTGAGTAGGGAAGGGATCTAAAATGGGGGAAAATCCCAGTTAGTTCTCACTGTGGGTCTTGGCACAGTAGCTCCACAGAGGCTGGCTCTGGTTGAACTGAAACCCCAAAAGGAGCAAGAGGAAACTGACAGGCTGAAAACAACAGAGGAAGAGATGAGACTAATTACACTAAACACTGTCATGATATTAAGGTGAAACCACATTTGTTGTCGTTAATGGAAAGTTAAATCTGCCTTCTAAAATAAAAAAGGAAACCAGAATAAATGTAGCATGCTCTAAATCATGTACTTGCCCTCATGTAGACTCACTTATGACATAAAACCCAATGCCAGCAGAAAAAAAATAATAATTGGGCAATCACCATGCTGTATTAATATATAGTAACATCTTACATGCCTCTAAAAAGTCATGGGATAGGAGGCGATGTCCTTTTGTGGATTACAAACTGGTTAAAAGACAGGAAACAGAGAGTAGGATTAAATGGTCAATTTTCTCAGTGGAAAAGGGTAAACAGTGGAGTGCCTCAGGGATCTGTATGTGGACTGGTGCATTTCAATGATCTGGAAAGGAATGGTGCATTTCATTTATAAATGATCTGGAAAGGAATATGACAAGTGAGGTTATCGAATTTGTGGAAGATACCAAATTATTCAGAGTAGTTAAATCACAAGCAGATTGTGATATATTACAGGAGGAACTTGCGAGACTGGAAAATTGGGCACCCAAAAGGCAAATAAAATTTAATGTGGACAAGTACAAGGTGTTGCATATAGGGAAAAATAACCCTTGCATGATGTTAGGTTCCATATTAGGAGCTACCACCCAGGAAAGAGATTGCGGCATCATAGTGGATAATACTTTGAAATCGTCGGCTCAGTGTGCTGCAGCAGTCAAAAAAGCAAACAGAATGTTAGGAATTATTAGGAAGGGAATGGTTAATAAAACGGAAAATGTCATAATGCCTCTGTATCGCTCCATGGTGAGATCGCACCTTGAATACTGTGTACAATTCTGGTCACCGCATCTCAAAAAAGATATAATTGCGATGGAGAAGGTACAGAGAAGGGTAACCAAAATGATAAAGGGGAACAAACAGTTCCCCTATGAGGAAAGACTAAAGAGGTTAGGACTTTTCAGCTTGGAGAAGGGACAGCTGATACCTGATATGATAGAGGTCCTTAAAATAATGAGAGGTCTTGAATGAGTAGATGTGACTCGGTTATTTACATTTTCAGATAATAGAAGGACTAGGGGGCAAACCATAAAGTTAGCAAGTAGTCCATTTAAAACTAATCAGAGAAAATTCTTTTTCACTCAATGCACAATTAAGCTCTGGAATTTGTTGCCAGAGGATGTGGTTAGTGCAGTTAGTGTAGCTGGGTTTAAAAAAGGTTTGGATAAGTTCTTGGAGGAGAAGTCCATTAACTGCTATTAATCAAGTTTACTTAGGGAATAGCCACTGCTATTAATTGCATCAGTAGCATGGGATCTTCTTGGTGTTTGGGTAATTGCCAGGTTCTTGTGGCCTGGTTTTGGCCTCTGTTGGAAACAGGATGCTGGGCTTGATGGACCCTTGGTCTGACCCAGTTTGGTAATTTCTTATGTTCTTATGTAATGTGTTATAGTTTCATAAATCGCAAATGTATTTATTAGCCATAGCATTGCATTACATATCTTTTACAAGTTTTAGTGAAATAGTTGGTTTTATTTCATATTGCAGAAAAAAATACATATTGCATAATTTTTTTAAAAAAGTGCAGCAGTTCTGCTTACTTGCACATTCTTTTATGGAATGCAGGTCCAGCACAGTTCTTTATTTTAACCCTGACACCATTCTCTCTCTGTCTCTCTCTCCCTCTCTCTCTCTCTCTCTCTCTCTCTCTCTGTCTCCCCTCCCTCTCCTCTTGCTTTTCTCTCTTTTGCAGTCCCACCCCAAACACACACAAGTCTCATGCCAAGGAGTTGTTCATTCACAACACTAAAACAAAACATATAAAATCTTTTGCAACCTGTGTTTTCCAATTGTTTCATTCCTGGCATAGTGACAGAGTGTGGCTTGGAGGTAAGTGGGGCCCTTCTGAGCCTTTGAAACTTAAATCCGATCACAATTGCAGAAAAAAAAAATAATCTTTATAAGCAGACTCATGTAAACACCCTCCATCAGTCAGTTTAAAACAAGCAGTTGAATCTTGGCAGCTGCCAGCAGAATCTGAAAACTGCAGATTTTAAAAGTGAAAGGGGTTTTATTACCTGAGAGCTAACGAAATATCTGCAGCACTGTCACCCAATTAGCCAGCGCAGCCTCTCTTGTTTGTATATCGGAGCAGTATCATGCTAGAAATGCATATTTATTTATATGTCGAATGAATGGTTGCTGAAAGCAAAGACGCAACGCATTAATGAAAAAAGTGTGCGAGATCAATGCTTGGAATTGACGAGTCGATAGGTTTCCCGGGAGCTGCACATTGAAGCCCGCGCTGGCACATCCTCTCGACCCGCCAAACGCCTTCAACATTCTCTGTAGAACATTTCGCGCAAAGAAGCGCTGTCTGTCGTAACGCACGGGAATGTGGAAATACTGCTGGAGCAAATTAGTTTCTAGCGCTGGCTTTTTTTTTTTTTTTTTTTACTCCGGTGAGCGTTTATTAGAGGATCTCTTTCCCTCCCCCGCAGCTCTCCTTCTTTATGTAATGGATCATCATTTTAAGCATCTTTATTCTGCAGTCTCTTACTATCGCAATTGTTACCGTAGCCATAGCTGCTCGGCAACCAACCCCTCCCCCCGTATTCGTCATTACAGAGAGTAACTGTTAACATTTTGGTGATCACCTTCCCCCCCCCCCCCAAAAAAAGAATCTTATAAATGGTTCAAAGTGCAATGTCTGTCTGTCTGTCTGTCTGTCTAATTCTTGCTGAATCCGAGGTAGATTCTGATCGTTAGACACACGAAAAGTTGCGAAGAGCCACAGAATGACGAAGAATGAGAGTGGGATAATCGGCAGAATCGGGGTTGAAAAACAAATGCTTAGCTCTGTATAAAAATAATAATAATAATAATAATAATAAACATGGGAGTTTGGCTAGGAGATCCTTTTTCCCTTTAAGGTTTTGTGCGCACTAATTAAAACGAAAATAATTTAATTAAAACCAAACAAATAACCCCCCCTCCCCCCCATCTTTAGGGATTTTTTGATGGGAAAGCGAAGCACCGCGGCTGCCGAGGGCCACGACGGGAGATCACATGGACGCGCCTCGTCGCCCCTGTTATCCGAAAAGCTGCCCTGGCTGTAAATGAGGACGCCCCGGCGCAGCGCTATCCACTCGTGCCCCTCAAAGCAAATCCCCCCCCCAGTGAGCTCTGCCGAGGGAAACAGCGTCCTCTCCAGGCAGGGCTGCTCGCGGCTAAAGTCTAGAGATAGACGGACAGCGTTAAAAACGCGCGCGCGCGCAGGTTCCGGCTCCGCCAGCAGGGACGGGGCTCCCTCGGCTCGCTTTCGCACTCAGCTCCGTGTAACGCAAGGAACGTATTTTTTAAGCGACTCTTAAAACGTTTGCAGCACTCAAGCTATTTCTTTTTTTTTTTTTCTTTACTGCAGCAGCAGTGAAGCAAAACAAACAAACCAAAAAACCCCAAAACAACGTTTTCTCTGGATGTTCAAATTTGCTTCACATTGGGTCTTCTTAAAAAGATGGGCCTTTCTTCACGAGGCGGGCCAGCTTGCTGCAGATTTATTTCGTGCAGTTCCTCCCCCCCCCCCGCCTGTACTGGTACCAGGGCACCAGCTCTCCTGCGGGCACTCAGCCACGAGCTGCAACCAACTCAACCCCGGGGCTGGACCTGGCTGCTCCTGCTCTTACTTATTTACTCCTTCTTGCAGCCCGCTGCCTGATTTGGGGCTGCGGTTTCCTTCATTTTTTTAGTTTTATCCTTCATTTATTTCTTTGAATTGGAAATACGATTCCGATTTTCATGTTCGGTCATAATAATTCAGTATTTTAAACGACACAGCATGGACTGTTTCAGCTTGAAACGAGTAGGCGAGAAATGCGACGCCCAGCGTCAATGTTTTCTCCAATAGCAAAGTAAAATGTACAACAGCTTTGCAATGAATGCCAGTGTAGTGTCCTCTCCCCCTTTCAAGTAATAATAAAATTAGTTTTAGAATAGGAAAAGCTACACATGTTAATGCAATCTCTCCCTTTCTCTCCCCCCTGCTCCTCTCCCTTCATTCTTGAAAAATACCGGTGGCATATCAAGCATGCCTCGCAATCTTGACACTATAAATGCTCATCGTTACCAAAATGTTAGTGTCGTTTTTATAGTGATAAATTATCACGATTGATTATTAAGTCCAAGGATTTAGCGTTGTTTGTTTGTTTTTTTATTTCGCTTTGAATGAGCATTAAAGATCATATGGTGGCTTTCAGTCGGCAAAGCGTTAATACAAAGGTTAGCAAAGCTGCAAAACTTTCTCCCAGCTCTGGTCAAACCACTTTCCGAGTGCTGAATGGGTTCAGGGTTCCAGGGGGGTTCAGGATCATTGTTTCTATGTGTATTTTTCGCCCCAATTTCCCAATCGTGAAGTGAAATGCACGAAGACTTCTGAGCTCGTGCGTTGTACAGTAAAAACATTTCCAAGCAAAATGATAAAACAGGTCAAAAGAAAGCAGCCCTGGCACCCCGAAATTCAGCTTTTAACCCGATTCTGCTTCCCCCGTGCTCCTGCACTGGGGGAACTCGACTCGGCAGCACGAGACGACCAACTTCCAGCTAAAAGCAGGACGAGGTGAAATGGCGTTTCTGTCAGATTTGTGCATCAATTATCCGTTGTCACCGAAAGCTGCATTCATTTTTACTGGCATGGTAGGTGGCCCGTGTATATTTTTGTTCACGTGTTGTTTATGTACATGTAAAAGAGGGAGATTACAAACAGACCACTGAATGCACTGATTTTTTTTTTTTCTTTTTACTGTTGAGTTAATTTAGATTGCACTTAGGACAGGAGCCACCCTTTCGCATAATCCAAGTTTATATCAGTAAATATGATGTCCTTTTTTTTGTGTACGTTTAGCAAAACCACATTTTAATTGTTCAGACTTAAAGAGCTTTCCTCTCCATCCTGCCTAGAAAAAAAAAATAATCAAATTCGGTTTCCTGTCCTATGAAGCTTTGTTTTTACCTTTCGTTCCACTTAACATCTGTTGAAGTCACTTTAAAAGGTTACGTCGGAATAATTTATGTTGGGATCCATAGAAAAGTTATAGGTTAAAAGCTAGTTGAGAGCTGTTATCTGTTACTTTTTATACTAAATAATTACTTTTTTTCCCTTGGGTTTCCGAATCAGTGCCTTTTATGTCGATTTCTGTCGATAAGGTAATCCTTACTCAGGCCACATGTTTAAGGGGAAAAAAAAATCCAAAGAATATAGTTTGCTGTTTTGCATTTTCCGAAAGTTTGACGGAATTGTACACATTACTTTCTCATTCTGTTAAAGAAAACATGAGGCTTCCTCTGCTACATTCCTTGTTTCTTTAAAGCTGTTCTGATATACTTTGTCACAGACAAAACTCCCTCCCCTAATATGTTATCCCAGATTTTCTCCTCCTGGATAATTAACCAATCCTTTCCCCATCATATAGGTGTCCAATAAGTTTGGCAAAAAACAAACCAAACCAAAAAGTACAAAAATCTTTCGGTGTCCCCCTGTACATTCTACCCTATTTAATATATAAATATCCATGATGTTTGTTATTTAACATAGAAATGTCTATGATGTTTGTTATTTAACATAGAAATATCTATGATGTTTATAGAAATGTCTATGATGTTTGTTATTGTCCTCTTCCCGAAGGAGAGACAAAATCTTGCTCTGAACATTAAGACTTCAGAAAGACTGTCTTGTGTGTGGTTTTTTTAAAATATATAGTTAGGTTGTCCGTTTTCTCTCCATTTAGCTAACAATAAAGAAAACCACTGTAAACAAGTCCCTTTTTGAAGAAAACAAGAAAAAATTGGATAATTCTAACGAAACTTGGCGGCAAAGAGACTACACTAAGAGAAGAAAGTTAAATTACTTGTGTGTATATATATTGTACCATTCTTGTGGGGGGAAAAATGAAAGAAATGGCTCAGTACAATTCCGCAATTACATTAAAACAAAAAAAAAAAAAACCCAAAACAAAAACCCCGTATGTTTCCTTTTACTTATCAACCAAGTTTGCTAGGAATTGAAATCAAGTCTGCCTGATTGCGGCTGAATATTGTGGGCAGATTTCTGAGCGCATTCAATCGTTTCTCCGTCATTCACATTTTACACCTGCCAAGCTTCCTAAAATGTATTTATGCAAAGGTGACTCAGGCACTGGTCATAAATACGATCGGGTGTGCGGTTTATTATTTGTTCCTTTCGTTTATCTACATGGTTAAGAAAAGATTTTCCAGCACTAAATATATATATAGAGATCGATCTGATCAGCATTAAGCAGCCTTTCACCTTTATTATTTATTGGAAAGCATATATGAGTTAGCCGGATAACAATTCTTTGCAGGATCAGACCCTGAGCCCTGGAGGAGGGCGGGGGGGGGGGGGGGGGGTCACAGCTGTATGAGGCGAAAAGGGGATCAAAGTGAAGTCACATTTCGGTCAAGCAACAGCTTCGGCCCGCACTGCTCCGCTGGCTCCTAGCAACCTGGTGGTCAATCTGTCTGTCAGCAGCCGCCTAATCTTTAAACAGCCCCCTTTAAGCAGGTGGTGTCTTGCCTGGGCCAGTTCCCTACACGGTGACAATGACTTTCTCCTGCTGAACGGGGACTTTCGAAGTTCAGAATATTCATTGTTTAGTCGGACAGCGAGGCTTGCTTTTTTTTTCCCCCTCTGTATGGTTTCTCCAGAGGTTTCTCCAGAGGTTTCTCCAGAGGAAAGCCACAGCTGGATGAAAAAAAAAAAAAAAAGATAGCCCCGGGGGGGCGGCTGCATTCAGCTCTTTGGAAATGTTTGCAAACAGGTTGGACATCGGGTTTCTCTGGAAGCCCGCTCAGAAAACCAAAAGGCGAAAGGAAGCGAGGATGAGGATCCATTTCATCCCGAGCCACAGCCGGTGCAGAGGAGAGCAGATGTGCACCTCTGCCCAGCTGCGCCGAGACGTGCAGCTGGGCAGAGGCGCCCCCAGTTCACGGAATACACGTCCGTCCCCCCCCGTCTCCCTCTCTATAACCTCAGGCAAGTCACTTGCCTTCACTGCTTTCCCCTGTTCCTCGTTGGAAACAGTTGGGGGCAAGGAGTGGCCGACCTGAAGTAGCCACCTGCCTTCCTCGCTCTGAACGCTTTCCCGCTTCTGCCCACAGTCCAGGGTTTCTGTCTGAGGGCTCCCTGCTCTCCTAATTCTCCTGCCACCCTTTCCCAGATCCCGGGACCGAAGGAGCCAGCCAAGTCTGGATGCCTCATCCTGCAATTAAGGCCAGGGTCAAAGGTTTCCTTAACTACCGTGCTGTATGGAAAACGCCACCGGATGATTATTACCGCTGTATATTTAGCCGTAAAGTGGCGGTTGTTGCGCCGAGAAGGTTCAAAATGATTGCCTTTCAGAGCTGGAGATGCCAGGCCACTGTCATTTGGCACTCAAGGCTGAAGGGCAGCTCTCGGCAGCGGTGGCTGCAGCTGCACCACCTCTTTCATTTCAGGACTTAGATGCCATGGGCAATTTTAAAGGTTGGCATCGACGCGTAAAACACGTTCCGCAATACCCATGGTAAAAGCTAAGAAATCCGGTATTCACAGTAAAGAAACAATGAACTTTTTTATTTCTTTATTTATTTTTACAAGCATTGCCTTTAGCAATTAGAACAGTTAAACCTCATTAAGACCCCCCCTGCCCCTCTAATCATTTGGAATCTTAGCTGCCCTTCAAAATCATGCAAAAGGCAGCTCACAGCATTACTGCATTTCAGGTATAAGACGTCTTTGCTCCAATCCGCCCCATGTCTTTTATCATTTCATTTCCAGAGATGGCATTTTTTAACGCTCTCCTATTTATCTGGCCTCAGTCAGAAGGGGCACAAGGGCATGTGAGCTCGGCTTCCACCTAAGGAATGGACAAGCGGCAACAATTTAAAAAGGAAACACAAAAATCCTAGCCAGGGCCACCATAAAAGGTACAGATCTTTTCTGGGAAAGTACAGGCTAAAATCTGAAAACGGCCTCCGAGAGGAGATCTATACCCGAGGACAAGCCAAGTGGGGATATCTGGGGGCTCTGAAGTGAATTGGTCTTTTGAAGGAGTTTTGTATTTTATCCTCTGTATGAAGGATTAGCGAAAACTGCTCGGCCTTGCTCGGGTTGTCTGCTCCCTAACAGCTTTACATTTTTAAAATTGTATAAAAGTGGAAAGGATAGCTATTTTTTTTAACTTTATTACGTAATTAAATAGCAAGCATTAGGGAACCTCTCTATAAACTAGACGGGCAGTATATTAGAAATCTCTTGCTATCCAACTCTAGAGAATGCTACCCAGCGACTGTTTCAGAAGACTGAAAAGCACTGGTTCCAGTGCACATCCCCGGGGCACTGCACTATTTACCATCCTCCACTCAGAGAACCCACCAGCTTGTCTCACTCCCCGCTTCCTGTTCACAATCCACAGCAATGGCGTAGCCACAGGTAGGCCTGGGTAGGCCACGGCCCCCAGTCCCTTAGGGCTCAGGCCCAACACCAGAAGGAGAGGCCTGCAGGATGGCCGTGCCCAGCGGTGGAAGGAGAGGACCGCCACGGACAGCGCTGAGCTTCAGTGGCTTAGTGCTGCATATGAGGGCATTCCCACCCTGCTGAATCAAAATCAAGCCAGAGCAGCACAATGCTACTGACCCCAAACCCTGGGCAACATTCCTGCTCTTAATGAGGCACGAAGGGCGGAGCAGAAAGTACCCCAGCCTGGGGGTGCTCTGTGCGGGAGGGCGCGGCTTTAAATGTAGCCCCTAAGCAATTTCCAGGGAAGAAGGAAAATGCAATTGTATGAACTAAGCATTTTTTTCCCCATAGACACCAAATGAAAAAGAAAACCCTTAGGGCACCACCTTCACTGCATGCAAATGAACCTCATGAATATTCATTGTGGATATCCTGAAACCCCAAATGGCTTGTGCTATCTGAGGACCGGAGTTGCCTCTCTCTGCCATAGTGCACCAGATCTGATTCATACAGGGAGCAACTGTGGCACCACTCATTAATACCCCATGTAATTTACCCCCTCCCCCCCCCTGCTATTAATAGCACTGGAATGGCCTCAGATCACTGGAAAGACAGGGGGCTTCCAACCAAAATGTGAAACCTTAAGAAGCAGACAAAACTGAGCCCCATGGGGACAGACTTGTAGGGCACCCATCAGACTTAAGAGAAAAAGAAACGTTTCCTTTCAGAACTGAGGATCTTTTCGTAACTTTTTTTCCTCCTGCCACTCTTGTCCGGCTTTTGCAGCGGTGCTCAGGAAGGGCTTGGCCAGCCTCATTTTTTTTCTTAGCAAGTCCTGGTGCACCTTGCTTTCAGTTTTAAAATCAAGGTCCTCTAGAAAGCTCTGCTGTCGAGCAGCAAATCATGACCCCTGTTAAACAGCTCCCTTTATTCCTAGCACGAAGAACATATTGACAAAATGAGTGCCGGGTTGTAGGTTGGGTTTCTTCATTAGCACTGGTATTAATGAGTTCTAAATGAGCCCCACTACGTTTATGTGGTGGCTATCCAAGCACAGGATTGATTGTAAAGAGATCCTTTGGGCCAGAGTTTTCATTCATTCCCATGAAAAAATTGTGCTAAATATCCCATTTTTTTCCAATAGGAGAAATGCTGCATTTAAATCCAAAGTTGTTTTGCACCGGACAAGTGGAATAAAACTAATGCAAGTGTTGGATCATTCTGCCCTTCGGGGAGCACTGTTTCCTATTTCCCTTGTATCCATGAGTAATTAACCACTAGGGATGGGTGAGTATCCTAATATTGTCTTTCCTGAACTCTTTTGCAGGCATTCCCCCAACACAGAGAGAGAATCTGAAGGCTGGAATAGGTGGACTCGGTCAATCAGATTGGCCTTATGTCAGGCTTCCACCTGTCCTCCCCTACAACAGGTAGCAAGCATCCTCTTCATGGCCTCAGACCATGGTTTGAACGAGCCCTTTCTTGCTATAATATGAAGACGCCAGAGACTCATCTCTCCCCCTATCTCTCACACACATAAATAACTCTATATAAACACAAGTTTGGGGGGTCAAAGGCCACAGCTTTAATACAATCAAGTACCCGAGCCAAACAATATAATCACCATATATAATCTGCAGAGAGCATTCCAACACACCGGGCCTGGTGGGTCAGCCACCGCAGCCCAGCAAATTAACACTACCCCCCCCCCCCCCCCGCTCACTTGACCTGTAGTGTAGGCCATGTGACCTCAGGCCCCTGAGCCCAGGCCCTACAGCACAGTACGACACCAAGAAACCCCCAAGTCATGCAAAGTCTACATTTCCTGCTCAGGTACCCTGCTTGCTGTGACAAAATAGCATGCAGACTGAAAGAAACATCAAAATACAACCAGCAATATTCCATCACCCACCACCAAAAGACAAGAGAGGGAAGGGTGAGAGTGTGGAAGAAGTTCTACACTACAGGGAGGAAGGTCAGTACAGGGGACGTCCGAATATAAATAGGAGCCAGGGAGGAGCCGAAATGGAAAAGGTGTCCTTGTGTGCCGTGGCCAGCCAGGATCGCTATTGATCCATTGTCCTAGTGATGCACGAGGAGTCGCAGGAAGGGAGATTATTTATTTTTTTACATTTAAATTGAGAAACGGCCAATTAAAAGAAAAGATGGGGGGAGGGGATCACGTTCCCAGCTCACCTGGGACCCATATTATTTTTGGCAGCCCAGGACGAACCAGAGCTGCCTTCCAAACTATCCAAAAAAATCTGATAAGGAAATATTTATGAACACCAGTTCAATATACCAAAAAAAAAGGCATTGCCAGTTTCTGCAGAATTCACCAAAAAACAATATCAGGTTTGCAAAACAGGAGCAACACATTTCACCCCTGATTAGCACAATTATCAGTAGCCAATGGATTAAGTTTAGACACATCTGGTATATAACATTAAGCAAATCCTAGAATAGTGGTGGACTGGAAATATCATTTAAGGTTTGATGTTCTTTATCTGCTGCAAAAAAAGTGATGAAACAGCATGTCAGGATTTGGCTAACTCAGCCCTCCAAGTGATGACAATATTTTGATAAACAAAATACAGAGATCCTTGCCTATATATTTACAGAAATAAAGGTTAACGAGCAAAAAATAATAATATGAGTTGATACCTTTTTTTTTTAAATTGGATTAACATGTAAGAAATGAATTGTTAGACCAGTTTCATCTGATTTTGTAAATGTATTAATCTTTATTTCTGTGCATTCAACAAACAACAACCACACGATTTTAACTAAATATTTACTAAGCTCCCTTCATCTGAGTGGCATTTATTGCAGTAAAAACTAATCCCTGGCCTCTACAGATCACACTTGCAGTTATCGGCAGGTGCACCTTCCTTCCAGCACAAACACACACACACACACACACACACACACACACACTTTTCCTTCCACTGGCTTGTCTAGTAAACAGAGTTGAAGCCTCTGATGCCCCTGCTTAGGGCGACAGTGATAAACACCCCCCTGCTGCGAAAACACCATTGATGCTGCAGTTTGTTTGTTTTTCTTTCTTTGGGCTGCACTAGATAGAAAGTTTGTCTTCTGAAGACCTCGCGCCTACAACCAATTACAGTGCACTTGCCATGGACCACAAAGACTGTCCAGTGAAAACTGTTTGGCTGGAAAGTAAGCCCTGTACCCAGCGACGACACATACGCTTTCATTTTTCTAAATCTATATATTTTTAATGCTAGAAAAGTGACTACTTCAGGCTTTTATCTGTCAGTGAATAATGTTCAAGTTTCTTTCTTTTGTAGTGTGGTGGTTGCCATGTTTTCCCAGGGAGATACTTGAAGGAAGACTTTCATACCTATTCACGTGATTGGATCTGCACAGTTTATAAAATGCAGCATAGTTCACCTCAGTACGCATGACTATTTGCAATGCATTGAAAGCGCTTACCTTCTCCATTTTATAACTATATGCACATATATTTTATGCGCAGAAAACCACAATTTATGCAGGGAAGTAGGTACATTTTGAAATATGTGCACATGCTTGACATCACCAGTTTGTCAATACCTCTGCCAGTTCACCAAGTCTATTACCAGCTCATTGAGACCCTCCTAGTATTTTACCCTTAATTCCCCCAGTTCACTCAGACCTCCCACCCAAAAACAGCAGACAACAGATGAGTTTGATGTCAATTGCACGAGCTCATTAGCAGGTGTACAATTGCTGGAATAAGTTGCCACATGTTCTCCAGTAAATCTCTTATAAATTAGCAACTTGCGTAAGTACCTCTTGGCCCTAAGTTGGAACAACCTAGACCACCCTTTTTTTGCACAGGCAAATGTGTACGTGAAACTGAAAACATGTGCATACTTTTCCATACATAACCCTTTACAATTTTACTCAGTAAAGTTTTATTTTTACAGTTGGATAAAGTTGCTTTAAATTACCCTCTTCTGGGCATGCTGCGATGTTTTGCTGTAATCATTGCTGACCACCTGAGCAGAGGGCTCCTGGTCCTGGAGGTTTCATATAATCATACCCTTTGTTTACTGCGCAACTTCTGGTATAGTAGTGTATTCTGCTGCTTTTTTTTTTTTTTAAAGCTAGGCTTCATGACCTTTCATCTCTATGATTAAGAGAGCCGAAGCAAGCAGTAGGATCTCAAAGACATCTGAGCAAGATGGAGAGCCAGTGAAGATGGACATTATTACAGTTGTTACTGTTGTTACTTATGGCACTTCTGTTTTATCAGAACTGTACCTATCTGCTGGCTTACAGAATTGTAAACAAGCAGTAGTAAACGATCACCATCACCAGTAAGAATCTTCCATCTTAAAAAGAATTATACAAAATCTTACTCTTAGAAAATAATATTTCAAATTAGTTTGAGGGGAAAATGTTTAATATTGTAGTGTTGATATTAGCTGTTGCTTTTCCTGTAAAATTGCTTCCTCAGGTACAGAGCTGTGCAGAACATTGTCCTCTTGACTAAGAGTATAATTATAGTATGTTGACGTTGTATCTCTGTCCATGGATGGGTGTTCCAAACTCAATGTGAGAGAACCTATCTCCGGTATAATATATATAAAATGAGTACCTTTTTGCAAACTGGATCATCAGCCAAGTCTCTGGACCACTGATCAGCACACCAACCTGCTAAGAGTCATGAAAAAGACATTTAGAACCTTCCTCACAACTGTGGACATTGTGGTCTCGTGCGAGGCAGCAGTGTTGGCCAGAGAGCACCTCTCAGAGACTACAAAAACTGCAAGCCAGGGAGAGCGGAAAGCCTTTGCTGGAACCTCTGTGTGGAGACACAATGAGATTGTTTGGATTAGCCAAACCACAGACTGACTTGGCCGTAGAGAGACTGGGCTCATCCAAGCCCCAAACCACGTAAGATGGCCATGATTTGGTGAAATACCACAGAAATGTGTGGTCTAGGATGAGCAATTATCCTGGTTAATTTAAAGAGAGGAAGGAAATACTGATCTTTCCTATAGTTCCTGCTTGGGTTGCCCCAAATCTGGGAATACCAGTAGAATAAAAGTGGCAACACCTATTCCAGGCTTTCTGGAGTCTGCCGTGGTAGTTCAGGTGATTCTCTCTCACACACACACACACACACACACACATACACCCACACCCACACACACACACATACACCCACCCACACACACACACACACAGCCACACCCACACACACACATACACCCACACACACACACCCCCACCCACACCCCCACACACACATACATGCACACACACATACATGCACACACACACACACACACACACACACTCTAAACAAAATCAAAGTTTTTTGGACTAACACAGTAACTGCAGTTCTTTGCACTTTTGGGAATCTTTTGAATCTCTTAGATAAGGTCCATTGTGCTCAATACTCAAACATTCCTTTCCAGCACAGGGACCCTCCTTCAGAGGCAACTTAGTCCCTGTACAGGATTCGGTCGCCACTTCTCTTTAACCCTTTGAAGTAGGTTTCAACCATTTGAGGCTGTTTCTTAGTTGTTGTTGTTGGTTACTTTTCATGCTGTACACCTTTTCCATTCCTACATTTCCCAGTTAGCTCCTGGTCCCTAAACAGTTACAGGAGTGCTCTGTAAAAAGTAAGTATTATTTGTATAATTTTGTTACAGCCCAGGGATTAGTTTGGTGGGTCATTATCATTACGGCAGGAGGAAAAATGCTAGCCTAGAAGTTCAGGGAGGAGCATAATGTAGGAAGAAGGACAGAACAATGCACACTAATTAATATCCTGTGCACAAATTTCTGAGAGCTTATTCAGAAAGGAAGTATGTGCAAGTTAGATCAGCCAGGAGGGGCTGTCTCATTTTTCCAGGCAGCACTCATGCTTCAGATGAGCCAAGCGCTCACTGACCTTGGAAGTGTTAGAGGGTAATATGTTCTCAAGGATGAATTGTTCTTGAACAATTTCTCCACTGTACTAAACTCAAACATGGTTTTTGTCAAAATCAGGCATGCATGCCATTTTTCCAACTTTTTTTTTTTTTGTTAACATATTTATTGTGGGCCAATGTAAATACCATTCTGCTTTCTACTTAGGTTTGCGTTCCCTTCAGTCTTCTCTTACATTACGCTGATGAAGCACAGATTAAGAATCTCCTGAAAAGCCACATGTGCTTCTTTGGATCCCCGTAAACATATACTACTGCTGTGGGATGACTGGCAGGGCTTACCCATCTATGGGGCGTGCAGCTTTATCCTACGCTTAGGGACATCCTCCTTCTCTGTCCTGGAATATGAAGATTCAAGGGATGCCCTCAGACTCTCACCTGACTGAATGGTGTTCTCCCTGAGACATCAAAAGCAGAAAATGTTCACTCTATCTATCTGTCTATATGCTCATTGGGGCTCAAAATACCTAATTGCCCATGGCTGAAAATGGTGGATCAATTTACCTCATAGGACATCAAAGATTTGTTAGATTTCCTCTAGATGGAGATCAGCAAGCTGTGTCAATATAGTTATCTGTTGTTCTGACACCAGCTCAAACTACTTTGGACATATATTTCTTTCCTATCGCTGCTTTAAAATATTCTATATTCTGAAAAGTCGATCAGCTTTTTTCCAAATAATGGTGTGTTTAGATTTGTGGAGTTAATAAAAAAAAATAGTCCCTCTGCCCATATTTTAAATGCACAATGTTATACATGGGAAATTTGCCTCCCATGGCAAGAACTGTTTCCCTTGGATAACATTCCTTTACCCAATAAATAGCCAGCCCACAAAATTGAAATATAATTTACTGTATGCCATCAGCATAGCTGTACCACTATAGAAAGCGATTAATTCAATATGGAAGTATTCTTACCCAGATCATTGCTTCCAAATATGAAGTAAGCACAAAACAGCTCCTCATGGATGTTGATGGTCAAGTCCAGGTATAAGAGTCATTTTGACAAATTTCATGAAGGTTATTTCTAACCCATAAGGGGTGGAACTCAAATAATTTTAATCAAGTTCAAGCATATACATAAATCTAACTTACTTGTTCAGTTGCTATGATACATCACTAATTATGATCCTCCTATAAAAATAAAATACTTGCCAAAGTCTGAATTCTTGTAAGATATGATAACTTTTATTGAACCCACATAAAAATTATGTCCCATCTTCAGATGTCCACAATATGTCGACAAGATAAAATGAATCAGAACTTGCAAATAATCCAGGTTTTTAAGAGTCCAACATGGCTACCAGAACTCTGCAGGACTTGCTGAGGATTGAGCTGCATACCTGAGAGGTCTTATGGAACGTACAGGTAACTTAGGAGCTTCTATCACACGCCAAGGAAACCGCCTAGGAATTGCTGCTTTCTTCCATCAATAACTTAGACCAGGGTTGTTGACTTAGTCGGGGGGGGGGGGGGGAGGGGAGGGTGGTGGTGATGGAGGGGGGGGGCTGGCTGGAAAGGAAATCAGTTTGAATTCGGTTTATCTCCTCCCCTTTCTACAAAAGGTTCTATTGACGTGGGGTCATTTAGAAAGAAGGGGAAGAGGATGACCAAGCGTCAGAATCAATCTGCTCATATTTATAAGGCAGATTTGTTTGATCTTGTCCTCCATGGGAAAACAAAGTTTTGCTTTATGACCTCAGTGCAAAGAAGGGACAGCTCCCTGCTAAGTGCATTTTTTTCTTTAGAATTAAGAGAAGAGAAAACTTGTTTTTCTATGACTGAATTTTGAAATCTAGAAAGCCGGTCTTATTTCTCCTAGACCAACAAAAAAAAAAAAATCCCTCAGAAGAAAAGCTGCAGAGTGTAAGTGATCACTTACTCCTTTTACAGACAGTCTTCCTGAACGCTAATGGACATTGCCTGTGTGTGGGAAGATCTACAGCGTAATTGCTTTCAGCAGAATATTACTGCACTATCTAATTAAAGAAATAGGGGGAGAGGCTGCCAGTCAGATCCTAGGTTTTAAGTGATTCAATCTGGATTTCTCCTACTGTGTCCCCTGGAGTTGTTTTCTATAAAAAGCTGCTGTTATTTATTCTCAGTGTAAAAAAAAAACTGTTCCCAGACAAAAATAAAACAGCAAGCCCACCGTAACCCCATTCTGCTCTCCACTCTTACACAGCTCTCTTCTTCGGTGGAGTCAGCCTGCTGGGTGAAGGCAGCTCAGGATGACTCAAGGCCAGAAGGAACGGGTGCGTCACCCCTCGTTTCAAAGCCTTCTGCCAGTTTTTCGGGTGTTGAAAAAACTAGGACCTGATTTATAACCTGGAGCCATGGGGGGTCACCCTAGTCTTAACAGAGAAACCAGAACACGGTGGGCGATGCCTCCACTCTCCAAGAGAGCCAGCTTCATCCCAGCCCTTACTGGGGCAGCAGAGAACTGAGTAGGCTTGAACATGATTATGCCAACAAGGCCTTCGAACCTCAGGGATTACATTTAAGAATCAGAACACAAACCTAAGAGTAGTGTGTGGAATTTAAGGTCTAGGTTTTAATTTTTAAAGCTCTGAAACAAAGATGCTCCATCCTACCTCTCCGGTTTGCTCAGATTTTACATAACGCCCCCATACTTTAAGCTCACAGGGAAGAGTTTTACATGAGGTTCCCACGGTTAAGGGATGCTCATTTTTATGAAACTCGTCACCGAGCTTTCCCTGCAGCACGCCCTTCTTTATGGATCACTTTGCTGGTCTCTTTATGGGCTGTTGAGGATATTAAAGAATTTCGCAAGCAGGTGAAGGCCCTCCTGTCTCAAATAGTATATGAAGGGTCACGAGTTCTGTAATTGAGCTGTTGGTCTGACAGTACTTTAGCAATAATGTCCTGGTGGATTGTGTCTATCAATGTTTGTTTATATGGGTGTTTTAATGTAATTTTATATTTTTTATTCTTTGCATTTTATGATATAATGTGTTTATGTTTTGCTATGTTTTTAAAATCTCAACTACAAGCCACAGCACGGATCTCATTCTAAGCGAAATATGTAATTTCATACAGCAATTACTTGGTAACTGGAGGTGTTTTTTAAAATGTTGATGCAGCTAATTGGTAATCTGCCATGTATTCAACTTCTTACTGTTACTGTTTTTATTATATTATGGTTTTATAAAATGTTTTAATTATGTTTGTTTTACTTATTATGACTATTTTATTATAAGCCACTTGGTAATTGATAAGTAGTATATAAATAAATAATAAAGTATACATATTTTAAAACTAAATAAATAAATAAAATGGAAAAAAATAAAACCATGACCTCATGATGAAGCTGATTAAAAGTCGTCCAAAGAACACATAGGAGGTAATTTTCAAAAGGAGTTCTGCACGTAAATGTTAACTACCATTGTAGCAATTTTCAAAAGCCATTGAGTAAAGTACACTGCCTCATGTAAAGCTCAGTTTTACATGAGTAAATGCTTTTTAAAATCAGGCCCAAAAGTAGCAAACTATAGATATAGGTATATAGATATCTTTACTTCATACTCAAACTTGGACCAAAAAAAAAAAGAAAGTGTTAGCATAATCATTTAACTTGTTCACAGGGCCTAAGTTGAAGCATCCTGTCTTTATTAAACAGTTCTGGCACTTTTTATTGGACCTGCAGAAACGATGACAATGCGTGAGCTTCTGAGACCACCGTACAGGTCACGTCTACAGAGGCAATGTCTGTGTGATCTGTACGGCTAATAGAACTTTACGCCATTAATAGGATTCTCCGTCAGCTAATCTCTGTGAGATCCATAAACATCAACTAACAGGGCCAGTGCAAGATTATTTAGTGCCCTGGGTGAACCTTGGGTCATGCATCCCCTTCTCCCAACTTGCCTATTGGCGGCAGCTGCAGCACAACATTCCCTCCTTCTAGTGGCACTAGCTCCAGCACAGCGCTGCCTTTGGGGATTGATTGATTTATTTGTTTATTTATTTAACATTTTTTTATACCGGGATTCCTGTAAAATTTTACATATCGTCTCAGTTTACATTGTAACTGAAAAACAGGCATGTGAGAATGCAATTACATAGAACAGGGCATAAAACTTGGATCAGAATACATGGGTAAAACTTGGAACACAATAAAGGGGGAAAAACTCATATTTGTATTATTAGGTGCATATATTTAATATGGTGTTATTGGTTCTGGCACAGCACCCCCTCTGGGCATCATGCTGGCAGGATTTTGCCCCCCCCCCCCCCCCCAAATGTTGGTGATCTAGGACAGCGGTGCTCAACCTTAAAATGCTGATAGCCCGGGTGAAACGAAGCAGGAGAGCTGGAGTCAGCGGCACCAGCATGGTCTCTTCTTCCCGCCGCCCCATGGCCCGGAAGAGGAAGTGGCGTGCAGCAGCCACGCGCGCAAGAAGAGACCATGCTATGGCGGGCAGCACAGGCCCGAAGAAGAGCAGCGCAGCGCGGAGCAAAAGAGGAGCCACATCAGCCCCCGCGGCAGATGGGACTCCTTTCTAGAGGTCCGTTTTCCTAACAGGAAGTGTATTGGTGCCTTAAGGCCTGGTGTAACACTTTCAACGTTGCCTTTTCCTAGGTAAGGTGGTTACTGTTTGAGTGCTGGAAGTTGGGATTTTGGTATGGGAGGTTTACTATTTATGCAATTTCTGTTCAGACAGAGTCCTCGTGTCATTCTTGACAATAACAATAATGCTGGATCTTTATTTTTTATTTCCGCCGTGAATTGCAATGAGCAGTGCGTCACACATGTCAGCGTGCTCTGTCAGGTGTGTCACGATGGGGGAAAGGTTGAGCACCATGGCTCTAGGAAATCGCCTAGTTTGCCTGATGGAAGCGCCCGCCCTGCCCTCTCTTTCGAGCACTTATATGCCACGAGCAGGTTTAAATCTTGCCAGAATTAGAAGCAGCGGTTCTCATGGCTGCACTAATGAAGATATAACAAACATCATTATCCCTCAGAAATGTAACCAATACATCCCTTACGTGCCCTGTATTAGTTGGTATAAACTGAGTGCAAATCGGACCAAGCAAGAGTCAGTGAAAGTAAATCAGTAGAAAGAAGACCTAGCACTGGTGTCCTGGACTTATTATATCATCAGATACGTCTCAATATATCCAACATTTCAAAGATAATTTAAAATGAAGTTACTGTAAATATATATCTGCCCACGATGAGAAATGGAAGAGCCGGGCTATCTCTGATACTTAAATGGATGACTTACACTTTTCAGTTTCATCACATACGATGAAATAGAGGTACCGATCCCCTTTTTTAAACAAAAATATGCAATTGGTGAAAAATGTAAGGGAGATGCAAGCTCAAATATAGTAAAATCAAATGTATGTTTGTGTATCTTATGCTATTGGAAGAAAGTTTACTGCTAGTCTACATTTACCCATTGTCTTTCACAGTCTCATTGTTATAATTGTAATGAGTCACAAATGCTATTTTGATGGTTTTCTTTGAAAAGAATCCGCTGAACGACTTTAATTAGAGATCGCCGAGTCTTTTTAATCAGGCCAGCCGCAGATGATGGCCCAGCCCTTTTATGTGGCAGCAGGCATACAAAACTCAACTCGAATTCCCATAAAAAAACAAGACAACAGGCGTTTCCAGTTTGATTCGTAATAAAACCCGAGATACACGAGGCAAAAAGTACATTGCAAGAGAATAAACATGTAACATTATTCGGTTGCAGGCAAGCTTGGAAGAGATTTCTTAGTTCACAAAGAGGCCTTTCAGCAACTGAATTTGCTTTAGTGTGGATACCTGGCAGACCTTTGTTTCAACACGAGGCAAAAGCTTGTAGATAGTGCTATTCCAATCAGGATGAGTCGAGTTCGTGCACTTTCGTACGTACCGATCTAATCAAGGGAGTATAGTACAGCTAGCAGCTGGTTGCAAATGTAATGAATTAGTCCATTAAACAGGTCTGGCCTACAGCTTGTTGGTTGACCCTTGTTTCTATGAACCTGTACAATGCTCTTCCCTTGCATCAAGATAAGGGAGGGTGCAAGCCATACCTAACACTTTCTTTTAAAAGAGTTTGGAAACCAGTTTTAAAATGCAAGTGGAGCTGTCTTCCATTACTTAGAACACATTTAAAACTGGTTTAAAATGGATTGCAAGAACATGAAATGGAAACCGTAATATCTGTTATTTCATTTAGCTCGATTAACTTTTATTTTATTTAAAACACAACATCTTTCAACCTCCCCCCAAAAAACGTTTTCTCTTGCATCCATACCAAATGTAGCAGTCTCTTTACTAATGTGTGGTACACGACAATGTATACTAATGCAGATTATTTATTGTAGTTCCTATTTTTTCTATTGATGCCCATTCACTAATGTGTGTCCACACCTTAGTAAAAAGACCTTATAGATTCTTACATATTAAACACAACTATTCAAAAGTGGCTTTGATAAAGAAAATTCATTTAGGACACTTCAATCTGAAGGAAATAGAAACATACAATATGATGGCAGATAACGACCATAACAACTCAATCTGGCCATCCATACCAACTATTCAGCTTTACTATGCTTATCACTCCTTCAGAGAACCTCTGTGCTTGTCCTGTGCTTCCTTGAATTCAGATACTATCCTTGGTCTTCTCCACCTCCGTAGAGAAGCTGTTCCATGCATCTACCACCCTGTGAAGACCTGTTAAAATAATTATTTCTTCACTTAGTGGGACCATCAAATTGTTATTTGCAGGAATCAGCCCAATGACTTGGTAGTGGCATTGCTGCGGACAGCCATGTGGAAGACCTGGGTGTGATCCCGAGATCTGGATTCTGTTCGCCAGGCCAGCTAGCCAGAACTGGAGCTACTGCTGAGGCAGTGCTCCCAGCTCCCAGGGGGATCGGGATCCCAGCCCCTGCACCACAGTGATGCAGGTGTAATTCAGGGTGCCTCTGCATTGCCTTCTCAAAGAAGCTACAGTTGGTGGCCTCCTGTGGAGGACTATAACTGCAATGGCTGAGGTTAGAATGGGGACGCAAGTTACTTTTCTTGACACACAAAAAAGAGAGCTGGACATGCAACTGGTAAACTGGAGATAATTCCTAAAGCAAGGTTCGTTTTACTAAAATATCCTTGATGTGTAGAGTCAGGTTGCTGCTGCTGTTACAAGGCAGCAGTCTACATTTAACAGCACGCTGCATCTTTATTCCATAGAAGGGAGAAAGGACAGCCAGGCCTATTGAATGCATTAGCAGTGCAGCATAGAAAGAGAAGGGAAGAGGGCATCTTCTCGGCTGTGCAGTGTAGGCCTGCATACAAAGACATGGGACGTAGATATCTTTTCTCACCACATCCACCCGAAGTGCGCTCCCACCCTGAACCCAGCCCCCACAGTGATTCTCTTCATGGCGGAAGCTGGCAAAATCAGTAAAGTTCTAAAAGGAGAAAGCTAATCAATTTGGCTGCTATTCATGCACAATCTTTTGGTAATCCAGAGCACCAAAGCTCAAGGTTTGCTGAATAGCATCTGCCATGCAAGGAGATGAGATATGTCAGAATAAAAAAAAGAATACTCATCACAGCAATCTGAACAAGGGTGGACTTGATGGATCTTAGGTCTTGTTTCAACCCAACCAACTATGCAATGGTGTGAGAAAGGAGAAGTTCTGGGGTGTGTATGATGATCTCTGCACATTAAGGCACGGAACATATGTGATCAGGATGTTTCCAATGGAGTTCTGCTGGACAAGTGTGATGAAGTGTGACGTGAATACTGTAAGGGATGCTGAGGCATTCTAGTTGGGTATTTGAAGGTATCCCTTCCTGCAACAACTGTTAGCTCAATTCCAATATACATCTGCTGGCTCAGAAGACCGCTATGGTAGTACCCGCTTGCTCCCCATTACAGTTATTAAGCACGTTTGGCTGTATAAAAACCCACTTTTGTTATGCGGTGACCAATTGGGATCACCACTAAATGGTCTTAGTTCCTGAATCCTGAGTTAGCAGAAAGTGATAGGTAGTTGAGGGAGGGTGCATCATTCTCAGAACAGCATCTCCACCGAGGTTGCTGAAGCACACTGAATTTACTTGTCTTTCTCTCTCAGAGGAAGATTCATCTATCTCTGAGAGAGTGCCAGGTGATGAGGGGAGTGCTTGGAATGTTGTGCCCTACAGCGTCCGTAGCCTGTAATCCTGCCTCTAGGCAGCCAACATCTATTGAGAAGGCGGGTTGGGTGTTACTGTCATTGGCCGTGCCAGGACTCCAGATTGTGAGCACCTTGGAGCGGATGGTTTTTAAGTGCAAGAAGAGGACCATCTTCTCCCTTGGGATTTGGAGGGACAGGAGCTGGAAACAGATTTCAACCCCAACGCAGAGCCAGAGGAGGAGAAGTAAGAAGGAAAGACATCATGTGAACCGAGTCTTGTTGCAAGGAACTCACTCACTGCCTCCTGCATCATTGCTGCTATTGCTGCATTGTATTCCTTGTTCCAGTTGAATCCAGTTACCCCAGCTGAAGAACTGAGAAGAGAACTGTAAAAAGACTCTGTCTTTTTCTGTGTGTGCAATCTGTCATGTTGCTGTTTTTGTTTTGGGGGGTTTTTGGCACGTGCCTAGGATATTCTGCTTCCATGGGACCAACTTGGAACTTTGCTTGGACTTTGTTCTAAAAAGACTTTGTTCCAACCCTACCAATTGGGTAAGAAGACCATGCTGGTCGTTTCCTCAACAAAGCTAAGGACTTTGAGTTTTGAAGCTACATTTTGAAAAAAATTGAAAAAAGCTACAAAATAAAATAGCAAAAATGTTTGAAAAAAAGTGTGTTCCTTGGTTTCATTTCAAGAGACATTGCAAAGAATAACTTTTCCCTTTTATAGGGTGGGTCTTTGGCAGTCTGGACTTGTATCTCATGTTTATCTTATTTTCCTGCATCTTTTGCAGTGAAGATCTTGTCATCCAGTTCTGATTTTAAGGGTTGCAATCTTAACTTTTGCTTCCTCAGGTTATGGGAGATGTGTGTATGAAAGAGGGCTTGACCCCTTATCAAAAAGCCATTCAGTCAGCCAGAAGTTGAAGAATGGGCCATCATCAGGAGTGTTGTCCTAAGGATAAGAGTGGTGGCGTAGCTATGCTGTTTGTCATCAGGATGTAACGGACTGGCAGGCTGAAATCAGGGAGCACCCTGGCAGAAGCAGTACAGGACTGCAGAACAGGATCGGAGATGGTCTTCTGTCTAACCAGCCCCCTCCCCCCATAGTTTGAACCCTTGGGTCCTTGGGGCCAGTAGGACTTGTTTTCTGCATAACATCATGGCTAGAGCAGGCTGTGTACAGGCTGGAGTTGGAATCAGGTACTGGATGGGAGCAGAATGTAGGCACTGGCTAAGAGCTGAGTCCAGGTACTGGTTGGGAGCTGGATTCAAACACAGGCTGGGAGCTGGACTCAGGTACTGAATGGGAGCTGGATTCAGGCACTGACAGTAAGGCTGGTACTGAGAATAGGCAACGGCTGTATATAGGCAGGACTGAATGCAAGACGGGTACTGAGGATAGGCAGGGGCTGGATACAGGCAGGGCTTGAACCAAGTCAAGGCTTAGGAAACAGACAATGGACTGAACTGGACTGATAGGACAGGACTGAACAGGGACAGGGCAAGGACAGGACCGGACAAGGACTAGACATGGACAGGACTAAGACACAACAGTAAATAAGAAAGCTCTACAGAGCATGAGATAGGGCAAGGTAACCCTAGTAAGCCTGAAGGCCACAAGCAGGATAGGTAGGCTCAGGAGAGCCTAGAAGGCCACAGAGCAAGGCAAGGAAGCCTGGAAGGCCACAGAGCACAGCAGGAAGCCAAGGTAGGCTACAGAGCAAGGCAGGAGGTCAAGACAGGATGCAAGGCAAGGTAGAAGACAAAGACAGGTGACAAGGCAAGGCAGGAGACTTGGGTAGGCCACAAGGCAAAGTAAAATAACAAGGCAAAGCTAGCCAGGTCAAGGAGCTGAGGTGACTACATGAAGAGGCACTGAGGGACTGGACTGACTGGGTTAAGTAGGCCTGGGCCTAAGGCATCAGGTGATCAATGAGAAGGTAACTTGCGCAGCTGTGAGCATGCTTCACCAGGGGAATGGAGGGGGAGGCTGCACAGCAGGTGGAACCATAACACAGGACATGTAGGTACAGTACATGCTGGCTAGGACCCTGCTGCCTCCACAGTAATTTGGGTCACTTCAGTGTGTGGAAAATATTATCTGCTTTCCAAACACCAAGAGAGAAAAGACGGAGGATTATAAGTTAGGACATATGTGTTTTGTATTTATCTACCTCAAATGTAATTAAATGGTTCAAATTGCATTTACAGGATGGTGAGAGAGTTCTGCTGCACCAGGATTGTGAGAACGTCCACCATTACCTAGCAGTGAGTGTTTTGTATTTGGGAATTTCATTCTATATTTCATTCTAATGTTGCTTTGTGTTTGACTTTAGGAACTGCAACTTGAAGACATGGCATGGTGACACCACGAATGATGGGTGCATGGACAAGAAGAGGTGTTCTTTAGAGTGTAAAGTCCTCTTTGTAGGAAAGTAGTAGAGCACTAGGTGTCATGCTCAATATTTGGCTTCTTGCTCTTGGAGCCTGCGCTAGACATATTAAGTAGAATGGTTTCAAATGTTTTCCATTGGTGCATGTTCCGCAAAGAATATTCTGCATATCCAGCATGTGTTGTGTGGGTGTTTAATTGTTCTTTTCTTCAGGATGGAGCTTTATTCCTTGAATATTAGCTCCCACACCTGGTGCAGAATCTGTCCAGGTTTGGGCCCAGCCCAGACAGAAATGAATAATATGATCTCCTAATCATTACATTCTTTGTGTGTTGTGGAGTTTCATAGTGTGAAGTCATTGGAATGCATTTCTGTACATATGACCATATTACCCCCATCTTGAGCAACCTCCACTGGCTACCCATCAAACAGAGAATCCTATATAAAACCTTAACCATCATTCACAAAGCAATTCATAACGTCGCACCTATATCTCTACAAACTCAACTTCGCCCACACTTATCTTCCAGACCCATCAGAAGCGCCTACAAAGGCACATTAGTCGCAGCGCCTGCCAAATCAACACTAAGAAAAAGAGCGCTCTCCACTGCAGGACCACACCAATGGAATGCACTCCCACCAGACCTACGACTCGAACCCAATCTACCAGAGTTCAAAAAAAGGTTAAAAACTTGGCTCTTCAGGCAAGCGTTCCAATTCCCAGAGTGTAACTAGGCACCTACTCCTGACCTTCAGACCCAACCATTGCAGGATGTCACTAACACCTTAACACTTAATTTCATTCCCGTACTTGCTTATTCGGATGTCTATTTAACAGTCTTTATTCACCTTTATATAACCGCTTACTGTAGACCATATACGCTACTAAAGTTGCTTGAAAAAAGGTGAACACACACATACTTTTCAATACACGAATAAGGTTATTTGTTATTTGTTATTTGGTTAAATATTATTATTACTTTCTATGCTCCTTGTAATAATGTTCAATGGTTGATTGTTATTGTTTCAATGTTCTATGTAAAAAAAAACCCCGGTCTAACCTCCCAGACCAGGGCAACCTTCTCGTTACATGTAAACCGGATTGATTTGTATTGCATACAGGAATTCCGGTATATAAAAATTAAAAATAAATAAATATGATGGGGTATAATTGTAAAATTTGTGTGCATGTCCCATCCTCAAATTTTAAAACAAACTGCAGGGGGGGGGGGGGGAGTGTGATGACCCTTTGGGATCACCAATATATATGGCCCTACTTCCTGAACCCTTTTCAGCTAGAAGTAAGAGATAGGTAGTGGAGGTAGGGTGCACCACTCTCAGAATAGCATCTCTCCAGAAGCTGCCGCCTACTGGTATAAAACCATTTTGCATTACTGCAAAATGTGGCAGTGCAGTTTTGGTTTAGAGTTGAGATGAAGCAGGAGCATTTTTCTTGTTTGAGGTTTGGGCCTACCCCAGGGACCAGGCCTCACAGTCTGGAATCCAAGGGAAGTGGAAAACGAATCCTTTCCAGTATACTCCCTGTCTGGTTGGGTTGTCCCCAGAAGTGCTTCTTTGATTTTGCTGATTTTTGGAGTTTTTTGTGAGACCCCAGGATCTTGGCCTGGGAAGGGATTATGGGGAAGCCTCACTCTGGAGTACCCAGGACTCTGCCTGCTCCAGCCCACGAACCAAGGTTGGTAGCAAGAGAATTCCAGAGTTTTGGGACTTATGAGTGAAAACTTTGTTTTGGGGATTTGGGGGTAAGAGCTTTGCTGACACCTGCATGCTCTGAAGTGGGGAAAACCAAGAGAGCAGTTTCGTTCCCTGCTGCCTGGACCTTTCCTCTGAAAGATCCTGTGTGTCATCTGGAGAGAGAGAACTGTGAATAAGAACTTTTTATTACATGTGGAGACCCCTATCTGGAGTCTTCACTATGTCTGACAGTGCTTTTTGGAAGGGGATTTTGCCACCCAGCTAGGATACCTCTGTCCATCTGGGAAACCTTGCTTTTCCATGCCCTGGAAGGCGAGTTTTTCCCTGCCCCAACTACTGAGAGACCCTTGCTCAGGTAAAGAAAGTTGGAGGACTATGAAGCTGTTTGTGCCAACAACTGATATGTAAAGTGCTTTTGAACACCCAATTTGAGTAACCAGAGTATTTTGTTGGCATTTACATCCCTCCCACGGAAAGTGAGGTAAGACCTCTCCAGATAAAAGTGAAAAAGTCACTCCACACACTTTGGGCCCTGTCGGTAAGAACCCATCATCAGGGGGCTGCGGGATTATGAAGAAAAGATAAGAGTTGGCCTCTGGACCCATGTACCCTTACCTTCTAGGCTTAAGCACCGGAACAGAGGCACTGCATGTTTCTTCTGCCGACTGCCTCCACAGTATGTTTTTATTTTCTGACTTCAACTCACTAACGCCTGCACAATATGTTTTCTTTCTTTATATAAATGTAAAAGTCTTTATTGCACAAAAAAAAAAGAAAATTCACTATTTTCCATCTATTAATCATTGCTTCCTCATTGATGACTATGGAGTAGGGTGACGTTAGCACTTTTAAGACTATTTAAATGGGGCTGTATAATGATTAAAGGGTGATGAAGGGATCGTTGGCTTCTTGTCCTCACTTTGAGTTGAGTTGATGTGAGCATGCTCAGTGCAGTTCCTCCGTCCAACTCCAGATAATGGCAACGTCAGGAGAATAGTTTTGCAGGCTGGGAAAGAGGGTCATACTGTAATGAAACTGATAATGCATTACTAACATGTCATGGGTTAAGAAATGGAAGAAAGGCAGGGCCGGTGCAAGCCTATTGATACCTTAGGCGAACCTTTGGTGATTCACCCCTCCTTCTCGTCCTAACTCCCTCCTACCCCCAGCAGTGGCTCCACTACTGCACCCCCTTCTTTGCCAATATTGGCTTTGGCACAGCTCCCCTTTGGACCTCACACTGCCAAGACTTTGCCACCCCAAAAATCTTGGCACTCTAGGCGACCGCCTAGTTTGACTAATGGAAACACCGGCCCTTAATAAAAGGATATATTGTGTTTTCCCCATATATACCCAGGGCCTCTCTGCATTGGATTTGATTAGTTTCATTCATCGGGGTTGACAAATATCTTTCGGGAAGGCAAATTTGGGTGGCTCAACCCTTACCCCTTGGCACTCCTTTCCCCCAGTGCTGATCTCACCTTGGTGACTGGGACTGTTAAAAATAAACCAACATTTTCCCCCCACATCTGCTCTAAGTTTGCATTTCAGAAATTAGAGAAGTTAGTTAAGCAGAATTGCATAGCAACTGCGCCGGGGCTGCCTGGAACTGATTGGGTACTCAAACCAAATAAGAAGAGGTTAACGATCTTTCCAGGAAATTGAGTGGAACACCCAAACTGACATTCAGCATTAAATACTCTGTTTGTATAGTTGTTCTTCATAGCTCTTTGGCAGCAGGAACAACTTAGAAGGGAAACGTAAAACGTAGAAACTAAATACCTGCTTGGGATTATGTTCATCAGAACCTAGAAATTAAAATATTGCAGTACATTCTCCAAGTCAGTTATTTTATCAAGGTGCAGCTATTAAAATATGATTTGTTAGCCAGCTCCACTCTCAGAAATGTCATAGAGCATTAAAGCTGAAAAGCCTTCCCTTCCAAAGACCACTGGCCATACTCACTGCTGGATCACAGCAATGGGAACAGAAATCTGCTTGGGTCTAAATCTTTTGAAGTCAGTTCCTCAGCCAACAAATATATGGGTGATAGATGGATCACAATCAGGTGTGTCAGCCGACTCGGCACAGGTTCAGTGCATCCCTGAACCATGACCAAGGGAAAGGGGAAGAGTCTGGTGTGGATGGACAACTCTATCCAAGCCACTGTTTCTTACCGACGTCGTCTAACCACCTGCTGCTTGCTGCTGTTAGGGAAGGCATACCGGCTTAGAGGGAATTTTTGGTTTGGCTCAGCAAGGCACCTCTTGCATTCTTGCTCTCACCATCTGAGAACTTCCATGAGAAAGTATTCAATTATTTTCACTTTCCCATCCACTCAGATATACCCATGCAATTCTTCAGGGCTCATATTGTCTCTTTTTTTTTTTTTCTGTTTTCACTACCCCTTAGGTCATAACAGCCATAGCTGTTAACAAGTACACAGGCGGCTATTTCACTGACCTCATGAGGGGAGCAAGTCAAAAAATGTGTTGTTAGTCTAAAAAAGAAGGTATAATCTACAACATATTTACCGACTTATTACTAAGCGCACACACATCAGGAAAATTCTGGCAGTACAGAACTCATGGGTCCCGATTTTTTATTTATTTTTTTTAAATCTTTCTGCACTAGCATGCAATGGAATGCACCTTTTGAAGACAGGATGCAGAGAATTTTTCTGCAGAAATGAACACAAGTAAAATATCTTATTCCCCAACATTCAGCGCAGCCTTTCTGCAGTTTTTATAGGCTCTTGAAACTCGTGTGTCAAGTTTCTAACCCCTTGCTGAGCTCCATGGGTGGCCATGATTTGTTTTCAATTGCTGACCAAAAGCTGTAGAGAATGGGACCAAACCTAGGTTATGATGCCAATTATCCAAATGGTGACAAAAATAGAAATATCTGATTGTACCCTAATGAGACTGATTGACCTAATCAGGTGGAATGGCGCAGCGTTAAGCACTGTAAACATTTTGTGATAAAAATTGTAAGAGCAAATTATTCCATCAGCAGTAATGCACAGATAGTCATGTCTTTGTATGTCTTTAATTATAAGCTGCTGTATTTAGGAAACCACAAACTGACTGTAGTACTTGGGGGGCTTTGAAGTCCTTGTAGAGTTACCAGCTGGCCAGGAGCTGTGACTCAGGTTCCCAGTGCATGAGAACATTTCTTGGTGAGATGTGACAGAATGAAACATGAAGAATGTACAGTAACCACGCCACTAAGCTTTCCGTTAAGGATGGCAACCCACGTCTAATCAAGGCTTACCCTCACTGCATTCTTGAGATGAAAGGCACCATCAAAAAATAAAAATCCTAGTCCTACAACTTATTTACCTTTAAGAGACATGAAAATGTATTTGAGAAAACAGAAAACCAGAAACAGGCTATTCTTGCTTTCAGACACACATTTAACCATGTGTTACGAAATCATAAGAAGTGCCATTCTGGGTCAGACCAAGGGTTCATCAAGCCCCGTATCCTGACAGTGGCCAGTCCAGATCACAGGTATCCAGCAGGATCCCAACGAATACATTCACTCCCTCTTGCTTATAAATAAGGATAAGCAGCGGCTTTCCCAAGTCTACATGACTAATAATGGTTTATGGACTTTTCCTCCAGGAACTTGACTGAACCCTTTTAAAACTCAGCTATGCCCTCTGTTTTCACCGCAATCTCTGCAACAAATTCTACACTTTAATTGTATGCTGAGTGAAAAGGTACCTGCTCCAATTTGTTTTAAATGTGCTACATATTAGGGATGTGCATTTGTTTTAAAATGAATGGTAATCTGAACCAAAATCTGAACCATGCCTTTTAACTTTCAGAAAAAGACTTAAAACCTGGCTCTTTCAACAAGCCTTCCCTGAACCACCAGACAATCACTAGTTGGTCTTCATTCCTACCCGGTCTGGCACTCCGTTTCTCAAAGAAAAAATAAATGGACTCTGAGACATTCAGGTTAAAGCACCGTCCTTAAGTTTTTAACTTGTACACTCTATGGTAAAATTTCTTTTACCGGCCTATCTTCTTTCCAGCTTGTTGCAAGCTTCCAAGTTCTCTCCCCCTGTTGATTGTAACTTTGACTTATTCCTACTTATTGTTATCTTTCGTTTACGTGAATTTGTTACTCTAGTTTTTTTTCCCTTTTGTTAAAATGTAAACCGATCCGATATAGTAATTTACTATGAAGGTCGGTATAAAAAACTGTTAAATAAAATAAAAAATAAAATGGGCATTTTCATTTTGACTCATTTTAACCCAAAATGAATGCACAGTCTTCCCAAAAATCTCAAACATTTTTGAGTTCATTTGTTGCAGAAAATAGTTTACACTAGTTGCAGAAAATGAATAAAAATGAAAAAAAAAAGCCCACAAAATAACAAAATGAATAAAAAACGACCCAAAAACAAATAAAAAACTGAAATGAAAAAAATGTCCTTGCACATCATGGAGTGTGCCCTAGTTCTAGTACTGTAAATTGTACTTCATTATTAATTGACTACAATCTGCCTAAAAAACAGAGCATTGGCCAGTTTTGGGAGACAGATGACTTGGGCAGTGAAGGATGGTGGATTTCTACTGTTGCCTATATAGACTGCCACTGAGACCTTTAGTGAGTGATATTAATTATCAAAAGAAAATAGGGGTTGACAGGATTATGTGATGCCAAGTGGAAAATTGAGCAGCCACCGAAAATTGGATTTCAGCCTCAGCCTGTATTTGATGAAACCATTCTGAAAATGTTGTTTGAAGATAGTGCAATAACTATTAGCCTCTTTAATGTGAACTATTGCTTCTTGACAGAAATAGCCCTTTCTACCACATATTTGACCATGTTGCCTCAGATAAACCATCAGAGAACTAGCAAATACACAACTTCATAAATTCACATCAGTGTCAAAAAACCTCATAAAAGGCAGGTCTGGAAAATAAGCAGTGAGGTACTGCAGAGGTTCCCAAACCTGTCCTGGAGGCCCCCAGCCAGTTGGGTTTCATGCTATTCACAAAGAATAATTAAAGATGAACTGTATAAGTAATGATGTATATATTGACACTTAGCTCAAAAGGAACATCATCAATGTAACTGTGTTGTTAGGATGTGACACCTCATATTTTGTGTGGAGCCTCTCGATACTTTTCAGAGGGTGCTCTCGTCAAGTCGTTTTTCAAGCGTTAACCATGATATGTGGACTCGGTTATACGCTGTATGGACTTGTTGATTTTATAATCACTGGTGTCAGCAATCCCTGATCTTAAAGCAATGGATTTGCAAACATGAAACAGAAAAATTTTTTAGAGAATTTTTTAAGGTAAATTATGCGATGGAAAGCGTTCACTTATCGTATTCTGCTGAGCGTGCATGGGTGACAGCTTTTTTTCACAAACACCGGTCTAAGCTGTCACCCATGCACGCTCAGCAGAATACGATAAGTGAACGCTTTCCATCGCATAATTTACCTTAAAAAATTCTCTAAAAAATTTTTCTGTTTCATGTTTGCAAATCCATTGCTTTAAGATCAGGGATTGCTGACACCAGTGATTATAAAATCAACAAGTCCATACAGCGTATAACCGAGTCCACATATCATGGTTAACGCTTGAAAAACGACTTGACGAGAGCACCCTCTGAAAAGTATCGAGAGGCTCCACACAAAATATGAGGTGTCACATCCTAACAACACAGTTACATTGATGATGTTTTATTCACAAAGAATATGCATGAGATAAAAGTGCATGCTATGGACATGTCGGAGTTTCTGAAAAATACCTGAGCTTAGCTGATTTGCACCTGTCCTGAAGTTTTGGGATGTTGTGTAAGCAACAAGAAATGATACAAATTGAAAATTGCATTGTACTCGGGTTGCAACTTTTATAAGTTATTAGCATTAATTAATTAACTCATCAACACACAAAGTATATCGGTGGTACAACCACTCAATGCCCCTCTTAAAATCAACTGGAATTCTACAAGGCATCTTCCAGTAAAAAAAAAATCTCTCTAGATCTGGTGATCCCACCAAGGATGGCCCACTCTTTTACCTTTCGGAGTTAAAATGAGCATAAGCTGCTAGTTTAAGAATTCTCTTAATATGGCTTCTTTAATAGGGCAGCCAAACACTGTGCATCTTGGGTGTAGAGAACTCCTTTCCATCGGCCGAAGAGCTATCATGGAATAGAGAAATGAACTCTTGGAATTCCAAAATATCTGCCTCTTCTAGCAAGTTGATCATTACCATAGAACATTTTTGACATATCCGGTTTCAGTATGTGCGATTGCATAATTGCTACTCTTGTATTTAGTGGGAATTAAAAAAGAAGTGTAAGAATCATAATCAGTATTAGCTGTGCAGCACAAGACTCTGAAAGGTGACCATCCTTGAAGATAATGAAACTGATATGTTTGAAAATATATATATATCACAGTAGCATTCTTTAGATTTGCAACTCTATCCTCAGTGCTCAAATTAAATTGCCTTATAAAATCCCAAATATATCTGTAAGCTCTAAAGAAACAAACTTGATGTACTGAGATATTTGACTTGGCACATTTTAGTCTTTGCATGGAGTTAATATTGTTTTTCAGATGATTCATGGACCACAAGCTGATTTTTCTGCAAGCAGATTGTGAAACATAGAACTGCAGAATGCGCACGGCCTGAAAGCCTCCCTTTGAAACCTATCTCCCAGAGCTAGCAAGGGTGACTCCTGTCTGGTGTCCCAGTACAGCAATGGGAGGAGATCCGAGCTGGTATGAAGGAGACAGTGCGCGGAAGGAGGGGGGACGGGATGCTGGAGACGGTATGAAGGACGGCTCCACGAGTCATTGGGAGAAATCTAGTTTTGAAGTTGAAAGGCGTGCTGAAGCCGGGTCCTGGCAACGTCAGGGCTTAGGATGCTGGAGAATGATATCTGGCCTGCTGGGGAAAGGTGGAGGTGATGGCCGTCTCCATGAGTCATTGGGAGAAGTCTAGTTTTGAAGTTGAAAGGCGGTGCTGAAGCCGGGTCCTGGCAACGTCAGGGCTTAGGATGCTGGAGATATCTGGCCTGCTGAGGAAAGGTGGAGGTGATGCTCTTTTGGTGAGGGCTAAAGACAAGCTGGGAGGAGTGGAGAGCATCATTCCTTCCAGGGGAGTCTGCAGCCAGCAGTTGGGTAGAGGAGAAGAAACGTCCCATTCGTCAGTGGGGCCTAAAGGAAGGACTAAAGACTTTACCGGGAATCTGGAAGGGAAAAGGCTTCAATGCGCCTGTACACAAGTGAGGCGGCATCTTTGGACTGCCTGAGAAGCTGTGCCTGCCTTTGTGGATTCTTCTTGGGTTTCACCTTCACTTCGTTTTCTGCATTAAATACTTTTCGTTTTGGAACACCTTTTGTCTGGAGGTGTTTTCTTTGATGATCCCTTGGGCCCCGCAGGTGAATCCTGCTCCCCGTACCACAAATCCATGCCTGTTTTTCCAGGGGGGTCGCAACAAGTGGGGTAGTGCTCAGCAGTCTCTGAAGGAGATGCCCAGTGAAGGGGGGGTTACACATTTCCATTTTTGGAAAGGTCCTCCAAGGTTTCCCCAAGTTAGTTCTTTAAAGTTCTTACACTCTTCCCCAGAAAGGTTAATTAGTAATTTATTTCTCTGTCATCAGTGGCAAGTAATAGTTCTAACAATTCATAGGAAAAGCTTCAGAGCAAGTCCCAGGGCTTGTCTCCAGTAAGGCCCCTGATCTCCTGTGGCAGCTCAGGGATAGATCAGCAACAAGGGTTAGACAATTTGGCTGCACGGTTTTCAAATGTTTGTGATATAATAGTGCAGTTGCCATGCTAGTCCACATCAGTGCATGGAAATAAAGGTCAATAAACAAAAAAATTAGACTCATTAAAAAGACTGACCAAAACCCTGCACAACCTTTTAGATTGTCTACAAAGTCGATTTTTTTTACTGCATATTTTTTGGTTCCATGTTTCCATTCTGAAGACAATTTGCAGAACATTTTTTACCGCAGGTAAAGGGGTTACTGTTGCGTTGGCCGCCCACGGACAAGCCACGAGCGGCTCACTGACCCCCAACACTGCACTGCCCGGCCTTCGCCGTCTTGTGCCACCGATGCTCACCTCCTGGTGCGGCCCTGGAGAAGCTGCCGACGCCGCCGAGCTTGCTGCCACTCCCATGCGGTGCTGAGTTGCTCTGCCACGCTGCCTCTCTTTGTGGCTGTGTGCCGCCGATGCCTTTGAACTTCGCAGCTGAATGCTGCCGACTCCAGCTCTCCCCAGTATCCTCCTAGGTACGTGCATGTCACAGTTCTACAATTTAAAGGGCCCACAGCCCTTTCTGATGATGTCTGTGCTATGTCCTCCAGCCAGTCCTGTAAAAGGGCTCTTCTGTCACTTCCGGGTTGCTTTTCACATCGGTCTTCATTGTCTTCATGTTCCTCATTGGACGTCCATCCAGTTTCTTGTTCCTGGTCTTTCGTCAGTTCCTGCATCCAAGTTTTCCGAGTCTCTACCTCTTCCAAGTTTTCTAAATCTTTGGAGCCCTTGCAACCAACCAAGCCCTGCAAGCACGTGAACCATGACCAGCCCACTGTGGGCTGTGTAGGTTGTATTGCTGCCCAAGTCCTGGGGCCAAGTCTCCCATATCTTCTTGAGTTTCCTCATGTGCCAGCACGTGGTCTGCAACCAGCCACTGTGGCTGCACAAACTCCTGATTCCAAGTTCCCGCAGGTATGCTATCGTTGTGGTCCATGACCAGCCCATGGTGGGCTGTGTAGGGCGCCTCATAATACAAGGCCTACTTTCAAGTCTGTTTACTCTGGTTCAAGTCCTCAGAGGCCATCTTTGTTCCGATACTCCAGTATCCTAGTTCTGGTCTTGTGAACCTTGTCCAGTCAGCAGATCTCCATGTTCCTCATTCCAAGTGATGTACCTCGTTCCAAGTTAAGTTCCAAGTTGTTAGTGCCTTCGTCATGTTCTTGTCTCCAGAGTCATCTTAAGCCCTTGACTTCCATCTGTCTTGATGCACTCGAAAGCCCTTTTGGTCCAAAAGGGCTTTTGAGTAGCCAGAGAGCTACCCCAGAGACCAGCATTGTGTTGCTGGGTCTCATTCCTGTGCATGCAGATTCAGCGGAGTCTGAGTGTTCCAAGTCTCTGAGTGTTCCTACGGTAGTCTCCAAGCATTCCAAATCTCTAAGTACTTCCGACCTACTGTCCAGCCCATGCTCGGAAACTCTCGCCTCCCGTGGCATGTTCCTCGGAGCCTAACCCTAGGGTTGTGTTGTGGTCCAAGGGTTCATGCTGGCTCGCAACAGGTACCTGCAGGAGAAAGGGGGTGTGGTGAGGTCAGGCAAGGGAAGGTATGCACAGCACAGTTTCCATGGATATGTTTGTGCTTGCAGTGTGTGCACTGGAACATTTTCAGAAGGAAACTCCATAGGGAGTTTCCCTTTTAAATTGAGCTTGCGGCTCCATGAAGAACCTGCAGGCCTGCAAGCTGACTGAGGCAGTGAAACTTGCCCCCACTTCAAATAAATACATTTTTCAATCATTTTGTGTCTGGTTAATTTCTTTTGTTGTTTTTAAAGATTGTTGTCCTTTCTCCATTTCAGTATTTTTCCATGTTTTCAATAATTTTCTTTATTCCTTTCATTTCAATCTCATATTTTTCTTGTCCTTCCCTCCCACCCTCCTTTAGTGCCTCCTTCCTCCTATTCAGGTTCTTATCTCCCATGCACTCACTTCTCCTCCTCCTGCCATGAATTTTATTTTCCCCTTTATGCCTCACACTCTCCATGCTCCTTCCTCTTTCCTACCTCTGCTTTTGTAGGACGCCAACAGAAAAGAGAAGCAGTGTTTCTGCTGGCATGCTGGCATAAAGGAAAGGCAGGGACCCTGTAGAAAGGCAAGGAGGTGGCCCTGCATGGGACTGGCAGAGAGGAGAGGAGAGATGAACATTCTGCACAGGTTAGCAGACAGAGGAGAGAGGAAGCGACCCTGTGCAGAAGAGATGAAGACTCGGCAGGTGAGTCTGCTGCAGGGCCCAGTTTTGGCAGCCGTTAGTTTGGCCATTGAATCATAGGAAACTGGGGGCCAGTTTGGAGCCTTGAGACAATGGAAATTACTGTTAGATTAGGTGGCAGAGCTATTGTGATAAAGGCTTAAAACCTTATTCTCACAACCTCACATCTAAGGATCTTTTGCACTTATCCCATGGTTTCTTGAATTCTGTTACTACTTTGGGCTCTATCATCTCCACTGGGAGGCCATTCCATACTTCCACCGCCCTTTTCTTGCAGAAAAATGTTATGATTATCAGGGATCCACTGATCACTGGATGGTGGGGTTCAGTATTAGAGCGCAAGAGATGAAGGTTCATTCAAAGGCAAGGGTCCTAGACTTCAGGAAAACTAATTTAGTTAAAATAGGGGAGTACCTCAAGGGAAAGAGCGGTGGGTAAAAGTAAAAGCAGATATTATAAGGGCAACTAACCTTTTTGTTAAGAACGCAAATAAAGGAAAGAGGAAAAAGAGGCCACTATGATTTTCTAAAGTAGCTGAAAAGACAAGGCAGAAAAGGTTTGCATTCATAAACTACAAGAGATCGCAGAACATGGAAGACAGGCAACAATATCCGGAAAAACAAAGAGAAGCTGGGAAAGTAGTCAGGAATGCAAAAATTCAAAGAGAAGAAAAATAAATAGCAAACACAATTAAACAGGGGGACAAGACTTTTATTTTAGATATGTTAGTGACAGAAGGAAGTGCAAAAGTGGCATTCCTTCGTAAGTAAAGGGGAGGAATAGAGGCTAATGAGGAAAAAGCAAAATTGCTTAACAAATATTTCTGTTCAGTGTTTACTATGGAAGGGCCTGCGGCAGAACCACATACAACAAACACAAATAAGATTAGAAGCGAGATAAAACTCAATCAATTTTCAGCACAGTGTGCTCATGAGGAGCTAACTAAGCTTAAACTAGATAAGGCAATGGGGTCAGATGGGATACATCCAAGGGTATTGAGGGAACTTAGAGAAGTCCTGGCAATTCCACTGGCTGATCTTTTCAATGCTTCCTTAGAGTCTGGAGTAGTTCTGGAGGACTGGAAAAGGGCAGATGTGCTTTTCTTCATAAAAGTAGAAGTAATGAGGAGGCCAGTTAGCCTCACCTCTGTGGTGAGCAAATTAATGGAATAACTGCTAAAACAGAGGAAAGTGTAGTTTCTGTAATCTAATGAACTGCAAGATCCGAGGCAGCATGGTTTTACCAGAGGTAAATCTTGTTAGACAAAGTTGATCCATTTTTTTGTTTGGGTGACCAGAGAGTTGAATTAAGGGAGAGTGTTAGACATTGTGTACCTGGATTTCAGTAAGGGCTTTGACACATCTGAACAAAAGACATAAATAAATTGTGCGCCCTTTGAGTGGGAGGCAACAAAGGGTAGTGGTAAATGGAGTTTACTCTGAGGAAGGGGGTGTTACTAGTGGTGAGCCTCAGGGATCAATCAATTAATATTTTTGTGAGCAATATAACAGAAGGATTGTCAGGAAAGGTTTGTCTTTTTGTCTATTGTTGTGTTGGAGGTGGATTCTTGGGCTGAGGTGGGGTTGACGCAAACCGTTGGCAAGAACCTATGGGTCCCCACTGACAGCAGGTGGAGTGGGCTGAAGTTAGAGGCCACTGGAGCTTCACCTATACCAACCCACATTCCCCTCGGGTTGAGCCTTTGGGTGCTGGGGCCGGTAGGACTTAGGCGGTCCTCGAGATTAGGTACAGGTAGTAGGTGGTTCAGCCCAGAGACAGCAGCCAGCAGGTGGTGTTGTTCTATCCCGGACGGGATGTGGAACAGAAACTCCAGCAACAAGGAGCAAAGAGAGACTGAAGGTGCCTGAGCAAAGGAAGGCCGAAGCCTTAATAGTCCACATCCAGAGGATAGAGACAGAGGCATCACTGTTGAGCTTGAATGGAAGCTGGCAGCACTTGGAAGGTGTAGCAAGTAATGCGGAACTCTGGACTCAAGAAAGTCTATAGCATAGTCATTCGTAGCAATGGTCAGGACACGGAGAAAGCAGGTGTGGTCAAATGTAGCAATGGTCAAGGCACGGAGAAGGCAGGCATGGTCAAGCGTAGCAATGGTCAAGGCATGGAGAAGGCAGGTGTCAGACATAGCAATGGTCGAGACCCGGAGAAGGCAGGCATGGTCAGACATAGCAATGGTCAAGGCATGGAGAAGGCAGGCGAGGTCAGAGCAATGAATGAGGCACAGAGAAGGCAGGCATGGTCAGACGTAGCAATGGTCGAGGTACGGAGAAGGCAGGCGTGGTCAAGTATAGCAATGGTCAAGGCATGGAGAAGACAGGCAAGGTCAGGCATAGCAGTGGTCAGAACCAGGAAGTCAAGCAGCACACAGACGAAACGAACACGGGACTAGGAACCAGGAATCCACAGGAAAACGAACAAGATAAGCACGGAGGCAACGAGTACTCAGTAACCTGGAACAGGAGACCAAGGAGACCTATTGCAAAGGCAACGCTACAGTTCAAGGCCTGAGCCTTTATGCGCTGAGGGATCTGATGTCAGCATCTGGGTCTGCGGCCAGGTTCCCGCCGCGGGCCCTTTAAAAGGTTCACTGATGAGCATGCGCGCGCCTAGGGAGGATCGCAGTGCTACCAGTGGCGTCTCTCCATGAACCCCGCGGAGAGGCCCGACGGATGGAGGCATCTTGGCTGGAGGTCCCGGGAAGTGGAGCAGGGCCGGAGGCACTGGTGGAAGTCTGAGGTTGGAGCTGGCGGCCCACTGCCATTAGCGATGGAGCACTGGAGCCTGAAGACTGTGTAGAGAGGTGAGAGGGCTGCACTGCGGGGCTGCTGCGGGCAGCGAGCGTAACATCTATGATACCAAAATCTGCAACAGGGTAAAATGGAAGGTGTGGAAAACATAAGGAGGGGATCTAGTGAAGCTTGAGGAATGGTCGACAGACTGGCAGCTAAGATTTGATGCTAAAACATTGCAGAGTAATGCATATAAGCTGCAAAAACCCAAGGAAGAGGTACAGTGTTGGAGGTAAAATACTTCTAAGCACAGAAGAGGAGCAGGATCTGGGGGTGATTGTATCTGATGTTCTTAAGTTGGCCAAACAGGGTGGATAAAGCAATAGCAAAAGCCAGAAAGATAATCAATTGCATAGGGAGAGGAATGGTCAGCAGAAAAAGGGAGGTGATATTGCCCCTGTATAGGTCCCTGGTGAGAACTCACTTGGAATACTGTGTGCAGTTCTGGAGACCGTACCTTCAAAAAGATATAAACAGGATGGAGTCGGTGCAGAGGGCGGCTACTAAAATAGTCTGTGGTCTTCGTTCTAAAGCTTATGGGGTAGATAAAGATTTAAAGATATATTCCCTAAAGGAAAGGCGAGATAGGGGAGATATGATAGAGACATTCAAACATCTCCAAAGGTTTCCATCCACAAGAGGTGGGAGACTTTCAATGGAAAGGAGGCTCTAGAACGAGGAGTCGTGGGATGAGAGTGAAAGGGGGTAGAGTCAGGAGAAATCTTAGGAAATATTTCTTTATAGAAAGGGTGGTGGATGCATGGATCAGCCTCCCAATGGAGGTGGTGGAAGTAAAAATGATATCTGAATTCAAAAAGTCATGGGATAAATGCAGGGGAGTGATGGGAATAAGGGCTAGATAAATTAGATGGATGGGCAGACTGAATGGGTCGAATGGGCTTTTTCTGCCATCGTGTTGCTGTTTCTATGTTTTAATGTTACCTTTAAGTGTCTTCCCCTTTGAACCTCATATCATGATTGTTGCGTCCGTTGGTTCTAGATGACTTCCCCCCGTTTGCCTCACCTTATTCACGGCTCCTCCCGCTTACCTGGGAAAGATGGTTACCACCGCGTCTACAAGCCGACCTCTCTGGCGTCCCCGGAACGGCTATGGTGTAGCCTCCCGCCATTGCTCCTCCCAGGTACCTACTAGTTTATGTTTATGTTTATTGTTGTTTATATACCGATGACTCAGACTAACCATCACACCGGTTTACAAATTAGGTACAGGAAATACAATAGTTCATAAAAGAAATAACAGCTAAAAATTACATAGAATAAGAATAAAAGTCAAAATAGCTGTTAAAACAAAATATAGACTTCTGCTACTAGGGTGCGTGCGCGCAACCCATGTCTTTGTACCACCCTTGGCGCGAACCTCGAGGGCGTTCCCTCATTCTGACGTCACGCCATCCACGCCTTCACTAATTTGCTAGCTCTTTGAGTTAGCAACGACTCGAATCTGATCTTGTCTATGCTACTCTGCTACTTCCGTGCTGCTGCAGGAAGCTCTCTCTCTGTCCTTCGGGGTAACTGCTAACCTGGATACCTGCTCCTCAGGGGCCCTCTGCTTTATTTCAGGTGCCTTACAGGGAACAGGTACTCGCTCCTCGAGGGCCTGCTCTCCCTGCCTCAGTGCCTGTACCTTCTACAACATACCTGGTGGAATCGCATATCTACAGCAACACCTAGTGAGTACTCTAACTCTCAGTCCATCTCATCCACAGTATCTTCTCGCTGGGAGACCTGCTGCAGAACTTCCTGACATCATCTAGGAGGGAAGGGTTCCCTCTGCCGAAGTCCCTGAGACTGCAACTATGGACTGCCTCACTACTGCCACCTGGTGGCTCTCTTTAAGCTGTCTAATAAAGAACTATTTGTGTTTTTGTGTAGTACGAGTCTAGCCCAGTGCTGTGGCTCCTCACGGGGCTCATCCCCATGGGCGTGGTCATCTCCACAGCACCCAAGGATCCACCAAAACACATGTAACCACAACAGATTGCTAACTCCATGGATCTTGCTCAGCTCACTGCGCTGCAGGCCATTCCAGGCCTGGCCCAGAAGATCTCCGAACAGCAGACTGCGCTGGAGGGACTGACCGCTGCATTTAATCTACTGCACACACAGATGAACTCACCTTCCACCTCAGGTAAAGAAGCTAAACCGTATGAGGTGACGGTCAAGACTACTGTGCCTCTAGCAGCTCCTACCCACTTCTCGGAAGAAGTTTGGAAATGCAGAGACTTCATTAACCAGTGCTGCATGCACTTTGCATTACAACCTGGCCACTTCCCCACAGCCTATGCCAAGACCACCTATATCCTGTCATATCTAGATGGACGAGCATTGTCTTGGGCCTCTTCGCTGTGGGAGCGCGAGGATCCGATTCTTCATGACCTTGAAGGATTTCTCGAACTGTTTAAATCAGTTTTCGAAGATCCTGCCCGGTATACCATTGCAGGATCTTCTTTGGTTCACCTGAAGCAAGGGAACAAACCACTAGCTGACTTCGCTATCGAATTCAAGACACTGGTGTCTGAATTATCCTGGGACCCGAGATGCCTGAAGACCCTCTTCTTTGAAGGACTGAACTCCCGTCTGAAAGACGAACTCGCTGTTCGTGAGATGCCTGAGACCTTGGCTGAACTAGTGAAATTGGCAACAAGGATCGATCGCCAACTTCACGAAAAGGTTCAAGAGACCACGACTCCCAGGAGACCCTTTCAGGGTGAAGTTTGAGTCAAGTCCACACCCAGGCCTGTTTCTTCGGTCCCAGCAACCGGCGAAGAAGAACCTATGCAGTTAGGCTGCAGCCATCTGACATCGAAAGAGAGAAGAACGCGGAAGAAATTGGGGCTGTGCATGTACTGTGGACAAGCTGGTCATGCTGTCCAAACTTGCCCTATATGTCTGGGAAAACTGGCAGACCTAAGTCCTGCGGGAGGACTCTTCTTAGGTCTTACTGCTCCTTCTCCTCCGCTCTCTCTTCCTGTATCCTTGATCTGCGGACCCCCAGAGTACCAGACCCTTGCCCTAGTGGACTCTGGGGCAGGAGGCAATTTCATTCTACAACGATTAGTGGAGCACCTACGGATCCCCACTTCCACTATAAAGCCTCCACTACTTCCTTTGTCCATCCATGGAGAGCCCTTACCGGGTGAAGTAATGCTACTCACCGAATCAGTGTGTCTACAGACAGGTGCCCTCCATTTTGAGACCATCTCCTTCTTTGTTTTAGAGAAGGCTTTTTGCAGTAGAGGAGGACCGGAAGGCTCATCTGCAGACTGCTCCCAGCATCCCTCGGGAGAGGAGTTCTGAAGTCACCGCAAGCGATCCAGGGATTGACGTCCACAGCCCCAGCTTCCAGAGGCCCTGCACCCTTTGCAGTAGAGGAGGACCGGAAGGTTTATCTGCATACTGCTCCCAAAGTAGCTGAGGCAGACAGAGAGGTACATTGATGAGACCTTCAGGGACATAGTAGCCAAGTCCCAAATCCAGTCTGGCAGCCCCAGTGCTGCCTTGGATCAGAAAGGTCTCCCAGTAGGAGAATATCACCCTGGTGTAGCAGGAAGTGATCCTGTAGCAAGGACCTGCTCTCCAGGTGATGTATTGTCCTCTCGCACTGAGGACAAGTCTCCCAGGGCTACTTCCCAGGAGGGAAGGGGTAGGCCAGCCATCATAGTTGGTGATTCAATTATTAGAAATGTAGATAGCAGGGTGGCTGGTGGACATGAGGACCGCCTGGTAACTTGCCTGCTTGGTGTGAAGGTGGCAGACCTCACGCGTCACCTAGATAGGATTATAGACAGTGCTGGGGAGGAGCCGGCTGTCGTGGTACATGTGGGCACCAACGACATAGGAAAATGTGGGAGAGAGGTTCTGGAAGCCAAATTTAGGATTTTAGGTAGGAAGCTGAAATCCAGAACCTTTAGAGTGGCATTCTCTGAAATGCTTCCCGTTCCACGTGCAGGTCCCCAGAGGCAGGCAGAGCTCCAGAGTTTCAATGTGTGGATGGTGCAGGGAAGAGGGATTCAGCTTTGTAAGGAACTGGGGAAACTTTTGGGGAAAGGGGAGACTTTTCTGAAAGGATGGGATCCACCTTAACCAGAGTGGAACCAAGCTGCTGGCACTAACTTTCAAAAAGGAGATAGTGTTGCGGTCCCGGTCGCTAGTCTAGCGACCGGGTCCATACCTTCTTTACCCCGCTCTGAGCAGTGTCAGGTCCCGGCGTGTTCCGGGCCTGCCAGGCCGCACTGCAGCGGCGTCTCCACGAGGGAGATGCTGCCGAGGCCTGATCCTAGCTCCGCCCCTCCTGGGGCACGCGCGCACACAAAGAGAGACCTTTTAAAGGTCCAGCACCCGGAAGCGGTAGACAGCTCCCTGGATGACGTCAGACGCCGGGAGAGTATTTAAGCTGGCGTCTGCCTGCACGGAATTACCTTGCAACGAGGTTCCTCTGCTTGAGAGTCTAGTTGCGTCCTGCTGATCCTGGTTCCACTCCTGTTGTTCCTGGTTCCGCTCCTGCTGTTCTTGTGCCAGCTTCGGCTGTTCCTGATCCAGCTACCCTTGGTTTGTTCCTCTGGCTCCTGACTCCAGCTTGCTTCCGACACTTCGTGCCTGCCGCCCACCCCGACTTCTGGACCGTCTTCGCATCTCTTCTCGCTGCCATCTCCAGGGTGAAGATTTCTTCTTCTCCGCCAGTCTCGCTGACATCACCTAAGTCCCAGCGGTCCAGATCCTCACGGGCTCCTCCTGGGGGGATCTCGGATCTCCAGGATGAAGACTTTATCTGCGCCTCTGCTGTGGCTCCACCTCCCGGCCTACCTACTACAGCGGAGTCTCCTGTTCCGCCAAGCCGGCCCAAGGGTTCACCGTCCTGTCCGCAACAGATAGAGCAGCTTTTAAACTAGAACAAGGGGGAAAGCCAACAGTCACTCAGCAGTGCATGGTTCGGAGAAATGTATCCTTGAAGGATACAAATGAAACAGGAGAGTTAGGGCATCCCAACAGAGAGGTTCCATTAAAAGCAAATATAGTCCATGTGCCTTTATGTAAAAAATCACCGAAGCTAATGATTTCCGAATTATCCCTAACAACTGAAAGGCAGGTTGTTAATACAAACAAAAAACACACTTTGAAATGTCTGTATGCCAATGCCAGAAGTCTAAGAAGTAAGATGGGAGAGTTAGAGTGTATAGCAGCAAATGATGAGATTGACATAATTGGCATCACAAAGACTTGATGGAAGGAGGATAACCAATGGGACAGTGCTATATCAGGGTACAAATTATATCGCAATGATAGGGAGGATCAACTTGGTGGGGGTGTGGCACTTTATGTCCGGGAGGGTATAGTCCAATAGGATAAAGATCATACAAGAGACTAAATGCTCAGTAGAATCTATATGGGTAGAAAACCCATGTGTGTTGGATAAGAGTATAATGATAGGAGTATACTACCGTCCACCTGGACAAAATGGTCAGACAGATGATGAAATGCTTAGAGAAATCAGGGAAGCTAACCAATTTGGCAGTGCAATAATAATGGGAGATTTCAATTACCCCAATATTGACTGGGTAAATGTAACAGCAGGACTTGCTAGAGACATAAAGTTCCTGGATGTAATGACTTCTTCATGGAGCAATTGGTTCAGGAACCAATAAGAGAGGGAGCTCTTTTAGATTTAATTCTTAGTGGAACATAGGATTTGATGAGAGAGGTAATGGTGGTGGGGCCACTTGGCAACAGTGATCATAACTTGATCAAATTTAAACTAATAACTGGAAGTGGGACAATAAGTAAATCTGCAGCTCTAACACTAAACTTTCAAAAGGGAAACTTTGATAAAATGAGGAAAATAGTTAGAAAAAAACTGAAAGGTGTAGCTGCAAAGGTTAAAAGTGTTCAACAAGCATGGACATTATTTAAAAATACAATCCTAGAGGCGCAGTCCATATGTATTCCATACATTAAGAAAGGTGGAAGGAAGACAAAACGATTACCATCATGGTTAAAAGGTGAGGTGAAAAAGGCTATTTTAGCCAAAAAAAACCATCCTTCAAAAACTGGAACAAGGATCCATCTGAAGAAAATAGGATAAAACATAAGCATTGTCAAGTTAAGTGTGAAACATTGATAAGACAGGCGAAGAGAGAATTTGAATTGAAGTTGGCCATAGAGGCAAAAACTCATAATAAAAACTTTTTAAAGTATATCCGAAGCAAGAAATCTGTGAAGGAGTTGGTTGGACCATTAGATGCCAGAGGGGTTAAAGGGGCTCTTAGGGAAGATAAGGCCATTGCAGAAAGACTAAATGAATTCTTTGCTTCTGTGTTTACTAATGAGGATGTTGGGGAGATACCAGTTCCGGAGATGGTTTTCAAGGTTGATGAGTCAGACGAACTGAACGAAATCACTGTGAATCTGGAAGATGTAGTAGTCCAGATTGACAAACTAAAGAGTAGCAAATCACCTGGACCGGATGGTATGCATCCTAGGGTACTGAAGGAACTAAAAAATGAAATTTCTTATCTATTAGTTAAAATTTGTAACCTATCATTAAAATCATTCATTGTACCTGAATATTGGAGGGTGGCCAATGTAACCTCAATATTTAAAAAAGGCTCCAGGGGCGATCCGGGTAACTATAGACCAGTGAGCCTGACTTCAGTGCTGGGAAAAATAGTGGAAACTATTCTCAAGATCAAAATCTAGAGCATATAGAAAGACATGATTTAATGGAACACAGTCAACATGGATTTACCCAAGGGAAGTCTTGCCTAACAAATCTGCTTCATTTTTTTGAAGGGATTAATAAACATGTGGATAAAGGTGAACTGGTAGATGTAGTGTATTTGGGTTTTCAGAAGGTGTTTGACAAAGTCCCTCATGAGAGGCTTCTAAGAAAACTAAAAAGTCAAGGGAAGGGTTCCCTGAAGGATCTCCTTTGCACCCACACCTGGAGCCCACTGCGTGATCCTGCCTTCGTCAAAACTCTCCTTTCCTGTTCCCCTGGCTGGAACTCCCACTTTCCTTACAATATGATATCGAAATTACGATAAAACAGTAAATCTAATAAAGATCACAAGCCAGAAAAATAAATAGCATTCCTTTTTCCGTGGGACAAAACTAAAAGCAGACATCAAGCCCGGCGCACTCCTACCCAACAGATCATCTGTGACATCACCATTTTTTGCTTTAAGCATAGTTGTGATATCACACAGTCAGATAATCTTACTGTAGTTAAGCAATAGGATTTCATTAATCCCAAGGAGGAAGAGAGCATCCTGCTCAGGGGCTGGGTTTAGTTAGAGCATTTACAACAGCAGGCGGAAGATAATTTCCAGTTCTGTAAATACCGGAGACTCTTTTTGCTGAAATATTTCATCATTGCTCGAGGCAACGAAGATAAATCTATAAAAGCCAACGGCTTGCCTGGAAAATGGAAAAGAGTAATAAATAAAATGCTGGTTGATTGCATGTGACATAAATTCAGTGTTTGTGGTAAGTTAAAGAAGGCAAATATCTAAGAAGCTTAATCATTAATACACAGGATCAGGAAGAGTTGGACAATATAGGGTGGTGAAGAGACTTGTTGATTGCCATATGGATTAAATGAAGAAATAGGTGAGCTCATAAACTGTTTTTCCTTTGATTTTCTAAAGCACAGTTTCCAGGTTTCGATATCAATCCGTGTTGCATTTTTCCTTCTGCTAACACATTTATTGCAGTAATTTGTTAAGTTAAAGCTAACGACAGTTCATGGAAAAAAACACCTGCTCTCTACTTATTGAGTAAGGATGGAATATCTTGATCTGTTTATGCTTGTTCCCCTGCTTTTAGCCAGAAAGTGATTCATACCCTGGAACTTGCACACATGCATTTTGTGAAGGCCTCCTAGCTGCTATTCCGATCGCTAAAACTGGAGGCGCACTACTGTAAAATTAGTCCCATCGGCATACTTCACTGGGTTTGTAAAATGCCATGTCTGAAATACTAGAAGCAATGCTTGTGGGATTTTTAAATGAGAATTAAGCCTTAGCATGTGCACTTTCCATACGAGAAGGCCGGAATACCAGTCAAAGTATGCTTTAGATGTTGGTTTGTGCTTACTACAGTGAGGATCAGTTAGCTAAACCTTTTTTTATTTCTTCAGGCCCAACTGCAATGCACTACATACATTTCTATAAGTTTATCCTTATCCCCTTGCCCCACCCCTGTCTGTCTTCCTCCCCTCCCCCCACTGCCTTTTTCATTTCAGCTCTGCTCACGTTAAAGCTTTTACAGACCATCTTGATTCCTTGGCATGGATTTCTGGCTCCCTTTCTGTCATTATAAAATATTGTCTTTCCATGACAAAGCTTCCACTCATGGCTGTGTGTCAAAGATGTGAAAAAAAAATAAAATAAAATGGAAATTGTTGGCAATGAACATTAGATAAAACCTGGACAATATTCCAAGCTCATATTTGAAAACTGATAGCTAGTACCGATGTTGCATGCAGGACCGCACACACTGCCAGCAAAGTCTTGCAAAGAACACCACAGGAAAAGCTTATCCCGGGTTCGTTATACAGATTGGACTTTCATTTTTTAAGAAACCTCAACAGCATTGAGGTCTCCAGAAATCAGATCAACAGAAAAAAGAATAGTTGTTAGCTCTTATGCGTTAAGCGAAAGCAATGTGGGTGACTAATCTAGAGACCATTCAACTTCATGTTTAATAAAACCGAAGTCTGTTTACAATAAAAAAGACGTGATATTTTTCATGGTTCCAAATGGAACAAGGGTTATATAAACAAAGCAACCTCGAACATGGCAAACACCTGTTGGAACAGAATTAGATAAACACATAGAGTACCATTCATCTTGCTTCATAGTTAGGTCCGGATTGACACGTCTCTCTACATTAGAGAATCATTTATAATTTATAATGGAAGATCAAGAATGGATCAACGTTCCTTGAGTGTCATGAACAAACACCTAGGGATGTGCAGAAGGAAAAAATTTGTTTCGTTTTGTTTTTCGTTTCGCAGGGACCCAAATTTGTTTCATTAGTTTCATAGGGGGAAAAAACAATTTGTTTATTAGTTTCATTCATTTTTTGTTTCCCATTAAAGTCAATGGGGGAAGTATTTGCAGCCTATTTTTGGCTGCAGAATTGGGGTTTTCTTATCAATTCTGATGAAACTTCTGGGGAGCAAACATCAGAACGAGAAAAGAGCTCCAAAGTACTTAGACTGTGGCACCAAAGTGGCATGAATAGCCTAAGGCATTGTAAAGGGGCAAAGGGGTACCAGGAGTGGCAAGAGTGCTTTAACAGAGGTACAAAGCAGCAGCGAGAGTGTCAAAAACACACCACAGCTTCAAAACAGAGCAGCGATAGCAGATGCATGAACCATCGAAGGCAGCACGACAGGCAAAGTGGTAAAATAAGTGGCATCAACATCCTACAGCACAATGAAGGGGGAACATAACAAGCAGAAAGACTAGCACCAACACACTGAGGAACCATGATAGTGGCAAGAACACCACAAGGAGTTGAGTGAGTCGTCTGGTGTATGGCAGCAAGGAAGAGTGGCAGAAAGTTGATAGGGGCAAGACAGGAAAGGGCTCCCTGGAATGGGTTTGCCCCGAAAGTGTGGTGGTTCCATTGGCGTCTAGTGAATACCCAGAAGCTATTAACTGCTTATGCACTTCAGCTGATGACAAAGGAAATGAAGAGCTCTCAGAAATAAAAAAAAAACTGCTACTCAAGTCCAAATCTACAAATTCAACCTATTTTGACTTTGTACCCTACACAGTTCCTCTGTAAACTATGGGAACACAGAGAATGAACTAGAGTGCAACTACCACCAGTACTAGAAACATTAATGTTGGCACCTAAGAAAGATTTAGGGAAAATGGCCTACATTTTGAAGGTTATGAAAACTATTGAGCATATGAAATATGCAAGCTCCAAACAAACATCTTAAGTCAGCTTTTTATGTTCTTACATTCCAAATGTTGCAAAACAGGAAAAAGAATATTCTGTAAAGAAGTGATTCACAAATACATGAAACTGAAATTAGAAATACTAGAACTAAACTCAGACAGGCACGGCATTTGAGGTCAGGCCCTTGTAGTGACGTAAGGGCTGGACAGTGGACAGACAGGCACGGCATTTGAGGTCAGGCCCTTGTAGTGACGTAAGGGCTGGACAGTGGACAGATAGGCACAACATTTGAGGTCAGGCCCTTGTAGTGATGTAAGGGCTGGACGGGCAGGCACAGCATTTGAGGTCAGGCCCTTGTAGTGACATAAGGGCTGGACAGATAAGCACAGCATTTAAAGTCAGGCCCTTTTAGTGACATAAGGACTGGACGGGCAGGCACAGCATTTGAGGTCAGGCCCTTGTAGTGACATAAGGGCTGGACGGGCAGGAACAGCAATTGAGATCAGGCTCTTGTAGTGACGTAAGGGCTGCACAGTAGACAGACAGGCACAGCGTTTGAGGTCAGGTCCTTGTAGTGATGTAAGGGCTGGACAGTGGACAGACAGGAACAGTGGTTGAGGTCAGGTACATGTGCTGATATTATCTGGAGCATATGAGGCAGTTGGAGCTGCTGCAAGGCTTTAAATTGCTTTTATTCATCTTGCCATTCACAGAGAAAATTTGGAAACCCAAGCAAAGGGATGTTTATTTTCAAAAACACTAGCATTTCCATCAACTCTGGTGCCAGCCTTGAGCAGTGAAGGCTCATGATATCCCCTGTAATTAAAAATTCATGTTCACTGGGCACACTGGTTGGTGGGCATAACAGATATCGCTGAGCCACTTTGGCTAGGTGTGGCCAGACTGTGGACTTGTGTGCCCAATATGCCAGCAGATCTGTCTGCATGTCCTCTATGGGCTCTGGAAGATACCGTGTCACTGACATTTGTGCTGATGTCTCCTTTGCTTGAGTGGGCTGAGAGTCCTTCTTGCCAGCTGCTTTCGCTCTAGCCCGTTCTGGAACAGATGCTTTTTTAGGGGCAACATGGCTTTGGCGTACTGAAGTGGAGGAGGAAGTATGAGCTGTCACTGACAGAGTGCTACTTCTGCTTGGGCTTGCACTACTCTCTGAAGTGCCCGCTGTTTCCTCCTCTGCTTCATGCCTACTCTGTCTCTGCCTATGGCGCTCCTGTACACGGACATTTACTAACAGCAGGTCCTTCACAAATGTGAGACAATCGGACTGTAGGGCGAGTTTCCCTTTCACACGGGGATCACAGACTGTGGCGAGCATGTATGTGTGGTAGGGGTGTGCATTCGTTTTGAACTTAAATGGAAAACGCAACTTATTTTTTTTTTCTAACTTAAAAAAGTGATGAGGCGTAAACGATCGGATTTCCAACTTATTCAACATAGCTATGTTGAATACGTTGGAAATCGCGATTGTTGATCTAAATAAAAATTTAAACCCCTCACCCTCCTTAATCCCCCCCCCCCCCCAAGACTTACCAAAACTCCCCAAGCTGGCCAAAAGTTCCGTGAGGGTCCGGGAGCGGACGCGTGGGGAATCACGTGACGTCCGCGTCACTCCGACGTGACGTCGACGTCATGTGGACCATCACGGTTCTGCTCCCGGACCCCTCGTTGGACCCAAACGGCACTTTTGGCCAGCTTGGAGGGGCCTCCTGACCCCTCCAAGCTGGCCAAAAGTGCCTTTTGGGCCCAACGAGGGTTCCGGGAGTGGACCCGCGGGGAATCACGTGACGCCGCATCACTCCGACGTGGCGCCGACGTCACGTGCTCCTTGCAAAGGAGTTCAGAAATGGCGTCCTGACCCCGCTGGACCACCAGGGAGTTTTGGTAAGTCTTGGGGAGGGGGGGGATTAAGGCGGGTGAGGGGTTTAAATTTTTATTTGCACATATGGACATAGACTCAACTTATGGAATTCTCCATATGTCCATATTGACCGCAAATGACCCCCCCTTTCGACTTATGGACTTATGAACTTAAACTTTTGGTCTGCACATCCCTAATGTGTGGTCTTTTGTTAAAGGTCTTAATCTCTCATGCACCTGCTTCTGCAAAAAGTCCAGACAATGCAGCACTTCTGCTGTCATTCCCTCTTCCTATTTAAAGCCCTTCAAATTTTCCTCCAGAAAATTAACTATAGGGATGATATCAGCCAAGGTGGCACTTCTGGAACTCAGCTCTTCCATGGCATCCTTGAAGGGCTGCAGGATTTTTACCAGCTGACTCATGACTAACCAATCATGATGCCCTAGGGGACTCTGCACACCTATGTCCATTGCCGCAGAAAGTTCATGAAGGGGTATCTGCTGCTCCACTAACCTCTGCAGCATCATATAGGTGGAATTCCACCGGGTGCCAATGTCTTGAATGAGACGCTTGTGAGGCATCTCCAAATCAGTCTGCTTTTGTCGGAGAACCTGCCCCGCCTTCACACTTCTGTGGAAGTGCGCTGCTATGTTCCTGCACTTGTGTATTAATGTATGCAGGTATTCATTCTCTTGGTGATTGGACTCCAACACCATAGCTGTCTTCACTACCAGGTGCAGAGTGTGTGCAAAACATCAGATGTTCTGAAAAAGCCCGTCGCATATTGCCTTTACCATGTTTGCACCATTGTCTTTGTCAAAGAACCCTGCCTGAAGATTCCTGTCTTCATCTGATGCATGCTAGAATATTGGCTGAGGTATGGGCCTCGTCTGTCAGGTGCATGTGCAGTAAAGCCCACTGCCACTCTGATACTTGTTCGCTAATAGAGCTGCTGCCTGCCCCTGCCTCAGCCAGGTCCCACCAGTGTGCTGTCAGGGAGAGTTAAGAGTGTGCAGCATTCATGGCAGTCCAGATATTGCAGGTGAAATGCACACTCCCCTGTGCCTTAGCTAGCATCGCTTGGATGCGACTGTGACACTGGTTATACTGGCTGGGGATGACCTTTCTGCTAAATGTGGTTCTGGAGGGGACTTTGTAATTTGGAACTAAGACCTTCAGCAAATGCTTGAAACCCACAATCTCCACTACCTGCAAGGGCTGGTCATCAAGGGCAATCATTTTCCCAATGCTCCTGGTTACAACTTTTGAGACTGCCTGCCTCCTTCCCCGGGATAGCGTTACCGAACACCACCCCATTTCCTCCATGGTGAGTTGTCGCTTCTGACACATGGCAGGGGGCTGCTGGCCTGCCACCTGACTGCTAGAAAGGGCTGAGGCCATGGGATGACTCTGCTCCTTTTCAACCACTTTACGCTGCCTGGAAAAAGGGGTCCCCTGACTGGTACTGCCACCATCTCCAGATGGCAGTACTGTTAGGTGTTGCTTCTGCATATGATGCATCATGCCAAAGTTAGTTAGATGTCCCATTTGCTTGCCTCCGCTAATAGCCCTGGCACAGTAATTACACTGAGCAAAACGCGGGTCCTCCATCACTTTAAAGTGGCTCCAGATCACAGATTTCTTTCATGATCCCTTCTCTATAGCCTTCGGGGTGGATGCTGGCACTGGAGTTGAAGTGGTGGGTGTACCCTGAGAAGCAATGCCAGGGGCATCAGTCACACTCTGTGCCTGCACTGACTGCTCTTCCTCCTTCTCATCAGTTTCATCTCTCCCCTGCAGCACTGAAGTGGAGGCTAAGACAGACCTAACTAATCCTCCTAAACCTTTTTCAGCTATTACTTCTTCCATTTCTGATGATGAGAATCCCACACAAGATGATTCTTCATTGGAATCAGAAGCAAACAGTGTCTGAGCTACATTTTCAGCACTAACTAGAGTCTGCTGTCGCACTGCTGCTTTTGGGTCTCGCCCTTTTGTCTTGCATGACTCAGCCTCCCCTTCCCTCTCCTCCAGAACTACAGGGTCAGAAACAGGTGGTGGTGGTGTATCATCTTTAAATTTCAGTTTTTTCTGGATGGAACTGCCTGCCCCTCCAGAGATTTAGATTGGAACTGCTCCCTTTTTAACTTTAATGGGGGACTGGCACTGCCTTTTGAAGTGCCTACTCTGCCAATGCCTCCTCTACCAGTCCCAATCACTTGACCACGTCTAGCTTTCCCTGACATCATAGATTTAATGTCTGCCTACTAGGGATTTCAATTAAAAGAATTATTTCTTTATTGGTGACTGAACACCTCTGTACCAATATATGTGAATGTGGAAAACTACACACACACACACACAAGAGAAAAAACTGGAAGCCTGAGCAAGCCAAATTCCTACAGTGATGCTGCATGTTCTTTGAAAACACCAACTCCCAGACAGCCACTGCAACTCTCACACTATCTCCCGCCCACACCGCCCACACCACCCAAACCCTGCCTACAACCTACCCCAGTGGGGTAAGATCAGCAGCAAAATGCCACTGCTGGCAGCTTGTCACAGTGGGAGAGACAGAGAGGCAGTCTGAGTTCAATTTAAAAAAAAGTGCAGTAAAAGTCACTGCCTACTAGGGATTTCAATTAAAAGAATTATTTCTTTATTGGTGACTGAACACCTCTGTACCAATATATGTGAGTGTGTAAAACTACACACACACACACATAGAAGAGACTGGAAGCCTGAGCAAGCCCAATTCCTACAGTGAAGCTGCTTGTTCTTTGAACTTGGCTTTTTAAACAAGCCTACCAAGAGCTGTTAGCATAATTATCTAACACTTCTGATTTAATACCAAGGTAATGTATATTTTTATTTTTATTATACTATCTCTACCCTAACTATACTATCTCTCTAAGTGTTTAAATTTTGATTATTTAGCATACTATTTAGTTTGTTATGTTAATTTTATTATGAAATAATGTATTTACTTCTTTCTTCTTTGGAAATGCAAATAATTTTAAATGATTAATTGCTAACTACTGCAAACCGATTTGATATGCTCACATGAAAAGTCAGAATACAAAATTATTAAATAAATAAAAATACCAACTCCCAGACAGCCACTGCAACTCTCACACTATCTCCCACCCACACCACCCAAACCCTGGCTGCAACCTACCCCGGGGGGGTAAGATCAGCAGCAAAATGCCACTGCTGGCAGCTTGTCTCAGTGGGAGAGACAGAGAGATAGTCTGAGTTCAATAAAAAAAAAAAAAGTGGAATAAAAGAAGCCTGGCAGGCACAGCAGCAAAAACAAACAAATATCTTTTTCAATGGAAAATTCTATCAAAGTAGCAAGCACAAGCAGCAATAGCAATTGATTACAGATTTGAGACACTCAGACTAGCTCTGAGTAAAGCCACCTCCCCAGACAACACCCGAGAAAAAAGTGCGTGGAACGCCACGTGCTTAAGGTATAAATAGTACAGCATCAGCAGGAACAGCATCACAGAGCACTGAGAGCAACGATTGGTTGCATTAGAAAAATGCTTAGCTCTGATACATTGCCATTCTGGTCTCCTTACCAACCTGTCTGACCCACTCTATGACACGGCTGTGAGGTCACTTATGACTCACAGGAAAGGGCTGGTTGTTGCAATGGATACTCCCACATGGCCTCCTATTTCAAATGGCCGCTAAGAAATCACTGCGAACCAAAAGAATGAAACTAATATGATATCTTTCATTCATGAGGGATTGCCATGCCTTTCGCAAACTCGTGAATAAATGAATAGGGACGTAGGCATTGTGGATTGCACATTCGTTGAAAACGAATGCACATCCCTACAAACAACTAAATCACAACCTTTGGCTGCGACTTTCCTAAAACAAACAAGAAGCTATGGGGGTAATTTTCAGAACAGTCACATGCATACAATTTGCATATATCATAGCAATTTTCAAAATCCCATTTACACGCATAAAGTCCATTTACACACATGAAACCTTTTGAAAATTAATTCCTAGGTGTAGAACTTCAGCATTTGTATATTTCTGAAAAAAACCCCCCAAAGATTTTCTGCTTCGATGGTGTGTGGAAGCATGTGGTGTTTCCCTTATTTCAGAAGGAAAAAAGGGAGTAGGCTCTTAACCTGCCAAAAGTAAAATTTTGTTAAGCGGAAGTCAACACAGTAGTTAAGCAAGAATAAAAAGCTTTTATCATTTAGCATTTGTTAGTGTATACACTGTGTAAATAGTAAGTTGCTTGTATACAGATTTTTTCATTCAAACAGGATCTCACTATACTTTATAAACACTGCTATTTAGAAATATTCAAGCAGTCTTCTCAGAGATGGGTGGAAATATCCTTTAATTTGCATACTGTATGTAGACATGCAAAATGGATATGTATTATCTCTTGTCAGTTTCATGGGATTCCCAGAGACATGGAGAAGTGACGTGGCCAAGATCCAACACAGCCAGGGAAAAACTCCAGAGTCTCAGGAGGCCTCATACAGAATATGTTGTATATAATTATATATTGAAATGTCCATATGGTCTGTGTCATGTTGGGGAAAGCAACGAAAAAATGTAATTTTGAGAATTTCAGAGCTTAAGAGTGTCAATAAGTTCCACACTAACGGAGCCTACTTTCTAGAACACATGTACCTCCACGTGGGTATGTGAAGCCAATGCACCCCCCCCCCCCCCCCCCCCCAATCCTGTCAGGATCCGTTTGCACATCCTGAAATGTACTGAAATTCTGGTGTGGACAGAACACGCTACACAAAAGTTATTGGGTCACACACATCACTCACGTGGTGCTCTCATAAGCCTCCTTCCCTTCAGAAAATAAGCTAATAAGAAGGGTGAGAAACATATATCATTGGATACATTAATGAGTAACAAAACCCATGTTTCCTACTAGATTTCAGAGTAACTTACATAAGAAGTGGGACAATAAGGAGAATAGACTCCTTCCTTGAGAAGCCTATTGGATCCAGGAGTTGGGTGCTAAGGCAGTTTTCCAAACCTGTTCTGGGGTCCCTGCAGCCAGGCAGGTTTTTAAGTGAATGCACATAAGATGAATATGCATTCATTGGAAACCCAGAATATGCAAATTTATCTCATGCATATTCATTGTGGATATCCTGAAAATCCGTCTGGCTATGAGGTCCTGGGACAAGTTTGGGAAGCTCTGTCCTAAGGGATTAAATAGTGAAGTAGATTTGTCTTGTTTCTTCTCTGGTTAGCCTTTACAGAAATGACCATAATTATGTTAGGATTAGTTCATATGTGGGCCCTGGGCCGAGGTGAGAGATAGTACCGCCCACAGGGAGGAGCCCTGTGAGCCTCACCATTGGGAGGCGAGGTCTCAGCTGATGTCAGACACAGTAACAAACTAAAGAGAAAGAGAGGTACCACCTGTGGAGTGGGGAGTGCCAGAGAGGAGGTCTCACAGACCCAGAGACACAGGGTTGGTGGAATGGGGGATACCCAGAGAGGATATCTCCGTAGAGTTGGTAATGGTCCGCAGAGCGGGGTACACCGATGAGGTCCTCAGAAGAGATGGTAGTGGTTCGTAGAGCAGAGTATACCGAAGGGATCTTCAGTAAAGATAGTAATGGCCCATGGAGCAGGGTACACCAAAGAAGGTCCTCAGCAGAGACAGTAGTGGTCCGCAGAGCAGGGTATGCCAATGAGGTCCTTACTAAAGATGGTACTGGTCCGCGGAGGTGAGTACACCGGTGAGGTCCTCTGTAGAGTTGGTAAAGGCCGCAGAGCGGGATACACCCGAGGAAGTTCTCAGTAACAATGGTAATGGTCCGCTAAGCGGGGTACACCAGTGAGGTCCTCGGTAGAGCAGGAAGTGGTCCACAGAGCGGGGTACTCACGAACAGAGTAGCGATGGTTCCAAGGAAGCCCTGGGGAACAAAGCAGGCGAAAGTCCCAAGCGACAGGCCCTCTGAGGGGCGGAAAGCCAAGACATGGAGAGGGCCCCTGAGGAGCGGGTACCCGAGACGGCTTACGCCAGAAGCAGGAACTGGAACGCAGGGTCCTCTGAGAGCGAGGCGGATCTAGTAAGGAGGAATCTCTTTGCCAAGTCATCAGTAGGCAGGGCCAGCGGGTTTAAATATCCTGGAGGGATGATGTCATCTGGAGGGGACACCCCCGAGGTTCCCGCCATGATGTGCTTAAGACTGGCCCATGCGCGCCCGCGCACACCTTAGGGATTCTGATGTCAAGATGGCGGTTGGCTGCATCTGTGTCGCGCTGTGAGGCCTGGGCGCGGTGAGCAGGCCATCGGCAGCTGGCGGAGGCTGCCAGTCTACCCCATGGAGTCAGGGAATTGCAGAGAGAGGTGAGCAACAACGGTCGCAGCCGTCTGCGACCGATGGGCGTAACATATTGTAGGTATTTTGTGCACCAGGAAGTTTTGTTAATGGAAAAAAAAATCATTTTTCTTCACTTCTCGTTTTGTTTCCCATTGATTTCATTTTGTTTTGAAAGATATATCATTTAATTACATTCATATCATTTTTAGTGTACACTGTTTATTTACAACATGCACTAATATTTATACACATATGCTAATTTTTACACATGCTGGTTGTTTTGAGTAGCGCATGATAAAATGACATGAATAACATAAACAATATTTTATTCATTTTTTATGTCATTTCAGACAGAATATGACACAGAATGACATCAGAAATATTGTTAATGCCTTCATGTCCTTTTAAAATGCTGACATATCCCTAATTAATTATTGCAACTATCCAATACTCCAGTAGGTTGAGGGTTTACTGAAATTCGCTCCATTTGCATATTACGATTTTTGGATATAACCTTAGGAAATGAGTAGGGCATTGGTGATTAGGAAGCAGCAGTTTTTATTATGGTTGCTGGTTTGTATAGAAGAGTTATAAAGTCACACAGCAGAGTGGATCCATCCCCTCATCTGTGGCCAGATCAATTTGATGGCTCAAAGGTTCGGGAGAGTTAAGACCCACGATTTCACAAGCTGGCTCATGTGGAGCGCGCACTAATGGCACATTTATTTATTTATTTATTTATTTGGTGGAGCTTGATTTCCCACTTTTACAAATTAAGCTCATGGCAGATTGCAACATGGTTTCCTAGCTTGGAAATGTGTGCATGATGTTGGAATGGAATGAAATGGGAGCAAATAATCTTTGTTTACTGACGCATGCTCCAGTGTTAGGATATAATTCCCATAGACCACAACTCACCCCATTCACTCACAGGGGACAGTGGACATATCTTTTCTTAATATTTCAGACATCCTCTATTTGTAAATGATAAATATATAGCTGGTTTCTTATTTTGTCAAATTTAGGGGTGACAGTACAATGTAGAGATATGCAATAAATACTAGACCGGTTGGTCTGACCATTGGACTTCATTGTTCTTAATTTTATACTTTGCAGCATAATATTGTAAAATTCTTTGCATTGTTGCTCTGATGATTATATAGAAGTTGACATTTTCTTCATTAAAATTTGCTATTGCTTGTATTATTGTCTGGTTGATCATAGAAGATTAGGAGTCAGCAACCGCAGCCAGTATTGTAGACTTTGAACCAGCTTAGTTTGTCAGAGCAAAGAATTTACCACAGATACCAAAAAATACCACCCTGATCACAAAACTCATAGACTCATCAACTGTCATAAAATGTTTGTAAGGGGTGGTAGTTTCATACATAGGCCTTGCTTGTTACCATCCTGGTTATCATAAAATATTTGTAAGTAAGGGGTGGTAGTTTCATACATAGGCCTTGCTTGGTACCACCCTGGTTATCATAAAATGTTTGTAAGTAAGGGGTGGTAGTTCCATACATAGGCCTTGCTTGGTACCATCCTGGTTATCATAAAATATTTGTAAGTAAGGGGTGGTAGTTTCATATATAGGCCTTGCTTGGTACCATCCTGGTTATCATAAAATATTTGTAAGTAAGGGGTGGTAGTTTCATACATAGGCCTTGCTTGGTACTATCCTGGTTATCATAAAATGTTTGTAAGTAAGGGGTGGTAGTTTCATACATTAGGCCTTGCTTGGTACCATCCTGGTTATCATAAAATGTTTGTAAGTAAGGGGTGATAGTTTCATACATTAGGTCTTGCTTGGTACCATCCTGGTTATCATAAAATGTTTGTAAGTAAGGGGTGGTAGTTTCATACATAGGCCTTGCTTGGTACCATCCTGGTTATCATAAAATATTTGTAAGTAAGGGGTGGTAGTTCCATACATAGGCCTTGCTTGGTACCTTCCTGGTTATCATAAAATGTTTGTAAGTAAGGGGTGGTAGTTTCATACATAGGCCTTGCTTGGTACCATCCTGGTTATCATAAAATGTTTGTAAGTAAGGGGTGGTAGTTTCATACATTAGGTCTTGCTTGGTACCATCCTGGTTATCATAAAATGTTTGTAAGTAAGGGGTGGTAGTTTCATACATAGGCCTTGCTTGGTACCATCCTGGTTATCATAAAATATTTGTAAGTAAGGGGTGGTAGTTCCATACATAGGCCTTGCTTGGTACCTTCCTGGTTATCATAAAATGTTTGTAAGTAAGGGGTGGTAGTTTCATACATAGGCCTTGCTTGGTACCATCCTGGTTATCATAAAATGTTTGTAAGTAAGGGGTGGTAGTTTCATACATAGGCCTTGCTTGGTACCGTCCTGGTTATCATAAAATGTTTGTAAGTAAGGGGTGGTAGCTTCATACATAGACCTTGCTTGGTACCGTCCTGGTTATCATAAAATGTTTGTAAGTAAGGGGTGGTAGCTTCATACATAGACCTTGCTTGGTACCGTCCTGGTTATCATAAAATGTTTGTAAGTAAGGGGTGGTAGTTTCATACATAGGCCTTGCTTGGTACCGTCCTGGTTATCATAAAATGTTTGTAAGTAAGGGGTGGTAGCTTCATACATAGACCTTGCTTGGTACCGTCCTGGTTATCATAAAATATTTGTAAGTAAGGGGTGGTAGCTTCATACATAGACCTTGCTTGGTACCGTCCTGGTTATCATAAAATGTTTGTAAGTAAGGGGTGGTAGCTTCATACATAGACCTTGCTTGGTACCGTCCTTGTTATCATAAAATGTTTGTAAGTAAGGGGTGGTAGTTCCATACATAGGCCTTGCTTGGTACCATCCTGGTTATCATAAAATGTTTGTAAGTAAGAGGTGGTAGTTCCATACATAGACCTTGCTTGGTACCTTCCTGGTTATCATAGTAGAATGTGTAATCATTAACAACCACAGCCCACCTCATTTTATAGCAGTCAGAGTACTTTTAAAAAAATATTTTAATGCAAATAAAAATGCATTTATAAAATCTTGCCTGAGCACTCAGATACTCTTTCTCCTCCTCTGGATTATCAGATTTTTTAATTCCAATTAAATGAGATGCTTCAATATGCGTACAGTTCTCATCGCAAAAATCCTAATGTGGCCGTGTTTCAAAGCTCAATCCTTCCTCAGGGGATCAAAAAGTTTTAGCAATGGCAAGCAGGCTCCATATTCATTATGTAACGGCTGAATTCCAACAATCAGGTTCAAAGGCGTCCATTTAAATCTTAGCCATATAACCTAGAAACTGCCAATCCTGATGGTCTTGAAGGAAGACGTCATCCTAATAAGTCATCATATTAACGGTAACCAGTCGAGTTCCTCATTCATAACCAGAGGTACCACGGATTTCAAAGTGAAAATCCAAAATTGTCCACAATAATTAAGCCGCATTGCTATATTGTCTCCATGAACTGTACATAGTATTTGTTCTTCAATGGTCCATTGTAATTGATTGAATGAATGTTGTACGTCAAGGCAATGTTGTACCATAGGCACATTCACATGCATTAAATCTGGAGTGGTGTTCAGTCAGACACCATCTAACCGGACGACTGGTGCATCCAACATACAGTTTAGGGCAAGGGAAAAAAGAGTATGCACCACATTGGCTGACCCACAGTTAGTGTCCACTTTTCTCTTAACATGAAAGCCTGTGACCAGATTCTCCCAATCTGTACCTTCGATCATGTTATTACAAAATCCACAATTGTTACTTCTCCGGTGTGCCCCTTCAGTGAATTGGATTTTATGTCCATAAAATGAGAATGAACGAGACACGATCGCATCAATTGGGGCCTTGACTTCAGGCCAAAAAGTTGACATTTTATAAATTGAAAGTAGGGAAGATTAGAGGAGAATGGTGTTGGAAACTACACAATTCTGTTTGAAGTTCTCCATTGGAAAAATTTTAATGATAAAATTTCTGGAACAGAGTTCCAAAAATGTTGATTTTGCTTGATGTTGAAATCTGATTTCAGCTGACAGACTGCAAACATAGACTATTGGTAATGTTGCTTAGGCTTGCAGCAGGGAATTACCATGAGAGGTTAAATGCCTTAGAATGAGAAGTGTTTATCTATGTGTTGAGTTGTGAGCATTCCATCTAGGGAGCATTCTGGCCATCTTCCAGATTCCTCTGGACTCTGTTCATGACTGAAGTCCACAATTGGCAATCAGAGCTACACATACATGGGAGATTCAGCTAACTTCCAAGGTGATGACAATAAAGATGAAGGTGACCTATGAAGTTCAAATATTCAGCTATGTGGGCCTGCAGTGAGAAAGCTTACTGCTAAAACCTTTCTCTGTTTGTCAGCAATATGAAGTGACATATGACATCATATTTTTTTAACTCTTTATTTATATCATTTCAATATGTATATCAAACAAGAAAGCTTAACAGAAATCAAGACCGATGTGTGGAGGTAAAAAAAAGAAAGAGAAGAAACAAGAAAAAGAAAAAAATGATCACACTACAATCATATGACAAAACCACTATGGGAATGCAGAATTTTATGGAACAACTTCATACAAAAAAGTAAAAGACTGCATATGATATAATTACACTCCGCATTAAAGCAAACAAATCAAATTAGCTCTGGGGAAGAGGCAGGTACCAGAGCTATTCTACTCTAATAACACCTTTAACTGATTGGGCTCAAAGACAATAAATCTATTCCCATCCAATTTATCTAAACATTTAGATGGATAACGGAGAAAAAATTCTTCACCCAAACTAAGAACAGTAGCTTTTAACTGTAAAAAGGCCTTCCTTCTAGTTTGGGTTTGTCTTGAGTCGTTAGGAAATAAAATGCATTCCTATTGGAAAAAAAGCCTTCATAATCAAATTGTTCTTGCTCTCAGAAGAGCACGTATGGAATCAACAGAGCAGCCCATTCACAAACTGCATCATCAGATTGCTCAGGGAAATGTGTCAAATTGAACGAGCCAGAGGAATCTTGTGATGCCTCAGGATTATCCCAAATCTCAGATGCCTTTTTAACAGCGATATAATAAACTTTAGTCAAAGGGGGCCTGCCTAAATTACCTAAAATATCTTTCAAATATTTAACAATTAGCCCATGAGGAGTAATTAAAGAGGTATAAGGAAAATTAAGCAGATGGAGATTCAAACATCTCCATCTGTTCTCCAACAACTCAAGACACCTATATATATATCTCAGAATTATCCTTAATAGAGGGAAATTTAAATTCCTGAGACATTAAATCATGAGCTTCAAGATTTTGTATTCTTGTCATGGGGCTGCAGACTGGAGCTCAGAAGCGGGGCAGAGCCACAGGGCTGCACCAATGTTAGTCTTCTGGCTAGCCAACCTCCTCCCCTGCAGGTTCAGCCCTTGGGGTTTTGGGGACCAGTAGGACTCGTCTCTTGCCGAACATCATGGTACTGGTTGGAGCAGGGGCCCAGCGAGGATTGGAGGCACGCTTGGGACTGGAACAGATACAGGGCAAACTGGACTGGAGTTGGTGCTGATGCAGAACAGGCTGGCGTCCCTAGCGCCTCCTTATTGGCAGAAGCGGCGGCTGTCAGCGGGTTCGACAGCCGACACTTAATTTTACCGGCCTCAGTTATCGAACCCGCTGTCAGCCACGGGTTCGGAAAACGGACGCCGGCAAAATTGAGCGTCCGTTTTCCAACCCACGGGCCGCAGGCAAATTTTTTTTTTTAAAGATTTTTTATTTTTTTTTTATTTTTTGGGGCCTCCAACTTAATATCACTATGATATTAAGTCAGAGGGTGTACAGGAAAGTAGTTTTTTCTGCTTTTCTGTACACTGTACTGAATAGGCCTGAATGTCAGCGCACACAGTTTTACCATATGCCTTGTTACATTCAGCCCTGACTGTCTTAGTTCTCAGAATTTAGCAAAATTCTAGGGAGGGAAAATTCCCAGGGAAACCATGTTTTAGGTGCAACTGGTCTGGGCTGCACTGAATCTCTGTGAAAGCTCTCCAAAAGGTTTAGATAAACCTTTCTCAACCAGGGGCTCTTGAGAAGTCGCTAGGGATTCCACGAGGGATCATGACTGAAACAAAATAAGGATCAATTATAGAAGGCAGCTCAGGTGTATCTGGGCTGCCAATATGAAAGGGGTCCTGGGCGAGCCAGTAATCCGATACCCCACCCCATCCTGTTCCCTTTTGCCCGTTGAAAAAAAAAATCTCTACTCCTGCCTGGTGGCTCCTCGTGTGTGCTTTCTGCTTGAACACCAGGAAAGCGAGGAGATTGTGTGGTGCGGCCTGATATGGTCCTGGAAGCACTGGAGGAGCAGCACCTGGGAACGGGTGTGCAAGTGGTCAGTGGGAATAGACCCGAGGGTGGGGATGCGACAGTGCAAATTGCAGGCTGCGGGGGCAAAGGCAGTGGCTGCGGGCCCCCTGTCTTGCTGAAGGAAGACAGAGTAGTGAGTGGAAAGGGACTGCAGGGAGAGACAGGGAGGATGTAGCCTCTAGCGGGGAAGCGGCAGTGGGTTCCTTTTGAAGACCCTTGGTGACATGGGTCCTGATGGCTGGATTTAATGTAAATCCACCCTTTCCCCCCCCTTCACAGGGCCCACTGACGGATATGAGGGGTCCAATTACACCTTTTCCTTCTTCACAGTGGCCTCTGATACCTCTCCTTGGTTATCTGGAACATATTTCGGTCCTGTGACTCTGCCAGCTGGACATTTGTCCACAGGGTTTGGTTTCTATGCCACAGGTATGGGCATCTATAATGATCTTTGGTGGCTGCTGGGTGCGGTGTGCCCAATCCACAGTACTTTTTCTCGTGGAATTGGGGGGTTGGGAGTCTCCATGGTGGCATCGGTTCCTCTCGGGCTCCCCAATGTTTTAACATGGCCAAACAGTTGGGTTGCAGGTTTCAGTCCATAGTTGTTGCCTCAAACTGTTCCTGCAGCCTTGAGTAAAATCACACCCTCGCCTTTGGGTGGAGGTGTAAGTGTTGTTTCTTCTTCACAGGTACCTCAGGCTGAGTACCTCAGGGTTGAGTACCTCAGAGGGTTTTGGAATGGCCAGGAACATCCAGGCAGGAGGACTGGAGAAAATTTCCTGAAGGCGGCAATGCAGCGGCTGGCGCACCATTGCCACCGGAGGCGTGTAAGTCATTGGCTGATCCCGGCAATGGTGTGGTTCCTGGTGAGTCTGTGGCTCTCAATACTGTGAGAACTGAAGTGGTGGGTTCACAGGGTGCTTTAAGTAGTAAGGATGATAGTGGTTCAAAGGCTACAGAGGACAATGCAAGTGGTTCAGCGAAGGTTAAATGCAAGAGTAAGCACAGGAGTCCTAGATCGTCATCTTCATCTTCTTCCACATCTTCAAGCTCCTCCTCTCCAACTGGTAGCCCCTCCATGATGGCTCACTTGCCTCCTACTTCAGAGGGAGGAAACCCAGCGCTGGTGACCCTGTCTGAATTATGGGAGGAATTTTCCAGGTCGATGTGGAAGAAGATAAAGAAACAGTATATAGATATATTTTGTTTACTCGAGGGCAGGAGGGGTAAGGTTAGGAGGAATAAGAAGGATGACAAGAAGGAGAAGCTGTGTGGAAAGGATCAAAAAGGAGTATATTGAATTGGGTTTGTTGTTTTTTGCGCTTGGCAAGTGTAGTCGGGCACTACAATCCTTCTCAATATGGTCCTTTATTAGCATATTTATTAGCAAATTACTAATAAAAATCTTTTGGAGTGTTGGGTGGGTAGACATGAGACAATAGATGATTAAAAACTTTTGAGCTCACAGGCTGACTACTGCCTGCGGCCCATTGCGGGCGAGAGACAGCGGATTAAAAGTTTACCGTGAGCAAACGCCTATGATATTGTCTCTAGTCTAGTCTTTGATATGTGTTGGTGGTAAATAGCTATAAGACTATTTCCCTCTCTAGAGTGTTACACTTTGTTGTGTGAGCCTTTATTAGCATACGCATAATCCTTATATGGCTGCATATAAGGATTATGAGGGCTAGGGCTGGCTCAATTATGATGAGCGTTTTAAGGACAAAAATGGAAGAAAACAGGTATGTGGCATGGGGCACTCGGCATGTGGGATTGTGGCTTATCCAGATGATATCCAAGGCAGTAGGAGTGGGGAAGAAGAGCCTGGAAAATGTCATTTGATCCACAATTTGTCTTATCCGGAAGGTGTTTCAGTTAATGACATTGTCCCTCACGATTTGTGCACTGTACGTTATTCCTCTTTTGATTCATCAGTACAAGTGGTGCGATCTTGTGGATTGGCATCTCTCATGGTGAAAGCAGATATTGAGTCTGCCTTTAGATTACTGCCTATTCACCCAGATAGTTTTTCCTTGTTGGGTTTCAAGTAGGAAGGTGAGTTTTATGTGGATTGCTGCTTGCCCATGGGATGTGGTATATCAGGCGCTCTATTTGAACTTTCTAGCTCCCATGGTTGTTGCTGTGGTTGTCTGGGGGGATGGGCTCCATAATAAGAAAGTGATCTTCTAGTGTCATAATTGTGGTGTGGTAGAGGTGATCAATAGACAATCTGCCAGATGCTTTTTAATATGTGACTTATTGCAGGAATTCATGTTGCAGCTAAATTTAACATTTTGGGCTAGGCACATTCGGCCTAGCTGATGTTCTCTCTCTCATTCCCAGCTGCTTCGCTGCTGGGAGTTGGTGCCAGAGGCAGATCTTTACGGCTCTCCAATCCCCGATTAGTTTTGGAAATTCGGGATCCAGAGGCATGGAGCTTTAGCACTTACCACCTGGAGAGCTTATTTACATGGTTATCATAAGATGCGAGAGTTTCTTGCTGACAGAGGTTGGATGGAAGGACCACTCAGGATGAGTTGTTGTCTTCTTACATTGTTTTTGCTTGTGGTGCGGGGTTGTAACTGCTCATTTCGCAGGCTTCTTGTTTTTTGCAAGGGCTCATGGGTGGGGCTTTCCAGCCATGCGGTTTATTGTTTGCCATATGCTGGCAGGTTGAGGTAAGAATACCGGATCGGCTCCCGATTTGCACCACCCCCCGTTTCACATTTTGTCCTTTTGTCACTATGACGCTCCTTGCCAGCCATTTGCTTGTCCAACTACAAAACTCTATTATTTATGACAGCCTTCATCTTGGCTTTTTAAGAAGCATTACGCATCAGCGAACTGGTCCCGACCTCGACTAGAGTTCCGTGCAAGATGGGGCTGCTGATGGAGCATGTGTGGATTAAAAGTCAACAAGTTTTCCTTTTCATTCAGCATTCTAAGATGGATCAGCTTGGTCATGGGTCTTCATTGATCCTCAGTGCTACCAAGGGTTTGGCGACTTGTCTGGTCAAGCATGTACGGCTGTATCTGTTGTCCAGCCCTCATGGAGAGGTGCATTTCTTGGTTCACAGCGATCTAATACCGCTGACCAAGTATCAGTTTACCATGGAACTCAAGAAGGTTTTGTCCACTGCTGGTTATGACGCGGAGGATTATGGCACGCACTCTTTCTGCATTGGGGCTGCCACCAGTGCAGCAGAGGCTGGCCTCCCTCCTTCCATCATTAAGAGGATTGGGCGCTGACAATCGGGGTGTATCGTTCATATGTGTGAAGTAAGATTGAAGATTTGAAGCAGAATTTAACTGTCCGTTTGCCTTTTAGATGGGTGTTATGCTGCTATTCCCATCTGGATTATGGGCCACTCTTACATTTTCTGGGCTACTGAGCATGCTCATGTTCATCCATTTGACTCACATCTGGATTTCAGACACAGAGGAGTTGTGCTGCATTGGCTTGGGCATCGTGGAATACACTGGGACCAACTGTTGCCTTCGATTTCTTCTCTCATTGGTTCCATGGCTCCTCCAGTGGTCCTGGTTGTTCATCTGGGTGGCAACAACTTGGGCAGATGGACTTGCAGGCAGCTGATTGATGTAGCATGCAAGGACTTTATTTATTTATTTATTTATTTATTATTTTTATTATACCAGTTATAATGTTACATATGTACCACTGTTCTATGTAAAGCCCCCTTATCTCTGTTGGGCAGTTTATCGTTATATGTAAACCGGAGTGATTTATAGTCTCTATAAGAACCTCGGTATATAAAAATTAAAAATAAATAAATAAAATAAATAAATACCGAGTTTCATGTTAAGAATCACATCAACCCGGTTTACAATTAACATGTGTGTGGAGGCAGGGAGTAACATAGTGATAAACATTTCCCAATTCAACATTAAATATAGTGTGAAACTTAAAAAATATTAAAACAATAATTAGGATGTGAGAAAGTTACAAAAAACAGGGAATAATAACTAGGACCAGAAAGGGGGAGGGAATTAAAAAAGAGAATATTTACATTTCAGCCAACTGTTTCCAAATTAATAAATATGTATAATGTTATAAGCAAAAGATGAGTTGATGGGTTGAAGTGTGGAGAATTTAATCCAGTTCTGGGAAAGCGTTTTTAAAAAGCCAAGTTTTTAGTCTTTTCCTGAAAGTATGAACGCATGGTTCTTGTCTTAAGTCCGGTGGGATAGAGTTCCAAAGGGTTGGACCTGCTGATGAGAGAGCTCTAGAACTGTAGGATTTATGTTGGAAGGTTTTAGTATGTGGAACCTGAAGTGATTCTTTGTAGTGTTCCCTGATGGGTCTGGCGGATGTGTGTTTTTTAAAAGGGATTTGTAGGTCGAGTTGAGTGTATTGGTGGATGTTCTTGTAGATCATCATGATGGTTTTATAAATAATTCTGAAGTGGATCGGTAACCAATGAAGGTCTTTGAGGATGGGAGAGATGTGTTCGATTTTCCTGGAGTTTGTTGCTTTTCCAATTGCTTCCTGTTTCCTCGTTGTGTTGGTTAAATATCATCACTCAGCCTAAATTTGGGGATCAGGCTATGTGGGGCAGGGGACTTAGAAAAGTGAACCAGCAGATTAGCTCATGACTGCTCATGTCCATATTCACCATCAGTGATCCTGGGAGCTTTGTCCGAGATTCTTTCGAAAGGACTAAGTTCATTTGTCAGTCATTGTGTAGATTTGTTTAACAACTCATTGCAAGAGGCCATTGATATCTTATGCCATGGGTTAAGATCCACATCTTTGGGGGGACCTCATACAAGTCATTGAATGTAAGAGTCTGTGGCGGGGTACCCGAGCAAAAATGTAAATTTTATTTGATTTGGTATTGCTTGGGGTGGTATTAGGTCATAAGGTCTGGGTTCAGCCCTGCAGGTGACTGGCTCCTTGCTGGCTATAATGGGGGCCTGTGGGTCAAGTGGCCTACAGGTCAGGCGACCTGGGATAGTGTAAATTTGCTAGGCTGTGGCGATTGACCTACCAGGGCTGGTTTGCTGGAGTGGTTTTTCTGCAAAGCAAATATAGGGGTACATTTTAAAAAACAGCACGTGCGCGAACAAAAGTATGCCGGATTTTATAAGATACACGCGTAGCCGCGCGTATCTTATAAAATTCGGGGTCGGTACGCGCAAGGAGGTGCACATTTGTGCAACTTGCGCGCGCCGAGCCCTACGCGCGCTGCCCATTCCCTCCGAGGCCACTCTGAAATCGGTGGGAACTTTCCTTCCACCCCCCGCACCTTCCCCTCCCTTCCCCTACCTAACCCACCCCCCCGGCCCTATCTAACCCCCCCCCCTACCTTTATTGCACAAGTTACGCCTGCTCGAAGCAGGCGTAACTCACACGCACCGATGGCCCGCTGCTGCACCATCACCCGACCCGGGGGCTGATCCGGAGGCCTCGTCACACCCCCAGGCTGGCACCACGCCCCCCGGAACACCCCCGGAACGCCCCCGGAACACCCCCAGAACGCCCCGAACGTCGCTCCGCCCCCCGACACGCTCCCCACACGCCCCCCTAGCAAAGCCCCGGGACTTACCCGTGTCCCGGGGCTTGCGCGCGCCGCCGAGCCTATGCAAAATAGGCTCGGCACGCGCAGGGGGATTTTTTAAGGGTTACGCGCCTAACTTAGTCAGGTAACCCTTTTAAAATCCGGGCCATAATGATTATGTTCGGCTCGGGTACTTGATTGTATTAAAGCTGCGGCCTTTGACCTCCCAAACTGGTGTTTTCTGGTAGAGTTATTTATGTGTGAGAGAAGGGTTGTGAAGGTGAGAGGTGGGTCCCGTGTGTCTTCATATTATTGACCATTGCATGCCATCCTGCCATTCAGAGGAAAGCAATGAACACTTTGCTGCGGTTTTCAGCTTCTTTAAGCTTTGTCTTGTTTACCAGGCATCAAGAGTAAGGACAGAAATCATCTCATTTCAGCTGAAGATGAAATCCGTGTGTGCTTATCTCAAGTTTGACACAGAATTAAGCATTTGTGCAGCTTCAAACAAGCACAGGTTTCACAGCAAAGAAGTCAATTTCATTCTTTATTTTTAGTTTTCAAAAATAACATTTTTCATGCATATGGTGGCCTGTATTTATTTATTTTATTTATTTTAAATCTTTTCTATACCGTCGTTAAGATGGGTACCGTCACAACAGTTTACAGTAAGGCACATAAAAGTAGTGATACTAAAATCTGTCAGTTTACACAGGTGCCATAAAGTTCAGTAACATAGTTTGTAATCAATATTAATTGTTAAATGTGATAAATCATGTCCAGGTCTCTATATATCTGTAAAAGAGATCAAGAGTTTTTTAAAATGTATGGAGGGAGAACTAAACAAAAAGAGCAGGCTGATAAGTTGCCAAAATAAACATATCCTCATAAAATTTCATTCTCTACCCAAAAGAACATTGACAATTATTATTGGATTACTAGTTCTACAACGTGCTGATCTCGCCAACGTTCCCTGAGCTGTATGTAGATGTAATAATTTTTATGCAGGGGTTCCCTGAGACCAGGAAATTATTTCAAGGGTTCCTTCACAGTAAAAAGGTTGAGAAAGGCTGCATTAAATAAATTACTTTTTATCTTGCATTCACTCTTTAAAGCAAACCGATTGGGAGCCAATGAATTTATGTTAATTCGCATCAAAATCTGACTCCAGTGAATTACTTAAGAGCACAAGACTTCAATTTCTTATAATAAAAGGTGGTTGTAAAGAAGTTTGTTATTAGGCTATTGTAATTTGTAATTAAATAACATCTGTCCAGAAGAACAAGCTCTCTTTGAATCGTGTGCGTTTCTTTTCTCTTCTTTCTATAACTGAAGAGCTAGAGTCTGCTTTTACTGTACACTCTGACATCCGAGTACTATGAAAACAGGTAGTTCTCAGAGAAATGTTCAAAGAAAAACCTTATCTTTCGATATACACTTGGTGTTATGATTTATGAAAAATATTGTTCCCCCTGTAATAATAGATTATTGTTTGGCGATCTTGAATTTTGTAAAATTGCCCTGAGTCTATGAGTAAAGTTATGCTCACCAGAGGTCATTTTCAAAGGAGTTATGTGCAGAAATATAACACTTATTTATCTATTTATTTATCTATTTATTTATTTAGCCATTTTATATACCGTCGTTCCAAGTGAAGATCGCAACGGTTTACATCGTGACATAAATATTATAGGTACCAATTACATTCCCTTCAGGTGTTCATATTTCATACATTTTAGGCGAAAGACACATACACTGACTGAGGCGGCCAGGTGAAGGAGAGCTGTGAAGGTACTTTCAAAGCAATTTTCAAAAGCCCACTAAACTCGAGCAAAGCACATTCACTCAAGCAAAACCCAGTTTTATGCATGTAAATGCGTTTTAAAATCAGGCCCTATATAGAATATAACAGCAGATAGAGGGCAGAGCTAAAGTCTGCTTGTAACTTTAACCAGTGTTTTCCAAGTGAATTTATGCACGGAAGTTCATTTTGAAAATGCTTGCATAATTTCCCTGTGGCATAATCGGATTAACTCGCACAGAGTTACACCTCATCTTCAAAGGGTCTGACTTGCACAGGCTTTCTTAACCCCGCACACTTCTTAAAATCAAAAAGTACTACGCATGTAAATTCCATTTCCATCCCAACTCCACGCCACTTCTCCATCCCCCCCCAGGAATTCTTCTCTCCATTTTTCATAAGTGTGTAACCAGATCACGCACTTGCTTTACAGGCACTGAGGCCCTGCTGATTGTATAGCAGCCATTTAAGCTCATTGTTACGCCTGTCGGTCGCAGACGGCTGCAACCTCTCATGCTCACCTCTTTTTTCCCCCGCTCCATCTAGTCTGGGAAGAATGGCGGTGTCTGCCAGTTCACAACGACCTCTCTGGTGTCCCCGGGACAGCGTGGGCACCACCGGCCGCCATTTTGGACCCGGAGATACCTAGGCGCGCGCGCAAGGGCCTTATTTGAATATGTATTGGCGGGAACCTCGTGGGCGTCCCCACCCGATGATATCAACCCACTAACGTATTTAATCGAACCAGCCCTTGCCTTCATCGAGTTAGCAAGGAGTTCCGTCTTGCTGTGCTCTGCTCATTCAAGGACTTCCTGTTCCTGATTCAGCTTTGGCATTTAGACGTTCGGAGTACCCGCTTCTCGAGGCTCCCCGGCATTCCCGGCTATCCGCTCCTTGGAGGGCCTTCCTGCCTGTCTGCTGCTGGATCTGCTTCTCAGATCTACCCTGCTCCAGGAACCACCAGTTGTGAGTACCTCTACAGCCATCTTTATTTCTGCACTACACTGAGGAGCCTACGCGGCGTACCCCGATCCCCGGGCCACTACCGTCTATCCTCAGTGAGAGCCTTTCATCCTTCCTGCTCTACAGTATTCCTGCTCACCGTCTTCACAGAACCACTTCCGGGTTTGGCATCACTGCGTATAACAACTGTACAGAATTCCTTGGCGTACCCCACTCCGCGGGTCCCTACCAGCTCTGTATCCTGAGGTGCCTACTCTCACCAGAGGAGATCCACGCCGTGCACCGTTCCACGGGCCACTACCAGATCTTCTCCACTGTGTCTCATTCTGGGTAATACCCATTGCCCAGGACTGTACTTCCATATTGCTAATACTGAGGACATTACTTTCCTTCCTATATAATAAAGTCTACTCCTTTAGCTGTGTGCCTCGCCTCTGAGATTACGCCTGCTGACGGTGAGGCTCCTCCCTGTGGGCGGATTCATTGCTCATCTCAGCCCAGGGGTTCACATTCTTCCTTAAACATAATACACATAAAACTATCTTTGAAAATTCAGCCTGGGCCATTTAGACCACTCTTTTTCCTTATGAGCTTCATAAGTGCCAATGATTCTGTGTGCTTAGCCGAAGCATTATTGAGTTCTGTTACTCCTTTTGCCTCTACCTCCTGTATTGGAAATCTGTTCCATGCTTTCACCACCATTCCTGTGGAGAAATACCTGTATTTTCTTTTGTGACTCCTGAGTGTACTTCCCTTTCAGCCTTATAACATGCCTCCTTCTTTTGAGTCTTCCTTTCCACTGAAAAAATGCTTGCCTTCATGCATTAACAGTATCATGGTAGATATGGACAGAAAAAAAACAAAACAAGCAGCCCATCCAGTCTGTCCAGTTATACTTGTCCAAAATGCTAAGAATATATCCCAGCTGTCAGCCACAGAGCATGAACACGTGTAAGATATAGGAATGTACTTTTGTTGGAAAAATAAACAGGAAATTTCAGTGAAATGTCCTGTTTCATTTCCATTCATTTGAAAATGAAACGAAAGACAAACGAATACAAATTTTTTTCGTTCATTTTTTAAAATTCACTGGTGTATTCAAGTCCCCCACCAACCCCTTTACTCAAGGTCTCCCCCTACACATACACACACATACTGACCCTTCTATTCACATCTCCACCAGCCCCTCTATTCACACCATCACTGGACCCTGAACTCAAATCCCCATCAGCCTCTCCATTCAAAACCCTCCCCCAATCCACTTCCTGAGTACTCCTCACCACCCCCCCCCCCCCCCCCACCAACATTGATCGGTGGCAGGAAAAAAAGCAGAGTAGCAGCACAATATTAGGCCACTTTATCTTCCTCTGCCACCCAGGGGCTGACTGCAGTTTTCAACTGTGTGGCTGTGTCCAGTGCAGATGAAAGGTGAAGTCCAGCCTTGGACAAAAGAAGAGGAGGATGTGGCCTGATGTGCTATTTCTGCTCACCTCCTCTTCCTGCAGCACAATCAGAATCAGAATGGGGAGGGGGGACAGGGAGAAAAAGAGTTACAGTGTGCAACAGGACAGCCTCCTCGCCACAATCCAGTTTAGGTTTGTGGTTGACATTTAAATTGTGAGTAGTTTATCTGACAAACAGTGCTGGAGCACCAAGCAGGTTTTTTGGGGGGTTTTTTTAAGGTATTGGGGGGTGGGGGGTGGGTGCAATTGCTGCCGGCTTTCGCACCCAGTAGCGCCATCGTAAATGGGCGCGAAAAGGGTCCTTACCTTTTCACCGTCAGTGGTGTCTTCGCGGCGTCCACCCTGGTGCCAACCCGACTCCTCCCCTTCCGGAGCGGACGCCGCCCAGAACATTGTATACATTTAAAAAAAAAAAAACTGAATTGCTACAGCTATCCAGAGTGAAATCTGGATATAAATACAGAATGGGAAAAAGTTTGTGGCGCTCTTTCATAAAAGCTCTACCTCTTCGGTGAGGAATTATGCTGCCTTGTAAACCTTCTCGAATCCCATTCGGGCGTATTATAGAAGTCTGTGCTGTCAATCTGATGTTTGATCTATGATTAGAGTTTCTGATTTTAGGTGTTTATGAATAGTAAATGAAGGTGTTTATTTTCCAGCTAATTAGGGGTTCTTTGGGGGTACAAAATAAAATCGGTGTTTATCAGTGTTCTGTGGCGCAGGTGCTATTGTTGGGTGCCTAATCCCAATGAATTAAATACATTCATTTCTGCAGCTGAGGAGCCGTTAGCATAGAAAAGGCACAAGAACAGAGCAGAGGATGCACGGAAGGCAAAAGAGGGGTCAGAGAGTATGAGGGGAAGTGGGGTTATTCCAGTGTTTATCTAATAAACATCTATTTTATTTTGCTTTGCATCAGGGGTGTTTTATCGAGGTTTATTGGTTGAAACCTAAAATCAGAAGCCTTTTATATGATACTTAATCCCTGCTTTCTTTCTTTTATTCTCATTATTTTGGGAACCTATCCTTGGGTGTATTCCCACACAGAAGCAAACTTATTGTTGGGGGAAAAAGGGAAGCACTGCCAGGGTAGGGGGCAGGGGGTTTGAAATTGCTTGCCAAGGCCCCTGACAGTGCGTATATCTTTACAGTTTCAAGGTTCGCTTGCGCCTTGTTTTGAAGATGAGAACAGCCCCCCCCCTTGCTGGCACTTTTTCCTTGGGTAACTTTCAGTGTCAAAGGTCGCGTCTGCTTTCCCCCTGGAGAACTGGTGCAGAGCCCCACCCCCCGGGAACGCTCCAGCTGCTCTGATTGGCCTTCGAAAACTCCCCTCTTTTTGGGACGCGCAATTTCCCGTTAGCCTCTCCCGTGCGAGATTCGGTGAAACGCAAGCAATTATGCGTAGGAGGAAATCTCCCTGGGACGGGGCCAAATACCCCCTCAGCCTGCCTCCCCCACCCCCCGTGTCACTTTTGCTGCCTAATTAAAATGCCAAATATTTCCAAATATCTACTTTTCAAAGCAGCTTGAGCATTTTTCAGGATGGAGGCTTATCAGATTTTAAGAAAGTGCTTGTACAATCATTTAAAAAATGTATTGTACTGGCCTAAAGAAACATAACTGTGTTGAACTGATAAACTGTATCAGTATCGGTGGTTATCTATCTACCCTGACAAAGAGAGAGAGAGCATCAAGACAGTGGGATTCATTTGAAAATCTGGTACCTTTACCCCATTCGGTCTTAAAAAAAAAAATCTACATTTGGATCAAGCCAGTAAAAATTAACATGTGGCTTGCTGTAATAAAAGTCAATGCAGGACTTGCTGGCATTCATTAAAGGAAAATTCACTATATTGTGTTACAGGCCGCTTGCTAAACAATTAAATTTAAAGGTCACACTACACATTTAACTTACTCTTTACAAGGTGTTAGCTAACCTCCAGGAAGTTCTAAGAACAGTATTCAAGCCCAAATATTTATCATTTCTACAAGTGTTGGTTGTTCTGGTGACCAGGCTTAATATACAACTGGTAGCATAATGCAGTCTGCAGACCCTTGAGGAAGAAGGTGAGAAACAGTGAAGGCCAGAGCTAGCCCTTTTGGGGAAACACGAGTCTCTACGCCTGGCTGGAGGAACACACTATGAAATTACTCCGCCTACACGAGAACCAGCCCACACACGGGTCTTGAGGTTCCCGAAAAGTAATCTTTACTTTCAGAATTAAAACGGAGATCCAAACACTTCCAACAAGAGCACAGCCGTTACACAAGTCACTGCAAAGCTGTTCAGCATAAAATCTTTAATGCAAATCACATCTTACAGATGGGTAATAGTGCATAGAAATTTGATTTATTTCCGGTCTCAGTCCTGGAGGGGTTGGTTGGCTCTAGAAAAAGGCATATAGAGGACTTCTACTGGCTCTGTAGAGTTTCCACCTCTTTCCAGTTCAAGATCTTAAAATTAAGAAGCTGGATATCTGGTAATCCAGGCAATACCTTGTGGGTCAGTTTCCCAATCCCTTATGAGGACAACTATTGGATTATCGGGATTTGTGGAGCAAATGGAAAACATCCCAGATCCCATTTTGGGTTGATCTTCAACAACAAATGGGCACATCTGTCACTTCCCAGAGGAGACCCCACTGCCATGCAGGCTGAAGCAAAAATAATGCATGACTCTCCTGAGGCAAAACTTTTATAGCTGTTCACCGCCTCATCTGTTCACAGGGAGCCCCCTGGAAACGCTCCTCACTCCTCTCCAACCTGGAAGTGGATTCTACATAGGCCCCTGGCAGGCACACACCAAAAATGCACACATCAACAGAGGTGCATGGAACTAGGGTGATACCATCTCCAAATTAGAGAATGGAGCACAGGGGCTTATAAACCTTTATCCCACTGTCACAAAACAGGAGCATTTCTGGCGTATCTGGCCCTATAATTCAGGAAACCCATAGCTGAAAGGGACAGGAGAATAGGGGCAGAGGTGGGAAGTCCCAGTGTGCCATTGATAAAGTACCCATAATAATAATTTAATAGAAGGCGAGCCAAACAGAGAGAGATGTCTGGTTTTCATAATTTCACAGTGCTCCCTAGGCAGCTGTTCAGCCATCTTGAAAATCAATGTTTTCATGACCTTTGACCCCCTCCTTTCCTGCTGAGCGTCTCTCCTACAGGTTGCTCCCCAGGATGAAAACAATAAAAGCTAATATATAACAGTAAAGTCCTGGGGTTAATGTCTTTAACAAGATAATGTTACTTAAGGGAACTGTAAACCAAATCATTCTTAAATTCCATTTGCTCATTGCCGTCTCGGCGATATTATAAAACCATCTGTGCAGGCTCTGGTTCTTGGGATGAGATGATTGGGTTTATGTCTTGCTCGGTTTGATCCTCATGTGTTAGACTGCAAGTTTATTCCTGCGATCGTTTGCAGCTTGTCAAAGTTAAACTGATCTGTCTGAGGTGGATGTCGCTGCTTGGACTCGGCTCGGCATGCACGGTCACAAATAGCACCCATAGGGCCTGATTTTCAAAAGCATTTATACGCTTAAAACTGGGTTTTACATGTGTAAACGCACTTTACCCGTGTAAGTGGGCTTTTGAAAATTGCTACGATATATGCTATTGAATTGTGCATGGGATTTACCCACATAAGTGCACTTTACCCTGGTAAATGAGTTTTGAAAATTGCTACAATATTATGTTACATTTACACGTGCAAACCCTTTTAAAATTACCTTCTTAGGTTTTAAGTGCAAGGTGGGCAAAGCACAGGTTGCATTTGGTGAATCGGAAGTTCGGAACATGTACAAGGGATTCTATTTTGTGCATTTTTGCGATAACTTTTTGCTTCTTCCTGATTAAAGACAAAACGTGATTGGTTTTCAATGGACAGACTGGCTTAGCCCAGCATGCCTACCTTGCATACATTTTTCCTCATGTTTGACATGACTGTAAGTCCCATGCAGCTGCTGACCTAAAACTGCTGATTAAAGTCTGGATTATCCTAAATTGTCTGCAGTACTATACAATTTCAAACCAAAACAAACCAGATTCCCACATCTATACTTTAGCTATTACTGCTTAGAATCATCTCCTGTTGTGTGCCTGCACCACAGTCCCATAATGTCCTAACCAGCAATATATTGGGGCCAGGCCAGATACTTGCGTAAGCCCTAAACCAGCCACTCCTGGAGTGGTAATTACAATTTGCATTCAGGCAAGGCTTTTTCATCCAGACAGCACTTCCCTCCGGAGAAACGTGCCCACAGCCATCCCTGGGCTAGCTGAGTGCTTAGGTACTGAACCACGGCTCTCGGGAGGAGGAGCACTCCACCTGAAGCCTGGAGTCTCACTCAGTCCCCAGCTTTCTTCATTGGGGTCTTTTTTCCTTTCCTTGTTCTGACTGTTTTCTAGACAAGGCATCATGGAGGTTGAATGTTCTATGTTCAGATTTCGCTGTTATCTTTTCGCGGGCTCAGGGTCTTTCTGTTTGGCTCCAGTAAACAGGGGTGCTGTATCTGTTTCTGGTTGCTTTCTTCTCCAGCAGTTGCATTCTGTACGGTTTGTCTTCCCTGACCTTCGATTCCCATTGAAAACACTGCGCTGAATGCCTGCCTGGCAGACCATTCGACTCAAGTGGATATTTCAACGGTTTAGGGGTAAAAAAAAACCAGACACCCAGCATAAGAAGGGACATATGAATGTATAATTATAAACCTGTAGCACGCAATCTTGGGCATTAGAAGATATCAAGGTTCTGTGTATATTGTAACAGTGCGTCTGTGGCATGAAATGGTTTTACTGTATTTTTTCCTTGCCATTCCTTCCTGATTTACTTTTTATTTCTTTAACAAAGCTAATCTCCCACAGACGTCTAAAAAATTAGAAAGATAGTATATATTTTTTAAATATGCATTACTAATAGTATTATTGATTTAAGAAGTGTGGTACAGAGGTTCTCAATCCAATTCAAGCTTTCCAAATATCCACCGTGAACATGCACTCTGTCAACCCCGGTGCTGCCTTAGAGGAGGAAGGTTTCCTGGTCAGAAAGCATCAACCTGGTGCAGCAGGAAGTGATCCTGTAGCAACAACCTACTGTCCAGGTGGTGCTTGTCCTCTCACACCGAGGGCTACTGGGAGGGAAGGGTTAGGCCGGCCATCATAGTTAGTGATTCGATTATTAGGAATGTAGACAGCTGGGTGGCTGGTGGGCGTGAGGATCACCAGGTAACATGCCTATTTAGTGCGAAGGTGACGGACTTCACACATCACCTAGATAGGATTTTACACAGTGCTGGGGAGGGGCTGGCTGTCGTGGTACATGTGAGCACCAACGACATAGGAAAATGTGGGAGGGAGGTTCTAGAAGCCAAATTTAGGATTTTAGGTAAAAAGCTGAAATCCAGAACCTCCAGGGTGGCATTCTCTGAAATGCTCCCTGTTCCACGTGTAGGTCCCCAGAGGCAGGCAGAGCTCTGGAGTTTCAATGCATGGATGAGATGATGGTGCATAGAAGATGGACTCAGTTTTGTAAGGAACTGGACAAACTTTTGGGGAAAGGGGAGACTTTTCTGAAAGGATGGGCTCCAACTTAACAATGCTGTTGGCACTAACTTTCAAAAAGGAGATAGAGCAGCTTTTAAACTAGAACAAGGGGGGAAGTCGATAGTCACTCAGTAGTGCTTGGTTCGGAGGAATGTATCCTTGAAGGATACTAATGAAACAGGAGAGTTAGGGAATCCCAACAGACAGGTTCCAATAAAAGCAAACGTAGTACATGTGCCTATACGTAAAAAAATCACCTGAGCTAAAGATTTCCAAATTATTTCTAAGAACTGAAAAGCAGGTTAATACAAACAAAAAACACACTTTGAAATGTCTGTATGCCAATGCCAGAAGTCTAAGAAGTAAGATGGGAGAGTTAGAGTGTATAGCAGCAAATGATGAGATTGACATAATTGGCATCACAGAGACTTGGTGGAAGGAGGAAAACCAATGGGACAGTGCTATATCAGGGTACAAATTATATTGCAATGATAGGGAGGATCAACTTGGTGGGGGTGTGGCACTTTATGTCCAGGAGGGTATAGACTCCAACAGGATAAAGATTATACAAGAGACTAAATGCTCAGTAGAATATGGGTAGAAATCTCATGTGTGTGGGTAAGAGTATAGTGATAGGAGTATACTACTGTCCACCTGGCCAAACTGATGAGAAAGATAATGAAATGCTAACCAATTTGACAGTGCACTAATAATGGGAGATTTCAATTACCATTTTAAATAAGGATAAGTATATAGTCAATTTCAAATTAATTTTAACACATTGAAAATCAAAAATTATTATTTCAACAGCTTAATTATTAATTTCAAGCATATATATAATTGTACATACAAATTATATAAACATTAAATACAAAACCAACTATATCAAAATCATATAGCAACTTCACATAAAATCTATTCAAAAGATATTTTCAGTATTCATATAAAAGAAATGTTTTTATAAAAATTAATAAATCATACATAACCTACAGATAATAGAAAGACTAGGGGGCACTCCATGAAGTTAGCATGTGGCACATTTAAAACTAATCGGAGAAAGTTCTTTTTCACTCAACGCACAATTAAACTCTGGAATTTGTTGCCAGAGGATGTGGTTAGTGCAGTCAGTATAGCTGTGTTTAAAAAAGGATTGGATAAATTCTTGGAGGAGAAGTCCATTACTTGCTATTAATTAAGTTGACAACCACTGCTATTACTAGCAACAGTACCATGGAATAGACTTAGTTTTTGGGTACTCGCGAGGTTCTTATGGCCTGGATTGGCCACTGTTGGAAACAGGATGCTGGGCTTGATGGACCCTTGGTCTGACCCAGTATGGCATGTTCTCATACCAAAATATTTACTCAAATCCATAAATCATACACAGCCTACACACAAAAATGTTCACTCACATCTATTCATACTCAATCAACCATAAAAATGCATGTTGCCAAAGGAAAAAAATAAATAAAATCCAACGATATACAGACTATTCACACAAAAATCCCTCCACATATAGCTACTATGCTTTAGACCAGCGGTTCTCAACCGGTGCGTCGCGACACACTAGTGTGTCGCCAAGCACCGGCAGGTGTGTCGCGTGGCTCCCGGTCCCTCCCGCTGCTCGTTCTTCCCTGCTGCCGTTGCCGCCGGGCTATCAGCACGTTCAAGCCCAGCGGGAACGGCAGCGGTGCAAAAAAAAAAAAAAGCTGTGGCATCCGCGGCTGGGCCTTTTCTTCTTCCCGCGCCTGCATTCCCCCCCCCCCCCCCCCCGACCCGGAACAGGAAGTGGTGCGCGGGAAGAAGAAAGGCCGTGCCGCAAGAGAACCCACGCCTCGCGCGCCATCACAGCACACATGGGGAAGCGCTGCTGCGGCCGTATGGCCAACAGGTCTTCCTGTTCGGGGGGGGGGAGCGGAAGCGCCGTGCGCAGCTTCCGCTTCCTCCCCCCAATGCAGGAAGATCAGCTGCCTCTCCTGCTGCCACCGGACTCCTGCTATCTTCGGGCGTCCGATCTTCCTGCTTGGGGGGGGGGGAGGGAGGAAGCAGACGTTGTGCGCTGCGCTTCCGCTACCCCCCCCCCCCCCCCGACAGGAAGTTCGGACGCCCGAAGATAGCAGGAGTCCGGTGGCAGCAGGAGAGGCAGCTGATCTTCCTGCTCTGGGGGAGAAAGCGGAAGGGAAAGGAGAGAGCAGCATGAGCCTCCCGCGATCGATGGAATTCTTCCTTCTTGGCCTGCGGGGGCTGGAGGAGCAGCTACCGTTTGTGCTCGGGGGGGGGGGAGAGGAAGTGAGTGACAGAAAGAGAGAGAAACAGCCAGCCAGCCTGTGTGTAAGTGAGAGAATGTGTGTGATTGAGAGCCTGTGTGTAAGTGAGAGAATGTATTTGATCGAGAGTATGTGTGTGATTGAGAGAAACTGGTCAGAGAGCTGATGTATGTGTATATGTGAGAGACAATGAAAGTGACTGCTCAAGGAGATGACTGATGTGTATGTGAGAGTGTGAGACAGTCAGGGATGTGTGTGTGTGTGTGTGTGAGAGAGAGAGAGAGAGAGAGAGAAAGAAAAAGCATGGAAGTGAGAAATCTGGGTATGTGAGAAAGCATGGGAGTAAGAAGCCTGGTGTTGTGGGGGTGTATGTGAAAGAAAGCATGGGAGTGAGAAGCCTGATTATGTGAGAGAGAGCATGGGAGTGGGAAGCCTGTGTGTGTGCATGTATATGAGAGAGACTGGTTGGTAAGGTGACGGTGTGACTGGTGTGTATGTGAATGTGAGAGAGAGAATGTGATTCAGGGAATGAGAAGCCTGTGCATGTGGAGAGCGAGCATGGAAATGAGAGAGAGACTGGGTGTGTGTGTGTGTGTGTGTAACAGAGAAAGTGATTATGGGAATGAGAAGCCTGTGCATGTGAAGAGAGTGAGCATGGAAGTGAGAACCTGGGTGTGTGTGAGACACAGCATGGGAGGGAGAAGCCTGTGTATGTAAGACTGACATGGAAGTGGGAAGCCTGTGTGTGTGTGTGTATGCATGAGAGAGATCAGGTGACGGGTGTGTGTGAGAGAGAGAGAGAGAGAGAAAGTGATTATGGGAATGAGAAGCCTGTGCAGGTGAAGAGTGGGCATGGGAGTGAGAAACCTGTGTGTGTGTGTGAGACACAGCATGGGAGTGAGAAGCCTGTATATCTGAAAGAGAACATGGGAGTGGGAAGCCTGTGTGTGTGTATGCATGAGAGAGATCAGGTGACTGGTGTGTGTGTATGTGGGAGAGAAAGAAAGTGATTATGGGAATGAGAAGCCTGTGCATGTGGAGAGAACAAGCATGGGAGTGAGAGACTGGTGAGTGTATGTGAGAAAGAGAAAGTGATTATGAGAGTGAGAAGCCCATATATGTAAGTGGAACACGGGAGTGGGAAGCCTGTGTGTGTGTGTATGGCATGAGAGAAACTGTTCAGGAAGGTGACTGGTGTGTTTGTCAAAGACTGGGAGATGATTGGTGTGTGAGAGACAGAAACTGGTCATGGGGGCATGACTGGTATGGAGTGAGTGTGTGTGTGAGAGACATGGGCCCTAAGGAAGAGGACCATGAGTATAGAGCTTAGCCACTACTGCTGCTTCTGGTGTGTGCTACAGCCTGCATGGAAGAGGAGTAGGAGAGCTGCTGGAGGGGGTAAGTAAAGGTGGCTTTTTAAGTTTATTTTTCTTGATTGACTGCTATTTTAATTATTTAATATTATGTGATGTGTCTGCTTTTTTTGAAATATTTTATTGGTGTTTGGAGAATTTTTAATAGTTTTTATGAGTTTTTAATTGTTGGATGTTATTCTGTTCATAGTTGTTGTGAAACATTTATTCTGCTTATTAGTATAGTTTTACAATTATTTCTGTGTGGGGATCTATAGCTGCTTGCTAGTTCTGTTTTCCTAATAAGAGGTGTATTGGTTTTTAGGGCCTGATTTAATATTTGTAGTGTTGCCTTTTCATAGATAGGGTTGCTCCTGTTTGAGTGTATTCCATAATACAGGTGTAACTGTGGGTGGATTAGTTTATGTGCATTACTACAGATCCTGGGAGTATGTTAGGTCGGTTCTGTGTCTGTTACAGAGATATTTTACTAGCATGTAAGTGTTTTATCAGTCTTATTTGTTGCGTTTTCTCAAGAGGACATGCATTGGTGGTAAACTGCTGTCTTTTCATAAGTAGGGCTATTGAGCCTGAAAGTAGAAGGAGTTTGAGTTGCTGTTACTGAGATGACACCAGAACCAGAATATCTTTTTTGTAGAGTGAGTTGAATGGGGAATGTCATAATTCTGCTTTACATCCATTATTGTGGATCAGGGGGGTTCCCGTGGATGCAAACTGTACATTTACATCTAGCCCTGTGACGATCATGGGTCAGTGTGTCACGCATGTGAGAACCATCTGTCAGGTGTGTCCCGACAGAAAAAAGGTTGAGAACCACTGCTTTAGACAATAGATGCATCTCCGATTCTTCCAATCTACACAAATCTACAGAGTGGAGGAATAGCCTAGTAGTTAGAGCAGTGGACTATGAACCAGGAGACCAGCGCTCAAGTCCTGCTGTCACTCCTTGTGACCTTGGGCAAGTCACTTTACCCTCCATTGCCTGAGGTACAAAAACTTAGATTGTAAGCCCTCTGGGGATAGAGAAATACCTACAGTACCTGAATATAAACCGGTGTGATATCTCGATTGAGATCAAATGTTGGTATATAAAAATAATAAATAAATAAAATCCCTGAGAATCCCTCCAGAAATAGCTACTATGCTTCAGGTGATAGATGTGTTTCCAATCCACAAAAATCCCAACGAGGGCCCAAGTTTCACCTTGAAAACAAGGCTGCTTCAGGGGAACAATTTGAAAAGAACCAAAAAAATAGTACCGCTATTAACACTAAGTACAGGAAATGGCTAACTTTTATTGGCGTTCACCTCCGGTGTCCAAAGGACACTGGCTTTCCTCAAGAGAACGCTTCTGATTGGCATCAAGTCACTGAAGCTTTACACTTTGCCAGCAGCTTCAAGATTTAAATTCAAATTACCTCAAAAAATGCTACTGGTCAGCACCAGGATGCTGAAGCTTTACAAAATGCCAGAAGCATATCGTTATAGGAAGATACTTAAGAAACATACTACTGACTACACTGGAAACGACCAAACCAAAAGATTTCAATTACCCTAACATTGACTGGGTAAATGTAACATCAGTGCATGCCAGAGATGTAAGTTTCCTGGATGGATTGAGCAATTGGTACAGGAACCAATGAGAGAGGGAGCTATTTTAGATCTAATTCTTAATGGAACGCAGGATTTGGTGAGAGAGGTAACAGTGGTGGGGTCACTTAGCAATACTGATCATAACATGATCAAATTTGAACTAATAACTGGAAGGGGGGACAATAAATCACACATACACAGGGACTACCTGTGAGAGCTTATATGTGATACATGGGCTCTCACAGGCACACAAAAACACAAGCACACAGGTTCTCACACAGACATATTAACAGGCACACAGTCACACACACATGCACACAAACACAGGCTCTCAGTCATACTGGCTCTCACCCATTCACACACATATACAAGCTCACACACACACACATGGCCTCCAGGTTTTTTTTCAGGCCATGGTGGGATGAGCTCCATCACAGTCCCCTGGGCCTCTTGTTGTCTTCGGGCTGTGGTGGGATGAGCTCCACCATGCAGGGCCGGTGGAAGCACTAGGCGAACTAGGCAATCGCGTAGGGTGCCACAGGTTTAGGGGCGACCCAGCAGTCACCTACTGCTTCCTTCGGACCTGCTCAGAATTGTGAAAAAATTTTGTCCCGACACTGGTGGCAGCTGCAGGACCTAGGCCAGCGATTCTCAACCGGTGTGTCATGTGCTACTTGCAGCCAATGGGGCCGAAGAAAAAAGACCGGCGCTGCCAGCCACCGCCAGAAACCAGGTCGGCGGGGCCGAAGAAAAGAAGACTGGCGCTGCCAGCCACTGGCAGAGACCAGGCCGGTGGGCTGAAGACGAGCTGTTCAGCTGGGGGCCTTTGTGTATGTGTGTGTATTTGAGATCGGAAGGGTGCTTCTGTCTGTGTGGTGTGTTTGTAAGACAGGGAGGGTGCTTCTGTGTCTGTGTTTTGTGTATGTGAGACAGGGAAGGTGCTTCTGTGAGAGTGTAATGTGTATGTGAGACAGGGATGGTGCTTCTGTGTGCGTGGTGTGTGTTTGTGAGGCAGGGAGGATGCTTCTGTGTGTGTGTGTGTGTGTGTGTGTGTGTGTGGTATGTATGTGAGACAGGGAGGGTGCTTCTGTGTGTGTGTGGTATGTGTGTGAGATATGGAGGGTGCTTCTTGTGTGTGTGTGTGTGTGTGTGTGTGGTGTGTATGTGAGGCAGGGAGGGTGCTTCTGTGTGTGTGTGTGGCATATATGTGAGACAGGGAGGGTGCTTCTATGTCTGTGTGGCATGTATGTGAGGCAGGGAGGGTGCTTCTGTGTGTGTGTGACATGTATTTGAATCAGGGAGGGTGCTTGTGTGTGGCAATATGTGTGTGCAAGAGAGAGATGGAGCATGTTTTTGGCTGGCTGTGGCTGTGAGAGAGAGGGGGCATGTGTGTGATTGAGCCTGTTTGTAAGTGAGATAGAACATGTGTGTGATTGAGAGCTCGTGTGTAAGTGAAATAGAAAGAGCATGTGTGTGATTGAAAGCCTGTGTGTAAGAGAGAGCGAGAGCGTTGTGTGATTGAGAGAGACTGGCCAGAGAGGTGACGTGTGTATGTGTGAGAAAGACTGATCAGGGAGATGACTGGTATGTGTGTGCTTGTGTGTGTGAGAGAGAGAAGAGACTGGTTGTGGTCCCTAAGGAAGAGGATAGTGAGGACAGCTTCAGCAGCTACTGCTGCTTTTGGTGCGGCCTGCAAGGGGAAGGAGTAGGAGAATTGCTGGAAAGGGTAAGTAAAGGTGGCTTTTTAAGTTCATTTTTCTTGATTGACTACCATTTTAATTATTGGGTAGTATGTGATGTGTCTGCTGTTTTGAAATATGTTATTGGTGTTTGGTAAAGCTTTCAAAATTTGCATGAGTATTTAATTATTGGACATTCTATTCATCAGCTGTACTGAAATTATTTTAGAATGATTTATTTATTTTATTTATTTATTTAAGTATTTTTATATACCAGGGCACGTTTGGAACATCACCTTGGTTTACATATAATATAATGCAGCTACAGGCTTTACAGAAAACACAGGGGTTAACAGCAAACTGTGAACCATGTAATAATAGCATGAAATTCACGCAGGGAAGGAAGGAAACATGTCGAAGCAACAGGCTTTACAATAAACAAGGAGAAACAGCAAACAGATTAACTATGCTCGAATAGCATGTATTTCAGGAGGGGGAGGACGAAAATAGTAATTTACATTTAGAGTTAAACATTCGTACGAGGGGGAGCTAAGAAATGAGAGAGATGTGTACAGGTAGAGCACCTTATGGGGGGGTTAGATAAGTTCAGGAGGATACATTGAGGCCTAGTGGCGGGGAATACAATCAGAAGGGATCACAGTAAGGGAAATCGGGGTGTGATTTTTAGCAGAGTGTTAAGGATTTGTCTGCATGGTAGAAGATCTGCATGGACGGTACTACAGAGTGTTAAAGGGTAATCTGCATGGTGTTAAGGGGTTACAACATGAAATTTGAACTGCATAGATAGGTAAATTTAGGGGAGATAGGGGGATTTTGAGGGAGAGTATTCAAAAGGGGGAGAGAAGGAAGTATTGGGTGGGGGGGTGGATGAGAAGGATCAGGTGAATGCCTGTTTAAAGAGCCAGGTCGAGGTTTTGTTTGAATTTCTTTGGAAACAATTCCTGGCGAAGACTGGGGGACATGCTGTTCCAGGCCCTGCTATGGAGAGGGCACGTTCTTTGGTGGTTATAAGTTTAGTTAGCTTGGGGGAGAGTGTGTGCAGGGTGGACAGATATTGTGTTCTGGTGGGTCTGTCGTGGGTGCGAAAGCATAGGTGTTCCTTGAACCAGTGCATGTCTTGATTGTGGAGGGATTTGTGGATAATGTTGAGGGACTTGTATATTATCCGGGATGTAATTGGCAGCCAGTGTAGGTGCTTGAGGATGGAGGTGATATGATTGGTTCTGTGGGCATTGGTAAGAATAAGGGCGGCAGCATTTTGGAGCATCTGCAGGGGTTGGATAGCATATTTAGGAAGGCCTAGGAGGATGGAATTACAGTAATCAGCTTTGGATAGGATAGTGGTTTGAAGAATGGTGTGAAAGTCATTTAGATGAAGGAGGGGTTTTAGATTTTTCAGCGTGTGGAGCTTGAAAAAGCCATCTTTTAGGGTGGTGTTTATGAACTTTTCTAGATTGTAATGGTTGTCTAGGGTGACACCGAGGCTGCGAACGTGTTGGGAAAAGGTGGAGGGGAGGGTTGGAGAGTTGGGTAATGGGGAGATGAGGTGGTTAGAATACGGTGAGATGATTAGGAGCTCTGTTTTAGAGCTGTTGTCTGAGAGCAGGGTGTTAATGGCTGCTAGGGCTGATTCCCATGTCTTCATGGCCTTGGGTAATGTATCGGTAATAGGTATGAGGATCTGAACGTCATCCACATATATGAAGTGCGGAAGACCAAGGTTGGATAGGAGATGGCAGAGGGGAAGGAGGTAAATGTTGAAGAGGATAAAAGACAGTGAAGAACCTTGAGGTACACCTTGTGACAGGTTAACTAGTTTTGATTCAGAATGCCCAATTTTCACTCTGTATTGCCTGTTGGTTAGGTATGATTGAAACCAATGGAGGGAGGAGCTGGAAATTCCGATTCCCTTTAGGCGTTCAATTAGGATGTGGTGGTTGACCGTATCGAATGCTGAGGATATGTCCAGGAAGGCCAGGATGTATGATTGGCCTTTGTCAAGGGCCTTCAGGATATAGTTAGAAAGGGAGATGAGGAGGGTTTCAGTGCTGTGGTGTCTGCAGAATCCATATTGGGAGGGGAAAAGGATGCGATGATCGTTCAGGTAGTCAGTTAGCTGCCGGTTAATGTTTTTTTCAAGGATTTTAGATAAAAAGGGAAGGTTGGAGATGGGGCGGTAGTTGGCAGGGTCGAAAGAATCAAGGGAGGGTTTTTTTTAAAATGGGTTTTATTATGGCTTGCTTGAGTTGGTTTGGGACTATGCCGAGAGATATAGAGCAATTGATGATATTGGAAATGGGTTGGGAGATTATGTTAGGGATGATGAGGAGGGATTGGGTGGGGATAGTGTCTGAGGGGTGTTCTGCAGGGTTGATTTTAATGAGGATGGATTCAATCTCCAAGGGTGTCGTAGTCTCAAATGATATAAGTACTGCAGTGGTGATAAGTGCATGGGATGTAGTAGGCGTAGGTATGGTGGCAGTGGTGTTTGTTATTGGGGTATTGATGGGCGTGGAGGTGGGGGGAAAGCGTGCCATGATTTTTTAAATTTTATTGTGGAAGTATAGAGCGAGTTCTTCGCATTTGGTTTTGTCATCTGTGTCTGGGGAGGGGGTGGGAGTAATTTTAGTTAATGTGGATTCAAATTCAAAGAGGGCACGAGGATTAAATTGAAGTAGATTAATTTTTTGGGCATAAAAATCTCTTTTAGTCTTGTCAATGGCTTCTCGGTAGGTGTGAAGGTAGGACTGGAACTTGGCCTGTAATGCAAGAGATTGCTCTTTACGCCATTTTTTTTCTAGTTTCCTGAAATTGTATTTCAGGGTTTTGAGTTCAGGGGTGTACCAGGGTTTCTTTTTAGTGTTTCCAGGGTTAATTTCACGGGATTATGTAGGGCAGATATTGTTGGCGACAGTGTTGGTAAGTTGAGACCAGGAGGAGAGAGCAGATTCTGCGTCAGTTAGGTCTAGTTTGGGAAGCTCGTATGAGAGGGCTGCGATGTCCTCTGTTTTACATGGTCGGCGGAAGTGAATGGTTTTCTTTGTGAGTGTGGGATTAATGATTTATATATCTTGATTTTATTGATTGTTTCTTGAGGAATGGTGAAATTTTTGTTTTTCCGTTGTTGCACTGTATAGAGTCTGGCGTGATGCGCTTTACAGTTCAGATTTTGTCTGCATATTTCTATTTATACTTTACGTGGCTTTATTCTGTATTTGGTGAGGATTTGTGTTCTGCATGCAAAGAGTGAGATGAAGTATTCTTTTAGCATGTGGTTTCTCTGTAGGGATCATAAGAACATAATAACATGTCATACTGGGTCAGACCAAGGGTCCATCAAGCCCAGCATCCTATTTCCAACAGTGGCCAATCCAGGCCATAAGAACCTGGCAAGTACCCAAAAACTAAGTCTATTCCATGTTACCGTTGCTAGTAATAGCAGTGGCTAATTTCTAAGTCAACTTAATTAATAGCAGGTAATGGACTTCTCCTCCAAGAACTTATCCAATCCTTTTTTAAACACAGCTATACTAACTGCACTAACCACATCCTCTGGCAACAAATTCCAGAGTTTAATTGTGCGCCAGTAGCCTCTCTCCTTCGGCCGCCAGTGGGTTAGGCTCTACTGGCGGCCTATCAGCCTTTCTTGCTGCTGCCGGCCTGCCGCCTTCCTAGGTGTGTCGCCGCATACAACTGCACAGTATGTACATCCGGTTGCGCCTGACCTGCTCTTAGGGAAGATAAGGCCATTGCAGAAAGACTAAATGAATTCTTTGCATCTGTGTTTACTAATGAAGACATTAGAGAGATACCAGTTCTGGAGATGGTTTTCAAGGGTGATGAGTCAGATGAACTGAACTAAATCACTGTTAACCTGAAAGATGTAGTAAGCCATATTGACAGACTAAATAGTAGCAAATTACCTGGACTGTATGGTATACACCTCAGGGTTCCAAAGAACTAAAAAATTAAATTTCAGCTCTTTTAGTTAAAATTTGTAACCTATCATTACAAACATCCATTGTACCTGAAGACTGGAGGGTGGCCAATGTAACCCCAATATTTAAAAAGGACTGCAGAGGAGATCCAGAAACTATAGACCGATGAGCCTGACTTCAGTGCCGGTAAAAACAGTGGAAAGTGTTTTAATATCAAAATCACAGAGCATATAGATTGACATTGTTTAATGGAACACAGCCAGCATGGATTTACCCAAGGGAAGTCTTACCTCACGAATCTGCTTCATTTTTTTGAAGGGGTTAATAAACATGTGGAAAAAGGTGAACCAGTAGATGTAGTGTATTTGAATTTTCAGAAGGCATTTGACAAAGTCCCTCATGAGAGGCTTCTAAGAAAACTGAAACGTCATGGGATAGGTGGCAATGTCCTTTCATGGATTACAAACTGGTTAAAAGACAGGAAAGAGAGAGTAGGATTAAATGGTCAATTTTCTCAGTGGAAAAGGGATCTGTAATTTATAAATTATCTGGAAAGCAATACGACGAGCAAGGTTATCAAATTTGCAGATGATACAAAATTATTCAGAGTAGTTAAATCACAAGCGAATTGTGAAAAAATTACAGGAGGACCTTGTGAGACTGGAAGACTGAGTATCCAAATGGCAGATGAAATTTAATGTGGACAAGTGCAAGGTGATACATATAAGGAAAAATAACCCATGCTGTAGTTACACGATGTTAGGTTCCATATTAGGAGCTACAATACAGGAAAAAGATCTAGGTGTCATAGTGAATAATACATTGAAATCATTGGCGCAGTGTGCTGCGACAGTCAAAAAAAGCAAACAGAATGTTAGGAATTATTAGGAAGAGAATGGTGAATAAAACAAAAAATGTCATATGCTTCTGTATCGCTCCATGGTGAGACAGCACCTTGAGTAACGTGTACAATTCTGATCACCTCATCTCAAGAAAGATATAATTGCGATGGAGAAGGTACAAAGAAGGGTGACCAAAATGATAAAGGGGATGGAATGGTTCCCCTATGAAGAAAGGCTAAAGAGGTTAGGGCTGTTCAGCTTGGAGAAGAGATGGTTGAGCTGGGATATGATTGTGGTCTATAAAATCATGAAAGTTCTAGGAGAACCGGAAGGCTCATCTGCATACTGCTCCCAGCATCCCTGGGAGAGGAGTCCAGAGGTCACCGCTGTTGTGGTTATGTGTGTTTTGGTGTATCCTTGGGTATTGTAGGGATGACCATGCCCACGGGGAGGAGCCTCGTGAGGAGCCACAGCACTGGGCTAGACTCGTACTACACAAAACAAATATTAGTTCTTTATTAGACAGCTTGAAGAGAGCCACCAGGTGGCAGTAGTGAGACAGTCCATAGTTGCAGTCTCAGGGACCTCAGCAGAGGGAGCCCTTCTCTCCTAGATGACGTTAGGAGGTTCCGCAGCAGGTCTCCCAGCGAGCAGATACTGTGGATGAGATAGACTGAGAGTTAGAGTACTCACTAGGTGTTTTCTGTTGATATGCGATTCCACCAGGTATGTTGTAGAAGGTACAGGCACCGAGGCAGGGAGAGCAGGCCTTCAAGGAGCGAGTACCTGTTCCCTGTAAGGCACCTGAAATAAAGCAGAGGGCCCCCGAGGAGCGAGTACCCAAGATAGCAGTTACCCTGAAGGGCAGAGAGAGAGCTTCCTGCGGCAGCATGGAAGCAGCAGAGTAGCGTAGACAAGAACGGATTTGAGTCCTTGCTAACTCAAAGAGCTAGCAAAATAGTGAAGGTAATATACCTGGATGGCGTGACGTCAGCATGAGGGAACGCCCTCAAGCTTCACTCCAAGGGTGGTACAAAGACGTGGGTTTTGCGCGCGCGCGCACCCTAGTAGGTACCTAGGAAGAGCAATGGCAGAAGGCTGCACCATAGCCGTTTCGGGGACGCCAGAGAGGTTGGCTTGTAGACGCCGCGGTAGCCATCTTTCCCAGGTAAGTGGGAGGAGCTGTGAATAAGGTGAGGCAAATGGGGCGAAGCCATCTAGGACTGACGGATGCAACAGTACCCCCCTTCAAAGAGTGTCCACACTGTTTCCTACCAGGTCTTGGTTTTTGAGGATGCAATAGATGGAAGTCCTGTAGCATCTCTTTATCCAAGATATTAGACATTGGTGTCCAAGCGTTTTCTTCAGGGCCATACCCTTCCCATGACAGGAGGTATTCCCATACTCTGCCTCGTCTTCTCACATCAAGAACTGCGCCTACTTTGTTTTTGATGTCTTCTTCTGCATCTATAGGTGTAGCTTCAGGTATCATGTTGGAGAACTCACTAAGGATCAATGGCTTCATTAGTGAGACGTGGAATGCATTGTGGATCTTTAAAGTAGATGGTAGCTTCAGACTGTAGGTGAGATTGCCCAGTTGTCGGAGAATGGGAAATGGTCCAACGAAATGAGGAGCGAAGCAAGCTGAAGGAAGTTTAAGTCTTAAGTGCTTCGTGGAAAGCCAGACTTTATCACCAGGCTTGAAGTCTGGAGCCTTGCAGTGATGAGCATCGTATCCTTTCTTTGCTTGAAGTCCTGCTTTAACAAGCATCTCTTTTGTCTGAGTCCAAAGTTGTTAGATATCTTTGGCAGTAGATTGAGCTGCAGGGGATGACACTGATAACGGAAGTGGCAGCGGTATTCATCCGTAGACCACTTTGAATGGTGTTTATCCGGTGGATGTTGCTGGATGAGAATTAATGGCAAATTCTGCCTAAGGCAACAGTTCACTCCAATCATTCTGGCGAGTGTTTACGTAGGCATGAATGAACTGCTTGAGTGTCCTGTTCATCCTCTCTGTTTGCCCATTGGATTGAGGATGATATGCCGAGGTGAAGTCGAGAGAAATATCGAACTTCTTACATAGTGCCTTCCAGAAGTTAGCTGTGAATTGGGCTCCTCGATCGGAGACTATGTGCTTAGGCATGCTATGCAGGCAGAAGATGTGCGTAATGAATAGCCTGGCGAGCTCCATGGCGGTGGGTAAGCCTGGAAGAGCCACAAAATGAGCCATCTTCGAGAACTGATCTACAGTTACGCAAATGGTGTTGTTTCCTCCTGAAGATGGTAAGTCTACCACAAAGTCTGTGGCAATATGTGTCCATAGCTCTTCTGGCACTGGCAAGGGTTGGAGTAGACCCCATGGATTAGCCAGCAGTGTCTTCTGTTTAGCGCAGTTTGCGCAGAAAGCGATGTAGGAGAATGTGTCTTCCTTCATGGTGGGTCCCAATAATAGGTTTGAAGCTTAGACAGGGTTCTACATTGACCAGGATGTCCTGAAAGTTTAGAGTCGTGGGCCCAAGCTAATAACTTTTTTCTGAGGTTCTTGGGTACGATGGTCTTTCCTGCAGGTACTGAGAAGGAAGCTGCCAATATGACCTTCTCTGGGTCAATGATGTGTTGCGGTTCTTTTAGAATGTCCTCGGAGAGGAATGAGCGAGATAGAGCATCAGCTCTGATTTTCTTATCTCCAGGGCGGTACTGGAGCACAAAGTTGAATCTGTTGAAAAACAGAGACCATCTCGCTTGTCTATGATTCAGGTGCTGTGCGTCGCGGAGGTACTCCAGATTCTTATCATCTGTGAAGACCGTTACTTGATGTTGCGCTCCTTCGAGCCAAGGCACCATTCTTCGAATGCCATATTTATAGCCAGAAGCTCCTTATCTCCTATTCCGAAAATTTTTCTCTGCAGGAGAGAAGCGATGGGAGAAGAATGAGCATGGTTGTGGAACCTTGGAGTCACCAGCCTGGCTTAATACGACACCTACACCAACATCTGAGGCATCGACCTCCACGATGAAAGGCTTGGAGGGGTCTGGGTGTCGAAGACACGGCTTGCTTGAAAAGGCATCTTTTAGTTTCTGGAATGCAGCTATAGCCTCTGGACACCAATTAGCAACATTGGCACTTTTCTTCGTCATAGCTGTAAGCGGCACTGTAAGTGAAGAGTAATTCTTGACGAAGGTCCTGTAATACTTGGTGAAACCTAAGCAGCATCTGAGAGCTTTTAACCTGGTGGGTCAACACTGGAACTGTCAAGATGGGGTCCAGACTGCCATAATAAATGCCTGTTGGAGGTAACTCGTTACCCTGTATGCCTACCACCCCAGTAATGCTGGGGTTGCCGCCTCAATATGCATCTTTCCAAGATGTCTTTTCAAAAGAAGCTGCAGATGTACTTCCACCTCACAGACCTTATGACTAAGCTATTAATCTGAAGCCTAATACGGAGCCACCCAAAGGTAGGGTGTAACCCCTGTCCAAAGCAGAAAATAAAGCCATGTCCGAATATATTCAGGAAAAAGCGTCTGAGAGCTTTTAACCTGGTGGGTTGCACCCATTTCTTGATACACTCCAGCTACTGTGGATCCATTTGAAAGCCTTGATTAGAAATGATGTAGCCTAAAAAAGGCACTGACTCCTTGTGAAATTCACATTTGGATAGCTTGGCGAAGAGATGGTTCTCACGGAGCCTCGTAGTACTCTCTTAACATCCTCCAGATGAGAGGTCATGTCTTGAGAGAATATCAATGTCGTCCAAGTAAATAACAACAACCTTATAGAGGAGATCCCGGAAAATGTCGTTCATTAAATTTTGAAAGACAGCATTGCACAGGCCGAATGGCATCACTAGATATTCAAAGTGACCGTCCCGAGTTTTGAAGGCCGTCTTCCACTCATCACCAGCTCAAATGCGAAGTAAATTGTAGGCTCCTTTCAGATTCAGTTTAGAAAAGATTTCAGTGCTGTGGGGATGACCACTCCCACGGGGAGGAGCCCCATGAGGAGCCACAGCACTGGGCTAGACTCGTACTACACAAAACACAAATTAGTTCTTTATTAGACAGCTTGAAGAGAGCCCCAGGTGGCAGTAGTGAGATAGTCCGTAGTTGCAGTCTCAGGGACCTTCTCTCCTAGATGACGTCAGGAGGTTCCGCAGCAGGTCTCCCAGCGAGGAGATACTGTGGATGAGATAGACTGAGAGTTAGAGTACTCATTAGGTGTTTGCTGTTGATATGCGATTCCACCAGGTATGTTGCAGAAGGTACAGGCACCGAGGCAGGGAGAGCAGGCCCTCGAGGAGCGAAGTACCTGTTCCCTGTAAGGCACCTGAAATAAAGCAGAGGGCCCCCGAGGAGTGGGTATCCAGGATAGCAGTTACCCCGAAGGACAGAGAGAGAGAGAGCTTCCTGCGGCAGCACTGAAGCGGCAGATTAGCATAGACAAGAACGGATTCGAGTCCTTGCTAACAAAGAGCTAGCAAAATAGTAAAGGTAATATACCTGGATGGCGTGACATCAGCATGAGGGAACGCCCTCGAGGTTCGCGCCAAGGGTGGTACAAAGACGTGGGTTGCGCGCACGCACCCTAGTAGGTACCTGGGAGGAGCAATGGCGGGAAGCTGCATCATACGGGTTCTGGGGACGCCAGAGAGGTCAGCTTGTAGAAGCAGCGGTAGCCATCTTTCCCAGGTAAGCGGGAGGAGCCGTGAATAAGGTGAGGCAAACGGAGTGAAGCCGTCTAGGACCGACAGATGCAACAACTGCAAGCGATCCAGGGATTGACTTCCAGAGCCCCAGCTTCCAGAGGCCCCGCACCCTTTGCAGTAGAGGAGGACCAGAAGGCTCATCTGCATACTGCTCCCAGCATCCCCTGGGAGAGGAGTCCAGAGGTCACCGCAAGCAATCCAGGGATTGACTTCCAGAGCCCCAGCTTCCAGAGGCCCTGTACCCTTTACAGTAGAGGAGGACCAGAAGGCTCATCTGCATATTGCTCCCAGCATCCCCCAGGAGAGGAGTCCAGAGGTCACCGCAAGCGATCCAGGGATAGGTGCATTAAGATTAAGCACCATTGCTTTGGTGCTGCTGTTTGATATTCACTGTTATTTCCTGATGTGAAGGAAATTAGTGACTTCAGTACGATTCAAAGTATATCAAAGCCACGTGGCTATCATACACCAAAGAACGAGCATTCTCTACAGCAGGTCCAACTATCTGGAACAATATGCCCACTGACCTCAGACTAGAACCTTGCCTTCGAACTTTCCACAAAAAGCTTAAGACCTGGCTCTTCCTCCAGGGCTTCCCCTAACTTTCTAAGCCATTAATTGTCAACCGGACAGGACTCTGCTTTACCGGCTAACGCCCCGCTATGTTTAGACATTATAATTAAGCCGCCGTTTCTTTTGTTTCATTGCCTTTTCTAGTTCTCTTCAGTTACACTGTCCTATACTTCTGACTAGCCTAGCCTCCAAGTTAACTACCCTTGTTATATGTAACTTCCGCTTCTAGTGAATTGTTCTTGTTTAAGTTATACCCTTTGTTACATGTAAACCGATCTGATATGAAATTTTTTCATGAAGGTCGGTATAGAAAAGTGTTAAATAAATAAATAAATTGACTTCCAGAGCCCCAGCTTTCAGAGGCCCCGCACCCTTTACAGTAGAGGAGGACTGGAAGTGCGTGCCTAACGGCGCTTGAATCTCAAATCCTTCCATTAACTGAGTGAAGATTAATTTAACGGTGGTTAAAGAGGATTGGTAAGTATAGCTTTCAGAAATTTTTGGGCTTATAAAAGTTTGGTGAAAGGTGAAATTAAGGGATATATTCTTTAGAGTTTGTGTATGTCTGAAGTAATATGTGTATGTCTGAAGCAAGCCAGAGATAGTTAATTCTAGTGTCTGTCTTTCCCACCCACTCAACCCATGATTTTTAGGCACGAGACACTTTCTCATTAAAAATCAATCAGCGTCTGATATAAATCATACTATTCTACCAGCCCTTATTGAAAGTTTAATCATCCCCTTGTAGGACACTAGCTGATTAATTAGTAAATTCACCTGTAAATTTAAAGTACTCTCATTCCAACTCCCTTAGTATCCTAAACTTAACTAGGAACTCAATAAAACTAAGATGAAGGCAGCAATCCAGCAGCAAGAGAGGGGCTTTCCAGTATTTTTCATTGAGTGTCACATATATGATTTTTTACCCACCGGTGAGAGATTGTATGTGTGTGTATTCGGTGCAAAGAGCTCCTGGATCTCAGGGAACGAGTCCGATCTCTGGAGGCTAGAGTAGCAGACTTGGAGGAGCTGAGGCAGATAGGAGAGGTACATTGATGAGACCTTCAGAGACATAGTAGCCAAGTCCCAAATCCAGTCTGGCAGCCTCAGTGCTGCCTTGGATCAGAAAGGTCTCCCAGTAGGAGAACATCACCCTGGTGTAGCAGGAAGTGATCCTGTAGCAAAGACCTGCTCTCTAGGTGATGAATTGTCCTCTTGCACTGAGGACAAGTCTCCCAGGGCTACTGCCCAGGAGGGAAGGGTTAGGCCGGCCATCATAGTTGGTGATTCGATTATTAGAAATGTAGATAGTAGGGTGGCTGGTGGACGTGAGGACCGCCTGGTAACTTGCCTGCCTAGTGCAAAGGTGGCAGACTTCACGCGTCACCTAGATAGGATTATAGACAGTGCTAGGGAGGAGCCGGCTATCGTGGTACATGTGGGCACCAATGACATAGGAAAATGTGGGAGAGAGGATCTGGAAGCCAAATTTAGGATTTTAGGTAGGAAGCTGAAATCCAGAACCTCCAGGGTGGCATTCTCTAAAATGTTTCCTGTTCCACGTGCAGGTTCCCAGAGGTAGGCAGAGCTCCAGAGTTTCAATGTGTGGAATAGATGATGGTTCAGGCAAGAGGGATTCAGCTTTGTAAGGAACTGGGGAAACTTTTGGGAAAGGGGAGACTTTTCCGAAAGGATGGGATCCACCTTAACTAGACTGGAACCAAGCTGCTGGCACTAACTTTCAAAAAGGAGATAGAGCAGCCTTTAAACTAGAACAAGGGGGAAAGATGACAGTCACTCAGTTGTGCATGGTTCGGAGAAATGTATCCTTGAAGGATACTAATGAAACAGGAGAGTTAGGGCATCCCAACAGAGAGGTTCCATTAAAAGCAAACATAGGCCATGTGCCTATACGTAAACAATCACCGAAGCTAATGATTTCTGAATTATCCCTAACAACTGAAAAGCAGGTTGTTAATACAAACAAAAAACACACTTTGAAATGTCTGTATGCCAATGCCAGAAGTCTAAGAAGTAAGATGGGAGAGTTAGAGTGTATAGCAGCAAATTATGAGATTGACATAATTGACATCACAGAGACTTGGTGGAAGGAGGATAACCAATGGGACAGTTCTATATCAGGATACAAATTATATTGCAATGATAGGGAGGATCAACTTGGTGGGGATGTGGCACTTTATGTCCAGGAGGGTATAGAGTGCAACAGGATAAAGATCATGCAAGAGACTAAATGCTCAGCAGAATCTATATGGGTAGAAGTCCCATGTGTGTTGGGTAAGAGTATAGTGATAGGAGTATACTACCATCCACCTGGACAATATGGTCAGACAGATGATGAAATGCTAAGAGAAATCAGGGAAGCTAACCAATTTGGCGGTGCAATAATAATGGGAGATTTCAATTACCCCAATATTGACTGGGTAAATGTAACATCAGGACTTGCTAGAGACATAAAGTTCCTGGATATAATAAATGACTGCTTCATGGAGCAATTGGTTCAGGAACCAACAAGAGAGGGAGCTATTTTAGATTTACCGTAATTCTTAGTGGAACGCAGGATTTGGTGAGAGGTAACGGTGGTGGGGCCACTTGGAAACAGTGATCATAACATGATCAAATTTAAACTAATAACTGGAAGTGGGACAATAAGTAAATCTGCAGCTCTAACACTAAACTTTCAAAAGGAAAACTTTGATAAAATGAGGAAAATAGAAAAAAACTGAAAGGTGCAGCTGCAAAGGTTAAAAGTGTTCAACAGGCATGGACATTGTTTAAAAATACAATCTTAGAGGCGCGGTCCAAATGTATTCCACACATTAAGAAAGGGGGAAGGAAGGCAAAACGATTACCGTCATGGTTAAAAGGTGAGGTGAAAGAGGCTATTTTAGCCAAAAAAAAATCCTTCAAAAATTGGAAGAAGGATCCATCTGAAGAAAATAGGATAAAACATAAGCATTTTCAAGTTAACTATAAAACATTGATAAGACAGTCGAAGAGAGAATTTGAAATGAAGTTGGCCATAGAGGCAAAAACTCATAATAAAAACTTTTAAAAATATATCCGAAGCAAGAAAACTTTGAGGAAGTCGGTTGGACCAATAGATGACCGAGGAGTTAAAGGGGCTCTTAAGGAAGATAAGGCCATTGCAGAAAGACTAAATGAATTTTTTGCTTTCATGTTTACTAATGAGGATGTTAGGGAAATACCAGTTCCAGAGATGGTTTTCAGGGGTGATGAGTCAGATGAAGTGAACAAAATCACTGTGAACCTGGAAGATGTAATAGGCCAGATTGACAAACTAAAGAGTAGCAAATCACCTGGACCAGATGATATGCATCCTAGAGTACTGAAGGAACTCAAAAATGAAATTTCGGATCCATTCGTTAAAATTTGTAATCTATCATTAAAATCATCCATTGTACCTGAAGACTGGAGGGTGGCCAATGTAACCCCAATATTTAAAAAAGGCTCCAGGAGCAATCCGGGTAACTATAGACCAGTAAGCCTGACTTCAGTACCGGGAAAAATAGTGGAAACTATTCTCAAAATCAAAATCGTAGAGCATATAGAAAGACATGGTTTAATGGAACACAGTCAAAATGGATTTACCCAAGGGAAGTCTTGCCTAACAAATCTGCTTCATTTTTTTGAAGGGGTTAATAAACATGTGGATAAAGGTGAACCGGTAAATGTAGTGTATTTGGATTTTCAGAAGGCGTTTGACAAAGTTCTTCATGAGAGGCTCCTAAGAAAACTAAAATGTCATGAGATAGGAGGCGATGTCCTTTCATGGATTACAAACTGGTTAAAAGACAGGAAACAGAGAGTAGGATTAAATGGTCAATTTTCTAAGTGGAAAAGGGTAAACAGTGGAGTGCCTCAGGGATCTGTACTTTGACCGGTGCTTTTCAATATATATATATAATGATCTGGAAAGGAATAAGACAAGTGAGGTTATCAAATTTGCGGATGATACAAAATTATTCAGAGTAGTTAAATCACAAGCAGACTGTGATACATTACAGGAGGACCTTGCAAGACTGGAAGATTGGGCATCCAAATGGCAGATGAAATTTAATGTGGACAAGTGCAAGGTGTTGCATATAGGGAAAAATAACCCTTGCTGTAGTTACACGATGTTAGGTTCCATATTAGGAGCTACCACCCAGGAAAAAGATCTAGGCATCATAGTGGATAATACTTTAAAATCATCAGCTCAGTGTGCTACAGCAGTCAAAAAAGCAAACAAAAGTTTAGGAATTATTAGGAAGGGAATGGTTAATAAAACAGAAAATGTCATAATGCCTCTATATCGCTCCATGGTGAGACCGCACCTTGAATACTGTGTACAATTCTGGTCGCCGCATCTCAAAAAAGATATAGTTGTGATGGAGAAGGTACAGAGAAGGGCTACCAAAATGATAAAGGGGATGGAACAACTCCCCTATGAGGAAAGGCTGAAGAGATTAGGGCTGTTCAGCTTGGAGAAGAGATGGCTGAGGGGGGATATGATAGAGGTCTTTAAGATCATGAGAGGTCTTGAACGAGTAGATGTGAATCGGTTATTTACTCCTTCGAATAATAGAAGGACTAGGGGGCACTCCATGAAGTTAGCAAGCAGCACATTTAAGACTAATCGGAGAAAATTATTTTTCACTCAATGCACAATAAAGCTCTGGAATTTGTTACCAGAGGATGTGGTTAGTGCAGTTAGTGTAGCTGGGTTCAAAAAAGGTTTGGATAAGTTCTTGGAGGAGAAGTCCATTAACGGCTATTAATCAAGTTTACTTAGGGAATAGCCACTGCTATTAATTGCATCAGTAGCATGGGATCTTCTTAGTGTTTGGGTAATTGCCAGGTTCTTGTGGCCTGGTTTGGCCTCTGTTGGAAACAGGATGCTGGGCTTGATGGACCCTTGGTCTGACCCAGCATGGAAATTTCCTATGTTCTTATGTTCTTATGAATTGGTTATTTACTCTTTCAGATAACAGAAGGACTGGGGGCACTCCATGAAGTTAGCAAGTAACACATTTAAAACAATTCAGAGAAAATTATTTTTCACTCAATGTACAATTAAGTTCTGGAATTTGTTGCCAGGGTATGTGGTTAGAGCAGTTAGTGTAGCTGGGCTTAAAAATGGTTTGGATAAGTTCTTGGAGAAGTCCATTAACTGCTATTAATCAAATTGACAGGGAATAGCCACTGCTATTACTGGCATCAGTAGCATGGAATCCACTTAGTGTTTGGGTTTTTGCCAGGTACTTGTAGCCTGGATTAGCCACTGTTGTAAGCAGGATGCTGGGCTTGAAGGACTCTTGTTCTGACCCAGTATGGCAACTTCTTATGTTCTTATAAGATACATTTGCATACAATGAGGGCAGTGCATACAAATCTATTTATGTGTAATCATCATGGATATCCTGAAAACCCAACTGACCAGATGTTCCTTCCATATTTATTTATTTAGCGTTTTTTATATACCGAGGTATAGCAGAGTTGCCTTCACTCCGGTTTACAATTATAACAACCTGTTACATTAAAATTTGAAAGATTACATTTAACAGACTGAGAACTGTCATATAAAATTAGTAAAAAACAAAAACAAAACAAGATATACCAAAAGTTAGGTACACTGAAAAAACAGGGTTCATACATAATAGGAGATATCTGTAGTTAGGAAGCAGGATAAGTTGTCAAAGGGGAAGACTGAAAGTTTTGAGATCAATAGTCCGAGCTGTCATTATGAGATTGGCTGAGAAGCCAGGATTAGGCTTGGGTTTAGGCCTTTCATTTTAAATATCCAAGTTGACTAAATCAATAACCACGCCACTTTATGCAAGATACTCATTTTTATACCGTTTTACACATGGTAATGCTGCAGTCCAAAAGAATCCGGTGAGGACATACAAAGTGAGAAGGAAAGAGAGTCAAAGAAACTCAACTGAGATTAAGAGAGGAGACAAGAATGGTCCAGAAGAAGGCCTTTGAATGGGTTCTGTGTATGTGATGCTGTACGAAGCCCTGAACACGAGGCAGGCACAGGGGGGGTTCTTGTCTAGAGAGTGGGGAAGAAAATTCTTCAAGACCCCCCAGTGGGGAGCAATACACTTCCAGTCCTGGATTCTCTCTCGTAATGAATCACACAAGTGCTTGCTGCTCCAGAGACCCCCTCCTTTTAATGAAAGGCAATCATTCACAACACAACTAACAGAGTATTTGTATCCATCCAACAGAAGTTGGTAGACATTTATCCATACAGTTCAGTCTTTGCTTCCCCGCAGCTCCGTCACAGCAGGACAAGCACCGTTCTGGTAACTCAAAGTCAAGGCAAATAGGAGAAGCCTCTTTCCTGCCAAGCTCAATCTCCATTTTACTTCCATCCCAATTTCTTAAGAGTATTACCTGGTCACCCACAACATGATCCCTGGCAGATCAGGACTGCTTGCTCCAGACAGGACCGAAGTCAGCAGCCCCCTCGTCCTGGTGATCTTCATCCTTCAATGAACTCACTCCACCACTGACTCTTCTCTCTCCTCCATATTCTGGAGGAAGATATCACTCCATTTTCCAAGGGAATTAACTTCTCTACCTCCAGTCTCTCTCTCTCTCTCTCTCTTGTGGCTTTCCTACAGGAGCACTCTCTAGCCTCTCGCCTGGCAGAAACCATCTACTACACACCCAGCAGGGTGCGCAAGACTGCACCACTCCCTTCTCTTAGGAACTGCCTTGTTTTTTAGTATTAGGATAGAGGGTAGAATACAACTGCGGAATCCTTTTTTGGTTAATTCTTGTTATCAGTGCATTTTTCCATGCTGTGTAACAAAAAAAAGCTGCTGCACTATGAGCTGAGGGAAAGAATACTTTCCAGAGGGCACTTACCTTTGTGTTAAATGTTGAAAACCTTCATTTTATTTTATTTTTAGATTTCAGTATTTTTTTAAACTTTTAAACCAATCTTAGATTTAGCTTTTGTAGGACCCAAGGGATGTAAACCCACTTTAACAGGAAACCTTTGATTTCAGAGCTTTTGTGTTAACAGACGTTTCTCAGTGCAAGCCTACAGAAGAAGGTTGCCAATTATTATTATTCATTTTTTTAAACTCAAAAATAGACTGGAGAACAGAACTCTTTCCATCAAATTAGCTGAAGAGTTAGCGTAAGCTTAGGTAAACTGAACTGGTACTCTGCAGTGAACCGGACGACTTCCACAGTCTGTTATAATCCTTTGCCGATCTGAGACTAAGCAAGCATTTTTCTGCTCCTGGAAATAAGGAAACTCTTCCTGCTGTACAGGAAATCAATGTTCTATTTTCTTCATCCACATTGCAGCGTGCCAGATAGGGTTCAGGAGACCTCAGTTTCAGCCCTTCTGTGCTTGACCTGTTCATGACCTCAGGCCTGCCATGGAGGAGTCCACACTGTCTCCTGAACTACTGGAGAATAAGTAGCCTTACAGCGTTAGCTACTTGCAGAATTCCCCCGAAAAGAAAGCACCCGGGACGTTAGCATGTGCTGCATTTCTGGTTCAGGCTGCTCACTCAGGGCATCCATTTGCATAGTGGCCGGAACATGGAAAGGCATATTGCATGTTAATACTAAAATCTTAGAAACCTTATCCACTCCTATCAGGATAAAATTCTCAAGAACTTCTACAAGCATGCAAAATTAGTTGCAGGTAGCCAGAGATGAACCGAGGAGGTGGCACCAAGCTATCAGCACCACGTCTTCCCTAACTTCTGTGATTTATCTCCTGATTCGATCCCCCCCCCCCCCCCCACCAAGTTTGCAAAGCAGTGTTCCCTCCAAGCTGTGCAGGTTTTCACTGCCCGGATTCTAATCGCAGGGCGGGCTGCAGCCCTCCTGCAGTTTGAACCCTTGGCACGATTCACAGCTCACGGTGACTGCAGCCCGCCCTTTGGATAGACCCAAAAAACAGCAGGGTAGGCGATCCAGTGAAGCCGTGAGGAAATAAGGGCAATTGTACTTGATCTTTTACGTCTCCTTGATTAAAGTTTGAAAAAGACGCTCTTGTGGCATCCGCCCTTTGGATAGAACATGAGCAGTGGACTCCTGCGAAGCTGAGAGGAAACCATTGCCCTACAGTTTCTCTACCTCCCTCTTCTATTTCCTGCATTTCTCACACCATAATCACCACCGATCTTTCTTTCAACCCAGGCAGACAATGATGGGCAGACGTGTCACGGTGGTGTATGTGGCAGGCCGCAAACATCATGCACACTATGCATAGGCTCAGGGCAGAATTCCTCCAGCAGCTTAAAAATGAAGGTTTAATTTGAAAAAATAGATTTATAAAAAAATATATCTTCTAAATTTGGTAGTACTGGGTGTCTTGTTGTCTCCCTGCAATGCTTGAGGTTCATAGTCCTATAGATGTCTGCTGTCTACCCAAGAAGAGAAAGCTGGTATGTGTACAGAGATTCGCATGCATACATTGGGATGCTGTTCAAAGGGTTTTGCAGAGGCTGTGAGTGTACAATCAGCATATACATGCGTTGAGTAGCGTGTACATGCATATCTGCTATTTTGGAAACTTTGCAAGGATGCACTTGAGCTGTCATATGTAAATGTTAAGAGGGGGGAGAAAGGAGCAGGCTTAGGAGTGCTCTGGGTGAGGGTTCAGAAGTACACTCACAAGCTGCCATTGGGTAAGCGATGTACGCACATACATTACTAAACTTGTAATTGCACCTGTCTTCTGTTGGTTTCTGGTTGTAAGTTAAGTGGTGGGGGAGATCAGAGGGTCTAGGTGAACTGGTGGAGGTGCTGGTGATTCGAAGTTCACACACACAAGTAAATGTTTTCATCAGCGAGGCACATGCACCCTTTAGAAATTAAATGCCTCCACATATAGCTCTGGGTTATTATGCATGTAAAATACATGTGAATACTTTCAGAAAATAGGTAGAGAAGGTGTGTGCGTACTTTCCTGCATTACAAATATGCAGGCAGGCTGAAACATGCACGCGGTTGTGAACAAATGTCAGAAGTTGCCACACTCCCATTTCACTAGCCCTGGCATTGACTCTTTACCGTTACTGGTACTGCATGTAAACGTAAGGTGGAGATTACACTTTGTTACAATGCCTTTGAATTACAAAGGCCCCAGGCTCAGACTCTGCTTCTTGATGATGCATGTCCCTACCACTAAGGGGAAATTTATTCTGGAAATAAACGTATTGACATAGTAGATTTTATTTATTTATTCAACCATATTTGATTACTTGCCATACCAGAATACCCACCATCATAGCGAGGTACAGTATAACATTATGCAATACACATAAATACAATAAAACATGAAAACAAAATAAAAGTAAAACATATTACAAATCCATCCATCTTTTCCATCCAGTATCTCCCATACAGGAGATTATACATTAGCAGAGTTCAAATTTGGCCTATTATAAATATAAACCAGTGGATATGAAGTTATGTAATGGGAGAATGTAAAAGAAATGGTGTGTGTTTACTCCTCTGTTACTAGGGTGTTAATGATTGCATGCTGCTCTCTGAGGTATATCACATTATCTATATTTTGGAATCTTAATGAAATACATTTCATTTTTATTTATTTAAAGTCTTTTCTATACCGTTGCTAAGTTATATACCATCGCAACGGTTTACATGTAGGCACATAAGTAAGTTTGGAGTAAGTGTACTATAGTACATTCTAATAGGTGCCATTAAATTTCGGTTACATTAATTCATAAAAATACGTACAAATGTTTAATGATGTAGGTTCTGGTCAGGTGTACCTAGAAGGTACTTTTACAGGTCAAAAAAATCACATTTACTGTGTTATATTATTACATTCATTGTGTACTCAATTTGTTAAAATATTGTAGTGCACATTTATGAGAATGGTGCTGTGCCGGTGCTCTTCTATTTATTCTATATATTTCATATATAGCCTATTCACTGTGCCTGGAGAAGTCCTACCAATGAAGCTTCCAAAAGATTTTCCATACCAAATGGAACATCTCCATACAGCACCAGAGAGCTCCTAGAAGCAAGTGTCATCTGCATTAAGTCAATGGTCCTCAAACATCAACTCTGGATGTACAACTTCCAATACCCTAAACAACTCATTTACTAAGGATGTGCATTTGCTTGAACAAATGGGTAAAACATAATGAATATGCCCATATTTGTTTCATTCATGGCCTCCCAAAAAATGGAGAGGTCCCATAAATGAAATGAATAATCTGTGTCCCATTTGTTTATTTCCTATTCATTTCTATTGCCTATTGAAGTCTATGGCTGTGTACTGCTGAGAAAAAAAAACTGATAACTATAACACCCAGTTGTTGTCTGTGTGACCTCACCACCTTGTCAAAGCCTTCTCAGAGCTGAGGCAGGATAAGTTATCAAGGACACTAGCCAGAGAACAAATCAAAGTGCAACAACTTTTTAACTAGCCTATAGCTATTGATACTAACCCACTCCCAATGTAAAGCCTGAGCATGTTCAAGAAGCTCTTGGCAGAGAAAGACATGCTACTAGAAGCTTTCACAGAAATTTTAAAATGTTTATAAACTTTGGAATTTGTCACTGGTAAAGAGCTGCTTCTGCGCTTCTCTGTGCTGAAGACTTCTCACAAATTCACTGTGCCAGAAAGAGAGGCAGTGCTGCTGCTGATTTTGATTTTTCTCTTCACTGGGGAAGGGTTAGGGTGGGAGACAATGTGGAGACTGCAGTTGCACCAGTGCTAGTGATTTTTTTTTGTCTCTGTCTGTCTAGACGTCAGTGAGCAGTGCACATTCAGAGACTTAAGGGAAGAATCTTACCGAGCTGCCAGTCTTGTTATCTGTTAGTGTCTTACAGTTTTCTTGTGTGTGGAGTCAGTCAGCACTAGTGCACATAGCACATCACACGTACACAGTATACGTGTCTGTGTGCCACATGCCTACCTGCTATGCCCCTGATATACCACCTTGCTATTAATATGCCTCCCTGCCATACATATTATGTACCAGTTTGGGTGCCTTCATGTTGTTTCCTCTTTGGATCTCTGCCTACTTCTCCCAAACTGTTTGCTGGTTATACTGGAGTGTTTTGATCCCAGAAAAAAAACATTGAAAAAAGAAATAATGACAAGTTTATCCTCCCACCCCAGCTCTTTTCTGGTTCTTTCTTTTGTTGTACCCTTCCAAATCCCCAGCCCAGTTCTCACACTCTGTTTCTTTGTTGGTTATACCGGGATGTTTTCACATCAGAAAAAAAAAATATACACGTTTCTCATCCCACCCTGTCTCTTTTCAGGTTTCCTACCTCTTACTGTTTTGTTATACAATACATCTCTAGGCTCCCAGCCTAGTTCCTCCACCCTGCTTCTATCTTGATTATATTATGGTGTGTTGTCCCCTAAAATCTTCAATCAGAAGGAAGAAATGCAGGCACAAGAAAAAAAGATGCACAGGAGAGATCTTTTATATGTTCTAAATGTGTTAAAGGTTTCAGAAAGGAAGAGAGAACTAATGCAACACCAGAAAGTCAACAAAGGTAAGAGACTGTGTTCAACTATAGAATATGTGGAAAGCTTTCTTAAAAAGCAAATCTCATAAATCACCAGGAAAGCCACACTGATGAGAGATCATTGTCAAAAAAACCTCAAAATTCCACTAATTAGCAAGATCAATTTCAAACAGGGAATGTAATAAAAGCTTATGTTACTGCTCCTGGCCTTCGTTAATTCTCTCATGTGGTGCCCCCTTTCAGAGTACCCACAAGTTTGCTTCCTAGAAACTGTTAAATACATTGGTGGTAATTTTCAAAAGGATTTACATAGAGAAAGACAGTCCTAATTTATCCAATAACTCAAAATACGTTGGAAAG